>NC_090817.1:71931056-73204936 GCF_000390325.3 Nicotiana tomentosiformis | reverse complement strand
CCACTAGTGCCAATGAATTGAAAGGATGTGAAAGAAGTATGATGTGAGATGATTGACTAAAAAAGGTAATGTCTCGGGTGAGGCGGCCTAGCCGATTGGGCCATGATCGGACGCCATGCCGCACACATGGTGGTGACTATGCTGGAAATTATAATGAAATTGTGGTTATGGTTAATGTCTCAAATGAGACGACCTAGCCGATCGGGACGTGATCGGACTCCGTGTAAGAATACGATGGTATTGTGAATTATGGTATATCGGCACTAAAGATCACCCAACCTAATAATATGGAAATTGACTTGAAAATTTATGTGATCTTTAACTTAATGTTTTCGTATTATTTGAAGCTCTTATTGAATTCTTGATTGTTCCCCCTTGTATTATTATTCAATCTATTGAGATGGTGTTTAGTTTTACATACTAGTACTATTCGACGGTACTAACGTCCCTTTGGCCGGGGGCGCTGCATCTTTAAATAGATGCAGGTGGTTCCGTAGTAGGCAGTGTTGATCAGCGATAGTAGTATATCCTCTTCCCAGCACACCTGGTGAGCCCCACTTCATCCCGGGGTCATGTATTGTATCTTTTGTTCATATTATTATCACGTTTCGAGGTATAGCCGGGGCCTTATTGTCGGCACTATCATAACACTCTTTTGTATCTTTTAGAGGCTCCGTAGACACTATGTGGGTTGTACATGGGTGCTAGAAAAGTCAAACAAGTTGTGTTGTGTTTTGATCACTTGTTCCACTCAAACTATAAGAATATGTGTATTTTGAGACTTAAAAGTGAAGTAACTAATGAAATGATTTAGTATTATGTACATGATCTCCCTACTATCTAATTAACGAAATTATGTCTTCTCTTGATCATGGGTGGATTGGGTAGAAAGCATATAACAGGCTTGCTTGACCGGATTCACTCGGTTGGGCGCCGGTCGCGCTTTCCAAGTTTGGGGAGTGACAAACTTGGTATCATATCCTATGGTTTTAAAGTGTCCTAGGATATCTCGGAGCCGTGTCTAGTAGAGTCCTCCTTATCGGTGTGTTGTCGACCACATCTATGAGTTGGAGGCTAATTGGACATTTAGGAATAATACCCTTCTTTGATATTCTGGATCGTACGATGAAACTGATTGTGAAATTGTTCCTCCTTTAACTCGTGCATTCATTTAAATTTCAGTACATGGCCCCTAAAAAGAGAGCAATAACTGGACAAGGAGCCAATGCCGCCTCAGGAGTGGCAGTTGACCCCTTATTTGGTGATGCGGGTGAATACCCGAGGGGTGGGGATAATCCCCTGACTGCTACACTGCCTGATTTCACTACACCTGACCAGGCCACACCAGTCCCTGCACCTACTGAGGGTGCAGCAGTTCCTCCAACTGATATTCCGGTTCTATCTCCAGCCCAAACTTCCGGTTCTGGTATTTTTGATGGGGATCTTAGGGGAGCTATCCAGATGCTGACACAGATAGTGGCTTCTCAAGCCTAGAGATCAAATGTTGCACCCACTTCTTCTAGCCAACAAGGGGATTCTAGTGATTCCAGGGTGAACAGGTTTCTTCAGTTGGATCCTCCGGTGTTCACAGGTGCTAATCCCGATGAGGACCCATAGGACTTCATTGATGAGATGCATAATAATCCCCGGATTATGCGCGCTACTGAGATGGAGGGAGTGGAGTTGGTCGCCTACCGCCTGATAGGGGTAGCCTATTCTTGGTTTGAGCTGTGGGAGGACTCTCGGGAGGAGGGGAGCCCACTAGCGAGGTGGAGTAAGTTTGCTGACGCTTTCATGGACCATTTCTTTCCGGCCAAGACTAGGGCAGCCCGTGTCGTAGAGTTTGAGAACCTTAAGCAATGTAGTAATAGTGTGTGGGAGTATCACATGGAGTTCGCGTGACTGTCTTAATATGCCATTCTCATGTTGTCTACTATGGAGGCTAGAGTGCGCCGGTTTGTGCAGGGCCTTAGCCCCTTGGTTATCAATAAGGCCGCTACCGCTGCATTGAATTCAGATATGAACTATGGGAAGATGGTAGCATTTGCTCAAGCTACAGAGAACCGTAAGTTGAAGAACAAAATGGAGCGAGAGGGTACCAGTAAGGCCCGGTCCGCGGGCAACTTTGGGGAGTCATTTGGTGGGGGAAATCAGCTTTTAGGGGAGGGTCATCAGGGCTATCCCAGTCTTTTGCTCAGTCTTCAGCCAGTAGGGCCCAGTTAGCAGTAGGGGAGTCGTTTCAAGCCAAATCAGGGCAGAAGGGGACCCCACCAACAGGGCCGATCAGCAGCAGCGGAGGCCCCTATACCCCAGGTATGGGAATATGCACTTGGGGATCTGCTACATGGACCTACCTATATGTTACGGGTGTGGATTGAAGGGTCATATTCAGAGGGAGTGTCGTTCATCCCGCCAGGGTACGGGCAGGGGCACAGCACAGCCATCCAGTTCTGCAGCTGCTACATCTTCAGCACCGCCTCCAGCTCGAGGCACTCCAGCACCAGCAGGGCGTGGTGCAGCTAGGGGTGGTGTGTAGAGTTCAAGAGGACTCAGCAAATCCTGTCCCGGGGCTTCATTTTTGGGTTTTTATAACCCGACCTTACTTCGATAAAACATATGCCATAGTCAAACTTGAGCAAATATCTGATACTTTTATAGTGAGAAAGAGTGCTTAGTGTGGGGGAATAACCTTCAACCTATTATCCATCAAAGCTTGCTCAATCATTGAGGATTAACAAAGAAAGTGTTCATCCTAAAGGTAAGAATCTATGTCCTAGGTCTCAATTTCGAAAATTTTATTAAAAATGGGATAATTAGAAAAATAATTCATGGGTGTGAGGGTTGTTATCTTGCATGCATGTGTTATCAAAGAATGTGGGAAGAGTGTGAGCTAAAAATGGTAGAGAATGGGTTGGGGAATGATGGAATCTTTCACAAAAGGGCCTGAAAAACATTAATGCATACCTAGCGTTTGATAATGTGCTCAAATGAGCTAGAATCATGACCATCTTCCTAATTTTTGTCCAACTTGTTATATTTCTAAAATAGATCGAAGTTGCTAAGAATTCCAGAATGTTTTAAAGCTTAAAGGAAGCTCAATTGAGGTATGTTGGCTAAACCCCATTCCTCTGAGAATCGAATCCCACGATGCTCATGTAATTGGTGTAAGTTCCAAATTGATCATAATAGAATTGGTTATTCCGAATGTGCTTGTGTTGAAGGATATATGATCAATATGTTTTGTAAATGCTTCATCATATCACCTTATCATTGAGGATGTGTTCAAAATATGGAATATGTGTTAAAAATGTTTAAGACTTCAAGTCAAGATCGAAATAAAGGTTGTTATGCCAAATTGTATGAAAAGACTCTATGTGCCTAAGATTCCCAAATTGCTCATATGTGAATTTAATGTCTTGAATGGGAAGCCTTATTGTTGTTGATAATGATAATGATGTTTGAATGTAGAAAAGGGAATTGGAATTATGAAATACGGCCAAGTACCAAGAATGACTTTATAATTGTGGCCACTAGTGTCAATGAATTGAAAGGATGTGAAAGAAGTATGATGTGAGATGATTGACTAAAAAAGGTAATGTCTCGGGTGAGACGGCCTAGCCGATTGGGCCGTGATCGGATGCCATGCCGCACACATAGTGGTGACTGTGCTGGAAATTATAATGAAATTGTGGTTATGGTTGATGTCTCAAATGAGACGACCTAGCCGATCGGGACGTGATCGGACTCCGTGTAAGAATACGATGGTATTGTGAATTATGGTATATCGGCACTAAAGATCACCCAACCTAATAATATGGAAATTGACTTGAAAACTTATGTGATCTTTAACTTAATGTTTTCGTATTATTTGAAGCTCTTATTGAATTCTTGATTGTTCCCCCTTGTATTATTATTCATTCCATTGAGATGGTGTTTAGTTTTACATACTAGTACTATTCGACGGTACTAACGTCACTTTGGCCGGGGGCGCTGCATCTTTAAATGGATGCAGGTGGTTCCGTAGTTGGTAGTGTTGATCAGCGATAGTGGTATATCCTCTTCCCAGCACACCTGGTGAGCCCCACTTCATCCCGGGGTCATTTATTGTATCTTTTGTTCATATTATTATCACGTTTCGAGGTATAGCCGGGGCCTTATTATCGGCACTATCATAACACTCTTTTGTATCTTTTAGAGGCTCCGTAGACACTATGTGAGTTGTACATGGGTGCTAGAAAAGTCAAACAAGTTGTGTTGTGTTTTGATCACTTGTTCCACTCAAACTATAAGAATATGTGTATTTTGAGACTTAAAAGTGAAGTAAATAATGAAATGATTTAGAATTACGTACATGATCTCCCTACTGTCTAATTAACGAAATTATGTCTTCTCTTGATCATGGGTGCATTGGGTAGAAAGCGTATAACAGGCTTGCTTGACCGGGTTCACTCGGTTGGGCGCCGGTCGCGCTTTCCAAGTTTGGGGAGTGACAAACTTGGTATCAGATCCTAAGGTTTTAAAGTGTCCTAGGATATCTCGGAGCCGTGTCTAGTACAGTCCTCCTTATCGGTGTGTTGTCGACCACATCTATGAGTTGGAGGCTACTTGGACATTTAGGAATAATACCCTTCTTTGATATTCTGGATCGTACGATGAAATTGATTGTGAAATTGTTCCTCCTCTGACTCGTGCATTCCTTTAACTTTCAGTACATGGCCCCTAAAAAGAGAGCAAGAACTGGACAAGGAGCCAATGCCGCCTCAGGAGTGGCAGTTGACCCTTTATTTGGTGATGCGGGTGAATACCCGAGGGGTGGGGATAATCCCCTGACCGCTACACTGCCTGATTCCACTACACCTGACCAGGCCACACCAGTCCCTGCACCTACTGAGGGTGCAGCAGTTCCTCCAACTGATATTCCGGTTCTATCTCCAGCCCCAACTTTCAATTCTGGTATTTCTGATGGGGATCTTAGGGGAGCTATCCAGATGCTGACACAGATAGTGGCTTGTCAAGCCTAGAGATCAAATGTTGCACCCACTTCTTCTAGCCAACAAGGGGATTCTAGTGATTCCAGGGTGAACAGGTTTCTTCAGTTGGATCCTCCGGTGTTCACAGGTACTAATCCCGATGAGGACCCATAGGACTTCAATGATGAGATGCATAAGAATCTCCGGGTTATGCGCGCTACTGAGATGGAGGGAGTGGAGTTGGCCGCCTACCGCCTGAAAGGGGTGTCCTATTCTTGGTTTGAGCTGTGGGAGGACTCTCGGGAGGAGGGGAGCCCACTAGCGAGGTGGAGTGAGTTTGCTGACGCTTTCATGGACCATTTCTTGACGGCCGAGACTAGGGCAGCCCTTGCCACAGAGTTTGAGAACCTTAAGCAATGTAGTAATAGTGTGTGGGAGCATCACATGGAGTTCGCGTGACTATCTAAATATGCCATTCTCATGTTGCCTACTATGGAGGCTAGAGTGCGCCGGTTTGTGCAGGGCCTTAGCCCTTTGGTTATCAATGAGGTCGCTACCGCTGCATTGAATTCAGATATGAACTATGGGAAGATGGTAGCATTTGCTCAAGCTACAGAGAACCGTAAGTTGAAGAACAGAATTTTGCGAGAGGGTACCAGTAAGGCCCGGTCCGCGAGCAACTTTGGGGAGTCATTTGGTAGGGGAAGATCAGCTTATAGGGGAGGGTCATCAAGGCCATCCCAGTCTTTTACTCAGTCTTCAGCCAGTAGGGCCCAGTTAGCAGTAGGGGAGTCGTTTCAAGCCCAATCAGGGCAGCAAGGGACCCCACCAGCAGGGCCAATCAGCAGCAGCGGAGGCCCCTATGCCCCAGGTATGGGAAGATGCACTCGGGGATCTGCTACATGGACCTACCTATATGTTACGGGTGTGGATTGAAGGGTCATATTCAGAGGGAGTGTCGTTCATCCCGCCAGGGTGCGGGCAGGGGCACAGCACAGCCATCCAGTTCTGCAGCTGCTACATCTTCAGCACCCCCTCCATCTCGAGGTACTCCAGCACCAGCAGGGCGTAGTGCAGCTAGGGGTGGTGCGTAGAGTTCAGGAGGACTCAGCAGATCCTGTCCCGGGGCTTCATTTTTGGGTTTTTATAACCCGACCCTACTTCGATAAAACATATGCCATAGTCAAACTTGAGCAAATATCTGATACTTTTACAGTGAGAAAGAGTGCTTAGTGTGGGGGAATAACCTTCAACCTATTATCCATCAAAGCTTGCTCAATCATTGAGGATTAACAAAGAAAGTCTTCATCCTAAAAGTAAGAATCTATGTCCTAGGTCTCAATTTCGAAAATTTTATAAAAAATGGGATAATTAGAAAAACAATTCGTGGGTGTGGGGGTTGTTATCTTGCATGCATGTGTTATAAAAGAATGTGGGAAGGGTGTGAGCTAAAAATGGTAT
The DNA here is from genome assembly GCF_000390325.3 of Nicotiana tomentosiformis. Taxonomy (NCBI): domain Eukaryota; kingdom Viridiplantae; phylum Streptophyta; class Magnoliopsida; order Solanales; family Solanaceae; genus Nicotiana; species Nicotiana tomentosiformis. Next base: position 73,198,505 of record NC_090817.1, on the reverse strand, counting down.
AGAATTGGTTGGGGAATGATGGAATCTTTCACAAAAGGGCCTTAAAAACATTAATGCATACCTAGTGTTTGATAATGTGCTCAAATGAGCTAGAATCATGACCATCTTCCTATTTTTTGTCCAACTTGTTATATTTCTAAAATAGATCGAAGTTGCTAAGAATTCCAGAACGTTTTAAAGCTTAAAGGAAGCTCAATTGAGGTATGTTGGCTAAACCCCATTCCTCTGAGAATCGAATCCCACGGTGCTCATGTAATTGGTGTAAGTTCCAAATTGATCATAATAGAATTGGTTATTCCGAATGTGCTTGTGTTGAAGGATATATGATCAATATGTTTTGTAAATGCTTCATCATATCACCTTATCATTGAGGATGTGTTCAAAATATGGAATATGTGTTAAAAATGTTTAAGACTTCAAGTCAAGATCGAAATAAAGGTTGTTATGCCAAATTGTATGAAAAGACTCTATGTGCCTAAGATTCCCAAATTGCTCATATGTGAATTTAATGTCTTGAATGGGAAGCCTTATTGTTGTTGATAATGATAATGATGTTTGAATGTAGAAAAGGGAATTGGAATTATGAAATACGGCCAAGTGCCAAGAATGACTTTATAATTATGGCCACTAGTGCCAATGAATTGAAAGGATGTGAAAAAATTATGATGTGAGATGATTGACTAAAAAGGTAATGTCTCGGGTGAGACGGCCTAGCCTATTGGGCCGTGATCGGACACCATGCCACACACATGGTGGTGACTGTGCTGGAAATTATAATGAAATTGTGGTTATGGTTGATGTCTCAAATGAGACGACCTAGCCAATCGGGTCATGATTGGACTCCGTGTAAGAATACGATGGTATTGTGAATTATGGTATATCGGCACTAAAGATCACCCAACCTAATAACATGAAAATAGACTTGAAAACTTATATGATCCTTAACTTGATGTTTTAGTATTATTTGAAGCTCTTATTGAATTTTTGACTATTTCCCCTTGTATTATTATTCATTTTATTGAGATGGTGTTTAGTTTTACATACTAGTTTTATTTGACAGTACTAACGTCCCTTTGGCCGGGGGCGCTGCATCTTTAAATGGATGCAGGTGGTTCTATAGTAGGCAGTGTTGATCAACGATAGTGGTACATCCTCTTCCCAACAGACTTGGTGAGCCCCACTTCATTCTGGGGTCATGTATTGTATCTTTTGTTCATATTATTATCACGTTTCGAGGTATTGCCGGGGCCTTATTGCAGGCATTATCATAACACTCTTTTGTATCTTTTAAAGGCCCGTAGACACTAAGTAGGTTGTACATGGGTGCTAGAAACGTCAAACAAGTTATGTTGTGTTTTGATCACTTGTTCCACTCAAACTATAAGAATATGTGTATTTTGAGACTTAAAAGTGAAGTAACTAATGAAATGATTTAGTATTATGTACATGATCTCTCTACTGTCTAATTAACGAAATTATGTCTTCTCTTGATCATGGGTGTATTGGGTAGAAAGTGTCTAACAGGCTTGCTTGACCGGGTTCACTCGGATGGGCGCCGGTCGCGCTTTCCGAGTTTGGGACATGACATGGTTGGTCCGAGATTTTAGGGTTTTACCCATATTAAAAGGCGGATAGGTATTTGTAAGTGGGGTGGGGGTTGTGTAGATATTTTAAAACAAGTGGACTCAAATTAAAGTAAAAAAAAGGTAAAACATAAAAGAAAATATATGGTCAAAATGAAAAGATGCAATGTCACATAAAGCTCACATCAATGTCATGATGACATGTCACATTAGTGTCATGTCGCATCAATGTCTAGTCACATCAAATGTCTCGTCACATCAGATGTTGACGGGATATTGAATTTTGTCGGACTTGATCCGTATTTTGAAATTAATTCCACTGGCTTTCATATAATTACTAGATTGTGTTGTGAATAAAAATATAATTATTTAATTAGAAAATTTTGTAGTATTTACTCAAAAATATAACTACTACAATTATGTCATAGTAATTATAATTTTATTTTTGAAAAGACAATAAATTGATAGAATATCCTAATGTTTGAAAAATAGGACCATTATCAATAAATCGCTTAAAATTTAGATAATTGCACAAAAATGATAGTATTTACTTAATTGCAATAAAATGATAAATATTCTCATATTTTGTAAAAATAGGAGTAATTATCAATAAATTGCATTAAAGCTAAAAAATGTGCCAAAACTATATTTTTATCAATTTTGACTAGGAAGCCTGTAGAAGTTAATTTTTAAATACAGAAGGTCAAAATTGATTGTCAACGGTTCTTACTTGAGAAAGAGGAACTTAGTCTAGAAAAACTTGGCTAACAAGAAATTGAGCTAGTTAAAGTTTTGGATTAGTTTGATTAAAGTATTTGAACTAGAGATAAGGACAATCCCACTTGGACTCATATCAATTGTCTAGATTGCTATCCATTTGGTCTTGAGAAAGCTAATTTGGGGCATAATCACTCTTTAACCAAGAGGTATTGAGTGAGTACTTGAGCATTCACAATAAATCCCGATCTACCAAACAAGCATATATTTACTCTACCCATTAAGTTTACACCTAGGTGAAGGTTAAAACCCTAGGCTTTTCCTTTATTTGACAAAAACATCAAAAATATTTCAATACTTATTTGCTTACTAGTTAGTTAAATCTCCTAGAATCAATTTAGATTAAAAAATTTCACTTTTGTTTGAAAGCTAAATTTAGTTATTTCGAGTTCTTTTCTTAAGTGTTTACCTTAGCACCAACTTAAAATCCATATGGATTCGACCCCGACTCGTGTTGGGATTTATAATTGCAACGACCGTTTCATATTCTTTAATTGGGTATGAATTGGACGTGATCAATTTTGGCATCGTTCTCGAGGAGTTTATGGTGTTAGGTATATACTTGAGTTTGTTTCTTGAATTATCTTCATTTACTTTCCTGATTCTAGTTTGTTGTAGTGATCATAAGTTCCAAATGGTGAACAACGAACTTGGAAACTTGCCATTGGGAGAGGAGGATAGGGAAGAGGAGCAACTTGATAAAATGCCTCAAGCTCCACAACAAAATCATTGAGGCTGTGAGCAATAAGACAATGTGCCTCCACCTCCCCCACCTCCACCATCACCACAACCACGAGCGGCGCAATATTGAATTTTTCCCAATGAAGGTTATGCAAGTGTCACAGTCCCCCCTCGCATTAGGGCAGGAAACTTTCAAATTACAAATGTGATGCTTACTTTGCTCGAGCAATGAGGTTATTTAACCGGGTCAACAAGCCAAAATGCTTACAAGCATTTAAAAGGTTTTGTGAATACGTGTTGGGGGAGCAAACAAACAAATATTTCGGAAGATGCTTTGTCGTTAAGGCTTTTTCCCTTCTCACTAAGGGGTAAAGCTTTGGATTGGTTGGAACGCTTGCCTAATTATATGATATGACCGAAGGAGTACCCGAACAATTATATGACCAACAATATAATCCAACAAACTGTCTACCATGGTATTAATACTACGAATCAATGTTTGGTCAATCAATTGGCCGGAGGAAATTTTATGACAATACCTTATGCGGAGGCATGTGAGATTCTCGATGAGATGGCAAAAACTTCTTCGGCTTGGCAATCCTGAGCTATTGTTCCCTAAGGTGATCCCAACATGATTTATCTTCATAAAGAGTTGCAAGACCATGGGCAAGTAATTGTTGAATTGATCATAACCATGACTCAACTTGCTAAGGCCCAACTTCATCAACCCAAGCTCCTACGCAAGTTCATGCTACGGAGGGAGTAAATGTCTTGGCCACCAAAAATAGGACTAAAGGTCCACAATTTCAATCCCGAGTGGAATATTATGCACAATATGATGGTAGCTATGACCAAGATGACTCTTATCAAGAGAAACAAAAAGAGGTACAATTTGTGAATAATTACCAAGGGGAACAGAGTAATTTTCAAGGCTCCAATCAAAATCAATAGCATTCTCAAAATAACCAAGGAAATTGGGGTTCTAACAATCAAGGTAATTCGCATAACAACAACAATAACCAAAGGAATTTGAGAGGCAACAATCAAGGACATTGGGGAAATAATAACAATCATGCAAATCGAGGTTCTGGTTTTCAAAGGCCCCCAATCTACTAACAACCAAGCAACCCACCTCCTTATCCTTCCCATGGTTCAAGTTCTTCAAATAATGAAATGGTTCATATCAAGAACATGTTCAAACAAATGATGGAAAAGAATACGGATTCGGATACCCAACTTGCCTCACATACCACATCAATCCGTAATCTTGAAGTTCAAATGGGGCAAATCTCCCAAGCTCTTAATGTAATGACTCGACCAGTCATTTTGCTTTTTGGATCCCTATTCCTCTAATTAAGACTCATTGTAGTGCTTTTACTATTTTATGACTTGCGGGGATGGTCGGTCTAGGTTTGAAAGGGTTTGGGTTGAAATCGGAATATTTAGTTCCTTAATAGTGGCCTACGGTGGCCAAGTTTTACTTGAGTCAACATTTCGAGTAAATAACCATAGAACTGGGATTTGAAGGTTACAATAGGCTTGTATGATGATTTCGGACCTGGACGTGTGTTCGGATTGGGTTTCGGGTAACAAGGGAGCGTTTAGGCGCTCAATGTGGGAAGTTGGTTCATTGAAGGTTTTTCTAGTTCATTAAATTTGGTTTGGAGTAGACTTTGGTGTTATCGAGGTCCATTTGGGATTCTAAGCCTGGGAATTGTTTTGTGTGGTGATTTATGACTTACACACAAAATTTGGCGTCATTCCGAGTTGATTTGATAGGAATCAGACGCGCATAAGTGTTTTTAGAAGTTTTTTAGTTGCATGTCGAATTCATGAGTTCGTATTTTGGTGTTTCAACCATGCGAGTTAGTTTGTATTATGTTGTTGGATATACTAGTGTAATTTTATGGGATCTCGGGGGACCTCGGGTGCGAATCAGATTGGAATCAGACTTGATTTTTGTCATGGGGGGCTGTTGCTGGCTTCAGATCTGGTGCAATCGCAGCTGCATGGCAATGACGGCAAGTGAGAGCTCGCAGAAGAGGCCCAATGGTCTCAGAAGTGGACTTGAGGTTGGAGCTGGGTGGTCACAGGTGCAAGGCATTTTCCGCATCTGCGCGTCCGCATATACAATCGAGGCTCCGCAGGTGCGGAAATGGGCCGGCTAGCTGGGGATCAAAGAAGTGGAAGGAGGCCGCAGAAGCGGATCTGAGAAGCGGAAGAAGTCTGCAGATGCAGACCCACTGAAGCGCCTTCCCGTCCGCAGAAGCGAGGAAGCTGGAGGTTGTGGGGGATCACAGATGTGACCTTTGACCGCATCTACGGTTTCGCAGATGCGATTAAGTGGTCGCAGGTGCGGTAATCGCTGGGCACTGAGGGCTTTTAATCTGAGACATAGGACATTTTCCTCACACCTTCATTTGGTCTTGGGCGATTTTGAGAGCACTTTTGAGTGGGTTCTCATCAACAACACAAGGTAAGTAAACTCCACCCATTTTCAAGTTAAATACACGGATTATAGGTAGATCAAACGTGGAAAATTTGTGAAACTCTTGGGATTTGTGAAGAACCTAGGGTTTAATTAAAATTAAGATTTGATCTTGGATTTGGTGGTAGAAATTGGAATAAATTATATATTTGAGTTCGGGAGGTCATGGGTAATAATTGTATTCAAAAGTTTCCAGAATCCGGGCACGTGGGCCCGGGGTGAATTTCATGAATCTTCCTAATTGGGTTGGGTAGCTATTATAATAGCTAAATTATGAACTTACGAGCTTATATTTATTAGTTTATATAACTTTTGATTATTTCCGGAGTCCTCGGCGTCATTTGAGGAGTTCTAGTGAGGTTGAAGAGTCAGATTGAGGACTTGGAATCGAGGCAAGTCTCTTGCCTAACCTTGTAAGAGGGAACTTATCCCCTTAGGTGTGTTACTATTGTGTGATACTTGTTGTGGGTAGCTACGTACGCACGAGGTGACGATAGTCCGTACGTAGCTATATTTCATGATATGTCTGGGTAGACTTAGATTTACATCATGTATTTAATTGTACTATTTATGCTTATCATGTGTGTTAATTGCCTTGATTAGGACTGAGACTAACGTTTTAAATTGGAGATATCGACTTGGTTTCTTATTTTAGAAAAATCGAGAGATACTTGACAAGCTATAAATCCGTCCCTTCTCGTCTCGCAAGTGCTTCCGCGAGCGAGGTAAATTTCTCTATTCTTATGGGATCGGGTCGTTCGCCTCAGCATGATGGTAACACTACTCATATGGGATCGGGCCGTTCGCCTCGGCATGATGGTAATACTACTCTTATGGAATCGGGTCGGTCACCTCGGCATGATAGTAACACTACTCTTATGGGATTAGGCTGTTCACCTTGGCATGATGGTAACATCACTCTTATAGGATCGGGTCATTTGCCTTAGAAGGTTGATAACACTATTTCTATGGGATCAGGTCGTTCGCCTCGGCAACGTCGTGCTTAATAATCGAAATTGGTTTTGGGTTATTTATAATTGAGTTATCACCTTCACAGTCAGTTATGAGATGTTAGTGATTTGATATAGACTCATGAATGGATTTACTGTAGTTACTCTTATTTGCTTTGTTGTTACTTGTTGTACACCCACCATGTCTACTTTATGCATTTATATTATTATTTGACCTCAAGTAAGTGTCAAGTCGACCCCTCGTCACTACTTCTTCGAGGTTAGACTAGATACTTACTGGGTACGTATTATTTTCCGTACTCATGCTACACTTCTACACTGATGTGTAGGTACTGAGACAGGTACTATCAGTGGTCACGCGGGCGCATAGACGATCATCTACGGAGACTTAGTGGTGAGTTGCTTGCCTTGCTACTATATACAGCACCGAAGTCTCCCTCTACCTTATTTACCTCTGTCTATCACTTTCATACAGTAGTTATAGTAGTTTTGTATATTCTCTAGATTTCTCATGTACTCATGACGCCAAGTTTTAGGGGACCTTTAGCATTTATGTACTGTTGTATTTAGCATTTTTACCACTACAGTGGATGTACTTTTTATGCTGGTATTTTGTAAAGAAAATGACATGTACGGTTGCACGAGATCTTACTCACTTTGTTCTATTAAAGGGAACTTTTTGTTTTAAATGTTAAAAGGGGAATAAATAAATAGTAGTTTCACTTGTGGACTTGCCTAACAGTGACATTAGGTGCTATCGCGACCTATTATAGATTTTGGGTCGTGACACTTAATACTCCTCCTAAGGGTGCATTACCAAGTGAGACAGTAGTAAACCTAAAGGGTGATAATAACACGGGACATGCTATGGCATTTATCACAAGAAGTGGAAGAGGTGGGAATGAACCCCACCTTAAATGAACTGCAACTTGTGGATGATGACCAAGTAATCCAAGAGGAGGAAATTCCACGCAATTATGTTAGAGTACATGATAAGGTTTGGATTGATATTGATGATAGTGTGGGGGAGACCCAAGAAGAGGTGAACCCGTCTAGGGAACACATTATTGACATACCAGAACCGGTAGTGCAAAAGGCTAAGGCCTCCACCTCCTTATCCTCAACGACTTGCTAAGAAAAATGGTGAGAATAAATTCAAGAAGTTTATTCAAATGATGAAGTGTCTGTCTATCAATGTGCCATTGGTAGAAGCTTTAGAATAAATGCTCGGTTATGCCAAGTTTATGAAAGATCTTGTGACCAAGAAGAGGTCGATGAATTTTGAAACTATCAAGGTCAGTCATCAAATGAGTGAAATTGTTCATTCCATGGCTCCTAAGTTGGAGGATCCAGGTGCTTTCATGATTCCTTGTACAATTGAAAGTGCCGATTTTTCTAAATCTCTATGTGATATTGGGGCGAGTATCAATTTGATGCCCTATTCGGTGTTCAAAACTTTGCGGATTAGGAAACCAAGACCCACATCTATGAGTTTGCAAATGGCCGACACTATGAAGAGCCAATTAGGAGTGATTGAGGATGTTTTGGTCCGAGTTGATAAACTTATCATTCCGACGGACTTTGTGATTCTAGAGTGTGAGGTTGACTATTAAGTGCGTATAATTCTTGGGAGGCCTTTTCTTGCTACGGGTAAAGCCCTTTGTGATGTGGAAGCCGGAGAACTCACTTTCCGGTTTGGTGATGAACAAGTGGTATTCCATGTGTGCAAGTTTATGCGTAAACCAAATAGTAATGAAGTGTGTTCTTTTGTGGACTTGGTGACCGACGTCATTATTGATAACACAAGTGCTACAATCAATGTTGGTGATATGTTGGAAGCCATTTTGCTCAACTTTGATGATGATAAGATCGATGGTTTCATGGAATGTGTAAACTCTTTGCAAGGAATTGGGTCTTACAACTATGCACCCCGAAAGCTATCTTTGGATCTTGAGAATAGGAAGACTCCTACTACAAAGCCTTTGATTAAAGAGCCACCAACATTATTGCCACCTCACCTTCGGTATGAATTTCTTGGTCCTTGTTCAACTTTACCGGTTATTCTTTTCTCTTGTTTGACTAACATGCATTAAAAACCATTGCCACCTCACCTTCGGTATGAATTTCTTGGTCCTTGTTCAACTTTACCGGTTATTCTTTTCTCTTGTTTGACTAACATGCATGTTGATTCCACATTAGCGGTGTTGCAAAAGAGGAAGAAATCTATTGGGTGGACGTTGGTGGATATTCGAGGTATAAGCCCCACGTTTTGCATGCATAAGATCAAATTGGAGGATGGTGCCAAAACCATCCTTTAAACATCAAAGAAGACGCAATGAAGCTATGAAAGAGGTGGTCAAAAGGGAGATTATCAAGTGGTTGGATGTCGGGGTTGTCTACCCCATTTCTGATAGTTCTTGAACCTCTCTGGTCTAATGTGTTCCAAAGAATGGGGCATGACGGTTGTTACCAATGATAAGAATGAGTTGATTCCTACAAGAACGGTCATCGGTTGGAGAGTTTGTATGGATTATTATAAGCTCAACAAAGTCACAAGGAAGGATCACTTTCCTCTTCCTTTCATAGATCAAATGCTTGATAGGTTGGCTGGCCATGCTTTCTATTATTTTATTGATGGTTAATCAGGCTACAACCAAATTCTTATTGCTTCGTAAGATCAAGAGAAAACCACTTTTACATGTCCATATGGTACTTTTGCTTTCAAACGGATGTCTTTTGGATTATGCAATGCACCGGCGACTTTTTCAATAGTGTATGATGGCTATTTTCACGGACATGGTGGAATACTACCTTGAGATCTTCATGGATGACTTTTCAGTGGTTGGAAATTCATTTGATGATTGTCTTGCTAATTTGGCAAAGTGTTGGCTAGATAAGAGGAAATAAAGTTGGTACTCAGTTGGGACAAATGCCATTGCATGGTTGAGGAAGGCATTGTCCTTGGCCATAAGATTTCAAAGAATGGTATTGAAGTGGACAAGACGAAGATTGAAGTTATTTCTAAGCTTCCACACCCCACCTCGGTGAAGGGTGTGTGGAGTTTCTTGGATCATGAGGGATTCTACTGGAGATTTATCAAGGACTTTTCTAAAGTGGTGAACCCTTTGTGCAAACTCCTTCAGAAGGATGCCAAGTTACTTTTCAATGATGATTGTAAGAGAGTTTTTGAACAATTGAAGCTCAAATTGATAACCACTCCTATCATTATATCTCCAAATTGGAGTTTGTCGTTCGAGCTCATGTGTGATGCAAGTGATGTAGCGGTTGGAGCTGTTTTGGGGTAACATATTAACAAAGCTTTTCATTCACATTACTATGCTAATAAGACCATGAATAGTTCCCAAGTCAATTATACCATTACGAAGAAAGAGCTCCTTGCTATTATGTTTGATATTGAAAAGTTCTACCCGTACTTGATGGGTGCCAAAGTTATTAACCACACGGATCATGCGACACTTTGCTATCTTATGAGCAAAAAGGAATCTAAAGCTCGGTTGATGAGATGGGTGCTTTTGTTGTAAGAGTTTGATATTGACATCCAAGATAATAAGGGAAGTGAAAATCAAGTAGCAGACCACTTGTCTCATTTGGAGTAGGGGAGGCCAGATGATAGCCTTGAAATCAATGACTTTTTCCCCGATGAGAAACTTTTGGCACTTTCAATGAAACAGGTACCGTGGTTCACGGATTTGGCAAATTTTCTTATGAGTGGTATCATTCCGGATGAGTTCTCTTAAAACCAAAGATAGAATCTCAAGAGGGATTGTCAAGACTGCTATCGGGATGAACCATACCTTTTTCAGATTTGCACATATGGGGTGATTCGAAGGTGTGTGCCAAAGTAAGAGCAAGGTGATATTCTTGGGTCTTGTCATTCTTCGACATATGGTGGTCATCATGGTGAAGCGAGAACGGCGGCTAAAGTCCTAAGTCGTGGTTTCTATTGGCCCATTCTCTAAAAAGATGCAAATGATTTGGTGAAAATATGTGATGAATGTCAACAGGTCGATGGAATTTCAAAGAAACATGAGATTCCCCTTACAACCATCTTGGAGATTGATATTTTTGATGTTTGGAGTATTGACTTTATGGGCTCGTTTTTGAGTTCTTATGGAAATACCTACATTTTGGTCTTGGTGGATTATGTATCTAAATGGGTTGACGTCGTTACCTTACTCAATAATGAGGCTAGAAGTGTGGTGGTTTTCTTGAAGAGGAGTATTTTTACAAGATTTGGTACTCTGCGAGCAATCATAAGTGATGGAGGGTCATATTTTCTCAACAAGGCTTTCGACACTTCACTTGGAAAGTATGGTGTTACTCACAAAGTAACAACTCTCTATCACCCACAAGCTAGTGGTCAAGTGGAAGTCTCCAGTTGGGAGATAAAGAGTATTTTGTCCAAGACGGTGAATGCAAATCGGGCAGATTGGTCTAAGAATCTTGATGATGCTCTATAGGTATATAGGACGGCTTACAAAACACCTAATAGAATGTCCCCATACTCGTTGGCATTCGGAAAAGCTTGTCATCTTCTGGTGGAACTAGAGCATAAGGCAATGTGGGCCTTGAAGAAATTGAATCTTGATTGGGATGTTGCCGCTAACTTGCGAGTTGCACACTTGAATGAATTGGATAAGTTCCGGTATCATGCATATGAAAGTTAATCCTTGTACATAGAAAATATAAAATATCTTCATGACAAGTATATTTGGAACAAAGAGTTCAAGGCCGGTGATCTAGTGTTATTGTTCAACTCAAAGTTGAGAATGTTTTCGGGGAAGCTAAAGTCAAAGTGGACTTGTCCTTTTGAAATTGTAGGTGTGACACATTTTGGTGCCTCTGACTTGAAGAACAAGAACAATGAAATATTTTGAGTCAATGGTCACCGGATGAAGCACTATTTGGGAAAGTTGGTGAGAACCACGTGGTGGCGGTTCTTTACTTTGCTTGAGGATGCTATGACATTGAGTCATTCCACGACATTAAATAAGGCACTTCTTGGGAGGCAACCCAAGTTCTTTTCCTTTTTTTCTCTTTTAGTTAGATATTATTTGTTGTTTTAAACTTGATTTGAAGTGTGTTGCAGGGATAAGTATTAGATGTAAAATGATATTTAAAGTTGTGTCATACAGGGAAAAAATGCGGACCACACTTTTCTTAGTGCGGCCTCAGAAAGGAATGCTGGCCGCAGAATATCTTGCGCGATCGCAGATTTTATTTGCGGACCGCAATTGCAAGGATTGTCTCAGGTGCTAAATGGAAGGTCTTCTGAACTTTTCTCCCAATAGTGCGTAGTGAGTTTGCGGATCATCGCGAATTATCCGATCGCAAAATAGCATAATCAGAGAAGTAGCTAGAACTAAAGTGTCAGAAGTGCGGCTGCACTTGAAAAAGTGCGGAATGCACAACTAATTGCTTCCCTGATGGCCAGGTAACAGAGTGCGGACCGCACTTGAAATTGTGTGGCCGCACTCACCTTCTTAAACCCTCACTTTCTTCTGAGTATAAATAGAACAATGCCCCCTCCTTTTACACTTTTCACCATCACCACTCTCACACTGTTACTCTATGAGTTGCCCACGTACTTGCACTTTGGATTACAAACAATCCTTCATACTTACTTGGATCTTAGTATACTAGCACTATTTGGTATGCAACACTTCAATCTTGTTGTTTTTATTTTTATTTTTGAATATATATTTGCTTTTTAACTTCTTTTTAGGTCATCTTCTATTGGATCCCTTTAATGTGTCCATGTGGGGTAGTTTAGCATTTGGTTTTTGTCAAAGCATGTTTAGATAAAGCTAGGTTGTTGATTATCATGCCTTTACCATGTTTCCCAGTAGGATTGAACACATATTTGCATAACCTAGGTAAAAATGACATGTAGCCATTTCTATTCTTGATTATGCGGACTGCACTTGAAATTTTGCGGTCCACGGACTTCTGTTTGGGTAACTTGAACAGCTAGTTGTTCATGCGGTTGCGCTTGATTGTGCGGGCCGCGCATTAAATTATGCGGTCACAAAATGAGCTCCGCACTGATAATCAGAGAACCTCTACTCTGAGCTTTGAGCACTTCTACTCAAGTACGGATAGCAAAGTTTTTATGCGGACCGCTGATCAATTTTGCAGCCACGGAATGAGGACGCACTGTGCATCAGAGACCTTGCTCTGAGGACCTGGCACAACTATGTTGAAGTGCAGCCCGCAATTCGAATCGTGCGGTCCGCAGCTCCTCTTTGCGGACCGCACTCCAAAATATGCGGACCGCAGTTTTAACTTGTCTACTTCATGTTGCATACTTGAAACCTCATTGCTTATATGGTGTCCTTCAATGCTTATGTGACTCTTAGCTATTTTACAACATTTGAAAAATCTCTTTGTGCATACACAGGCAATGGTGCGATGTCACGACCCAAAATTCTGCCTTAGGCATCGTGATGGTACCTAGTCTCTAAGACTAGGTAAGTCGATTACTTACCACAATTAAGCCAATTTAAAAATGATATTTAAATTAGAGAATTATATAAAATACTGAAATACATGTGAAATAAGCCCACGCGGCAATAATCACTACAACCTTCCAAGACTAGGTAATATAGAGTCACGAATTCTAGTTGAATACTTGGAAACATCTCAAAGATCGAAATACAATACTGTTCAAATAACAAGATGGCAGTACAATGAAAGGAAAGGACTCCAAGGGACTGGGACGACCAAGCAACTCTATCTTGAATCCTCGCGATCAATAAGTTAACTCTGTCTGAGTCCAATATCTCCAATACTTGGATCTACAGAAAAATATGCAAAAGTGTAGTATGAATACACCACGGTCAGTACCCAATAGATATCAAGACTAACCTCAATGGATTAGTGATGAGGTACAAGTCAAGACACCTACTAGTCAAAATAACTTGTGCGGTATAAAAGTATAAAGTTAATAATGAAAGCATGAATCAGTAAATGGCAACAAGAATCAACATGTGATATAAATAGTAAAGTAATAAGAACACCGTGAAAGTACCACTAAAACCAAATAGGGAAGAAAAATAACAACCAATTAATCAAGCCGTTCTAACACAGATTCTGCAATGAAATTACTCTGAGATATCACATCTCATAATCACAAGTCATGATGTCACGCCCCGAACCTAGGCCTGGACGTAACACGGCACTCGGTGCCTGACTACATGTTACCGAGCGAACCAACTGGTTGGCTGAATCAACATGTGATATCATAACATACTGAATGCGAAAGATAAAATAACACATGCTGATATACTGAAAGTCTGAATGATATAAGTTAAAGTGTGTAAACACTAATACAAATCTGAAACATATCTGTAGTCAACATTGCTTAACATAAAAAACTTGTGACTCTGTCTAACTGTTACTCTAGTATATGAAGCCTCTAATGAAATACTGAAAATGCCAACTATCTGTAAATACTGGACGACTATAAAGTAATGATAATGACCCGAAAGGACTGGGGCTCACCCAATAGCTGGTACGAGAATCCTAGCGCTCTGAATCATCAAACTATAAATCATTTCCTGCATCTCACGATGCAGGCCCCAGGAAAAAAAGGACGTCAGTACATTTGAATTGCACTGGTATGTAAAACAACTGAAAGAAGGAACTGCAAATAATGAAACTAAAACTGATAACTGATAACTAAACTAAACATAAGAAGTAAGGTTATGAACACTCCCTCTTCTGAATGATGAACAAACTATTTATCAGAATAAATAAACTGCGACCTCAGGCCCAATATATATATGCGGCCTCAGGCCCTATATATATATATATATATATATGCACAAACTGCGGCCTCGGGCCCAAGTATACGTATACATAACTGTGGCCTCAGGCCCAAAAATGCATAAAGCATAAACTGTGACCTCAGGTACAAAGATGCATAAAGCATAAACTGCAGCCTTAGGCCCAAATACAGATGTTCAACATTCAAGAATTCATAATTAGGAACTGATAATCATACTGCAATATATGATACTAAAATACTGAACCATATTGAGTTACATGATACTGGAATGATGAATAGAACTAGACTTAGACATGTATTCATAATAAATTGATTTTTCATAACTGAAACTCATAGGATATTGAACGATTATGAAACTATGCTATCTAGAGAATAGAGGTTCTACAACTATTCATGGGACTAAGGCATAATTACGTTCTGAGGAAACTCGTAACAGTCATAAAGAATGGGACGTAGGGAGAATCATAAACATTCCCAAACGTAAAGAGAGTTAGCCTTACATACCTTGACACTGGCCCTTTTAAGCATATCATAATGTTTGTCGCCTCTTTCAAAGACAATCTATGTCAATATATATATCAAGAGAAACTAATATTAGCACTAACGCTCATGTTTTAGTCACTTAGGCATTTTATCAAACACCTTATGGGCGTAAAGCCTCATAGCCCTTAGTAATTAGTCTTTTCTTCACCAAGTTCTCATTCTACTACTTCTAGGTGATTCTACAATCCCAAATAGATGTAACTAACACCATTTCTCATCACCCAAATATTTACAACAATTATAAGTCAACAATCCAAAACCTTAGCATAGTTCTTATGGTTCTCTTTATTAAACTCATTTACTATTCTCCCAAAACTCATTAATTCATAGTTATAAATGTAGGGAGTAGAAGCATTACTTTTTTGAAGTTCACTCCTATTGAATTCGAGTTCTAGGGTTTCGTTTTTCAACAATGGTGTCTCGATCGAATATCTAATGATTTGAAGGATTTACTCATGTTAATAAGGTATTGGAGAATTAAAATTAACTTAGAATAATCATTAGAACTTACCTTGGATGACCTTAGGGAAGTTAGGTTCTTGAGAACTCCCCTTTCTAAAGCATATGTACGTGTTTGGGGTTGTAGGGAATGAGGTAGGGTTTAAATAAGTGAACACGTCCCAAAATTGAGTAGGAAATAAAAGTAGCTCGGATAAATATCGCCGGTGCGAGGCATCGTCAGGGGAACCAAAATAACTGTGCAAGGCGCCATCAGAGGTGCCAAAACTACAGTGCCTTGCACTGTCTGGGGCGCTGAGGTTGATGCCATGGATAGTGCCTTGCACTGTCTGGGGCGCTGAGGTTGATGCCATGGATAGTGCCTTGCACTGTCTGGGGCACTGAGGTTGATGCCCTGGACAGTGCCTTGCACTGTCTGGGGTGCTGAGTTTTTATGGCCTTGCACTATCTATGGCTGTGAGTTTTCATGGCCTTACATTGTCTATGGCTATGAGTTTTCATGGCCTTGCACTGTCTAAGGCAATAAGACGGACCTCCCATAAACTTAGTCGATTCTATTGAGTTTATGCACCTCACTCTCGGTCTTGATTCTAAAACAATTGTTTCCAACCATACTCATCTCGATAGGACTTCACATGTCTAAAAGGTCACATTAATACTCATTTAATGCATCCACAACTAATCCGAATTTACGTAGTGTTACACATGGGTCTCAACCCACAAATCATATGCTCACAGCACCTTGTGCCCACATTTCTAATCATGACCGCACGGACAACTCACGTGCCAATATCTCAATCCACCCGGCATGATCACAGGCTCATAATCCGCCTGTCATGGTCATAAGCTCACTATCACCATCCGCCCGGTGTGGCCAGAGGCTCAATATCATAATCCGCCCGGCATGGTCACGGGCTCAATATCAACACGAAAGCAGATAATACAAGAACATATGGGCATGATCGATAAATATTAAGCTTCATACTCCAGAACTAGTATAAGTGGCATGCTACGGTGTATGCTTGTGCGAGTGTACTATTACAGCCCAAGTCAACAAGTAATATCAAAGACATCGAGTAGCTCATTGAAAGCAGCACAACACATCATGTAAGTTGTATGGCATACATAAGTAGAATCACACTACACACGAATATCGTCAACATAATGCCCCCAGGACATCACACATCTTCCCTGATATTTTCCGCCCTTATCTCTCTGATAGCCACCCGTATCACTCTGCCCTGACAATATCATTAGCCATTTGTATCACTCCGATATCCACCCATATCACTCTGTATAATAGCCACCCTTATCGCTCCGCTCGGACAATAACATAATAGTCACTCGTATCACTTTGCATAATCAACAACAGTGAGATGCCACCCTTATGCCCCGCATAACAACAATAGTGAGATGCCACCCTTATGCTCCGCATAAAAACAACCAATCTACACAATAATTCATATGTGCTAACATCACAACAACATGACATGTCAACTCCTACCATACATGCCCATAGGCCACAACCTTTTCAAAAAAACCGACAATATCAATATTTTCACAACAAATAACCCATAGCTCAAATACAATGTGTACAGAATCTCAATAACAACAAAATAACGGGAAAGTAACTCAATAATGAACGACGCCCCCTTTAAACACAACTTCAACTTCAATTAATTGCTTAGGAATAAACTCGATAATTAAGGTATTTTCATGAAATGGTAAACTTCAGATTCTAGTATATGAAATAGGCTAACAATGAAAGAGATAGCACAAACTAGTAACTACGTCTAAATGCATGAGAATAACCCGGCAACAAAACGATATTATGTAACAACAAATTTCAATTAAGAGTAACTCAACAATAAAGGAAGTCATGTAATGATAAAAGACATAACAACTTCAAATAAAGCATATAGGAGTAAACTTGGCAAGTAAAGGATGTGACATGTAACAATAACTCCAAATAAAGCATGTGAAAGTAAACATAACAAATAAAAGATATAACATGTGCTAACAATTCCAAATAAATTTATGTAAGAGGCCTAAGAGTCTAAACCGACCAACTTCCACATATAAGCCCGAGTACGCACTCGTCACTTCGCGTACACGACTTTCACATAACAAAAATAGCACAAACAACTCAAATCCTAAGGTGTAGTTCCCCCACATGAAGTTAGACAAGATATTTACCTCAAAAAAGCCAAATCAATACTCTAAAATGACCTTCTCATGTGAAACAATCCTCCAGACCGCTTAAATCTAGCCAAACTAACTCAATATCATAAATAAAAACCATAGGAAACAATTCTAGATAATAAAGCTTTGATCTTTAATGAAAACTAAAAAGTCAACCCAAAAGGTCAACCTCAGGTTCGCATCTCGGAACCCGACAAAATTTACAAAATCCGAACGCACATTCCAATACGAGTCCAACCATACCAAAATTATCCAATTCCGACATCAAATCATCCTTCAAATCCCCATTTTACATTTTTAAAAGTTTTCACGAAAATTCTCATTTTCTCCAACTCAAATCACTAATTTAATGATAAGAATAAAGATGGAATTATGAAATATAATAAAATTCGGGTCAAGAATACTTACACCAATCCAAATCATGAAGAACCCCTCCAACATCGCCCAAACCTGAGGTCTACAACTCAAGATATGATAAAAATAACCAAACCATCGATATATATATATATATATATATATATATATATATATATATATATATATATATATATATGACGCTGCCCAACGATTTCTGCATCTACAGAAAAGATAGTGTATCTGCACTCTCGCTTTTGCAAGCCAACACCCGCATCTACGGTTATCACTTAGCAGACCAGCATCCGCACCTGTACAAAAGCGGACGCACCTGCGCCGCAGAAGTGCCCTCGCAAACACAAAAGCGGACTCTATCGCATCAGCGATCCAAAATTCGTAGATGCGCCAATCGCACCTGCGATCCGTCACCCCCAGAAGCGAATCTTCCACCCAGAGCTCAGCATTGTGTAAGCTGCACAAAACACATAGAAACGGCCCCGTTCCTGCGCTCCAAGATGCGCAGATGTGAAGCACCAGAACTAGACTTGCCCAAAAATATGGAAATAATCTGAAACTCGTCTGAAACACACCCGCGGCCCCCGGGACCCCATCCAATCATACCAACAAGTTCCATAACATAACGCGGACCTTCTCGAGGCCTCGAAACACATCTAAAAACATCAATACTACTAATCACTTCTCAAATCTAACTTAATCTCAAATGACACAACGGAGCTATTCCAACTCTCTCAATCGCAATCGGAACCTGATATCAATAAAGTCAACTCCCGATCAAACCTCTCAACCTTTTAAACCTTCAACTTTCAAACTTTCGTCAAAATGCTTCAAATCAACCTACGGATCTCCAAATCTGGACATACACCTAAGTCTAAAATCACTATATAAAGCTATTAGAATCATCAAAATACCATTCCGGAGTCGTCTACACAAAAGTCAAACTCGGTCAACTCTTGCCACTTAAGCTTCTAAAACAAGGATTGTTCTTCCAAATCAATTCTGAATAATCAGAAAATCAAACCCGGACACATATACAAGTCGTGATACACAATACAAAGTTGCTTGAGACATTAAGCTACCGAACGAAATGCTAATTCTCAAAACGATCAGTCAGGTCATTACATGCGATCAAGAGGATGAGGAGAGACTTCAAAAGGAAGAGGAGAAGTTGGAAAAGGCAGAGGCAGAGGTGCCATGCACCCGAGTGTGCAAAGGGTCGTTATAAAGAAAACCACTGTAGGCCGGGGGAGAGGTAGAAGCCTCTCAAAGTCAAGTTCTTATGCCCAATCTAGGGAGGCCTTGGAAGGGAATTTTGTGTCTCTACCTGAAGAGCATAACGAGGAGAAATCTAGGCTGCAGGGGTAGTTTGAGCCTCTAGATGTGCCTTCTACATCTCACAGTACCTCTCATGGCTCATCTAGTGACAACATGAGTTCAACGCAACTTTTCCGGACTCTGATTCTGATGATGCCCCAGATTATGGGAGAGGCGGATCAAGTGAAAAGGCACGCATGGCATGAACTAAGAAGAAGGTGGTCTGGGAAGATCATTTTTTAATCTTGAAAGCATACACAAACTTCTAGATGTGGTGGAAGAAAAGATATCGTACCCATGAAAGGCAATTCCTCCTCAAAAATTTAGACAAATACAACCCCGCAGTCTTAGAGCAGTTTACCAAGAGAAATGGATGGATGTAGTTTACTTAGAAGTTGGTGGACGTGAAGGAGCATCTTGTCTGAGAAATCTACGCCAACACAGTGCATATTCTCAAAGGGACAAAGATCACCAAAGTGCGCAACCTGAAAGTAAAGTTTGATCAGCACACTTTGAATGTGTACCTTGGATTTGATTATGTAGAGCCAAAGGAGTACTTGGCAAAGTTGGCTGAGAAGGAGGAGGCTAGACCATGGCTTGCTGAGATTCTTGCACTTGGACCTACTCCCCCTTAGATAAAGTGTGGTCGCAGACTAAACCTTAAAGCTTCAAAGGATCCTAGCAGTAGCGCGGTCCGCACACCAAAATGTGCGGTCGCATTTAAAGCTCGCACTGACAAGATTGAGAGATCATAAGAGATGCAAAAGAACAAGTCTGAAGCCTCCTTAAAGCGCGGTCCGCATCCAAATTATGCGATCGCAGAAGCTGAAGTGCGGCCGCAGAAGTTTATGCGCGGCCACAAAATCCCTCCAATTGACAAGCACTACAAGAGAACTAAACTGAAATGCGGACCGCAGATGAAATTATGCGGATCGTAGATAAAATTATGCGGACCACAGATAAAATTATGTGGCCACAGAACCTTCCAAAGGGTATTTTTGTCAGTGAATTTCATAGCACTATAAAAGATGAGAAATACATTTTTAGGGCAACTTTTATACTGTAGCAGTTGTGAGTAGTTAGACTTAGCCATTTTGGGCAATTTATGACTATAATTAGAGAAGACCCATTTGTGATCCAACCCTTGTGTGTAAAACTTATGGGTGTTTAATATTAGTGCTTGTTAATAATATGCTATTTAGCCTTGTTTATATTTTATATCTAGAATTAATGGTTACAAACATTGATTCATGCCTATTTGACTAAGTTCTTACTTGAGAAAGAGGAACTTAGTCTAGGAAAACTTGGCTAACAAAAAATTGAGCTAGTTGAAGTTTTGGATTAGTTTGATTAAAGGATTTGAACTAGAGATAGGGATAATCCAACTTAATATCATATCAATTGTTTAGATTGCTACCCATTTGGTCTTAAGAAAATGAATTTGGGGCATAATCACTCTTTAACTGAGAAGTATTGAGTGGGTACTTGAGCACTGGGAGTCATAACAAACCCTGATCTACCAAATAAGTATAGATTTACTCTACCCATTAGGTTTACACCTAGGTGAAGATTACAACCCTAGGCTTTCCTTTATTTGAAAAAAACATCAAAAACATTTTAATCCTTATTTGCTTACTAGTTAGTTAAATCTCCTAAAAGTAATTTAGATAACAATTTCTCACTTTTGTTTGAAAGATAAATTTAGCGATTTCGAGTTCTTTTCTTAAGTGTTTACCTTAGCACCAACTTAAACTCCCTGTGGATTCGACCCCGAATCGTGTTGGGATTTATAATTGCAACAACAATTGCATACTCTTTAATTGGATGTGAATTGGACGTGATCAGTAAGTCTCTTGTCTAATCTTGTAAGAGAGAACTTATCCCCGTAGGTATTCTATTTGATATGTGTTACGTGTTATAGGAGCTACGTACGTAGGAGGTTACGAGCATCCTTGTGTATGCTAGATTCTTGATATGTTCGGGTAGACTTAGACTTACATCATGCTTTAACTTTACTACTTGAGTTAATTGCTCGTTTAAATACTTGAATTCGTGACTAAGCTTGAGACCAGAATTTACATAGTTTACCGAGCCTTGTTACTTTAAGATTTTGTGGGATACTTGATTATCGGTACAGTTTGTGCTTTCTCTTACGTACATGTCCTCGTGTTATACTTATTTATGCGGTAGTTTTGTGACTACTTAAACTCGCACGCATCTTTGCGAATTTGTTTTTTTTTTAGCAAATAAACCACTAGGCATTATACCTAGTAGCTATTATATAAATAATAATCCAAAATCTCAAATCCATAGTTTACAAGTTATCCAAACCGAAAGATGAAAACATCTAATTTAAATCTAATAAAGTTGTAAGTGCTAACTATTACATATGTAAAACTGGACAGCTCCCAACGTAAGGTGTTGTGTGTATCCACCAGCCAATTACAAAACCTCAATGTAGCACCTCAAACGTTCTCACCAGGCGCCAATTTTTGCATTCCAATGGATATGGCAAATGTGAATCTTCAGGCAGCACCATCAACTTCCGGGGCTAATCAACAACCAAGCAGCATGCTGGAAAAATGAGAATGGTCTACAATGCCCAGAGCCTACTCTTTCCTCTGTACGTGAATGTGTGCAGAATAGGCCATATTGTATCTATGTACTGCGTCATGATGCAAGCAGTAACCTACACATCTTTGCGAATTGGTCTAGTTGACCCGTTGAAATTTTCAACACTCTTATGAAATCGGGTTATTCGCCTCAGCAATATTATGAAATATACTTATAGGAGTGGGTCGTTCGCCTCAGCAATATTATGAAATACACTTATGGGATCTGGTCGCTCGCCTTCGTAGTATTATGAAATATTCTTATAGGAGCAGGCTATTCGCATCAGCGGTATTATGAAATACATTTAGGGATCAGGTTGTTCACCTAGGAAGTATCATGTAACACCACTCTTATGGGATCGGGCCATTCGCCTCGACAAAATTGTGTGTAGTATTTCGATAGGGAATTAGTGTATATATGAGTACCCTAACTCGGATTTGACATTTGCACATGATATTGGTCACATATATTCCATTCGAGACAGTACAGGTATTTGATGATATTGTACATATTTATCTATTTTGTTGATACTTGTCATGCTTTATATTTGTCTACTTTTATTATCAATTGATTGGACCATTAGTAAGTGCCGATGTCGATACCTCGCCACTACTTTTTCGAGGTTAGACTAGATAGTTACTGGGTATGCATTGATTTATGTACTCATACTATATTTCTGTACTAATTGTGCTGGTACTGAGATAGGTACATTTGTTGGTCATATAGGTGCGTAGGCACAGCTGCTGAGGAGACTTTGTGGTGAGTTGCTTCCTATGTTACGATCCGCAGTACACGGAGTCCTCTTCCTATCCATTTAATATATTCCATCTATTTTCTATTTCGGACAGTTATTATAATAGTATTGTATATTCTACTAGATGCTCATGGACTTATGACACCATGTTTTGGGATTGTGGACCGATTGGTTGTACTTTTGTATTAGTTGATTTGACATTTGCCTTGTAGTTGGATAATTTTACGAATTTCCTTTTATGATACCTAAAATCTCCTGATTGGTTGAGAATTTTGTCTGATTATTTTGATTCTCAAATTATTTTAAGATATACTGTGGACTACTTGTTACGGTGTTTAGTTGTTGACTTGTCTAGCGGCAGCGTTATGCTCCATCACGACTCATGATGGGATTTGGGTCGTGACATCCGGTTTGCAACCTAGTTATTTTACCAAGGAGACCCAACTAGATTAAAAGATTTGGGCTTCAATATTTGCTTCTCGCCAAGGATATGAAGGAACTTATCAAAATTATCCTTCACTTTTTTAACTTTTCGCACACATATGGATCACTTGGCTGAACACCACAAAGCCTGCATGGTCTTCTTCTACCAGCATCTTTATCAAACTCACTGTTAATGTATGGTGAACTAGGAAGACTCCCAGCTAAAGGCTCATATCATCAAACCCACCTTCCTCATTATGCTTTAAATTCACTCTACCAGGTGATTTTTTAATGACATCCACCTATTCCAAATCAACCGTCAAGTGGTCGATTATAGGGCCATCTACTTCATCATCATATAGCACTAAATTCTTCATGTAGTCCATCTCCAGCTCGTGTAAGGTAAGGATAAGATAAGGGTGTGCCTCCTAAAATATAGCATAGGTAGAAGTCAATAGACAAATAATACTACACAATCGACAAGAGGTCTATAATAATCTTCTATTATGGTTGAGTCTAAGCAATTGGTGTAGTATTACTGCACTTCTTATCTTACCACATCAGAGTCATCCACTCGCTGCTTAAATAGATCCCAATCAGGGTCAGAAGTCACTTTCTTCCTATGTTATTTCAACATCCTTGGCAGCAACAGCGACACGACCTTTGGCTTTTCGGCATTACGTCCAAATTAAAGAATTGCTTCGTATGCCTAAGGCTATATTTCATATGAACAAAAAAATAATAATTTCAATACACTATAATAAAATAACAACCTTTTGACCACTTATCATGAATACTCATGGGAAACCATACATGGCATAACTAGCTGATTTGGACTTCTTACATGGGATTTTTCTTTCCTTGTTCTTTGTCATGTATAGTTTGTAGATTGACAACATGTCCTTCTTCAAGTAATCAATTAAAATCACAAAATATTTCTTTCCCAGTGGATACTTCATGAAAAAATCCAAATTAATAGCCATACAAATTCACTAGACAAACCACACCAAAGAAAGCTTTATCTTCTCTTCAGCGCTAAATCTTGCCCTTCAACAACTTCAAAAGCCCTTCTTCTTCCACCCACTTCCTACTATTTAGGCACACCTTCTCGAATAAGACTTCACCATCCTCTAAGACTTTAACCATTTCTTCTTGAGTGGGTATAGCACCGCATTTCAGTTCAGTCATCAGAGCAAACTCCTTCAAGCCAAAACGAACATGCTTGTCTCTGACTAAACGTCATTCTCGTGCTTTTTCGCTCAATTAATTTGGCGAATACGCATGGAATGGACAAGTTGTACGTTGAACTGGATCCAATGCTCTGAAAGTTTAGAAAACTATCCAAAACAACTACTCTCAAACTTGGCCAGAATTTTGACACTTCTTAACATTTCTTTAAACTCATAAAACTAGTTGATCCTGGACCTCACTTTAATCTTGGCTAGAAAACGTCTATACTTAATTCGGAAATATCCTAAAATTGTATTTGAATGCACCAATCGCCCTTACAAATACCGAAATTGATAGGCGATCATGGTCATCTTTATCTCCTTCACCAGTTTCACTTTCCAACTCCTCTTGACCATCTTCATCATGTTCATCGTCTTCATCTTCTACAATATCTCCTTCTTTATCATCTTTTTCACCATCCTCATCATCTTCACCATTTTTATCACCCTCCTGACCATCATCACCATTTTCTTCATCCTACTAACCATCTTCATCATTTTTATCTTCCTCCCCACCAAAACCTTTATCTGCACTGTTACTTTTTCCTCATCAATTAATTTTTTTGATAACGGGTGTAACGACTCGGCCGATCATTTTGAGTATTTTAGCCCCGATCCCCTAATTTATGCTCCCTCTATGTTATATTGTGGTTACATGACTTGTCGGGGTGCTTGGTGTCATGTTCGAGAGAGTTTCGGAGTGATATGGGACACATAATCCCTAAGTTGGAAGTTTAAGACGTAGGAGTTGACGATAGTTTGACTTGTGTGAAGATGACTCCATAATGGAGTTTCGATGGTTTTAATAGTTTTGTATGGTGATTTTGGTCGTAGAGCATATTCGGATGTTGATTTGGAGGTCCATAAGTCGTTTCGGCATGATTTGGCAAAAGTTGGAAATAGAAGATTTTTGGGAAGTTTGATCGGGAGTTGACTTTATTAATATCGGGGTCAGATCCTGATTCCGGAAATTGGAATAGGTTTGTAATGTCATTTATAACTTGTGTGAAAAATTTGGTGTCAGTCGGAGTTGTTTTGGTATGAATCGGCGTTGGTTTCGGAATTTGAAAGTTCATAGTTCATAGGCTTGAATTTGGGTTGTGATTCGTATTTTTTGATGTTGTTTGATATGATTTAATGGATTGACTAAGTTCGTATTGTATTTTAGGACTTGTTGGAATGTTGGGATGGGTCCTGGGGACCTCGGGTGTGTTTCGGGTGTGTTTCGGGTGAGTTTTGAACAAGTTTGGCCATTTCGGCACTTTGATGATTGTTCTGGAGTAGTTGAAGTGCGAATGGCACATTTTGGAGTGCTGAGGCAAAGCCTCATGTGCGGCCGCAAACTTCCTGAGTGCAGAGGCAGTGGAAAATGTGCGACAGGGAAAATTCGTAGGTTTGATGGTCTGACTTCAGAACCTTATATCTTTTAATCTATAAGGAATTTGAAGATGAACCAAAATGAAAGTTGCAGCCCTTTGAGTCTAGTTTCTAGAAAATCAAATTGTTCTTCATTTGGACATTTGTACAAAAGGTTATGATCAATTTACTGAAGCCTAGTAGTGCAGTTGCTGCTGAAGTGCGGCTGCACAATTTGGATCGCGGCCGCGGAGCTTGGAAGTGTGGACCACACAAATAATGTGCAGTCAGCACTTTGGGAGATCAGATATGGTACTATATAAACGAGGGTTTCATCTCATTTTTTATTTGTGGACCTAGAGAGCTCGGTTTGTGGTGATTTTTTGTGGGTTTTTCAAGGAATTTATTGTAAGTGATTCGAACTCGGATTTTGTTAAATTATATGAATATATCCTTTATTTCATCATTTAATTAGTGATTTGGGTTGAAAATTTGAGAGAAATGGAGAAAACTTCTTAGGCCGAATTTTGGGGATTTGAGCGAGATTTTGGTATCACATTTGAGTAATTTTGGTATGGTTGGACTCGTGATTGAATGGGTGTTTGAATTTTGTAACTTTCATCAGATTTCGAGACGCGGGACCGGGGTGACTTCTTGGGTCAATTTTTCAATTCTTTGCAAAGATCGTAATTTCATTATTTCAATTAGTTTCCTATAGTTATATTTATAGTATAAAATTGTTTTTCGCTAGATTCGAGCCGTTCGGAGTTGAAAAATTAAGGGAAAGGCCTTCTAGTTGATTGATTTAGCATGGTTTGAGGTAAGTAACTTGTCTAACCTTGTGTGGGTAAAATTTCCCTTAGGATTTGGTACTTTTTTTTAAGTGTACGCAAGGTGATGAGTGCGTACACAAGCTAAATGTGAAATTTCTAGTTTTTAGCTATGTAATTTTCCTTCATGCTTTAATTGAATTACTTTAACATGTTGTAGTCACGTACTTAGTCTAATTTCACATGTCTACTTGTCTTATCTCTTATTTGCAACTTGTCCTACATATTTAGTTGAATTACTTGCTTTTCTTTAATTTTGTATCCATTATTTAATTGTGGGATTCTTTACTTGAAATTTGCTATACTTTGAATATCTTGTTGTTAAGTTTGGTATTGAGTTGCAAAGGTCGTGGTTTCTATTGAGGCAAAGTGTAAGTTGTGAAATATCATTTATTATGTTACTCTCTAGTTGCTATTGTTGAGACTTTGTGTATATTGTGGTTGAGACGTGGGCTCCTTATTGTGAAATTTTGTTATTGTTGGCTTTTCTGGCAAGTGTGATATTGGTCACTTGAGGTTTGCACGAGATTTCAGCAGTGTTGTTGTTACTATTGATACGCATGTAGTGGTATAAGGTCTGGGTGTTGAAACGCATCTGGTGAGATAAGGTGGGCTTGATACGCGTGGCTAGTAGGAGAACTACTGGAAGCCATGTGATGTGATAAGGTGGGCAAAAATGCGAGGTGTTATTTTGGATAAATGATTTTCAAAACTAAATATAAAGGCTCTTGTGGTGGTATAAGAAAACGATTGTGAGTTACTTTTATAATTTGGGACTACGAGGCGATACCTTGGTAGTGGCCCTTGTTGATCTTTCTTTATTTGCTGTATTTGCCTTGATTGTTTGTTTCTTAACGTGTAAATCCTTGTTTCCTTCTGTGTTGTATTAACTGTCTTGGTTCTGTATTGTTAACTTTCCGTAAATTCCTTATTTGTTTCATTTCCTTTGTGATTATCATTATATCGTTATATCTTTCGTCTTGTCTCTTACTATCTCTCGTAGGGCCTTGACCTGACCTCGTCACTACTCTACCGAGGTTAGGCTTAGCACTTACTGGGTACCATTATGGTGTACTCATACTACGCTTCGCACATGCTTTTGTGCAGATCCAGGTATATCTTACCAGTCCCGACACTAGTGCGCTGAGTTGTATTTGAAGACTTCAAGGTACACCTGCCCGCATCCACAGGCCTCGGAGTCCCCTTCTATCTTATTCTTTATTATTTAATTTTTCTTTTATAGACAGTGATGTGTACGATTGTTCGGCACTGTACTTAGCGCTTGTGACTTATATCTCACCAGGTTTTGGGGAGGTGTACGTATTGCATTTACAGATTTTTTTTTTGAAATTGTTGGAGTTTTGAAATTCTAAGGTTTTATTTAATGTTTTCGCATGTTGTGAGGCTTACCTAGTCTTAGAGACTAGGTGACGCCAAGACATCCTACGGAAGGAATTTGGGGTCATGACAAGTTGGTATCAGAGCTCTAGGTTCATAGGTGTTATAAGTCACAAACAGGTTTAGTAGAGTCTCGCGGATCGGTACGGAGACGTATGTGCTTAACTTTGGGAGGTTATGGAACTATTAGGAAAATCTTCACTTCTTTGATTCCTTATCATACGAAATTTTTGATTTCGGGATTCTAAACTTATGTCTTTCTATTCTCTCACAGATGGTGAGGACACGCACAGCCGGATGGGATGACCAGACACCCACGCCCCATGCTAGAACCGCGAGAGGTCAAGGTCGAGGTCGGGGTAGAGGCCGAGGATGTCTACATGGTGCGGCCAAAGCACCTACACGAGCTACTACAAAGGAGCCACCAGTAGCTCCAGTTGGAGAGCAGGCACCCGAGACACCTGTTACTGCCCCAGCACTCCACGAGACCCTCGCCCAGTTTCTGAGCTTGTTCGGCACTTTAGCTCACACAGGGTTGATCCCACTTGCTCCTACCACATCTCAGGTTGGGGGAGGAGCACAGACTCCCGCCGCCCGCACCCCAAAGCAACGGGTCCAGGTTGACCAGGTCCCAAAAGTCATACCAGTGTAGCCGGTTGCCCCAGTTCAACCCAAGGCTAAGGCAACAACTACTGAGAGGGAGTAGCTCTGGCTTGAGAGGTACAAGAAGTACCATCCTCCTACTTTCAGTGGCTTGGCTTCAGAGAATGCCCAGGTTTTTCTTGATGAGTGCCACTGTATCCTCCGTACTATGGGTATTGTGGAGTCTAGTGGGGTTGCTTTCACTACATTCCAGCTTAAGGGAGCGGCTTATCCGTGGTGGCGAGCATATGAGTTATGTAGTCCAGCGGAGGCAGCTTCGGTCACTTGGACTTGGTTCTCGGATATGTTCTTGAGAGAGTTTGTTCCCCAGAGTCTCAGAGATACATGGCGCGCAGAGTTTGAGCAGTTGCGCCAGGGTTCTATGACCGTGTCGGAGTATGCGGTCCGGTTTAGTGGTTTGGCTAGGCATGCACCAGCCTTAGTTGCTACTGTTAGAGAGCGAGTCCATCGATTTATCAAGGCGCTCAACCCCGATATCAGATTTAGCATGGTCCGTAAGGGTGGGCATAATACCGGCCGAACCAAAAAAACCCAACCGAACCGTAAATTTTGATTTTTTAGTGTCGAGTTAATCGGTTATTCGGTCGGTGTGCGGTTTATAAATTATTAAATTTCGGTATTCATTGCGGTTAACGGTTTTGGTGTTTCGATTTTCGATTAAATCGAAAAACCGAAGTTTTGGGTATGAGTTGAGAAAAATAGGTTTGAACATATGGGCTCAACACCTGGCCACCAACATTTTAGCCCAATTTAGTAATTTACCCAATACCAATCTGAAACCCAATTTACCCAATACCCATCTGAAACCCAATTTACACAATACCATTACCTAAATACCTACAAGCCAACAGACTTACGTTACTTCCTTTCCTTAGAAATTAGAAATTGTTTAGTTCTAATAGGGTTCTTGACTTCTTGAGTCCCGACTTCCTTCCTCCTTTGTGCCGACCGATGTGACGCTTCTTCCTCTTCCGTCGCTCATCCTTCTTCCTCAAGTTAGTGGTTACCTCCTTCTTCTGAGTTCCTTTTTAGTTTTCCCTTGTCGCTCCTCCTTCTTCTTATTATTTTGAAAATATATCTTCTTATTGTTGCTTCTGCAGTATATACAGTTTGCAGCGTGCAATACATCCAAAGGGATAGTTAGGCATTGGTTTGTCGGGGCAATTCTTCATTCTTTGCCTCGCCATTTTTGTGACTCTCTTTGAGGCATAACCTGGATAAGAAACTTCTTTGATTTAGTAAACGGGCTTGAAGTGTAAATGAGTGAAAGGTATATCAATCTGGATAAGAAACCATTACTGATGATTAAAACATTGAATATATAGCACATAACGTTTACAAATGAATGAGGTAACTAGAGGTTAAACTGATGTCAAGGCATGTGTTCAATATCATGATATACCTAGAGGAATAAAGAAGAGGCTTTCACCTAAATCTAAAGAGAAACCAAGCTTGTGCAAGCTTTGTAGTCTCCAAGGTAAAAAATCTCAGAAGAGCTACTTCATTATTTAGTGAACAGAAACAATTTAGTGTAATCAGCTTCTGCTTAAATGCTAACACTGACTTTCGTTCTTGATCAAAGAAAACAACTAGAGAGTTCATTTTGAGAGTGCCAAACTGCCAACTAGAAATAGTGAACGCTACAATAAAAATTTGTGCTTACAAAATGCAAGAGCCGCAGATGACATAAAGAAAGCAAGTGAAAAGAATGCTATGTAAATCTAATCCAAAATCTCATCGATACAATAATATCAATCAAATTTAATATATCTGCCAATTGCAGAGGGTAAATATCTGTAGTCTACATCGGATATAAAAATCTTGAACCGTTAATAACTGAAAAACTAAACAGAAAATAACCAAACCGAACCTTGAAAAAACCGCACCGAACCATAAATTCTTTGGTTTGGTTTGGTTTGGTTATTAATATTACAAAACCAAAAATCGATAAACTGAATCGTACTTTCATACTAATCGACCGACGCCCACCCCTAATAGCCCGAGAGTTAGAGATGGACATCGCATACCAGGAGGTAGTGGGGATCGCTAGGATATTGGAGGGTATGTGGACCCGGGCGAGAGAGGAGAGGGAGGACAAGAGGCCTCGAGATTCTGTCACATATACTGGTACTCGTGCCCCAGTTGCAGCTTGTCATAGTAGGGGCTATGTGAGTCGCCTTATTCATTTAGTACTTCCAGCCTCCAGAAGTATTCCGGCCACTCCTAGGCCTCAGGCTCCCTATTATGCAACACCATTATCTAGTGCACCTCTTTCACGGGGTGCTTTCAGTAGTCAGTCCAGCCGATCAGGCCCAAGCCAGCCACAGTAGCCATATCCTCCAAGAGCTTGTTTTGAGTATTGTGACATGTCATATGGTGAGGGATTGCCCCAGACTCATGAGGGGTGTACCTCCACCGACTACTCAGGCTCTGCGTATTCCATCGGGTCCTCAGGCTTCTCAGTCCATGGTCGTCGCACCAGTTGCCACTCCACCTTCACAGACAGCTAGAGATAGAGGTTGGGTAGGTAGGGGTCGCCCTAGAGGGAGAGGCCAGGCCAGATATTATGCTCTTCTTGCTATGATGGAGGCAGTTGCATCTGACTTAGTCATCACAGGTATTGTTCTGGTCTATCATAGAGATGCATCAGTATTATTTGATCCAGGCTCCACTTATTCTTATGTGTCATCTTACTTTTCTCCATATTTGGGTACATCTCGTGATTCCTTGAGTTATCCCGTCTATGTATCCACACCCGTGGGAGATTCCCTCGTTGTTGACCATATGTATCGGTTGTGTTTGGTTGTTCTTAGTGGTTTTGAAACTAGAGCCGACTTATTGTTGCTCAGTATGGTAGATTTTGATGTTATCTTGGGCATGGACTGGTTGTCACCCTATCATGCTATTATTGATTGTCATGCCAAGACGATGACGTTGGCTATGCTAGGTCTGCCACAGTTAGAATGGAGGGGTACTTTAGATTATGTTCCTAGTATGGTTATCTCATTCCTAAAGGCTCAGTGGATGGTTGAGAAGGGGTGTGATGCGTATCTAGCATATGCAAGAGATGTCAGTGTTGATACTTCTACCGTCGATTCAGTTCTAGTAGTGAGGTATTATCCAGATGTATTCCCGATGGATCTTTCGGGCATGCTGCCCGACAGGGATATCAACTTTGGTATTAATTTGTTATTGGGCACTCAGCCCGTTTCTATTCCTCCATATCTATGGCCCTACAAGAGTTGAAGGAGCTAAAGGAGCAGTTATTGGAGTTTCTTAATAAGGGTTTCATTCGACCTAGTGTATCACCTTGGGGTACTCCGATCTTGTTTGTAAAGAAGAAGGATAGTTCTATGCGCATTTGCATTGATTATCGCTAGTTGAACAAGGTTACAGTGAAGTACAGGTATCCATTGCCATGTATTGATGTCTTATTTGATCAGCTACAGGGTTCTATATTATTCTTCAAGACTAACTTGCATTCAGAATATCATCAGTTGAAGATTCAGGAGCCATATATCCCGAAGACTGCCTTTAGAACTCGGTATGGTCATTACGAATTCCTTGTAATGTCTTTTGGGCTGACCAACGCCCCAGCAGCATTCAAGCACTTGATGAACAGTGTATTCAGGCCCTATCATGACTCATTCATCTTTGTGTTTATTGACGAGATTCTGGTGTACTCCCGGAGCCAGGAGGATCATGACCAGCACCTGAGGACTGTGCTTCAGACTTTGAGAGAAAAGAAGTTATATGCAAAATTTTTGAAGTGTGAATTATGGCTTGATTTGGTGGCATTTTTGGGTCATGTAGTGTCGAGTGAGGGGATCAAGGTAGATCCAAAGAAGATTGAAGCAGTGCAGAGTTGGCCCAAATCGTCTTCAGCTATGGAGATCCGGAGTTTTCTTGGTTTGGCGGGGTATTACCGTCGATTTGTAGAGGGTTTTTCGTCTATTGCAGTGCCTATGACCAGATTGACCCAAAACTGTGCTCCATTCAGGTGGACTGAGGAGTGTGAGGAGAGCTTTCAAAAGCTCAAGACATCTTTGACTACAACCCCAGTGTTGGTGTTACCCTCGGGTTCGAGATCTTGTACTATGTACTGTGATGCGTCTCGTAGTGGTCTTGGCATGGTGTTGATGCAGGACAGTAGGGTGATTCCTTATGCTTCTAGATAGCTGAAGGTGCATGAGAATAACTATCGCGTCCACGACCTCGAGTTAGCAGCTATTGCTCATGTTTTGAAGATCTGGCGACATTATTTGTACGGTGTCCCTTATGAGGTCTACACCGACCACCGGAGTCTACAGTATATGTTCAAAAAAAAGGATCTTAACTTACAGAAGTAAAGGTGGTTAGAGTTTCTTAAGGACTATGATATCACCATTCTATATCATCCCGGGAAGGCCAATGTGGTGGTCGATGCCTTGAGTCGCTAGGCGAAGAGCTTGGGCAGTTTAGCATATCTACCGGTAGCAGAGAGGCCATTAGCCTTGGATGTTCAGACCTTGGCCAACCAGTTTGTTAGATTGGATGCTTCTGAGTCGAGCCGAGTTTTGGCTTATGTGGTTTCTCTGTCTTCTCTTTATGATCATATCAGAGAGCGTCAGTACGACGACCCCTATCTGCTTGTCCTCAAGGACACAGTTTAACACGGTGATGCCAAGGAGGTCACTATTTGGGATGACGGTGTATTACGGATGCAGGACAGGCTATGTGTGCCCAATGTAGATGGCTTGCGTGAGTTTATTCTCCAGGAGGCTCACAATTTGCGGTACTCTATTCATCCGGGTGACGTAAAGATGTATCAGGACTTGAGGCAGCACTATTGGTGGAGGAGGATGAAGAAGAACATAGTGGAATATGTAGCTCGGTGCCTAAACTATTAGCAGGTGAAGTATGAGCATCAGTGGCCTGGTGGATTGCTTCAGAGGTTAGAGATCCCATAGTGGAAATAGGAGCGAATTACTATGGATATTGTTGTTAGGCTCCCACAGACTCTGAGGAAGTTTGATGCAGTTTGGGTGATTGTGGATAGGTTTATCAAGTCAGCTCATTTCATTCCAGTGGTGACTACTTATTGGGTATAGACTTGGATCAGGATGCTTTGGAAAAGGTTAAATTGATTCAAGATCGATTTCATATAGCCCAATCCAGATAGAAGATTTATGCGAATTGGAAGGTTCGCGACGTTTCATTCATGGTTGGGGAGCGAGTATTACTCCGGATTTCGCCCATGAAGGGTGTTATGAGGTTCGGGAAGAAGGGCAAGCTGAGCCCTAGGTATATCAAACCTTTTGAGATTCTTGAGAGGGTTGGAGAGGTGGCTTACAGACTTGCACTACCACCTAGTCTAGCTGTAGTTCATCCAGTATTCTATGTTTCTATGCTCCAAAAGTATCAAGGCGATTAGTCTCATGTGTTGGATTTCAGCTCAGTCCAATTGGACAAGGATTTATCTTATATAGACGATCCAGTGACCATTTTGGACAGGCAGGTTCAAAAGTTGAGGTCGAAGAACATTGCTTCAATGAAGGTTCAATGGAGGGGTCAGCCAGTTGAGAAGGCGAGTAGGGAGACCAAGCATGATATGCGTAGCCGTTATCCTCATCTTTTCACCACTTCAGGTATGTCGATATACTCGTTCGAGGACGAACGTTTGTTTTAAGAGGGGGAGGATGTAACGACCCGGTCGATCATTTTGAGTATTTTAGCCTTGATCCCCTAATTTATGCTCCCTTTATATTATATTGTGGTTACGTGACTTAACAGGGTGCTTAGTGTCGAGTTTGGAAGAGTTTTGGAGTGATATGGGACACATAGTCCCTAAGTTGGAAGTTTAAGTCATAGGAGTTGATCGTAGTTTCACTTGTGCGAAGATGACTCCGGAATGGAGTTTTGATGGTTCCAATAGCTCCGTATGGTGATTTTGGTCCTAGGGGCGTGTCCGAATGTTGATTTGGAGGTCCGTAAGTCGTTTCGGAACGATTTGGCGAAAGTTAGAAATGGAAAATTTTTGGGAAATTTGACCATTAGTTGACTTTCTTAATATCGGGGTCGGATCCCGATTCCGGAAGTTGGAATAGGTCCGTAATATCATTTATAACTTGTGTGCAAAATTTGGTGTCAATCGGAGTTGTTTTGGTATGAATCGACGTTTTCAAAATTTGGAAGTTCATAGTTCATAGGCTTGAATTTCTGTTGCGATTCATGTTTTTGATATTGTTTGATGTGATTTGAGAACTCGACTAAGTTTTATCGTATTTTAGGACTTGTTGGTATGTTGGGATGGGGTCCCAGGGACCTCAGGTGTGTTTCAGGTGACTTTTGAACAAGTTTGGGCATTTCGGCACTTTGATGATTGTTTTGGAGCAGCTGGAGCGCGGAGGGCATATTTGGGACTGTTGAGGCAAAGCCTCATGTGCGGCCGCAAACTCCCTGAGTGCGAAGGTAGTGGAAAATGTGCGGACCATAGGGGAAAATACGCAGGTTTGATAATCTGACTTCGGAAGCTTATATCTTTTAATCTATAAGGAATTTAGAGATGATCCAAAAATAAAAGTTGCAGCCCTTTGAGTCTAGTTTCTAGAAAATAAAACCGTTCTTCATTTAGATATTTGTACAAAAGGTTATGATCAATTTATCGAATACGGGTAGTGCAGTTACTACGGAAGTGAGGCCGCACAATTTGGATCGCGGTCGCGAAACTTGGAAGTGCGGACCACACAAAAAATGTACGGTCAGCACTTTGGGAGATTAGATGTGGTACTATATAAATGAGGGTTTCATCTCATTTTTCATTTGTGGACCTAGATAGCTCGGTTTGTGGCAATTATTTATGGGTTTTTCAAGAAATTGATTGGGGTAAGTGATTCTAACTCGGATTTGGTTAAATTATATGAATATATCCTTGATTTTATCATTTAATTAGTGATTTTGGTTGAAAATTTTAGGGAAATGGAGAAAACTTCTTAGGCCGAATTTTGGGGATTTGAGTGAGATTTTTGTATCGGATTTGAGTAATTTTGGTATGGTTGGACTCGTGGTTGAATGGGTGTTTGGATTTTGTAACTATCATCGGATTCCGAGATACGGGCCCGGGGTGACCTTTTGGGTCGATTTTTCAATTCTTTGCAAAGATCGTAATTTCATTGTTTAAATTAGTTTTCTATAGTTATATTTATAGTATAAAATTATTTTGGCTAGATTCGAGTCATTCGCAGTTGGAAAATCGAGAGAAAGGCCTTCTAGTTGGTTGATTTAGCGTGGTTTGAGGTAAGTGACTTGTCTAAGCTTGTGGGGGGAAAATTCCCCTTAGGATTTGGTATTGTTGTGATAATTGTGATATGTGAAAGTCATGTACATAAGGTGACGAGTGCGTACACAAGCTAAATGTGAAATTTCCGGTTTTTAGCTATGTAGTTTTCTTTCATGCTTTAATTGAGTTACTTTAACATGTTGTGGTCACAGAACTTAGTCTAATTTCACATGTCTACTTGTCTTATATCTTATTTGAAACTTGTCCTACATGTTTACTTGAATTACTTGGTTTTCTTTAATTCTGTATCCATTATTTAACTGTGGGATTCTTTACTTGAAATTTGCTATCCTTGGAATATCTTGTTGTTAAGTTTGGTATTGAGTTGCAAAGGCCGTGGTTTCTATTGAGGCAAAGTGTAAGTTGTGAAATATCATTTATTGAGTTACTCTCTGGTTGCTATTGTTAAGACTTTGTGTACATTGTGGTTGAGTCGTGGGCTCCTTCTTATGAAATTTTGTTATTGTTGGCTTTTTCTGGCAAGTGTGATATTGGTCACTTGAGGTTTGCACGAGATTTCTGTCGTGTTGTTGTTACTATTGATACGCATGCGGTGGTATAAGGTCTGGGTGTTGAAACGCATACGGTGAGATAAGGTGGGCTTGATACGCGTGGCTAGTAGGGGAACTACTAGAAGTCATGCGGTGTGAGAAGGTGGGCTAAAACGCGAGGTGCTATTTCGGGACAATGATTTTCAAAACTAAATGTAAAGGCTCCCGCAGTGGTATAAGAAAAAGACTGTGAGTTACTTTTCATAATTTGGGACTACGAGACGGTACCTCGGTAGTGGCCCATGTTGATGTTTCTTTATTTGTTGCATTTGCCTTGGTTGTTTGTTTCTTAACGTGTAAATCTTTGTTTCCTTCCGTATTGTATTAACTATCTTGGTTATGTATTGTTAACTTTCCGTAAATTCCTTATTTGTTTAATTTCCTTTGTCATTATCATTGTATCGTTATATCTTTCGTCTTGTATCTTATTATCTCTAGTAGGGCCTTGACCTGACCTCGTCACTACTCTACCAAGGTTAGGCTTGGCACTTACTGGGTATCGTTGTGGTATACTCATACTACGCTTCTACACATGCTTTTGTGCAGATCCATGTACATCTTACCAGTTCCGGCACTAGTGCGCTGAGTTGCATTTGGAGACTTCAAGGTACACCTGCCCGCGTCCGTAGGTCTCGGAGTCCCCTTCTATCCTGTTCTTCTTTATTTCATTTCACTTTTATAGACAGTGATGTATAGGATTGTTCAGCATTGTACTAAGAGCTTGTGACTTATATCTCATCAGGTTTTGGGGAGGTGTACGTATTGAGTTTACAGATTTTATTTATGAAATTGTTGGAGTTTTGAAATTCTAAGCTTTTATTTAATGTTTTCGCATGTTGTTAGGCTTACCTAGTCTTAAAGACTAGGTGCCGTCACGACATCCTACGGAGAGAATTTGGGGTCGTGACAACAGGCTTCCTTTGATTGTGCTACATTCATGTCCACACTTTTCCTTCTTCTCATCAACTCCCTCTAACATCAAATACCTTGCTATAGGTTTTTACTTGCAGGGGCATTCTCGTCAACTACTCTAGAACTTTATTTTATTTTTTACCTGTGTGCAGGTTTTGATGGCTCTTTATTTTATTTTCTGTTATCATGCTTAGAAACCTCAGTATTTACTTTACTAGTGGAAGCTTTAGAACTATTTGCATTATATTTCCTACTAATAATTTTTGGAGCATCTTTTCATTTCCTGGTAGCATACTTTAAAGGCTTGGCAATTGCTTTCCTAGTGGCAAGCTTTGAAAGCTCTGTAGTTGCTTTCTTTGTTGCGATTTTTTTTGGATCATAATGCTGCTTAGCAAGAATCATTTTGTTTCTCGTGTTTACAACATTCAAATAATTAATATCACGGTTTATAATTTGAAGTATCGACTTGGAATAAGAAAATTAAACCCAGTTCCAACAAACAGCTAAAAGCAGATAGTAATCGATCATAGGTTTATTAGTATACATTAGGCCGCAATAACGATGACAGTTGAAAAAATAGAGCCCAAAGGTAGCCGAACAAGGAACAATATCCATCAACTAAATACAAATAGCAAATGCACACGCAGCTCACTTAAAAATTCTATCTTCAACCCCAAAATCAATGTTTTAAGAAAAGAAAAGAAAAAGAAATTTAGGATTTACCTATAATTGATGATTCTGAATAAATACAATGCGATGGAGGGTTTATATGAGGAGAGAGAGAGTCTATTGTCGCATGATTTTGGTTTGTAACTATCGAAAACCAACGTGGTGGAGTGGGTCGATGGTACAAATCTTGGGGGGGGGGGGGGGGGGAGGGGGAGAGAGAGAGAGAGAGAGATGAAGCGCGAGAGTGAGGAAAATAAGAATTGATATACTTTAATATCTAGCTCATAAATTTTTAAAATGCTATAAAGGCCCTCGACCCCACCCCCCACCCCTCTCCCATAAGCCATTAAATCATGTCTTAGCAATTTTGGGCCCAAAAAAAGTGAGAAAGAAAAATGAAACTTTTTCGTATATATAAGAAATTTTAAAATATTTACCCGGTTTGTCTAAGTTTTCCTATTTATATAAAGTAACTTAAGCTTTTTATAAAATATAATATAAATTCAGTCAAAATCTACAATTTATCTACAACTTGTATAACGACCCGACCGGTCATTTTGGAGCTCTAGCGCGTCGTTCAGTGGTTTGAGGCCTTGAGTAACTTCTCTTCAGGTATTATGACTTGTACTTGTGGTCGAAATTGAACTTCGGGAAGTTCGGAGTTGATTTGGAAAGAAAATTATAATTTCGGAAGTTTTAAGTTGGAAGAATTAGCTAAGATTTGACTTTTTGAGTAAATGGCCTTGGAATCGGGATTTGAAGGTTTCAATAGATTCGTATGATGATTTCGGACTTGGGCGTATGTTCGGGCTGAGTATCGGATCACCCGGGAGCATTTCAACACTTATTATGGAAGGTTGGTATTTTAAAAGTTTAAGAAATTCTTAAGTCTGACTTGAAGTGGATTTTAATGGTATCGATGTCCGTTTGGGATTTCGAGCCTTGGAATATCTTCTTTATGTCATTTATGACTCGTGTGTGAAATTTGAAGTCATTCTGGATTGATTTGGTATATTTCGACACAAGATATTGAATTTGGAAATCTGGAAATTTATAAGTTTGATTCAAGGCGCGATTCAGGATTTTGATGTTGTTTGACGTGGTTTAAGACTTTGACTAAGTTTGCATTGTATTTTGGGACATGTTGGTATATTTGGTCGGGGTCCCAGGGGCCTCGGGTGCGAATCGGATTGAAAACGGATCGAGTTTGGACTTGGGAGAAGTGTTGAGGCAACTGGGATCTGGTGCAATCGCACCTGCTTGGAAAGGGTCGCAGGTGCGAGACCGCAGAAGCAGCCCAGGAGTCAAAGAAGCAAAGAAATGTCAGCCATGAGAAGGGCCACAGGTGCGGAGCTTTGGCCGCACCTGCGCAAGCACAGGAGCAGAACCCTGGGCGTAGAAGTGGGTGAAGGCGCAGAAGCGGAGGAATCTCGCACCTGCGATGCCGCAGAAGCGAGGTATGTTTCCGTAGGTGCGAGGCTTTGTGTTGGGGGATTTTCCGCAAAAGCGGAAGAGTAGCCGCAAAAGCGAGGCCGCAGGTGTGGTATTTTGTCCGCATAAGCGAACTTGGCTTGGTCTAGTGGAAACCGCACATGCGATGGGGATTTCCGCAGGTGCGGAGCCGCAGAAGCGGCTAAGGGACCGCAGGTGCGAAAGGTCGTTGGGCAGTGTGTTCTTTTAAAATGAGGGTTTGGCTCAATTTCACTTCATTTCGCCATAGGGGCCAATTTTGTATCTTCATCAACTATTATGGGGTAAGTGATTTCTTCACATTGTGAGTTAAATACATGGTTTATATATGGATTTAGACATAGAAATTAGTAGAAATTTGGGATTTTGATAGAAAACCTAGAATTTGGCATTGTTGGATTTTTACCACGAAATTGGACATGGAATTAGGAATAAATCATATATTTGAGTTCGTGGTGTTATGGGTAAAGTTTATCTTCGAAAAATTTTGGAATTCGGGTACGTGGTCCTGAGGGTTATCTTTATCGACTTTTCGAGTGGAGTTGAGAATTGTTTAAATTTATTAATTATGGGTATTAGAATATATTTTGATTGGATTGCATATTGTTTGAATAGTTTTGGATCGACGGGCTTTGGTTTGAGGTATTAGAAAGGCTTTGGAGCTGGTTATAGAACTTCAGAGCGAGGTAAGTCTCATGTCTAACCTTGTGAGGGGGAAATTACCCCTAGGTGATATTTATTATTATGTGCAACTAGTTGTGGGTGCTACGTACGCACGAGATGACGAGATTTCGTACGTAACTAAAGCATGTTTATGTCTAGGTAGTCTTAGTGCTTTATCATGTATAATTGAATTATTTGAACTCGTTCTGCTAGCTTAATTAACTGAAGTCATAAATGAAATTGATTTAGAAATAAATATATTAATAATAGGCCAAGCCTTAACACTTGGAGTTGTGGGCGAGTTATTTGAGAAACGGTAAAGATTATATCCATTTTGTACTCATGTACGGTATTGTAAACACGTGTTTCATTATTCGGTAACTTCCTTCCTTTTCTTGTGGAGCAGGTCAAATGCCTCCGCAGTATATAGATGCATCTATGGTTCGTGCCGAACGACCCTCGGCAGTGTACACATTATTCCGGATCGGGATGAACGATCTCGGCAGTATCATGCGTTATATCGCTAGTAACCCGAATATTTACGAGCTAATCTTTCCACTGAGGCCCGGCATTTTGTAGTGTTTCTTAATTATTTGGTATTGACATTTGGCATGTTCTGAGATATTAAGGAAGAATACAAGATTGAGAAAATTTATGCTTTAAAGGGAATAAATTAGAAAATTATGAGATTACAGATTTACTTCGCTATAGTCGTACACTTCATATCTGTTATGAATTATCATATTATTTATTTAGACCTCTAGTAAGTGTTGATGCCAACCCCTCATCACTACTTCTCCGGGGTTAGGCTAGATACTTACTGGGTACGCGTTGATTTACGTACTCATGCTGCACTTCTGCACTAAATGTGCAGGATCTGACAGGTTCATTGATGATCACCTTGGCACGTAGGCGTACCTGTTGAGGAGACTTTATGTGAGCTGCATCCCAGGCTACGCATCGCAGTCCACTGAGTCTCTGTTGTACTATTTATTTTATTCTATCTTATTACATTCGGGACAGAGGTTGTATTATTATTATATTCTTTAGAAAATGCTCGTGCACTTGTGACACCGGGTTTTGGGGGTTCCTATGGGTTGTTCGTTGTTGTAATTGTGTGAATATTATCACTTACTCTGTAAAAATCTATTTCATACGATTTAAGTAAAGGAAATTTTTTTATTTCAATTACTAAAATAAGTA
This sequence comes from Nicotiana tomentosiformis, assembly GCF_000390325.3. Classification (NCBI taxonomy): domain Eukaryota; kingdom Viridiplantae; phylum Streptophyta; class Magnoliopsida; order Solanales; family Solanaceae; genus Nicotiana; species Nicotiana tomentosiformis. The sequence goes on along the minus strand of NC_090817.1, from coordinate 73,157,253 downwards.
AGTGAGTTAATAGATCATCGTTGGCTTGCCTGACGGCGATGTTAGGCGCCATCACGACCTTTAGCGGATTTTGGGTTGTGACAACTTGGCTATAATTTTTTTATACAAAATTTGATCAAACCTACAATTTACATTCAATTTATATATAAATTTTATAGATTTATGTTAGTTGTATGTCGTTTTTATACCCGAAATAGAAAATATATATAATTTATTTATGTCTTCTTCTTCTAGTTTCAATATAAATTTCTAACCAAAATCACCCCCAAATTCTCTCAAAACTAAGATATAAACTCCAAAGGATATTCTCAATCATTTGCAACAACACCCAATCCAAATAAATAACAATTTTGCAAATTTTGATTTTTAAATTCAAAGCTTTGAAACTTTTTAATGGCTGTCAATGGAGTTTTTAATGGAATAATAGGGTTTTCAATTTAATCTACTCGCTTCTGATTAATACTATTTAGTTTATTGATTCCAAAATTAAAATAAATCATTAATATGTTTACGTTTCACCAATTGCAAATCCAACCACATCAATATTACTGGGTTGCGTTTATGGAGCTTTCTGGTGGTACTACTAGGCTTGGGATTGAATTGGAGAGGAGAAAAACACATAGAGAGAGGGAGACAAAGAGAGAGAGAGAGAGAGAGAGATTCAGTTACTAAGTTAAAAGGCCTACTTATTTAATACTAAAATGTATAAAAGTTGTAAATTGTATATCAATTTGTAATTAAGTTGAAACTTCAATAGTGAGGCTAAATAAGTTTCAAAAGTAGTATAGCTAAGTAAAACTTCCAAGAAAAATGGAGGTTGTTTTCTTCATTCAAGTTTTCAAGAGGTTTTTTTACAATTAGGGGTCATTCGGTAGTCGGTTAGAGAGGAGTAATCCATGTGTTAAAACTAGGATAACTTTATAAATATTTAGTTATAAAAATAAGAAAAAATAATCTCCACATAGAATGTAGCATAAGTTATATAATATTTAGTTGGTTTTTTCTTTTTCCACTTAAAACATAGTATTGCTAATATAGTATTTGGTTCATACTTTTCTTTTTGCATAACTAAACATGTACTAAGTAATGAGAGAATCTGTGTATTATTTTTGTAGGGTAGAAGATGATGACTTATACATGTATTAGTAATACTTGTATTAAAACACAAAATAATAAGAATACCCTCTAGTCGAACTTTATATTTTTATTTTAGAACATATATTTAAAATATAATGATAATTTTAATAGAATAACTAGACTAATAATAAATAATATTCACAGTATATTTTTATATTACTAATCTTTACATAACTACTGTATAACTAGTCCCTTCATAACTATCCTTGTATAATTAGACCTTGCATAACTAATCATAATATAACTAACTCTTGCATAACTAATTTTGACATAACTAGTTCATGCATAACTAATCTCTACTCCCTCCGGTCCACTTTAATTGATTTTTTGGCCTTTTTTGTGATCCACAATATTTGATTTTTTAAGATATCAAGAAGGAAATGAACTTCTTTTTGCTAAATTTGCTCTTGGAATAAAGAGCCTAGGAGTAATTGTTATATTTTCAATGAATAAATTAAAGTTAGTATGGTCAATTTAATTGTTAATTAATACTAAAATGTAAATCACTTAAAAATGCCAAAAAATTAACTGCATAGTGCATAGCTCTAACCAGCAACCGAAGGACCCTTAACCAAAGGACCCCTTATTTCTTTATGGGAAAATGTCTGAAATTGCACCTCTACTATACTATATTGCTTACTTCTGCCACATGTTATACTGTTCATCCAATCTAGCCCCTACCGTTAATAAACTTTTAAAAATTTCCCCTAACCCTAACGGATCTACACCTTGGCAGCTAACCCACTCCATTTTTTCTATATCAGCTACCAAGTCACACGACCCTACCAAATTAAAACCCCACAAACTCCTTTACATCCTCAATTGACGAAGTTACACCCGACCTCAATTAAAACATCACACATTAGAGTCCATGTCACTAGTTTAAATATAAATAACTATACCCACTTAAATTTAATCATCCACTTAAATTTATTCTTCTCCATTAATAAATCACTGTCATGACCCCAAATCCCCTCCGTAGGATGTCGTGACAATCCCTAGTCTCTAAGACTAGGTAAGCCTAACAATATGCAAAAACATCAAATAAAAACTTAAAATTTCAAAAATTTCAACAACTTCATCAATAGACTATAAGCTCAATACGTACAACTTCCCAAAACCCGGTGAGATATGACTCACAAGCTCTAGATACAATGCTGAATAATCCTATACATCATTGTCTATCAAAAACATAAAAAAATAAGGAAAAATATGGTAGAAGGGGACTCCGAAGCCTACGGACGCGGGCAGGTGTACCTTGAAGTCTCCAAACAGCAACACATCGCACTAATATCGAGACTGATAGGATGTACCTGGATCTGCATAAAATATGTGCGTATTAAGTACACCACAACGGTATCTTGTAAGAGCCAAGCCTAACCTCAGTAGAGTAGTGATGAATTCGGATCAAGGCCCTACCGGAGATAATAAAAAACAAGACAGAGATGATATGATATAATGAAAATGACAGGGAAGTGAACAATAATGAATTTACGGGAAATAACAACACGAAATCAAGGAAAGCTAACACAACACGAAAGGAAAACAAGAATTTTACATATTAAGGAACACAACAACCAACAATATAGTAAATAAGGAAGATTAACAGGGGCACTCCCGAGGTACCGCCTCGTAGTCCCAAATCATAAAATAACTCAATTTCCTTATATCACCGCACCGCGGGGCCTATACATTTGGTTTTGAAAATTATTTTTCTGAAATAGCACCCTGTGTTTTAGCCCACCTTATCACACCGCATAGCTTCTATTAGTTCCCCTACTAGCCACGTGTATCAAGCCTCTTATCTCACCGCATGCGTTTCAACACCCACACCTTATACCACTGCATGCGTATCAATAATCATAATGGAACGGCTGAAACCTCGTGCATCAATAACAACTGCACGACAGAAACCTCGTGCAACAATAACAACAGCACGGCAGAAACCTCGTGCAAATAGCCAAACAATCACCTCAACAATAATACGAAAGCCAAAACGCAACAACTAAATAAATGATATTCTAAGGATAGCAATTTCAAGTAAAGAATTTCCACAGTTTAGTAATGAATACAAAAATCAAGAAAAGCAAGTAATTCAACTAAACATGTAATACAAGTTGCAAATAGGAGATAAGACAAGTAGACATGTAAAATTAGGCCAAACATAATGACTATAATGTGCCAAAGTAACTCAATTAACGTATGAAAAGGAAACTACATAGCAAAAACTAAAATTTCAACATTTAGCCTATGTACGCACTCGTCACCTTGCATACACGGCCTTCACATATCACAAATTATCACCAAAATACCAAATCCTAAGGAAAAATTTTTCCCCATAAAGTTAGACAAGTCATTTACCTCAAACCACGCTCAATCAATTAATTAGAAGGCCTTTCCCTCGATTTTCCAACTACAAACGGCTCGAATCTAGCCAAAATAATTTCATACTATAAAATATAACTATAGGAAACTAATTTAAATAATGAAATAATGATCTTAGCTAAGAATTGAAAAATCACACCAAAAAGTCGACCCGCGCTCATGTCTCGGAACAAGACCAAAATCATAAAATCTGAACACCCATTCGATAGCAAGTCCAACCATACAAGAATTATCCAAATCCGAGCTCATCTAGCCTTTCAAAACCCAAAAACTTGGTCTAAGAACTGCAACACTATTCCCCCAATTTTAAACTCCAAAACAATAATTAAAAGGTGTAATTAACAGTAGATTCATGGGAATTAATCAAAAATGAGTAAAGAATCCTAACCCAAATGCTTCCTCTGAAAATCCCTCAAAATCTCGCCTCAATCCGAGCTCTCAAAGTCCCAAAGTGAAAATAAAATCAAACCTTCGATTCTTTCCCTTTTCTGCCCAGTTATGTCGCGCATGCGACCTTACTGCCGCAGGTGCGGATTTTACTTAAGTCCACAGAGTCCGCTTCTATGAGCCAAGGGTCACACCTGCGCGTGCGCGCCTGCGACAAAATGTGTCGCACCTGCGACTACAGTCGCTCCTGCGTATCTCCCCACCGCAGAAGCGATGCCGAAAACCGCTTCTGCGGAACCTTTTCTGCACATGCGAGCCCTGGCCTGGGCTTCTTTCTCCGCCTCTGCATTCCCTCACTCACACCTGTGGTCATAACCTCCGCAGGTGTGATGACACCAGAAGCTGTGATTTTTCAGAACAAGCACAAGTCCAACAATTGATCTGATATCGATCCGAATCACCCCCGAGCCTCCGGGGACCTCAACCAAATATACCAACAAGTCCTAAAATACGATACGAACTTAGTCGAGGCCTCAAATCACCTCAAACAACATCAAAAACATGAATCGCACCCCAATTCAAGCCTAATGAACTTATAGATTTTTAACTTCTACATTCGATGTCGAACCCTATTAAATCAAGTCTAATTGACCTCACATTTTGCACACAAGTCATAATCGACATTACTGACATATTTCAACTTCCGGAATCAGAATCCAACCCCGATATCAAAAAGTCCACTCCCGGTAAAACTTTTCAAAATCTTGCAACTTTCCAACTTTCACCAATTAACGCTGAAATGACCTACGTACCTCCAAATCAACATCCGGACACGCTTATGAGATCAAAATCACACTACGGAGCTATTAGAACCATCAAAACTCCATTCTGGAGTCGTCTGCACACAAGTCAAACTACGATAAACTCCTACGACTTAAACTTCCAGTTTAGGGACTATGTGTCCCATTTTACTCTGAAACTAAAAAACAAACCTCCCGGCAAGTAACATAATCACAGTATAACACAGAGAAGGCAATAAATAGGGGGTCGGGACTAATACACTTAAAACGACCGGTCGGGTCGTTACAATCACCAATGTTGAAACACTAATGTTCATCAGAGGAATCACAACTCAACACCTTCAATATGTCAACAATGGTTTTCTTGAAAAATTTAACCACCGAACTCTTCAAAAGCAATGACTATTTTGTTTGAGCTCAAAAAGTGATTTTCACTTAGTTTTTAAACTTCAAAACATCACAAATTCTTAAATCTCAGAATTGGATTTTCATACCAAACTTCATGAGAAATTCATGGGGAACATCTCCCAGAGAGCCCGAAAGAGGAAGAAACCAGAAGCTCGACTTATTTTGGCAACGATGGTCGATGAAGCATTGGCGAGCTCATCATTTAGGTTACAAGGAGTAGATGCATCTGATTCATTATCTCTATCGCGTCATTCAAGTCAGTTAACAGTGGTGAGAATCTCGAAACCCACTATAGTGTGTTCTTTGGGTGTCGAAAAATTGAAGTTGACAATTCGATTTGTTGATTATATATGGAGGAAATCAGCTGGGTATTGTTGTTTGGAGCTTAAAATCTTGAATCAAACATTAATTTTGTGGATTTAAGTGAAGAACAAATTTGTGCTCCATTTTTGGGTTGCCGAAATTTGAAGTTGAAAAAAGACTCAAGAATCTGAAATTCTTGCTTCTTTCCTGCTGAAATCGAGTGAAAAAAATAAAAATTGAAGCTTGAAACGGGAAGAATAACATTGATGTTTATATATTTGAAAAAAATCACCATTGAAGAATTTGTAAGAATGCTTGAGAATATAAAATGGGTATTCTAATTTGCTGAAGTTTAAGCAAAGTGTTAGCTGGAATTTGTTGAGAATATTATTGTTGAGAAATTATGGTTGCAACTTGAGTCAGTTTGTTGAAAAACTTGGCCTAGTTTGGATTGAAAAATTTGAAGCAAAGATGAAGAACTCATGGAAGAAGAAGAAGAATAGGGAGTCCGGAGGGGGTGGGGTTGGGGTTGGCGGGATATGTTTTAATTTTGTTTTTTATTGAGTAAATAAGTGAATATTAAAATAGTGACATGGACGATTATGTGGCATTTGATTGAGAGGTTTGGTGCCACTATGGATAGTCGTTATGTGGTGGGGTCGTGTGACTTGGCAGCTGATATAAAAAAAATGGAGTGGATCACCTATCACGGTGTACATCTATTAGGATTAGGGGCAATTTATAAAAGTTTATTAATGATAGGGGGCTAGATTGCACAAATTGTATCATTAATGGGTCGTAATTTTTTTTAGATCTTTTCCCTTCTCTCTCCCATCTTTCCCTCGTCTTCTTGTGCAATAGTATAAAAACAAAAATCAAAGATTTTGGTTTGAATTTCAGGAAATTTTTTAACTTCTGAAAATGAGGCCTCAAATAGTATTATTTGGGGACTCCATTACTGAACAATCTTTTAGATTAGGTGGTTGGGGTGCCGCTCTTGCTGATACTTATGTTCGCAAGGTTCGTTTGTTTTATTTTTAATCAAGTTGATCTATTGAACAATTATACGCATCTATTAATTAAAAGTCATTGGATTTGATAATTGTGAAGGCTGATATATTGAATCGTGGCTACGGTGGATACAACACCAAATGGGGATTGTTCTTGCTCCACCACCTATTTCCACTGGTACGTTACACGACCCCCTTTGCATTTTCCATTTTTGGCACATTTGGTAATACCTTTTGTTTTTGGATCTTGTTACCTCATGATTATAATTGGAGCTAGGATATTTAGATGGGTTGTAATGATTTAGGATATTTTGTTGGAGTACATTGCTAAAAAAAATTATAGTTTTGATATAGAGTAAGATCAGGAATTTTGCTGAATTTGCAAAAAAATCAATAGGGTCTAAGAGAAAAAGATTTTGTTTTTGTAAATTGTAGTTGGAAATCTACTGAGTTCGTTGATATTTGTTTAATGAAATGGGCTTTAATAGAGCACTATGGATATTGTCATACTGAGGATTCATATATCCAACCTCAACTGATGTTGGATCTTTATTACTTCATGATTATAGGACATTTAAGTATTGTAATGATTTAGATATGTGTTGATGCTAGTTAGTGTGTGCTTTTGGATGGTACTTTAATTTCCCATTTTGGGAATTTTGTTGGAGCTCATTGCTATATTTAATAAGTAAAGGGTAAGATCAAGAGTTTTACGAATTTGCAAAATCAATAGGGATGAAGGAAAGGAGAGATTGTGTTATTTGTAGTCTGTATTTGGAAATTGTGGGAGTTCTTGGAGGGAAGGATGCCGAGGGTCTATTGGAAACAGCCTCTCTACCTCATGGTAGAGGTAAGGTCTGCGTACACACTACCCTCCTCATACCCCACTAGTGGAATTATACTGGGTTGTTATTGTTGTTGTTGTTGTTGTTGTAGTCTGTATTTGGAAATTGGAATGGAATTTATATGCAACAATTTAGGGAGGGAATTATTTCAAGTATATATACATGAGTTTTGATCCTCGTGAACTGGGCTTTTCTGTAACTTTCTTGTGGCTCACTTGATTATGCTTTATTTTGTTTTTGAAATTTGAAATTTTATGGAGTCGATAGCTTTATGCTTAATTTGAGCGTTCATGGAACAATGAGATCAAGAAAGACTTATTGGAAAAAATAAAATAGAATGCTATCAACAGGGTTAGGAGTAAGGGATAAGAGAAGAGTCATTATTCAATTTGTTGTTCTTCACTGGGATTGGGAAATGGTACAGTGGTGAACCCCAGTTTTCCTCTCACAAGTTTTTGTTTCAAAAGGTAGAAAAGAGATCTGTGATGTTCTATGTACCAGAGGGTACAAGGAAAGAAGAAAATGTGAAATTTCCTAAGATAAGTTTCATGACTGACCAAAAACTGAGTTTCTTGTTATGGAATGTTCAAGTAATTCAAAATTTTATGAAGAACAAAAGATGACATTGGCCATGGAACAACAGACTTCTGTGACCAGCCACATCAAGAAGCTGAGTTTTTGTTGTTTGATTTGGCTGTTTACTAGTATAAGAACGGTATACTGTCATACTCTCTAACTGTTTTTGCTGCAACAAAGTTGCTCCTTCTTTTCAACATTGATATCTCTAATTTATAAGTGAGTAAGTTTGTTCAGGATCCTATTCAATCAAGCTAAGTTATGAGGCTATTTGTTAGATTCAGCTGCCTCATACTTGAGGTTATTAGTACAATACTACGATACACATAGTTTGGGAGTTTGATATATGCAAAGGTCTGTTGTGGTCCTGAGCTGCACTGTTACTTATTGCCAAATCTTCTGATTCGTGTATCTTTGGTTAATATTGCAGGATGCTCCAACACCTCCTGTTGCTGCCACTATATTCTTTGGAGCCAATGATGCTGCTCTTTTGGGAAGAACCAGTGAAAGGCAACATGTCCCACTCGAGGAATATAAGGAAAACCTAAGAAGAATTATACAACATTTGAAGGTTTAGAATTTCCCAATTCAATCATGCTTGTTTGTTGCTAAATTCTGACTGTGCTAAATTTTTCCTCCTAATTATGTTTGTCTATGGAAGATTTATCAAACAATAAAAATGGCAGGATCTGGAAGACATAAAGGGATAGAGTTAATGGTAACAATGGAAATAGTAGTAGTATTAAGCCAATGCAGCAAACAACAAGTGTTATATGCTATGAGGACTAAGTAAAAAACACAGAGTTACTCAATCTCACCATAAAAAGAAAAAAACTATAAAATTTATTGCTAGTTTTCCCACAAAATTAGATATAGAAGTATTGCAACAATTTTATGTCATATGACCAGGATACTGAAGAGTCAAAATTGAGCCTCCGATGCTGAGCTATTATTTAAAGCTTGACATCTTATGAATAATATTTTTGAGGTCAGGTTAGTAATCATTTTTATCTCATCGCAATTTGGTTATTCGTGGAATAACTGAACTGAATGAACACTATAAAGACCTTAGTAACAGACTTCTGAAGCTTCACTACCGGCTGTGATTGTGAATTTCCTGTGTTAATCAAATAATTTACCACATACTAATATATTCTTGAAGGTTGATAGGGTCATCCGCCTCTTAGTTGTTCCTTTTCCTCTTCTTCTTCCCCCCTCTAGAAGAGGAACACCTATATTACATGGACTTACGTATGAGTAAGGATTCAGATATGACTTAGGCAGGAAATGTGCAATTTTTAGCATGTTTGTATTTTTTATTTTTTCAAGGTTCATACAAAGTACAGATATACATGTCAAACCTGTTTGACACAATTACATATTGGCAAAGTTAAGAGTCGGTGTAACATAGAGGAACACATATTCGTCAGTGTTTTTAAGAGCGAGAAGCGCAAAAAAGCGACAAGGGCTCGCCTCGCTTCAAAAGCGAAGCGCACGCTTTATTAAAGTGAAGCGCAATTCTTAAAAAACATAATGTAAATCTTGCAAAGACACAATATAAAATTATAAATAATCAAAAAGTTCAATTTAAAAACTTAAAAGTAGGTACTAGGTACCACCAAATCCTCCACTAACCATAGGACAAGTAAAATCAAAGCTGCTAAATTACTAGAATCAACATCTTATTCTTCTACTCTTCTTGTTCTTCTTCAAGATTGTCAAAATCTTAAATTCCTCTATTATCTTCATATTGCTCGTCATCTTCTTCTTCCCCCTCCTCTTCCTCTTCATGATCACTTTCATCTTCATCAATTAGGGCTAGGGATCGACTTGTAGTAGCCACACTTTTTCCCTTCCTAATCGAGCTTGAACTTAAAGTATTCCCCCTTAAACCATAAGGATTCTTCCCAACTCCACTAGCAACCGCAACATCACCCCAAGTGAAATTAGAGTCGCCTTCAAATACTTCTTCATCTTCACAATTTTCGGGGACTCCGGTTAGCCACTCATTAGCCTCATCAATATTGTCCAAAAGAATTGGATCAATTAGATTGCGGTGGTTGTAGCGACGCCTCAATGCTCTATTGTATTTTATGAACATTAGATTATGGAGGCGCTTCAAGGTTAGTTGATTCCTCTTCTTTGTATGAATCTGCAAACAAGATGTGTCAACTAATTAGTAGGAGTTAGGACAATTGAGATATAATTCTTTATCTCAAAACACGAAATAATTCTTTTTATTTCTCACGTGTTCAAAAACGCTCCAGTTCGTTTCACATCCGGATGAGCTACAAGTTAAACTTAGAACTCTGATGGCGAACGTCTGTAAATCCGGAGTTAACAAGTCGGAGTTTAAAAAGTCCCTCAGCTGCCTTGTAAATAGCAAGCTGATCTACTATCTTTTCTTGCAAGTCTTCATCTGGGGTAAACTTGATAACAACCTCATGGAATCTTGTCCACACTTCTCTAGCCAATGAATTATTCTCATGCTAATCATAAAAGAGTGACGGGTTCAGAATAAGTCCAGCTGCATGCAAAGGTCTATGAAGTTGCTCACTCCATCTTGCATCAATGATCTGAAAGACCTTTGCATATTTCTGCTCATCAGTGAATGATGCTTGAATAGCCTCCTTGGCCCTATCCATAGCTTCAGAGAGGTAGCCCATTGGTGGTTTTTGCTCCCCATCCACCAAACGGAGTACTTTAACCAAAGGGCCACCAATTTTAAGAGCATGAAGGACATTATTCCAAAAAGAATAAGAAAGAATAATGCGTGCAACATCTTTCCCCGCACTTTTCTTTGCAAATTTACTCTTGCTCCATTCCTCTGAAGTGAACAACTTCCTCAAATTGGCTTTTTGCAAGTGGATACTATGCAAAGTCAAGAAAGCAGTGGCGAACCTTGTCTTGCCCGGTTTCACCATTTTTTTTTGTCTGGTGAATCTTCTCATCATATTCAATAACAAGGGCGGCTGAGAAATATAAGAATGTACCCTAACGCCCTGGCCAAAAACTGTAGAGAAGGGTTTTTCCTTGAAAATGTCCCCGAATATTAAGTTGATACAATGAGCCGCACATGGAGTCCAATAGACATTCTTGTACGCTCCTTCCACCATGCCACCCGTTTTCATATTTTCACTCGCATTATTAATGACCACTTGAACAACTTTGCTTGGGCCAATCTTTTCAATGGTGTTCTGAAACAAGGTGAACATTTTGATGTGGTCAGTGGATGAGTCGCTAGCATCAATGGACTCAAGAAACAAACTTCCCTTGAGAGAATTCACCAACACATTAATAATCATTATCCCAGTTCTTGCCGTCCACTTATCCATCATAATGGAGCAACCATACTTGTTCCACGCAAATTTATGTTCCTCCACAATTTTATTAGTCTCCTCCACTTCCTTATTTAGATAAGGACCTCTGATTTCATGATAAGTGAGAGGCTTCATTCCAAGTCCGTATTGACCAACGGCCTCAATAAAGTCTCCAAAAGTGTCAGTATAGTTGACACAATTGAAGGGGAGCCCAGCATCATAGACCCATCGTGCAAAAGCTCTAATTGCACGATCCTTCAAAATGTCCTTAGTAATGTTTTGTACATCTTTTCCACCGCTCTTTCCTTCCGGCTTCTTTGGGAAATAGCAATCTATAGGACCTTTAGTCTTACTCGTACCCGTCGATCCATGGCTTGAAGAGATTGCATCTCTTCCCCGTTTTGTTGGAAGTGACAATTCTTCAATATAATCATCATCATCATCATCAAGATTGGTCACCAATGGTTGATGACTCATTTGATTTTTTTGCTCCTTCTTCTTCTCAACAAAATTCTTTATTTCATCCCTCACCTCCGGTGGGCATTTCGGACAACTTGTGACGTTTCTATCGCCACCAATAAGATGGAATTTAAAGCGATAAATTCCATCCATTGTAATCTTGTTACAAAACTTGCATACAACATTTGTATTCTTCTCATTAACTCTATCGCCAAGCCGGGTCTTTCTCTTTCGATCTTTGAGACATTTTGAAATCCCTATTAAGATATAAGAAAATACATCTAATATATATAATAATTAATTTTATAAATCGAAATACACATTAAAAAAATCAAATAAACTAAAATATAACATATATAATAAAATATAACATATATATATATATATATATATAATAATTAATTTTCTAAAATGAAATACATATAAAATTAATCAAATAAACTGAAAATATAACATATATATAATAATTAATTTTATATACTGAAATATACATTAAAAAATCAAATAAACTGAAAAATATAACATATATAAATAATAATTAATTTTATATACTGAAATATACATTAAAAAAAATAAATAAGAAGAATAAAAGGGGGAAAAAAAACAGAATCTGGACGGGTTAGAGATAAAAGGAAGAAGAAGACGCTGAAGTCTGAACAATGTGCAAATTGGACTGTTCAGAGATAAAAGAAGAAGAAGGAAGAAAGAAGGAAAAAGAAAGAAAAAAAAGCAGAATCTGGACGGGAATAAGAAGAAGAAAGAAAAAAAAGAGAAGAAGAAAGCGACACTGGGTCGCTTCGCGCTTAAAGCGACGAAGCGATCGCTTTTCTAAACGCTGGTCAGTAACATCAGAAAGAGTAAAGAGTCAGCGTAACATAGAGGAATACATATTCATAAGTAACATCAGAGAGAATGAATATCTATAAAACAAAGCTTTGCCTGTCTCTATGCAAGTTGTGTAATGGTAGTCTCAAAACCTAGTTGCTATGCTAGTTGGAAGACATGCAGATTCTGCCCACTGGAGTAATTAATTGTACCAACTATTCACTTTCACAAATAATGTGCAGAAGTACAATGCAAGAAAATGGGAATGGTAGATTGGCATGAACAAACATAAAAGATGTCTTGTTAACTTTATAGTTCATACTCTTGTTAATGTGCTTGTTGAGAAGACATAAAATATCCCAAGTATATAGAGATCATGAATCCACCTGCTGGCAAATTGAATTTAGTTTGAATCTCACTCTTCTGGTGATACCAATCCAATTGCTCGATTCCGGGGTTGTTTAGAGTACAACAGGATACACTAGACCCTTGTCTTCTGTTATGCTCTATATATCTTTAGAATTCTGGGTTGAGCTTTGCGCTCTTTTGTATATCTCATTCATCTTATTTACGTCACAGAAATGCTCCCCGTCAATCCTAGCAGTGCTTATAACTCCACCACCAGTTGATGAAGCAGGACGGTTTGAACAAGCAAGGTACAATCCACCTTCTCTTTATTGGTAAAATAAATTATGAGGCAACCAATTGCTCTTTTTCTTTTTATTTCTTTTTTGAACTCTATGGTATCTGAGATGTTCAAGAACCTTCGTGACACAACCCGGAACTCCTTTTAGTAGTGGGATAGGGCTTTAACTGTTCAAAAGCTGAGTAGATAACAGTATCCAATAACTTCTCAGCATATAACTGGAGAGATTAACCAACCTCTCAAACATACACTGGAGAAATAAGCAGACTTCTCAAAAAAGAACCCCAAAACGAGGGCAAAAAGAAAGAGGAATAAGCAGATTGGTTTTTGTGTACAGTGCCTCTTTGAATCATAATTACAGCTATTGCTGCAAAGGCAACTTCAGCATCACTAGAGACTCCCTTGATCATGGCTATCGAGCGGTACCCAATGTAGGAGCCGAATATGCAGTTGTCACACAAGAGATCAATCCTTCAGTAGTGGCCCCGCATCAGAGAGTACATTCCTTTCAATAACTTTTACAGCAACAGTAGTGCAAATTATCTTTCTAATCATAGATGAATATTTCAGGACCCAGTAGCCTTTTAGCAGTATGACCTGTGCCTTTATCATGTACTCATGGACATGACGTCTTTTGGTCATTTTCCTTTTATCCACTTTTTTCCTCTAAAAGCAAAACTCTATCAGTGAAACCAAGTTTTACGTTTCCAGCTTATTTTTTGTTTCATATATTTAGCTTTTGGTATGGCACTTTTTTAAACGTAAGCGTGTCACTGTCAACTGAATCAAATATTATTGTACTGGGATCTGTTACTTTTTAATTTGAAAAACAGGTCTATGTATGGAGACAAAGCAATGGAATTGCCAGAAAGGACAAATGAAGTGACAGGAGAGTACGCAAAACAGTGCGTTGAATTGGCAAGGGAGCTAGGTCTCCCTTCCATCAATCTATGGTCTAAAATGCAGGAAACAGAGGGTTGGCAAAAAAAATTCCTCAGGTAAGTGACAAATGTACACATGCTTTTAAGTTTAACTTTGCATAGTCCCCATTGATAGTTGAAGTTTGTGGTGCAATATGGTGTTAGAGGAATGATCATGCTTATAATGTTTTATAAGAACGATTGGGAGTTCGGGGGAAGGGGTGGGGAGGATTGGCATGGAGATGCGCCGGTGGCCTCAATTAGCAGCAAACAGTGGCATTCTTGTCATGGCATCATCAATATACATGTGTCTTGGCAGTTACACTGAACTCAGTACTTCTGGGGATATTTTTAGTAGTGAAATGAACAACAACAACAACAATAACAGACCCAGTGTAATCCACAAGTAGGGTTTGGAGAGGTAGTGTGTACGCAGACGTTATCCCTACCTTGTGAAGATAGAGAGGTTGTTTCCGAAGACCCTCGATGGTGAAATGTGAAAACTCTTATTTTTTCTGTTTTATTTTGTTACAGTGATGGCTTACATCTCACGGCAGAAGGCAATGCCATTGTTCACCAAGAAGTTGTTAAAGCGCTCAATGAAGCAGGTATTTCTGCCCAAAAGATGCCTTATGATGTCCCTCACCATTCAGAAATCGACGGACAAAACCCCGAAAAGGCCTTCCAGCTACAATGCCCTGCTGTATAACCCTATATTGTGTCCTTTATGTATTATCAGTGAGAAACTAGTGTTCAATAATTGACAAAATTATCAATTTCTGGGTGTGATAAGCAATTTCCAGCAAAAGGATTTGGCCTTTGTAGGGTAATGTCTTTCCTGACTCCACCATCTAGTTCAAAAGTGGCAGTTGATTTCAAGTTCCCTAGGTTCCAAGATATTACATGAGACCTTTTCATTAACACTTCAAATATTCTAAAAATGACAGTTGAATTCGCATCTATACTATTTTCATCAATAAAAGAATGACTTTTAGATCTGATTTAAATACAGAAAATTCTACGGATTTTTACACAAATAGTCCGTCGTATTCATTTACTTTTTCTAGCCATATACATACATTATACATTGATTTTACATAAGTATACACATATAATACATAAATTATGTACATATTATACCTCCACCGGCTATTTATAGTGTAAGTGATTGGATGAGCGGCTAGTTGAGTTAATTCTTCAAAATATTTTTATTTGCGTTAATGAACGTTACCCTTTCTGCCAGTGCAATAGTATCTACAGATTTGAAATGCAACAGAATAACAGAAAGCTCAACAAATGTTTTGTAGTTCCAAAATTGCTTTTACTACCAAAAATGAAGTGAGAGATGCTGAGACTTGAGCATGTTCTTGTTACTTTTTCTCTCCTATGATAAATATAAATTAAAAAATCAGCCTTTTTTCAAGTGAGTAAAGTCATGACAGGGTCAAATGAGCGTCACATAACATCGAAAGGAGAAAGTACTGAAGGAGAATCATTTTATTCAAAATTGCTTTTAAAGGGAATTAGCTGTAGATGCAATCTCGTTCCTATTTTAGGCTATGTGACTTATTTGATGGCAAAGTTGATTTAAATTTAATTAGTCTTTTTAGTTCATAATATTTAGGTGGATATAAATATATTGTTAAGCTTGGAATTTAAGTTTCATAAAGTAAAAAAGGGGCAAGATTTCAACATTTATACCTGTAGAATTGAACACAATTAGTTAACAATTGTATTTAACGTTTCTATGGTTCCACTGTGACTTCTGCAAAACGTGTACTGAGTTATTCTAATGGATTCAACATTACGTTTACTGAGTTATTCTATGTCATCTATGATAATTTACTGACTACTAATACTACTTTTAATGACAAGTAGTAATTTCAGAATTTAATGTGAGAATGGAAAGAGAGAAAGAGAGCTTCAGTTAACAAATCTAATTACTCATCTACTCTCCTACTATATGCTAATAATATCTTTGGGAAACCTCTCTCATGTAGAATACTTTTGTGCAAAAGCCTATTCAAAGGTACTAAGACGAACATTCTGGTTGTCCAATTACATGGTCAAAGAATTAACTGGTGGACTATAATGGTAAAAAATCTTTATGACATTTAAAGACTAGAATAGAATACAAATATTGAACTAAAACACGAAACATGTTTTTGTGTTTACCATGGTAATTAAGTTGTCCTCTCCAAAATAGAGTTGGTTTTCAACATATATAAATTTTCGCTTATCAATATATGAAAGTTTTAACAAAAAATTCCATTTTTGAAACTTTTAGAATATTACTCTCTTTAAAACAAATCCTATTTTATTAATGCAAAGGACCAAAAAAATGCGTGATGAAAATTTGAGGAATGATACAATTGTATGATTTTGATAATATATCTCGGAGAACTGATGTTAAAGAAGACTTATCGCAAAAACTTTTATTATATTAAATCGCAGTAACTTCTTATTACATCCATTGGCTAATTTTAACAAGGAATTGCTACTATTGACTGCTTTAATTAAAGAAATACCATTGACTTATTCCTCCGTAGTCTTTGTGCACATCATTTTAAAGTTAAAGTTTAAAAGAAAAGGGAAATTACGATAAATTTCACATAATGTGAATTTACTAAGCTGAACAATTTAATGGTTACATATTTGCTATATCAATTAAGCAAATAAGTAAACTCGTCTTTTACATTTATGTATGGATCGAAAAGGAAAACAAGGAAGAGGAAGAATAATTTAATTCCTTTACTTGTATTTACTAATTTCAACACTACTTTTTAATGTAATTATTAACAATAACATTGTATGTACATGTTAGTTTTGTGCCTAATATAAATACATATAAAATACTCAATTTTGTATGTAACTCGAACCTCGATATACATCCGTCAATGGAAAAGATAATAGACTCAATAAAGAAGATGCAAATCTGGCAGAATCAAAAATCAAGTGAAATCAGATTTTGCAATCAAATGATAAAATTCAACAAAAACATATATCTAACTTGTGAATCTAATCATTATAAAACTACCTATATTTTGTACATACTTTGTTTAATTAGTCCTAAACAAAACAAGCCTTTGTCCTTTAGAACACTTGCAATTAGATCACCCTTTGATACAAACAGTCCAGATACATTCACACTGCAATAAATGCCACTCCTTTACTACTACCATTAAGATAACAAACAGAGAAGGAAATTCAATTAAATTAAAGATCAGAGAATGAGATAGAGATTAGAGAGCTCCCTTTTCCCCCCTCATTTCCCCTCCATTTTGCCTCAAGCTAATTTCCTTCCAATGGAACTTGATCCAAGTAATAAACAAGACCTTTCCTTTCACCCAATTTTTGTGCCTAATAACAATAGCCTCAAACCAGAATTGGATGATGATTTTTGCATAGACTCTAAAGATTATTTTCAAGATTTTCAGCACCTTGATCTTAACTTTTCTCTTTCAGGAGGAGTACTACCTAACTATACCTTCAACAACACTGAAAATTTTATGATTGATACCAATGGTTATGACCCCTTTGATCCATTCTCCAATGAGGATAATTTTTCTTCATTAGGAGATTTTAACTTTAGTTATGAGCTTAAACCATTTGATGAAGAAAATGGTAACACAATCAAGGAGAATCCTATGGATGTTAATTATACGTACAATGGGAGCTGTTTTAATTCCTTGAGTTGTGAAGATGTGAAGCCTTTAAACTTTGTTGTGCCTGATCAAAGTTCATCATGTGTCACTAATGGTTCTAATTGCAAATTAGAAATTGGTGAATTAAGAAAGAATAAGAAGGTGAAAAGAAATGATCAAAGCTACTTATTATCTTCATCAATGAAAAAACTAGGTAGAGGGAGGAATAAGAAGTCTAAATCCGCCAAAGGACAATGGACGATTGAAGAAGACAGGTAATCATATCATTTTATCTCATTTAAAAGCTTGAGTTGTTAGATAAAATATACTTTTAAATTATACGTAATTATGTTTTAACATCATTATCTATGAATTTCTTTGGTTATTTCATGTTTTTTTTCTTTTGCCGTGAAGATTGTCTTAGTAGGTTAAATTCCTATTGAGAAACTTGATCATGTACTTATCAAAATAAACTTATATATGTGCAGGCTTTTGATCCATTTGGTAGAGAAGTTTGGAGTTAGAAAATGGTCTCAAATAGCACAATTGCTCAAAGGGAGGATAGGCAAGCAATGTAGGGAGAGGTGGCACAACCATCTCAGACCTGATATAAAAGTATGATCTTTTATTTCTTTCTTTAATTTGCAAATAATATTAATCTTGCTTTCTGTTTAGAATCTTCCCTTAACATCGTATTATCTTTATGCAAGTTTATCACATTCCATGTAAATTAAAGGGTTTTTTCTTTCTTTAATTTGTGACTGCTCTTCCTTCTATATCCATGCATGCATGTACAAGAATTTCTTTTTCCCAATATTCCTCAAGACTTATGGAAAATTTTGTTAACGATTTCCATCCATATGCTTTTAAGTTATATACACGGTTAAAGATTATTTGCAATAGTAGTCGTATTTGTAAATAATTGCCTAATACATAAATGACATCATGACTATCTAATTAAATACTTCTAATTAAAGATTTGTGTTGTTTCAGAAGGATTTGTGGACAGAGGAAGAAGACAGAATCCTAATAGAAGCTCATGCCGAAGTGGGAAACAAATGGGCAGAAATTGCAAAGAGACTTCCTGGAAGAACTGAGAATTCAATTAAGAATCATTGGAATGCAACAAAAAGAAGGCAATTTTCAAGACGAAAATGTCGTACCAAATGGCCAAGGCCTAGTTCTCTCCTCCAGAATTACATCAAAAGCTTGAATTTGGAAAAGGGAAGCAGCAAAAAAAATTCTCAAACTTGCAATGCCACAAACTCTAGTGCCAAAGTAAAGGTATCGACTAAGCCAGAAGCCACTGATCAGTTTTGCCAAGGGAATATGGAGCAAGTTCGTGATTTTGATTTCAGTGAAGTCCCAGAATTTGCATTGGATGATAAATTTTTTGAAGAGAATACAATGAATTCTTTTATGGAAGATATGCATGTTGGTCCTAATTCCACTATGGAGAAATGCATGGGTTTGGAGATTATTCCTTATGAACTCAGGCAAGGTGAAGTCAGTAACAAGGAGATTGACTTGATGGAAATGATTTCTGGAGTTAATCCATAGATATTAATTCCTCATCGAGAAATATATAGATACTTTTTTCAAGAAATATGTGGTCGTGTTGAAATGTTAAGTATAACAAAAATAACTAGCGTTAAATATTACTAGTAGTAGTGTTCTCTCGAGTTATTTTGTGCTAATTGTACCAACTTTATGTAGTGAAAGACTTGGTCTAGTCTAAGTAATACGATGCGTATTTCTTTGGTCAGACCATGCATCAAAGGTGGTAGCCTGGTAGCTAGGTTATATATATTAGTGTGTGTATACATGTGTAATAAAAGATTGGACGTTGTCTTTGCCAAATATATATGTGCAGCTTTTCCTCAGTGATAAAGTGCTCTTTTCCTTGTCTTGAAATTAGTTTCTCTTTCTTACGAAAAATCTGCAAGTTCTAATATGGTAATGCCTAAATGACTTTTGATAAAACGTGAACAAGTAGTAGACAACTTTGTCGAAGGATAATATGTGAAAAGTTCAATATTTTTATTTACCCGAAAAACGAATAGAGTTGAATTTGTACGTAATTCTAAGGATATGTGATATAGCCTGATACAAATCGTATGGATAAATAGAAATATCAAATAAGGATTGCAAAAGAATTCAGAAATAAACAAGGTTGGAGAGAAGGTGATTTTTAGGACTAAACACAATGAATCAACTAATGAAACTTAGAAGAATATGGTGCTTGAATTACAATGTAAGTAAAAAAATGTCCTTACAGAAATATAGCCATCATCTTTATAGTGGAGGATCCTACTTTAGATATAATTAAAAATACATAGTGGAGACTCCATGATAAATCAGCTTTTCCCTTATTCCCGCCGAGATTCTCTCCCTTAGTGTGTTTGCAACGGCTCTTGTCTGTGGGATCGAGCTCGATCGGCCTCGGTGTCGGTCGGTAGTGCTTCTAGAGCTCGATACGGACTCGGGATCAGGTGATGATTCGGACTCAGTCCCGGTTGGCCTCTGCCCCTTAAGCTCGAAATCATCTCATCATAGTTCGATCCGGACCAGAGCTCGATGATGACTTCGAACTCGGTGTTTGACTTATACCTGAAATCCGAAGCTTGTTTGTACCATCTTAGGAACCCATCTCGATATTAAGAAGTCTTTCTTCAATCCATTATATTTCGACCTTGATCAATCGTACGAAGGCCGAAATTTATTTCGACCATATACAGATAGTCCCCTAGTTTCTCGGGAAGGATGTGGTGAGAAACGATATGATTCTTCAATGGCTCGATTGGATTATAAGCTGACGTTCACATTGAGCTTGATCATGACGCACGTGATAGCTGTCCCGTCGATTTAGTTTTCCAAGGCATTTAATGTATGTCAGACGGTGGTCGTCCACCGTTGATATTGAACCGCCATTGCTTTAAACTATAAATAGTCATTCTTTTTACCATTTACCACTTTTACATCTTCAATCTTCCAAATTTGCCAAGTTCTTTTTCGTATCCTCTGATTCTATTCGCAATTTTGTGATTCCTCTTTGCAAAAGACCTTCTTCAAAATTACTAAATCTTTATCACTTTCTTCTATTCTTGACCTTTAGATTCGAAAATGGCGAAAATATCACAAACCATTCCTCAGAAAGAGAGAGC
This sequence comes from Nicotiana tomentosiformis, assembly GCF_000390325.3. NCBI lineage: Eukaryota > Viridiplantae > Streptophyta > Magnoliopsida > Solanales > Solanaceae > Nicotiana > Nicotiana tomentosiformis. The sequence continues at coordinate 73,136,424 of NC_090817.1, read as the reverse complement.
TTCATCTTCATAGTATGCTGCCGACGAAACATCGGTAGAGCCACGGCCTGAGGAGTGTGTTCCTGGGGCGTATGTTCTTACCTCTGATTTTAAGGTCGATAAAGGCTCGTCGGTTCCCGGCCGATGTGAGCCAGTATCGAGGTACATGTATTCGATAACCGAGAGGCACCTCAAACAGCTGAAAAAAGATTGCAATTGGGAGGGTAAAGAAATAATAATCCTTTCTTTTGACGAAGATATCACCACTCACGTGAAATGGTTTTTAAGTGTGTATACTTACCCTTTCACGTTAGGTCCCCTCGATTCTGTTATTATTGACTTCTGCCGTCAATACCAAATAACCCTAGGTCAGGTCTATCCTTCTTTTTGGCGGATCATTATTTTGATTCGATACTTTGTGAATAAAATTGGGGGGATGTTGTTCACCCTCAACCATCTCATCCAATTGTACCGTCCTCGCCTTTTTCGATGAGTGTTAATAAAACTTCAGCGTCGGACTACCAAGGCTCTGTTCTCGAGCATTGACGAGTACAGGGATCGAGGCTAGATGGGCATGTTCGTTCGAGTAAGGACTTCATACCTCATTCCGACTGAAAAGATGCATTTTTCCAAGGAGTGGAATATGAAACGTAAGTGTGATTCTGCTGTTACTTCCTTCTATTTTGCCCTTTCATTTCTTTTCTCACTGATATTCCTCTTTCTGTGATGCAGCGGTTCCTTGGATGCCCGGAGCAGTTCCCGATCTCAAGAATTGGGTACGAGCTTTGGCTTCGACCTCCACATACGCCGAGCGCTCATGGCGTGATTTGTCAAAGGGCCGATGGGAGGCAAAAAATCACGGTAAGCCCTTTTCTCGTACCTTTTGGTAGTTCGAACGAGACGTTTTCCATATACTTTAATAAAATTTTTCATATGTATGGGTGGGCAAAGATGCGGTTTTGAGTCCCTCATCCGTCGAGGAAGAGGCTTCGACCTCTGTCCCAAAGCCGGTGAAAGATAATAAGAGGAAAAGAGCCTCCGCTCCCGAAGATCCAAAACCGAAGAAGAGGACGACTCGTAAGACGGATAAGAATACCATTCCTTTGACCATAGAATCAGTTCTGCGTCTAAGGGATGAAGAAGAAGAAGAAGAAGAAGAAGAAGAAGAAGAAGAAGAAGAAGAAGAATAAGAAGAAGAAGAAGAAGAATAATAAGAAGAAGAAAACGATGGGTCCGCGCTGGCAGCCCGAACGAAGAAGACCACCGACATTCCACAGGCAGCTGGATCGATGGTGGTTCATAAGGATCCGCCTCGAACTGAGGATAATTCGGAGAAAGATTCGGGAGGAGTCCCCGAGTTGTTGGAGATCGAAGATGCTTCCCATCGAAGCCAACGGATGGGGGATATGTCTGAAGGGGCTCTCCTCGAATCTCTTCGAACCGAAAAGAATGCTCCAAGTGATTCACTTGGGGCAGTAGCAATCAAAGATTCACCCATCTTCCCTGCTTTTTCCGCAGGGGCGATTCGGGATGCCCAAGCTTTGGGGGCCCTCGAACTAGACATGCCTCATGATGTAGAGGATCTTTTTCGTGACTTGTTTACCGATGTCGAGGGCGTTGTCGGTACTAGTGATGCATCGAATCTTTTCCATGGGGTGCAACAAGCTTCGAATTAGGTAAGCCTTAAATTATTTTGTTGGTATTACCTTTATGTTTGCTCTTCTTTTCTAACTTTATTTCTTCTTTCTTTGCAGGTCATGGTAGTTCAACGAGAAGCATGTTCTCGGTCCCGAACCGAGCTGCTTTGATACGACGCCGAGCTTCAACGGGTTACAGAGGAGAGGAACTCCCTAAAACTCCTCTTAGACTAAAGGGGGGAGGATATAAAAGACCTCCGAGCTGAGTTGGCCAAGGCTCACCAAGATTAGATCGATCTGTCCGAGCAGGTAATAATACTTTTCAAAGCCTATGGGCTCGATACCAGAATGATGGCTAATTTTTCGGTCTCACAACTGCAGCAGAAAATTGAGATGATCGGAAAACTTTGTGAAAAAGTTGATGTGATAAAAGCGGAGTCTTTGAAATGGAAAGAAGGAATGGGCCGTTTTGCTGCAGAGAAAGAAGTTGCTCGAGCCCAATTATCATCGCCGAAAATCAACTTCAAAAAATGAAGTAGAAAGGCTCGGTCCAAGCAAGAAGTATAGAGGAGCTCGAGGCTCGGTTGGCCTATGAACTTGCCAAGGCCGAATCTGACGCCGAAAAGGCAAAGGCCGATGTGGATGCACTCGTGGCCGTCTATCGGGCCGATGCTGAAGCTGCCCAGGTCCAAGCAAGAAAGGCAACCGAGACCGCCGATACTCGAGCACATTGGGTCGCTGTACTTGCTAAGTGCCGATCTCGGAGGGAGACCCTCAAGGAGATCCATGCTCGAGGTTTCGACCTCGCTGAAGAGATTAAAAGGGCCAAAGAACTCGAAGCCGATGCCGAAGCCTTGGCTTTCGATGACGATGATGATGATAATGATAATGATGATAGGAGTAAGAGCGGGTCCGATAATGTGGGGGAGCCCGGTAGAGAAGAGACCGCTCCCGGAGATAGCCAAGAAACTTAGCCCCTTAGTTTTTATGTTGCAATCGATCATGTAAACAATCTTGTAAATAAATATCTTTTTGTTTTACTGACTTATTTCTGTTTTGTTTCCTGCCTTGTGAAGATTTTGTTCCTGTCTTGTGAATGTTTTCATAAGGATATAGGCAATTTTGATCGAATTTGGACTTCGTAGCCTTTATAACCGAGTGAGCGCTTACTCAAACTTGAAATAAGGTAGCTCACAAGATTAGTAGTCGAGTTGAGTGATTTCTCAAACTTGAGATGACGTAGCCCTTAGGCTTATTAGTTGAGTGAGTGATTCGAACTCGACGTAATATATCCCGTAGGCGTAATAGTCGAGTGATTGTTTCGAACTCGAAGTAACATAGCCCGTTGGTATAATGGTCGAGTGATTATTTCGAACTCGAAGTAATATAGCCCGTAGGCTAAGTGGTCGAGTGAGTGCTTGCTCGAACTCGTAATAAAAGTAGCCCGTAGGCTTAATATTCAAGTGAATGTTTCGAACTCGAAGTAATATAGCATGTAGGCTAAGTGGTCGAGTGAGTGCTTGCTCGAACTCGGAATAAAAGCAGCCCATAGGGTTAATATTCGAGTGAATGTTTCGAACTCGAAGTAATATAGCCCATAGGCTAAGTGGTCGAATGAGTGCTTGCTCGAACTCGGAATAAAAGTAGCCCGTAGGCTTATTAGTCGAGTGAATATTTCGAACTCGAAGTAATATAGCTCGTAGGCTAAATGGTCGAGTGAGTGCTTTCTCGAACTCAGAATAAAAGTAGCCCGTAGGCTTAATATTCGAGTGAATATTTTCGAACTCGAAGTAATAGAGCCCGTAGGCTAAGTGGTCGAGTGAGTGCTTACTTGAACTCGGAATAAAAGTAGCCCGTAGGCTTAATGTTCGAGTGAATGTTTCGAACTCGAAGTAATATAGCCCGTAGGCTAAATGGTCGAGTGCTTGCTCGAACTCGGAATAAAAGTAGCATGTAGGCTTAATATTCAAGTGAATGTTTTAAAATCGAAGTAATATAGCCCGTAGGCGTAATGGTCGAGTGAGTGCTTGCTCGAACTCAATCCTGTTTGCATAATAAATCTCGAATAGAGACATTTTTTTTAGATATAAGATATCGGTAAAGAAGAGAACTTTCTTTGCAAGTCATTATACATGTGTTCATTTTTTGTGTCAGGGCTCGGGCCAACTACATGAGCATGGTTCGTTTTGACCATTTGGCTCTTACAACTTTTCCTATTGGAACCCTGTGGTTACGAAATAACTTTCTTGCATCAGAACTTGATATATTTGAGAGCTAATGCCCCCCCAGTATTCGAGGTCGATTGTAAAGAGGCCTCAGATACTATCGAATTATTTCTAAGTATAGCACGATCATTGGTTGCCTCATTAAAAACCTTGCTGAAAAACTCATTTGGGATAAAACCGATCTAAGGGAAAAAAGTGCAACGTGTGCTTTCAGACCTGGGTCTTCGTATTGAAGGATCCATCCTAGCTCTTGATTGGACTCCTGAAGGGGTTAGTTTTGAAATGTAAATGAATATGGTAGGGTCGTACCTTAACAGTAGTATCGTTTTAGGTGTGACATATTCCAATTGCTTGATAGTTGTTTGTCGTTTATAATACCGAGCTTGTATGATCCTTTTCTGAGTTTTCGAGAACCTGATACGGTCCTTCCCAGTTCGGTCCTTCCCAGTTCGGTCCTAGTTTTCCTTCGTTTGAATTTCGGGTACTGAGGGTGACTTTCCTTAGCACTAAGTCCCCGGGTTTAAAATGGCTAAGCTTGGTTCTTCGATTATAGTATCTTTTGATTCGTTGCTTTTGGGCGGCCAATTGGATGAGAGCAGCTTCTCGTTTTGCATCTGATAATTCGAGGCTAGTGTTCATAGCCTCGTTGTTTGGCTCTTCTGTTGTATATCGAAACCTGGCACTGGGTTCCCCGACTTTGACTGGAATCAAGGCTTCGGAGCCATATACTAAGGAGAACGAGCTTGCCCCCGTACTATATTTTGATGTTGTTCGATATGCCCAAAGGACTTCGGGTAGGATTTCACTCCATTTTCCTTTAGCGTCGTTCAGTCTCTTCTTTAGGTTTTGAATGATAGTTTTGTTGTTGATTCGGCCTGTCCGTTCCCACTGGGTGATACGGTGTTGATAATATCCTTTTTATTTTGTAGTCTTCGAAGAATTTCGTCACTTTGCTGCCGATAAACTGTTTCCCATTATCACAAACTATTTCGGTGGGTATCCCGAATTGACATATGATATGATCCCAGATAAAGTCTATAACCTTTTTCTCTCTTACTTTCACGAACGCATGTGCTTCAACCCATTTAGAGAAATAGTCAGTCATAAATAAAATGAACTTAGCTTTATCTGGGGCCGATGGCAGAGGGTCGACGATATCCATTCCCCATTTCATGAATGGCCATGGGAATAGGACTGAATGAAGTTGCTCTCCGGGCTGATAGACTATTGGTTCAAACCTTTGACATTTGTCACATTTTCGAACAAAATCCTTTGCATCTTTGCCCATATCGATCCAATAATATCCTGCACTGATTACTTTTCAGACTAATGAATCGGCACCGGAGTGATTTCCATAGGTGCCCTCGTGCACCTCACGTAGGATGTAATCGGTGTCTCCTGGACCTAAGCATACTGCCAATGGTCCATCGAATGTCCTCCGGTATAGCGTTCCATCTGCAGCTAATGTGAATCGAGCAGCTTTGGTCCGTAGGGCCCTCAAATTTTTAGGGTCCGATGGGAGTTTTCCATTCATTAAGTATTCAATATACTTATTCCTCCAATCCCAGGTTAAGCTCATAGAATTTATCTCGGCATGACCTTCTTCGATTACAGATCTCGAGAGTTGAACGACAGTCCCCGATCTTATCTCGCCTTTCTCGACCGATGATCCCAAATTTGCAAGTACATCAGCCTCACTTTTTTGTTCTCGTGGAATATGCTGTAAAGTCCATTCTTTGAAATGGTGCAAAGTGACCTGCAGTTTGTCCAAACACCTTTGCATTCTATCTTCTCGAACTTCGAAGGTTTTGTTTACTTGATTTACCACCAGCAAAGAGTCACACTTGGCTTCAATGACTTCTGCTCCCAAGCTTTTAGCTAGCTCGAGACCTGCAATCATGGCCTCATACTCGACCTCATTGTTAGTCAACTTGGTAGTTTTGATAGATTGCCTAATAGTGTTACCCGTGGGTGGCTTTAAAACAATGCCTAGCCCGGACCCTTTCACGTTCGAAGGCCCGTCCGTAAAAAAGGTCCATACCCTCGATGACGTACCCGATTTCAATAAGAGTTCTTTTTCGACTTTGGGTATGAGGTTCGGCGTGAAATCGGCCACGAAGTCTGCTAAAAGTTGAGACTTGATGGCCGTACGGGGTTGGTATTCGATATCGTACCCATTGAGTTTGACGGCCCATTTGGCCAATCGGCCTGATAGTTCGGGCTTTTGCAAAATATTACGAAGCGGGTAAGTGGTTAATACGCATATGGGGTGACATTGAAAGTACGGTCTTAACTTTCTAGAGGCGCTTATCAGTGCAAGTGCCAATTTTTCTAGGTAAGGATATCTAGTTTCTGCTTCTCCTAATGTTTGACTTATATAATAAACGGGAAATTGCGTACCTTGCTCTTCTCGAACTAGGACACCGCTTACCGTGATTTCCTATACTGCCAAGTACAAGCAAAGTTTTTCGTCTGTGTTTGGAGTATGAGGTAGTGGTGGGCTCGATAGATATCATTAAAATTCCTCTAATGCATGTTGGCATTCCGGGGTCCAAATGAAATCGTTCTTCTTTTGATTAGAGAGAAAAATTTGTGACTTCGATTTGACGATCTCAAAATAAATCAGCCTAAGGCTGCAATCCTTCCCGTTAGCCTCTGTACGACTTTCACGTTGTCCATGATAGTGATGTCTTCGATGGCCTTGATTTTATCGGGGTTAATCTCGATCCACCAATTTGATACCATGAAGCCGAGGAACTTGCCCGAACCGACCCCGAAAGCACATTTCTCGGGGTTGAGCTTCATGTTGTATTTCCTTAAAATCTCGAATGTTTCCTGCAAATGGGTCAAATGGTCCTCTGCGCGCAGGAACTTAACTAGCATGTCGTCAATATAAACTTCCATTGATTTACCTATTTGTTCCTCGAACATTTTATTTACTAGGCGTTGGTAAGTAGCTCCTCGGACTCGAGTCTTCTCTTTTACTTCACCGGTTTGAATCTAGGGTCCAAGCTTAGCCGATGCGTCGCTATGTCCGATGGGATCCCTGTTATATCTAAATGGGACCGGGCAAAGAAATCAATGTTATCGATAAGAAATTGAATAAGTTTTTTCCTGAGCTCGGGGGTCAACCCCGTTCCCAGGTATACCTTCCGTTCGGACCAGTGCTCGATTAGTGTAACTTGCTCCAATTCCTCAATCGTTGATTCGGTAGCGTCGGAATCATCGGGAATCACAAAGGATCGAGGGATCCTTTGGTCATCATCTTCGTCGATCTTCTGATTATCTGGTCAGGTTAAAGCCGATGTCTGTGATTGCTATTTGGTATCTCGTTCCCTTTTTTAGCCTGATCCCTTTACTGGTGAAGGCGGGGATATTGGATTCGCTTCCTCGATGACAAATATTTCTCTTGCGGGCGGTTGTTCTCCGTACACTATTTTGACTCCTATCGATGTTAGGAATTTAAGGACCCGGTGTAGGGTCGAAGGTACAATTCTCATGTTGTGGATCCATGGCCTTCCAAAAAGGGCGTTGTACCTCATGTCGCCTTCGATTACGTGGAACTTCATTTCCTGGATGGTCCCGGCCACGTTTGTCGGTAAAACTATCTCGCCTTTGGTGGTTTCACATGCCATATTGAATCCATTTAGAACCAGGGTTGCAGGTACGACATGGTCCTGTAAAACGAGCTGTTCTACGACCTTTAATCTAATGATGTTGGCCGAGCTACTTGGATCAATTAACACACGCTTAACTTTAATTTTATTCTTAAGTACGGATATTACAAGTGCATCATTATGAGGTTGTATGACTCCTTCTGCATCTTCATCACTGAAGGACAAAGTTCCTATGGGTGTGTAATCTTGAGTTCGAGATCGCTTTTCTCTCACAATCGATGTCTTAGTGCGTTTAAGCACTGGTCCCTAAGGGGTATCGGTGCCGGCGATGATCATATGAATGACGTGCTGTGGTTCTTCTTGTTTGTTCTGCTTGCCGAAATCCCTGTTATTAAAATGGTTCTTCGCCCTATCGCTTAAAAATTCTCGAAGGTGACCTTTGTTGAATAACCGGGCTACCTCCTCTCATAGTTGCCTGCAATCTTCCGTCCTGTGGCTATGGGTGCCATAATATTCGCATATTTGATTGGGACTACTCTGGGCAGGATCGGTCTGCATGGGTCGAGGACATTTAGTGTCTTTGATGCGTCCGATAGCCGACACGATGGCGGATGCATCGATGCTGAAGTTATACTCCGATAACCGAGGCACTTCCTTAGATCCGGCAGGCCTGTCGAACCTACCTCTGTTCATAAGCCCCCGGGATCCTTGACCTCGATCACCTCTTTTGTTATTTTTCCCGGGGTTATGTCTCGATTCACCGATTTTGTAGTTTTCGTTATACGGTCGGTATCGATCCCTGATCGGACCTTGTTCTCGATTAATATCCCTTCGAGCAACGGGTTCCAACCCCAACTGATCATTTTCGACCCTAATTTTTGATTGGTACCGATTATGCTTGTCGGCCCATGTGATGGCTGGGTATTCGATCAGGTTATGCTTCAACCTCCGTGAAGCCGTCGAACTTCGTTCGTTCAAACCTTGAGTGAAATCCTGAACGGCCAAATTGCCTGTGACTAGTGGAAGATCCATTCGTTCCATTTGAAAACGAGATATGAACTCCCTTAGCATCTCGTTATCCATTTGTCTTACCTTGAAAAGGTCTGATTTCCTTGTTCCGACTTTTATGGCGCCAGCGTGTGCTTTTACATAAGAATCTGCTAACATGACAAATGAGTCGATGGAATTTGGTGGTAGGTTGTGATACCAAATCATTGCTCCCTTCGAGAGGGTCTCTCCGAATTTTTTTAACAACGCAGATTCGATTCCATCGTCTTCTAAATCATTGCCCTTGATGGCACACGTGTAAGAAGTGACATGCTCGTTGGGGTCAGTCGTTCCATTATATTTGGGAATTTCTTGCATACGAAATTTTTTGGGGATTGGTTTTGGGGCTGCGCTCGAGGGAAATGTTTTTGCACGAATTTTTTGGAATCAAACCCTTTTATCATTGGTAGAGCTCCTGGGATCTGATCGACCTTAGAGTTATATGTTTCTACTTTTTTATCGTTGGCTTCGACTCGCTTTGTGAGCTCCTCGAGTAATTTAGCAATTTCGGGAGTAGTCCCCGATTCTTGCTTATTTGACCTCACTATGGCTGGCTCCGTTCTGTGGGCAATTTCTCGAGCTGGACTGGGCTCCGGCCTTCTCGGTAGCTAGGTTTGGCTCTGTAACTGAGCTATTGCTGCCTGTTGAGCTTGCAACATTTCAAAAATCATACGCAAGCTGATGCCATTTCCCTCGACGTTATGGGTATCTCGAGCTGCAGACCGAGTGACACCGTGAATGTTATTTTTAGGTTCAGAATGTATGTTCGCCTCAATGGCCACATGCGAATTGATATCTATCGGCACTTCGATTCGAGCTCTAACGGCGTTGAAAAGTGATCTTTCAGTACTGGGTGTCAAGTTGTTGTTCTCATCTTGAAGACTAGCTTTGTTGTCGATAGGTGAGGCCATTTGATTGGTAGTTAGTCATTGCTAATACGAAATCCAAGATACTTTCGGAAACAAGCGCAAAACAGTGTGTTTTTGCAGATTCGTATCAAATAACCATTGTTATCCTTAGCCCCACGGTGGGCGCCAAACTGTTTACCCGAAAAACGGATAGAGTTGAATTTGTACGTAGTTATAAGGATATGTGATATAGCCTGATATAAATCATAGGGATAAATAGAAATATCAAATAAGGATGGCAAAAGAATGCAGAAATAAACAAGGTTGGAGAGAAGATGATTTTTAGGACTAAGCACAATGAATCAACTAATGAAACTTAGAAGAATAATCCTTGGATATAGGAGAATATGGTGCTTGAATTACAATGCAAGTAAAAAATTGCCCTCTACAGAAATGTAGCCATCCTCTTTATAGTGGAGGATCCTACTTTACATATAATTAAAAATACATAGTGGAGACCCCATGATAAATCAACTTTTCCCTTATTTCCGCCGAGATTCTCTCCCTTAGTGTGTTTGCAACGGCTCTTGTCTGTGGGCTCGAGCTCGATCGGCCTCGGTGTCGGTCGGTAGTGCTTCTAGAGCTCGATACGGACTCGGGATTAGGTGATGATTCGGACTCGGTCCCGGTTGACCTCTGCCCTTTAAGCTCGAAATCATCTCATCATAGTTCCATCCGGACTCGAGCTCGATGATGACTTTGAACTCGGTATTTGACTTATACCTGGAATCCGAAGCTTGTTTGTACCATCTTCGGAACCCATCTAGATATTACGAAGTCTTTCTTCGATCCATTATATTTCGACCTTGATCAATCGTACGAAGGCCGAAATCTATTTTGACCGTATATAATTTTATGCCTTGAATGGTGTAAAAAATATTTAAAACCTAAATCACTTTAAAACCTGTTGCATGTCAGTGTCTAGATTAAACACACTTTAGGATCTCTCTCTATATAAATAAGGCCAAATACATAGACAGCTCATTCAACCTGGCACCATTTTTTATTTTGGCGCTCTATCTCAACCTTGTTCCATTTTGGCCCTCCAACCCTATTTCTTATGTTTCACTTTAACACAAAAACTGACTAGTCACAAAGTGTGACTCACCTGGTAGGCGCATGAGGTAGATTTTTTCTTAGCAAAATTCCTTCTAATTACTATTGGCCCCATATTTAATCCCCCAACTTCCTTTCCCATTATTTCATCTTCATTATTTCCTTCCCCATTTACTGTTTTCCCATCGTCATTCTCAAAGTTCCAAAGTTTTCATCTGCCGATTTCATACCTGGCCATCTAGAAGGCTTCAAACTTTTATAATTTTGTTGTTCGTTTATTTAATCTGATAAATTTTTTGTGGGTTTATTTCATAGGACTGCTATGTAGTAAATTGCAGAAGAATGAACTTTTTAAGCTTCTGATTGACAAGCCTCAAGCAATAACAAACACAAAAAAATTCAGATTGTTAAAAGGTCTCAAACACTAGATGTCAAAGTTTCATTCTTTACACAAAGCCAATTCTAGCAAGAATTGAATAAAGTTCAAATAAAGCATAAATCAGCTGCCAAACAACATAACACTTCAGCTGCCAGATGCCAAAAGCCAACAACAATCAAAACTACTCTTCAAATCAGTCTCGAATGTTGATGAATATAAAGAAATAGTTGATGAAATATGATTCTCGTCTTCAAATGATGAAGAAACCACCGATAATCGATGGGTTCTTCATGTGCGATTATGAATCTGGGAAGGAGCTTAGGGTACTATTAGTCGGGTAGAGATTTGTGATGGGGAGAAAATAAGAAGCGGCCTTAATTTTACCCAAATACGGTCGAGTTCGAGTATTTTAGTATTGATCTGTTTGACATTGATGAAAAAAATAGGTGGCAACATTTAATTGGATATTTATTATACCTCAGATTTGTGTATACACACGCGCTATATTGTTTGCACTGGTTTCAGCTTTTGTGTTAAAGTAAAAAATAAGAAATAGGGTTGGAGGGCCAAAATGGAACAAGGCTGAGATAGAGTGCCAAAATAAAAAATGGTGCCAAGTTGAATGGGTTGTTTATGTATTTGGCTTATATAAAAAGGAGAGTATGGAAAAGATGACTTGGCACCTCTCTTTGGCCAAAAAACCTAATTATCTTTTTTCTCTCTTTTTTGGTCTTTTCTCCCTATTTTTTCCTCATATAATAAGAACAAACCCACTCAATTAAAGGCGTGCTTTCCGAATAGATTCCTTTCTCTTCCTCGGACACCGAATAAAGGGAACCCTGGCTTCACTTGTCGTAGTAAGACCACCCCTCTATAAGCTTTCCCTATTGCTCTGATGAATCTCTTTCCGCCTGTTCTCTAGAGTTCAAGAACAAATTCTTGCATATCCCTTATTTGTCCATTAAGTCCGTTTTCTACTAAAGACAGCATTCCGTAACGGTTCAATAGTTAAAGGAACGATGTGTTACTCAATTAAAGGGGCTGTCATTCCATGGTACGAAATGGTGCATTACTTAATTAAAGGAGAGTAAATTCATTTGTTATAAAAAGGTGTAACTCTTCCTTTCATTTCTCTCATACTATAAATGAATGAAAACAATATCCTCCAAACTATATTAAGCCATGTTAATGGTGAAGTGGGGTTAATTAGTCACAATATTTGCACACTGTTCATCTTCCCACCCCATCTTTCACCTATTTTCTTCTTCGTGCTTGCTTTGTATATTTTGTCGCTATCTACTTGTGCATAATGTATAAATTCTGAACTACAAGTAGGGCATATCATTATCACCATGCTTCATTTTTTGAAATTATCACCACTGATATGGTTATATGCTTCATTCTTTAAATTTTTCACCACTGATATGGTTATTACAATTAATTGACATAGGTTCCTTCTTTGTATGTAGTTTTTGGAAGAAGTTACACACATATGCTGATGCGTTCAATGGAATCACAAAGAGTGTATAAGGTTATTTAATTTCCTCTCTCTCTTTCACTTTGAAAAATGGTAAGTTTATGTAAATCGTTGCAAGTCTCATGAATGAATGAATTCTTCGTACTTGCTTTGTATATATGGTGATATCTACTTGTGGATAATGCAAAAATTCATTTTTTTTTGTTTGCGATATCGGGTAAAGCTAGAATAAACAAGGTGATGTGGTAACTTTCTATGGCCAGCAAATATATTACTCTCTTATCTTTTTTGTAATATTTTCAGTCATTATCTCATTATTTATGTGAAGCCAATAAAGAATTATAGTCAATTAAAATAATGAAGAGTCATAGCATGGACAGTGTTACCTAAAAAATGAAGAGTTGTGAAAGCAATGAAGAATTTGAATAAAAGAAAATAATGAAAAGTCATAGCCTGGAGTCATCTTTGCAACACAAGTATAGCATTATATTTGCAGTTTCCATTGTGGCAATCACAGAATTGTGTCCTCCAGTAAATGAGCATATTCTGCTAGGCATGGGACAGACAGTTTGCAAGGCTATCAGACAAGTTTTTTGTAATTTGAAGCTGTCATTGTTAATACTATGGTTGCAAAATCTTTTTTCCTATATGCTGTAATAATTATGTAGTATTGTAAATCTGAAAGACATGTAATTCCTGCTTTGGCATTATACACTAATTTTTGCTGCTTCTACCTTCCTTGAAAGCCTAAATTAGGTGGACTTGGATTTTCTAATGTTTAAATCTATCTTACCCATAATACAATGCTTTTGAGGGCATAAAAATATTGCGTTAGAGAATTTGATTTCTTTTTTTTTTTTCGTGACAAATGGCTTATCACGAAAGATGATATCGCGTGAACTGTTTGAGAGAAAATTAAGCTTCTGGAGAAGGGGGAGGAGAGAAGGTGTGGCACCCACAAAGATTAAAAAAAAATCTGTAGGTATCTATTGTATTTATATACAGTATGTTATTTCACCATTTCCTCATATTTGGTTATATAGATGTAATACGTCCTTCATGAATTAGTATGTGATTTAAAATTTGAATGAAGGATAAAGGCTAATTTAAGATTTAAGCTCTATGCCTTCAAGATTTAAGATTTTTAGTATTGAACTCGTTGTGTTTTTAAAAACTATAACTTTAAATTTACTATTTTTTGTAATTTTAGTGAATCTTTACGTATTAATTTCTGTATTTTATATTTCCGTATAGGAATAAATTTGAAAGAAAGGTCTTGATTAAGAATTAATAACCCCTTTTTCTCTTCACTTTCAGAAATGGTGATTTTATGTAATAGTTTTAACTCTTATGAATGAATAGCCTATATCTCTATGTTTTTGCGTACAGAAGATTTGCCACATAGAGGTGAAAGTATTAACATTAATATATACTTTCACTTTTTCTCAGTATAACATAAACAATATCAACAGTTAATATTTCGTTGTTCACTAAGCATATATTATCTTAATTAATCATCTAAATCTATTTTCATAGATTTTGCATTGCAATCCAAACCTCCATAATAGAGATTCTTGAGAAAGACTAAAATGCAATAGTGAAAATTCAATTAACTGTTAGCGTTACGGTTGGAGAATATAGAATAAGATAAAATTGATCAAAGAATAAATATTATTTTGTTATTAATACAAATTATAACAATAATTTTTTATCCATATTTTAATAATAATTGCTCAACCTCAAGACTTTGAGAAATTCTGTTGTAATTATCCTAGCGTCATAGTTTTACTGACTTTCAAAGCTTTGTGAAGTAAGATGATTTGTCTATACCAATTACTCTATAGCCACATTTTAACATAATACTTATGTGATTTTAAAATTTTTGTACTCACTGAACACATGATAATTGCACGTATTCTGAAGATTAATTACCTCTAAATTTAAAGGATCGTTTAAGCCTTTTTCTCCGTAGTAATTCTTCTGTTCGGTGTTATGAACCGAAAAAGATATTAAAAAAAGAAGGTTCCACCGAGATTTGAACTCGGGTTACTGGATTCAGAGTCCAATGTCCTAACCGCTAGACCATGGAACCATTTTTTTTTAATCTGGAGTACTAAAAAATATAAATACACTAAAATAAGCAAAAGAGGAAGAACTCGAAAGGCTTAGTTGATCATCACAAAAGGAGGAGGAGGAGAAGAAATAATCAAGGTTTTATAACTTTATTGACGTTGTTGAAACTCCAATTTTATTACTATTAATTATTTATATGCAAACTTGAGAATGAGTAATGTAAGCGATTCTTTTTCAATAACTTATATTTAAAAAATTTAAATTAATAGATGGAGTAAAAAGGGCAGCCCGGTGTACTAAGCTCCCGCTATGCAGAGGGTCCAGGAAAAGGCAGGACCACAAGGATCTATTGTACACAGCCTTATCCTACATTTTTACAAGAGATTGTACAATTAATAGACGGAGTGCCTAAAAATAAACCTCTTCAAATGCGTTTGTATGTGCACTTTGAGATATTATACAAACCACACCTTTTAGTAGCTTGACTTTGTGTTTTACACTTGAACTTTACTACAAACTTATTAGTGTGAGTATGAGCAAAAAGTTATGCTCTAAAAAACTTTTGTGAATAGAAATCGAGTATCTAACTTAAAATTTTAAGGTCAATATTGATTTATAAGAATTTTACACTTGAGCTTTAATAAGACTTTACGAGTATAATTATGACCAATATTTTGGTTAATGGAGTCCATCTCACATAAGCATAAGTATCTTTGCAAAGTGTAGACTTTGTTGACAATATTCTTTGGGACTCAAAAATATTGCATTGTGTGGTGGACATTATTTGCACAAGTTGTATATCTTCTTTTACACCTAAGAGGCCAAGACTTTTTTGCCTATAAAAAGAAAGGTCATTAGTTCATTTTAGACATACCAACAAGACTTGAGTCTTCATTTCTTGTTTCTTCCTTTATTCCTTTATTAAGAGTGTTTTGTATAAGAATTAAGTGTAGGGAAGCACTTGTGTGAACCCTTTCTTTGGAGTGATCTTGTGAGGTTATTCTCTTAGAGTTTTTGGGATTAATTAGAATGTTTACTCTAATTTTGTACTCTTATTGGCATAGTAAAATTGCTCATCTCCGCTTGTGGACGTAGGTCACTTTGACTAAACCACGTTAAATTTGTGTCTTCTTTATCTACTTTAATTGCCGTTATTATCAACTTGCATTGTCTTTGTTATTTTTATTATAACGTTCTTTGGATAAATTTCGCACTACCCGATTCCCGATCCTAATAAATTGGTATCAAAACCGGATTTAACTCGATTTGTTTCAGTAGCCAATATGACTTTAACAAAGACTTATGTTGAGAAATTACCTATATTATAAGAATTTTACACTTGAACTTTAATATGACCTTACCAGTATAAAAGTTACTATATCAGAGGATGTCATGCGTACCATATGTAAAAATTTGAATTTCTTGCTTAGACCTTAAAGTGATGATTGAAGTGACCCAAAACCTTCGTAAACAACTTGAACATGTTAGGCGAATTAATTCAAAGTTATAGTAGAATATTTAAATAATTACCTAAATGATTTAGGATTTGATATTTGCAAGTTCATTTAATTTATGCTTAATTAAAATTTGAAGTCAGAACTATATAAGAATATATTTTTTAATTTTTAGTTAAAATATATTTCGTACTATTATAAATAGAAATATTACTAGCTATTTTTAGGTGTGGAGATTTTATGGAGTATTGTAGAGAATATTCAGAGATTTAATAAAATAATTTTTCCTTCAAATGCTCTACTAAGCAAAGAGATGAGAAGAAAGAACGCATCTGGATCTTTTTATGCTTACATTCCAAATATTTCTCAACAGAACATTTGGAAATCAGTAATAATACATGCACTTAGTTTTAAAGAATTATTTCATGAAGGGGCATTTACCTACCTATATTATATATGAAACTTATTTATCCTCCTTAATTAAGTTTTAACTTAATTACATGGGCATATGCAATTTACCAATTATATACAAAATAGTATTAATGAGTATCCATTTATATTAGGAATTGAATAGGAATAGTTAATTTTTCCATCCATGTTCTCTCTCTGTGTGTGTCTCTCTCTCTCTCTTTCTTTCCATTTCTGTTTTTTCCCAATTTTTCTTCTTTCGTTTTTCATTATTTTTATCCTCTTTTTTTATCAATGAATTTCAATTGTTTTAATATAAAATTTTAACTTAGCAATTTTCTCTCATGTTGCATAATTGGTGTTTGAATTGAAATTGTCAATCAATAAATTTTGAAAGTGTTTGATTCTCCACCATTGACAGCCATGAAAAAGCTTCAAAGTTTTGAATTCGAATTTGGGTTTTCAAAAACTATTGTTTGTTTGTTTGGATTGGGTGTTGTTGTAAACAATTGAGAATATTTTTTGAAATTTATATCTCAATTTTGAAGGTGTTTGGTGAATATTAGACTTGATTTTGGCTGAATTTCAGATTGAAACTCGAATAAGAAGAAGAAGAAGAAGAAGAAGAAGAAGAAGAACACATGACATACACTATACGTACGGAATTGTATTAAAGTTGTATATAAATTGTATTTAAGTTGTATTCTATTGTAATTATATATATTTTTATTTGAATGTTGTATGAAAGCTAAAAAATAGTTATATAATGAATGAATCATTATATAAAATTTGTATTTAAGTTGTAAATATTATCTTTTTACATAAAGTTGTTGATATGTATCAAAATTATATTAAGAGGGGAAGTTTTGATTGGAATTTCAGAGAGGAAGAAGAACACACCACTTACAAAATATATACAAAATACATACAAAGGACATATTGTATAAAATTTGTATGAAAATTATATTTAAGTTGCATGATATTGTAGTTGTATTTAACTAGGTAGAAATGATGTATGAAAGTTGTAGATAAGTTGTATACTATATAATTAGTTGTATAAAATTTATTTTTAGTTTATATATTGTTGTAGATGTATCAAATTTGTATGAAATTTTATTTTTAGTTCGTATGCGGCAGAGAATAGGGAAAGATAAGATGATAGAAAAAAGAAAAAATGGATTGTATATGAAAAAATATGGCAGAAAATGAAAATAAGGAAAGGGTCTAGATTAGCTCCAGTAGTTGAAGCTCCTGTAATTATCAATAGGATTCTAAATTAAGGCCATTTGTCCGTCCATAATTTAAAAAGTCATGATTGTTTGCTTCACTTTCTTTATTTTCTCACGGTTTAACCGAGAAACATAACAAATATGAATTTGATGTTTGATTTGTTCACCGAATTATCTTTTTACCTTCTTCGTTCATTTTCGTTTTCTCCTCAATAACTTTATTTAGCTACTTGATTTTCAAAAACAAAAAATTTACTTAATTCGATAAAAATTCATAGTTCTATATCCACTTTAGTCCCATACTCAGAAATCTAATCTGTTTTCCGTTTCTGTAACTCCTCTTGGGTTGAACACAAAAGTATTTTAGTGATGGAGATATAGACTCCTTTTGAGTAATTTTAAGAATAGGAGGGAGATGAAAAGATATTGATTTTGACCACGGTTTGCATATGAGTTTCTTTCAGATTTGAGGAATTTTGTTAAGTTAGAAACTAAACATTGGCAGGTGGGTTGTAATGGAGATTTCGTGACCAAGAAAATGAAGAAATTTGAGGAAACAATCATGGCCTTCTAAATAGAACCTAATTGATAATTACTAGAGTATCAACTACTCGAGCTAATCTAGACCCATAAGTAAAGAGGAGTGGAGAGGAGAGGAGAGAAAAAAGAAAAAGGATATAACTAAATCACCTAATTTAAGACATTAATAATATATTGTATATAATTTGTAAATGAAACACAGTTAAGTCGAGTAATATATAAATCTAGAACAATTTTGATAAATAAGTTTCATATGAAAGAATTTTTTTTTTTTCATCAAGCCCGAACTGAATTTCTTCATGTCTGACCCGTAAAGTCAGCTAGGCCCAAGAACATATCTTTTCTCTGGCCCAGTCTACTCGGCCCACAAACAAATCCACCTTCATAGCACACTCTTCTCACTAACCCTAAGCTGCACTACAAAAACTAGTCTTTCATATATCAAAGGGCTTTTCAACGGCGACAATTCCCTCTGCCATTTCTGTCTCTCTCTTCGCCGGCGACAATGGTAATATTTGATTTTCCATATCTGATGTTGTTTCATTTTCTCGTAAAATACAAATTGTCGAATACATTATGTTAGATGTACAATTCCTGCTTTTGATTATGATTTTTTTTTCTCGAGGATGTCTAGGTTTGAGTGATGTTTAATGTTTTGATATGTTATTTGTTGGATTAACTGAGTTCTGAATGAAAAATGTTGAAGGTGAACGTTCCTAAGACAAAGAAGACTTACTGTAAGTCAAAGGAGTGTAAGAAACACACTTTGCATAAGGTCACCCAATACAAGAAGGGAAAAGATAGCTTAGCTGCTCAAGGAAAGCGTCGTTATGATCGCAAACAGTCTGGATATGGTGGTCAAACAAAGCCCGTCTTCCACAAAAAGGTGAGAAGCATTTGCTAACATAAAAAAAACTTCCATGCTTCAATAACATGCTAGTCTGTATGGATCTTCACTATCCATGCCGATCTATTTCGACTGGTCTCAATCCAATATTCAATAATTTAGTTTTTCTAACGCTCGAAGTTTTCTGTATTTCTACTGGCATTAATATATAATTAAGCATCATAAGAAATTAAGAGCACGTTTGGTTTATCAGCAAGTGCCAAAAATCATCTTTTAAGTGTTGAGGCTGATTATACGAATAAGAAGTTACATGTTTAGTTGATGTGTTTGGATAAACCCCTTTTTATGTTAAAGTAACTTAAATGCCGTTAAATTTGTTTAGACTAAAATAGAGCTTATTATTGCAAGATTTTTAGTTCCAACTTGATTCCAATATAGTACAAATTGATTTATATCTCAATTCACTTTATGTCCTAAACTGCTTAGATAAAGCTCTAGAAGTATTTGATAAATATAAATCATAAATCTGATAATTCTTCTTTTTTATTCCCCTCCCCTTTGATTCCCGTTTGATCCCCTTTGTTGGAGCTATTGCTCCTTTGGTGACTCGAACCCACCTACCTTGGGGTTGTGGATGAGGGTGCTGACCATCTGGGCAACCCCCTCTTGTCGGTATTCATTACAGAGGATGATGGTTTTAATTTTAATAAAGATCTTGAAAAACTCTTAAACAAGAACAGGATACTATATATTTTTAGATTATATTTGAGTAAATTTGCTAAAATTTAAATAGTTAACAAAAAAAATTGTTGCTCTAACAACACTAAAACCCCTGCAAATTTATGAAAATTCAATGTATATAAGAGAAAGATTATACAATATCAAGTGTCAGTTAAACCATACACATGTTTAACCATAACAAAATTAAAGAACTCAAACAAAATACTCCATTCAGAACCTAATACCAACTTTTATATGGACATAGATCAACCTGCATTAACATAATGAGTTTGCACAAATGCCTGATTAGACTTAGAAATATTTAAAAAAAATAACAGAAGCTTTATAGAGTTGTAGGTTGAGATTTAGTGACAATTTGTATTTGGCAAGGGAATGAAAAAAATGAGAAAAATAACTAAGAATCTTACTAATGATACAAAATATGCATATCAGGATGTCCTGAAAAAGAAGCTAAAAATTACTCATGTGAAATAGTAATATGGAAATTAAGTTTTTGTTGATTCAAACCTCAAATAAATTTATAAATACATGTTGCGTGAAATCTTAAAAGAATATATTATTTCATAGAGATGTTCCCATATTGGTAAACCACTAGAGAGCCAAAAGCTGGCAGCAAAGGCCAAAGGGTATTTGATTAAAAATGTAAGGGATAAAAAGGTAAGATGCTTGGTCAAACCAAAAGAGCTTTTAAGCTAAAAATCCATAAGTGTGGGGTGCACAACTTATGTCTTTTGGCTTATTTTGGCCTAAACGCACTTGATTTTGAAGTCACTTTTGTAAACACCAAAATAAAAGGTTGTTTGGGTAAGCTACGAGCTTGTCAATCCAACTTTAGAACACTTTTTAAATTATTTGCCAGTTGGGAGGTTCTATTTTCAAAGTTTGCTTTGTTATATTCTCTCATATATATGCAAAATATTAAATGTCCCCTTGGATTTTTCTTTTCTTGATGTTTGAGAATATAACGTGAGGCTATAAAAAAGATGTGGATTTGGCGGCTTCCATCCCGAATTTGAGATTCATCTCAAACTAATCATATCTGATTAATTGAACAATTAAAGTGAATTGAGCATAAGTAAATTTGTATTTGAATTGAATTAAAACAAAAAATCTTGCAATAGCTCCTTTTTAGTGTTGGCAATTCTAAGGACATTTAAGTTATTTTGACAAAGTAAGTGTTTATCGGCACTTTTTACCAGATACATAAACTATTTATTTTCAGATTCAACACTTCTATCCAAACACGTAGTTGCTAATTCATAAAATCAACTCTAGCACTTAATTCAACTAAACCGTACAAGCTCTTAGGCCATTTTCAATCTAAAATTCAATTAACATTCAATAACTTAATCTACTTAAAACAGAAATATATCGAGAAAGAGGGAGAGAAATAAGAAGATTCCAGTGATTAAGCGCCATTGTCTGTATTACTGTGGGTGGGCATAGATGTTAGACATTCAAGGCTAGTTTTTTTTATAACTGATATGCTTCTCTTTCTTTTGCCATTCCAAACCAGGCAAAAACCACAAAGAAGATTGTGTTGAGATTGCAATGCCAGGGTTGCAAACATGTGTCGCAGCACCCAATCAAGGTATGTTAATTGATAGATCTCTATTCTCCAGTTGAATTTTTCATAATCATATAGTTGAAAATATGTGTTGTCCTTTTCCTTGGTGTTGTGCAGAGGTGCAAGCATTTTGAGATTGGTGGGGACAAGAAAGGAAAGGGAACCTCTCTTTTCTAGATTGCCTGTGAAGCAGAACGTGACAGATCTTTCTCCCCTTCTGTTCTGTTATACTGTTCAGATACTTTGGTTACATTTGACGTAGTGCAGGAGTTTCCGTTATTGAATCATGTAATCAGTTTTGTGCTCTCTTAGTGACATATCTGATCAGGAGACAAAATGAATATGTCAAGTTTTTGGTTTAGTAATTTGCTATTGTTAGCTTAATCTGTTGCAAGAAAGTTATGCTGCTCTACTGCACTTGGCTGCATCAATTTGTATGTTGGGATTATATTATAGTTTTGATTCTCCAAAGTAGTCTATATTGAAATACTTGCGTTGGTTAATATTTATCTTACTGTGTCATTTAATTTTTAAAATGCATTTTAGCATCTTGTCGGTCTATGCCATGTTGAGAGTAGTTTACTGATACTTGTACTGGTGGGATACATGTGCCTGATGGAATAGTCTAGGTATGCGGAAGCTTGGGCTAGACTCTGCCATTATAAAAATTGCATTTCAACATCTCACTCAGTTCCTCCTTGGTGTGCGAGTATCATTATTTCTTTGATGTGGTCAATTACTGTACTACTTTAAAGTCCTAATCGGACTGTGAATGATGTTGCGCAAATCATTGAATAAACTGCGTCGTAGTGCTTCTTTGTGCACAATAGCTAGCAAAGCACAACGGCTGATTCGATCAATCAGCCGCAAAATGGCTTACTATAAAGAATAATAGATGGAAAGACTAGAGTGGCTTGTTAAAGTTTCTTTTCTCACGGATATTGGTGAGGCTGAAATTCCTTCGTTTGTGAGAAAGTTAGCTCTCGGCTACTTTGGGATTGAAATTTTCACCAAAAATCTCTATAACAAATGGGGGAGGAGAACGTTGTAAGTTCAATACATATAATCTTTCCAACATGTAGTCAAAGATGCACGAGGATCAGTTAGTGTGCAAGAGTAAGAAAGGATATAAGGGCAGTTTAATAGTTGTTTTATAATCGATTTCTCTAATAAGTCCTTTTCAATTAAGAGATTTTTACCTTCCTATACTACACATATTACATGTGAAACTTTATTATCTTCCCTAATCAAGTTTTAACTTAATAACATGGCCATATACAATTTGTCAATTATATACAAATTACTTTTAAATGAGTATCCCTTTAAATTAGGAATTGAATAAGAAATCAATTATTTCCCATCCTTGTTCTCTCTCTCTCTCTCTCTCTCTCTCTCTCTATCTCTGTTCTTTCCCCAATTTTTCTTCCTCTGATGTTCTCTACTTTTAATCCTTTCAAGTTGTATATATTTATAATGTAATTTATCAATGGATTTCAATCGTTTTATTATAGAGTTTTAACTTAGCAATTTTCTTTCATATTGCACAATTGGTGTTCAAATTGAAATCGTCAATCAATAAATTTTGAAGGTGTTTGACTCTTAACCATTGACATCCATTAAAAAGCTTTGAAATCGAATTTGGGTTTTTCAAAATCATTATTGGTTTAGATTGGCTTCGAGTTGCAAGCAATTGAGAATATTGTTTGGAGTTTATATCTCAATTTTGAGAGTGTTTGGTGAAGATTAGACTTGATTTTGGCTGAATTTCAGATTGAAACTTGAAGAAGAAGAACACCTGTCATACAATATACTTACGAAATTGTAGTAAAGTTGTATTATAATTGCATGTAAATTGTATTATGTTGTAGTTATATATATTCTTTATTTGAATGTTGTATGAAAATTAAAAATAGTTGTATAATGTATGAATTGTTGTATAAAATTTGTATTTAAGTTATCAATACTATATTTTTACATAAAGTTGCTGATATGTATCAAAATTATATTAAGAGAGTAAGTTTTGATTGGAATTTTAGAGAGGAAGTAGACACCACAAACAAAATATATACAAATCAGATACAAAATATACAAAAGACATATTGTATAAAATTTGTATGAAAATTGTATTTAAGTTGTATGATATTGTAGTTGTATTTTACTGGATAAGAAAGATGTATGAAAGTTATAGATAAGTTGTAAATAAGCTGTATATTGTATAATAGTTGTATGAATTTTTTTTAATTATGTATGTTGTTGTAGATATATTAAATTTTGTATTAAATTTGTATGAAATTTATTTTTTTATTTGTATGTTGTTGTACCATACTAATTTATCATCTCCCCGTTCTACTTACGCTTCAACTCCAACTGATCTCGAGATCATTGATGTATATGTCATGTTTGCGATATTTACCACTATAATTCAGGTTTGGTACATGGCTATTGTTGGGTCCTTCCAATTCTTAGAAGAATTGTACCTTTTGTGATTATCTGAACATATATAAGAAACAAAACAAAAAAAAGATTTGTTTTACTTGGTTAATAAAAGGTCGAATCAAACACAATAAAAACCAACCAACATAATAAAAAGGGGGGGATGGAAAAAAGGGAAAACGGCAATATTTATAAATTGGAAAATAAAAGAAAAGAATTTCCATAAAAAAACATATAATAGGGAACGAGGGATATTGAACGATTGAACGAGGGACTTACCAGCATTTTAGCATAAAAAATCCCCAAAAAAACGTGAAGTTAGGATATTGAACAAAGGACTTACCGGCACTTTAGCCAAAAAAAAAATGAGGATTGTAAGTGGAGAGAGGAGGCAGATAATAGGGAAAGAGGAGTGGAGAGAAAATAGAAAAAAGATTTAACTAAATCCCCTAATTTAAGTCACTAATAATGGATTATATATAATTTATAAGTAATTTTTGTTTAGAACGGATAATATACATAATTAGGATAATTTAGGTAAATAAATTTCAAACATTGTATAGCAAGAAAAAATCCCTTCAATTAATAGCCAATCTATTTAATATCTTTTGATAAGTTTTTTTTTTTTTTTATCTTAGTTAAGTTTTATCAATTTTACTTTTTGAAAAATTCTTGAGTAATGTAATCGTTGAGAAAGAAGGTGAGTAAAAATAAAGAAAAAGGCAAAAAGTATGTAGGCTTTTTCTAGAATATGAAGAGATTGAAACATTGGCAAAACTATTTATCTGCTCAGTCAAATCTTTACTTTGTTTATATATCTAAAAGATTTTATTTCCTTTTAAATAAAAAAACTATTTTTATACTAAATGTACTAAACATTATTTTTGAAATACTTATAAACCTATCAAATATATAGATTATTTCTAAAAAATGAGGCCCTCCAGAATTGGGGGCCTAACACACAAGTCTTACTAGTAATAACAGTAGAGCCGGCCTTGGGTGGGATATTCAACTCACAGTCTTGCGATATTATGATGGGAGCAATATTTTAAAAGGCGTGGGCGTAAGGCGAGACATTTTACATATGCCTTAGCGAGGCATAAGCCCCGAGACACGGGGCGTAAGCCCCATAAGTATTTAATTTTTAATATTTTATAAAATAATATAATTTCAGTAAATATTTAAAAACATGTAAAATTGTATAAAGATTAAAGAAAACTATAAATATTTGAAAAAAATATATATAGATGTGCTTTATCCCCACAAAATATTAGTCAAAAGAATCTATTATACGCTACTTAGAAGCATAAGTAACTTGAGTCGAAAAGAATAAAGTTTTCTATATGAAGGAACAAAAAGGATGACTAATCTGCAATTTGAACTTTGAACTTGTTGCTACGAAGGAGAATAAAGTTCTCTTTGTACTTGTAAAAAAAATTAAATATTCGTTGCTTTTGAGAGATTAATGTTGTAACGACCCGACTTGTCATTTTTTTTGAGTAATTACTCTCCTTTCAACTATTTGAAATCTCGAATAACTTCCTACGAGGTATTATGACTTGTACACAAAATTTGAGTTCATTCCGGATTGATTTTCTATGTTTCAATGTCGATTCTTCAAGAATATGTAATATCACATCAAGAAAATGACCTCCAAATTCAGTTTTGATTGAAGTATTAGATCCGTATTGAAATTACGGAGCCATAGCAAAAAGAATCGTTGAATTCGGACATCGTATGAGAAAGTTATGCCTATTTTCGTAACTGGAACGATTTTTCCGTCGCCGCGAGCGCCCAGGGTAACATGGGGTGCTAGCCCTGACGCTGGGAATTTTTGGGTACTGGAAACTGCGCTACAGGCAGCGCCCCACGCTACCTGTGACGCCCGAAACATCTGAGGGTCTATAAAACGGGATTTTTGACTATTTTTGACAAAAATAGAGTTGGGGAGCTCGGTTTAGGCAATTTTTGAGCGATTTTCATAGAAAAATATTGGGGTAAGTATTCCTTATCCAATATTGATTATATTTCATGATTCCATATTCATTTACATCATGAATCCATGAATTTATGGAAGAAAAATCTGATTTTTGTAAAATCTTCCAAAAATGTAAAATGAAGATTTGAAGGTCAATCCGATGTCGGAATTTGATAATTTTTGTATGGTTGGACTCGTATCGGAACAGGTATTCAGATTTTGTAACTTTTGTCGAGTTCCGAGATGTGGGTCCCATGGGCTATTTTTGAGCTAAATTTCGGGTTTTTTTATAGAAAATTAGCATTTTCATATGGAATTGATTTCTATACCTCGTGTTGATTGTATCAAATTATTTTGACTAAGATTCGAGGCGTTCGGAAGCCGAATCATGAGGAAAAGGTTTATTGGATTAAAGAATTTGCTTGGATTGAGGTAAGTAACTCTTCTAATCTTGGAGTTGAGGGTATGAACCCTGAATATATGTATTTTGTGAATTGTTGGGAGGTGACGCACATGCTAGGTGACGGGCGTGCACTATAAAAATTATGACATAATTGTTTACGTGGAATTTTATAGTTAAATAACCTTGGTATTTTCCATGCAGTTTTGTGTGTTAAAGAAATTGAGCTGAAAAATATATTACAAATCATGTTGAGGCTATGTGCCGGTATTATTGGGACCTACAGAGGTCATATTGCTGTGAATTATTATGTTAAATTGAAAAGTCATACTCAGTCATATTCATTTCATTGCATATCATAACTCAGTTTTATGACTATATTTTGATGCATATAAATATTTTGGGCCGAATGCCCTATTTTACTAAAATGCCCGAGTGGCTTGATTTGTGAGGATGAGTGTGGATCGGGGCTGCCCGCCTGCAGCATACCTGAGTGAGGCCGAGGGCCTGATTTGAGAGGATGAGTGTGGATCGGGGCTGCCCGCCTGCAGCATAACTGAGTGATTTATGCCATGATTTGGCTTGATATAGCGCTTGGGATGAAGGATCCCCTCCGGAGTCTGTACACACCCCCAGTGAGCGCAGGTACCTACTGAGTGCGAGTGCCGAGTGCTGAGTGACTGGGAGGAATGAGTGATGGTGAGGTATGCCCTAGTGGCAAGAGTGATTGTGAGATATGCCCGAGTGGCATGAGTGACTGTGAGGTTTTTGCCCGAGGGGCTGTATATGAGTGATGTTCTGCCCGAGGGGCTGTTTATGATTTTTATCATTGAGTTGCATCGCATTGGCATGCACACATGACATACATGCATAGAGATGTATTTCCTCATGCTGTACAACATCACATCACTCATGAGTTTTCACACATTGTTGACAGATGAGCATAGTGATGCATTTGTTTTATACGGGTTATCCGGAAGGAAAATAAAACATCTTATTTATTATTGACAAGATTTTGGGAGAAATTTATTATTTTCAAACTATTTATATTATTGGAAACTTCGGCAAACGATTTGGGTTTTCACTGAGATATTTGGAAGGAAGAACTACAATTTTTGAAATCATTATTTGGCTGAGTATTTTATCCCTGAGTTATTTATGGTATTATTTATTTTATGTTGTTATGGATTGTTGTGTACTATTGGTTGTGGACCCGACCTTGGTAGAAGCTCGTCACTACTTTCAACCTACGGCTAGGTTTGTTACTTACTCAGTACATGTGGTCGGTTGTACTGATACTACACTTCTGCACATTGCGTGCAGATGTTGGCTGTTGTTGTTGCTGTGCTCGATGGTTGCGGGACTTGAAGATGTACCTGCGTTCCTGTTGTAGCTGCCTCTTGTTCAGGGTAGCCTTAGATTTATAAAAGCTCTGTTTATGTAATATTCAAACAGACTATGTATTTATTTCATTTCCGCTTTGTATACTCTATTCTTAGAAGCTCATGATTTGTACTACCAGTTCTTGGGGAGATGTATCAGTTTTAGATATTTTCTTTTAATTAATTTCATTGGAATTGGATAGTTGGAAATTGGCTTACCTAACAGGTTGGGTTAGGTGCCATCACGACTAGTGGGATTTTGGGTCGTGACAAGATGGTATCAGAGCTCTAGGTTCATAGGTTCTACAAGTCATGAGCAAGTGTCTAGTAGAGTCTTGCGGATCGGTATGATGACGTCCATACTTATCTTCGAGAGGCTACAAGGCATTTAGGATAATTTCCCATCTTTCTTTCCTTTTCCTGCAGAATTGATTCAGCTTGAAATATAACTCTTTGAATTCCTTCCACGTATTCGTATGAGCACATGAGCGCTCGGTATCAGCTGTGCATTGCCGGCTTATGATTCTATGAATAAGGTTCGAGGTGTGTATTTTGTGTTTTGGTGATGGGCCAATTTGGAGGACTTGAGGCAAAGTTTAGACCGCAGCTTAGGCTCGGTAGCTTCAGTTGTAACCTGTACATTTGGACTCATATGTCCGGTAATATCCCTATGAGTGAAAGTTGTGGCTCGATGAGCGGTGGAATGGCTTTGTGATGAGTATGATGTAAATGCAGGATGTGTTTAGACGATTTGAATTTGACGAGAAGTATTTCCTTGAAATATAAAGGAAAGGCCATTGGGTGCTTGTTTTTTCGAATTGATGTGGTGTACAGTCTCTAGTATGAATGTTTTGAAGGATCTTTCACATTGTTAAATTTTGGGGTAAAACTAAATTCTCACGTCTGGTTAATGAGTTTGGACTCAGATAGACTAAGTGATTGCATAGTAATTGTGAATGCGAAAGGGTATAACAAGATACCAGATTGAGGCTAAGTAGGTGGATTATCCCCTGCGGAGTAATCTACGTAGGAGTATTCCTTATGATGTGAGTAGAGAGTTTCTTTTCTACCGACGGGGTGTATGGGTGGAGATTTGAATCTGAATCTGATTGAGAAAGTTGACTTGTGTGTTAAGAGGATGAATACGAGCTTAGCAGATGATTGAGGTATTTTTATGGTTGGCATTGTATGAACTTGGGAAGAAGTTTCATTTGACTGACTGTGCCATTATGGCAGTAAGAGAGTATTGGTATTGTGATTTATGAAATATTTTAATCTATGGCTTTGAGCCAAGTGGGGGAGTCTGCTATTGACAATTTGATTTCATGGTTAGGTGTTAATTTTTAATTTTGGTCTGAGGCATACTTGTGAAATAGCTATGACTTGCAAAAGTTGAGATCGAGTATGACTCGAATAAGGAAATTCCTGAATAAGGATTATATTGCACGTATGAGTAAATGAAATTCACGGGATGAGTAAGTTGTTATTGGTGAATGATGTAGTACGCACGGAGTATGAATTTGATATATGGTGTTAAAGTAGAGTTACTTCTTTGAGTGTTGTGGTGCTAATGGGGAACGTGTATTTTGGCCCATTTGGGTGGTGCACTTAGATTTGAGCAAAGTGGGTGACTCCCGAGAAAATTTCAGTGGGTTTGAGAATTATATGTAGCAATTGAAAATATTTCCGGACTTGTGTATGGACAAAATCCGAGATTTGCGTTTGATGGTGCCTGGACTTGCAAAAATTCTATATGACTAAGGATTCTACATTTTTGTATAAGGAATGTAAGAACAACAATTTCAAATTCACATAAGGTATTCTCAAAGTGAGTGTTATAATTGTGATATTTTTGAAAGTGCTTAAGAAAAAGAAAAAAAAAATACAGTTGCTTATGGACTGTAGGGCGTTGTGGTTCTATGCTAAGGTTTGTAGGGTAAGTCGTGGTTAAAGATCATAGTAATTTAGCAAGAAGAAGTATCAATCTAAAGAAAAATTCGGAAGGGACCCGGAGAAAATATGACAACTGGGTAGTAGGTTGGATCAGTATGGTAATGGATATGATCGGTTCTTTGGGTGCTTGTGATGTGGGGGTTTTCTACAGGTGCTTTGTGGCAATACACCTGGACTTTGCGACCTACGTGGCTTGGTCGAGTTAGAGAAATTTAGTTTTAAGGGCTTAATTATATGCAAATGGATTCCAAAGTATTCTTGATGGTTTCTACCGGTGTGGAGAACTTGTTATATATTGTGATTTCCTCCTGGAAAGAAGCAAGAGAAAGGTTTCTAACTAAAAGGGTATGTAAATTATTGGTGACTCAAAGTTGATAATGGGATCTTTATGCTTGTCACATGATGGCATAATAGATGCGGTGAGTTGTATGGGATTAAGGTTGGCGTGTGCAAGGTCACGGTTTAGCCTTGAAAGGGAGGTCATAAATTCTTAGAGGCATGAACAATTTTCGATGTCTAGATGAATACTATTACTACTTGGTGTTGTATGAGAAGGGGGCGGATTTCAGAAGGCGCATGGTATTTTGACTTACGGATGTATAAATTGGTATTGCGATACTCACACTGTTGATAGAATGCTGATATTCAAATTTTGACAAGTGGCACGGAAGAATTTTTTTTAAAGTATTTCTCGTGGGATGATCTTGTATTAGAGAGGTGTTAGACATTCGGGCAGTGGAGATGGAATCAAATATGGTGATTCACGTGTTCTATAAATTTGGAGATTGGGAGTTCTCAATAGCGGATTGTTTCATGGTTATGGATTGTGAAGTGGTGGCCGGAGCTAGCCAGATGATAGAATGTGTTATGATTCAGTCATTATGGAGTTTCGGAAGAACTTTTATCTATTTATGGGTAACCCGAGTTGATTTGGCAGTCCATTGGTAGGCCCAATTAAGATGTGTATTCTATACCGAGTCGGAATGGTTGGCTCCATACTGCTATAGTTGAGGGATGTGTCATTCGGTTGATGTTGAGCTTATTCGTGTTCTGAGATGATCTGTGAATTGCTCATTTATGTTACGAGGAGTTGTGATTCATTGGTTATGTGCACAGATGGTGCGGTCCTATTTGAGTTTTATAGTGGAATTTGAGCGTGATGAGTATTTAGGTATTGCATGATCGATTGCGTAATGGTTATGTTCTTTCAGGTTTTGTGTGGCATTTTTGTCATTTGCCTCTCCGTGATTATTGATTTTGAGCAGGGTGGCTCGGGGTATATTATATGGACCAACGTTTGGATGGGAACACACATTACAGCAGAACTATATTAAGTATGAACCTTGTGTTAGAATCGGGTGATGGTTCTATGGTGTATGACAAAGGACTGCAACTATTTATCCAGCGAAAATATTCTACAGAAGGCAACTTTTATAAGTGAAAATCCTAAACTCTTTTTCTGTTCTTTTGATAACATCTTTTACAAGTCAAAGCTAAAGTCAATTGGGGCCTACTGTAAATAAACTCAGCCTCAAACTACTCTCTTTTTTTAATCTGGGATACATATGGATAATTCCTACTGGTGAAATTTGAAATTTATTGTACAATTAGGCACTACCCATATCATCTCCATATAAAATGTCAATTAGGAATCAAATTGTTGAGCATCTGAAAGATTAGTTATTTTTACTAACTAATTTCGACACTGCAAGTGAACCATTAATTGTGAAATCCCAAAATATTAAACAAAACTCTAACAACAAAGCGCCAAAACTCTGCTACTAAATGCATGTCATGATTAGAATAAACAATATAATTTAGTTGTGTTTAGTAATATAAGGTCATTGGACCTCGAATGGGTACTATCATGTTTGATTACGGTATGTTAGGTAGGATAATATTAAAAGTCGGCTAAAAAAAAAGCGATTATGGTTCTGGTTGGGCGAGAGAGCTCGGTGACTTGTTTATTTCGCGTGTTTCTTTTATTATCAATAGGGTACAAAGATTTTGGGATGAGGTTTGGCATGATATGAGGTTTTATACTAGTACTTGGTTGGTTGGAGTAATTACTATGATCGGGAATAGTGCTACGAGCAAGTGAGTTGTGTAATATGTTGGTTGATTATATCCAAGGTGATAGTTATAGCTCGATGCAACTTGTTTGGATTTATACGGTGTGTAAGTTTAAGACTTGTGTCTTGAAAGAAATTCTAAAGGTTGGAAATAAAATTCCAAGGTTTATGGGCTAGAGTTAAATTAATGAATTCAATTGGATTGTGTTGTTAAGCCTATATGGAATAGGGTGACGTGGGTTCACCCTCGGGTACGTGTGTGGTAAGATGGAACAGTGATTTGATGGCTTGGAAACAACTCTTAGCACGTTCGAGGACGAACGTATGTTTAAGTGGGGGAGAATGTAACGACCCGACTTGTCATTTTTTTTGAGTAATTACTCTTCTTTCAACTATTTGAAGTCTCGAATAACTTCCTACGAGGTATTATGACTTGTACACAAAATTTGAGTTCATTCCGGATTGATTTTCTATGTTTCGATGTCGATTCTTCAAGAATATGTGATATCACATCAAGCAAATGAGCTCCAAATTCAGTTTTGATTGAAATAGTAGATCCGTATTGAAATTACGGAGCCATAGCAAAAAGAATCGTTGAATTCGGACATCGTATGAGAAAGTTATGCCTATTTTCGTAACTGGAACGATTTTTCCGTCGCCGCGAGCGCCCAGGGTAGCGTGGGGCGCTAGCCCTGGCGCTGGAAATTTTTGGGTACTGGAAACTGCGCCATAGGCAGCGCCCCACGCTACCTGTGACGCCCGAAATATCTGAGGGTTTATAAAATGGGGTTTTTGACCATTTTTGACAAAAATAGAGTTGGGGAGCTCGGTTTAGGCGATTTTTGGGCGATTTTTATGGAAAAACATTGGGGTAAGTGTTCCTTATCCTATATTGATTATATTTCATGATTCCATATTCATTTACATCATGAATCCATGAATTTATGGAAGAAAAATCTAATTTTTGTAAAATCTTCCAAAAATGTAAAATGAAGATTTGAAGGTCAATCCGATGTCGGAATTTGATAATTTTTGTATGGTTGGACTCGTATCGGAACAGGTATTCAGATTTTGTAACTTTTATCGAGTTCCGAGATGTGGGCCCCATGGGCTATTTTTGAGCTAAATTTCGGGTTTTTATAGAAAATTAGCATTTTCATATGGAATTGATTTCTATACCTCGTGTTGATTGTATCAAATTATTTTGACTAAGATTCGAGGCGTTCGGAAGCCGAATCACGAGGAAAAGATTTATTGGATTAAAGAATTTGCTTGGATTGAGGTAAGTAACTCTTCTAATCTTGGAGTTGAGGGTATGAACCCTGAATATATGTATTTTGTGAATTGTTGGGAAGTGACGCACATGCTAGGTAACGGGCGTGTGGGCGTGCACTATAGAAATTGTGACATAATTATTTATGTGGAATGTTATAGTTAAATAACCTTGGTATTTTCCAGGCGGTTTTGTGTGTTAAAGAAATTGAGCTGAAAAGCATATTACAAATCATGTTGAGGCTATGTGCCGATATTATTGGGACCCACAGAGGTCATATTGCTATGAATTATTGTGTTAAATTGAAAAGTCATACTCAATCATATTCATTTCATTGCATATCATAACTCAGTTTTATGACTATATTTTGATGCATATAAATGTTTTGGGCCGAATGCCATGTTTTACTAAAATGCCCGAGTGGCTTGATTTGTGAGGATGAGTGTGGATCGGGGATGCCCGCCTGCAGCATACCTGAGTGAGGCCGAGGGCCTGATTTGTAAGGATGAGTGTGGATCGGGGCTGCCCGCCTGCAGCATACCTGAGTGAGGCCGAGGGCCTGATTTGTGAGGATGAGTGTGGATCGGGGCTGCCCGCCTGCAGCATAACTGAGTGATTTATGCCGTGATTTGGCTTGATATAGCGCTTGGGATGAAGGATCCCCTCCGGAGTCTGTACACACCCCCAGTGAGCGCAGGTACCTACTGAGTGCGAGTGCCGAGTGCTGAGTGACTGGGAGGAATGAGTGATGGTGAGGTATGCCCGAGTGGAAAGAGTGATTGTGAGGTATGCCCGAGTGGCATGAGTGACTGTGAGGTTTTTGCCCGAGGGGCTGTATATGAGTGATGTTCTGCCCGAGGGGCTGTTTATGATTTTTATCATTGAGTTGCATCGCATTGGCATGCACACATGACATACATGCATAGAGATGTATTTTCTCATACTGTACAACATCACATCACTCATGAGTTTTCACACATTGTTGACAGATGGGCATAGTGATGCATTTGTTTTACACGGGTTATCCGAAAGAAAATGAAACATCTTATTAATTATTTACAAGATTTTGGGAGAAATTTATTATTTTCAAACTATTTATATTATTGGAAACTTCGGCAAACGATTTGGGTTTTCACTGAGATATTTGGAAGGAAGAACTACAATTTTTGAAATTATTATTTGGCTGAGTATTTTATCCCTGAGTTATTTATGGTATTATTTGCTTTATGTTGTTATGGATTGTTGTGTACTATTGGTTGTGGACCCGACCTTGGTAGAAGCTCGTCACTACTTTCAACCTACGGCTAGGTTTGTTACTTACTCAGTACATGGGGTCGGTTGTACTGATACTACACTTCTGCACATTGCGTGCAGATGTTGGCTGTTGTTGTTGCTGTGCTCGATAGTTGCGGGACTTGAAGATGTACCTGCGTTCCTGTTGTAGCTGCCTCTTGTTCAGGGTAGCCTTAGATTTATAAAAGCTCTGTTTAGGTAATATTCAAACAGACTATGTATTTATTTCATTTCCGCTTTGTATACTCTATTCTTAGAATCTCATGATTTGTACTACCAGTTCTTGGGGAGATGTATCAGTTTTAGATATTTTCTTTTAATTAATTTCATTGGAATTGGATAGTTGGAAATTGGCTTACCTAACAGGTTGGGTTAGGTGCCATCACGACTAGTGGGATTTTGGGTCGTGATAAATGTAAATTAGCGGACAATATAATGAATTGGAAAAGACCATTTAGGGCTTCAATCAGTAAAAAAAATCTTGACTTTTAAATTTAATACATTTAAGTTCCTTTTTAAAACTTTTGAGTAATTATCAAGCTGACTTTTGAGAATTTGGGTATTATATGGACTTATTCAATAAATTTTGCTTTAATTTAAAAAAGTCTTTAGGGCTTATGTCTCACTAAAAAAACGCGCATTAAACGTCCGGGGCGTACGCCTCTTGAGACTTTCGCCCCACACCATCGTTTCAGGGCGTTTTTGGTGCGTCTCGCCCCGAAAACGCCTTTTAAAGCATTGGATGAGAGCAGTGGCAGAGTCAGAATTTTTGTTAAGGAGTGTCAAAATATATAAAAGTAAACATACTAGGAAATTAAGGGGAGTCAATACATAGTATATTTATATATAATTTATTTTTTTACCTATGATTGTTGTTGTGATACTAATATTGTCTCCTTTTTGTCATTTCGTCTTTTTATTTTTTTGAGTCGAGGGTCTTTCGGAAACAGCCTCTCTACTCCTTCGGGGTAGGGGTAAGGTCTGCGTACACACTACCCTCCCCAGACCCCATTACTGGAATTTTACTGGATCGTTGTTGTTGTTGTAATTTATTTTTTTACCTAGCTACACAATGTATTTTTCCGGCGAACCCTTCCTATAAGGTGGCTCCGCCACTTAATCTTTTACCTCCAAATTAATTGGGAAAACTAAAACCTTAGGAAAAGGAAAAGGAAAAGAGGTGGAGGGCATATTGCGTTGCTTGTGAATCAAGCTTGACCCCCAAGAAGAAGAATGAAAGTAGAGATATTTTGTGGGTCATAGGATGTGGACACTTCACCGACAGCTAATATGCGTGTAGTATGGGCTTGTACGCTAACCGTCTGCGTCTTGGGTTCTCAATTCTCAATTCTCAATTCTCATGTTGTATACGTATAGGACGGTGGCCCCCACCTAATCTCTGTTGCAAGCCCGGTGAAAGAAGAAGCCATTCCTTATCATCTCATCTCGATTAATCGGACTATCTCACCATATGAGAATCCGCTAGAAAATACATTTTACTCATAAAAGACTACCACTAGTTTTATGTGATATTAAGAACTAACTAAAGAAATTAGAATTAATCCCACTTTTTGTCCTTTTGTGCCTACTAGTCACTTTTTCTCATCTCTAATAAATAATCACTAACGTTATTTTCCCTAATTTTTTTATGTCAGCCCCAACCCCTCCTCCCTACTTCCATTGAAGTAAAACCGTTCCATTAGCATTGTCTTCCATTTCATATATGGATGCCATTGTAATGTAATAATGATCTCACTTAACAAGCAACTAGTAATAGAGAACACACTTCTTGAGTCAATACAATCTTCGTTGAGCAGATGATATATCTCGGAGACTTGCAATTAGTATCATTTCAATTTCCTAGAACTTTGCAAAGTGCAAGGTTTCTTTTTTTGGGAACTCACATGTATTAGTACATTTTTTAGTTAGACCATCAAAATCGACAAGCAATCCGACACAAAATCCACAAACATAGAGTAGGTGGGTCCTCCACTTCCCAATTATCTATCGCATTTGAAAATTCAAAGACCAAAAAAGATTGCAACAAACTATGCTAGAAAAAGATAATATATGCTGTACATGTCTTACTATTTTATAATTGCATGAGTAGATTGTCGCCATTGGCACATCTTATTGGGATAACAAATAAAAAAATATGCATCAAATGGCGTGACCTAATAAAATAAAACGGGAAAAAACTATGGGAGGTTAGAACTCAAATTCTAGCGGAGATAAAAATGTGAGGTGAAACTGGTTATCTTCTTAAATTTTGGTGGATTGAGTTTTGTAATGGTCGCGTTGGTGAATTGCTCGAATATCACTATAAAACATATATTATAAAAAATCAAGAATCTATCCTCAAAGAAGACCATCCTTTTTATCAGATTAATTCCTTTTCTTTTTAAGAAAATTAAAATCTACAGAGGCAAAGAAGCAAAGCATCTCTTACACCCCACCGCCTTGTATTTCTTTCCCCTGTAAGCATCTCAGCTTTCCTTAGCTTACAATTAAAAACTTACCATCTTCCCACCTTTTCTTTGAGGAAAAATACATTAAACTAATGTTTTATATCTCTTTTTTATTTAATGCAAATACATGCAGAAAAGTTTGGAATCTCTGCTTACTTTGAAACATCAATGTAGGTCAATTTCTTGCCACTTGTTTTGCATTTTCTGACCCAAATCCAATAAGCTGTACAAATATTCCCCCCCTCTCTCCCTCTCTCTCTCTCTCTCTCTCGTCCTTGAGTTCTTGGGATTTGCATGAGAAACTTGCTTTATACCTTTCAGCTTTGGCCTTAGCTTGCTTTAACTTTTAGTCTTTTACTGCTGCTTTTACAGTACAAACATATTCCCCCCAGCACATTATGACCGCCTTACAGTTCATACCATAATCTCCGTTCTCTCTAATTTCACATTCCCCTTTTTACCTTGATAGGAATTTGGGGTTTCAAATTCTTTGTATTTAAGAAAACTATTTACTCTTTCTGTTGTCAATGTTATAATGAGTATTTTAAGAGCTCCAAAAAATTCTTGGCAAGCAGTTATGACTGCTAATACAACCATTCCTAGTTACTGGCTTAATTGGAGGCTTTTGCTCTGTTCTATTTGGGTTTTAACATCAATGGTGTTTGCAGCTATCCTTGTAATTAAGTATGAAGGTCCGAAAAATGGAAGCAGTGAACATGAACCCCAGAAAGATTCCCCTGGCCTCTTGTATCAAGATGAAGTTTGGAGGCCATGTCTTAAAACTATACATCCTGTTTGGCTTCTTGCATTCAGAGTCTTTGCCTTCATTATTCTTCTTTTATTGCTAATCCTTAATGTTATTGCTGATGGAGGGGACATTTTTTACTATTACACACAGTAAGTAATTCAATTTCTTAAATAAATTGTAGGATATTGAATGTTGCTATCTAAGATTTCATACTCCATTTGCTATTGAACAGGTGGACATTCACATTGATTACTATTTATTTTGCGGTAAGTAAAGGAAACATCTTATTATACATTTTTCATCTTTTATATTATGTTGCTTATGTTACAATGTTTATTTATGTAGCTTGGATCTATTCTCTCAATGTATGGATGTTACCATCATCACAATAAAGTTGGTATTGATGGAACTAATAGTGAGAGGTTAGATGCTGAGTATGGTTCACAAGGATTGGCTACAATTAGAGAAACCTCCATTAGTTCAAATGCTGTAAAACATATGGGGAGAAATGCAGAACAGCCTTATTGCAAAACTGCTGACTTTTGGGGATATGTTTTTCAAATTATTTTCCAGGTATTTGAAGATAATAGGGATTTCACAATGTGATAATTCATATTGTTGTTTCAGTTCAATGAAATTTTTGCCTTTTTTTTTGTTGTTGCTAAAGTTTGTTCCTTTTTCTTGTTAAAGATGAATGCAGGGGCTGTAACGCTTACGGATTGTGTCTTCTGGTTCATACTTGTTCCATATCTGACCATTAAAGGCTACAAGTTAAATTTTGTAAGTAGGCTACACTACCTTAGTCAAGTTCTGCACATTACTGTTGGAAATCTTTCTTTGTTAATTTCTAAATGTTATGTCATCTATCTTGCAGTGGATTATAAATATGCATTCAGTCAATGTTATATTTCTACTTGGTGACACTGCTCTGAATTGCTTGGTAAGTTGCAGATTTTTCATTGATATATACCAATGTGATGTTCATATATTTGATTACTTATCTTAAGTCTCCCATTTCTATGCTATTTCAGCGGTTCCCTTGGTTTCGGATTGGATACTTCTTTTTATGGACAGCAGTTTATGTTATTTTCCAGTGGGCCGTTCATGCCTGCATCTCAATCTGGTAATAATAATGCTGTACCCCTATGTTGTTGCATTTCAATTATGTTTAATCAATCAATTAATTACTAGTTTGAACCAGGTGGCCCTATCCATTCCTTGATCTATCATCTGCATTAGCACCTTTGTGGTATGTACTTCCTATCATGTCCTGAACTATACAAAAAATCCTGAATTTGTTTTGGCAAATAAATTAGCAGATTTACTATTGATTCTTGGTGGTTTTTCTCTTTAATCAAGAAAATGAACTCCCTCATTGCTATTTTCAGGTACTTGTTGGTGGCATTTATGCACATACCATGCTATGGTATTTTTGTTTTGGTTATGAAGCTGAAACACCATTTGTTCTCTAAATGGTTTCCTCAGTCTTATCAGTGTGCGAGATGATACAACAACAACCACGCCCTAAATCCCAATTGGGGTCGGCTATATGAACTCCTCATTGGCCAAGACCAAATAAGAAATTTTCAGCTTTCAAGACGGCTGTACTAGGGAAAAAAAAAGAATCTACATATGGCAGAGAATACGACATCATCTCGTGTTTTGAACATTAAACTTGGATATTTGGTCCTTTTTCTGGAAGGAAGAAAGAAAAACAAAATCAAAAATTTTATGTAGCAAAGTAGCTGTGAATCCTTAGAAGTTCTGGTTTGCTAGATGTACATCTTGGGTAGCTATGGAAACAGAGATTTGTTGTTATAAGTTATTGTTGACCTCTTTCTTGCAATGTGTACAGATGATTGAAAATACATACAATATGAATTCTAAAGAACGTCGAGCATTATTTTTCCCTCTTTCTCTTTATCTACTTGATAATGTTCATTGATCTAACTTAAAATTTGAATCTGGTAAAGCTCAATGTGCGCTTTGTCAAATTAAACTGGTAAGACTCTACAAGTCTATTGTTTGATTGATATGAAACAATAGATTTTTCAAAATTTTATGTTATTTAAAAATTAACGCTTGAATTGCTAATTCATTCTTTAAATTTGGATGTCCCTCTGGGTCAGTAACTTGTGAATATCATCAGACTAGATGTTACAGGTTGCAATTTTCTAATTCAGGTGTAATAATAAAGAAAGAATACACCTGAAAATTTTCAAACTACTCCTTTCTTAGGATATAAGTAGTAAATCACCAAAAATACTGGTATTTCTAAAAGTAGTTTTGGCCTCTGGGTCACCTAAGATAAAGAACGCCAAGGGGCCAAATATACCACTTTATTTTCGAAAATGGTCTAAGAATACCCCTTGTTATATTATTCGATTATTTATACCCTTGCAGTCAAACTTTGGGTTCAAATATACCCATCATTTAAACGGAGGTACACGTGTCATCATTCTGTTGGTCAATTCTAAATATATCCTAATTAATTAAAAAGACTCATTACCCATATCCGAAAAGCAATTTTTTTTTTTGTAAAAACTGAAAAAAACTGAAATTATTTTTATTAAAAACTGAAAAAAACAAAAATATTTTCTTTTTCAGTTTTTACAAAAAACTGCTTTAGAAAAAACTGAAAAATATTTTCTAAAATAATATTTTTGTAAAAACTGAAACACAAAAGCTGAAAAGCAAATTTTTAAAGCAATTTTTTTTGTAAAAACTGGAAAAATACTGGAATTGTTTTAACTAAAAACTGAAAAAAAATGATTTTTTTTTTTTTTCCAGTTTTTACAAAAAAACTGCTTTAAAAAAAGTTGAAAAATATTTTCTAAAACAATGTTTTTGTAAAAACTGAAAAAAAACTGTAAAGCAATTTTCTAAAGCAATGTTTTTGTAAACACTGAAAAAACAAATATTTTCTTTTTTTTTT
This sequence comes from Nicotiana tomentosiformis, assembly GCF_000390325.3. NCBI lineage: Eukaryota > Viridiplantae > Streptophyta > Magnoliopsida > Solanales > Solanaceae > Nicotiana > Nicotiana tomentosiformis. The sequence goes on along the minus strand of NC_090817.1, from coordinate 73,096,305 downwards.
TCAGTTTTTAGTTAAAAATATTTCAGTTTTTCCAGTTTTTAATTGCTTTAGAAAATTATTTTTCAGTTTTTACAAAAATATTGTTTTAGAAAATATTTTTCAGTTTTTTTAAAGCCTGGAATTTTATTTTATTTTCGTTTTTTTCAGTTTTTAGTAAAAATAATTTCAGTTTTTTCCAGTTTTTACAAAAAAAAAATTACTTTTCGAGTATGGGTAATGAGTCTTTTTAATTAATTAGGAGATATTTAGAATTGACCAACGAGACGATTACACATGTCCCTCTATTTAAATGAGGGGTATATTTGCATCCAAAGTATGATTGTAAGGGTATAGATAACCCAATAGTATAACGAGAGGTATTCTTAGACCATTTTCGAGAGTAGAGTAATATATTTGGCCTTTTGCCCGATAAAGAATAGATGCCATAAAAAACATGTCTAACAGTAATAAAAGCTGTCTAAAGTGTCCACTCTCTACTGTTCAGATCTCAACTTTTTGGTGGGGCAATGACTTCATGCTGGAGAAGAAACTCAGTCCCAGTTAAAAGCTGGTTAAAGGGTGTGATAATGCGACTCATCATTTTTTTATGATTATATCATAAAGATTGAAAGAGGAAAATCATAGAAATAGCTCCTGGTCATAGATTTTGGATTTTTTTAAAAAAAAATAATTTAAAACATTATTTGTTCATAAAATACGATCATTTTTTGAAATAACAATTCAAGTTCCAAAAGCCGGTTTAGGACCGTTTTTGGGTGAATTCTTTTCTGTCAATCACAAAACTTGAATATTTTTTTAAATAAAATACATGTCCAAACACAACTTCAATTTCCAAAAATTATTTTTCAACACAACTTCAAAACTCCTTTCAAATTTCAATCAAATCTATATCCGAACGCTAGCATTGTTTCTGCGGAATTATTTCAAATGGGATACGGAATTCTGGCTTTTATCTTTTGAAAAAGTCCAATTGGCTCTTGGCTTTCATGTTTTAACAGGTCCCATTTGCCCTTTTAATTTACGAAAGGACTGGATTTGAACATACTCCTGTGTTTCAATTTTGTTTCAATTTAGATGAGATTATTTGACTCGACACGGAGTTTAAGAAAAAGATTAAGACTTTTAAAACTTGTGATTTTAAAAGTTTAAGGGGTAAAAGTTTTGTGGGGCCATGATATTTGTGTGGTTATAAAAATTTCTCATTAAGAGTAAAATGGGTAAAATGAAGAGTTTAAAGTTGAATTATTTTTAATTTAGAAATGTGTCATTTATTTTGGAACAAACTAAAAAGGAAAGTACCTCATCTAATTTGAAACGGAAGGAGTAACTCCCAATACCTCTATTTACCCTAAAAAAATATATAACAATTAAATTTGTATGTGATTTTAAGGATACGCGGATTAATTCAATACAAACGATAAATTGCGTTAGATTAAACAGATAAAGGACATAATAGATTGTCAAACCACTGGGGGGGGAGTGATTCTGGACTCAATAATAGCCTTAATGAGATGCCTGCCCTCGATCCCGGACTCACAATAACGAAGCACTCATGAACAAGAGTAAGAACTTTGAATAACAGAAAAAATAAGAGTATATTACCTTGATATGCGTGTTATAATGTCCCTAATGAATAATGAGACCCCCTTTATATAGTATGGGAGTTTTACTCTAAGTACAATTTCATAAAAGGTAAAAATCTTGTGTTTAACTAATCACCGGTTCTCTGCCGATACGTGCCGAGATCCACGTTGTGATATCCGGCTAGTCGCGGACATCACAATCTTTTATTGGTCGTGCTCGATTATCTAGTAATGCTCTCCGAGGCTTTGAGATTCGAACCGAACCTGGGGGTCACGGCCCCGATACTCCTGAGGGCGAGTGGTTCCTTGCCTCAATTCCGGTTCTTTGCCTTTATATTTCTTGCTCCGTTCACTTCATCAGAAATTGAGGCGTCCCACGAGCTCGGTTTCACCCTTATACAGATAGTCCTCTCGTTTCTCGGAGAGTAAGTTCACGGAAACGAAGAGAAACGATATGAGCACCTCGATTCCTTTTTCAATACGTCGTGATAGAAATGACAAAGAATCCAAAACGTTCTGTCAGTCGCGTCATAATGACTTCAAACGCGTGTCGTCCATCGACAGACCGTCTCCGGACACAAAACGGCGCGAAGCCTCTATAAATACTCCCTTCATTCGTTCAATTTTTACTTTACCAAGTTTCTACCTTCGTACCTTCAGGATATCACTGCCTCTCTTCATACCCCATCATTTTTAACTTCGTTTTTCAAGATTTTTCAGCAAATTGCAAGTTTTTATTTATCTTCTACCCAAACCAGTGCGTTTGATTTTTTCAGCAAACTTTTACCCTTCATCTCCTAATCTTCTTTCTCACTTCTTCAAACCTTTTTCCAGATAATAATGACGAAAACTTCCAAGACTGTTCCCCAAAAAGTTGCTTCTTCTTCTTCATGGCTGACCACCAAAGTCGAGGAGACCGCTCCCGATGTGGTTGACCTAGATAGGTCCGCTCCGGGTACGGCTACCGATGAACCGACAACTGAGCCTCCCTTGAAAATGTTCGTCCCCGGGGGGTGTTCGGTCGCAGATGACATTAAGGTCGAAATGCCCTCATCGGTGCAAGGCCGATGCGAGGCGATATCTAGGTACATTTGCTCCATCAACGAGGCCGCCCTTCCTGCGGTTCGTAAGAACTGCGGCTGGGCGGATAAGGACATAATAATCCCTGGACCCGATGACGACATTACTACTCATGTTGAGGGGTATCTGAGTATTTACACTTACCCCTTTACACTAGGCGCGGTGGACCCGGTTATTCTAGACTTCTGTAGGAGGTATGAAGTGTGCCTCGGTCAGATCCACCCATCGTTATGGAGGATCGTAATCCTCCTTTGGTTTTTTGTGAACAAAATCGACTCCTGCTTGTTCACCATCGATCATCTACTCCGCATGTACAATCCCCGAATCTTCTGGGGGGGACTAATAAAACTCATACGCCGGGCTAGCAAAGCCCCACTTTCAAGCATCGACGAGAATCGGGATCGGGGCTGGCAGGGATGTTTTGTTCGGGTGAGGACCGCAGACTTATTCCCTGCCGAGTTCAGGCTATTCCCCGAGAAGTGAAATATATCACGTAAGCATAACTTTCTTTTAAATGTTGATTTTATTTTATCTCCTTTTCTCTCATCGGTATTTGCTGTGATGCAGCCCTTGCTCGAGTCCCAAACGCCATTCCTCGGCTCAAGGAGTGGATCGAGGGCATTTGCTCGCAGATGCCTTATTCTGAGCGCTCATGGCGCGAGCTCTCGAAGGGCCGTTGGGAGGCTTGTTCTCATGGTAAGATCTCTTTCCCGAATAAGTAACATTAGGCTCCCCTTTTAGCATCACATTCTCATTTCCTTTCTGTTCTTTTCGCAGGCTTGCCTAAAACCATTGAGCTTATGCCTTCAGTAGGGGATGAGAACTTGTCCGTTGATCCCTCCGCCTCGGGACAACTCGGGGCTGCTGCCGGAGAGAAGAAGAAAAGGAAGTCTCCGAGTTCCCCAAGCTCGGAGAAGAAGAAGCCAATGAGAAGATTGGCCCACAAGCCAAAAGAGAGTTCTGGCTCTCGAGCACCTGACTCGGACTCGCTTTATCGGCTCAGGGATGAGCCCGGGGAGGATGATATTCTTGTGGACCGTAGACCGATCTCCCCCGAAGAGCGATGGTTGTTGAACATGAGATTCATGAGGCCAATCTCCCTCAAATTAGGGAGGTTGATGAGGAGATCGGAGCCGAGACTTTCCGGGATACCGGCCATGCCCGAAAAGAGGCACCCAGTGTAATAGATATTTAGGTTCGCCTTCTTATACCGAGTCCATGCTCGAAGAGGCTCGAACGACGAATGAGCGATCCAACATAGGGGCTCATGGTGTTGATGATCCCCTCCGTTCCTTTTTTAAAGGTGTGGACTCAACCTCCTTGGAAGACTTCTCTGGGTTGGGTGATTTGGAGGTGCCGAGGAAAAACCCATCTTCGGAGGTCGGTGGGCTGAACTCGAGCCCAAAATTAATCAATCGATTCCCCTCCCCGAGCATGGATCCCGGCCGAAAGTGGTCAATAATCATCACTGTCCCAGAGGATACCCGGGTTCTTTCCTCCCCAGTTGGAGTAGCTAGCTACCTCCAGTGCCTGGTAACCGAAGAAGACTAGGCAAAAATGAACGAGGTGGATACGCCCTTGTTCAATGAAGTACAGCAGGCGCTGAACCGGGTAAGGCATCATTACACTCTTTCATCTTCGGATTTAGTTTTTGATATCTCTCATGCCTTTTCTTTTTTATATTTTTTGTTGGCCTCGGTACTTCATCATGAAAGTTTTCTCTGGTAATGGGCTGAGGTTAAACAGCTCGAAGCTGAGGTCAAGGTGTATGCTCAGAAGAGGGACATGTATAAGCTTCTCAGCGAGCAACGTTATGAAGAAGTCAAGAGTCTCCAGGCTGAGTTGGATACAGCTCAGAAGGAGCATGCCGACCTGGTGGAACAGGTAAAGATTTTTGAAGTTAGTGATGACGAGTTAGACATGGTGACTAACGGACAAACCTCGCAGGTCTAGCAGAAGGTTAATAGGATCAACCAACTCCGAGCTGAGATGAACGGGGTCAAGGCCATGGCCGAAGGGTGGAAAGGAAAATAGACCGATTGGCTATGAAGTAGGAGACTGCCCCGGAGTAGCTGGCATCGGTGGAGGTCCAACTCCGAGTGGCGAGTGAGAAAGCCGAATCACGGGCTCAATGAACCAAAGACCTCCAGTCTCAACTAGGCTCGGCCATTGTGATGTGTGGCTATAATTCCATAGTTTCGTACATTATGTGCCTTGCATTTTACATACTTTAATGATAAATTACACTTTATTTGTGCATAATGGAGTCTATTTTATGAGTAGGTGAATTGGAGATGAAAGTAGAGCAAAAGGGATACTTAAACGTTGAAAGTGTGCCCAAGAACAGTGAAAAGGAGAGACTAGGCTTTAGCCTGGCGAGGCCAGCCTAAGGCCAGGCTGAACCAGGCTTTAGCCTGGCGAGGCCAGCCAAATTCCAGGCATTAGGCTAGCGACGCCAGGCCTAACGCCAGGTCCAATCCGAGTTTTGAAGACTTAATTCGTTACAGATTTGACTAGGACCCGGCCCACACGTTTAGGATTTCTTCTACACATATAAATAAACCTAAAACACCACTTGGAAGGGGTATTTCAGCATCCATGTTTTTGGGCAGCCAAAGGCAAGGAGAACTGGTAGAATCACCTCTTGGGAGTTAGAATATTCTATTTCTACATCTTTTCATCTTTACTCTGTATTTTAATTATGCAAAATATTTGGGATATTATTACTATGAGTATGAGTAGCTAACTTCTTAATCTAGGATTTTGATTGAACTTATTGAAGGAAGATTTTCTTGTTATGTTAATATAGATTTGCCGTAGTATTTTCTCTATTTGTTCAACTATATTATTCTTGTGGTTGATTGAAGGCCCCTCAATTAGCTGTGCCTATTTAGTATGTATTACTCGGGAGAGAGTACATATTTAGGTAGTTGTTGAACAACATCACTCTTAAATGTATATGAGGGATCAATACGGAGGTTTAAAGATGGGTTTAGGGATAACGAAACCTTGATGCGATCTGAGTGAGATGTACTTAATGCCAGCTAGCGTAATTCGGGAGAATATGCCTAGTAAATTGTGGTAATTACTCGAGAAAGAGTTACGACATTTCGAGTGCTCATGGTCGATAGAGAAGACTTAGGCAAATTTATAGGAAATGTAGCGGAAAGGATTTTGACAATAGGGGAAATCACAACTCTAGACCTCCTTAGTCTTGTATAGAATTTCATCCATGTTAGTTGATAATTTTACTGCTTTATAATATTTGCTAGTTAATTAGTAGAAATAAAAATCAAATCTTTATAACTAAAAAATTATTTAAACTTGTGTTTCTTTGCAATATTGAACAACTGTAGCTAAGTCTTAGTTCTCTGTGGGATTCGACTCCGGACTTATAAATCGGATTATATTTGCAACGACCGCTTAGTCCTTTTTATAAGGCATAGTTGGGCGTGATCAAATTTTGGCGCCGTTGCCGAGGAGCTAACGGTTTAGCTGTAGGTGTATATATTGCTAGGTTGCAAGTTTGAACTTTTATTTTTGCTTTCTTGTATTTGATTTTTTTTATTTTTGTTTTACTTGTTAATTTTAGAAACATGGCATCTTGGAATTATGACACTTTTGATGTTGGTAATTCTACTTTTGATCCTCCTTATGCATATTGTGGAGAAAACCACCCATGACAAAATTATCAAAATATTCCTGAGAGCGAGTTATGTGCACCAACTCAATCTTATGTGTGGAATGTGTGGTGGTCAAGATGGTCACTTTCATGGTTGTGCTTATATGTCTTTTACTCCCCCAACCCTTTACTTTAATGGTTCTACATTTTCATGTGAAGTGAATAAGAACAAAGAATCTTGGGAAGCTGACCTGAAGGAGATCAAAGATATGTTAAAGGTCCTCATGGAACAATATGATGAGAAATTATTGCAGATACTAAGGCAAGAGGCAACTATTCACAACTTGGAGGCTCAAGCTAATAAACTAATTGAACCTTGTAAAGTGCAACAAGCTTACATTGTGGATAATAGCCAAGAAGAGCATGAATGGGCCGTAGAAATTGCCATTATAATGGAGGAGTTGAGAGTAGAATTTGACCAAACCAACCAACTAGAATTTGATGATGCCTATGTTGTAGAAGAGATACTAGAGTCAAGCAAGGACATTGATGATACATATTTAGTTGACTCTAGTGTCATTAGTGTTGATGATGTAGACAATCCCAATGTTCATGTAGTTGAATGCATTGATCCACACTCCAAGCATTTTTCCACATTGTGTTTGGATGATGATATAGAAATAGAGTCATCCGAGCCACTTGAGGAGTCAAGGAATGAGGAACAAGGCACCTACATTTTGAAATGCTTCTTGCCAGAAAGTCGGGAATACACATCTCATCTAAAGGTCAAGAAGTGCAGAATACTATATTGTTTTATTGGGCCAGTCAGATTCATTCCACCACCCAGGAGCATGATAATAGAGCAGAATCAAAATTTGGAGTCCAATTCATAAGTTCAAAATGGAGGCAGAAAGTGATTCGTGTCGTGCCGCGACGTTAAATCAAGCGCTTGTTGGGAGGAAACCCAACTTTACTGCTTTATTTTATTATTATTTTTATAGTGTCAATTTTTACTTTTCTAGGAGCATGGAAAGCTAAGCTATTGGAAGTATGCAACAACAAACCAGATAGTTGGAACTAAGTGTGAGGTACCCGCACAAAGGACCAAGCCTGGGAGAAGTCTGAGTACCCCATGAGTTGCTAGTGCTTCGGCCTTTGGCCTACCAGGTAGTCTCTTTTACCCTATTATTAGTTATGGTGTGCATTGGGGACAATGCACAATTTTAAGTGTGGGGTGAGAAGATTGTCTAGGTGACTTTCTATGCTATTTTAATTATGTTAGTTTAATTGAATTGTTTTTAGAGAACAGAAATAGAAAAGATTGGACTTTTCCTGACGATGGATCTATTAGACAATTTTCTTGAGGGATTTAAGTCAAAAGGAAAAATACAAAAAGATTTTCTTTTGTTAGGTAGTGTAGCAATTCCCCCTTGGTTTTTCTTTGTACCGCGGTTCTTTTCCAAGGGTTTTGTTTGAACCGGGTGTAGTTAGTTTTATTTGTTTTTAGGAATAGGAACCATTGTGCCATGAATTGAATTGAAGCAATATCTCTTAGCTTTGTTATACCTTGAGAATAGTTAGTACAATGGTTGTGACGCTTAGGCTCGGGTTTTGACTCTCGCATAAGTACCTTAAATCGTAGATTCTTAATTTTGCTTAACTGCTTTGACTGAAGCATCGCGATGAAACCAATTTTGAGTGAGTTATGTGCCATGTCTGTGTGAGGTTTTGTATGTATTCTATGCATTACATTTGATGTCTAGAACTTGCCTCGTGTGTTTGCAAAGTGAAATAGTAGTATTGTTCAGTCTAGGAAGTGATATAGGCGTTTCTGTGTTAAGCCAGATATATAAAATTTACCCACCTAAATGTTATGTACCGTAGTTAACCCCGTTGAGCCTATAATCTTATTTCTTTGGTAACCACATTACAAGTCGTACCCCGTTGTTTTAATCGACCATATATTTGAACCTTTTCACCTCTCATGAGCACTTGAATTGTTATGAACTTTGTAAAAGTTAAAGTGTGAGGTGGTTGGTTCGGCTTTGGCGTGGAACTAATGAAATAAGGAGAAAGGTGCATTGTTTTGAAAAAGTAAGAGCCACTTGAATTGAAAAAAAGAAAGAAAAGAAAAATTAGTTGTATTGCTGTGAAAAATATTCCTTGATAGTGGTGACTCTTGATGTAATTGTGCTTAAAGAAATATGGAGTTAATATATATTGAGGTGAAGGTGGAGTTATGGTTTGACATAAGTATGTGATGTGTGTTAAAGTATATGTATTAGAGTGCTTAAGGGAGGTGTAGTCACTCATATCCAAATGTATCCTACCCGACCCGCAGCGTACATTACAACCAATGAAAGTCCTACTTGATCTTAGACTGAATGAACTCGATTAGTAGAGTATTACACTACGGGCAAGCCTATGGTTCATCTTTTGTAGCATATGAATGTTATTTCTGAGAGCGAGTGAATTCTTCCTATATTGAGTTCCTACGGTCTTAAAATTCATTGTGTGTGGAACTAATCTCTTTGATTGGTGAGGGCACATGATTCATAAAGAAAAGGTAATGTTGTTGACATCCATGTTAGAGTAAGTAAGTGAATTGTGAATAAGGCAATGTATTTGTGAGTCGAATCTTGAGATGAGGATGTCACACTTGTGTGCTTAAACTATTTTAAAAATTCTTGGTGTAATGAGTTAAGAGAATTGCTTAAAATGGCCGTATCTATAAGTGTAGTTTGATTGCTCGAGGACGAGCAATGTTTAAGTGTGGGGTATTGATGTGTAGCTATAATTCCATAGTTTCGTACATTATGTGCCTTGCATTTTACATGCTTTAATGATAAATTATACTTTATTTGTGCATAATGGAGTCTATTTTATGTGTAGGTGAATTGGAGATGAAAGTAGAGCAAAAGGGATACTTAAACGTTGAAAGTGTGCTCGAGAACAGTGAAAAAGAGAGACCAGGCTTTAGCCAGGCGAGGCCAGCCTAAGGCCTGGCTAGACCAGGCTTTAGCCAGCCTAAGGCCAGGCTGAACCAAGCTTTAGCCTGGCGAGGCCAGCCAAATTCCAGGCGTTAGGCTGGTGACGCCACGCCTAACGTCAGGTGCAATCCGAGTTTTGAAGACTTAATTTGTTCCGGGTTTGACTAGGACAAGGCCCACATGTTTAGGGTTTCTTCTACACATATAAATAGACCTAAAACACCACTTGGAAAGGGTTTTTCAGCAGACACATTTTTGGGCAGCCAAAGGCAAGGAGAGTTGGTGGAATCACCTCTTGGGAGTTAGAATCTTCTATTTCTACATCTTTTCATCTTTACTCTGTATTTTAATTATGCAAAATATTTGGGATATTGTTACTATGAGTATGAGTAGCTAACTTCCTAATCTAGGGTTTTGATTGAACCTATTGAAGGAAGATTTTCTTGTTATGTTAATATAGATTTGCCGTAGTATTTTCTCTATTTGTTCAACTATATTATTCTTGTGGTTGTTTGAAGGGCCCTCAATTAGCTGTGCCTATTTAGTATGTATTACTAGGGAAAGAGTACATATTTAGGTAGTTGTTGAACAACATTACTCCTAAACGTATATGAGTGATCAATACGGAGGTTTAAAGGTAGGTTTAGGGATAACGAAACCTTGATACGATCTGAGTGAGCTGTACTTAATGCCAGCTAGCGTAATTCGGGAGAATATGCCTAGTAAATTGTGGTAATTACTCGGGAGAGAGTAATGACAGTTAGAGTGCTCATGGTCGATAGAGAAGACTTAGGAAAATTTATAGGAAATGTAGCGGAAAGGATTTCGACAATAGGAGAAATCACAACTCTAGATCTCCTTAGTCTTGTATTGAATTTCATCCATGTTAGTTGATAATTTTACTGCTTTATAATATTTGCTAGTTAATTAGTAGAAATAAAAATCAAATCTTTATAACTAAAAAATTATTTGAACTTGTGTTTCTTTGCAATATTGAACAACTGTAGCTATGCCTTAGTTCTCTTTGGGATTCGACTCCAGACTTATAAACCGGATTATATTTGCAACGACCGCTTAGTCCTTTTTATAAGGGATAGTTGGGCATGATCACATTGCCGAATGGGATACCCTTGGCAAGGAGCTCGAAACAGCGAAGTCTGTGTCGGAAATAACCAGGGCTGATGCTGAAGAGATGGTGGCCCAGTACAGGACTGATGCCGAGGTAACTCAGGACCGCATGAAAGTTACTGTTGAGTACGTGAAGTGCTTGTTCCGAAAGGAGGCTCTCAAGGAGGTCCATGCACGGGGTTTCAACCTGTCAGCCGAGATCGAAGATATGAAAAGGCTTGAAGCTGAGGCCAAGAAGCTGGCTGACCTCGAGGGTGAGGAAGGCTCTGAGGGTTCCGGTGAACCCTAGGATGGAGAAGACCCCGACGACTCCGGTGACGAGGCGGGTTCTGGTGAATATCAGGCTTAGGTGCCTTAGGAATTTTTTTTGTTTCTGCATTTTGTTCATTTTGTTAAGTCTGTCATCGTTGGCCTTTGTAAAAGAATTTTATTGGAATGTATATAAGGCTTTTTCCCCTTTGGCAATTTTTAAGTTTGTTTCTTTTGGCTTACCCTTTATGATTGCAAATATTTCAAATACCTTAGCACGGAATAAAATGTAGTAATAAGGTCTTGTTCGGAGGTTTGAACAAGAATCATTCTCGATGTAAATTTTGTTTCAAACTTGTGGGGGGCTCGGTATGACCGGAAGCTTTCCTTGAATTTCTTGTTTAGATGCTTTTAGATTATAGTTTTGTCGAGGGTAGCCTTTGAACCAGTTTGGAATTTTTGAATGCCTTATGTTTAGATTACGGGCTTCGGACGTCTCTAAGCCACTTCTAAAGTGGCCGTAGCCTTTTAAGTTCAGCTACTGCCTAATAAGCTTTGTACTTCCGGGCTTCGATACCCGAGCCATCCGAACTTGCCTTAGACAATAGTCCCCGAGTGGGGGTGGACGTAGCCTTTTAAGTTTAGGCACTGCCTAATAGGCTTCTGTGCCTCCGGGCTTTGATAGCCCGAGCCATCCGAGGTTGCCTTGGACAACAATGCCCGAGTGGGGGTGATCTCTTAGATCTGGATAGAGGCGACCCTTGGGCTCGATATCCTTAAGGAACAAAATGTAATAGTCTTAAGGGGAAAAATATGTATCTGCAAGGTAGAAACTTTCTTTCATCCCAGTGTGCAATATACAAGATTGTAAGTGTGTATAAACTTTGTGTTATGGCTAAGATGGTCTACGCGGGCACTGTTAACTTGACCATTTGTCCCTTACAATAAATCTTGTCCACCGAGTCTAAACTGTTCAAGCATAAAGTTTCCTTCCTTGCTAAAATCATTACCCGAGGTGATGTCCCTCAGTATTCGAGGTCGATCGTCGAGAGGGATCGGATACTGATGACGCGACTATCGATTCCAGTTCATAACTGGTATTTGATTCTAAGTTAGCACGATCCACTGTTGCCTCATTAAAAATCTTGCCGAAAAACCCATTTGGGATAAAACCGATTCAAGGGAAAAAGAGTGCAACACGTGCTTTTAGGCCTAACAACTGCATCATTCTTTGGTTGTTTCTTGCAAGTGTTAGTTCAATTCACAATATATGTAAAGAAAAGAATGAATGGGGTCATACCTTAGCAGTAGTATCGTTTTAAGTGGGTCACGTTCCAGTTGTTTGGTATTCGCTCACCATTCCCTTATTCGAATTTGTATGAACCTTTACTGGTAATCTCGATAATTCGATATAGACCTTCCAAATTCGGTCCCAATTTCCCTTAGTTCGGGTTCCGGGTGTTCAGTGTCACCTTTATTAACACCAAGTCCCCGATACTGAAGTGTCAGAGTTTGGCTCTCCGGTTGTAATACCTTTCGATCATTGTTTTTGGGCGGCTAACCGGACGAGGGAGGCCTCGCGCCTCTCATTCAGTAGTTCTAGTCTCGTCCTCATGGCCTTACCGTTTGACTCTTTAGTCGCATATCAGAACCTAAAACTCGGTTCTCCGATCTCGACCGGTATTAGCGCTTTGATGCCGTAGACCAACGAGAATGGGGTGGCCTCGATACTAGATTTTGAGGTTGTACGGTATGACTACAGGACTTCGAGCAAAATTTCCTTCCATTTTCCTTTGGCGTCGGTCAGTCTCTTCTTAAGGTTTTGGAATATGGTCTTGTTTGTAGACTCTGCCTACCCGTTCCTACTAGAGTGATAGGGTGTTTATAGGATCCTTTTGATATTATAGTCCTCGAAAAATTTGCTCACCTTACTGCCGATGAACTGCTTTCCGTTGTCACATACGATCTCGGCCGGCATTTCGAATCGACATATTATGTGGTCCCAAATAAAATCAATAATCTTTTTCTCCCTGACTTTCTCAAATGCCCGAGCTTCAACCCATATAGAAAAATAGTCAGTTATAAATAATATAAATTGAGCCTTACTAGGTGCCTATGGCAGGGAGCCGACGATGTCCATTCCCCATTTCATGAATGGCCAAGGCGACAAGACCGAATACAGCAGCTCCCCGGGCTGGTGGATCATCGGTGCGTGCCTCTAACAGCCGTCGCATCTCCGTACAAACTCAGAATCTTTATCCATATCAATCCAGTAATAGCCGGCTCTGATTATTTTACGGACTAACGATTTGGCCCCTAAGTAGTTTCCGCAGGTGCCTTCGTGAACTTCCCTCAAAATGTATTCGGTGTCTCCTGACCCCAAACATACAGCAAGCGGGCCATTAAATGTTCTTCTGAATAGGGTGTTATCTTCGGACATGCTGAACCTGGCTGCCTTCGTACATAGAGCTCTTGATTCTTTAGGATCCGAGGGTAGCTTCCCGGTCTTCAGGTAATCTATTTACTTGTTTCTCCAGTCCAGGTTAAGCTTGTCGAGTTTATCTCGGCGTGGCCTTCTTCCACTACCGATTTCATGAGTTGTCGATCGTTCTTGAGTTGAACTCATCGTCATTAACGGATGACCCAAAATTAGCTAGAGCATTGGCTTCGCTGTTTTGATCCCGGTGTACATGCTGCAGTGTCCACACCTTGAATCGATGTAGTGTTACCTGTAGTTTATCCAGGTATCTTCGCCTTCGTTCCTCTTTCATCTCGAACGTCCCATTGACTTAATTCACCACAAGAAGAGAATCACATTTAGATTCGATCACTTCAGCCCCCAGGATTTTAGCCAATTCGAGACTTGCAATCATGGCCTCATACTCGGCCTCATTGTTAGTCAATTTTACAGTTTTAATAGATTGTCTAACTACGTTACCCATGGGTGGATTTAACACGATGCCAAGCTCGAACCTTTTTGCGTTCGAGGCACCGTCCGTAAAGAGGGTCCAAATTCCCGAGGAAGTCTCCGAGTTCAACAACAATTCCCTTTTGACTTCGAGTATTAAGGTCGGCGTGAAGTTAGCCACGAAGTTTGCCAAAATTTAGGATTTGATGGCGGTTCGGGGTCGATATTCGATATCGTACCCGCTAATTTCCATGGCCCATTTGGCTAATCGTCCTAAGAGCTCGGGATTATGCATTATGTTTCTTAACGGGTAAGTAGTTACGACACATATGGGATGACACTGAAAATACGGCTTTAACTTCTGGGAGGCGCTTAGCAAAGCGAGCGCTAACTTCTCCAGGTGAGGATACCTAGTTTCGGCCTCGCCCAAAGTCTTGCTAATATAATAGATAGGAAATTGTGTACCTTCCTCTTCCTGGACTAGGACCCCACTTACCACTATCTCGGATACCGCTAAGTACATGTACAATTGCGCGTCTGCCTTCAAAGTATGAAGCAAAGGTTGGATCGAAAGGTACCGCTTGAGTTCTTCCAAATCTTGTTGGCACTCTCGCGTCCACGAGAAGTTATTCTTCTTTTTTAACATAAGAATCGATGGCTCTTATCGGAGGACTTTGAAATGAACTGGCCCAAGGCGGCTATGCGCCCGGTTAGCTTTTGAATGACCTTGACATTGTCCATGACGGTGATGTCTTCTATGGCCTTGACCTTATCGAGATTGATCTCGATTCCCCGATTGGACACCAAAAACCCGAGGAAATTTTTGGATCCGACCCCGAATGCATTTCTCCGGGTTCAACTTCATATTGTATTTCTTTAGTATGTTGAAGGTTTCTTCCAAATGTTCTAATCAGTCCTCTGCTCGCAGGGACTTTACTAACATGTTGTCAATGTAAACCAGAAACTAGAATTTCCTTAATTGACTCTCCACAAAATTAAATGGTCAACTTTATTCTTGATAATCATAAGTCTTCTCCAGCAATGAGATTGGTTGTAGTTTAGCTTCCTCGTACCGAGATGAACCCTTCTTGCATACTTCGCATTCAGGAAGTCGACCCATAAAGAACTCTCGGTTCTGTATTGCCACTATAATTTTGCACTAAAGCTATCTAAAATATCTTGCAAAGATCTAACCCCAATTTCACCTTCTTCAGTAGGGAAGAATAGTTCGATTTTCCAATTTGTTCTTCGAACATCCGGTTTACTAGGCGTTGGTAAATGGCACCGATATTTTTTTAATCTGAACTGCATTACATTATAACAATAGGTGCCATATTTATTGATGAAGGAAGTTTTTTCCTGATCACCCGAGTCCATCCGGATTTGGTTGTACCCGGAATAGGGGTCGAGAAAGCTGAGGATCTCATGGACGACTGTCACATCGATCAAGCAATCGATGTTGGGTAGAGGAAAAGAGTCCTTGGGGCATGCCTTGTTCAGGTCTTTGTAGTCTACACGCATTCTTAATTTATTTTCCTTTCTAGGGACCACTACTACGTTTGCTAACCAATTCGGGTACTTAACTTCCCGAATAGAGCCTATTTTAAGGAGTTTAGATACCTCGTCTTTGACGAATGCGTTCTTGAATTCGGAAGGAGGCATCCTTTTCTATTTAACCGGGCAAAACTTCGGATCCAAGCTCAGCTTGTGAGTAGTTATTTTTGGCGGGATCCCTCTCATGTCAAGATGGGACCAAGCGAAACAATCTATGTTAGCTATAAGGAATTCAATGAGTTTTTTCCTGAGCTCAGGACTTAATCTCGTGCCCAGGTATATCTTCCGATAGGGCAGGTGCTCGATCAGTATGACTTGATCCAATTCCTCAACCGTTGACTTGGTGGAATCAGAATCGTCAGGGGCTATGAAAGACCTGGGAACCCCGTAGTCGTCGTCCTCGCTCGTGTCCTGCTTTCTTGGTACGGTCGGAGCCGGTGTCAGTGATTGCTATTTGGTTTCTTCCTTGGTGACCGAAATTGGGTTCTTTGATGTTGAGAGTGTAGATATCGGGACCACCTCATTGACTGCGAATATCTCTTTTACGGCCGGTTGCTCTCTGTAAACTGTTTTAACTCCTCCTGGTATGGGGAATTTCAACACCTGGTGTAATGTCGAGGGCACTGCCCTTATGTTGTGAATCCATGGCCTTTCGAACAGAACATTGTACCTCATATCTCTTTCGATCACGTAGAACTTTGTTTACTCAATGATTCCGGCGGTATTCACCGGTAGGGTTATCTCCCCTTTAGTGGTCTCACATGCCATGTTGAATCGTCTAGAACTGGACTATAGGCACAATTTGGTCTTGTAGACCCAGCTATTCTACGACCCTCTATTTAATGATATTGGCCGAGCTACCTGGATTAATTAACACACCCTTAATTGTGTGGTTACATGATGCCTCCAACGTCCAGTGCATCATTGTGTGGTTGCACGATGCCTTCAACGTCCTCGTCGTTGAAAGATACAGTTTCTTTTAGCACATAATCTCGAGTACGTTTTCCCCTTGTGATGGACACTTTGGTGCGCTTTAACATTGGCCTCTGGGGGACGTCAACCCTACCAATGATCATGTTTATGAGGTGTTGAGGTCCTCTTGCTCGATCTGCTTGTTGGAGTCACTATTCCTGAAGTTATTTTTGGCTCGATCACTCAGAAAATCTCGTAGGTGTCCATTGTTGAATAACCGGGATACTTCCTCTCTTAGTTATCGACAGTCTTTGGTTCTGTGGCCGTGAGTGCCATGATATTTACACATTAGGTTGGGGTCCCTTTGGGCAGGATCAGATTGTAATGGTCGAGGCCACTTAGTATCTTTGATGCGTCCGGTGGGTGATACGATGGCGACAATGTCGACGTTGAAGTTGTACTCCGATAACCTTGGTGCTTCCTTAGACCCGATGGGTTTGTCAAAACCATTTTTGCTCATGAATCCTCGGTTATTCTGACCTCGGTCGCTCCTTCTTTCACTTCTTACAGTGTTGCGTCCGGACCCATTACCTCTTCGATCTTCATTATACGGTTGATACCGATCTATATTCGATCTTGGTTCACGATCAATGTCTCTCTTGAATCTGTCACCAACTCTGACGGTATAAATAGACTCGGAAGGGGCCCCGAGTTGATCGTTTTCGACCTTGATTTTTGATTGGAACTGGTTATGGATGTCGACGCAAGTTACTGCCGGGTATTCTATCAGATTTTCCTTCAACTACTGTGAAGCTAGTGAGCTTCGGGGATTGAGTCCTTGGGTGAAGGCCTGAACAACCTAATTATCTGCGACCGGAGGCAGGTTCATTCGTTCCATTTGAAACCTCGATACGAATTCCCTGAGCATCTAGTTATCTCTTTGCTTTACCTTCAAAAGGTCTGATTTCCCAATCTAGACCTTGATGGCCCCGGTGTGTGCTTTTACAAAGGCGTCTGCAAGCATAGCAAACGAGTCAATAGAATTATAGGGTAAGTTGTGATACCATATCATATCTCCTTTCAACAAGGTCTCTCTAAACTTCTTCAACAGAACAAATTCGATTTCATCATCTTCCAAGTCATTTCCTTTGATGGCACACGTATAAGAGGTCACATGTTCGTTGGGATCGGTTGTCCCATTATACTATAGAATTTCGGGCATACAAAACTTTTTCGGGATCGGCTTCGGAGCTGCGCTCGGAGGGAAAGGCCTTTGGACAAATTGTTTCGATTCCATCCCCTTCAGTATCGGTGGTGCTCCCGGGATTTGATCGACCCTGGAGTTATAGGTCTCCACTTTTTTGTCGTTGGCTTCGATTTTCTTTTCTCCCGATTCCACCTATTTTGTCAGTTCCTCAAGCATCTTTATTATCTCGAGGTTGGTCCCGGGTTCTGCTTCACCTAGCCTTTTTGTGGACGGTTCATTCCTACAGGTGTTTTCCCTAGACGATCCGAGCTCAACTCTGCTGGGGGATCGACTTTGGTTCTGCAACTGGGCTACCGCTACATGTTGAGCCTGTAACATTTCGAAGATCACGCGCAAGTTGATCCTGTCACCTTCGCCGTCGTATGTGCTCCGAGCTATCGACCGGGCTCCCTCGTGAATGTTGTTTTCGGGGTCAGTAGGCAAGTTTGCTTCGATAGCCATGTGTGAGTTAGTATCGATCGGATCAACGACTGGGACTCCATTGGGGTCAGCAGGGTGACGAGCTCGAAACACACACCTAAATTATACTCGCTAATCAAATATAGTATAATATAATATTATATCCACAGGGATTGGATTTAAACAGTATTCTCGTAGTTACTAGCTTGGTTGCTATCCAAGATGATCAACAATTAAGATTTATATGATTTCTAACTAAAATTACTAAGAGTCCTAAGCTATTGACTAGTGACAATCGAAATAAATATAAACAAGGAAGTTATCAATGGGAGAAAATAGGAGTTGATAGGATATGTGCAAGATAATTATTTGGGATCTAACTCTAGATAATTCACTTCTAATGTTTAAGTGAGTCTCTCGATTTCACTCAATTATTAGTTCAAACGTTCAGCAGAAATTCCTCTCTCGATTAAGTGGACCTAAGATAAATCATCTGGCTTATTCTGATGATCTTATTATTTTTTGTGCAGGTAAAACTAACACACTGAAGCTTGTGATGGAATATCTGAAGAAATATGGAGATAATTCAGGACAATTGATCAACAGAGAGCAAAGTTATTTTTTGATGGGTGAAGGAATCTCAAGCAGAAAGATTGAAATTGTATAAAACTTGCTTCAAGTTCGACAGAAGGAGTTTCCTATTACTTTGTTTGGATGTCCTATCTTTTCAAAAAGGAAAGAAGTTCAATATTTTGCACATATGGCCACCAAGATTTTGAAGAGATTGAGTGCATGGCATTGCAACATGTTATCTAAAGGGGGAGGTCTTGATTAAGCATGTACTTACAGCCATGCTTGTTCACCTCCTTTCCATTTGTCAACCTCCTAAAACCATCATCAAACAAATAGAGAAGATCTTTGCAAATTTTCTATGTGGTATCAATGAAGGCAAAAAGAAATACCACTGGGCGCGCATGTGTATTGAGATTTGAATTTGAATCTGGTTGACAAAGTTGACTTGAGTGTTAAAAGAATGAAGGCGAGCTTAGTAGATGATTTGAGGTATTTTATGGTTTGTGTGTACCTGAGCTTACTTTTCGTGGAATTGACTGCGGGATTATGACAATAGTAGAGTATGGGTATGGTGAGTTATCAGATGTTTTGTTATATGACTTTGAGCTAAGTGGGAGAGTCTACTATTTATAATTTGATTGCACGATTATGTGCGGTATTGGTTTTGGTCCGAGGCATACTTGTTAATTAGTTATGACTTGCAGAGGTTGATATCGGGGATGACTCGAGTAAGAAAATTTCTTGAATGCAGGTTATATTGCACTTTATGAAAATATGAAAAATCTCACAAGATGAACCAATTTAAGTACGTGAAGATATGCAAGAATGTGTAGTGGATTGGTCTTTAGGAGAACCTCTTTTGATATTCTCCTAACTAGGTTTAATCAATGATTCAACTAGCCACTTTCGATTACTAAGAAGAATTAATGAACTCCACCAACAATATAATGCAAAGATATCACAAGTTATGTCTCTCTCGATTATATGAACACGTGAATATAGATGCAACAATTAAATCATCCAAAATGATTCAATACATAAAACTAGAGTTATAATCCACAAACAATCATCAAAACACCAAATCCATCAAACCCTAAAGGGAAACTACTCCATAGATATGGAGCAATTCATCACAAATAAAGTTAAAGTAGAGGAAAATATAAATTCAATCCAAACTCGTGTCTTGAGTGAGGAAGGAATGATGAAATCCTTGTGCTCGTGTTCTTCCAACCCCTCTTTAGCCACCTTAGGTCGAATATGTGTCAAAAGTACAGAAAATAATATTTTCCATGTATTTATACCAAGTAGGGTCGGCCCCAGACGAAATCATCTTTTCCTAGCCTAAATAGGACATTTACTTTGTAAAAAATACACAGGCGCACCGCATGGGACGACGTGCCATGCAGGGTATTATTGGGAATTTACAGAGAGCTAATTTCTGACAGATAACAGAGGATTGCATAAGTGCGGCGCCCCACGCACCACGGCAGTGGGGAATTCTCAGAGTACAGACCAAACTTTGATTTTTGATATCCAAACTTGGTCCTCGACCCCCGAACACGATTTCGGCTTAATCCCTTGGGCTTTTACTCAGATTTCAAAGCTCTAAATAACTTGAATTCATTCCATAATATCTACATAGCTCGAAATCACTCCTACAAGGCATAAAACACATAATAAGTGCAAAATACTATCAATTAAAGCTCAAACATGAATAAAGTGCAGTAAATTAGAGTGCAATAACCAACTAAAATACGTAATTATAGCCTACCATCACAAGGGGGCACCTCGTTGCTGGGTACCACATTGTTGATTTCTCCATGGTAGCCGGACTCAGCATCCACGTTCAAATGGGCAGATTGGGAGTTCGACATTTTTAATCTGACCTGAAATTAAAAGCTCAAAGAACAAATGTAAAATAGAGTGTGTTATAGAAAATTATATCAAATTGCCACTATTATCCTTAACCCCATGGTGGGTGCCAAACTATTTACCCTAAAAAACGGATAACAATTAAATTTGTATGTGGTTTTAAGGATACACAAATTAATTCAACACAAACGATAAATTGCATTAGATTAAACAGATAAATGACGTAATAGATTGTCAAACCATTTGGGGGGGGGGGGGGAGTGATTTTGTACTCAATAACAACCTTAATGAGTGTTTATCCTCAATCTCGGACTCACAATAACGAAGCACTAATGAACAACAGTAATAACTTTGAATAACAGAGAAAATAAGAGTATATTTGTTTGATATGCGTGTTACAGTGTCCCTAATGGATAATCTGACCCCCTTTATATAGTAGGAGAGTTTTACCGTAAGTACAATTCCATAAAAGGTAAAAATCTTCTGTTTAACTAATCACATGTTCTCTGTAGATACGTGCCAAGATCCACACCGTGATATCCGGCTACTCGCGGACATCACAACCTTTTGTTGGTCGTGCTCGATTATCTGGTATTGCTCTCCGAGGCTTTTGGGGTTCGAACCGGATCTGGGGTCACGGCCCCGATACTCCTGAGGGCGGGTGTTTTGCCCGGACCCCGGATCAAGAGGCTCCTTGCCTCGATTTCGATTCCTTGCCTTTACGTTTCTTGCTCCGTTCACTTCATTGGAAACCGAGGCGTCCCACGGGCTTGGTTTTAGCCGTATACAACCTCTACTCAAGCAGTGGTGCATAATTGTTGAGGATGGAGTTGTGTCATATTAAAAGGTTGTGTAAATTGTGACAGAACGGCAGGGGATCAATTCTGATCAATTGTTGATGACTAGACTCTCGCCAATGTCTTCCCAGTAAAGTAGAGCCTTCTTCAGTGATTCGACCGGTCAAATTAAAGAGCTTGTTGTACGATAGATTTCTAGTTCATAAACCGAATGTCTCAACTGGCTGATCAACTTTTGAGTTCTGATGCAACGTACCCATAGAGTTAGAATCAGTTTTGATTACAAGACTCCGGTTGAGAAATGAAAAAACTAAATGTCACTACTGGTAGTGGACAACTTGCTTTACATTAACGTAAAAATACTGCTCTTCCTAAAGGTTTTATTTTGATCCACTGAAAACTGTAATGATAATTCTTTTAGTTTTGGAGGAGGTTATTAATTATCATGCAGCTCTTCCCTCGAAATTACGCTTTGGATGGTATTTTTTAAAATTATCATTTATATCAACCCGTTAAGAAAAGTTGCTACCAGAATTTTAAAGCACTGCCAGAATCATATATATTACCCCCAAATAGAGAGTAAAGCGACTTTAACACAACAAATCGTTAAATAAAAAGTTTAACACATAATAATTTTGTTAAATTTGAGAAGATTCACAGGTTGAGAGATCAAAAGCACACATTAACAATTGAAGGTTACAAGTGCTTAATGAGAAACACAAATACCAAAATCAGAATGGGTCACCGAAAGCTATGTTATATTTCAGATGGTTTCCTTAAAACATTTCGAAAAACATAAAACTAAGAATATCCAAAAGTATTACTGTATGTGCATAAGTAGAAGCTGAAATTCTATCTCCACTTGTGATTCAAGCGAGATAAAACCGAAACTCACACAATTTAGCATATTTCCCTTCTTTTCTTTATCCTTTTTCCTTCTTGATATAATAAGTTATGATAAATTTAGTCGTTAAAGTTTGTTAAGTGTGTGACACACTGTGTGTCTAATACAGAGCTGAGGTTATCATGCATTCCACGTAGCAAGTATTTTTTCTGCTTTTGTTATCAAACATTTTAATGTAATAATCTATTTTAAGTATTGAATCTGGTTATCAAACATTAGATTGTTTCCCATTTCCCTTTTTTCTCCAACAAACAAATAAAAAAACGATGAATCTCATATATATAATTTCGCAATATAACGTACTTCCGTGAAGGAAATCTTTTCAAAACAAAATAAGAATAATGGTTTTGAATTGATATTTTTGTTGTTGTTTTGTTTATTGCATTAAAAAATGTTATGGGTGGATGTCACGATTCGAATCTGTGTGACGGCCACCCGACATACTATTCGACCCGGGCGAACTAACCCATCTGATGGACCCCAATCATATGCATGAAATTTATAAATCGCCGACCATCCATATTGATGACCTCGGCAAAAAGGTTGTCATATGTCAATTCACATTGATCATCCACAGAAATTTATACGTTATTCTTTCATGTAAAATTATTTACTCAAAACTTTATTTTAATATAATACAGATATTAATTCAAAACACAGCATACTACAATATTTACATATACGCGTTGTGCAGAGACACTAGTTGATTAAAATAAATTCATCTTTTAATATTCTCATATTCCCAAGTTTTGTCGCGTAAGAGTTTTATGGTGCATGAGAATATGAGATAATAAGCAGAACCCTTGAAGATAAAAACTGGGGATAATTGCATTTTTTACTTCCTCAATTATCGATAAATTCCGATCTGGTACTTGTAATATTCCCTTCTTTTCCTTTTCCATTTTTCCTCCTTGATATAGTTATGGTTAATTTAGTTTACTTACTTACGCGTCCTTTATCTTAGAAGTTTGTTTAGGGTGTCTACAATATAGAACTGGTGTATGTTATATACATTCCACTTAGCTATAGAAAAAATTGGGTTTAATGGGTCCACTAATTACAATATGTGCTATTCAAAGCTGCCAATCAATTCCTATATTAAAAGTTTGGTAAACCCTTCTTTTGACAATTTGTCACCTCAGGTCCACATAACTTAATTGGAATTAAAAGCTCTTTAATATGTACTCTACAACCTTATCTCCAATGAAGAAAGATGCTAAACCAGTACATTTCTTAAGTTACTCTTACTATTATATCACGAATTTTTCTGCTTTTGTTATCAAATATTTTTAATGTAATAAACTTTTTTAAGTATTGAAATTGGTTATCAAACACAAGATTGTTTCCCTTAAGTGTTTAAATTTAATCCTTAATCTACAACTTCTAAAACTAATGTGGATTGACAAGTGAAAGTATGTGGAGAAGTTATAACTAGATCTCTATCCACTCTTAGCTAGGCTATTAGATGGAGCAAACCTTACTGGGTAAAATTAAATGTTGATGGATGCAGTAAATGTTGAGGAGGGGATATCCATCTCGGTAACATGATAAAGGCCTTTAATTTGCAGAATTTTATGGCCAGTGTAGTAATTAATAACGTAACTAATAATTATTAGAAGCTAGCCAAGGCAATGCTGCATGGTATTAAGTTATGTAGCAATTCTGATTTTCTGAAAGTTCAGGTGGAATCTGATTCCATGTTAATATATAGAAAGATGGTACCTCCTTGGCAAATCAAACATATTATTGAGCAGATTTGGGAGTATTTCAAATTTACACACACATTTAGAGAAGGCAACATTGTCGCACATCGATCAGCTTGCTAACCTGGGAAACAAATCACAGAATTGTGCTATCTTCAATGAAACTGTTTCACTGCCTAGAAGGGTTAGAGTTCGATCAAGATGATTTGCCGAATTTTCGATTCAGGCCGGGAAGAAACCAATTTATTTTTAATGACTTGACAGTGTAATGTTTATTGTGCTTATGACTAAATTGTATGTAGTTTTACGTGCTAT
Source organism: Nicotiana tomentosiformis (assembly GCF_000390325.3). Taxonomy (NCBI): domain Eukaryota; kingdom Viridiplantae; phylum Streptophyta; class Magnoliopsida; order Solanales; family Solanaceae; genus Nicotiana; species Nicotiana tomentosiformis. The sequence goes on along the minus strand of NC_090817.1, from coordinate 73,072,449 downwards.
GTACTATCCAAGTTGTAAGGAGGAGTCCTCCACTCTCAAATAATTCTTTTGTGAATACCTGTAGCTTAGATTGGATTTTACCAATTTATACCTTGTAATCGAGGCTAAAGGTGTATGTCCTTCCCCGTGTAATTATTATTTTTGGAATATGCAAGTTGGAGTCTGCCCTAATTCCTTCATCATAATGATGGACCTTTTGATTTTAAAAATAAACACTAGATTGTTTCCCATTTCCCTTTTTGCTCCGGCAAACAAATTTGAGAAACAAAGAACGATGAAGTCAATCTCGAATGATGTCTTCCTAAAGGATAATATTTTTCAAAAAATTAATTTCGATAAAGATAATGGTTTTGAATTGATTTCCATTTTTTTGTTTATGGATGGAGTTCATGGCGTAGATTACATAAAATAAATGAAAAAGAGTCAATAACCTACAATGTGATAATATTGAGATTAGGTGAAGAACATATCCATACTTCATTATCACTTTCTATAATGGCATTGCAAAAAACAATTATTCGTGCCAGATATTTTTTTAAAAATTAATTTAATTTTGAAATGCATAAATTGAAGTGATAGTAATAAATATCATTTAATCATAAATAAATAATAAAATGTTATATACCACATGCTTTTGTATCCATTTATTAGTGTAAATGTAAATAAATTTTCTCCACTGCGTTGCATTTCATTTCTCTGTGGCTTATGAGTCGATGAGTCCCACTGGCGTCATAGTCTCTTAGAATATGAAAAATATGGAAGACGTCATTAAAGTACAAGAAATTGTTTGGATAATTCGTTAAAATAATTTTGAGTGGGGAATATATATATATATATATATATATATATATATATATATATATATATATATACACACACTGTTCCAATTAATTTCTTATTACTCGATTTGGCGAAGACTTGCACCAAAATAACCAAGACATACCGACACAAATTGGTCTTTAAGCAAAATCAGATTTAATTCATTCCAAATAGGAGTAGGAGAAAATGGAAGTTAATCTTAACCTTTTGTTTTCCAAACTAATTAAATGCCTAAGTGTTGAAGTGATGTTTGTTGTGGTTGATACTTGCAATTACTCCATTAGGCAAAATGGCCTCTGAGCCACCTAAACTTGTATTCATTTATTAATTCGGTAAATGAACTTATAAGTATTTTATTTAAACACTTATACTTGACGGAATAAGTATCAATAAACACCTTCAGCTGAGCGTGTTCCTCAATCGCTATGACCCGACTGACATATCATATACTTTAACCTATTATTGTTTGACATATGTAATTTGTATGTCCTAATCTCTTTTTACCAATTTATTAAAATAAATAAAACATTTTCCTTTCTCTTCTTCTTCTTCTTCACCATGGTAGCACCAGCACTACATGTTTCATCAACCATGAACAACACCCTCATCCACTCTAAAATTCCCCAAATCAATAATGAACACCATACTTCTCTACTTTAAAACTCCCAAATGAATAAAAAAGTAAAAAAAAAAAAAAAAAGATCAGTAAAATTCAAAACATCCAGACGAATCAGTAAGGAGAACTCTCTTCCATTATCTTCTCCAAAATTATCTTTGAAAATCCCCATCCAAATTAGAAAAAAGAAGAAAAAAATTCCCAACCATCTCAAATGGGAGCTCACTCATATATAGATATTTTGGCATAGAAACCAACATTCTCCAATTCTACTTTTACTTCTACTTCTTCCTTTTATGTTTCCTGAACAGAAATTTTAGAGAAAGCTTCAAAATCATCTCAAAATTTTCAATCTTCAACACTCAATTAATTGATTCTCAAAATTGAAATTTTGTTCTTTATTTTTTTTTCTAATTAGCATTTTCCTCTTTGAATTGTGGTCATGATAGATTTGTTAGAAAGTGGTTGGGGGCGAGGGAATAGGAGGATAGACGAAAAGAAATTAAAGAGGGAGGGGAAGGGAATCGGGCAGCAACAAAATGAAAGGGTGAAGGAAAATGTAATAATATGTATTTCACAATAATGACTATAGTAGTGCATGGAGAGACATTTATAGTATTTTACATGTACATAAGAATGACTAAACTATCCTTAGATACAATATTTATTACTCCCCCTCAAGCGATGCATGATCGAAAAGAACACAGAGCTTGTCACGTAGATATAACAATCGCGGAGAAGGAACTGCTTTGGCTAACAAATCAGCAAGTTGATCTTGACTTGGAACATATTGAACTTGGAGAGTACCTGATGCAACCTTTTCACGGACAAAATGAATATCAATTTCAATATGCTTGGTGCGAGCATGTTAGACAGGATTGTGAGCCAAACAAATGGTGCTAACATTATCACAAAAAATTATGGAAAGTGAAGAAACACATATGTGAAGATCTCAGAGAAGAGAGTGTAACCAAGTGAGTTCAGCTGCAGCATGAGCAACTGATCTATATTCAGCTTCAGCACTTGATCGAGAAATAATATTTTACTTTTTAGAAGACCATGAAATAAGATTAAGGCCAAAATATTATAGTATGCCGAAGTAGAACAGAGAGTTGTAGGACAACTGACCCAATCTACATCAGTATAACATTGCAAACTGCCAAGAAAACCACTAGCAACAAATAAACCATGATTCAAAGTTTCATGCAAGTAGCATAAAATTTGTTTTACTGCAGTATAGTAAATATCCAGGGGAGAATGCATAAACTGAGAAACTTGATTAACTGCGAAAGCAATGTCGGGGCAAGTGAATGTTAGGTATTGAAGACCACCAGCAAGACTCCTATAAACAGTTGTATCGGAAAATGAAGGAGAGTCATTTGAATGTAGAGATGATTTGGGAGAATGTGGCATTGAAACTGGCTTTGACGGTAGTAAATTGGAGTGACTAAGAAGGTCTTTAATATATTTTGACTGACAAAGAAAATAGCCGCCATTGAGAGCACTAACAGAAATACCATGAAAAAAGTTAACTAACCCTAAATCATTCATCAAAAATTTAGACTTGAGAGTCCGAATTAAAGATTGAAGCAATGAAGGAGAAGATGCAGTAAAAATAATATCATCAACATAAAAAAGAGAACATCAAAGTCTGAATTTTATTTGTAAATAAAGAGAGAGGAATCAAATAAGCTATTATGAAAACCAAAAGTTAGAAGAAAAGAAGTGAACCGTTGAAACCATGCCCTAGGGGCTTGCTTTAATCCATAAAGAGCTTTGATCAATCGACAAACATGATGGGAAAATTGTCGATGAACAATACCACTAGGCTGCTTCATATATACTAGTTCATTAAGATTGCCATGCAAAGAGGCATTCTTAACGTCTAATTGATGAACATGCTATTGTTTAGACGCAGCAAGAGCAAGAACCATACGAATGGTGATTGGTTTCACCACAGGACTAAATGTTTGATCATAGAATAGTCCTTGTTATTGATTATAACCCTGAGCCACAAGACGAGCTTTACGATGCTCAATAGAACTATCTGATTTTTGTTTAACTCTATATACCCAACGACAACCAATAACATTAGCATCAGAAGGGCGGGGAACTAAATCCCATGTGTGGTTAGCCATGAGGGCATTATACTCTTCTGCCATTGCACATATCTAATAAGGAAACTTAGAGGTTTCAGTAAAGGGTGAGGGTTCATAGGAAGAAAAAAGGTATGAGAAAGCAATGATGGAAGAATACGAGGCTTAAGAGGACCTGTTTATTGACGGGTAATCATGTGATGCATATTATTGTTGGAGGAATAATCAACAGGTGAGAGGTCTATTTCACCACGAGGTTGTATATATATATGGTATAAGGAAAATTATTTGAGATAGAGGAGAGTTGTCTTGCTAGTACAGAAGACTTAGCAACATCAATAGTTAGTTGCACAGAAGAAGGAGAAACAGTTAAGGCAATATCAGAATGTGACGAGGATTGAGGAGATGTGTAAGGCCCGTAAAATTTTACCTAAAACCCGAGGTTCCGTGGTGGTGAGGTAGGCTAATATGTTTGGTGTACGGACTTTTTGGGTCGAACAATGAGCTAGAGAATTAAAGGAAAATGTTGGAAGAAAAAGACATTTCTGCGGCCCACTATGCGGCCGCAGAGTGAAGGAGGAACTTAAGCAAAATTTGTGGGCTATTGTGCGGTCCATTATGCGGCCGCAGAATTGCTTTTGTGGGCCACAGATGCATCGCAGAATCGACATGAGGAATTTCGGGAGGAGATTTTGCGGTCCACTTTGCAATCGCAGAATGACCGCATACCCAGGTAGGGCTGCCCAGTTCCGGAGGGACATTTCAAGGCCCCTTTTGCGGACCGCAGAAGCATTATACGGTCGCATTGGGTTCCAGAACTTCATTTTTTTTATTTTTATAACCCGACCCTATTCCATTATATAGACGCTATGGACCGTTTCTTAACTAAAATCCTGGTATTTTGAGAGTGGGAGTGCTCTAGAGTGGAAGAGGGTTCCTCAACAATTTGTTCTTCAATTCTTGCTCAAATTTTGGAAGATTAACAAGGAAAACTCACTAGGTCTTCATCATAGAGGTAAGATTCTACACCCTAACTCTCAATTTTAAAATGCAACTAAAAATAGGTAATTAGTAAGGAAATTCTTGGGTGTCGAAGTTGTTCATTTTTCATGCATGTGTTATCAAGGGGTGTAAGAAGATTGTTGAGATAAAAATAGTAGATAATGGGTTGTGGTATGATAAAATCTACCATAGGAGGACCTTGAAACCTTAATGCACACCTAGTGTTTGATAAAATGTTCAAATGAGCTGGAACCATGATCACCCTCCTAATTTTTGGTTCAATTTGTTATATTTCTAAAATAGATCGAAGTTGCTAAGATTTTCGGAACATTTTAGAGTTTAAGGAAGCTCAAGTGAGGTATGAAGGCTAAACTCTTCTTCTAGTATCGGAATTCCCGAACCCTTGCAAAATTCTATCATGTGTAGTCGAACTTGAAACGCTATTGATGTGGGATGTTCAAGCTAGTAAATTAATTCTCAAATTGCATAACGTGTCCGAACCCTCATGTTTTAAAGATTATCAATTGTAACTTAATTATGTTATATCCTTTGTGGGATGAAGGTATGGTATGAAATCAGTGTGATTAAGCACTTATTTCTCATATTATGAAACCTTATGAACTTACACTGCTAAGGCCAAAGGTGCCAAATGGTTGATTTAAAAGGGAACTCTTTTATACAAACTATTATAGTTGTCACGACCCAAAAATTACTAGTCGTGATGGCACCTAACTCAACCCGCTAGGTAAGCCAACTAACAGTCAATACAATCCAAATAAAATTGTAGGAAAATAATAAAGAATTATCTGAACTCTTACAAATTAACCCAAGAACTGGTAGTACGAATCATGAGCTTCTAAGACTTGGAATTTACAAAGCTGATACAAATAATTACACGATCTGTTTGAAAGTTACATAAACATATTAACAAAATCTAAAGCTACCAAGGACAAGTGGCAGCTATATCCGGAATGCACGAACATCTTTAGGGTCAGCTCCATACATCACCAGCAGCTCCGCTCCAAAAATCTGCACGCAAGGTGCACAAGTGTAGTATGAGTACAACCGACCCCATGTACCCAGTAAGTATTTTGTATCACCTCGTCGAAGTAGTGACGAGGCTTTTTAGTAAAAGATGCTCACTAATAAAAATCTGTACCGAAATCTAGCAATAGAACTATACTATAGTATAACAGGATAGAGTACACGAAACGAATGTACAAAGCAATAACAAAGTGCTAGAAGAGATCATAATTTAACAGAACCAATCTTTTCCTTAGAGCGAAACCAATAAACCACAATAGTCACCCTATAACTTTCATAACGTGAGGAATATACTCTGATATCAAGTCAACTGCACGACAACACTCTTTGTGCATTTATCTCATCCTCACCAAATATGCGTATAATAGTACCAACTAGATGGCACAAATGCCAATAACGGTAATGAAAAAGTAGGAAATACGCAAGTAGCAATAACGAACGAGGATGTACATAAGGGCATCAGTAATAGACTAGGCGAAAAATATAGAGGTGATGACAACAATCAGGAAAAGGAATATAACTTCAATTAACTAGCATGGTGGAGGCATAAATACAACTATTACGAATAAGAGGGGAACACATGATCTTTATGTGTTAACAAGTAGAAGCATGAATGACTAACACAGTAGAACGCATGTACTAAGGGCAACCAAAATAGATACGACAAAGATAAAATTATGACAGCAGGAAGTAGACATGGTATTTGCAAGTTTAGTAAGTAGAAGGCATGAGTGACACAATAACAAATAAGATAAAGAACAAGAACAGGGCATTAATGACAAGTCACATAAGAACCATAAATTCAACGATAACAACTCAATGTAACGGCATGAACGTATACACAAAGGAAATATATCACAACATAATGCATGATAATATAAATGAAATGGCTCTGCATCACCCTTCGTGCTTTACACTCACATAACATGGCACGGCATCACCCTTCGTGCTTTTACTCACAAATGATATGGCACGGCATCACCCTTCGTGCTTTTACTCTCAATAATATGGCACGACATCATCCTTCATGCTTTTACTCTCATTAATATGGTACGGCATCACCCTTCGTGCTTTACACTCTCCCTCACATGATAAATTTATAAACAAAGGCACGACATCAAACTTCGTGCTTTACTCTCTTCCTTACCAAGCATATGTATATCAATGATAAACAAGACAGAAAGTATAAATAACGTCAATGAGAGTGTTTAAACGAATATTCCAAATGAATCCCAATCACAACTTTCCAAGCCAACAATAGTTCAATAAACCCGCAAGAACCTTATTATTCAAGTATTCCAACAAATCACACAAGTGATCTACAACATAAGTATAGAATCAAGCATCTCAAGAATATCGGCCGTAGCAATGTATTAATGATTATACATATCGATGACCGAATTAAACACACCAATGTATTCTCAGTATCCCGTCAAATTTGACCAAGTTATAATAAGCTAAGTCGTAGTTCTAGCACTTAATACTATGTTCTTAGTATCTAGAAGTCAAGTAAGGCATGAGGAAAGAGGGTCACGTTACTCTACAAGACACAATTTATAACATAATTTATCCCCGAGCATAGTTAACCATGGCACATGCATATATGCTCGTCACCTCATATATGTATCACCCCCGCATGTAGCAAACAATGTCAAATAGTAGGAAAAATTCCCTCAACAAAGTTAGACAAGACACTTACCTCAATTCGTCTAACTCAATACTCAATTTAGCTTTTTCCTTTACAAATTCACCTCCGCTCGGCTCAATCTAGCCAAAGACGACTTAAATACATCACACAATGCAAGGAAAAACAATTTCAATTAGTAAAGTTGTGATTTTTATACAATTTCTAAAAAGTCAACAAAAGTCAACCCGCGGGCCCGCCCGATCAAAATCCGGGTCCAAGGGTAGGTCTTGACTATCCATAGCCTCACGAGTCCAAATACGTATTTTGTTTCCAAATCCGAGTCATATTCGACTCTCACATCCCAAATTTTTATTTTTCAAAGTTTTGACAAAATCCCCAATTGTTTCCCTAGATTCTCATGAATTTGATGTTAAATCTTATGTAAAATCATGAAATTTAGTTAAGAATTGATTAGAGGCACTTTTACCCAATGATTTGGTATGAAAATCCCTTCACAAAATCGCCCCCATCGAAGCTAGGGTTCAAAATATAACAAAATGAAGCTAAGTCTCAGAATTCTCAGCATTTAGCAGGCTGCAGATGTCACATTTACGACATGCGAACCCCGCAAATGCGAACCCCCAAATGCGAACAATTAATCGCAAAAGCGAAGTTTGAAATTCTCTGTTGCCTTCGCAAATGCGACCAAAAAGGGTCGCAAATGCGAACACTGGTCGCAAAAGAGAACTAACCCCGCCCAGGCCTTTATCGCAAATACGATACTGAGTCCGCAAATGCGAACTCAACAGGCTTCGCAAAAGCGGAAAATTCTTCGCAAATGTGAGTCCTTTTCCCATCAGCCCAGCTTCGCAAATGCGAGGCTGCTTCGCAATTGCGATAGTTGCATTTGTGACGAAAATATTGCTATTGCGATGACACCAGTACCGACACTCAAAATCATAAAAAATCATTCCAGATCCAATCCAAAACTCACCTGAGCCTCGGAGGCTCCAAACCAAACACCCACACAAGTCTAAAAATATAACACAAACTCTCTCGCGCGACCAAATCGCCAAGAAAACAACTAAAACTATGAATTGAACACCAAATCAAAAGAAATTTTTAAGAAAATTTTAAAACTTCTATTTCAACAACCAGACATCCGAATCACGTCAAACCAACTCTGTTTCTCACCAAATTTGACAGACAAGTCATAAATATAGATATGATCCTATACCGAGTTCCGAAACTAAAATACAGACCTGATATCTAAAAAGTCAAACATTGGTCAAATATCTCAAAGTCATTAAGCCTTTAACTTTTAAATTTCAACAAAATGCGATAACTCGAGCTAGGGACTTCCGAATTCAATTCCGGGAAGACGCCCAAGTCCCAAATCACGATACAGACCTATCGGGACCGTCAAAACACGGATCTGAGTATGTTTGCTCTAAATATTGACCAAAGTCAATTCAAATGGGTTTTAAGGCAAAGATTTCATATTTTTATCACTTTTTAACATAAAAGCTTTCCAAAAAAATACCCAAACTATGCACGCAAATTGAGAAAGGCTAAAATGAGGTATTTAAGGCTTCGCATAGAATTAAGTTTTAAAACATAAGATGACCTATCGAGTCTTCATAATAGTTTTGGTACCCTTTATTGTGGTATTGTAAATACACCTCCACCCGCGTATATTAGGGTAAGGAGGCAGGGCCGCTTTGTGTAGTGTTGTGGTATTGTGAGTACACCTCCACCCGCATATATTGGGGTGAGGCGGCGGGAAGCTTTGTATAGTGTTGTGGTACTGTGAGTACGCCTCCACCCGTATACATTGGGGTGAGGCGACGGGGCCGCTTTGTGTAGAGCTCCTGGTATTGCGATTGCACCTCCACCTGCATACATTGGGATGAGGCGGCAAGGCCGATCTGTATAAAGAAAGTTGTAGAGGATCCCCGACTTAAAATTTATAAATGTTATTAAAAGATCTTAATAAATTTGTTGTGGCTTTAACGGCTAGTTAAGCCTTTTTATTGTTACCATTATTTATCATAATTCATGTTGTATTTTAGAGTCTTTGAATAGGTGTTTGATTTTCATACTAGTACTATTCGACATGTACTAACGTCTATTTAGTCAGGGAAACTGCATCTCTAGTGGATGCAGGTGGTTCCACAACAGAAGGCATTGACCAGTGATAGCGCTACACTCTTCTATCAGCTGACTTGGTGAGCCTCACTTCTTTTCGGGGTTGTGAATTTTTTGTTTCATGTGTATTATGTTTTGAAGTATTGCCGGAGCCTTGTTGTCGACTCCATCATTATACTTTTTTATATCTATTAGAGGCTTTGTAGATATAGTGTGGGAAGTGTATTAGTGTGGAAAAGTTAAACTAATGATGTCGTAATCGTATCTCATGCTTCCATTGTAAAACCATGGTTGTGAAATGTATTGTTTTGGAGACTTATAAATGAAGTATCTAAAGGAGATGTAACTAGTGTTGTTCATGAACCCTCGTGGTATTAATCAATGAAGTTGATATTCTCTTTATTTATGGGTGAGTTAGATAGAAGAAAATCCAGCAGGCTTGCTCGGCCGGGTTATCTCGATTGAGCGCCGGTTGCGCTCCCTAAAGTCGGGGCATGACAAGATGGAGGTAAATTTCTAGAATGTATTTGATTTGGATGTAGTTGATTACGTGATGGAGACTGTAGAGATAGAGTAGGAGATTAAGTCAACATTGGAGTAAAATTAGTTTTTTGTAACATATTGCTCCTTACGTGACCAGTAGGATGTGGAGAAAAAATAGGACATGCATTAGAAGTAGTAGCAAGTTGGTGCATTCAATTAAGAATGGTAGTTGAAATTGAAAAATCATCTGTAGCTTTAAAATATCGTGAGGGATAAGGCTGAAGCTCTAGTGCAGAAGGAAGCTTAAAATTAGGACTTGTTGAACCAGATTTAGGCGAGGATAAATAGAGAAGATGAGAATAAGGAAAAGAGTCCTCATTGAAAATAATGTGTCTAGAGATATATACCTTATTACTTGAAGGATCAAAATACCTATAACATTTATAATTAGAGGGATAACCAAGAAATACACAATGTTTGGATCTAGGACTCAATTTATATGATGAATAATCACTTAAATTAGGATAACTCGAACAGCCAAAGACACGTAAGTGATGGTATGTGGCAGGCTTGCCAAAAAGAACTTCATATGGGGTCTTAAAGTTAAGTTTAGAGGAAGGAATAATATTTAAGAGATGGATAGCAGTGTTAAGAGCTTCAACCCAAAATTGAGTTGGAAGGGAGGATTGAAATAATAAAGAACGAACCATCTTTAAAATTGTACGATACATGCGTTCGACATTACCATTTTGTTGGTGAATATGAGGGCATGAAATGCGAAGCAAAACACCATTGTTATTAAGAAAGGAACAAAATTCCTGAAGCTTAACAAACTATGCAGCCCCATCATATTGGAGAGCTTTAATTTTATAGAAAATTGAGTTAATGCATATGCATAAAACTGCTTGAACATAGTGAAAGCCTCAGCTTAAGCTTTATAGGAAAAACCCAAGAAAACTTAGTGAAACCATCATGAAAGAAAATATAATATCTAAAGCCAGAAAATGAAGGAACTGGAGAAGTCCAAATATCACTATGGATTAATTCAAAAGGAGATTATTTAGAAAAGAAACACGAATCCATAAACAGTAACTTGTGATGTTTGCCAAGTTGACAAGCATTACATAAATTATCTAAGCCTTGCAATGAAGAACAAGGCAAGTTATTGATCCTAACTAATCTAACTAAAATTGTCGAGCTTGGATGTCCTAGCCGACGATGCTAAAAGTTTGGAGAGGTTCGAGCACTGGCAAAAGCAGAGTGTAATGCATCAACTAGACCACCGAAAGGCGAAGAAAGAGTATAAAGAGGTCCAGAGCTATTGCACTGATAAAGGAGCTTCTTCGTCGGGAATTCCTCAATAGACAAACCAAAATGATCAAATTCAATAGAACAACTATTATCTGAGACAAATTTATGAACACTTAGTAAATTAGCAAAAATGTGAGGAACAATTAAAATATCCTTAAGAGAAAAAACAGAATGAGTAGTAGAAAGTGTACCATGCCCTGTATAGGAGATATGAAGTTGAGTACCATTACCCATAGTTACACGATCGGAGCCATTATACGGATGGATGGATGATAAGATGGATGCATTTGGGGTCATGTGAGAAGAAGCGCCACCAGTATTTTAAAAGGCGTGGGCGTAAGGCGAGGCATTTACATATGCCTCAGCGAAGCGTAAGCCCCGAGGCATTGGGTAAACAGGTAAAATTGCATAAAAATTGAAGAAAACTATAAATATATAAAAAATATATATATAGATGTGATCCATCCCCATAAAAAACTAGTCAAAATAATCTATTATACGTTACTTACAAGCACAAGTAACTTGAGTCGAAAAGAATAAAGTTTTCTACATAGAGGAACAAAAACGATGACTAACTTGCAATTTGAACTTTGAAGTTGCTGCTATGAATGAGAATGGAGTTCTCTTTGTATTTGTAAAAAAAATAAACATTCGTTACTTTTGGGAGATATTAGCAGACTAGCGGACAAGATAAACCTTTGAGTAATTACAAGCTAACTTTTGAGAATTTGGGTATTATATGAAGGATTTATTCAACAAATTTTGTTTTAATTTAAAGAAGTCTCTAGGGCTTACACCTCACTACAAAATCGCACCTCAAAAGCCTGGGCGTACGCCTAGAATTTCTGGACGTACGCCCCAAATTACTGGGCATACGCCCTGAATTGCTGGGCGTACGCCTCTTGAGACTCTCGCCCCACACCATCTCCTCGGGGCATTCTTGATGTGCCTCGCCCCATGACTCGCCCCGAAAATGCCTTTTAAAATACTGAGCGCCACTATCCACAAACCAAGAGGCATCACCAAGCGAAGCATGAGACGAGAAAAAAGGACTAAAGTGAAAATCTGAAACAAAAGCTTTAGAACCCAACAATGGGCGGTCACGAGCTGATAGCAACGTTGACAAGAAATAATTCCATGAGTAGTTGGAGAGGGAAATAACGAAGCTTGACCAGAAAAAGGGCGGAGGACCTAATATAGAGGGAAGTCGGGGGAGAGCAGAAAATTGTTGAGGGGCAAGATTAAAGGATTTTGAGAATCCTTGATTGTGTCGACCTCTACCACGCCCACCATTAAAATTTCGGCCACCATTATTGTGCCTACCACGACCAAGACCATTAGAGGAAAAAGACTGTTGCTTAGCCGCACAAAGAGTAGTAGAATTATCTATAGACGGACGGGAGATACTACTCAACTGCGCATCATGAAGAAAAAGAAGGGATCTGGTTTTAACAAAGGTGGGAAGAGGGATACGAGTAGAGATAGAAGTGCTCACAGACATGTATTCAAGAGGTAGACCAGAAAGTATTTATAAAACGAGATCCAAATTAGAGATGAGATTACCAATGGATGTTAACGTATCAACAATGGACTTGAGACAATGAACATATTCATTTATTGAAAGATAACCTTTCTTAAGATTGTGAAACTGGACCTTGAGTTGAAGAGTTCGGGAACTGACTTGGTCACGAAATAGACGGTTAATTTGAAGCCAAACATCCCTAGTAGTGAGAGTATGGTATGGCTTGATTATAGCCTGGAGAATTTCTTGAGAAATTATTGCCTGAATCCATGAGAGAACAATAGAGTCTAGTTGAACCCATTGTCCGAAAGCAGGATTAAATAATGAGGTGCCATTATCATGAGAAAAATAGAAGGCTCGGGACAAGGGATACTCCCATCAATGAAGTCATAGACATCATGACCCTTGAAGACATGCAAGAAAAGTTCTCTCCATAACATATAATTTGTGTAATCAAGAACCGTGGGAACAAGATTCTTATGTTTGAGATAAAAATAACAGAATGAGATGATGGGAGAAGGGAAGAAGCCTCTACCATAGAGGTGGGTGGAGAATGTGTTGATTCCGTAGAGGAAGAGTAAACCATATTTCGATGAAAGAGAGGAATAATCAATGTAGAGATGACCTAGACTTCTGATACCATGTAACAATATGTGTTTCACAATAATGTCTATCGTAGTACATGGAAAGACATTTATAGTATTTTACATGTACATAAGAATAACTAAACTATCCTTAGATACAGTAATTATTAGAAAAAACAGGAGAAGGGAGGGCATGGGGTGGGCTAGAGTTTTTAGCTTTTACCATTTCTTTTTTATTTTTCTTTTGCTTTCTTTTCTGATTTTAATATTTTTAATCAAAATTGTTATATTCACGCGCCTCTGTATCGTGGTTTGCACGTATTTGAGCCACATCATTTAAGTCGTTGGTACATAAGCATAGTCAATAGTCAAATCTGTTTATTGATACTCATTCCGTCAAGTACAAGTGTTCAAATGAGAAACTTATAAATTTATTTATCGGGCCGATAAACGGACACAAGTTTAGATAGCCTGGAGGCCATTTTATATGTAATTCAACTTAATAGAATGAGTTTTTTCTTTTAAGAACAAAAAGTGATCCAAAATTTTTATTTGAGGAATCACAATTGGTCTTTGTCACGTATTCCTTTCTTGATCACATTTATCCCATACAAGTGTTGGGTTTATATAGGGGTGGCTAGTGGGCCTGTTAGGACTGGGACGGGCCCAGGACCACAAGCCCACATGGGCGGTGGGCCTAAACGGTCCTAACCGGATAGGACCGGGACCGTGGCGTGGTGGGCCGGGTAGTGGGCCGGTCTCATAGGGGAGGCCCGCGAGACCGGGACCGTTTAGGACCAGGACCGACTCAGAAGTGGGCCGGTTCAAGCGGTCCTAAACGGTCCTAAACGAGCCCAACGGATAATTTTTAAAATAAAAAAAAAATTTGACCGTTTGGCCATTTAAAAACTAGCCAATTGGTCTGCCAAAATAGCCATTTAACCCTCCCAAATTTTATTTTATCCCCAAATTTTTTATAATTACACTTTTTCCTTATTTTCAACTATAAATACCCCCTCATTCTTTTATTTTTCTCACAAAATTGTGAAGTTGGTGAATTGGAGTCTTCAAGTCTTCAATGATAATTATTTTTTAACAAGTTGTTCGTCAATTCGGTAAACTTGTTCCAACTCTTAAGTTGTAATATTATAGTTTTGTTTGTTTTATTTACTTTGCTTGATTAATTAAGATGGCTTATTCCCTAAAAAAAATATTTAGTAAAAATAAGGAAAAATCCAAGAGTGGTGAATCTAGTGGCCAATCTGTTCCTCCTCCACTTCCTCCGGCTCCCCGGCCGAAACCTGTTACCCGTCCTACACCTGCTATTCTTGATAGCGATAATAGTTTATAACAATTTACCGAGAGTCAATTTTGCCATAATATTGTACCCGATGAACAATTAAACCATGAATATATGAATGCTCTTTATGGTAATCCAAATATTGATGAAAATGATGATGAAGAAATAGATTTTGATGAAATGTAACCGGATAACGATACACCCACTAGTCCTGCTCCTGAAGTTAACCCAACTAATAATAATCCAAATGATCCCCCGTCTGACCCTCCTGTTACTGCCCCTACCTTTTCTAGACAACCTTCTAAACGGGCAGAAACATCTCTTGTTTGGCCCTTTTTTACTCAATTAAGAGAAAAAAATAGGGCTAAGTGTAAAACTTGTGACAAAGAGTTAGCCTTGCTTACCACTACACTAAGTTCTGCATTTAGTAATATTTTTCATGTTAGATGTATTTGTCATATTTACCATTTAATTGTGGGTGATGGTATGCGAATTTTAAATGTTGAAATTGAAAAGGTTAAAATGGCTCTTAATTGGCTTTTTATTCAAACCGTAGAAGTAGACTTAGAGAATATTTTAAAAGATGCAATGAATTTGGCCTAAGAGAAAGAAAGGTTCCTAAACCTTGTCCAACTAGATAAAATTACATGTATGAAAGTTTAGTTGTTGCATATGAATATAGAAACCCCATAAAATCAACGTTTAATGCTCATGTAAGTGATGATGATGAGCACCTTATAAATGTGGATTGGGCTAATGTTAAAATGCTTGTAGATTTTTTAGAAAAATTTCATATTGCTACAAATGAATTTTCTGGGCAATATTATCCTATTATTTCTAACTGTTTAGTTTATATTGCAGAACTTGCAAATTTATTTGATCATTTTTCAGAGGGTAGGAAAATATATCAACTTGCTATTGATTCCATGAGAAAAAAAATTTAAAAATATTTTTTTCCTATTCCCCCTATTTATGGTGTTGCTGCATTGTTAAATCCTACTATGAAATTAGGAGGTCCTCAATTTTGGTATGAAACTGTTTATAATGGTTTAACACTTGAAGATAAGGAGTTGTCTACACTTGCTGACGCAATAGCCTCAATTAAAATAAATATTCAAACTATTTATAATGCTTATCAAGTCGCATTAGATCATGCTAGGCCAAATGTTCCAACTCCTTCTTCTTCTAGTTCTCAATCATCTAAAAGAACTGCGGGAGTAAGAGCACTTAGTGCTTGGGCAGGGTTCAGAGGTTCTCAAGGTTCTAGTACTAGTGATTTTTCACAACTAAATGAGCTTGAAGTTTATTTGTCACAGGGAATTTAGGAAGTGAATCCCGACGGCTCCTTTAATATTTTGGAATGGTGGAAGGACAAAGAAAAACACTTTCTGATTCTTTCAAAGATGGCCCGAGACATTTTTAACTATTCAAGCTTCAACAGTGGCATCAGAGAGCGCTTTCAGTCAAGCAAGACTTCAACTCGGTGATTATAGAGCGTCTATGAGGGAGAGCTTGGAAAAATCAGTACTTTTCAGAGATTGGATCCGTTCGGAAAGAAGAAATTTTGGACTTGCTGAATCACAACCAGAGGTAGACGAAGCTTATGAAGAAATGCTAGCTGAACTTGCGGAGGATGATGCTTCGCCTGGAAGCGGTGATGACCAAGCTTCATTTCCGCCACCACCAACGGAAATTCCTCCGGACCTTGAAGGATTTATGAAATTTGTAAGAGATACCATATAAATTAATATATAACTTGTATTTTGGTACATCTTGATTAGTTTCTTTTTCTTCTCAATGGTGGTATTAATACCTTGTTGTGCTCATTCCATAGGGGGGAGGAAGACTAAGAAAGATATTGCCATAATTTTTTAATGCTATAATAAAAATATAACGCATTACTTTGAATATCTCTTTACAATATTTATGTCTTTTTATATACCTTAAGCTATACATATAGTATAATATAATATATATATATATATATATATATATATATATATATTAAGATGTATATATTAAGATGTATATATAGTATATCGTAAGATGTATACTATCGAATATGGCTTATATACTATGTATATAGTAAGATGTGTGTGTGTATATATATATATATATTAGAGAGAGAGAGAGAGAGATATCTTAAGATGTATATATAGTATATAAATTGAATATTAATGTATAAATCTTAAGATGAATATATAGTAAATTTAATATAACTTATATATCTTAAGATGTATATATAGTATAGTATATATATTATAACGCATTGCTTTGAATATCTCTTTACAATATTTTTGTCTTTAAATTTGAATTAAAAAATTTAGGTGACAATTTTATAATATAATTTACTAGGAATTGCCTTAGATATTTTTATTACCATTTTTTTTCTCTAACTTATATAAAAATAATTTATAAAATAGAAAGTTTCCGTTGGGCCCACTTGGATTCGTTTAGGACTGTTTGGGCCCACTTAACACGAGACCGCTAGTTCATGGTCCCGGTCCCGGACCGGTTCCAACGAGAAGCCCGAAATCGCCTAGGACCGGCCTATTTAGGACCGGACCACTTAAGACCGGGCCCGCCCCACATGCCACCTCTAGGTTTATAGGTCAGAAACCCTAATTTATGAATCTGGGCCCTCCTGAACATTAAAAAAAGAGTAAGATATACCCAGAAATAAGCACTGCTACATCATATCCACCAGGCAGTTTAATTTCATATGATTGATATTCCTTCTGTTACCCTTCACCAAACTACTGCACACGCCACACGAACTCAATTTCCTTCCCCATATTTATTACTCCACACCGCAGCCCTTAGCTTCTTCAGTTTCAGTTCATTAAATTGGATAACAGAAGCTGCCTCCTTTCATCTGGCAAACTGTAAAAACATGGCTCTGTTTCATAGCCGTATTCCGTTTTCAGCAGTGTCAGCATCTGCATCTCTTTCTGCAAAACGGGACCTTACTAAATTGTTTCTTGGAAGTAACCCACTTGCCAACTCCACCCAAAAAAAGTTTTCAACTCTTCATTATTCTTTGACCAATTCCAATAAGCAGTCATCCATATCCACCTTTAGTGAGGTAATAAAAAAGGAAACTTTTTTTAAAAAAATACAATGCTGAATTGGGTTTTTCTTATTGTGATTAAAGTTTGTTCCTTTTTGTGATTGATTCAGTTGATCGAGGCTTTAATTAGTGGGAAAGACTTGACGGAATCTGAAGCAGAAGAATCTCTTGATTATTTGTTGGATGGTGCTGATGAAGCTTTAATTAGTGCGTTTCTTGTTCTTTTGAGAGCTAAAGGTGAAACCTTTGAAGAAGTAAGTTCCTTCTTTAACTATTGCCATATTAGTAAAGGTTTATGTATACCCTTTGAATCATAACTTAGGTGAAATAAATATTTTATTTCATTCATTAGTATTTCCTCTCTGATGAAAAATTTTTCAGAAAAATCTATGCTTTCTGAAGAACAGGCCCTACTTTAAAATATAGTGTAAAGCTTCCATTTGGATGTACAATCCTCTGCCTATGAATCTGATTTCACAGAACCAGAATGCTTTTATTTGCTCCTTAATTATTGAGAGCTGTAAATTAACCATTAATTTGTCACTACCGTCTGATCTGTTAACTTAATCGAGCTAATGATAATGATTAGGTAGTGGGATTGGCAAGGGCAATGATAAAGAATTGCAGACAAGTGGAAGGCTTAGGCGACGCAGTTGATATTGTTGGGACAGGAGGGGATGGTGCAAACACGGTGAATATCTCAACAGGTGCTTCAATACTTGCTGCAGCTTGTGGTGCAAAAGTAGCCAAGGTTGACAGAGCTCTTTTTTGTTGTCCAAAGTTATTTAATTTCACTAAAAACTGTGGATATTTCGGGCTAAAAATTTGTGGGATTAAATTGCAGCAAGGTAATAGGTCGAGTTCATCTGCTTGTGGGAGTGCAGATGTATTGGAAGCACTAGGTATTGCCATTGAGCTGGACCCTGAGGTTGGTGATATTGGTGTTCTTGGCTGAAAAATGTTGGTAGTTTGAGGACATTTAATATTGTATTGTAGTTCTAAGACTTTCTTTTTTTTTGAAAAAGTAAAGTATGTTGTAATTTTAAAAATTGAAGGTTTAAAAATGAAGTTTTCTGTCACATTAATTAATATTTGCTTTATAAGGAGAAACACTAGATGTGACGTTCACCAAATCAAATTATAATCTAATTTAATTTGTAGCCATCTAACAACCATGCATTTATTCTCTGTTACTGGCTTCAGGGGGTGAAAGAGTGTGTAACTCGAGCTGGAATCGGTTTCATGATGGCTCCAATATATCATCCAGCGATGAAGATTGTCAGACCTATCAGGAAAAAGCTAAAAGTAAAGACAGTGTTCAATATCTTGGGGCCTATGTTGAACCCAGCAAGAGTGCCGTTTGCTGTAGTTGGAGTTTACAAAGAAGACCTGGTACATTTTCAGCTGTTGAATTACACTAATATCACCAGTTCTATGAATGTGGCTTTAAGAATCTTGTAGTCTTAAATTATGTGAATTGAGGTGCTAAATTTTCTGGTCTTATCTCCATTCTGCCCTTTGGTTTATAGCTTTCTGGCCTGTTTCAATGTTATTCTTAAAGTGTTGTGTACATTCGTTTGGTGAATGAAACATCTCTTGTTGTAGGTCCACAAAATGGCTAAAGCAGTCCAGAGATTTGGCATGAAAAGAGCATTGATTGTTCACTCAGAAGGCCTAGATGAGATGAGTCCTCTTGGTATGGTCCCCTTTCACCACACTAGTAAATATGTTGTCTTTGGTAATATTGTCCTTTTTAGTTTGACTTTGCTTGTATATCTTTTGAGTACTTAGATCTGGACATTTCCATCATATTATGTATGACAATTCATTTCGCAGGCCCTGGATTAGTCCTTGATGTCACACCAGACAATATTGAGAAGTTCTCCTTTGATCCATGTAAGTAACTCATTAAATCAGAAAAAGGGCAGCCCGGTGCAGGATGTATTTATTGCGTCGCACTGATAACAAGTGAATGCCGCTCTAAGTATTTGGTGAACTCTGCAGTAAAAAATGATGCAATATCATCAATGTGTATTTCACTAGTCATATAACATTGTCTCTTTGGGGTAGGCTGCCTATATCACACCCCCTTGGGGTGCAGCCCTTCCCCAGACCGTGCGTGAACGCGGGATACTTCGTGCAACGAGCTGCTTTTTATTTTTATTTTTAAATATAACATTATCTCTTTGAAAAAGATTAATCTGACAAGATTATTCTTCAATAGTGGACTTTGGCATCCCACGCTGTACTCTGGAAAGCTTGCGAGGTGGAGGTCCAGATTACAATGCCGAGATGCTCAAACGCGTGCTGTCCGGAGAAAAAGGGCCGATTGCTGATGCATTTGTAAGTTTCTTTGTCTGTTATGCTTCAAATATCCTTATAAACTTATCTGATTGATGTAGCTTGTCAGATTTAAGGCTCCTCCTTATAAAAAGATTGACAAAGCACTTGTTTCCATTTTCAATTATGTCCTTTCACCTTGAAAGTTCTTACATTATTCAGCATACAACATCACAGGCACTAAATGCAGCAGCTGCTCTCCTGGTAAGTGGACATGTTAAGAATCTGGCTGACGGAGTTGCATTAGCTCGTGAGACACTAGTCTCTGGCAAAGCGCTGAAGACACTTGATCTGTGGGTAGAGGTTTCGAATGTAAGGAGGATTTCACAGTAATTTCTTTAGATAGAGACTTGATCACATAAATTCATACTATGTCTTGTTTACTAAATTCCAGGAGGTGAAGGAAGCAGTACCTCAGGTCGCTTGATCGACTTTCTGCATGAACTCATTGAAAATGCCAAACTGACCATGTTAAGTGCATTTGGCCAGACAGAGAGATTCTTACGGCTCAACTTTGCTGCTAAGTTATCCTTAACAGATTCAAAATCAGAGAAAGAATGGACGGCACTACTCAACTTACAATTTTAGCTTGGAGAAGGATCAGAGGAAAGGGTTAAAGAAAGAACAAAAATAACTGTACCTTTGGCTACTGAAATTTGTAAGGCAGCTGTAGATTTGTGTACACATTGCTTGTAATACTCACTAGTGACAATGGCCAAGCAAAAGAATAACCAAGTGCAGAAAGATGTACCACATTTGGTGTTCCCTCTTCACCAACTTGTACAATCACCACAGAGATAGCCAACTCTATTTTTTATGAGAGAAATAAGGAAAGGGCCGACAATTTGGCACCAGATATTCGGAAGTGTGGAAGAGCAGTTGTGAGAAGCGGAAAAACCATTAAAAACGTAAATTACTTAATAATTGTTAAATAAATTTATCACTTAACAAAATAGATAATTGTGTGTACCAAGTGCCTAGAAAAGAAGGCACAAAGATCTGTGGAGCGGTGGTATGAAGTATTATTAAAGATTGATAATAGTATTAGCAAATCAGATATTGTTTAAATGAATTTTTTTAATATTAAAGATCGATAATAGTATTGATTAGAATGACGATATGAAATTAAAAGTTGAAATAGTTATGAAAGAAAATGACTCCACTCAAGAGTGAGGATTGTCAATTTCTTCCTTACTAGTCTTATGGTACGTAACCTATCTAAATGAGTCTAAAGTTTTTAGAAAATCATATAAAGATTATTTTTGAATTAAAATAAATGTATAAATTTATGTTAAAAAAGAATATTATTGGTAGATTTCTAACACGTTTATATACACTTTATCCAATGCACATAAGAAAAAAGTTATAATACTTCACACTATTTAAATAAGGAAAGGATTTGTAAGTAAATAATTATTTGGTTTCAAATTCCTAAAATTTAGGAGTTTCTATATATATGTAACAAAAATGTAATTGATTTTAAAGTCTTAAATATTAAATTATATTTATAATTAATATAAAATATATTTTTAAAGGGTAAAAAAAGATAATGATATTTTCGTGTTTTTAATATATTTGTTCCTTGGCGTATTTTCATGCAATCAAACACAAAAGCAACTTATTTTCTAGAAATTACTTTGTGTGAGTGTCAACAGAAAGTGAAGCTTTTCAATTGGACTTGAGCTGACGGTCTAAAAGGTTCAGCCCAATATCCAACAGGCATGGCATTGGCCCTCCGTGTAAAAGCTACCAACGACCTTTGGTTACTCAGAAAAAAGGACAAAAAACAGTTATTGCATAAACTCTTTTTTCCCGGGAAACATCGAGTGGATAACAAGAAAATCAGTAGCCATTAGCCAAACAGAAATTAAAAGAAAAGAAGAAGAAAAGATTCAAACCTTCAACTGGTAGAATCGCAAAAGATTCCTTCTTGACTGGAGCTATGACTTTGGGCTCTGAATGGAAGTTCTCTCAAGTCTTTGGTGAACAAACTCCCGGTGAAGATATTCAAGATTGTAAAGTCTCTTTTACTTTTACTGATATTTTATGTGAATGAACTCCAGTAATATTTTGTACTTTTCTTCTTTTGGGCAGAGCGGGATGCATACTGCTGCTTATGAATGTTTTTCTTCCTCTGGGTTTCCGTTTATTCTGGACCCAGCGCCCCTCCCCCCTCCCTTTTTTTTTTTTTTTTTTTTTGCTTTGGAATGAAATGTGTAACATTTGTTTCTAATATATCATAAGTATGAGCAGCTTATAAAAAAATAAAAATAAAAATATGAGTGGCGATCGAGTGGAAATATTCTTATTTGAGTTAGTGTTTTCTTCATATGAAGGAAATTTGTTGCTGCCCTTAATTGGATGCTGTAGTTTTATACATGAAATCTTGAAGCCTAATAGGGTAAACTTGTTTGATTTCTATAGCAAAAGATAACAAAATGAAGATTTAGAAACTGGGATGGAGGTGATATATTTGAGCTGATCCCAACTATTTTGAGATTTGAGTCTCAGTAGAGGTAGTGTTAGTGGTAGTAGTAGTAATAGCACCAGCTCTTGTTATTGTTGTTGATTGTGGAATAAGGATATTTCTTGAATTTTGAACGTCCAGTGTTCAGTTGAGACAAGAGACTGGTTGATGCTAGCAGAAAGAATTCTATATATAGGATTTTCCAACCTGCTTCATTAGTACTAAGATTAAGAATGAGAAGCAGGTTTTGAATATGAAGTTGAGAAAAAGGTTCCTTGAATGGAGGGCCATTGGGAACTTCGTATTCTTCTGTTATGCTTAGAGATATCAATCATGGAATTGAATATAAGGTTATGCTTTAGAAGTTTAATTGGGGGCTTAAGTTGCTGAGGCTCTCACAATGCAAGGGGTATTTGGTTTTCTCTTTTTTGTTAGCCATGTCTGCTATGCTATGTTGGTTGGTTATATGAAACTGGTGGAGAATGTGAGGAGAATCAATAGCATAGAGTCAAAAAGAAGGAATACTCTCCACAAAACAATCCATTAAATCCACTCATTGTATATATGGCAAGACGAAAAACTTTTCCATCCTTTGAATGAGAAGGGGGTTGAACGGATATGAGGATCGCTAAAAAGCAGGAAGGCTTGTTGAGGCCATACTGGTTATATTATGGAAAATAATTTTTACAGTTCATTGAATATGTTGGACCACATTCACACACATTTTACTTTATCTAATACTAGATTTTTCTTGAAATTCTGTTATACCTGAAAAAAAGAAGATTGGGTTACCATTGACTTTTTGGTACCTTTGCATGTGACTTCTGGTGCACCACTTTATACATTTATAACATTTTATGCCTTAACTTGGTTAACTTCACTAAAAGAAGTTTCCTTGGGGCTGGAGATCAGTTACATAGAAAGGGATTTCTCATATTATTATAGTGAAAACTGGAAAAAGGAAAAGCCAACTTTTCGTTGCATTTCAGCTATTAAAAATGAAACAGCAAAGAGATGTTTAGCTCTTGTTTCCTTATTTTACCCTCTCACCTGAAAAGGAGCGATTATGAACCAAAGAAATAACGGAGCAAGAAGGAAATTGGTGTTACTTTTATTTCTGCTTTAATATTTCTTGATGGCCTGCACATAACAGGATTCTGTGTTAGGTGATATTTTATCTGCAATGGAATTTGACAAGAATGGTGATCATCTTGCTGTTGGAGATCAAGGTGGACGTGTCATAATTTTTGAGCGGCAGACGGGTAAAGAAGTGCGGACAAAATTTTCATAAATATCATTTGTGTAAATATGAATTCATCCGGCAAAGATTCTGTACTTTCTTGAGTGTCATATTCAAACTTTGTATCTCATGTAATCTTTTCACCTTTATGGTCTTGCAGGGTCTATTTGACAGCAGTTCTCGACGTGACTCTGGTCAGTTCAGCCTTCCACTTTGGCAGCATCCTGAATTTAAATATAAGACGGAATTCCAAAGTCATGAACCCGAGGTATGATTTAGGTTTTCATCTTATCTAGTTCTGCATACATCTTTTAAGGCTACTTAAATTTTGCATCTGTAGGTGATAGTTATGTACTTTTGGTGTTGATCATGTTACATCATCTTCAGTTTGATTATTTGAAGAGCGTGGAAATTGAAGAGAAGATTAATAAAATCAGATGGTGTACGAAACTCAACAGATCATTGTTTCTTCTTACAGCAAATGACAGGACGATAAAACTTTGGAAGGTATGAAATTCTTATGGCATTCGATAATCTTCAGACGAGTTTAAATTGAAGAAAGAAAGGGTTCTGGTTCCCCTCCAAATAAAAGATTCTATCTCGGGAGCCTTCTCTTTCAGCATCAAAAGATTGATAATTAAAATGCATGTGAAGTAGTACTATCATTTTTTATCTTTTAAGGTATTTCTTACTAAGATATTTAACTTGGTTAGATGCAGCTTTCTGAACTAAGAACTGTATCTAAATGTTCATCTATTTGTGACATACATCACACATGAAAAATAAAAACAGTGGGAAAATAAAAGAAGATTTCTCGGTGGTGAAAGTTAAGTATTAGCTGCATTCCTGTTCAGAGTCTGTAAAGATTGAATTTTTGTCTTTGCATTATTGAAAAAAACCCGGATGGCGTGTTCTTTCTTGATGAACTAAGATCCACTTGTCAGTTTCAATCTACTGTAACCTTACTATGAAACTTTAGACACAGAAAAGGCATACTTTATTCATAGAATTGTACAGTATTTATAGGACAACAGGTACAATCAAAGCAGCTAATCAATCCCTAATTCTTAGGAGATCCTTCAATCAAGTGATTACATCTAAACTAGTTTCCTAGAATAAATTCTAACAAATTTTCCTAAATATCTACTGTACTATATTTACAGAAGCAAATTATAATCAAATCTGCCAGCTCATTCAAGGAGCAGATTGTGATCAATCTGCCAGCTCATTCAACACTCCCCTCAAGTTGGCATGTAAATATCGAACATGCCTAACTTGCTGACAAAAAACTCAAAAGTAGTTCTAAAAAGACCTTTTGTGAAAATATCCGCAATTTGTTCAGTTGTTGGAACAAAAGGCACACGCTTCCATCTTCAATCTTCTCTATAATAAAGTGTATGTCCACTTTGACATGCTTTGTTCTGTCATGTTGAACTGGATTATGGGCAATGCTTATGGAAGCCTTATTGTCACAGTACCGCTTCATCGGCAAACTCATAGGTCTTCTTATTCTTCCAAAAGTCTCTTGAGCCACAACATTTCAAAAATTCCGTGTGCCATGGATCGATACTCAGCCTAGGCACTACTTCGAGCCACCACATTTTGCTTCTTACTTCTCCATGTTACCAAATTTTTCCAAACAAATGTACAATATCCAGATGTAGACCTTCTATCAGTAGATGACCCAGCCCAGTCCGCATCAATATAAGCCTCAACACTTCTTTGCTCATTCTTCTGGAAGAACAACCCTTTCCCAGGAGAGCTCTTTAGATACCTTAGGATTTGATACACAGCTTCTTGATGTTCTTCCTGTGGAGAATGCATAAACTGACTAACTAGGCTCACAACAAAGGCAATATCGGGTCTAGTATTAGACAAGTAAATCAACTTGCCTACCAATCTCTGATATTGGCCCTTATCAATCAATTTCCCTTCCTTATTTCCAAACTTTAGATTTGGGTCAATTGGAGTTTCAGCTGGTCTACAACCACTCATTCCTGTTTCTTGTAACAAATCAAGTACATACTTTCGTTGTGACATTATAATTCCTTTCCTCTATCGTGCAACCTCCATGCCGAGAAAGTACTTCAGCGGGCCTAAATCTTTTATCTCAAATTCTGAGGCAAGGCGCTCCTTCAGATTCTTTATTTCAACCATGTCATCTCCTGTGAGGATGATATCGTCGACATACACTATAAGAATTGTTGTTTTTCCTTCTAGTGAATGTCGGGTAAACATTATGTGATCTGCTTGTCCTTGCACATACCCTTGCT
Source organism: Nicotiana tomentosiformis (assembly GCF_000390325.3). Classification (NCBI taxonomy): domain Eukaryota; kingdom Viridiplantae; phylum Streptophyta; class Magnoliopsida; order Solanales; family Solanaceae; genus Nicotiana; species Nicotiana tomentosiformis. The sequence goes on along the minus strand of NC_090817.1, from coordinate 73,046,507 downwards.
TCTTCACGAATTGAGTAAATCTTTCGAACCAAGCCCGTGGAGACTGTTTTAGACCGTAAAGAGATCTTCGGAGTCTACATACCTTCGACTTATACTTCCCTTCAAAACCTGGTGGAGGATCCATATAGACTTCTTCTTCTAGTTTCCCATTCAAGAAAGCATTCTTCACATCCAACTGTTGAAGAGGCCGGTCAAGATTTACCGCGATTGTAAAGAGGACTCCTAACTGAGTTTAGCTTAGCTACTGGAGCAAACGTCTCCAAATAGTCAACGCCATATGTTCGCGTGAATCCCTTAGCTACTAGGCGGGCCTTATACCTCTCCAAAGATCCATCTGCTCTGAATTTGGTGGTGAACACCCATTTGCAACCCACTGGTTTCTTTCCTTATGGTAGATTCACCAATTCCATGTCCTGTTCTTTTCAAGAGCTCACATTTCTTCCAAAATAGTCTCCTTCCACTCTAGAAATCGTAGAGTATCCTGCACATTGTTTGGAATCTCCACAGTAGAAAGTTGTGAGATACATGCGGAATAATTGGGAGATAACTTTTCATAGGACAAAAATATAGAAATAGGATGTTTAGGAGTATTTCTGTCACCTTTGCGTTTTGCAATGGGAAGATCCAAATCTGAGAAGGAATTAAAATTAGACTTTGTTGGAAGATTACTTTGAATTCCAGTGAGGTCTTGTGGATCTGACTTTTGATAGTGTTGAGAATCTTCAGTCTTTTTTCCTTGTTTTCGGTTCATTCTCGAATAAACATGTATTTCTTTTGTTTGTTCTCTGCTTCCATTTTTATTTGTGTCATTTAAAGGCTCTACAGGTTCGATATCAGGGATTTTTATCATTTAAGTCAATTAGGCCCCCCCATCTCTCGAATTACAGTTCTTTCCATCTCTTGGATCACACTTATTTATATTCTCCTAGATCCCTTACATCAGTATTTATTCTCCTAGATCCCTTTATCTGTGAGATGTCTAGTTTCCCCAATATCCCAAAAAGACGAATCTTCACTTGCATGATACTCCCCCTGAAGATGAGTAGTAAAATAAAATTATGACTCAAAGAAAGTTACATCCATTGTGACAATTATCTTTCTAGTGTGTGGATCATAGCACTTATATCCCTTTTGACTCGAAGCATATCCTACAAAAACACACTTCTTAGTTCGTGGTTCGAGTTTGCTACAATTATGAGGATGAACATGAACAAATGTTGTACACCCAAAAACCTTCAAAGGCAAATCTGTACTTAACCTAGAACTAGGAAAACTCTCTCTGAAAACACCGAAAGGTGTTTTAAATTTCAGAATCCTAGATGGCATCCTATTAATAAGGTAAGTAGCAGTCAAGAGAGCCTCTCCCCAATGGTATTGTGGAACTCTACTAGTAAACATTAAAGCTCTAGTTACCTCTAAAAGGTGCCGATTCTTCCTTTCTGCGATGCCATTTTGTTGAGGAGTATCTGGACAAGAGCTTTGGTGTACTACTCCATTTTTTCTGAAAAAACTTCCTAATTGTTCATTAAAAAATTCACGACCAATATCACTTCGGAATATCTTGATTTTCTTATTAAACTGTGTTTCCACCATGACATAGAAAGTTTCAAACACATCCTTAACCTCACTTTTGTCTTTTAATAAATAAACCCAGCGTAGTCTATTATGATCATCAATGAAAGTTATAAACCATCATTTTCCGAACATTGTTGAAATCCTAGACGGCCCCCAAACATCACTATGAGTCATCATAAAATGTTTTGAAGACTGATATTTTTTAGAAGGAAAACAAGATCGGTGATGCTTAGCCATTTCACATAATTCACATTGGAACAAAGACGGATTTTTATTTCCAAACATGTCAGGTAACAAATGTCATGAATAATAAAAACTAGGATGTCCAAGCCTATAGTGCCAAAGCATGACTTTGTTCATGTTGACCAGCTTAATTATAGGAGACAAAATTAGATAAAGAGTGTTTAGTGGTGCAAGATCTGACTCCTTTTCTGTGAGCAATAGGTACATCTAACTCATTAGAAATTGTGGGTAACTCACTAGTAGAAGAAGGTTCATCTTCGGCAGATTGCATGATGACTTCTTCTACTCTATTTCTCCTTGAGTAAGTTTTCAAATCAGGTCTATCCAAACGCCCAATAGTCTTCCCTGTATTCTGTCTTCATTTTTACTTTCCCGTGTGGTACTGGCAGTGGTTTCAACAATAGAACTCGCGAGAATCATCTCTTCCCTTTTATAGTTCTCCCCCCGAAGAGGTGATGATGTAATACTGAAATAGGGCTCAGATTCTCGAAAGGTAATATCCATGCTGACAAAGATTCTACGAGAGGGAGGATGATAACATTTGTACCCTTTATGTGTTGGAGAATACCCAATAAAGACACACTTAAGAGCTCTAGGATCAAGTTTCCTAGAGTTCCTAGTGTGAACAATGCAGATACACCCAAATACCTTCGGAGGAACAATATAATCATTCTTACCCTTTAATACTTCTAGAGGAGTTTGAAAATTAAGGGATTTTGGTGGCATTCTATTGATGAGATAGGTAGCTACTAAAATGGCATCCCCCAGTAAAGTTTTGGTAGATTCGTGGTAAACATAAGAGATCTTGCCACTTCTAACAAATGCTTATTTTTCCTTTCTGCAACCCTATTTTGTGCACTAGTATAAGGACAACTAGTTTGATGGATTATCCCATAAGACTCCAAATAAACACCAAAAGTTTTATCCATGTATTCTGTGCCATTATCAGTACACAAGATTTTTATCTTAGCTTCAAACTGAGTGCAAATCATCTTATGAAATGACTGAAAGCAGGAGAAAACTTCACTTTTGGCCTTTAACAAATATACCCAAGTCATTCTAGTGCAACAATCAATAAAAGTAACAAACCACCTACTACCAGATAAAGAAAATGTTTGAGTAGGACCCCACACATCAGAATGAATAGTCGAAAAAAGAGTTGTACTTTTATTATCACTCAAAGGATAAGTGTTTCTAGTATGCTTGGCCAATACACAAGCATCACAAAACAAAGATTCAAACTCAGTTCTAGAAACAAACTAGGATATAACTTCTTTAAAGCAAAAAATGATGGGTGCCCCAACCGTCTATGTCACTGTATTATTTCTTGGTTGACATCCTTATTTCCTCCAAAAAAGGCCTGACTAGAGTCTCGAGTTCCATCAATCCAATATAAGTCATCATGCAATCTACCACTGCCAATCCTCTTTCTTGTTTGAAGATCCTGAAAAACACAATGATCAAGAAAGAACTCGACACACTACAGTTTAGTTTTTTGGTGATGACGCTAACAGATAACAAATTAACAGGAAACTAAGGGACATGGAGAATAGATGATAATGTAATATCAGGTGTACAAACAACAGAACCCGTTCCAGAGACAGGATTTAGGGAGCCATTGGCTATTCTGACATAATCCCCTTTGGAACTGGAAGAGTAGTTTTTAAAGCCTTTAGAGGAGCCTGTCATGTGTCTATTCGCACCAAAATCAATAATCCAAGAATTAAGGTGAGCATTGAAGGCAATACTTGCCTGCACGTAATTGGAAGTGGCAACATTAGAAGAGTCAAGTTTATTCGGGAGACGACGAAGATGTTGAACTTCATCCGAAGACAAAGCTTCTCCGGAAGCAATTTCCCTAGATGTCTCCACATTTTCTGCAATATTAGCCTGAATCCTTGATGGACATACACGTTTTCCTCCACGACCTCTAGTTGGTCTACCATGTAGTTTCCAACATGTCTCCTTAGTATGCCTTGGCTTTCCACAGTAATCACAGTGCAAGTGATATTTATCAGAAGTGAACGCCTTTGGTTATTCATGAGACACAGCTAACCCGGACTTCTCCATTGGTGCTGAATAAAGCATCACCCCTCGTCGACTCTCTTCCTGTTGAACATAAGAGTATGCATCCTCAAGAGAATGAAAAGGAGCTTTACCAAGAACTTGAACCCTGATCTGATCATATTCTTGGTTCAAACCGGCCAGAAAATCACACCCTTTCCTTTTCAACCAATTGTTCAAAGAGAACTGCATCATTAGTACACTTTGCTTGGAGATCCTGATAGTAGTCAATCTCCTGCCATAACCCGCTTAACTCGGAAAAATAATCAGTGATAGTCAACGCACCTTGCTTAGTCGTATGAATTTTATTTCGAATTTCAAAAATCTGGGCATCATTTCCCTTGCGAGAATAAAATCGCTTGGCTGAATTCCAGATTTTTTCATCAATGTCAAGCAACAAATATTGTTTAGAAATTCGAGGGTGCATAGTATTCAAAAGCCAAGTCATAACAAGGGAATTATCAAAATCCCATTGACTATAAGTAACATCAGTCACAACATGTTGTTTCTTTTCTCCAGTAATATAACCAATCATCTTCCTGGATTTAATAAACAACAAACAAGCCCTTGACTAGGCAAGATACGAACCAGCACCATCTAATTTTACCATACTAATACCATGTGAAACAGAATTATTGTTATCTACTGTTTTTGAGTCCCCCATATTTTTGAACAATCCGAAGCACAAAAAGAAATTTCAGAATATAAATTCTAAACAGAAGAACCTGGTAACCCAAAAAACAGCCTTCAGAATCTGAAAAAGGCTCCTGGAGCTAACTGGTTACATCGGACTTGTCTTCTGGTGTTTGAAAAAATCTGAAACTTGTTTGGGCAGGTCGTACAGTAGGTATAATCCTTCCAGTGATACTAGTTTTTGTACAGAACTGGCGGAGGGTGAAAAAAAAGAGATCGGACAGAAACTTTAGCAAGAAAATTATAAGAAAGAGGGAGAAAACTCAACCTATGGAATCCTAGTGCTGCAGAGGGAGAAAACTCACCTCAAAAGGGCAGCAATGGCTCTGATACCATGATAAATAGACCTTGGGCCTAACTCAACCCCAAAAGCTAGCTTATGAGGTGAGGATTGCCCAAGACTATATAAGGAGACCAAGGACCTCAAATCCCTCCGATGTGGGATAACTTAACACCCCCCTCACGCCTAGGCATGCAAACTGGAGTGTGGACAACATAAATGAGGGCCCAACATCGATAACAATAATTAGGATGAGTCTTTGCCTTGTTTATTTCTTCTGTGTTTATTCCCCAGAATTGGAGGGAAGCTTTTGTAGATCATAAATGGAAGCAAGCTATGATTGAAGAAATGAAGGCCTTATAAAAAAATAAAACTTGGGAATTTGTCACTTCACCACCAGACAAAAAGTTGGTTGGATGCAAATGGGTCTTCACCGTGAAGCACACAGCTGATGGCTTAATTGAAAGATTCAAAGCAAGATTAGTGGCTAAGGGATTCACTCAGACTTATGGAGTAGATTATCAAGAGACATTTGCCCCTGTTGCCAAAATGAACACTATCATAATCATTTTGTCTTGTGCAACTAATCTTGATTAGGACTTACAACAGTTTGATGTGAAGAACACATTTCTTCATGGAGAGTTAGAAGAAGAGGTGTATATGGTGATCCCTCCTAGATTTGATATCGAACAAAGTCAAGGAAAAGTGTGCAGATTGAAGAAAGCCTTGTATGGACTGAAGCAATCTCCTAGAGCTTGGTTTGACAGATTCTGCAATGCAATGATCTCCTTCGGCTACCAACAAAGCAATGTTGATCACACCCTCTTCATAAGACATCAAAAGGGTAAACTCACTCTTCTTATAGTTTATGTTGATGACATAGTAATGACAGGAGATGATAAAGAGGAGATGACCCGATTGAAGAAGTTGTTGGCACAAGAATTTGAAATCAAAGATCTAGGGAAGTTGCAGTACTTCTTGGGAATTGATGTTGCTAGATCAAAAACATGAATCTTTATTTCTCAAAGGAAGTATATTTTGGATCTCTTGAATGAAACGAGTATGACAGGTTGCAGACCGATAGAATCACCCATTGAAAGTAATCACAAGTTACAAAGCGGAACTGGAAAGTCAGTTGATAAGGAAGATATCAAAGACTGGTTGGAAGACTCATTTATCTTTCTCACACTAGACCAGACATAGCTTATGCAGTCAGCCTGGTGAGTCAGTTCATGCATGATCCCCGAGATCCTCATATGCAAGTTGTCTTTCACATTTTGCGGTATTTGAAGTCTGCTCCTGGAAAAGGTCAGTTGTTCTCCAAACATAGCCACCTCCAGGTAGAAGCCTTTACAGATGCAGATTGGGCTGGATCTCTAGATGACAGAAGATCTACATCCGGTTACCGTACACCCGTAGGAGGAAACTTAGTTACTTGGAGAAGCAAGAAGCAAAGTGTAGTCGCTAGATCAAGTGAAGAGGCAGAATAAAGAGCTATGGCCCAGGATGTGTGTGAATTTTTGTGGTTACAAAAGCTACTAGAGGAATTGGGACTGTCTGAAAAAGGAAAACTTTCCTTGTATTGTGATAACAAGGCTGCCATTAGCATAACTCATAATCCAGTCCATCATGACCGAACAAAGCATGTTGAAATTGATCGACATTTCATAAAAAAAAAAAGGTTACAAGTGGTGTCTTGAGTTTGTTCCATGTGTCATCTGAAAAACAGCTAGCTGATGTGTTTACCAAAGGTCTCATCAAACGGACTTTCCATAGACTGGTTTGCAAGTTGGGCATGTGTGACATCTTTGCACCAACTTGAGGGGGAGTGTTAACCAGCTTAATTATAGGAGAAAAATTAGAGAATCAAATCTGTAATTAATAGCTTGATTGTAGGATAGCTTGATTTTAGGAAACTTATATTGTAGTTGAATATTCTCTCATTATTTTCATTTATTTACTTTCCTAGAATAGCTGTAGAACTTTTGTATAAAGGCATGTATCAGTAGGATGTAAAATACATTGAAATACAAAGAAGCCTTATCTTCTTCTCAATTTCATCAATTCAAAACAGAAGTAGAGTTCAAACAAATAAGATTCAGTTGTTGTGAGTTGTCCCCTTATCAAGGAAATAAAGACCTCCGGATTCTCTAGCACTGCCAATCATCTTCCCCGAGACCTTGTCCTGAAATTCACACAAATTCGAGTCTAATATAGCACGACAACTCAAAGAACAGGTTAATTTACTGACAGAAATTAGATTGCAGAGGAGTTTCGAAACATGAAGGATATCATGAAGTGTGAGAGATGGTGATAGTTTAACGGTTCCTTTTCCAGCGATTGCTAAGAAGGAACCATCAACTATCTTGATTTTATTATTCCCTGCACAAGGAGTGTAAGTAGAGAAAAAATGGAACTTCCTGTCATGTGACCACTAGCTCTTGAATCTATTATCCATGAATCTATTTGGTTGGAGTTGGCACTAAGAAAAGAAGATGGTACATTACCTGTTTGAGCAAAAGAACAAGAAGGATCTGGTCCACCCAATCAGAATTGTGGAGATTGAAGGAGTTTGTGCAGAAGTTCCAGTTGTTCCCTTGTGAATGGAGACGCTTCTGGAGAAGATTGCTGCCCCCGATCAAAATAGGTTGTTTGGAGGGCCTGACCATGTTGAGATTGGAAGCCACGATTGTCAACTCCTTTTTTCTTCCAGTTTGGTGGTTTCCCATGAATCTTCCAACATGTTTCACGGGTATGCTAGTGTTTTTTGCAATGATCGCACCATGGCTTTTTCTTTTTATCATTTTCATTTGTCACTGTTGCAAGTGCTGAAGCATCTACAACAGGTTTTAGTTCAAGGTTCAAATCAAGTTTTAACATAACTTTCCTCCTAGTTTCCTCTCTCCTAATTTCAAAAAAGGTTTCACGAAGTGAAGGCAAAGGGTTTTTTCCTAGAATCCGTGACCTGACTTCGTCAAACTTCCGATTTAATCCTGCTAAGAAAAGGTAAACTCTCTCATTTTCTTCCCTTTTTCTTGCTTTCACACTATCGGCAGGACACCCCCATTCATCATTGTAACACTGATCTAACTCCTGCCATAGAGATACCATTTCATTATAATAAGCAGTTACTTCCCTCTCACCCTGCTTAGCTTGCCAAAGTTTAATTTTTAACTCAAATATCTGAGAGCAGTGGCGGACCCAGAATTTTATGCAATCGGGTTCAATCTTAGAAGTATATAAATTTAGTCGTAAAATAGTAGTTGTCAAGTGGGTTCAAATAAAATATTTATGCAGTTTTAATCCTAATTTATACATATACACAGTATTATTTTTTTGTGAAGCGAGTTCAGTTGGACCCGCTAGCCACCACTTGGGTCTGCCACTGTCCGAGAGGCATTTTCTACATCTGAATATGTCTCCCTAACGACTTCTCACACATCCCTAGCAGTGGGTAGAAAAAGATAAGATTTACCTATGACTGGATCCATGGAATTTATTAGCCAGGCAATCACGAGTGAGTTCTCTGATCTCCAGGCTTTCATCTTTGGGTCTCCGACTTCCGGCTTTTTCGTCTCTCTAGTCAGATGTCCCAATTTTCCACGGACATCGATTTCTACAGACTGCGCCCATTCCAGATAGTTCTTCCCGTTTAATCGATGAGAAGTTAGCTGGAAGGACATGTGAGACGAATCGCCTCCTTGTGTCACCATATTTTCTACCAGAGTTTCAAGAGAAGAACTTTCGGCTTCTGTTGATGTTGCAAAGTGGCGCTCTCCGTGAAAGGCTGTTTTGGCCATAAGGTATTAGGGAGGAAAGTCTCGCTCTGATATCATGAAACTTTAGACACAGAAAAGGCATACTTTATTCATAGAATTGTACAATATTTATAGGACAACGGGTACAATCAAAGCAGCTAATCAATCCCTAATTCTTAGGAGATCCTTCAATCAAGTGATTACATCTAAACTAGTTTCCTAGAATAAATTCTAACAAATTTTCCTAAATATCTACTGTACCATTTTTACAGAAGCAAATTATAATCAAATCTGCCAGCTCATTCAAGGAGCAGATTGTGATCAATCTGCCAGCTCATTCAACTAATTGTACAAATCAATTTACTGTTTCTTCATTTGTTTCTTTTGCAGATCAAGGAACAGAAAGTAAAGAAAGTTAAACAAATGGACATCAATCCGTTTGTGACTTCAGAGAATTCTCTTTTAGCTGATAAAAGTTTCATGAGTGGACAAAGTGAACCATCTCATGCTAATGGTACCAGGCTAGAATGGACTGACAAAATGAATGGCACATTGCCCTCACATGTAGGACATGGAAGAGTGTTAATATTCACGCATTCTTTATTACATTACTTCCCCAAATTATATGCATTTGACATGCTATTATAGCTTGTGATTCCAGCTACTGTTGTAAATAGCTTGCAGATATCACAAATGTGGCTTCTAGAAGATGCAGAAGAGTGTATGCACATGCTCATGATTTCAACATCAATTCCATCTCAAACAATAGGTATTCTTCTGTTCTTGCGAATATTTTGAATTTTAAACTTGCTCATTTGAAATGAAATTTGACCAGCCCCTGTTGTTTGTGTTTCTGTTTGAGCTTGATCTATCAGATCAGAGGTATCCTTCTATAAGCAGCAGTACCAGAGAAACTCAATAGTGTGAAAGTTGTTTACCAGTTGAAGGAGTGCCAGGTGTTTGATAACTCTCTGGTTTTCAAAACTTTTACAGCGATGGTGAGACATTCCTTTCTGGCGATGACCTTAGGATAAACGTATGGAACCTTGAAGTCAGAGACCAGTGTTTCAACATCATTGACATGAAGCCAAACAATATGGAAGATCTGACAGGTGATCCCGGATGTCTTTTCGAAGCATTTCATATGCTGTAACCTATTGGATCTTTTCTCATGCATCCGTGCTACTCTCTGTTAACCATTATTTGAAGTTTCCAGTTTAGTCTCCAAAAGTATGGAGGTATATGTTATAAATTTTACCAACTAATGATATGATGCCAAAGCACTTCGAGAATTATAGGAGGCAAAATATGGATTCAGGTAGTAGCTTTACGCCTCATAGGTAAACTTAGCAACATAACTGAAGGATATCTGTAGTTATACATTTATGTACCCAAAATCTACATAAACCTCGTATTCATGCTAGGGATGAGTTGAGTTGGGTGAGGGTGTCTGGTTGATATGGAAGAGAACAGTTTTAGCCCCAGACTTGTGTTTTGGGTTGGGGGGGGGGGGGGGGAGTCGGTGGTGTTGCCACATGCTTATTTAGGATTTCGGAAAAAGTTTGGAACAACTGGCACTGCATTACTCATCTTCTCAAAAGTTTTGTGGAGGCAAGCAATCAAAGATTAATAGTCGGGCCATTATTTTATTAGGTTTATCCTGTAATTCCAAAGATGCATGTGGAAAAAAACGAATTAACTCTATAAAAAGAATGCTTGGAAGGAATCTGAAGCCGCCTTTACTCCTCTCCCTGAAGAGGATTTGACCAATAAATTTGAGGATGATGATCTACCTTATGACATGGGTAGAATAAGGTTAAATTAGTTTCATTACCCTATACTTCTTTTTTGCATAAAAAAATTGACCAGGCTGCCACCTAATAAAGGATAAAAATGCTCATTGGGCCACTCTTTTATGTAGAGGTGATTACATCAGCAGAGTTCCATCCATTTCACTGCAATTTGTTGGCTTATAGTAGTTCACGGGGATTCATCCGACTTGTTGACATGAGGAAATCTGCCCTATGTGATCACAGTGTGAAAATGTGAGTTTTATTCCCATCTCTATTTTATTTCTCTTATCTGTATGATGCATTTCAGCTTCTAATCTGCTGCCCTGACACAACTTCCAGTACTTATTTTAACAACCTGCAACTTACTTTTACAGATTGCAAGATGGGGGGAGCCGTGGCCCTAAAACACTTTTCAGTGAAATCATAACTTCTATATCTGATATGAAGTATGCAATGGATGGAAGGCATATCTTAAGTCGTGATTACATGACTCTGAAGGTCTTCTCAATCTCGATGATCCTTTTACTGGATAATGCACACTAAGCTATGATTTGTTGCCATACCTGCATTTCTTTGAATTTGGTGCTATCTGTCAAGAAAAGAAAAGAAGTCAAGTATTTCTTATTCCCTCAGTCCCGTTTTTGTTTGAGGGGTTAAAACAAACTTTTCTTTGAGATTTCTCAATTATGTTTCTAGAATCTTTAAAATCTGACCCTTATATTTAACCATATTTCCTATGCAGTTTATTGATCTTTAATTACATTCCTCAAAAAATAAATTAACACCGAATCATATGTAAAATTTTCAATTTAACATACAAGAAACAAAACCGAGTGATTGAAAAAGGATGGAAGTTGTATTGATATGTGCTTCTCACACATGTTTTACTCCTCAATTAGGTGATTCATGCACTATTAATCTGGGAATTCTGTGTTTCTGACATTTGTGCGACTTCATTTTATGGGTCCTTAAAAGTGTATTCATCTTATTGACTTGTGCTTTTACCTTTTTTTTTAAATTCTTTTTTTGCCTTTTTCTCTGCCACTTCATTTTGATTCTTTCATCTCTCATTAGTGGTATATTTTTCTTTGTTCTCTTCGTCTTTGAGTGACATACAAATAAGCTATGGCTTTGTTTGGTTCTTATTTCCTTGATCTTTGACTTCTTTTGACGTTTTACATTCGCTATCACAAGATGGATCTGTAATTATATCTTAATTGTTAACTATTTGATAGTTATGGGACACTCACATGGATACTTCCCCGGTTGCAACGTATAAGATTCATGAACACCTCCGCCCTAAGGTATGAGGGTCTTCATCACAAACGTTTCTCAGAGTTGTACTGAGAAATAAACAGTTGGCGATGTGGTGTAACATGTGAATATGCTATTTATTCAAATAGATTGATAGTATTTTCCGATTTGCAGTATAATTGATATAATACATGTTGTGCGGCAGCTTTCTAAGCTGTATACAAATGACGCCATTTTCGATAAGTTTGATTGCTGCCTGAATGGAGATGGACTGCAATTTGCAACTGGATCTTACAGGTTTATCACATCTCTAACTTATGTCAACATATGAAATGGTGTACTGATGTTGTATAATAGTGTACTTTCATTTTGTTGATCTTCTATACATATGACGAATTTTGGTAATGTTTTGTTGATTTAGCAATCATCTTCGTATATTTTCTTGTGGAGCTGAGAATGAAGATGGCATCACACTGGAAGTCAGAAAAAGTCCAAATAGGTAACTCTTGTACTAAAATGATCTTACTAAAATATCTTCTGTTCTTGAATTGATGCTTCATTATACCTTGAATTTGTAGGAAACCAACCTCTCAAGCTACTACAAGGCCTCGAAGGTCGTCATTGAGCAACTTGACTCGAGGATTTTATCGTCAAGGTAGTTAGTAACAGCCATGCATGTGCTTGTGCAAAGGGTAAATACTTACCCACACCTAATGTTTACACCAAACCAATGAATTTTACCCCAGTAATTAAAATTTAAAGTGAGAATACATATCAATTAACCATGATTAAGTGATAAATGTGGGAATACAAGATACATGTCTTGCATTCATTGGTTTGGTTTAAACACTGGTCACCGATATGGGCAAGTTTTTACCCTTGTAAGGGCCCATAATTCATCAATCAATTGGTGGCAGATCCAACCCCCTGGCTTTGAAACTTGGCATATTTTTTCATCTCATTTACATTGCTTTTTGTTGATAATTTCAGGACAAGATAGCTCAGAAAATGAGATTTCCTGTAATCTTAAGTCCAAGTTGCTGCATCTGGCTTGGCATCCAACGCACAATTTGATTGCGTGTTCTGTTGGAAGCAGCTTGTTCATGTACCATGCATAAAGTGCTATGAAGAGGACTGAGAGTAGTAACCCTCCTGTTCATGGGCTTTGCCCCCTGTAAATTGTATTTTGTCTCTGTCAATATACAACATTTCTCACGTTGGGTAGTCATCTTGATCTAATCTCACAGGTAGCAGTCTGCCATTACAAGTTCCTAAAAAACTTTTGTTGAAAAAATAACTGCATTACTAAATGGAGAAGAAATTTGACACTTGCATAAATATATTTTATGCACATCTGAAGTTCGCTCGCTTGTTTCTGTACTTTATTTTTCATTTCCTGTTTCTCCTTGTATTTGATACTAGTACGTGTTTGGACAGAGCTACAACTAGAGGCGGAGCTAGGATTTCAAGTTTATGGGTTCGGGATTCTAATCGTTTTGAATTACTTGGTTCTAAATTAATAATTTATACATGAATTTTTTTAAGATAAATACAGAGTTCGAATCTAAGCTACTGGGTTCTACCGAACCCGCTCCCAACACTCTAGCTCCGAACTTGGCTACAACTGTTTTAGTGATTGCAATACTGAAACAAAGAAGCGGAGCTAAAAGTAAGCAATATTGCTTAATAAGTATGTGTTTCAACACTATCAAAACTCGTGACTAATTTATAAAATCACTCAAAAGTGTTTTTCAACAATTGATGCCTGTAAGATACTTTTGATCAATTAAGCCGAACAGTGTCAAAGTCATCGGTGATCTATTGCTATCTTTCGAGGGCATTAAGGACCAAATGCAATTTGCTCATTTTCATTATACTCCGCAGCAATTGACAGTCAGTTCCATCATAGCATGGTACCCTTCAAAGAATGAATAGAAAAACATGTTACCATACACAAACTTGGTCTTTCTCAAGCCTCTAATGAACATGGATAGAAACTTAGGGTCCACCAAATTGTATAGAGAACCTGGTTCTCTATCAGTTCCCGCATAATACACGCAATAAGAGATAAATAAATAACACAACGGAGTTTTACGTGGAAAACTTCCAGCTCACGGGATTAAAAATCACGACCTACACTCGTAGGATTTTAACTTCACTAACCGAGCAACTTTTAGATTATAGCCTATTGTAACCTAGGAATTAAACTCTTAATCTCTCACTCACTTGTAATAACTCTATTACAAGCCTCTTTGTAATAACGTTATTACAAAGCTCACAACTCGACTAACTCTAGCCAAGACACAAACACAAGGTTTCCATGGTGTTCTACCTTTGCGTAGTCTCGGTCCACAGGGTTTATGGTTTTACAAATGGTTTCCTACACAATGCTTCTAGCTAAGCTAAGTAGGAATTACAAGTAAATCACTCTAACAAAGGTGCAACATAACTAAAGGACATATAGTAACACAATGCTGGAAACTGGTCCTTCGTTATGTTGTCCTTTGTTCTTGAACCTGGAAGTCACTTGCAAGATGGCAACACACTTGAGAGGAAACGTGATTAATTCTCGGATGTGCAAGTGTGTGTTTTCTTCATTGCTTCATGTTAATAATATCCAAGTGATGTCACTTGGATGATACAAGCAATATCCGGTACAAGACATTCCCTATAAAGTGGCTGCTGCACTGTTCACACTGTTGCGTGTGTGCAGAGGAACATTTGCAGCGGCTTTACAGATGTGAGCAGTTGATTAGTACAGTCAGCAAGGGAGCTGATGTCCATCTGTTCCCTCTGTCGTCTCTTTGACTCTGATTGTTGGAACTTGTGCCTGACTTGAGACTTGATGTTCTTGAGCACTTTGAGAATGTGTAACAGGTTCCCCATCTAGTTCTTATCATTTAAGTTTGTTAGATCATCAAAACATAACAGGGCACATAACCTATCAATTTTCTCCTTTTTGATGATGACAAACTTGTAATTGAAGTTCCTCCTAAGAACCAAAGTACCATACAATATTCCCCCTAAACTTGTTCCCCCTCAATTAAATTTTCCTCTTTTGGCTTCATAAAACGATTAGTCACAAGTAATACGCAAAAAGAAATCTAACATGGTTAACTCATGCCACATGTGTGCACACAAACATGGCTAAGAACAGAGCATAAAAGTAAGGCATGCATAATAAAAAGATGAGATACTCATTAATTGGAAATAAAAGAGAGCAGAATTAGCAGTACCATTTGTTACACAACCATTCACAGAATAAAACAACTTAAAAAGTACCAGCCACCAAAAACAACAAAATACAGGGACCAAGATATTGGATAGACAACTTTGAACTGGACACTGGAGAGGGAAATTGTTTTAAGGTGCACTAGAAGGGGGAGGCAGGGATGAATAGGCAAGAGTTTAGAGGAGAATATCCATTAGGACATTTGCAAACACTTGCTCGTTAAGCAACCGCTCTTTGAGGTCCTCGACCCGTTTTCTGAGATATGCATTTTCCTTGGTCAAACGGGCAACCTTTGTGCCTTGTGCATTGCTGGAACCAGGTGCATCCTGAGCTTGGCTAAGTTGCTCTTCAATAATGGAATTACATGCCTTCATCCTCCTTATCTCCTCAGTTGTAGCATTCTAAGCATCAATCAATTACGAGATAGTGGAAGCTGCCAACCCCTCTTTTTTTATCAATGCACTCACACTCCTCTAAGGTGATTTTGGAAGGTTTGCTTGCGAGTTCTCACTGTTGCTTTTCCCAAGGGACTTCGAAGATGTTAAACACCTTGGTGAGTAAGAATCTGTAAGGCAGCCCATGATTACCATCCTTAAAATCTGCCACTTTCTTCATGTTCTCTATCATGAGTCCAAGCAGATTGATAGTAGTGTAGGCATTCAGTGCTTCCATGAGGAACATGTCTGCTCTTGACGTAATGGAACACCTTTCTGCACGTGGAAGTAAGACATTGTTCACCATCTCGAACAACAATTGATACACTGGTAGGAGGGCCTTCTTGTGTACCTGTTCCCCTTGCTGCACAACATCATGCTTCAGAATGAAACTTCTGAAATTGGGAGAACAAGTCCCCTCAATGGATGAAATCCCTTCAATAGGCACCCCCAAAATGTTCCCCAATACAGCCCCGTCCATCAAAAAGTCTACTTCATTCACCTTCAAGAAGATATTATCATCTTCCACTGTGAACATGTCTGTATAGAAGCTACACATTTCTTCCTCATACACCTTGGAAATCTCATTAGTGAAAAAGTGTGTCCACTTTTGAAACTCATAAATATCAACCAGTTGACGCATCCCTGTCATGTCTAGAATATCAAGGGAAAATGTTCTGCCCCACAGTACCCTCTGTTTTCTCAGGTTTGCTCTGCTTTCATCCTTGGACACACTTACTTTGGCCTTCTTGGAGGAACCAGGTTCCTCATTGTCACCAACCTTCCTTTTCACACACTTTCTCACACTTTTCTCTTTCTTTGCAGACATCTCAGACGCTTTCTCACCAGACTTGTCTACCTCAACATTCTCAACTTCCACAGCTTTCACATATAGCTCTCTCCTGGGTTATGGAGTCACAAGTCTCTTAGAGGACTTACGAATTAAGGAAGCAGGTTCCTTATTTACATCTTCATTGTCAATATCAACAACAAGTGCTGGAGGCACTTCTTCATCATTAACCATCTTTCCCCCTTTCATTAGCCACCTCATTTTCTTATTTTCTTTATTTTTTCTTCAGAACAGTTTCAAGGGCTTCCTTCTTTTGCAACCTGGCAGTGGGTCTTTTAAGAGTGGGCGCATTGGGAACTACCCTTCCACTTCTAGCAGCAATGAATCTTGCTACATGCATATCATCATAGTCTTCCTCACTATTTTTATTTTCCTCTTCAGATAAAGATCTCATCTCAGGAATGACAAAGTTTAACGGCTCAGCATCGAAGTGAGGAGAGGGAGAAGGATCAATACTGACCTGGGGCTCTTTTGAAGAGCAGAGAGTTTTATCCCAATTAGGAGCAGAGGGCCCTCTTGGGATGAGGGAACAAGTCCCTCATTTGTTTCCCCAATAGTATTATTAGGTGCTGGATTTTCAAGGGGCACCAGTTCCCTACCTTCTTCCTGATGACCTTCACCTCCCCCTTGAGACCCAATGGTCTCATTAACATCCTCAAAACCGCACGACCCAATTCCATCTTAGGCCGTGATGGCTTCCAACACCATTGTTAGACAAGACAACACTGATCAAACTAATGGTTTCCCGTTTAAATAAAATACTAAGTGGATAACATTTCCCCATTTGTTAAAGAGATTTAAAAATTTGCCAATGTGACATAATTAAACGGAAGCAAACGAGTACAACTCATAATTATGTAAACAAAACCAATATCATAAGTCTACTAGTGTGTGTGCCAAGACCTGGTGTCACAAGTATGTGGTCAATCTAGTAGAATATACAAAAGAACACTAGCCTACTGTCTGAAATAAAATAGACAAAAAAAAAATAAAATATAAGGGAGACTCTGACTGCTGCAGAACGGCTTGGAAGACAACTCACCACGAAGTCTCGAGATGGGGATCAAATCTGCACACCAGATGCACCTGCCTCAGATCCTGTACAATTAAGTACAGAAGTGTAGCGTGAGTACATAAATAATATGTACCCAGTAAGTATCTAGCCTAACCTCTAAGAAGTAGTGATGAGGGGTCGACTCGGACACTTACTAGGGCCAATAACATGATAATATGAAGTTCAAATTAAACATGATATACAACAATAAGACTCAGAACAAAAAAATAACTGAACAAGTCTTCAGAAATATTTAAGATCTTGAATCAATTCCTTCCTTTAAAACATATGATCACACAAGCAATGAATTTATACCGATTATGAAAGGAACTTTTAGTTTTTATTATCACACACGAATACCACCAAGGACTTTCGGCCCGATCCAACATAAATGTAAACTGTGCACTGAGGAGGGTCGAACGGCGTGAACAATAGATGCATCTATTACCCTGCTCGCGAATCATATATGCGACGCAGTCAAATATAAATTTATCAATAATTCATAAGTCTTCCTTGATTCTTTTCAAAATAAAGACAATTCGACTTGGAACTTTTAAATCCTTAAAAATCCTCAACTCAGTTCCATTTGATACAGTTAACAATTATGATCAAATAATGGTGTCCACAAGCATGGTGTAAGCCTAAAACTACCCGGACATAAACAAGAATAGTAGCTACGTACG
Organism: Nicotiana tomentosiformis; assembly: GCF_000390325.3. NCBI lineage: Eukaryota > Viridiplantae > Streptophyta > Magnoliopsida > Solanales > Solanaceae > Nicotiana > Nicotiana tomentosiformis. The sequence continues at coordinate 73,028,594 of NC_090817.1, read as the reverse complement.
GACTCTCGTCACTTCGTGCATACGTAGCCCCCACAAATAACAGTACATATTAATTAAGTTCGCCTATGGGGTAAGTTCTCTCTTATAAGGTTAGAAAAGAGACTTACCTCGTCTCAAAGCTTACTTCCCAATTCAAGAATGCGCTCAAACCTCAAATTTGATGCCAAACGACTCAGAACTAGCCAAACATAATATAAATCGATCAATCTATTGCTCAAAAGTTCATATCTCCACTATTAAAGTGATTACCCAACCAAAATTACAAGATTCCTAAAATTCACCCCGTGCCCATAATATTAGGAACATCATATGTTTGGAAGAAAGTTGTTACCCACAACCTTAGGAACATAATATATGATTTTCACTTAGTTTCATAATCATTTTCGTGATAAAATATCATTTTTATTAAACCCTAGATTTTTAATCTCAAACCATGATTTCTACCAATTTTCATGTGGAAATCTACCCATAATATATATACTAAACTCATATTTAGAAGAAATTACTTACCTCACAAAGCTAGGTCGAAATCCCCTCCTAAGAAGCTCTCAAATTGCCCAAGAGTCAAAGAAAAATGTGATAAAAATGGTCCTAACCCGTAATAAATGAGGCTCACTACCTCCAGCAGTTTCTGTACCAGCGCCCTTGCTTCTGCGGATAAGGGTCCGCTTCTGCAGAATTCACTGGGCTGGCTGGGACCGCTTCTACGGACGGGTACCCACTTCTGCAGAGGATGGGCCGCATCTGCGGAACCTGGGCTGCCCTCCTTTGGCCGCTTCTGTGAAGCTTGGCCCACATCTGTGAGCCCGCACGTGCGGCTGACCAAGCGCAAGTGCGGTTTTGACAGATCTGGTGCATCAGCTGCTGCTCCAAATTCTCCTCTCGGTCCGAGCCTCGTCCGATTGACACTCGGGGGCCCCGGGGCCCCGCCCGAACATACCAACAAGTTTGGAATCATAAAATGGACTCGCTCGAACTCTTGGAACGCTCAAAACAACATTAAAACTAAGAATCGCACCCTAAAACCAATTGAATCAACTTAAGAACTTCAAGTTTTTCAACTCACTTCTAATGTGCTGAAACGTACTTAAACTACTCGGAATGACACCAAATTTCAAATTTTACTTGCAAGTCTTAAATGACATTACAGAACTATTCCCGGTCTCGAAATTCTGTTTGGACCTCGATATAACCAAAACCCGCTCCAAATCAAATTTAAAGAACTTTTAAAACCTTCAAGAACCAACTTTCACTATTAGGCGCCGAAACGCTCCTGGGTCATCCAAAACCCGATCTGAACATACGCCCAAGTCTGAAATCATCATACGAACCTATTGGAATCATCAAATCCTGATTCCGAGGTCGTTTACTCAAAATGTTGACCGAAGTCAAACTTGGCCTTTTAAGCCAGCCTTAAGGAATTAAGTGTTCCGATTTCAACCCGAACCTTTCCAAATCCCAAACTAACCATTCCCGCAAGTCATAAAACAGTAAAAGCATGTAAAGGAAGTCTTATTTAGGGGAATGGGGTTCTAGAAAGCAAAACGATCGGTCAGGTCATTACAATAACCACCAACCAGACCTCCCTCAGCAGCGATTAACAACATATTCTAAATGGCTTCTTGTTCATTTATCCCCAAAGTAGATTCATAAGACACATGAGGAATATTACCTGTGGAGTTAGCAACATTCAAATCGAAGCTTGGAATGGTCGTTGTTGAACCTTCACTACTACGAACCATAGTCTGTTGGGCTTCCACGCTCTCTTCAACATTCAGACTGGAAACTTTCTTACCTACGTCACCATCTACTGTTTTTCCCTCTACCATTTTTTTCAGCAAGGCAGAAGGCGAGGTCAAAACAACAAACCTTTTGGGGTTCTGAGTCTTGCGACTCCGGTGAGAACCAGAACTTCGATTGGGTTGGAGAGGAGGTAGTAGGTGGTTGGGGGTCTGGTGTAGGGTTTTGACTGGGTGACATAGAGGACTCAGACTCTCATTCTCATGCTTCGTGAGACAAAGACACGGTAGGGATTGATAAGTAGGGTTTTTGACCGCTTATTTGCTCTCTTTTACTTACGTTTTAGCTCAAAAATGCTTAAAGATATTCCCGAGAACTAATGAAATGTGCTTTATTGCAGGAATATTGGGAAACGAGCAAAAGAAGTGAAAATCAACTCAAAAAGGAGTAAAATTGGACAAGAACCAAAACAAGACAAAAAGGGCTACAATGCGGACCGCATAATACTGTGTGCGGCTGCAAACTCTGAAGATGCACTGATAGAATTTCTTCACAGAGTGCGGACTGCACAATTATTGTGCGGTCGTAGAAGACTAGATTCAGAGACTTGTATTTTGGGAGCTTGAAGATGTGCGGACCACACTATTATTGTGCGGCCGCAGGATGCCAAAATGAGGCTGCACTCATAAATGTGCGGTCTGCAGAATGAAGCCCAGATCCAGTCCAAGAGCAAAAGTGCGGCCGCACTCAGAAATGTGCGGTCCGCACAATTATAGGAAGTGCGGCCGCATCTCACTTTTATGCGACCGCAGAAAGCCAACCTGACCAGTCAGTCTCAAAGTGCGGGCCGCACACAGAATTGTGCGGCTGCACAACCTTCGCAGGGGCATTTTTGTCAGATATTTTCAGTTGGGTATAAATAGATCTTTTTGTCAATTTTAGGTTAAGTTTTGTGCACCTGAACACTTAGAGCCGTTTTTATTTACTGTATTGGGTAACTTTGTACTAGTTTAGCATTTAAACATTAGATTTTCTTTCCTTAATCAATTATTATGCATTTTATCTTAGTTTCTTCTTTAATTTCTTTATTTTCTATGAGTAGCTAAACCCTTAGCTAGGGTTGGGTGCTTAATGGGTGATTGATTTAGTGCTTATTTATGATTGGGTATATAATATTTAGCCTAGTTCTTGCTTGAATTTGAGAATTGATGGTTGCAGACATTGATTCATCCCTAATTGACTTAGTCTATACTTGAGAAAGTGAGACTAAGTCTAGGAAAACTTGGCTAACAAGAAATTGGGATGAACTCAAGAAATTGATAGCCACAATTAAAGGGACTAATCTAAAGATAGTAAGACCCGACTTGAGCATTTATCACTTGTTTCGTGATATACCCATTTGGACTTGAGAAAGCCAAATTGGGAAAATCACTCAAACTACCGAGAGGTATAGAGTAAGTAATTGCGTGTGATTTCTATATTGTATCCCGATAAACCAAACATGCCCTAAAGCTCTAAATCCGTTAGGTAACCAACTAGGCATAAGTCGCAACTCTAGATCTTTTATAACTTGAAAAACAACCAAAACCAAAAACATTGTCTCTTAGCTTTACAATTACAAGCATTAGCGTAAAATTATAAGTAGAAACGACAATTGAAAATTTGAAAGTGTAATCTTAGGCATGTCATACATTCACACCAGGTATATACCTAATCCCACAAGCTCCCTGTGGAATCGACCCCGACTCGCGTTGGGTTTTTATTATTGCATCGACCACCTTGCAACCTAAATTAGTGGTGTGAGTTTGGGTGATATCAGGGACTGTACTAGAAACGTTTGAGGCCTCTAGATTTTCTGACATAGTGAAGATTTATAGTGATAACAAGAGAAAAAGGGTGTTTGGTTTTGAGAGAAAAAAGGAATTGTTGGCTTTAATGTGAATAGTGATGAAACCTACAACATTTGAGTTTATTTAAAGAGGGTGAGGGACCGGCTGCAAATGGGTATGGATTGTTGAGTAGACGGGTCATTTAGTAACGGGTACAACATTTGGGTTCTAAAGAGATGAAAAAGAGAAACTGAAATTTTAATGACGTGGCACTTTTACAACCGTTGAAAAGATGTGCATGAGAGTACAAAGGAACTGCTAACCTGAGTCAAGGGAACCAAGTTCCCTGACTTAGTTTTGTAAATGTGAGCCTCATCCTTTTACCAAGATGCAATGACACTAGCTTCTTGTTTGCTCTGTAATTGCCATGCGTGTCTACCTGTAACGGTATAGAAATGAGTTAGAATTTGCCAGAAAATACTTTTTAGCTATTTTACCTGTTCATTATTTCATAGCCAATCATTGAGGGACCAGGTGCTCAGTTTAATTTTATCAACACCAATGCTAATCAATTCTTTTCAGAGAGCTCTCTGCTCTGTGCTTTAGTGAAGATATCTGCTACTTGGTCTTCTGTTTTGCAAAACTTCATGCAGATAAGACCTTTTTTAACATTATCTCTGAGAAAATGATGTCGCATATCAATGTGCTTTGTTTTCTTATGCTGAACTGAGTTCTTTGCCATGGTGAGAGCACTAGTATTATCACAAAGTAATGGCACACAATTAGAGAATACACCAAAGTCCTCCAGTTGCTGCTTGATCCACAACAATTGAGTACAGTAAGAGACAACTGCCACATATTCAGCTTCTGCAGTTGAAAGAGCCATTGAGTTTTGTTTCCTTGTACACCATGAAATCAAACACGATCATAGAAAATGCGCCATGCCATAAGTGATTTTTCTATCCACCAGATAACCAGCATAATCAACGTCAGCATACCCAATCAAGTCGAAATTCTCTCTTGAAGGGTAGTAGAGAACCAGGTCCTGCGTTCCTTTGAGATACCTTAGAATTCTCTTGGCATCTTTCACATGAGATTCCTTTGGACTATATTGAAACCTAGCACATACTCCCACACTGAATACAATATTTGGTCTACTAGATGTGAGATACAAGAGTGAACCAATGATACCTCTGTACATGATTTCGTTCACAGGAGAACCAGTTCATCCATATCCAGACGAATGGCAGTGGCAATAGGGGTATCAATGATTTTTGAATTTTCCATCTCAAATCTCTTTAGGAGCTCTTTAATGTACTTATGTTGACTTATCATCATGCCCTTAGGAGTTTGCTTAACTTGCAGTCCCAAGAAAAAATTCAATTCCCCCATCATCCTTATTTCAAACTCACTTCCCATAAGCTTTGCAAACTCTTCACACATGGAATTATTTGTTGCACCAAAGATGATGTCGTCAACATAGATTTGCACGATGAGCAGGTTCCTCCCCCCTTTCTTCAGAAATAGGGTGTTATCAATTTTTCCTTTTGTAAAGCAATTTTCAAGGAGGAATTTGGACAACCTTTCATACCATGCATGAGGGGCCTGCTTCAGTCCATATAATGCCTTGTCAAGTTTGAATACATGCTCAGGATGCTCATGACATTCAAAACCAAGTGGTTGTTTGACGAAGACTTCTTCCTTTATATTTCCATTCAGAAATGCACTTTTGACATCCATTTGGAACAATTTGAATTCCATATGAGATGCAAAGGCGATGAGGATTCTGATGGCTTCCATTCGAGCAACTGGAGCAAAAGTTTCATCATAGTCGATTGATCCCTTCTTCTTGATTGTAGCCTTGGAATACTAACCTTGCCTTGTTCCTTGGTGTGTTCCCAAACTCATCCAGTTTGTTTCTAAACACCCATCTAGTTCCTATAATAGTTTTGTCTGAGGGACAAGGAAGCATGTGCCATATATTGTTCCTCTCAAATTGATGGAGTTCATCTTGCATAGCAGTAATCCAGTCAGCATCTTTCAGTGCTTCCATGATATGTTTTGGCTAAATTTGAGAGAGAAAGGCTGAGAAAGAAAGTGAGTTTCTTGACTCTGATCTAGTTTGAATCCTTGAGTCAAGAGGAGTGATCACATCTTGAAGAAGGTGTGAACTTTTGTGTTTCCAATTAGATATATGAATCCCATTGCGAGAGGATCTAGGTTCCTCTGAATGAGATCCATTATAGACATGAGTGCCACTTCTCAGCTCAGTATCAGGGGTTCCTTGCACGACATCAACAAATCTGTTCTTTGCTTTAATTGTTGTCATTGAGGGACCAGGTTCCTCTACATCAGTTAGAGATACAGTTGCACCATCTTCATTTGATTCTTTGACCTGACTCATCATGTCAGCCTTTCCATTTGCCATATCAATGACTTTATCAGGTACCTTTGACTGCTCTCCGTCTTGATAAATCTTATCATGTGAATCTTTCCCACATATGTGGTGTGATTCATCAAAGATCACATGTATGCTTTCCTCAACACATTGAGTTCTTTTGTTGTAAACCTTGTAAGCTTTGCTTTGTGATAAATAACCGAGAAAGATTCCTTCATCACTTTTGGGATTAAATTTTCCCAGTGCTTCCTTCCCATTATTGATAACAAAACATTTGCAGCCAAACGTCCTCAAATGTGTTAGCTTGGATTTTCTCCCGTTCAGCAGTTCATACGGGGTTTTGTTCAAGAGGGACCTGATCATGCACCTATTCACCAAGTAGCATGCAGTGTTCACTGCCTCTTCCCAGAAACTTTTGCGACACCACTGTCGATCAGCATTGTCCTTGCCATGTCTTCAAGAGTCCTATTTTTCCTCTCCATAATACCATTTAGTTGGGGTGTTCTTGGAGTTAAAAAATTATGACTTATACCATTTTCAGCATAGAATTTGTCGAATTTTGCGTTGTCGAACTCTGTGTCGTGATAAGATCTTATACTCACAACATTATGGCTCATCTTCACTTGAATCTTCTTCAAAAAAGCAGCAAACATTGGAAAGGTTTCATCCTTAGTTCTGAGGAACAAAGTCCAGGTGAATTTGGAGTAGTCATCAACTATGACAAAAATGTATCTCTTTCCTCCTCTACTTGGCACCCTCATAGGTCCACACTAATCCATATGGAGGAGATCAAGTATCCTTGAGGTGCTTACTTCCTTTTTGGGATTGAAGGAGGACCTGACTTGCTTTCCTTTCACACATGCATCACACACCTTTTGATCTTTGAAACTTGACTTAGGCAGCCCACAAACCAAGTCCTTCTTGACCAGTTTGTTCAACAAATCCGATGGCACCTATCCAATAAGTCCTGGGCATCCTCTGACTCAGCCTCACTGAATGATGAAGGCTAGAGTCTCCCAAATCTCTCTAGCCTCTTCTTCTCATCATCACTCATAACGAGACCCACCTGGGGCTAAGCAGTTGCAAATGGCTGGGCTGGTAGTACCCCCGGTGTCTGAAGTCCCTACATCACCTATTTTGGAGTACGGGCAGTGGGAGTTTGAGTACCTCCCTTGGCCTGAGAAGTGGCTGGCGCGGTCTGAACAAAAAATGCCTGAGCAAGACTAGTGCAAACGGTCAATATCTTAGTCAAAGCCTCTTGAAGGCCTCGAATCACAATGGGCACAGCTAGTGTCTGAGTTGGCCCCACTGGATCAACCACATCTGGAACCGGCTCCTGAGCTGAAGCAACTGGTGGATCTGCAGGTGCTGCTCTAGCTGCTATACGAGCTGCACCTCAGGTCCTACCGTGGCCCCGACCTCTCGTGGCCCTAACTGGTGGTACTGGTGCCTGTCTGTCTGGTGTCCTCACCATCTATGAGAGAATATAATAACAGAAGTTTAGTTCTCGGAATCAACAAATTCGCATGATAAGAATACAAGAATGTGAAGTTTTCCTAAGGGTTCGGCAGCCTCTCGAAGATAAGTACAAATGTCTCCATACCAATCCGTAAGACTATACTAAACCTGCTCATGACTCGTGAGACCTATGTAACCTAGGCTCTGATACCAACTTGTCACGACCCAAAACTCAACCTGTCGTGATGACGCCTATCATGATACTAGGACAGCCGACTATTCAGACATTTCCAACACTTTAAAATTTAAAATATATTAAAATAGGTTTAAACAAGTAACAATCTCATAAAAACTGATAAAAACCATCACGACTCGATACAGAAGTTTTCCAAAACCAGGGTGCCACTGGGTGTATGAGAATCTATACAAATACAAAGTCTGATACTCTGTCTAAGAAACCACAAAATAGATAAATAAACTGAGGGATAGGGGAGTAGAGTCAAGGTCTGCGGACGCCAGGCATCTACCTCGATAATCTCCGAATGACTAAAAAAACTCTGAGAATCAGCAACCACCGTGTTCGAAAACACTTGGATCTGCACACGAAGTGTAGGGTGTAGCGTGAGTACAACCAACTCAGTAAGTAACAAGTCTAACTATTGGGCTGAAAGCAGTGACGAGCTTCACATGTACAGTTCAATTACAGAATTACAGTACAAAAATATAGGCATGCTTCCAAGTTTAACAGTTAAAGCCCAAATAGGTAAAATATGTGAAGTTCAATTGCAACAAGATATGGTACATCTCGATATCTATATGTCAATTATGTATGCCAACTGAAGTACAAAACAGTGATGAAATCATATGCATACTCTCAGAGTATCAGTCACTCATCCCTCCCATTCACTCCATCCTCACAGTCACTTATTTCTTACAGTCACTCCATCCTCACAATCACTCAATCCTCCCAATCGCTCAGCACTCACACTCAGTAAGTACCGGCGCTCACTGTGGGTATGCAGACTCCGGAGGGGCAAATCCAGCCCAAGCACTATAATAAGCCAATCATGGCATGAATCAATAAAATATGATGCAGCGTGCAGACCGATCCCATCAGTATCCTCACTATCAGGCCCTCGGTATCACTCAGTCATCAATCTCTCCAGTCTCTCGGGCTCACAAGAATTATGATAATCAGCCCAAACAATGATGATATGATGTATCAATAAATGAAAATAAAGACTGAGATATGATATGAAAATAATAGTTGTGACTGACTACATAATTGCAAATGAAGAAAATAATTCAACATGTAACACGATCTCTGTGGGTTCCAACAGTACCAGCATGTAGCCTAAGTATGATTGCTATCCTGACTCGCAGCTCAATTTCTCTAACACATGGAGAATATACGGATAACAACAAGATTATTCAACTATACAGTTACACAGAATCGACCAAGTCATAATTCCTACTTTGCACGCCCACACGCCCGTCACCTAGCATGTGCGTCACCTCAACACCAATCACATAACACGTAATTCGGGGTTTCATACCCTCAGAACCAAGTTTAGAAGTGTTACTTACCTGAAACCATGTGAATCTCTACTCCAATAAGCCTTTGCCTCACGAATCGGCCTCTGAATGCCTTGAATTTAGCCACAAACAATTCAATACAATCAACACAAACTAAAGGAATCAATTCCATAAGAAAATACTAAGTTCTTAATCAAAAGTCAGCTCAAATGTCGACCCCCGAGGCCACATTTCGGAATCCGATAAAAGTTATAAAACTTGGAATCCCATTCAACCACGAGTCCAACCATACCAAATTTACCAAAATTCAACACCAAATCTCCAAATTAAACTCTCCAAATCGCTAGCCTCAAACTCCCAAAGTTCTACCTAAAAAACACAAACTAGGTGGGAAATTCAATAGGGAAATAATATTATTGAATAAAAATGTTCACAAGTGACTTACCTCAAGAAACCCCTCGAAATCCCTCACAAAAATTGCCTTAGCCCGAGCTTGATATGTCCAAAATGATAAAAATCACGAAACCCTCGAGTTTTAAACTCTGCCCAGTGCTTTCGCACCTGCGGGACAAAATTTCGCTTTTGCGGGATCATTTTTGCGATAAAAGTTTCGCTTCTGCAGAAGTCACTTAAGGGCCGACCAACCGCTTCTAATGTCCCAATCCTGCTCCCGTGGGTGCGCTTCTATGCAAAGCCATCTGCTTCAGCAGACCATGCACTCCAGGCCCCTTTCCGCTTCTGCGACCAACCTTCCGCATCTGCAAGATCGCAGGTGCGGAATTTTTCCTCGCACCTGCGCAAACACCCCAACTCGTCCAAAACCGTATATGCGACCCAATGGCCGCTTCTGCGGCCTATCCCTCGCAGGTGCGATTGCACCAGACCTGATCACACCAGCTATTCCAAAATTCTAAAATCCAATCTGATTTCAATCCAAATCACTCCCGAGCCCCCGGGACCCCCATCTAAACATACCAACACGTCCGAAAATACAATGAGAACTTAGTCGAGGCCTCAAATCACATCAAACAACATCAAAAACACGAATCACACCTCAATTAGAGCCTAATGAATACTAGGAAATTCAAACTTCTACAATCAATGCCGAAACCAATCAAATCACGTCCGATTGACCTCAAATTTTGCACACAAGTCATAAATGATAAAACTGTAACAACCCGATTGGTCTTTTTGAGCTCTAGTGCATCGTTTAATAGTTTGAAGCCATGAGCAACTTCACTTCAGGTATTATGACTTGTACGCATAGTCAGAATTGAGATTTAGGGAGTTCAGAGTTGATTTGGAAAGAAAATTCTCATTTCAGAAGCTTTAAGTTGGAAGAATTGACTAAGGTTGAATTTTTGAGTAAACGATCTTGGAATGGGGGTTTGAAGGTTCCAACAGCTTCGTATGATGATTTCCGACTTGGGCGCATGTCCGTATCGGGTTTTAAATGACCTGGGAGAGTTTCGGCACCTATTGTGGAAGTTAGCATTTTGGAAGAATTTCATAAATTTGGGTTAAAGTGCATTTCGATGTTATTGATGTTTGTTTGGAATTTCGAGTCTAGGAATAGCTTCGTATGGTGATTCCGATATTGGGAGCACGTCCGAAAGTGGATTTGGAGGTCCGTAGGTCATTTTGGAGTCATTTGGCTAAAGTTAGAAATTTGAAGGGTTTTGAGAAGTTTGACCGGAAGTGAAATTTTTGATATCGGGGTCAGAATATGATTTTGGAAGTTGGAATAGACCCGTAATGTCAATTATGACTTGTGTGCAAAATTTGAGGTCAATCGGACGTGATTTGATAGGTTTCGGCATCGATTATAGAAGTTTGAAGTTTCAAAGTTTATTAATTTTGAATTGGGGTGCGATTCATGATTTCGATATTTTTGGATGCGATTTGAGGTCTCGAGCAAGTTCGTAATGTGTTATGGGATTGGTTGGTATGATTGGTTGGGGTCCCGAGGGCTCCGGGTGTGTTTCGGGATGGTTTCAGACCAAATTCCCCTTATTTATGATTGTTGGTTTCTGGTGTTTGGGTTGTTCATCGCGATCGCGTAGATTGGCACACGATTACATAGTGCTGACTGGGAGCTGGCGAAGTTGTTCTTTGAGATCACAGGGAAAGGTACCCGATTGCGTAAGTCATTGGTCTGAGGCATGAAGGTTTGGCCTTCGCGTTCGCGGAGCTGGGCTCGCATTCACGTAGGTTGATCAGGCTGAGGTTCGCGATTGCATCACAGTTGTCACGTTCGCATAGAAGAGAAGTTGGGATAACATAATTTGGTCTTCGCGATCGCGAAGGTGTTCCCGCGATCGCGAAGAAGGTACCAGACTGGGCAGTGAGATGTTTTAAAACGGGATTTTTGGCCGTTTTCACTTCATTTTCTCCATGGGAGCCGGTCTTGCGGCAATTTTGGAGCTCCATCCTCATCATCTATGTCAAGGTAAGTGATTCACACCTATTGCAAGTTAAATACATCGTTTATATATGGATTTAGACATCGAAAATTTTAGAAATATGAGATTTTGAAGAAAAACCTAGAACTAGGTATTTTTGAATTTTGAACACGAAATTGGACATGAAAATGGAGAATAAATTATATATTTGAGTTTGTGGGATTATGGGTAAAGTTTATCTTCGAAAATTTTCGAAATCCGGGCACGTGGGCCCGAGGGTGATTTTATCAACTTTTCGATCGGGGGTTAGGAATTGCTATAAATTGGATTATAATGAGTATTCGAGTGTATATTAATGGGTTTGCATAATTATTGGCTAGTTTTGGAGCGTTGTGCATCGATTCAAGTTATTTGAAGGGCTCGGAAGCCGGTTATGGAACTACGGAGCGAGATAAGTCTCCTTTCTAACCTTGTAAGGGGGAATTAACCCCATAGGTGAACTAAATTATTGTGTGCTTATATTTATGGGGGCTACGTAAGCACGAGGTGACGAGAGTCCGTACGTAGCTACTAGCTAAGCCTACGTCTGGGTAGTTTTAGGCTCACATCATGCCTTGTTGATATTATTATTGATTTATGTATATTGTTTGCCTTGAGCGGGAGCAAGATTGAGTCTGCTTATTAAATGTTTTGAAAGGAGTGAAATTGAAGAATTTAAGATTTTAAAGGTTTCATTTGAACTTCGTAATTTCGAAAAGAATTGAGGAATATTATAATAGCTTAAGAAATCTATGTATAACCGTGTCGCATGTATGATTTGCGAGCGGGGTAATTTTCTTAAAAAGCTTCAAGTTGAATTTTTCTTATTTTGAAAAGAATCAAGAAAGAGATATGATTTTAATGTTAAATTTATATTTGACCGCGTCGCAAGTATGATCCGCGAGCAGGGAGATTCCTTAAATTTATATTTGACCGCATCGCACGTATGATTCGCGAGCGGGGTATTTCCTTCGATCACTCTTATGGGATCGGGTCGTTCGCCTCAGCAGGATTTATGTACCACACTCTCATGGGAGCGGTACGTTTGCCTCGGCAGGTTAATATATGTATCTATGGTTCGCGCCGTTCGACCCTCGGCAGTGCACAATTTACTTTTATATTGGATCGGACAGTACGCCTCGGCATTTTCTATATGTGTGTATATATATATATATATATATATATATATATATATATATATATACACACACACACACACACACACACACACACACATATATATATATATATATATATATATATATATATATATATATATATATATATTATCCTCATGGAATCATGCGTAACGTTTGGCAAGAAGCCAGTGTATCTGAGGGTTTTTCCCTGATTTGGATTATGACAACCTCTGAAATCCACGATATCTATATACATGCTCCGGTTACGGAGGAAACTTGCTAGTTGAGAGCTTGACTAAATTGTAAAGAGGAAAAAATTGTACTATGTATTTTATACTTATTTATTTTATATATTTACTCTATCTCATATTCATTCACTTTTTTACTGTACCTGATATTATTGGACCATTAGTAATTGTTAAAGTCGACCCCTCGTCACTACTTCTTCGGGGTTAGGCGGGATACTTACTGGGTATGCATTGATTTACATACTCATACTACACTTGCTGCATATTTTTGTGCAGGTACACATATGTTTAGCGGCCTCGTGGGCGCAGAGACGCGATTATGACGGGGACTTAGGTGAGTTGCATTCTGTACGATGCACCACAACCAGCAGAGTCTCCTTCAGAGTATTGTATTTTCTTTCCTGTCCAAGGTGTATTCCGGACAGTTATTGTATTTTATTTTAAATTTCTAGAAAAGGGTCATGAACTTGTGATACTGGGTTCTGGTATGATTATGGGATGTTCAGTATTGAAATTTGTAAAACATTGTTATTTTATTCTGTAAATTCATCTTTTACTAGATAAATTGAAGTAAATTTACGATATCAAAAATATTAAAATAAGAATTTACTAGTTATTGGTATTGGCTTGCCTGACAGTCGTGTCCGGCACCATCACGACCTTTCAAAGATTTTTGGGTCGTGACAAAAACGGACCTACTCTAACTTCCGGAACCAAAATCTAAGCCCGGTAACCACAAAGTCAACTTTCGGTCAAACTTATAAATTTTTAAAATTTCTAATTTTCCAACTTTTGCCATTTTAAGCCTAAATCAAGTACGGGCCTCCAAATCACTATCCGGATACTCCCTAAGTCCAAAATCACCCAATGGAGCTATCAGAACCATCAAAACTCCATTCCGAAGTCGTTTACACCTAAGTCCACATCTGATCAACATTTTCAACTTATGCTTTCAACCTTGAGACTAAGTGTCTTATCTCATTCCGAAACATCTCTGGAACCATACTGACTATCCCAAAAAGTCATATAACAATAAATGAGCATAAGATAAACAATAAACGGGGGAACGGGACTATAACACTCCAAACGACTGGCCGGGTCATTACAGAATCGTATTCCAAAAGATAAGCCAAATATAAAGTGAGTTCTAGATAAGAATAGCAAAAATATTTGACAAAATATATGCGCAACAAAATGTAGTATGTGAAGGTATAAAAAGGATATTAAAGAATGGTATTTTAGTATAAGTTAAATAATACGAAAGGAATTGCACTTAAAGAATTTATGTTATGTCTGAGGGTAAATTATTTTGAGTGAGAGGCTAAAGTGTAAGAAAAGAAAACTTACCTTTAAAGTGATTGGCCAAAAGTGGGGGAAGAATTATCTTAAAGTAGTTTTATATAGTAAATAGAGTAAGAAAAAAAAGATTCAATATTTACAAGAATTATATTTAAAAAAATGATTTGAAATGAAGAGTAACTGAATATGAATATCACATGTCCAAACACAAATACCTATGTAATAGAATGCATATCAAGTTTGAAAGTATATGAAAATTATGTCTTTTGATGATTCAATATATGTACCAAACATGTAGCCATAAGTAAAGTATTTATAAATTAACTAAATAAATTTCAATCATAAGAACAAACTTGAAAAGATTTGATTAGCACTGAATAAATGAATAAAATATAAATAAAACTTGTTTAAAGTAATGGATAAAGATGGGAAAGAACTATCTTAGAATATACAATATGAATAACTAATGATTTCAAAGTATTAGTCAACAAATAGGATTGTTAAGCAAAAAAGTCATCAAAATACATATGGAAAGTATCATTCACAAAAAAATGAGTTTATATATATATATATATATATATATATATATATATTTCCGAAACAAACAAATGGCAAAGAATAAATGTAAGAATATTAATTTCAAAAGAATGGCTATTTCATGTTGGAAGCATAAGTTGAAATAGTTGATCGGATATTGACTTATGTGTAAACGAACCCGGAATAGAGTTTTGATGATTCTAATAGCTCCGTATGGTGATTATGGACTTGGGAGAGTGTCCGGAAAATATTTTAGAGGTCCGTAGTAGAATTAGGCTTGAAATGGCGAAATTTAAATTTTTGAAAAGTTTAATATCGGGGTCGGAATCCGATTCAGGAAATTGAAATAGGTCTGTTATGTTATTTATGACTTATGTGAAAAATTTGAGGTCAATCGGACTTTATTCGATAGGTTTCGGCATCGAATATAGAAGTTAGAAATTTCATAATAGACTAAAGTTTCAAGTGAGTTCGCACAAGACCTAATTTCAAATGAGCATAACTCTCATGATACGAAGTGTTATATGGTGTATTAACTATCAAATGAAAAATCTTTGAGTTTAGTTTCTAACGCTTCAAACCGTTCGTCATTTAGACATTCCTACAAAAGGTTATGACCAAATAACCAAACGATGGAAAAATGAGATTACCGCAAACTGGACCAGAACAGCCTAGTTCTGGGCACTGATTTTTGCGACCATTTTGCGACCCGCATACCCATTCTGCGGTACATTATGCCACCGTAGACCTGCTTTCAGAGGGTTAAATTTTTTATTTTCATAACACGACCCCATTTTGATAAATAGGCTTTGGGACTCATTTTGGAGCAAAACTCTGACATTTTTTAGAGAGAAGAGAGAGTATTCTAGAGAGAGGAAGAAGCTCAAGTGCTTTTTTCATCAAGATCTTGTTCAAGCTTTGAAATCCAACAAGGAAATATCACAAGATCTTCACCCAAGAGGTAAGGTTCTAACCCCTAGTCTTCAATTTCGAGTTTGGGTAAAGATGGGTGATTAAGAGTATGATTCTTGGGTGTAATAGTATTATTTATACATATAAATAATGTTTATGGAAAGATTGTTGAGTTCAAATGGGTAAAGATTGGGTTGAAAATGGTAAAACAAAATTCAATGACTTTAATTGAAGATTTGAGAGTCGAGTTGATGTCGGAATTTGGTGAAATTTATATTGTTGGACTCGTGGTTGGACGAGCGTCCAAATTTTGTGAGATTTATCGGATTACGATACGTGGGCCCCATGGGCAATTTTTGAGTGTAATTTCGGATTTTGTGAAAAAATTAGTATTTTGATATGGAATAAATTCCTATAATTTGGGTTGACTAAATCAAATTAATTGTGACTAGATTCGAGCAGTTCTGAAGTTGTTACGCGCAAAATAAAATTTCTGAAGCATTGTTTAGCTTGCTCGACATTGTATTCGACTTGTTCGAGGTAAGTAACTCTTCTAATCTTGGAGTTGAGGGTATGAACCCTGAATATATGTATTATGTGAATTGTTGGGAGGTGGCGCACATGCTAGGTGTCCCTGAATATATGTATTATGTGAATTGTTGGGAGGTGGCGCACATGCTAGGTGTTGGGTGTGTGGGCGTGCACCATAGAAATTTTGACATAATTGTTTCCCTGAAACTTTGTAGTCAAATAATCTTGGCATTTTCTATGCAGTTTTATGTGTTAAAGAAATTGAGCTAAGAATCATATTAAAAATTATGTTGAGGGTATGTGCAGTATTAGTGAGACCCATATAGGTCATATTGCTGTTCAATTATTTGTTTAAAATAATATTTCATAATCAGTCATGTTCATTCATTTTATATTATTTCTCAGTCTCCGTTGCTATTTATTGATTCATCATATCATCATTTTGGGCTAGTTTCATGACATTGTGAGCCTGAGAGACTGGAGAGATTGATGACTGAGTGAGGTCGAGGGCCTGATTGTGAGGATAATTTTTAGATCGGGCTGCACGCCGCAGCATGCCATATTGGCTTTATATACTTTATTATTATGTGGATCGGGGTTGCCCGCTTGCAGCAGGCCTTATAGGCTTATTATAGCACGTGAGTTTTCTATGCGGATACATATATTGATACTATAGCACATGAGTTTTCCGTACAACACGTGAGTTTTCTGTACAGCACGTGAGTTGTCTGTGCAGATTATAGTGCTTGAGCTGAAGGAGCCCCTTCGGAATCTGTACACACATCTAGTGAGCGCACTGGGGAAAGCAAAAAAACTGCTTTGGTGGTGTTCATGGTGTACTTATGAAGAAGACTTCAAAGACCAACTAAGCAAGCTAGGAGAGTTGAACAAGAATACAACAGAGATCTTATTAAAGTACCCACCACAGTCTTGGTGCAGAGCTTATCTGGATACAGTTTGCAAGAATCAGTTAGTTGATAACAATCTGACTGAATCCTTCAATTCATGGATTTTGAAAGCAAGGAAAAAACCAATAATTAAGATGTTGGAAGACATTAGACTCAAAGTTATGAACATGTTGACAAAACATGAAGCTGAAGCTAGGACATAGAGCAATGAGTTTAGTCCAAAGAGCCTAGAACTCTACAATGAATTCATGGAGATTGCTCAAGTGTGTAAAGTTAATTCCAATAAAGAAGGAGGATATGAAGATAGTGAAAGGTCTGACAAGCATTGTGTCAACTTAAGCATGAAGAAGTGCACCTGCATTGTCGGATATACTCGGTCAATCGGTAGATTTGATATCTTTGAACCATCGAACTTTGGTGTATACCTAGACAACCATAAGTCACACAACCGACCCTTAACCTTCTTTGGCTCTCATTGTTGTGTTCGTTTCAGCCATGAACACCGCCTGGTTTCATAAGTGCGTAGAGAACTGTCCTTACAAAGTTCTCCTTGAAGCGGCTAACACTTCACACTTACATAGGTGATTCCTAAACGTGTCATCCTGTAGATACACTATTTGATATACCCCGTATCAAATTTAGAAATTATTAAAAAGCCTTAATGCTTTATCCTTGGTACTGAACATTGTCTCATCACGAGAATGGACTAAAATTTTATTTGACAATGTTGAACCGTCATTAATGACTTTGTTTGATCTCCTTGAACCTAGATCTTGGGATCTCCAGTCTTCTAGGTAGAGTTACCGCCACAACGACTTGTTCTCGGCCATAGCCCCATTCCCCTTGATGATTTCTCAACTACCTCTCTAGTTAGGCTTTTTGTAAGTGGATCCGACACATTATCACTTGACTTTACATAGTCAATCGTGATAATTCCTCTAGAGAGTAATTGCCTAACGGTTTTATGTCTTCGTCGTATATGACGAGATTTACCGTTATACATAACGCTCCCAGCCCTTCCAATTGCCGCTTGACTATCACAATGTATGCATATTGGTGCCAACGGTTTGGGCCAAAATGGAATGTCTTCCAAGAAATTCCGGAGCCATTCAGCTTCTTCACCGGCTTTATCTAAGGCTATGAATTCAGCCTCCATTGTAGAGCGGGCAATACATGTTTGTTTGGACGACTTCCAAGATACCGCTCCTCCACCAATAGTGAATACATATCCACTCGTGGACTTAGAATCAGTTGAACCGGTGATCCAATTTGCATCACAGTATCCCTCAATCACCGCAGGGAATTTACTGTAGTGCAAGTCAAAGTTCTGGGTATGTTCTAAATATCCCAAAACTCGTTTCATTGCCATCCAATGAGATTGGCCTGGATTGCTCGTATATCGACTCAGTTTACTTATAGCACAAGCTATATCTGGTCGTGTACAATTCATGATATACATTAAGCATCCCAACACACGAGCATAATCCAATTGTGATATGCTTTGGCCTTTATTCTTTGCTAATGCAAGATTCACGTCAATTGGAGTCTTTGCAACTTTAAAGCTCAAGTGCTTGAATTTTTCAAGTACTGTCTTAATATAATGAGATTGTGACAATGCCAGACCTTGAGGAGTCTTATGGATCTTAATTCCCAGAATTAAATCAGCAACTCCCAAGTCTTTCATATCAAACTTGCTATTGAGCATACGCTTAGTAGCATTTATGTTGGCAATGTCATTACTCATTATCAGCATATCATCCACATATAGGCAAACAATGACTATGTGATTTGGAACATTTTTAATGTACACACATTTATCACATTCATTTATCTTAAAACCATTTGACAACATTGTTTGGTCAAATTTCGCATGCCATTGTTTGGGTGCTTGTTTTAGTCCGTAAACAACTTAACGGGTCTACATACCTTCTTTTCTTTACCTGGAACCACAAACCCTTCAGGTTATTCCATGTAAATTTCTTCCTCCAACTCTCCATTTAAGAAGGCCGTCTTAATATCCATTTGATGAATTTCAAGACCATGTACTGCAGCTAATGCTACTAACATCCGTATGGACGTAATTCTTGTAACTGGAGAGTATGTATCAAATTAGTCTAGACCTTCTCGTTGTCTATACCCTTTGACTACGAGTCTTGCCTTGAATTTATCAATAGTGCCATCATTTTTGATTTTTCTCTTAAAAATCCATTTAGAACCCAAAGGTTTATTTCCAGGAGGAAGATCAACCAATTCCCATGTATGGTTGTTCAATATGGATTCTATTTCACTATTGACTGCCTCTTTTCAAAACAATGATTCCGAAGAAGTCATAGCTTCTTTAAATGTTTGAGGCTCATTTTCCAATAAGAAAGTCACACAATCTGGTCCAAATGAAGTAGAAGTTCTTTGACATTTACTACGTCTTGGATTCTCCTGATTACATGTACTTTCTTTTGTTTCTTCCCGAGGTCGTTTAGATCCTTCACCAAACGACTCACATTTCTTTTTATACGGATATATATTTTCAAAGAACTCAGCATTATCTGATTCTATAACCGTATTATTATGAATGTCGGGATTTTCTGATTTATGAACCATAAATCGATATGCTTTACTATTTTTCGCATATCCTATGAAAACACAATCAACGGTTTTCGGTCCTATCTTTACCCTTTTGGGTTTAGGAACTTGCACTTTTGCCAAACACCCCCACACTTTAAAATAATTCAAGTTGGGCTTCCTTCCTTTTCATTTTTCATATGGAATGGATTGTGTTTTGCTATGGGGCACTCGATTTAATATTCGATTAGCCGTAAGAATGGCTTCCCCCACAAGTTCTGTGGCAAACCAGAACTTATCAACAACGCGTTCATCATCTCCTTTAATGTGCGATTCTTTCTTTCCGCAATCCCATTAGATTGGGGCGTGTAAGGGGCTGTTGTTTGATGAATAATTCCATATTCTAAACATATTTCTTCAAAAGGAGATTCATATTCACCACCCCCATCACTTCTTATCGTTTTTACTTTCTTGTTAAGCTGCGTTTCAACTTCATTTTTGTATTGCCTGAATGCGTCTATTGCTTCATCTTTACTATTCAGTAAGTAAATATAGCAATATCGAGTACCATCGTCAATAAAAGTTATGAAATACTTCTTTCCACCGCGAGATGGTATTGACTTCATGTCACAAATATCTGTGTGAATTAAGTCTAAAGGATTTGAATTCCTTTCAACTGACTAATAAGGATGTTTAACATACTTAGATTCCACACATGTTTGACATTTTGATTTTTCGCATTCAAACTTAGGGAGTACTTCCAAGTTAATCATTTTCCGCAAGGTTTTATAATTGACATGACCTAAACGTACATGCCATAAATCATTTGACTCAAGTAAGTAAGACGAAGCTGAAATATTATTATTGTTTTCCACAACTATTACATTCAGATTGAAAAGGCCCTCGATGAGGTAACCTTTTCCTACAAATATTTCATTCTTACTTATGACAATCTTGTCGGACACAAAAACGCACTTAAAACCGTGCTTAACAAGAAATCCAGTAGAGACTAAATTCTTTCTCATTTCGGGAACATGAAGGACATTGTTCAAAGTCATGACCTTGCCAAAAGTCATTTTCAGAAATATCTTCCCATATCCTTCAACTTTTGTTGTTGAAGCATTTCCCATATAAACTGTCTCTCCGGGTCCAGCAGGAGCATAAGTAGCAAAAGCTTCTCTAACTGCACAAACATGGCGAGTGGCTCCAGAATCAAACCACCACTGTTTAGGATTTCCCACCAAGTTACATTCAGAAAGCATGGCACACAAGTTATCAACATCATCATGCTTTACTACCATGTTTGCTTGACCCCTTTTCTTGTCTTTCTTCGGAGCATGACACTCCGTAGATTTGTGTCCGATTTTTTTACAGTTGTAGCAGATTCCACTGAACCGCTTCTTGCTTGGGTTGTATTTCGGAACAGAAGCCTTCTTCCTCTTTTTGTTATCTTCAACAATATTTGCTCCCATTATTGTTGAATTTTCACGGCCTCTCCTTTCAGCAGCTTTATTTTCCTCTTCGATTCTCAACCGAACAATTAGATCTTCAAGGGACATTTCCTTTCGTTTGTATTTCAAATAATTTTTGAAGTCCTTCGACAACGGAGGCAACTTCTCAATCATTACTGCTACTTGGAATGCTTCATTGATGACAAGACCTTCAGCAAGTAGATCATGAATAATCACTTGCAATTCCTGGACTTGGGTAATAACAGACTTGCTATCTACCATTTTGTAGTCCAAAAATTTTACGGCAATGAATTTCTTCATCCCGGCATCTTCAGTTTTATATTTCTTTTCAAGCGCATTCCACAATTCTTTTGACGTCTCCACGCCACTGTATACATTATACAGATTATCTTCCAGTTCGCTAAGAATATAATTCTTGCATAAAAAATCAGAATGCTTCCACGCTTCAATCACGACAAAGCGTTCATTCTCTGGAGTTTTATTTGGCAGATCATGAACATCTTCCTTGATGAACTTCTGTAGACATAACGTAGTTAAGTAGAAGAACATCTTCTGCTGCCAGCGCTTGAAATCAATCCTGGAAAATTTTTCGAGTTTTTCTGCCGGTGCCAACGCCGGTGTTCGGCTTGTCGATGTGTTGGCAGTCACCGTCGGAACAGCTTGGTTTTCGCTTTCAGTCGTCATTTTTTCTGTAAAAGAATGACACAAACAAATATTTTCAAACTGGAGTAAAAATCACGTAGATTTTAATCTCCAACAAACCGCCACGAAGGCTTTACTCTCCAAAACGGGAGTACACAAAACCACAAAGGTTTTAGTTTGCAGAATAATAAGAATAACACAAATACAAAAATAAATATTAAATTCCTTAAGATTGTTAGTCCCGCCAATATTGTTGTATTTATAAATAATAATTCTGGGAAATATAAGTTATCGTAATGAAGTAGTAATTAATTCGAGCTCACTGAATTCACAGTGTTTCCTTAAGGAATTTAATCCCCTCCTAGTACCCAAGGTTATGGATTATTTCCTCCCAGGATAGAACGAATCACACACTGGTGTAGCGGTACTTCAAATCCCAGTATTTCAGCGAACACAAAGTTCGGTAGCAAATCACACTTATAGTTGCTTTGTTTGAAGTTAAAACAATGCAGAACAAAGGAGTAGAAACTCAGAAAATCGTATGGAAATGCTGAGAGGAAGGAGTGCAATGTATAGCCAATGAGCGTTTTCAGTTTAGTGTTTGTTTTGTCTTTCTTCAACAGCTGCTGCACATATTTATAGCAGTCAGCTTTGAAGATGAACGACCCTCCACCCTCCATGGTGGAGCATGCCGGGAAGAGCATACGGATTGGAACATATCTGTTACAAATGCGGATAATCTTACGTTAATATTTACTATTAATAAATAAGTCCGAAGCCGAAGCCGAAGCCGAAGCCGAAGCCGAGCCGAGCCGAGCGAGCGACGACGACGGCGCGAGGCTTGCTTTCTTCTTAACTCTTTAAGAGCTACAAGAAGAGCAATTATATATATACCCACCAAAAATCTTTTCCTCTTCCAATATGGGACAATGTCTCATTGTCAAGAGGGGAAAACTTAAAATTTTATTCAAAATTTTTATTTTCCATCCATTTCCCATTCACCCTCATTTTAAGACTATTTCATCATAAATAACAAAAACCTCAACAATAACATCCAGTGTTTCAAAATAATTTTATAATTTATCTCTATTTTCAAGGTCAGAAGTGTTGTAGTGCAAATTCCAGACATGGAGGTCTGAAGGTCGCCTATTATAGTACAAACTTATGAGAGTCTAAAGTGCGCCCTGAGGCAGTGCAAACTTCAGATATCCGTGTTTGAAGTCTGGCTAAGGCAGTGCAAACTTGATACAGAGTCACTCTAAAGTTTGCCTGAGGTAGTGCGAACTTCAGACATCGAGGTCTAAAGTGAAGCCTGAAATTTGCATGAGGTTGTACAAACTTCAGATATTGGCATCTGAAATTCGCCTGAGGTAGTCTAAAGTAAAGCCTGAACTTTGCCTGACGTTATACAAACTTCAGATATCGGTGTCTGAAGTTCGCCTGAGGTAGTGCAAACTTCAGACATTGACATCTGATAAATAACATGTTTTATGAAACATTGCATTTCTTTACAATGCCCACTTCAGAAGAGCACTAATTTCCATACTTGAATCCCATGCCAATTACAATACGTACTCACTTGACAATTCAAGTAAAAACAATCATTTACCTTGTTAAAAAAGTTAAACTCCATATATATTGAGATAAAAGGGTTAATGATTGCTATAATTGGATAAAGATTTTTCTGAAACCCAACAAATGCCAACCAACAAAAAGAGTAAGAACGATAAACTGAAGTTGAAATACGAGTTCATCTAATTCCATTAATAATAAAGAGAAATTGTTTCTCCTGATATATTATATGAAGGACTTGCATTGATTATGGCATAATACTGGAGTCATGGGATGATCAGGGATATCTTATTTGTGAGAGGGCTCTTGAAATTGGTCGAGTGGAAGATAACTTCAAGCTTAGAAAACCAGTCATGATAATGGTAAAACCATAGCAGAGTCTTGCTACGATCTGAGATGAGCTTAATTATAAACAATAAGAATTCATACAGTTGACCTTAACTTACTCGGAATTGAGGTGCAGTAATTGTTGTTTTTTTTATTAGGAGGGCTAGTGAATGGAACTAGAGGAGGCTGTTTGATTGATCTTCAGTTGTGAAGGAACCTTTATTAATCTTTGGTGATATCTATTTTTCAACAAGATTTAGTTGGGAGGCATTGGTTAAATGAAGCAGCTTTATTCTCAGTAGATAGACCAGTTGGTTCTTGTCATATAAAGTAGGGCAAAGGTCCAAATATGCCCTTGTATTATACGAAATTGAACACATTTACCCTTCGTTAATACTTTAACTCAAATATGGCCTTATCGTCATATAGTTGGTCCATATATGCCCTTAGAGTTACACAGTTGGCTCATATATGCCCTTTTCAAAACGGAATTCACCAAAACTAATTAGCTCTTTCTTTAATTGTATTAAAGTGTATTACAAACACTATTTCTTTTTTATTAGTACTTTTTTTTTCTTTACCTTTCTCTTTTCTTTCTTCTTTTTTATTTTCTTCTCTTTTTTTCCCTTTTTCTTTCTTCCTTATCCGTTTCCTCCATTACTGATGTTTTCTCCATTTTCGTCACCAATTTCACTTGATAAAACTCATGAATTCCAATTACTAAGAAAATTCTCCCATAAGGTAATCAAGTTCCAATTTCACTAGCCCTCTAAATAAATGAAATTAAATTATTCCAAAAATTATGGTTTAAACTTTAAAATAATAAAAACATATCAACCTTTAACAATACTCAAAAGACCAAAATATTTAAATTATTTTTAGAAAGATAATTTAATGATTAAAAGCCTAGAGTTCAAGTTGTAGTGTTATAAATTTGAGTTGTTAGTCTTTTTTCAGCAGGACATTTTCTATTTTTTTTATTAACTATGTAGATTAGGGGCGTACATGGAACGGGTTGGTTCGATTTTTATCAAAATCAAACCAAACCAATTATATCGGTTTGGATTGTTCGATTTTGTTGGATTTTCGAATTTTTTGTTACATAAATATTATTTCAATCTTATTTTGTTAAATTTTTTAGAAGTAAATATATGTTCAGTAAAAATTAAAAAATTGACAAACATATGATCTATAAAAATATTCTTATGGGAGAATTTTCTTAGTAATTGGAATTCATGAGTTTTGTCAAGTGAAATTGGTAATGAAAATGGAAAAGACATCATTAATGGAGGAAATCGGATAAGGGAGAAAGAAAAAGGAAAAAAAAAAGAAGAAAAGAAAAAAGAAGAAAGAAAAGAGAAAGGTAAAGAAAAAAAGTACTAATAAAAAGAAAATAGTATTTGTAATACACTTTAATACAATTAACGAAAGAGCTAATTAATTTGGGTGAATTCCGTTTCGAAAAGTGCATATATGGGTCAACTGTGTAATTCTAAGGGCATATATGGACCAACTATGTGACGGTAAGGGCATATTTGAGCTAAAGTATTAACGAAGGGCAAATGTGCTCAATTCCGTGTAGTATAAGGACATATTTGTACCTTTTCCGTATAAAATATCTATTCTTCTAGGAGTATTATTTTTAATTTTAGTTTCTAGTGGTAAAAGTATAATGATATTAAAAGAAAAGTAGGTATCGTCTTTCCACACTTTCTTCTTGACATGAATTGTATCTGATCTAATGCTAAAATATTCGGAACTAGCAAGTACGGAGAGAATGGGGGTAAGGGAGAACTGTTTGTCATGTATTGTTTGTTGCCAAGCTGCTTTTTTGCGAAACGAATTATTTTCAACTAGTCATATATTTAATTGTTATTGTAACCACTAGACATGAATGGCTAATGGTGTTGTGATATATCTAGTTGGTATTGTATCCACTAAACATGAATGGCTAATGGTGTTAGTGATATATGTTGCGCCCCGTTTTCTCGCGAAATCGGGTTTCAACATGTGACAACTCTTTTAAGAAAGTATTAAAAGAAGAGAGTCGCCACCTAACGGTTTTAAGGTGTGTTACGGCATCTATTTGCATATGAATCGGGTTAAACTAGTTTGCATCACCAAAGATCGAGTAAGGGCTCGAAATTACCTCGAAGAGAAAGTGTTAGGTACTCTTTGAGGTCCACAATTGTGGGTCCCGGCCGAACTTGAATTATATGAATTAGTCAGATAAACGAAGACAGAGAAAAACAAGAAATTTGGAAAATTTATTAAAAGACTTTGAGTAAATACGAACACCTGATTCAAAGATAAACAAGAATAAGATTGGGGGGGGGGGGGGGCCAGGGGAGGTCCTAAATTTTTTAGCCTAAAGGATCACCCCGTGCAACATAAATAATACTTCGTAACTCCCTCGAGATGGGGTGTTACTCGTATTATTCAGCGGGCATAGACTATCATCTCGGTCCTAAATTTTTTAGCCTAAAGGATCACCTCGTGCAACATAAATAATACTTCGTAACTCCCTCGAGATGGGGTGTTACTCGTATTATTCAGCGGGCACAGACTATCATCTCCTGCTACCCGATTACTATCTTTAAGTTATTACCTAAAGCGTACTAGTTAAATCTAAATTGTGCCTTATGCGTGCACTCCCCGTCCCATACCTATGGTCCAGGAGGCATTTGGACCTCTATTTTGGGTGGTTCTAGACTTGACTTAGGCTGCTCAGAAAATGTTAAAATTAGGCGACAGTTCAAAATAGATAGGACTGCAATTAAATACAATTAAAGGCTCAAGTTAGCCTCCGCGATTAGATAATAAAGGCACGCAGACAGATTTCTATGTAGGGTATTAGGCAGTTTCAGAATTGAGGGAGATTGAATTCGTTAAGCCCTATAGACATGGCTTCTAGATGATCTGATTCAGATATGCAAGCTATTTTAGACCTATGATTTCTAAATTACTAGTTGTAAATACCTGCTGCTGCTAAGTCGCTTATTACAAATTATAAGTTAATAGACATATAGGCATGATCTCTAAATGATTTGCACAGATAGTGAAACTTATTGGAAATGCTCAAAATTAATTATGCTTCCTAATAATTGCGTGGATGAGCAATGAAACAACATTTAAAAAGCGAGCAGTGATGTCTTATGGGCATGATTTCTAGAGATTGACGATTGGAACTGATTTTATACCTTAGCTCTTATAGGCATACTGTATAGATGAACGAAGCGAATTAATTAGTTAAAATCCTATAGGCATGGTATCTAATGAACATGGTGTGGATTAAAGAACAATTGTTAGCAGTTATATCCTATATGCATGCTATATAGCAACACATAGCAGTAGACATGGGAATAAATAGAGCACTCATGCTTTGACAGTACACCAGTTATGTGAGTGTGTGATTGCCCTAATAATATGATCTCTAATAGTGCACAAAGAGATTTAAATATAACAGGCTGGAAAGCAAATGTATCACACAAAATCCTATGAGCATGCTTTCTACCCTTTTCATGCAGGTATTAGGAGATACCCATTTTTCAATTTCACTATTACCCCAATTGTTATTACAGAATTATTACAAACCCAATAATGAATAAATTATAAAGTGGTAGACGTAATAACAATAGGCCCAAGAGAGGCCCAAAGAGATACCCATCACTGCCAGGTCTTCAACTAAACTCTTTCTCCACCTTTTAGCACACACGGATCTCAACATAGCCCAGAAATCATAGGAGAACTCAAACCAAACCAAACAGCCATGGTTTGATCATAGGATCCAAAAACCAATCAATCACACAAATTAATTTGCACATTCAACAGACAGAAAGAGGGACAAAGCTGAGTAGTAAAGAAAGTGGCCAAAGAACCTCAGGTCCTAGTGTGTTAGAGTTCACAAGGGTCTCAAAATGGACCCCGAGCAGTGTTTACACTAGGGAGGCTAATAGAGAAAGCTTTAGTGGCTTGGCTTTCAGCCGGCCAAGAATTATAGATTCAGAATAGGGTAAATAACCAATGAGAATGAAAAATAGTGACCAACTAGTAGAATTTGAAGAAGTGTATTTGCATTTTTTAGAAACAGGCATTACAGAGGTGATCACACAATGAACACATCAGCAAAGAGGGTAAACAAACTTAAAAGACATGTTGATATCACAAGTTCACACTTAGCATATTGGGGCAGGGGACATTTGTGGGAAGCAAGGGGGTAATTATGACTTCTGGGATTGCAAGCTAATAAGCAAAGGTGTATTAGGCCAGGACCTTAGATGCGTCAAGTTTCCAAGGGTTTCGAGGAACCCAGGGTAATGCTCGTACCCAAGGAAGGTCGAAAAATAGGAATTCCGGTGGCCTTGGCTTTCAGCCGGCCAAGAGCCAGAGTAGAACAAGAGAATAAGCGAACAACAAAATAAAGATCTTTAGCTTTTTAGTGGAAATTTTGTGATTCGCCGACTGTCCAAAAGGGAATGGGGGAGGGGTTTATATAGTAGTGAAAAAATCGAGCAATAATCAAGGAAACAGAGTAAATTAAGCAACAAGCAAGGAAAATAAATATGCAAATCAATCTGAAAATCAATTTAAGAGAGAAATCTGTAAACCCTAGTTTTTTAGGGAAAGTGCAAATAAATAGAATCTAAACAAAAAATCAGACTCACATAGTAGCATAGAACATATATAAATAGAATATCGTTCAAAATCAGAGATTTGAACCATTTTGGTTCGATTTCGGAAGAGATTTGCTTGCCATGATTAGGAATGCACTTAGGTAATACCATAAGAGAACAACCAGTACCAAAAGGGGGTCATATATGGCAAGAAATGGTAGTCAAATCCCTTATTTAGTGGGATTAGGAGAAGGATTTAGGGGGGCGGTGGTTTAGGGTTCTTCAGAGATAGAAGGGGATGTTGAGAGAGTGTGAGGGCGGTGGGTTAGGGGATAATAAGTTAGGGTTTGGGGGTTGGGTTAATTAAAAGGGAAGGGTGAATAAGGGTCGTTGATCTTGAGAAATCAACGACAAAGATTAAAAGTTGGAACGGGCAGGTCATGGAGATGGGGCACCAACCGGGTTTTGGATTAGTGGGTCATTTGGTTTGGGCTGGGGTATTTGGGCTAGATGTTTGAGGGTTTTGGGCTATTTATTTGGTCCGAAATTGGTTTTAAAATGGGATGTTGTTTAAATACCCAATATTTATCAAAAAAATAATTTATAAAAGTAATTAATAAATAATAAAAAATATTATTTGTGCACTAAAATGATGGTAAATAATAACTTAACATTAATATAAAATGTTATTTCGGACAAGTAATGTAATTATACATGAATATAGGCTATTATTGCAAAAACGTGCAATTAGCCTAAAAATGCAAATGCAATTATAGAAAAATGAAGTAAAATATTATAAAACATACATGTTAGTGTAAATAATAAGTTTGGATGATTAAATCATTATAAAAATAATTTGAAGGGTAATTATTGGATATTTATGTAATAAAATGCAACAAGAAATTAATTTAGAGCTTCTAAAAATTATGAAAAATTATGAAAATTGCTTGTATGGGTTTTTAAACTAAATGATGATGCAAATGATATTTTGAAAGTATATATATATATATTCTTTTAAAAATATTAGGGAAAAATTGGGTATCAACAGCTGCCCCTCTTTACCCGGGAATGATGAAAGAATTGTCGGGTAAAGAAATGATGACCGATTTTGACCGAATGGGATGTTTTGAAAAATAGAGGCCGAAATTTGGTTTTTGAGTTGCCTACATATCCCTGGTATTACGGGAATCAAGTCGCGTGTAGTTCTGGATCTAGCGGTGAACTGAGCCGATGGAGCTGTTGCAAGAATGGTCGTATGCTTGGAAAGTGTTCCTTTAGGTAGGATAATATCATATGAGTTTATATGAGGTTGTGAATGGATGTATCTCAAAACGGTTATGGATGAGCATTTGAACGGTTATCAAGTGGAAGCGGGTAGCGGACGGTGGTTGGCTACATTTGAGGTAATTTCAGGATGTGAGCACCAAACGAAAACCGGAGTGAAGATTGCTCCCGTTTAAAAGAACGGTTATCTCCTAGATTACCTACAAAACTTAAACGCAATGCATGTAAGTATATATGGATTATTGCGAGAATTTAAACATGATGCAAATTTTCTTTGGACTGTGAAAGTTGTCTTTGGACGGTGGGGATGATGTCCTTAGACCATGACGTCCTAGGCCATGAATCATATGATAGGGGATTCGCCGGCCATAAGATGATGTCCACGGGCCATGAAAATGGTGCCTCTGAACCATGACGCCTTTGAATAATGATGTGCAATACTGAGAGATCCTTAGGCCATGGAATGGTGTCTTCCGGCTATGAGGATGATGCCTTCGGACTATGACGCCTTTGGACAAAATGGAGATATTTCAGCCTATGAAGTGCAAATATGTGACGCTTGGTCACATGCAAAGATGAGACAAGACAAGGCTTAGTCTTGTGTATGATGAGTGCAATGCTTAGCCCTAGGTGAACAGAGGATACTGCTAGGTCTTAGGTGGTGTAGTGGGGATAGTATTTAATCTTGAGGAAAAGGCAGTGCTTAGCCATATGCAAGAGAGGGGCAGGGCTTAGACTTATGCAAAATAGGAGACAACTCTTAGTCTCATGCGAGTAAGGGAAGCGATGCTTAGCTTCATGCAAAATAGGAGACAATGCTTAGTCTCATTCAAAAAAGGCAGTGCTTAGACTTGTGCAGTTAAGGAGGCGATGCTTAGCCTCGTGCAAATAGGAGACAATGCTTAGTATCGTGCAAAGAAAGGAGACAATGCTTATGCAGATAAAGGAGACAATGCTTAGTCTCATGCAAAGAAAAGGAGACTGTGCTTAGTCTCGATGTAAGGAAAGGAAGAGCTTAGCCTTATAGGATTAGGGAGGCAATGCTTAGCCTTATACGATTAGGGAGGTAATGCTTAGCCTCATGCGAAAGAGGAGACAGTGCTTAGTCTCATGCAAAGAAAGGCGATGCTTATCCTTATGCAATTTATGGAGGCAATGCTTAGCCTCATGCAAAAATAGGAGACAATGTTTAGTCTCATGCAAAGAGAAGAAGACAGTTCTTAGTCTCATGCAATTAGGAGACATTGCTTAGTCTCATGCAAAGAAAGGCGATGCTTAGCCCTATGCAAGGAGAGGAGACAGTGCTTAGTCTCATGCAAAGAAATGTCAACCTTAGCCTTATGCAAGGAGAGAAGACAATGCTTACTCTCATGCAAAGAAAGGGAGACAGTGCTTAGTCTCATGCAATTAGGAGACATTTCTTAGTCTCATGCAAAGAAAGGCCGAGCTTAGCCTTATGCAAGGAGAGGAGACAATGCTTAGTCTCATGCAAAGAAAGGCCGAGCTTAGCCTTATGCAATTTATGGAGGCAATGCTTAGCCTCATGCAAAATAGGAGACAATGCTTAGTCTCGATGCAAGGAAAGGCAGTGTTTGGCCTTATGCAATTCGGGAGGCAATGCGTAGCCTCATGCAAAAATAGAAGACAATGCTTAGTCTCGATGTAAGGAAAATGATGAGTGACAGTAGAGTGTTTCTTAGCTGGAGATGCTTGGGGATATATAATCCGCTATCTTGAAGGTAGTGACATGACGTGTCTGCAGATATTATTGTCTTACTGTTCCTGCATCCAAAGAAAAATTGTGAGTTTTGCAGGGGAAGGTTGGTTCGCGCTTTTGTCTTTTGCTTTGCCTGTGCTCCTGTCTTGAGATCCTGTTTGAGTCACCCTGGGTAGCATCTGGCTGTTTATAGAAATAAAGTTTTTCGAAAAAAATGTGTGCATTTGATGAATGTAGTTATTTGAGATATACTATCGACTAAGTTAGATGAACCAATGACTGTGACATATTTTAGAGACATTGCGACCTCCTTGCTTTAGAATTTTGAGGGTCCTCCTCAAAATTCTGCCCCAGTTTAAAAGCAATTCTTTGACTGTTCTGTGTATTACGATGTCGGTTGAACTTGCTTTAGAATTTTGAGTTCCTCCTCAAAATTCTGCCCCAGTTTTCTGATCATGACAAAAATGAAGACTTTATTGAGTTGTGACCGAACCCATAGGGTTGCCTACGTATCCCCTCTTAAATGAGAATCAGGTCAAGCGTAGTTTAGTTACATCAAATGAAGAAATGTAAACAATATAAACATAGTATCTCTTAACTATGTATGAGTTGATAGGTTTTGGCCAAACTTCTCTGTCCATCTCTGCGAGTATGAGCGCTCCTCCTGTTAATACTCGATGAACCATGTAGGGGGCCTTGCCAATTGGGTAAAAATTTCCCTTTGGCTTCATCTTAATGCGGGAAGATCCGCTTCAGCACCAGCTGCCCTAGTGTGAATTGTCTAGACCTGACCCTTTTGTTGAAAGCTCTGGACATTCTGTTCTGGTAAAGTTGACTGTGACATACTGCGTTTATTCTTTTTCCGTCAATAAGAGCCAGTTGCTCATAACGACTTCGTATCCATTCAGCATCACTAAGTTCAGCCTCTTGTATGATTCTCAAAGAAGGAATTTCTACTTCTGCGGGAATAATGGCTTTAGTGCCATAGACCAGCAAATAAGGAGTTGCCCCAGTTGATGTGCGAACCGTGGTACAATATCCAAGTAGGGCAAATGGTAACTTCTCGTGCCATTGTTTGTGATTATCTACCATCTTCCTTAATATCTTCTTGATGTTCTTATTGGCGGCTTCCACAGCTCCATTCATTTGTGGCTTGTATGCTGTGGAATTCTTATGCTTGATCTTGAAGGTTTCACATATAGATTTCATTAAGTCACTGTTAAGGTTGGCGGCGTTGTCGGTGATGATAGATTCTGGCACCCCGAATCGACAGACAATACGATCTCTAACGAAATCTGCGACGTCCTTTTTAATTACAGACTTGTAAGATGCGGCTTCAACCCATTTTGTGAAATAGTCTATGGCCACTAGAATGAACCTGTGCCCATTTGAAGCGGCGGGTTCGATTGGACCGATGACATCCATTCCCCAAGCGGAGAAAGGCCAAGGTGCACTTGTTGCATTGAGTTCATTGGATGGCACTCGTATCATATCTGCATGTACTTGGCATTGATGACACTTTTGGACATACCTGATGCAGTCCGTTTCCATAGTCATCCAGAAATATCCTGCTCTTAATATCTTCTTAGCTAAAATAAAGTCGTTCATGTGTGGTCCGCAAGCTCCGGCATGTATCTCTTCGAGCAGTTTGGAAGCTTCCTTGGCATCAACACACCGTAATAATCCTAGGTCTGGAGTCCTTCTGTACAAAATTCCTCCACTTTGGAAGAAATGGTTGGAAAATCTTCGGAGTGTGCGTTTCTGAGTATGATTTGCGTGCTCCAGGTACTCTCCTTTTGCCAAGTATTCTTTGATGTCATGAAACCATGGATTCCCATCAGCTTCTTCTTCAACATGAGCACAATAAGCTGGCTGATTATGGATTCCTACTGGAATAGGATCGATGGAATTCTTGTCTGGGTGTGGTATCATGGAAGATAGAGTGGCCAACGCATCTGTGAACTCATTTTGGATTCTCGGAACATGTTTGAACTCTATTTTTGTGAACCTCTTCATCAACTCTTGTACGTAGTACAAATATGGCAATATTTTGGTATTCTTTGTAGCCCATTCTCCTAAAACCTGATGTACCAAAAGGTCTAAATCTCCAATTACCAGCAATTCCTGAACGTTCATGTTAATGGCCAACTTGAGCTCCAAGATGCAAGCCTCGTATTCTGCCATATTATTGGTACACGAAAATCTAAGTTTTACGGATACCGGATAGTGTTGACCCGTCTCTGATACCAAAACTGCTCCAATACCTACTCCTTTGAAGTTCACAGCTCCATCGAAAAACACTCTCCAACCGTCATAGGTTTCGGTGATATCTTCTCTTACGAATAATACCTCTTTATCGGGAAAATACATTTCCAGTGGTTCGTATTCTCCGCCCATAGGATTTTCTACCAGATGATCTGCCAATGCTTGTCCCTTGACCTCTTTCTGAGTCACATAGATGATGTCGAACTCACTCGGTAGTATCTGCTATTTTGCCAATTTTTCCGTAGGCATGGGTTTCTGGAAGACGTATTTTAATGGATCCATTCTTGATATGAGATATGTGGTATATGAACAGAAGTAGTGCCTCAACTTCTGAGCTATCCACGTTAAAGCACAGTAGGTGCGCTCCAACAAAGAGTATCGTGTTTCGTAGGGTGTGAACTTCTTATTAGATAGTATATGGCATGTTCCTTTCTTCCCGTCTCGTCGTGTTGTCCCAAGACACAACCGAAAGCCCCATCCAGTACAGATAAATAGAGTAGCAGAGGTCTCCCAGGTTCTGGTGGGACCAGAACAGGTGGTTTGGATAAATATTCCTTGATCTTGTCAAAGACTTTCTAGCATTCTTCAGTCCAACTTGTTGCAGCGTCTTTCTTTAACATTTTGAAAATCGGTTCACAAATCACAGTTGATTGTGCTATGAAACGGCTGATGTAATTGAGATGCCCCAAGAAACTCATCACATCTTTCTTGTTCTTTGGAGGTGGCAAATCTTGGATACCCTTGACCTTTGACGGGTCTAGCTCAATTCCTCGATGGCTGACGATGAACCCTAACAGCTTTCCAGTGGGGACCCCGAAGGCACACTTTCCGGGGTTCAGTTTCAGGTTGTACCTTCGAAGTCGATTAAAGAATTTCCTCAAATCTGCTATATGATATGTGCTTCTCTTGGATTTGATGATGACGTCATCCACGTACACCTCTATCTCCTTGTGTATCATGTCATGGAAAATGGTTGTCATGACCCTCATATAAGTGGCTCCAGCATTCTTTAGGCCAAACGGCATCATTTTGTAGCAATACACTCCCCATGGTGTAATAAAGGCTGTCTTTTCGGCATCCTCTTCATCCATCCAGATCTAATGATATCCCGTGAAGCAATCCACAAAGGATTGGAGTTCATGCTTGGCATAGTTGTCGATCAGTATGTGTATATTGGGCAACGAGAAATCATCTTTGGGACTTGCTCTGTTTAAGTTACGATAGTCGACACACACTTTGACCTTCCCATCTTTCTTTGGAACTGGCACAATGTTAGCCAACCAGGTCGGATATTCAACCACTTTGAGAACCTTGGCTTTGATCTGCTTGGTGACTTCCTCCTTTATTTTCAGACTCATATTTGGCTTGAATTTTCTGAGCTTCTGCTTTACATGCAGACACATAGGGTTGGTAGATAGTTTATGAGCAACTATGGACGTGCTCAAATCGGTCATATCATTATAGGACCATGCAAAGATATCCTCATACTCCTTCAAGAACCGGACGTACTCTGCCTTCTCTGATGGTGATAGGTGAATGATTACACGTGTTTCCTTGACTGTTTCAGAGTCTCCCAAATTAACTGTTTGGGTATCATCTAAATTGGACTTAGGCTTGTTTTCAAAGTTTTCCACTTCTCTGACAATTTTCTCGGGTATTATATCCTCCTCCAGATCCTCTGAATCATTATCCTTATATTGCGTTGTCTCATTACATATCACAGTCGTAAGTTTATCGGGATAGGTAATAATAATACTGTAGAGAAAAACGTAAAGAATAATAATAAATACTAAAAATAACAATGCATTAGATAAATCTTGAAAACGTCAAACAAGTACGGCTCGATGACCCGAGCAATTATTTCAAACAAAACATGCTTATAACAAAATACTGAAAATGTCTTAAATGCTCATAAAATTGCTTTTAAAATAAATGATGTTAATTTCCAGGCTACCCAGGAACTCAACGGGCCCTTGATGGTGCAACAGTCCAGTTCTTGAGAATAGCTCCCTTCTCCATGGTCTGAATAATGAGGCCTTCCTCCTCCTCCTCCTCAACTATCGCACTGCAATTCATGTCTTCATCATCCAGAAACAGATTCCTTATACCAGCTAGAACTTCATCTTCTTCGGACTCCTACATCATGTCAGCTTGATGAAATGACTGGCTCAAATGTGGTACTGGTTGCTGTAGAGGGTAATAAGGACCACGCCATGGTGGCGACCAATTCTGATACTCGTGCTAGGTGTATTCATACTCAAGCCCAAAAGTTGTGCCGTGACCGGAACAGTTTGATTGGTGTAAATGGGATTACTCCCGTCCCCATGGATGATCACTTCCGGATGGTTCCACTCAAACTTCACGACCTGATGTAAAGTAGTAGCTACAGCTCCAGCGGCGTGTATCCAAGGTCGTCCCAATAATAGGTTGTAGGTAGCAGATATGTCCAACACTTGAAACTCAACATCAAACCAGGTTGGGCCCATCTGTAGGTTGAGGTTGGTCTCCCCAGTTGTGGCCCTTTGAGACCCATCAAATGCTTTTACATCCATACTTCCTGCTCATATCTCGTGCAGACCTTTACCCAACCTTTTCAAAGTAGTTAGTGGACAGATGTTGAGACTCGAACCCCCATCTATCAGGACTCTAGCAATGAACTTGTCTTCAAACTACACTGTGATATGCAGTGCCCTATTATGACTTAATCCTTCTGGTGGCAGCTCGTCTTCATGAAAAGTGATCTTGTGGCTTTCCAACACTTGCCCTACCATGTTGGTCATCTCTCCACTGGTGATGTTGTTGGGTACATAGGCTTCGTTCAACACCTTCATCAGGGCATTCCTATGTGCCTCGAAGTTTTGCAGCAGTGATAAAATGGATATTTGAGCAGGAGTTTTGTTCAGATGATCAACCACAGAATATTCCCTTGCTTGCACCTTTATCCAAAGGTCATCCGGGCCAGTCTCAATGATAGGTGAATTAGATGCAGTTTCTTTGCTCGTTCCTCCTAAATGCTCGGGTGTATAAACCCTACCAGCTGTGGTCATTCCTTGCGCTGCACCTGTTTCTTCCATTTTTGCCTTTCCTTTTCTTCTTGCTTCCACAACATAATCCCATGCTACCATCACGGTGAAGGGCGTTGTTACTTCAACCTCAAACGGAGTTGGTGTAGCTACCTCAACTTCAATTGGTGCCTGAGTCTGTACCATGATAGGTGTGAGAGTGATTGGAGATGTTTCAGAATTATACCCTTCCCGAATGAGTCCAATTGACCCCTCTGAGTCCCATTCTTCATCGGTCTCTATCACGTTTACTCCTCCACCCCTATGATCTGGGAGCGGATTGTTACGGACATTGGGTGCAGCCGCTTTTGCCTATATGACTTTGGTGTCAATTAATGTCTGTATCTTATCATTCAAAGTACGAAACTCATCAATAGTATGACATTTCATGCCTGAGTGATAGGCACTGTCTTGTTTGGATTAATCCACTGGGAAGAGTTTTTCATAGCAACAGCGGGAATGGGAGTGATATAACTGGCAACTTTCAATCTCTCATACATCTGGTCTATAGGTTCAACAATTGGGGTGTATTGTCTCGGTGGTCTGCGGTCGAAATTTGGTCTAGGTTTTTGGTAGTTTTGGCGGGCTGGTGGTGAGTGGTAGTATGCGGGTTGGGTGTTATAGGTATGGTAAGTGGTGGCAGGTTGTTGGTATCTGGGAGGTGAAGGCTTATATGTGGGTGGAGGTGTTTGGCATATGAAAGGAGACTTCGGACCTTGGGCTACCATTACTGCACCTATTTCTTTCTTCTTGGAGATACCTCCTAACTGCAGGGCCTTATTTGTGGCTTGGAGTGCTTCAAAATTTGTCACCATTCCGCTTTTGACCCATTCTTCTATTCTCTCTCCCAACTTGATGATATTAGAAAATTTATGATTTTCAATAACCATCAATCTTTCGTAGTATTGCGGATCCTGAGCTCTGACGAAGAACTTATTCATCTGTTCTTCTTCTAGCACTGGCCTTACTTTTGCAGCTTCAGACCTCCACCGAGTAGCATATTCGCGGAAAGTTTCCGTTGGCTTCTTCTTGAGATTTTGAATGTAGAAAATGCCTGGTGCGTTTTCTGTGTTAAACCTGAATCGATCAATGAAATCTGATTCCATGCTCACCCAATTAACCTATTTCTTTGGGTTCTGACTGATGTACCAATATAGGGCGTCTCCGGTGAGGCTTCTCATGAACAGCTTCATGCGGATTCTTTCATCCCTGCCAACTCCTACAAGCTTGTCACAATATATTCTCAAATGTACCTTCGGATCACCAGTTCCGTCAAACATTTCGAACTTAGGAGGTTTGTAACCCTCTGGAAGTTCTACATCTGGCTGAATACACAAATCTTCACAATTCAAACCCTTAATGCCTTTGCCCCCTTTGATACTTTGAACCCTGCCAGTAAGTTTCTTGAGTTCCTCTGCCATGTTCTTGATGAGCAGGTCCTTCTCGGCAGATTCGGGTATGTATAGGGTCTGTTGTGGGGTGTGGGGTAAGGTTTCCATATATATAGGATTGCTTTGGTGGACTCCGGGAATCTGGGCGTAATAGTGGTCATTGGTTGAGTTTTTTGGGTCAGGAGTAGGCTGTGATGCATTCTGAGGGATGTGGTATGTGGTTGTTTGTTAGTATTAAGTTAGGTGGTGATGGTGTTGTTGGAGAGTAGGTATCGGTGTTGTAGTTCTGAGAAGGTGTGGTGTATTGATATGGTGCGGGAGGATTCGGTGGTGGGTTTTGATTCTGCGTGTTTTGGGGAGGTATCGGGTTTTGGGCATTTGTGTTTTATTGGTTGATGTCAGGGACGTTTAGGGTGAGGGAAAGGTTTGCCAAGTTCCGGCCCTGCTCAAGTTCCCCTTGTAGTTCCAATATTTTCTGTTCCAGACGTAGGACTAATTCGTTCTGTGCTGGAGTATTCTGACCGTCTGAGGTTTCAACGTTCTCTGCATTGTCCTTTCTGATACCGCTTAAATCGTCCATTTTTTCTTTCCCTTTGCTTTTGCCTTTAGGATAACTTGGTGGAGGAGAAGGTGGAGGACCTCTAGATCTAGTATGATATGCGGATGAGGCCAATATGCACAAACCAACCTTTGGGGAATGGGAATAAACAAAGAAAAGAAAACAAAAAGGTAACCAAATCAATAAGGGATATTGAAAGAATGCTTGCAATATTAAACATGTGTTGCAGAATCAGTAAATAAATTCGCGTCCTAATTTGGGGGACCTCGTTATGCCCGAGGTAGGCCTAAGTGACACATAGACTTGGAGAAAATTGATGCCAATAATTATGTCATTTCATTAATGCGAAAATGGATCAAATCCTTACTAAAACGACAATAATAAGAAAGTGACTAATGGCATTTGCCCTATTACATTCAAAAACTAAAACTAAGCTAAAAAGCAGTAAAGAACATCATTCTTTAATCTATTTGGCCCCGGAGGGACATTCTCCATGCTTGGCCCTCTTGGATCCATCAATCAAGTTCCCCTGGTCGCATATGTCCAATAGTAGGTAAGCCCTTGCTAGGTTCCCTCCCTCACTGCCTTCCGTATTCTGACAATCCGAGAGCCTCTTCCTCATCTTCCATTCGAGTTCCATTAACCCTTGCTCCAAATATTCCAATCTTTCTGTTGATTTAGTAGCAATTTCTTTCCATTCGCCGATAGCTTCCATGTCCACTTTGTCTTGTTCCAAATGTCTAGCTTCAGACTCGAAAACCCTCTTGCGCAACATCCTATACTTATCTTGTGCTTCAGCAACGTCATCGATAACCCTATTTACCATATTGATCCCTAGTTTGACATCTCCGACTATATCATCGACCAACCACGACGGGTAGAAGTATACATGGCCGGCATGGTACATGTCTGGCTCAATAGTGTCTTTCTCTACAACGACTTTTTGATTCCACATATGTTGCACCTCGAACTTGAACGGAATGATGTTCCCTTTAAAGTCTGCTTTATACTGGACCATGTTGGAAACCCGAGGTATAACCTGCTTTCTTCCTGCTTGCTTCATTACCCTTATAGGAGCATAAGGATAGATTCCTCTTAACCCGATCAGCAACAAATGAGTGGTTTCTCTTGACATGATGATGAACTCGCTGCTAGGGAACCATTCAAACATCCAATGTACCCTTTCATCAGTCAAATTGCTGAAGAAACGCACCTAGCTCACAGCATTTCCAGGTTGTGTGAACTTATCTGGGATAAATGTCTTTTTTTTTTGGATGATAGTAGGCTATGTAGTCATTCAATAGTCATCATAGAAGTTCCTGACGATATTCACCTCTCTGGAAATGTTCTAATAACCAAACCTGTAGCAACAGATTATAGCCCTCGAAATGCCCGTACCCCTACTTGCATCGATCTAGAGCTCGGTACATTTCAGCCAAGATCATAGGGATGATAGTGTAAGTTCGTCCTTCAATTCCTTCCATTAGAGTCCTAGCGACCATGGCTAAACGAGTGTGGATCCTCCCCCTTTCATCGAAAATATCAGCAACTCCAAGAAACAGACAATGAAAGCAAAAACTCGACGGTATGTCCAGCCCAAAGAAGTAATGGCAAGTTCATCACGATGAAGGCGATATAACTTGCTATGCCCATAACATTCATAAAGGAATTCAAATGGTATGTATGACTCCTTCACACAAAGTAATTCATCATTCTTCTTGAAACCCATCATTTTTAAAAAATCGCGGGGAGTGGGATTTTCTGGTACTAATAAACCCGGACTATCCCATGGCAGCCTAGCGAAGCCTCCTATTTCCTCTAAGAGAGGGGTCATCTCTACATTACCAAACTGAAAAGACAACTCTTTTCTCATTCCAAAACATAGTGGTGGCCTCAATCAATGCGTTATTTGGCCGGATGTCCAATAAGGAAGGTAAATTTTCGCGGACACTTTTCACATGATTCTGGTCACTAGGTGAGAGGTTCTTCCACCAATCAAGCAGCAAAGGTGGAATGTTTTAAACCATGCCGAACCTGGGAATTTCGTGCCTCATTTTCTGCAAAACAAATAGAGTTAGCCCCTTCCCCTCCGGGTCTGACTATTTACACATTAATGATCAACATATCAGTATGTTTTCTCCAAGTAATGTACATAACGTGATGGTGTCCATTGATATTATGGAAATCCTGTCGGACTTTGGACAAGGCTTATCTTAGTGGATTATCACGTGGAAAACGTCCTAATCCGTATTAGGTTTGACATGACGCATGCACAGTTAATATTGGAGTGAGGTTTCTGGAAGGGTCTAGACTGGTACCTTCAAGTGGACAACTTGATAGGGAAAGGCAGAGCACCATCTACTGTACCATTGATCGACTAGTTTTACCGCAAATAAGCCTTTCCAAATTAAAAAGGGTAATTTTGGGAAGAGCGCGGACACTCATCAAGTGCCGCTATGGTATTAGTTGGGCACGAGTAGAATATGATGTGGAGCATGCTTTATGCAAAGATAATAATATATTGCCAAGTATTTGCATGATAAATACGTGAAAGCAATAAACGCAGTATTAAAATAAAACATAAAGGACGTAAAAAGAAAGACAAAAGAAGAAGTTAGTTCATGGAACATAGGGAATATAATAAAGTGAGCAAGGGAGTAGGGGTGGGAGAGATATGATATAGCTAATAAATAGCAGTTAGAGCAACTAAGGGGCGGATATGGAAAGGGATGTGCATGTTATAACAAATTTAAGCACATAAAGATGGAGAAGGGAAGGGTCGTACATGTTATAATGGTTTTAGACAAGTAAAGGTGAACGAGAAAGGGATGTGTGTGTTATAGCAAATCTAACAAATAAATATGGAAAAGGAATGTGCGTTTATAACAGAGAAAACTAATCCACATAAGCTAAGTTCATTATGGTAAGAGCCTAAGTGTATATCCCCAACAGAGTCAGCATACTGTCGCGCCCCGTTTTCTCGCAAAATCGGGTTTCGACATATGACAACTTTTTTAAGGAAGTATTAAAAGAGGAGAATCACTACCTAATGGGTTTTAAGGTGTGTAAGGGCACCTATTTGCATATGACTCGGGTTAAACTAGTTTGCATCACCAAAGATCGGGTAAGGGCTCACAATTACCTCGAAGAAAAGGTGTTAGGCACTCTTCGAGGTCCACAACTGTGGTCCCGGCCGAACTTGAATTATATGAATTGGTCAGATAAATGAAGACATAGAAAAACAAGAAATTTTGGAAATTTATTAAAAGACTTTGAGTAAATACGAACACTTGATTCAAAGATAAACAAGAATAAGATTGGGGGTTCGGGGGGTCTTAAGTTTTTTAGCCTAAAGGATCACCCCGTACAACATAAATAATACTTCGTAACTCCCTCGAGATGGGGTGTTACTCGTATTATTCAGCGGGCACAGACTATCATCTCCTGCTACCCGATTACTATCTTTAAATTATTACCTAAAGCGCACTAGTTGATTCTAAATCGTGCCTTATGCGTGCACTACCCGTCCCATACCTATGGTCTAGGAGGCATTTGGACCTCTATTTTGGGTGGTTCTAGACTTGACTCAGGCTGCTCAGAAAATGTTAAAACTAGGCGACAG
The DNA here is from genome assembly GCF_000390325.3 of Nicotiana tomentosiformis. NCBI lineage: Eukaryota > Viridiplantae > Streptophyta > Magnoliopsida > Solanales > Solanaceae > Nicotiana > Nicotiana tomentosiformis. The sequence goes on along the minus strand of NC_090817.1, from coordinate 72,986,533 downwards.
TTCAAAACAGATATGACTGCAATTAAATACAATTAAAGGCTCAAGTTTGCCTCCGCGATTAGACAACAAAGGCACGCAGACAGATTTCTATGTAGGGTATTAGGCAGTTTCAGAATTGAGGGAGATTGAAGTCGTTAAGACCTATAGACATGGCTTCTAGATGATCTGATTCAGATATGCAGGCTATTTTAGACCTATGATTTCTAAATTACCAGTTGTGAATACATGCTGCTACTAAGTCGTTTATTATATATTATAAGTTAATAGACCTATAGGCATGATCTCTAAATGGTTTGCACAGATAGTGAAACTTATTGAAAATGCTCAAAATTACCTATGCTTCCTAATAATTGTGTGGATGGGCAATGAAACAACGTTTGAAAAGCGAGCAGTGATGTCTTATGGGCATGATTTCTAGAGATTGACGATTGGAACTGATTTTATACCTTTAGCTCTTATAGGCATGTTGTCTAGATGAACGGAGCGAATTAATTAGTTAAAATCCTATAGGCATGGTATCTAATGAACATGGTGCGGATTAAAGAACAGTTGTTAGCAGTTATTTTCTATAGGCATGCTATCTAGCAACACATAGCAGTAGACATGGGAATAAATAGAGCACTCATGCTTTGACAGTACACCAGTTATGTGAGTGTGTGATTGCCCTAATAACATGATCTCTAATAGTGCACAAAGAGATTTAAATATAACAGGTTGGAAAGAAAATGTATCACACAAAATCCTATGAGCATGCTTTCTACCATTTTCATGCAGGTATTAGGAGATACCCATTTTCCAATTTCACTATTACCCCAATTGTTATTACAGAATTATTACAGACCCAATAATAAATAAATTACAAAGTGGTACAAGTAATAACAATAGGCCTAAGATAGGCACAAAGAGATACCCAGCACTACCAGGTCTTCAACTAAGCTCTTTCTCCACCTTTTAGCACACACAGATCTCAACATAGCCCAGAAACCATAGGAGAACTCAAACCAAACCAAACAACCATGGTTTGATCATAGGATCCAGAAACCAATCAATCACACAACTCAATTTGCACATTCAACAGACAAAAAGAGGGACAAAACTGAGTAGTAAAGAAAGTGACCAAAGATTCTCAGGTCCTAGTGTGTCAGAGTTCACAAGGGTCTCAAAATGGACCCCGAACAGTGCTCACACTAGGGAGGTTAATAGAGAAAACTTTAGTGGCCTTGGATTTCAGTCGGTCAAGAATTATAGATTCAGAATAGGGTAAATAACCAATGAGAATGAAAAATGGTGATCAACTGGTAGAATTTGAAGAAATGCATTTGCAGTTTTTAGAAAAATGCATTGCAAAGGTGATCACACAATGAACACTTCAGCAAAGAGGATAAACAAACTTAAAAGACAGGTTGATATCACAAGTCCACACTTAGCACATTGGGGCAGAAGACATTTGTGGGATGCAAGGGGGGAATTATGACTTCTGGGATTGCAAACTAATAAGCAAAGGCGCATTAGGCCAGTAAGACAAACAATAGAACATTAACCTAACAGGTTCAAACCTAAGGGTAAAATTATGCCGCACACCAGAAGTTAAACAGACCAACTCATAGCAACAAGGCAAAACAGAGTCAAATGTCATGAGGGAAACTCAAGTTGGGAAGCTATTCTAAAAGGTTACAACTAGTTGCTAGGGAGTGCAGAGTTAGGCAGGGTAAGGATATACTAAGTGATAAAATAATCATAGGAGCAAATCATAGCTAGAATGAGGGTTTTAACATAGATTGGTGCATATCACAGATACAAATCAATCACTATAGAAATCCAGGACAAGGCAGGAAATAAATTGATGCCATATAACCAATGTAGACAATCAAAGTACCAATATATTAAGCTAAACGACTTCAAACAGTCTAAATTTTTCCATTTAAACAGAAACACATTTCAGAACTGGCAGTTTAGGCATAAGTAAATGCTAGAGAGTTTCATATCACAAACAGATTCGATATTAGCAGGGTTGCACATAGAGATAGTCTAAAAACACATTGGGTTATGAAATTTCAGAGATGTGAATATGCAAATCATGAACACAAGAGAATGAATATTGCAAAGGCTAAAGAACTCACCAGTTACTGATTGACAAGTAGACAAAACAAGCAAGAACAGACTCCACAACACTTTGAACGTAAACACAATAGTATAACCCAGAACCTTAGATGCGTCAAGTTCCCAAGGGTTTCGAGGAACCCAGGGCAATGCTCGCACCCAAGGAAGGTCGAAAAATAGGAATTTCGATGGCCTTGGATTTCAGCCGTCCAAGATCCAGAGTAGAACAAGAGAATAAGCGAACAACAGAGTGAAGATCTTTAGCTTTTTAGTGGGAATTTTGTGATTCGCCGTCTGTCCAAAAGGGAATGGAGGAGGGGTTTATATAGTAGTGAAACAATTGAGCAATAATCAAGAAAACAGAGTAAATTAAGCAACAAACAAGAAAAATAAACATGCAAATCAATCTAAAAATCAATTTAAGAGAGAAATCTATAAACCCTAGTTTTTTAGGAAAAGTGTAAATCAACAGAATCTAAACAAAAAATCGGACTCACATAGTAGCATAGAACGTATATAGACAGAAAAACATTCAAAATCAGAGATTTGAACCATTTTGGTTCGATTTCGGAAGAGATTTGCTTGCCATATTTAGGCAAGCACTTAAGTAATACCATAAGAGAATAATCAGTACCAAAAGGGGGTCAGATATGGCAAGAAATAGTAGTCGAATCCCATATTTAGTGGGATTAGGAGAAGGATTTAGGGGGGAGGGGGGTGGTTTAGGGTTCTTCAGAGAGAGAAGGGGAGGTTGAGAGAGTGTGAGGGCGGCGGGTTAGAGGATAATAGGTTAGGGTTTGGGAGTTGGGTTAATTAAAAGGGAAGGGTGAATAAGGATCGTTGATCTTGAGAGATCAACGACCAAGATTAAAAGTTGGAACGAGCGGGTCATAGAGATGGGGCACCGACCGGATTTTGGATTAGTGGGTCATTTGGTTTGGGTTGGGGTATTTGGGCTAGATGTTTGAGGGTTTTGGGCCATTTATTTGGTCCGAAATTGGTTTTAAAATGGGTTGTTATTTAAATACCCAATATTTATCAAAAAAATAATTTATAAAAGTAGTTAATAAATAATAAAAAATATTATTTGTGCACTAAAATAATGAAAAATAATAACTTAGGCACAAATAATGTAATTATACATGAATATAAGCTATTATTGCAAAAAACGTGCAATTAGCCTAAAAATACAAATGCAATTATAGAAAAAATGAAGTAGAATATTATAAAACATACATGTTGGTGTAAATAATAAGTTTGGATGATTAAATCATCATAAAAATAATTTAAGAGTAATTATTGGATATTTATGCAATAAAATGCAGCAAGAAATTAATTTAGAGCTTCTAAAAATTATGAAAATTGCTTGTATGGGTTTGTAACTAAATGATGATACAAATATGCTATTTTGAAAGTATATATATATTTTTTTTTTAAATATGAGGAAAAAATTGGGTATCAACAATATATCTAGTTGGTACTGTGACCACTAGACATGAATGGCTAGTGGTGTTGGTGCTTTAATTTTATCATCTATTGTATATGAATGAATAATGGTGTTGGTACTTTAGTTTTACCATATATTCATTGGATTTATAATGACTAATGGAGTTGTCAATGTTCATATTGTAGGAAGATCTTGCCATTTATGACAGATTGAAAAAGAATGAAGCTAAAATTTGTATTGGCAGAAAAAGTAGCAGAAATGCTAATGATGGAGATGGAATTGTCATCTTACATGGATTAGATTATAAAGTTGGAAGGTGAAATAGAGATGTTAAAAGATAGAAAACTAAGGAAAAAAGAACTAGATGCAAGACTCGGAAAAATATGTTATGTTTTATACTTGTGTGTGCTTATGTGGGCATTTTAGCTTGTCTATTAAAAATTGACCAGTTAAAGAATAAAAATTCGCAATTGTCATAAAAAATATTGTAGTTTTTTTAAATTTGATTTAGGTTAATAGTTGGAAGGCAATGCTTGTAATATTTGAAATAATGTGATCAATTTGCCAAGATGGTTGGCTATTTTGTGTTTCATTTGGTAATGAATTTGTTATTACAATCGGCTATTTTATCTCATTTTTGGCTCTCTTATAAAAAAAAGTCATTTTTGACAATAACTTTCTTGTTGGTTGATGAGCTTGCCATTAGAGTTTCTGAACAACATTGAGAATCAAAGAATACAATTGAGATAAAAAAACTTTGTTCCATTTTCTTTTTGGTAAGTAGTGATTACATCAATGAACCCCGTGTACACACGGGAAGTACTAAAACCATCCTAATTTGGTGGACACACAAAAAGTACTAAATTTCACTAATGTTAGATTTTATAAATTTATTTCTAGCTTCAACTTTCTGCACACACATAAGACCCAAAAACCACTCTCTCCAACACTAGGAACAACATCACCAAACTACAAGAATTAGAAAACAGGTGGAACAAGAAAATTGAAGTGGTTTACTTTGACCTCTGGAAATAACTTCAATATCTATTTTTCACCTCTAGAAATACACCAGAAACTAAGAGAAGTCAATGTTATCCGGTCTCCGCCATCGTGGTTTACTCTGACATTGATCATTAGGGCCTCGTGTATATGGTCTTCCATTTCTCCTTAGAACAACCATGGATCATGAATCGATTTCTTCATCCCTCCAACGAAAATATTTCTTCAATTCCTACAGTTATAAAGACCAAATGTCATTGTAATGTTACCTTGGTATATTGCTTGTGTTCGAACTTCAGACATTTTGGACTGAAGTTAATTTTGGCATACTGCTTTGTGCAGTTCGAACTTCAGACATTTCGGACTGAAGTTAACCTCGGCATATTGCTTGTGCAGTTCGAACTTCAGACATTTCGGACTGAAGTTAACCTTGGTATTGCTTTGTGCAGTTCGAACTTCAGACATTTCGGACTGAAGATAACCTCAGCATATTGCTTTGTGCAGTTCGAACTTCAGACATTTCGGACTGAAGTTAACCTCGGCATATTGCTTGTGCAGTTCGAACTTCAGACATTTCGGACTGAAGTTAACCTTAGCATATTACTTTGTGCAATTCGAACTTCAGACATTTCGGACTGAAAATAACCTCGGCATATTACTTGTGCAGTTCGAACTTCAGACATTTCGGACTGAAGTTAACCTCGGCATATTGCTTGTGCAATTCGAACTTCAGGCATTTCGGACTGAAGTTAACCTTAGCATATCGCTTTGTGCAGTTCGAACTTCAGACATTTCAGACTGAAGTTAACCTCGGCATATTGCTTGTGCAGTTCGAACATCAGACATTTCGAACTGAAGTTAACCTCGACATATTGCTTGTGTATAGAACTCACAAAAGAAATTATCCATGAAAAAGATTTAGTCTTCTTTTTTCATGAAAAATAATTAGTCTGCACATGGTGTGATTGTGAGACAGAGAAGCTAATCCAAAATTTGGTTAATCTAATATCTCCGGTTATCATTAATAGAAAAAATTTAGCACCGAAAATAAGAGGATTTACAAGCATCACCATGGAGATCGAAAGACAACTGCCATGGGTCAGAAGTTCAGCAACAAGCAAATTTCAGTCTCGTGTCTGAAGTTTGCCCACTGCAGTGCAAACTTTAGACCTCCCGGTCTGAAGTTTCAACAACTTCAAACATACGGATATGATATTAGGCTTGCATATAATTGAAGTTTCAACAACTTTAGACTTGTATGTCTGAAGTTAACCTTGGCATATTCATATTGCTTGTGCAGTTCGAACTTCAGACATTTCGGACTGAAGTTAACCTTAGCATATTGCTTTGTGCAGTTCGAACTTCAGACATTTCAAACTGAAGTTAACCTCGGCATATTGCTTGTGTATAGAACTCACAAAAGAAATTATCTATGAAAAAGAATTAGTCTTCTTTTTCCATGAAAAAGAATTAGTATGCACATGGTGTGATTGTGAGACAGAGAAGCTAATCCAAAATCTGGTTAATCTAATATCTCTGGTTATCATTAATAGAAATTTAGCACCAAAAATAAGAGGATTTACAAGCATCACCATGGAGATCGAAAGACAACTGCCACGGGTCTGAAGTTCAGCAGCAAGTAAATTTTAGTCTCACGTCAAATTTTAGACCTCCCGGTCTGAAGTTTCAACAACTTCAGACATACAGATATGATATTAGGCTTGCATATAATTGAAGTTTCAACAACTTCAGACTTGTATGTCTGAAGTTAACCTTGGCATATTCATATTGTTTGTGCAGTTCGATCTTCAGACATTTCGGACTGAAGTTAACCTTGGCATATTGCTTTGTGCAGTTCAAACTTCAGACATTTCGCACTGAAGTTCGGCATATTGCTTGTGTATAGAACTCACAAAAGAAATTATCCATGAAAAAGAATTAGTTTGCACTTGGTGTGATTGTGAGACAGAGAATATAATCCAAAATCTGGTTAATCTAATATCTCCGGTTATCATTAATAGAAATTTAGCACCGAAAATAAGAGGATTTACAAGCATCACCATGGAGATCGAAAGACAATTGCCATGGGTCTGAAGTGCAGCAGAAAGCAAGTTTCAGTCTCGCGTCTGAAGTTTGCCCACTGCAGTGCAAACTTTAGACCTCCCGATCTGAAGTTTCAACAACTTCAGGCATACGGATATGATATTAGGCTTGCATATAATTGAAGTTTCAACAACTTTAGACTTGTATATCTGAAGTTAACCTTGGCATATTCATATTGCTTGTGTAGTTCGAATTTCAGACATTTCGGACTGAAGTTAACCTTGGCATATTGCTTTGTGCAGTTCGAACTTCAGACATTTCGAACTGAAGTTAACCTCACATATTGCTTTGTACAGTTCAAACTTCAGACATTTTGGACTGAAGTTAACCTTGGTAGTCCGCAGTATCCAACTTCAGATCCGTATGTCTGAAGTTAACCTTGACATATTGCATGTGCCATTCGAACATTAGACATTTCAGACTGAAGTCAACGTTGGCAATCGGCAGTCCGCTGTCCCCAACTTCAGATTTGTATGTCTGAAATTATTCTTGGCATATTGCTTGTGCGGTTCGAACTACATTTCAGACTGAAGTTAACCTTAACAATCTGCAGGACCCAACTTCAGATCTATATGTTTGAAGTTTGAACTATCATGCCTAACTTCAAACTCAAATGTATCAACTATATAGTGCCTAGAAAAATTCTAACCTTTTTTTAGAGTGAAATTCTCAGAATTTATATTGAAAACTTGGTTCTTATAAATGGAGACTGGAGAGACTTTTACGTAGAGCATTTCTACGTTCTTCAAGCTTCCAGTAGTTATCTTTCAACTTATTAAACTTCTTTCCCCACTGTAACCCAAACAAAAAAATCAAAAATCTATGTACATAAGCAACTAAAAATTGATAGAGAAATAGAAACCCCACCTCAAAATACTCACCAAAATGCAACAATAGTTCGAAGAAAGTTCTTCGTGAATCATTACATCTTCCGCCATAGCTATTACTTTTTCATCTCATGCTTTAGATCTGAAACCAATAATTAAGCACGAAAGTACAAAGAAAATAAAGAGAACGGAATGAGATATTGCATAAAAATAAAGAGAACGATTTAAGTTGTAGAGAAAATCATTGAGAACTAAGCTAGCGTTTGGCCATAGATTTTCAAATTTGTTTTGAAAAATTATTTGTTTTGAAAAATCTGATTTTTCAAAACATATTTCACTTTTTATTTGAAAAAACATGAAACATTATTTATACCCACAAGTTCTAAAAACTATCACAAATACCCAATAGTATCATTATCACAAACCATAACCCTGAACTTAAATAAGTTTGGTACAAAATTATCATTTTTATAATGAACTATATAAATCATTAATTACAGTGAAATCCCATTAGAAAATTACGGCTCCTAATTAAGAAGAAAAAATTAACTGATATGAGTGTTCAGAAAGCCATTTAGCCTACAAATCAGAAGCAAAAGTAAGATGCACAAAGGATTGAGCTGATAAGGGAGCATATTCATCAAATATTTAGTTGGTCATAATAAATATGGGTTCTTTTATAAATTATAAAAGTTTGGGATAATATTTAAAAAAATTTAAAAATGTAACAATCATGTTTTGGCCCATTGAGGTAATTTTGGGATTTGAAATTTTGCCAAAATGTGAACAAAATTTATGGCCAAACATGTATTTGCCAAATAAATCTCAAATTTATTTTGGCAAAACTCATGGTCAAACGGGTCTAAGTGTTGGATGGATCTACTGCGATGAAGGTCGTACAAGTTTTTGTTTATTACAAGGGTACTATCGTCCAGATATTAGTAACTTATTATAAACTGGGTACTAGTTAAATAATTTATAAAAATTGGCTACAGACTAAATGGTGGTATTAATATCGGGTACTGGTGCAATTGCCCCCGAAAGATCCAAGTCCACAGCCAAAGCCACCACCATGAAACTGAGAATCAGATGCTTGGAAACCAAAGAAACCCTAAAAATCGACATACCATCTTCTTCTTGCACTGTTCATGAACTGAAACAACGCATCTCTCAAACAATTCCATCTTCATCTTCATCGAATTCCATTCATCTTTCCCTCAACGGGAAGGACGACCTTTCGCCCTCTGAAGAGACGCTTCAATCCTTTGGTATTACCTCCGGTGATCTTATTTTCTTCACTTTCAAGCCAAATGGGTTTCCAATTTCAACTGAAACCCATATCCCCAAATCTCAACCCATCAAATTGGACACCCAAATTATCCAAAAACTTGAGACAGTCAAAAAATTGGATACCCAAATTATCCAGGAACCTGAGACCGTAAATTCGATATTCGAGGGAGAGGAAGCGGAAGCGGAAGCGGAGGAGTTTATGGAGGTCGATTACAGTGACATGACAGTTGATGTGAATTTGACCAAGTCGTTTTCTGTACCTGGATTTTTAAGGAAAGTGTTCACAGAAGAGCTGAGTGATGATGGCGGCCGTGACCATAAGCTGTTGGTGGTTGCGCTTCACGCTGTTTTTCTAGAATCTGGGTTTGTTCTCCTTGACCCTGTTTCCTTTACTCAACTTAGTGGGTCCCAGTTTTGGAAATGTTATTGGCCTTGGGGTGCTTCGCCTTCCCGAATGACTCTGTTTTACACCCTGCCTGAGGCGTCTATTCATCATACTGTTGAATTGAAGTTTCATTGTTTAGGGAAGTTTTTTATTGCTCACGGGTCATTGTCTGGTGGTGTTTTCACACGTAGAGTTACATTGAATGAGGATCAGTTGGTTCCGTTCTTGAATGTTGTGTGGGCTAATTGTGGATTACATGAGGAAGTAAACAATGGGGCTTGTCCTGAGAGGGAAGTGTTTCAGTTTTGGAGGAATGTGAAGGATGGGCTTGTGCTGCCATTGCTGATTGATTTGTGTGACAAGTCTGGTTTGGAACTTCCACCATGCTTTATGCGACTTCCCACTGACCTTAAGTTGAAGATTTTGGAGTTGCTTCCCGGTGTTGAGATAGCCAAAGTGAGTTGTCTGAGCTCTGAATTGCGATATTTGGCTTCGAGTGATGATCTGTGGAAGAAGAAGTATGTGGAGCAGTTTGGTGATGCCAACACGCCTGGAGGAGGGGAAGGGGGGCATTGGAAAGACAAGTTTGTCAAGTCTTGGGAGAGTAGGAAGAGAAGGAAGATGATAAGCAGAAGAAGAGTGGTTGATCCCCTGAGATTTTTAGGGGGTCCTAATCCATTCCCAGGACCTTGGAGGCCACATATAATTGGTGGAGATTATGATCTATTGCCTCCACAGTTTGATAATACCCCACCTTCTAGATTGCTCTGTCCATTGCGAAACCATGTACCTCGTTGTCATCTTGGAGGACATAGGAGCAACTTCACTTGATTATGGCCTCTATCGTCTGGAGTCTTAAGCAGAAAGCTGTATAGTTTGTGTCTGTTATAAGTAGTGTTATAGGTTCTAATTACAAGTTTTTGTTAATCTGGTACATCAGGGAGCTATCTCTTTATGTTTCTTTTGGAACTTTTGTCTTTTTGGTGTTTGATGAATGACTTTTAGACAGCTCTGTTAGTTCTATTTCTTTTTTCTGTTTGTGGGAAACGTGAATGAATCGGGCAGATTCGTTTGATATTTTTAGGTTTGTGTTTTGGCTTTGAATTTGCTTCCAAGCACCTATTGCTGGCTGATAGTTGTGTACAATATTAGTAGCGATAGTGAGGTTGTTCTGACTAATGAAAGAGTGGAGTTTTGATCATGGGCCATATTCCGCCCTGGAATATTTCTGTTGGGGAATAGATGTCTTTTCTGTAAGATTTTTTGTGCTTTGCTCAAGTAAATGATACCTAAAGATTCATGCATGTAACAAGTTGTTCAAAAGGTTTTTTTTTGAACTCCTCTTCTAGGTGTTTGGACGTGTAACACACAGGTATGTTCATTATGTGTCCTGTTGTGTGGAACATGTTAAACTAAATCTGCTAGCTTTTCATTGTGTACATATAATGTAGTGGTGATATATGGTTCCCTCTCCCCCTTCCCCACCCAAAAAAAAAAGAATGAAAACAAATACTTGGTAATAATGTTATTTGGAAATTGACTTTTGTTGCAGCAGTGTCATTTGAGTCGTCTTGTTTGGTTTAGATATTATTTAAGCAGATGTTCTGATGGCATTATTTTGCTCGGGAATAGCTGCTCATACATCGACTTTTTTTTTTTTTTTTATTTGACCAGTTCAAAAACTTATGTGGAGTGAAGCAACACAAACAAATGAATCTTTACAAGCTCAGACCTTTTTAACTTCAATTTTAATGTCTTACAATTTTCTTTTTACTTTTCTTAGTTGAAAGTTAAGGTGTTACATATACAATGGCTGAGCAAGACCTGAAGTGCATGTGCAATTCTAGTATAGTAGGCGCACTTGGAGTTTCTTCCTTTCTAGCTTACACTTTAGTAATTTCCATATTAAAGTCAGTGGAGTTGTTCTTCAGGTCCTTCTACCTTTGGCTCATATTTGCACTTCGCAGATGTCTTATTTACAATATGGCTGATATTGGAGTCTGGAGAGGTGGGACCATTATCCAGAGAAGGAGCCATCATAGAGGAATACAGGAAATAAAATTTCTGAAATGCATCTGTGGTTAGGTTTTATTTCCTTTGTTGTTAAGCATTGACTTTATTTTAACATCATACTCCTTTAATGGTTGATCACTTGGAAGCATCAGCTCAAGGATAAGCTTTATTGGGCCACATTAGTAAATGGCTGCTCTTTTGGGGACACTTTGCATTATTGGGAGATTTGAATTTTATTAACGGAAAAAGGGTCTGATTTGTCCCTCAACTATCATAAATAGTTTAAATAAGCTCTCTGTTATACTATTAGAGCATTAAATCCCATATCGTTTTACTATGAAACACAAATAACCTTATTTTAACAGATGGGCCACATGTCAACACCAAACTCATCCAGTTAATTTTAATATAGATCCGACCAAAACCCATTACCCGACCCTAAAATATTAGACCCTTCACCCTTATTAATGTGTGAACCCTAATTTGTTCACTTATTTTTGGTTCCAACAATAGAAGCGCTCTGTCCCTCTCTCTCTTCTACAACTGAAATACTATAACTTCTCATTCTATTTCTTTGTTCTTTTTCGTTTATCTGATAGTCTTAAAAAGTTGGTTCAATGTCTAGTTCTAGTGTTATATCGAGAAGGAGATGCTATTGTGGGGAGATTGTGAACAACTTCACTTCGACGACTACAAACAACCCCGGAAAGAGATTCTACAAGTGTGCTAAACCTGAAGTAAGTTTGAATTTTGCTTGTCATTCATTACTCGTCGATGCATTTAAAGTTTTATTTTTTTGCTCTTTAACATAATTATTGATTGTATTTGTAAGAACGAGTCATGTGGATATTGGGAATGAAAAGACGAAGCCCCTCCGGACAAAGTGTTGATAGTAATCAATGATTTCAAGTCTAAATTAGATGCTGCCAATGTCAAAATCATGACGCTGAATATGTTGTTGGATGCGTGCAAGCTTGAAAGGGACAAATTGATGGAAAAAGTTGATGTTTTGGAGGCTATAAATGATGTTGAAATGAATAAAGCAAGGGAGATGGAAGTGAAAGTGATGCAGATAAATATGTTCATTATGATTTCATTTACACCATTAGTCGAATTTGTTGTGGCATTGTTGATGAAATAAATTTTGCATTTTGTGTAGTGCAGTAGGGTTTTGATGAAGTTAATTGTTGTAAAATCCAGATTTTCATGAATGTTTTGTTTTGGTCAGCTTGGTTGTAATACCTTATATGGCATATTAATGTCGATTTTAATAAAATATGGCACAAATATGATCAGCTTGGTTGTAATACCTTTCATTTTCGGATTTATTATGTTGGTCAACTTGGTTGTAATCACTAATTATAGTTTTTTATATGGCATGTTAATGTCGATTTTAACAGAATAATGACTGAAAATTGCACTAAAAGTTCAGTAGTTAAACTGTGCAGTTATGGCTCTAATGCAGTAATGCAGTTATGACTCTAATGCAGTAAATAACTGGGTAGTTCACTAAGAGTAAAAACTGGGGACTTATAGCTCTAATGCAGTAAAAATTGGAAAGTTCACTAACAGTAAAAAACTGGGCATCCACTTTAATGCAGTAAATTCATTCTATGATGTAGTAATTACAAAATATGAAGTTTTGAATATAGAGTCAAAATTCTCACCTTCCATTTATCTTCAAAAGACCCGATTCTTAATCCATAACCGGTATCAGTCTCAACTAGTTGTAACAACTCATGCCTACATCCATAAGGTACGACCACACAACAAGACACACCACATATAGGCCCATAATAACATTTCTGATCATATTAGCTACCCGAAATCAAAACCAACACCGACAATTAGACCCATATCCGTTAGCAACCCGTTTCAAACCTCCACAAGGCTGACAATGATGCAAGAAACATGAAGACCTCATAACTATACACCCGAATCAACAAGTCACAACTGACACCACCGGACACACACCCCACAAGCCAAAACTCAAGAAACACATAATGAAATTGACTAAATATGTAAAGAGAAATACATAAGATAAATATCAAACAAGCCCGACATGCACAACTCTCTAACAATACCCTACTACGAATCAATTCAAAAGGAAAAATTAAAGTATATGAACAAATCATAAGGATCTTATCCCGGTATCACCCTCCACCGCGACACGCAGCCCGACTCAAACATATCAAATCACATGGAGTCGCGAGGGTCTCGCCCTCAACTCTGAATCACAAGTCGAATACACACCATACCAATAGAAATCTTCCACTAACTCAATTCTGCCAATAAAATCTCAACACTTGCTAAATTCTCACCCCGGTAGAGTTTCAAATCACAAATTATAACCAAATTTACTCAGGAATCACATCAAACCTACCATAATGGACAACGTGAATCCACTTATAGTCTCGTAACTTTCAATAATGAATAGAAATAAATGATAGACACGGTTAGCACTCATAGAAACTCCCAACGGGCCTCGCGCCGTCGTCGTCGCTCGCTCGGCTCGGCTCAGCTTCGGCTTCGGCTTCGGCTTCGGCTTCGGCTTCGGCTTCGGATTCGGATTCGGATTTGGTCAAATGATCGATTGATTGATTAATCTTTTGGACCAAATTTATTTGTTAATAGTAAATATTAACGTAAGATTATCCGCATTTGTAACGGATATGTTCCAATCCGTGTATACCAGCTGCAATAGCAGCCGCCTAATGCTCTTCCCACTATGACCAAGTGCTTGCTTCACAAACAAGCTAGTGCATACTCCACCATGGAGGGTGGAGGGTCGTTCATCTTCAAAGCTGACTGCTATAAATATGTGCAGCAGCTGTTAAAGAAAGACACAACAAACACCAAACTGAAAACGCTCATTGGCTATACATTGCACTCTTTCCTCTCAGCATTTCCATACGATTTTCTGAGTTCTACTCCTTTGTTCTGCATTGTTTTAACTTCAAACACAGCAACTGTAAGTGTGATTTGCTACCGAACTTTGTGTTCGCTGAAACACTGGGGTTTGAAGTATCGCTACACCAGTGTGTGATTCGTTCTATCATGGGAGGAAATAATCCATAACCTTGGGTACTAGGAGGGGATTAAATTCCTTAAGGAAACACTGTGAATTCAGTGGGCTCGAATTAATTACTGCTTCATTACGATAACTTATATTTTCCAGAATTATTATTTACAAATATAGCAATATTGACGGGAGTAACAGTTATAACAATTTATTCCTTTTATGGAATGAGTAATCTAAGAAAATGGAAGCGAAGACGAAAGTTGAGAATCGTTAACCCAGTTGCGAGCAATCTTACACCACCCCAAGGATTCGCCATAGTCTAATCAATTGAAAAGGACATCTAATGACCGAGCTTAAGGTGAGAATAAAGAGAATCTTCTTTTTATACAGATGACCTGATTTATGGGAGCTTACTCCTATGGTTTTAGCACATCCTCCCTCTTGGATAAAGCGACGATAGCTATCCAGTGGAAGGAGAAAGACACTTGACAGCAGAAGAGGAAATAATATGCCAAGCGTTGCTTTAAAAGGAGGACATAAAAGTCTTTTTCAGTTAACTTTAACCATAAAACGGGTATTTGTGCACAAAACATAAAATATTGGGCATAGGTTAAATGAGGGTGTCCAAATAAAGCACCCATGCATTTTTTACTATCTTTCGTATGTGATTGTTCGGAATTTATGAAGTCGGAGGGTGTATTTGGTAGTTGGTAGGAAGAAGAATGTTCCCATTAAAAATTATTTCTTGAAAAATAAGTTACTTTGTTTATTGAAATATATATTAATTATTTTGTCTTTCATTAATCAGTAGTAATATGTTTCTTTCCACGTTATTCTAAAAATAAATTTTTCATTGTATTAAGCGAGACCAGAATTAACCTGTTATGGAAACATTTTAATAAAGTTGGACAATAAAATGCACCAACTCTGTAAATTAGCCACCAAAACTTTAACATAAATGAAAAAGTAGGGTAGAAATTGATAACCCTTATAAGTTAAGTATGAAAAATGCAATTTAATTACAACTTCTTCTCTGATTTGTTGTCCAATTGTTTTTGGAAAATAAGGGGATCTCATGTTTGTTGAGTAAGCAATTGACGGGCAGTTAACTAAATCCAAACAAACCCATAAACAGAAGGTAAATATATGAAAAATAGCAGTTGAAAAAGATTGGTTTGGTCCCTCTCACTTGATGAGATTCGAATATTACTGTAATGTTTTCTTTTCTTCTATATTTTCAGAATTATTTATGATCAAGAGGTTATCTGATACCTTGACTTGACCTAGTAGACATTGACATCTTGATTACCAAGGAAAACAACTAATCCATGCAACAAATCTGTATTTGAATTTATTTAATTTCTACTGATTAAATTTTTTCTTGATAAAAAGTCATGTTCTTGTTTAGTGGACCTTACTGTATGTGTCCAGTTGTTGGATCTTTTTTGAAAATTTAACCCAAATAGCCGCTCATTCAAACACTTAAACTAAAAATAGCCGGTGGAGGTATAATATATGCATAATTTATGTATTATATGTGTATGATATTTGCATGAATAGGGTCATTCGATGTCATCATTTAAATTTTAATCCCGTTTAAAAGAAATTTGAGAAAATAACTTTCAGCCAAAATTTTGCTTAATGCTCCTAATGATCACCAAAATTTTGTACTTGATTTTATTTTTTAATTTTAGCCTTGTACTTATCATTTAGAGGAAAAAATATAAATAGCCAATATTTAAGAAAAAATTTCAAAGACCTAGTAGTAATAGGTATTTTACATACATGACAACTAAATAATTATATTACCTAAAAGAGAAATCACTCAGTCCCATTAACATAGGGATGCTAGTTAATAATTAATAAATTTAAGCAAAAATAAAAAGAAAGATGATGACTTCCATCCAAAACTAAGCGCTCTTCCGAATTTCACTAAAATAGGCATACTAATTAATGATACATAAATCTTACCAATCCACAAATAAGTTATTGAACTTTTATGAATTAGAGCCCGTTTGGATTAACTGATTGTAAATAGCTGATAAGCTTGTAGTGCTGAAAGTTTTTTTAAGTACTGAAATTGATTTTTAAAATTAGCATTTACGTATTTGGATAGAAGTGCTGAAACTGATAATAAGCAGTTGATGTGTTTGATTAAAAAGTGCTGATAAGCTATTCTTTTGTTAAAATGATTAAAATACCCTTGTATTTTTTTCAAAAGATTAAAAATTTCTTTGTAAAGAAAAGAATTAATAACGAATATGGAATGAAGAGAAAGTCAAGAAATTTATTTTGAAAAAAGTATTTTGTGAATTAGAAAATATTATTAAGGATAAACTAGTGAAAATGTTGGTCAAACTAAAAGTGCTTATAAGCTGAAAAACCATAAGTTGGGGGTGACCAGCTTATGACTTATGGCTGATTTTAGCTTATAAGCACTTAGCTTATAAGCACTTTGAGTGTTTACCAAACGCGTAGATAAGCCAAAAGGTGCTTATAAGCCAGTTTGACCAACTTATAAGCTTAGCCAAACACCCTCTTAATATTAAAGTGATGACTACTCTTCTGAATTGAAATATACATTCACTCAACGTGTTCTATATTTTTATTAATTTTTAAGTTATACCCCACTAATAGTTATTTAACTTATACAATGTTGTTCATTTATTTCAATAAAAACTTAATTTAAAATTACTTATAGATTTTAAAATTTTTAATTTTGAATATTAATATTTCAATATATCCATTTTTCAACGAAAACTAATATGCATACAAATATAAATCATGTATAATTAATAATATGGTATAATATTAAAATAAATCATGTATATTTATCATAACATCCTTATATTCTGAAAAATATAAAATACACATATTAAGTGGAAATATATAAGGTATATATGTGGTATAATATACATTTTAAATTATTTATAGGTTTGGTATAATTAAAAAAACTTAGACGATATCTTGCTTGAGTTAAAATGTGTATCATTATTGTACAAAATGGTATAATGATGGTAGCCCGTATATTTGCCTTTTATGTTTTTCTGTGTATATCTAAAAAAGATGTTAATAGTATATATGTGATAAGCTTTCATAGTTTGATAGTATATATAATTTTTCGTTATCGTGACAACTACAACATTGGTCAAGAAGTGCTCTTTTTAGACAGAGGCGGATCCAGAATTTAAATTCTATGGGTTCAATTTTTAAGATTTTTAATATTGAACCCATTATATATTTAAAGTTATGGGTTCAAATCTATTATTTTTGTAATTTTAATGAATTTTTATACATAAATTTCAACTCCGCGTCGAAAATTATGGGTTCAATTGAACCCGTAACTCTCACACTGGATCTGGATCTGCCCATATTTTTAGAGGTGTGACAGAGTTGTTGAAGGGCAACACTCAGATGATTATTATGTAGAGATGGAGGTTCACGGTGGAGGGGTGATTATGAAACTTTTGGGTACGATAGAGAAGAAGGAGAATCAATGGTAGAGTGGCTGCTAGAGTTTTGAAATGAAAAAAATGATACTTATTATTTATGAATGAGAGAGAGAGAAATAAGATATCAATAATTTAAACATAATTCCTTGTTTTCGAGAACAATTAGAAAATGAATGAGTTACTATTAAATTCTAGTATTTCATTTAAATATGCTACATTTGTAATAAAATCTGCTATTATTGGAATAATCCATATATAGTAACATTAATATAAATACGTATTTTTTAAGAGTCTTATCGTGTAAAAATCTCTATAGTTTATACGACAAAGAAAAAGAATATGGAAGAGGAGGAGGAAGAAGCGAGAGAAATTTAAAAATAGCCATATTTACAAGTGGTAATTGAAAAATAGCCATCGTTTCAAAAGTAATCAAAATTTAGCCACTTTTCATGTAAAGATAAATTTGAACGAAAATACTGTTCAAAATCCGAAAAATATTCCAGTATAATATACTGGAGTCCAGTATATTATACTAGAGTTTTAGTATAATATACTGAAACTCCAACATAATATACTAGAGTTCCAGTATAATATACTGGTCCATCATAATATGCTGGAAGTTCATACACAAGTGCTCCAATCTCTGTATATTATGTTGGAACTTTTCGTGTGTTGGAGTTCCAGCATAGTATGCTGGAATTCATACACAGGTGCACCAATCTCCAGTATATTATGCTGGACCGGTCCGTGTTGTAGCAAAATAGTGGCTATATTTCAATGACTTTGCAAATGCTGGCTATTTTTCAAGTAAAAATTGCACGGGGCGCCCTATTTGGTCGCCCCATTTAACCTATATCCACTTTTTTTTAAAAAAATTAACTTATACCCACTTTTAAACAACTTCAGGTCTCTTTCTCCCCCTCCTTCGTTTTCTGAATGCTGAAACTTGAGATATTGTTATGCGTTCTAGCCTGATGATTCATATATATCTGCTTGTCCCATCATGTTCAGTTTGGATTTACAATAATTTAACCTCTTAGATATTTTAGCTTTAGAGGCACGTTGGTTTTTGGTTTTAATTTATCTGTAGTAACTTGTTTTCATGTCGAAAATATTTTTCATTCTTTAATCTTTGAAATGAACAACATCAATCGCTGCTAATCATGATTTATTAAATTCATTGTTGTTTAGTACTATTTCGTTTATGTACAATATGTTCTTTATTGAATTCTTTTTTTGAAAGATGATCTTCCTCATTTCCGTGTGCAGACTTAGAACTTCAGCTCTAAGAATGCTGAAGTTCAACAAATATAAACAAAAATTTCAGCTCCTAGAATGCTGAAATTCAGCAAATACAAAACAAATTTCAGCCCTAGAATGCTGAAGTTCAGCAATTACAAAACAAACTTCAGCTCCTAGAATGCTAAAGTTCAGCAATTACAAAACAAATTTCAGCTCCTAGAATGCTGAAGTTCAGCAATTACAAAACAAAAACTTCAGCCAAAACATGCTGTAGTTTTATTGAGCTGAAGTTTGCCATTGCACTATGAACTGAAGTTTGCGTGATTGCCTTTGCAAGTAAGGTCAAATTTCAGGCAAAATTATCTGAAGTTTTGCTACACTTCAGGCAAAACATTCTGAAGTTCAAACTTCAGACATAAATTTTTGCTACTTCAGGCCCGTATGTCTGAAGTTACCCGAAAAGTGGGTATGCTTGCAATTATTTTTTGCAAAGCAGGTATAAGTTAAAAATTGACCCAAAAATTGGGTATAGATGCAAATGCCCCATTTTTCAATTACCGTTCCGAAAACTGGCTAACCCATGCTATTTTTACGGAAAAAGCAGGAGAAGAAGATGTACAAAAAGAGGAAGAATAAGGAATTCCTGGTGAGCGTTTAAATGGTTAAGAGTGTTCTTATTATGGACAAAATTTAAATAGGTGTCCACTTAACGTAAATTCGTGTTTTTTTCTTTTTAATGGGCCTCAATAGCTTCTCTTATCATAACAAACCAACATATATGGGTGAAGCGCATAAAATAGCCCTCAAAGTGTGGACGGTCTTGAATTTTTGTCCCCGTTTGCTCTATGAGCAGAATTTCAAGTTTAACAACTGTTATCCCTTGCTAGCCCATAGGTAACACTTTCGACTTTTAACCTTAAAGTTTTGCCGTTAAAGACCACCCAAAAAGTGTCATATTTCTGCAATTTTTTTACATATATATTGGTGGCCTATGTGATATATTGATTATTTTCCATTAAATATGCTTCTCCTTTGTCTGCAAGCTTTGGTTTCAGCTCCAATTATTAGTAAATTATTATGTTGGGAAGGTTCATAAGTTGGAATTCCGCCAGTTTATTGTATTTTCCTGTGCTTCCTGCATGCAAACTAACAGAACATATAACCGGAATATACTTACGTTTGAAAACCTTAAAAATTACTTAGGTTTGCTTGAGATATCTTTAGTCTCACTGGTACAGAATAAGACAGATGCTATAGCTTTGGTTTCTCAGGATGGCTGGTTAAGGATATTTAGGCCATTATATATACCAGAAGTGTGTGATTGTACAGATCTACAAACAATTTTATTGAAAAAGACTAAAAGGAAAATATGAGACAGAGATCACATGATGCTAAAGAAACCATTACATTACATTACATTATTTGTATGCTATTGTTAACAAAATTTACATGGCTATGTAAAAAGATAGTGATAATATACTGAAATGTTAGGAGCAGAAAATTTCTTCTAAAATTTCGGGGACCCTCTAATTCTAGGCTATCGTAAGAAGGGATACAAAGAAAAATATAATAAAGTAAAAAAGAGAAAATTAAAATCAGAAAGAGAGGCAAAAAGATGCGAGTCAGAACAATAGGATACTCTACAAGATCACCAAGAATATTGTAGCATTTTATTTTTTATGGACACCTTGAATTCCTACCAGGACCTCCATAGTAAAAATAATCACCCCAAACATTATTTTTTCCAGCTTTGATGTCATAGCAATTAGGATTGTCAGCTAAAAGATGAAGGTTTGATAAAGGAATCAAGTTATTGTCCCAATCAACCAATTGCAAGTTTCTGAAATAGGATGCCTTGCCAAAGCCTTAATTCATCTGCAAAATGACCACTTCCCATTTGTGTTGAAGTGTGAAATCCCATTGATCTTGAGTTCACTATTTCTCCTCCAAATTGTATCATGCTTGCATGGTTTTGCAAATGGCTGAACAAAAATGAAGGCCAGTATCTTACTAATAATCCTGACCCCAATTCAAGCCACCAATGTCCATGCTTTGGGTCCTATACAAATCAATTTGTTTTTTTGTAAAGGTGTTAACCGTACCGGACGGGCTGGTCCGGCCTGGACACAAAAAAAAAAATAGCCCGTCCGGTTATTGTTCCGGGCTGTGATTTTTCGGGTTTTGGTGGGCCCGTCCGGGTTCGTGCTTAACGGGTCCGGACCGGGCTGGCTCAATTTTTTTTTAGTATATTTTATTTTTCTTATTCAATGTTATTGATACTTAAGTGTTTGCAAACTTTTAAGGCTTAGAATTAAAATTTAAAGTTTAAAGTTTAAAGTTTTAAATTTGAAATTTGAATTTTAAAATTTTAAAATTGAAATTTGAAAGTAAGTGGCTACAAAAAATTATTTAATAAGACCAATAGGCAATATGTAAGGATCAAATTTCGAAAGCTTTCGTTTTGTATTTTCATTGAATAATAAATAATAATTCAAATTAATTTGCAAGTTCTAATTTGATTTTTTAACTTTTGAACTTGCAAATTAAAAGTTTACAACAATTATAAAAAATAAAGAGTACATTACATGCTTTGCATCATTTTTATACGTTCATCCATGTCAACATGAGGTTCTTGATTTCCGGCATTGCTTAAATCGGAACCATAAACTATTATATATCTAATTTCTTGGGCCTCCGCTTCATCTACCTCTTCACGCTCTTGATTTCGTCGTTTTGATCTTATCCAATCTCTGAAGCATACTAGAATTTTCAAAGCATTACTGCCCAATGAATGACGGGTATCTCCTAGTTGCTGCCTTACTTGGCTAAATGCGCTCTCTGATGCGACTGTTGAAATCAGCACATTTAGCACGTCTCGAGCCATGGCCGAAAGAACAGAAAATTGATTTGAGTTGCTCCTCCACCAATCCAACGGTAGAAATTCCTTTGTGCGTGACTCTGGTGACTTTTGCAAGTAGAATTTGAGCTCATCAATGTTCCTGCTACTGATTTGTTGATGCTCTCCTAGTGTAGACTAAATTAAATAATCTTCAACACCATCATTATCCTCCAAAGCACCGAATGCAGATGTTGAAATTAAACTTGAAGGAATATTTGCATCTACAACAGCAGAATTATCAACAATGTTAGCATAATAATTATATAAAGTTTGTAAATATTTGTGTAGATCAGAAATACAAGTTTCAATATCAGGGGTTTCAGTTGGTCTAATATCCATATAAACATATAAAGCAGTGATTAATTGGAGACAAATGGCCATTTTGATAGAAGAGTTTAAAATAGCACCAAATAGGTAAATAGAGGGAATTGGGTAGAAATATTTTTTAAATTTATCTAGCATAGATTCAACAATAGATGTATATCCTTCTTTCTTCTTCAAATTATGGAGTAAAAGAGAAATTTCAGCAATATGAACTAAACCATTTGCAATAGCAGGATAATAAGCTCCAGAAAACTCAAGTGTAGCCACATAATTTTTTTGTAAAACTTTTACAACATCTTCAATGACATCCCAAGTTCTAGATGTTAACAAACGATTTGGATTGGTACAATGAGAATTAGTAAATTCAGTTATAGGCATTTTATATTTATAACAACATCTTAAGAATAAATAAGTATAATTTCACCTAGTAACTATTTCTTCAGGCATGAGTCTTGATTTTAGTCCATATTGTACATATTTTTCCTAAAATGCATTTAATCTAGCACTTCTATTATTTTCTTGAATTACACCAACAACTCTTCTAACTAAAGTGATCTCATCTCTAAATAATTCAAGGATACTTTTCACAATTAAATTATAAATATGACATGCACACCTAACATGAAATATTTCATGAAGTGGTGGGTGTAGATGCAATTTTAATATTGTAATAGCGGCATTGTTGTTAGAAGCATTATCAAATGACATACACAAAACTTTTTCTGCAAGGTTGTAAAATATAGCAACTTCATGAATAGTATTACTTATAAATGCACCGGTATGACTTTGATCTTCATCATATTTAAAAGCAATAATACATTTTTGCATATAAAAATTATCATCTATCCAATGACATGTAACAGTTAAATAATCATTTCCATTTACAGCACGACCAATATCATAAGTAAGAGAAACTCTACAAGAAAGACTAGCGAACAAATAACGGATATATGTATGATATTGTCCAAAGAGCCTAAAGATATCAGCTCTACAAGTTTATAATCCTCCGGTCTCATGTTTATAAACTTCCTTACAAATTTGACATCTTACATAATTTTTATCTTCTTCTAGTCTTTCAAAATAATTCCAACACTTACTTCTTAATCTTCGATTCCTCTTAATAGGGAGGGGAGGCCTACATGTATTACCACGACCTCCATCCCTAGTATTTTGAGTTTGACTAGCATTAGCAGGTGTAGCTGGTGGTGTTTCAAGATTACCAGGTGATTGAATATCATCTAAATTATTATCTGTACCACAATTTCTTGAAGTCGCCCATAATCTACATTTAAATTTTCAGCTGAACTTTCAAAAATATGTGTAAAGCTACTAGAAGAACCAGCACCACCTCTTGATTTTTTAGAAGTTTTACTCTTACTACCACCACCCCTACTAGTACACATTTTTTTGGCTGCTCTAAATAAATCCATTATGTAAATTAAATTAATAATTTTAAATAATAAAATAAAAATATACACCAAAGAAGAGAAAGAGATGGAACGAGTGTACCGGAATTTCCGAATGCCGCACTAAATTTGATATCAAACTTCAGTTGATAGACTGATACTTGATATTTGATGATATTGAATATTGATACCACACTTCACTTGAATACTTGATAATTATAATTTTGTAGTAACTTGTGATGACCCAAAATGTCATCTTTAAATTTAATAAGTAATTCTGTGTTCTAAGACCTCAAAAAACACTATTTATCATTCCTCTACTTGCGTGCGCAATCCGTACAATTTTTCAAAAAGTTTTTTTTATGTGAAAAATGGATTAAAATGTGAAATAGAGCTTTAAAACTCAATTGAGTTGACTTTGGTTAACATTTTGAGCAAACGGACCCGGATCAGTGTTTTGACAATTTCGGTAGGTCCGTATCGTGATTTGGGACTTGGGCGTATGCCCGGAATCGAATTCCGAGGTCCCTAGCCCGAGATATGGAATTTTGATAAAAAATTAAAAGCTTAAAAGCTTAATGATTTTTAAGAAATTACTGATGTTGGATTTATTGACCACGTGTCCGTATTTTGGTTCCGGAGCCTGATATAGGTGCACTATAATATTTATGACTTGTCTGCCAAATTTGGTGAGAATCGGAGTTGATTTGACGTGATTCGGACGCCCGGTTGTGAAAATATAAGTTTTAAAGTTTTCCTGAAAACTTCCTTTGATTTGATGTCCGATTCGTAGTTCTAGGTGTTATTTTGGCGATTTGATCGCGCGAGCAAGTTCATATGATGTTTTATGACTTGGGTGCATGTTTGGTTTTGTAACGACCCCGCCGGTCGTTTCGAGAGTTATAGCCTCATTTTTCCCATTTTTACTTCTTTTTATGTTATTCAGTTATATTGTGTTATATCAAGTTAGTTGGTTCGGGACCGGAGTGATTTCAGAGTGAATTGAGACACTTAGTCTCTTAAGTAGAAACTTAAGTTGGAAAAGTCAATCGGATATTGACCTATGTGCAAACGATCTCGGATTTGAATTCTGATGGTTCTGTTAGCTCCGTTAGGTGATTTTGCACTTAGGAGTGCGTCATGAATGAAATTTAGAGGTTCGTGATAGAATTAGGCTTGAATTGGCGAAGTTGGAAATTTGGCAATTTTGGTCGGTAATGGAAAATTTGATATCGGGGTCGGAACGGAATTTCGAAAGTTGGAATAGGTTCGTAGTGTTATTTGTGACGTGTGTGCAAAATTTGAGGTCATTCGGACGTGGTTTGGTTGGTTTCGGCATCGATTGCCGAATTTGGAAATTTTGAAGTTCTTAGGCTTGAATCCGAGGGTAATTTGGTGTTTGGATGTTGTTTTGAGTGATTCGAAGGTTCGACTAAGTTTTTATGTTGATATATGACTTGTTGGTATTTTTGGTTGAGGTCCCGAGGGCCTCGAGGTGATTCCGGGTGGTTAACGGATTTGTCGAAGTTGGAAAATGCAGCTGAAGCTGCTGCTTCTGCTATTTCCGCACCTGCGGAAGGAAGAGTCGCAGGTGCGAGGCCGCTGGTGCGCATGGGAAGTCCGCAGGAGCGGGCAATGCTGGGCTAGGCAGGATGCGCAGGTGCGAGTTGGAGGTCGCATCTATGAGCCCGCAGGTGTGAAACCTGGGGCGCAGATGCGGAAAGGGGGACGCTGGGCAGGTTTCGTAGAAGCGGAGGAAACACGCAGGTGCGCCTTCGCAGGCGCGGGGTTTTGGGACGCAGATATGAAAGCTGGGCTCCTAAGTGATTTCCACATCTGCGATGGATTTTTCCGCAGGTGCGGTGGTGCAGAAGCGTGAAATTTTCACAGGTGCGAAAAACCTGGGCATAAACCATAAATAGAACCCTTCGTGAATTTGGTTCATTTCCACCATTTTCAAGTCGGTTTTTGAAGCTTTTGGAGTGATTTTTGAAGGGTGATTCAAGGGCTATCAGTGAGGTAAGTTGCTTGAGCCCTAATACTCGTATATATGGTGATTTTTCCATTGTTTAATCATGTAATTAGTGAAAATGAGGGGTTAGGGCTTGGGATTTTTGGAGAAGTACTTTAAGGATTTGAAGGACCAAACGATGTCGGATTTTGATGAATTTGGTATGGTTAGACTCGTGAGTGAACGGGCTTTCTAGTTTTTTAAATTTTGTCAGATTTCTAGACGTGGGCCCGGGGGGGAGGGGGTGTTTCAGCCAATTTCGGGTTTTGGTCTAAGTTTTGTAGCTTTTCTTGTGGAATTCATTCCATTAGCGCGTATTGATGGTATTGTGCTGATTTTTAATAGACTAGGAGCATTTGGTGACCGAGTCCAGAGGCAAGAGCATTGCGGGGTATAGATTTGACCGGTTTGAGGTAAGTAACGATTGTAAATCTAGTCCTGAGTGTATGAAACCCTGGAGTTTTGTATCATTCTATTATTTTTAGTGACACACATGCTAGGTGAAGGGCGCGTGGGCGTGCACTGTTGGAGATTGTGACTTGGTCCGTCCCATAGCAACTATAAAGTTGCATACTTTGTTGAAACTATATGATACTTATATGTTTTAGAAAGAGTTTTTGTAAATTGGGTTGAATGCCATGTTTGGGCCTTGTGCTAGTGTTATTTGGACCCTTAGGGACCTTTTCTTATTATCCTCTCACTGTTTTTGTTTGAAAATCTATACTCAGTCATGATTATACTTGTTTACCGCATAACTCAGTTTTATGACTCTATTTTGATGCATATAAATGTTTTAGGCCGAATGCCCTATTTTACTGAAATGCCCGAGTGGCTTGGGAGGTTTATGGTTGAGTGAGGCCGAGGGCCTGGTTTATGAGGATATTTATGAGATCGGGCTGCATGCCGTAACATGTTCCATATTCATGGGATCGGGCTGTACGCCGCAGCATGTTTGATATAGGCCGAGGGCCTGAGTGATTTATGCCATGATTTGGCTTGACATAGCGCTTGGGCTGAAGAAGCCCCTACAGAGTCTGTACACACCCCAGTGAGTGCAGGCACCTACTGAGTGCGAGTGTTGAGTGACTGGGAGGCATGAGTGATTGTGAGGTATGCCCGAGTGGCAAGAGTGATTGTGAGGTATGCCCGAGTGGCAAGAGTGATTGTGAGGTTTGCCCGAGGGGTTGTTTATGATTTCTTCATTTTTGCTCACCTTTGCATTTTTTCTCTGTTTGAAAAACTGTTGAAAAATATCTTTAAATGATTTTTACTGGAACCGGGTTTAAACGAGATGATTTGATTCAAACACTGATTTTTAAAGCATGCTATACTTTACTGAATTTTTGTGATATGAGCTTGATATGCTTTATTGCTCGTCACTACTGCTCAGTCTTTATTTATTGTTGTTACTTACCGAGTTGGCGTACTCACATTACTCCCTGCACGTTGTGTGCAGATCTAGGTGTAGCTAGACACGGTAGCGGTTGCTGATTATTCTGGTTGCAGATTTTCTCGGGGATAGCAAGGTAGCTGCTTGGCGACCGCAGCCCCTGCTCTTCTCCCTCTTATCTTCCTTTAGTTGTATTTAGCTATTTTCCAAACTATGGTAGTCTCGATATTGTCAAACAAATGGTAGTAGATGCTCATGACTAGTGACACCCCGATGTCGGGCTTTTCCTTCTACACTTTTATTTTGATTTGAACTCCTTTACGAAGCTTTTTATGTTAAATAACATTGAAATTTTCTTTGAAATGAAAATATTGGTTTGTTTTGGAAATGAGTCGGCTTGCCTAGTTCCATGATAGACGCCATCACGACAGGGGTTAGTTTGGGTCGTGACAGATTGGTATTAGAGCCTAGGTTACATAGGTCTCACGAGTTATAAGCGAGTTTAGTAGAGTCTTGCGGATCGGTACGGAGACGTTTGTACTTATCTTCGAGAGGCTGTAGAATCTTTAGAAAGATTCCACATTCTTGAATTCTTGTCGTGCAAATCTGTTGATTCTACTAACTAAACATCTGTTGTTTCATTCTCTCACAGATGGTGAGGACTCGTACTACCGGTCAGGAGGGCCAGCCACCAGTACCACCAACTAGGGCCACGAGAGGCCGAGGCCGCGGTAGAGGTCGTGGTAGGGGCAGAGGTGTAGCCCGTACAACAGCTGGGGCAGTACCTGCAGATCCACCAGTTGTCCCAGGTCAGGACCAGGTTCCAGTTGTTGATGCACCAGCTTAGGAATCACCTGTGCCTATTGTGATTTCAGGCCTTCAAGAGGCCCTAGCTCAGATTCTGACAGCCTATACCGGCCTTGCTCAGGCGGTCTTTATCTCGACGGCCGCAACCACTTCTCAGGCCAGAGGAGGCACTTAGACTCCCGTCGCTCGCACACCCGAGCAGGTTGTTCAAGGACTGCAGACACTAGAGGCATCACCAGCCCAGCCGGTTGTTGTTGCTCAAAATTATATGGTTCCTGCTGTGCCTGAGGATGATCAGCGTAGGTTGGAGAGGTTTGGGAGACTCCAGCCACCACCTTTCAGTGGCATAGAGAGAGAGGATGCTCAGGACTTTTTAGACAGGTGTTAGAGGATTCTCCGTACTGCTGGTATTCTAGAGACTTGTGGGGTCTCCTTCACTACTTTTCAGTTTTTCGGGGCTGCACTTAGATGGTGGGAGACTTACGAGAGGCATAGGCCTGTTAGCACAGCACGCCTTACTTGGCAACAGTTCTCCGTGGTCTTTTTGGAGAAGTTCATACCTCGATCCCGCAGAAAGGAGCTGCGCATGCAGTTTGAGCAGCTTCGCTAGGGTGATATGTCTGTGACACAGTATGAGATGCGGTTCTCCGAGTTGGCCCATCATACGATCTGGTTGGTTCCCACAGACAGGGAGAGGATCATGAGGTTTATTGATGGTATCACTTATCAGCTACAGTTGCTCATGACCAGAGAGAGGGTTTCGGGTGCTACTTTTGATGAGGTTGTCGACATTCCTCGGGAGATTGAGATGGTTCTCGGTTAGGAGAGGGTTGATAGGGAGGCCAAGAGGCCTCTTGGTCAGGGTGGATTCAGCGGTGCTCTTTTTGGGGGTCAGTCCCAGCACGGTAGAGGTCGTCATTTCAGACAGGCTCAGTCAGCTCGGCCATTTCATCGTGGTGCATCATCTGGACATGGTTCTCACAGTTCTCATCAGGGCCACTCATCACTTAGTGCCCTTCTAGCTCAGAGTTTGTCCCGTGCTCCACCTGTTCAGGGCTCTTCCATGCCAGGTTCTTCTACCAGTCATCCCGGTGCTAGGGATTCCCTTCAGTTCCTGCCACCAGCACCAGGGAGTTGGTTTGAGTGTGGGGAGCTTGGGCATATATGGAGGGATTTTCCTCGTCGTCATGGAGGTATATCTTAGTAGAGGAGTCAGCCTCTGACTTCAACACCAGTTACCTCATCACCCGCCCAGTCAGCTTGGGGTGGAGGTCAGTCAGCTAGGGGTCGCCCTAGAGGGGGAGACAGATCAGGGGGTGGCCAGACCCGTTTCTATGCCCTCCCTGCCAGACCAGACACTATTGCTTCATATGCTGTGATTACATGTATTGTCTCAGTTTGTCACCGAGATACCTCAGTATTATTTGACCCTGGTTCCACGTATTCATATGTTTTTTCATATTTTGCCCATTTTCTAGATATGCCCTGTGAGTCTTTAGTTTCATTTGTACATGTTGTACTCTTGTGGGCAATACTATTATTGTGGACCGCGTATATCAGTCATGTGTGGTAACTATTGGGGGTCTGGAGACCCAAGTAGACCTTTTGCCGCTCAGTATGGTCGACTTTGATGTGATATTGGGTATGGATTGGTTATCTCCATGTGATGCTGTTCTAGATTATCATGCTAAGACGGTGACGTTGGCTATGCCGGGAATTCCGAGGGTTGAGAGGAGCGGTTCTGTGGATTATGTACCAAGTAGGGTGATTTCATATTTGAAGGCTCAGCGCATGGTTGAGAAGGGTTGCCTATCTTATTTGGCTTTGTAAGGGATGTTAATGCAGAGACTCTTGTCATTGATTCTGTTCCGGTGGTATGTGATTTTTTGGATGTGTTTCCTGTAGACCTTCCGGGCATGCCGCCTGATAGGGATATTGACTTTGGTATTGATATGGTGCCGGGCACTCATCCCATTTCTATTTCACCGTATCATATGGCACCAGTGGATTTGAAGGAATTGAAAGAAAAGCTTTAGGAACTCCTTGATAAGGGGCTTATTCGGCCTAGTGTGTCACCTTGGGGTGCACCGGTTCTATTTGTGAAGAAGAAAGATGGTTCCATGAGAATGTGTATTGATTACAGGCAGTTGAACAAGGTCACAGTCAAGAACAAGTATCCTTTACCTCGTATTGATGATTTATTCGACCAGCTTCAGGGAGCAAGGGTGTTCTCCAAGATTGATTTGAGGTCCGGTTATCACCACCTGAAGATTCGGGATTCAGATATTCTTAAGACAGCTTTCAGGACCCGATATGGCCATTATGAGTTCTTGGTGATGTCTTTTGGGCTGACCAATGCCCCAGCAGCGTTCATGCATTTGATGAAAAGTGTATTCCAGCCCTATTTGGACTCATTCATTGTTGTATTCATTGATGACATCCTGGTGTACTCTCGTAGCTAGGAGGAGCATGCTCAGCATTTGAAGATTGTATTACAGAGATTGAGGGAGGAGAAACTTTATGCAAAGTTCCCCAAATGTGAGTTTTGGCTCAGTTCAATAGCATTCTTGGGGCACATGGTGTCCAGTGATGGTATTCAGGTGGACCCGAAGAAGATAGAGGCGGTGCAGAGTTGGCCCAGACCGTCCTCAACCATGAAGATTAGTAGCTTTATTGTTTTGGCGGGTTACTACCGTCGCTTTGTGGAGGGATTTTATTCTATTGCATCACCCTTGACCAAATTGACCCAAAAGGGTGCTCCATTTAGTGGTCGGATGACTGTGAGGAGAGCTTTCAGAAGCTCAAGACTGCTTTGACCACAACTCCAGTGTTAGTTCTGCCATCAGTTTCAGGTTCTTACACCGTGTATTGTGATGTCTCGAGGATAGGCATTGGTTGTGTTTTGATGCAGGAGGGTATGGTGATCGCCTATGCCTCGCGCTAGTTGAAGACCCATGAGAAGAGCTATCATGTCCATGATCTTGAGTTAGCAGCCATTGTTCAAGCCTTGAAGATTTGGCGTCATTATTTGTATGGGGTTCATTGTGAGATCTATACTTATTACCGGA
The DNA here is from genome assembly GCF_000390325.3 of Nicotiana tomentosiformis. Classification (NCBI taxonomy): domain Eukaryota; kingdom Viridiplantae; phylum Streptophyta; class Magnoliopsida; order Solanales; family Solanaceae; genus Nicotiana; species Nicotiana tomentosiformis. Next base: position 72,955,748 of record NC_090817.1, on the reverse strand, counting down.
GTCTGCAACATCTGTTCAAGCAGAAGGATCTTAATTTGTGTCAGTGGAGATGGTTGGAGCTTCTTAAGGACTATGATATCACTATCCTGTACCATCTGGGGAAGGCCAATGTGGTGGCCGATGCTTTGAGTCGCCGGACAGAGAGTTTGGGGAGGTTAGCATATCTTCCAGCAGCAGAGAGACCTTTGGCATTGGATGTTCAGGCCTTAGCAGGCCAAATTGTCAGATTGGATATTTCGGAGCCTAGTCGGGTATTGGCTTGTGTGGTCTTTAGGTCTTCTCTTTATGACTGTATTAGGGAGCATCAGTATGATGACCCCCACTTGCTCGTTCTTCACGACAGGGTTCAGAGAGGTGATGCTAGGGATGTGACTATTGGTGATGACGGCGTGTTGAGAATGCAGGGCCAGATATGTGTGCCTAATGTAGATGGGCTTCGAGAGTTGATTCTTGAGGAGGCCCACAACTCGCAGTATTCCATCCATCTGGGTGCCGCGAAGATGTACCAGGATTTGAGGCAGCACTATTGGTGGAGGCGGATGAAGAATGATATAGTTGGGTTTATGGCTCGGTGTCTCAATTGTCAGTAGGTTAAGTATGAGCATCAGAGACCGGGTGGCTTGCTTCAGAGATTAGAGATCCCAGAGTGGAAGTGGGAGCGGATCACCATGGACTTTGTAGTTGGGCTCCCACGGAACTCGAGGAAGTTCGATGCTATTTGGGTTATTGTGGATCGGCTGACCAAGTCTGCACACTTCATTCTAGTTGGTACTACTTACTCTTTAGAGCGGTTGGCTGAGATTTACATCCGAGAGATTGTTCGCCTGCATGGTATTCCAGTTTCTATCATTTCAGATAGGGGCACTCAGTTTACATCGCAGTTTTGAAGGGCAGTACAACGAGAGTTGGGTACTCAGGTTGAGTTGAGCACAACTTTTCACCCTCACACGGACGGGCAGTCCGAGCGCACAATTCAGATATTAGAGGACATGTTGTGCGCTTGTGACATTGACTTTGGGGGTTCATGGGACCAGTTTCTTCTACTCGCGGAGTTTGCATATAATAACAGTTATCAGTTGAGTATTCAGATGGCTCCATACGAGGCTTTATATGGGAGGAGGTGTAGATCTCCTGTAGGATAGTTCGAGCCAGGTGAGGCTAGGCTCTTAGGTACAGACTTAGTCCAGGATGCATTAGATAAGGTGAAATTGATTCAGGAGCGGCTTCACACGGCGCAGTCTAGGCAGAAGAGCTACGCGGATAGGAAGGTCCGTGATGTGTCTTTTATGGTTGAGGAGAAGGTTTTGCTGAAGGTATCACCCATGAAGGGTGTTATGAGGTTTGGGAAGAGGGGCAAGTTGAGCCCCCGATTTATTAGGCCTTTTGAGGTGCTTCAGAGGATAAGAGAGGTGGCTTATAAGCTTGCCTTGCCACCCAGCTTGTCGAATATGCATCCAGTGTTTCATGTTTCCATGGTCTGGAAGTATATTGGAGATCCATCCCATGTTTTGGATTTTAGCACGGTTCAGTTGGTGGGTGATATGATTTATGATGTGGAGCCGGTGGCTATTTTGGATTGGCAGGTTCGAAGGTTGGGGTCAAAGGATATAGCTTCAGTGAAGGTGCAGTAGAGAGGTCAGCCTATGGAGGAGGCCACCTGGGAGATTGAGTGGGAGATGCGAAGCAGATATCCATGCCTATTCGAGACTCCAAGTATATTTCTAGACCCGTTCGAGGATGAACGGATGTTTAAGAGGGGGATGATGTAACGACCTGGCCGGTCGTTTCGAGAGTTATAGCCCCATTTTTTCCATTTCTACTTCATTTTGTGTTATTCAGCTATATTATGTTATATTGGGTTAGTTGGTTCGTGACCGGAGTGGTTTCAGAGTAAATTGAGACACTTAGTCTTTTAAGTAGAAACTTAAGTTGGAAAAGTCAACCGGATGTTGACCTATGTCTAAACGATCTCGAATTTGAATTCTGATGGTTCCGTTAGCTCCGTTAGGTGATTTTGGAATTAGGAGTGCGTCCGGAATAAATTTTGGAGGTTCGTGGTAGAATTAGGCTTGAATTGGCGAAGTTGGAAATTTGGCGATTTTGGTCGGAAATGGAAAATTTGATATCGGGGTCGGAACGGAATTTCGGAAGTTGAAATAGGTTCTTAGTGTCATTTGTGACGTGTGTGCAAAATTTGAGGTCATTCAGACGTGGTTTGGTTGGTTTCGGCATCGGTTGCCGAATTTGGAAATTTGGAAGTTCTTAGGCTTGAATCCGAGGGTAATTTGTTGTTTGGATGTTGTTTTAAGTGATTCGAAGATTCGACTAAGTTTGTATGTTGATATATGACTTGTTGGCATTTTTGGTTGAGGTCCCGAGGGCCTTGGGGTGATTCCGAGTGGTTAACGGATTTGTCGAAGTTGGAAAATGCAGCTGAAGCTGCTGCTTCTGCTATTTCCGCACATGCGGAAGGAAGAGTCGCAGGTGCGAGGCCGCTGGTGCGCATGGGAAGTCCGCAGGAGCGAGCAATGCTGGGCTAGGCAGGATACGTAGGTGCGAGTTGGAGGTCGCATCTGTGAGCCCGCAGGTGCGAAACGTGGGGCGTAGATGCGGAAAGGGGGACGCTGGGTAGGCTTCGTAGATGCGGAGGAAACGCGCAGGTGCGCCTTAGCAGGTGCGGGGTTTTGGGCCGCAGATGCGGAAGCTGGGCTCCTAAGTGAGTTCCACATCTGCGATGGATTTTTCCGCAGGCGCGGTGGCGCAGAAGCGTGAAATTTTCCGCAGGTGCGAAAAACCTGGGCAGAAACCATAAATAGAACCCTTCGTGAATTTGGTTTATTTCCACCATTTTCAAGTAGGTTTTTGAAGCTTTTAGAGTGATATTTGAAGGGTGATATAAGGGCTATCAGTGAGGTAAGTTGCTTGAGCCCTAATACTCGTATATATGGTGATTTTTCCATTGTTTAATCATGTAATTAGTGAAAATGAGGGGTTAGGGCTTGGGATTTTTGGAGAAGTAATTTAAGGATTTGAAGAACCAAATGATGTCGGATTTTGATAAATTTGGTATGGTTAGACTCGTGAGTGAATGACTTTCTAATTTTATAAATTTTGTCAGATTTCGAGACGTGGTCCCGAGGGCCGGGTTTGAGCCAATTTCGGGTTTTGGTCTAATTTTTGTAGCTTTTCTTGTGGAATTCATTCCATTAGCGCGTATTGATGGTATTGTGCTTTTTTTTAATAGACTGGGAGCATTTGGTGGCCGAGTCCATAGGCAAGAGCATTGCGGGGTATAGATTTGACCGGTTTGAGGTAAGTAACGATTGTAAATCTAGTCCTGAGGGTATAAAACCCCGGATTTTTGTATCATTCTACTATTTTTAGTGACGCACATGCTAGGTGACAGGCGTGTGGGCGTACACTGTTGGGGATTATGACTTGGTCCGTCTCGTAGCAACTGTAAAGTTGCATACTTTGTTGAAACTATATGATACTTATATGTTTTAGAAAGAGTTTCTGTAAATTGGGCTGAATGCCATATTTGGGCCTTGTGCCAGTGTTGTTTGGACCCTTAGGGGCCTTTTCTTATTTCCTCTCATTGTTTTCGATTTAAAATCTATACTCAGTCATGATTATTCTTGTTTACCGCATAACTCGTTTTTATGACTCTATTTTGATGCATATAAATGTTTTGGGCCGAATGCCCTATTTTACTGAAATGCCCGAGTGGCTTGTGAGGTTTATGACTGAGTGAGGCCGAGGGCCTTATTTGTGAGGATATTTATAAGATTGGGCTGCACACCGCAGCATGTTGCATATTCATGGGATCAGGCTGCACGCCGCAACATGTTTGATATAGGCCGAGGGCTTGAGTGATTTATGCCATGATTTGGCTTGATATAGCGCTTGGGCTGAAGGAGCCCCTCCAGAGTCTGTACACACCCCCAGTGAGCGCAGGTACCTACTGAGTGCGAGTGCCGAGTGCTGAGTGACTGGGAGGCATGAGTGATTGTGAGGTATGCCCGAGTGGCAAGAGTGATTGTGAGGTATGCCCGAGTGGCAAGAGTGATTGTGAGGTATGCCCGAGTGGCAAGAGTGATTGTGAGGTTTGCCCGAGGGGCTGTTTATGATTTCTTCATTTTTGCTCACCTTTTCATTTTTCCTCTGTTTCAAAAACTATTGAAAAATATCTTTAAATGATTTTTACTGGAACCGGGTTTAAACGAGATGATTTGATTCAAACACTGATTTTTAAAGCATGCTGTACTTTACTGAATTTTTGTGATATGAACTTGATATGCTTTATTGCTCGTCACTACTGCTCAGTCTTTATTTATTATTGTTACTTACTGAGTTGGCGTACTCATGTTACTGAGTTGGCGTACTCATGTTACTAAGTTGGCGTACTCAGACAAATGGTAGTAGATGTTCATGACTAGTGACACCCTAATGTCGGGCTTTTTCTTCCGCACTTTTATTTTGATTTGAACTCCTTTACGAAGGTTTTTATGTTAAATAACATTGAAATTTTCTTTGAAATGAAAATATTGGTTTGTTATGAAAATGAGTCGGCTTTCCTAGTTCCACGATAGGCGCCATCATGACAGGGGTTAGTTTGGGTCGTGAAAGGTTTGGAGTCCCGATGGCTCGGGTGAGTATCGGATAGGCTACGGGATGATTTTGAACTTAAAAAAATCTGATTATTGAGCTTTTGCTGTCATCTAGTGCATTGTGCTTCGCGATCGCGAAGCCATTCCTGCGATCGCGAAGAGAAAATTTTAAGCCGTGAGTTTTACTGTTCGCATTCGCGAAATTAGGCACGCGAACGACTAGCTCCCAGTGCACTGCAAATGCGAGCTCAAAGCTGCGATCGCGAAGAAGGAATGAGGCAGAAGCTAAAGCACCGAAATTGTGCTATGCTATCGCATAAACCTGTACGCGATCGCGTAGGGTTGAGAAATTGTTCTCTGCGATCGCATGGCCTTATACGCGATCGCGTAGTGTTAAACAAACCCGGGCAAATTTTGTTCTAAGCGATCGCGAACGAATTTCCGCGATCGCGATGAATAAAAATCTGAAAAAGAGAACTTAAGTTCTGAAAATGGGGTTTTCCAATTTTTGAGCTCGGGTAAGGCGATTCTTCGGCGATTTTTACGGGAAAACATTGGGATAAGTGTTCCTTATCCTATATTGATTATATTTCATGATTTCATATTCATTTATATCATAAATCCGTGAAATTTTGGAAGAAAAATCAGATTTTTATAAAATCTTCCAAAAACAAAAATTTAAGATTTGATGATTTATTTTACATCGAAATTTGATAAATTTTGTATGGTTGGACTCGTATCAGAACGGGTATTCAAATTTCATAAGTTTTTCCGAGATTTGAATATTTTAATAAATTTCGAATTTTTATCCGGAAAATTAGAAAATTCATATGGAATTAATTCCTATGATTCGTATTGAGTAAATTAAATTGTTTATGAATAGATTTAAAGCTTTTGGAGACAAATTTAAAAGAAAAAGTTGAGATCGAGTAATTGATTGGAATTTGCAAAGTGAGGTAATTGTCGTGGTTAACCTTGACTTGAGGGAATAGAACCCTTAAACTATTTATTATGTGTAATGCATGTGAACGACGTATAGGCGAGGTGACGAGTGTCTATATGCCGTCAAATTAATTGTTTGTATAATTACTTGAAAATTCATAAATCATTTTAAATCATGAATTAATTATTATAATATTTATTTCTCTCCTATTCTTTGTCAAATAGTAATTCTCGAATTCCTGCATTAATTGTTACATGCTATTTGAATTATGTGTCTTAATTGTTATTTGACATTTAGCATATTAAATATTAAACTGCCTATTTTCTCTCTGATTTCCATAATAATTTGCTATTTGTCATTGTTTGTTTCATAATTAAATCATAATTATTGTATGCTTGTTGTCTTATAATTTTATATTAATTGTTGTATTTATTGGAGAAATTTCTTCTATAAGAATTGGTAAATGGATATATTGGAGGATCGGGTTGCACGCCGCAACAGAACTGATTGAAATGGATATATTGGAGAATCGTATTGCACGCCACAATAGACTTATTAAAAATTCATATTGGAGGATCGGGTTGCACGCCGCAACAGACTTATTAAAAGTCAATATTTGGGGGACCGGATTGCATGCCGCAATAGACTTATTTAAAAGTCAATATATATATATATATATATACTTGATTAAAAATAATTATATGAGAGGATTGAAAATGAATATATTGTGAGAGCGGGTTGCACGCTGTAACAGAATTGAATGTGAATATATTGTGAGAGCGGGTTGCATGCTGCAATAGAATTGAATGTGAATATATTTTGAGAGCGGGTTGCGCGCTGTAACAGAATTGATGGAAATGATAATTGGTTATGACTGCTGAGTTGGCTTGAATTATATTAAATGAGTTACCTGATTCATTTCTATTATTTGTTGTTGTTACTAATATTGCGTACAAGTTAATGTAAGTGACCCGCCTTAGCCTTATCACTACTTCATCGAGGTTAGGCTCAACACTTACCAGTACATGGGGTCGGTTGTACTGATACTACACTCTGCACTTCTTGTGCAGATTTCGGAGTTGGTCCCAGCGGCGTACCATAGACTTGCTCGGATTTCAGCTACCAGAGGAGACTTGAGGTATAACTGCACGGCGTCCGCAGTTCTGAAGTCCCCGTCTACTTCACTTTCGTTGTTTGTTTATTTCCAGACAGCTTTATTTTATTCAGACCTTTATTTGTATTATTCTAGAAGCTCATGCACTTGTGACACCAATTCTGGGATGGTATTTAGACATCGTTATTTTTATGAATTATTCACTACATTTCAGACCTTACTTCCGCATTTATTTCTTTGTTATGAATAATTTAAAAAAATTATTTAAAAATTAGTTAATATTATTCTAACGTTGTCTTGCCTAGCAAGTGAAATGTTAGGCGCCATCACGGTCCGAAGGTGGGAATTTCGGATCGTGACAGTTGGTATCAGAGCACTAGGTTACATAGGTCTCACGAGTCACGAGCAAGCTTAGTAGAGTCTGAAGGATCGGTACGGATACGTCTGTACTTATCTCTCAGAGGCTATGAAGTTTAGGAATAATATCACTTCTTTCTTATTCTGTCGTGCGATTTTATTCTATCATCGATGATTGAACCATTCTACTCTTATTCTCTCGCAGATGGTTAGAACACGTAATACCTCTATCGATGGATAGGGACCAGAACCCCAGTGACAACTATGGCTAGGGGTAGAGGTCGAGGCCAAGGTCATGCTAGAGGCCGAGGCAGAGGCCAAGGTAGAGCCCATTCCAGAGCTTGAGTAGCTGCACCTGTTGAAGAACCTCAGGTGGACCTTGAGAAGGAGGTTCCAGTTCAGAATATACCAGTTGGACTAGTTCAGGTCCCGGAAGGAGTTGGACTAGTTCAGGTCCCGGAAGGATTCATAGCCACTCCAGTACTTCAGGACGCTCTAGTCTGTTTGGTAAGTCTTATGGAGGGTGTGGCCCAGAATGGTACATTTCCAGTGGCACCAGCCATCTCACAGGCTAGGGGAGGAGCACAAACTCCACTACTCCCGCTCCGGAGCAGATGGCTCCCCAGAATCAGGCTTTAGCAGCCCCGCTAATTGGGGTAGTTTAGCCAGTTGTTACAGTACATACCGGTGATAGGCCCGCCATGTCTTTTGAGGCCTTATTGAGACTGGATAAGTTTACTAAGCTCTTTCCAGTTCACTTCAGTGGTACACCTTCTGAGGACCCACAGGATTATCTTGAACACTGCCATGAGGTGCTGTGGAACATGCGTATAGTTGAGACCAATGTGGTTGATTTTGCTGTATTTCAGATGATGATTTCCACCAAGAGATGGTGGAGAGATTATACATTGACCAGACCAGTTGGATTGCCTGCACTTACATGGGTGCAGTTCTCTTAGCTATTTCTAGAGAAGTTCCTTCCTATCACACTGAGAGAGGAATTTCGCAAGTAATTTGAGCGTCTACAGCATGGCAGTATGACTATTACTCAGTATGAGTCCCATTTTGTGGATTTGGCCCATCATGCTCTCCTTTTACTACCTACTGAGGGGGAGAGAGTGAGGAGGTTTATTGAGGGACTCACTCACCCTATCAGGCTTCAGATGGCCAAGGATACTGGAAGCGAGATTTCTTTTCAGGCGGTTGCTAATATCACGAGGAGGATCGATATTGTTCTTGCACAGGAGAGAGGGCAGAGGTCTGATAAGAGGCCTAGTCAGTTTGGTGGTTTCGGTGGTGCTTCGTCTGGAGGCAGGGGTAATTTTGGTAGGGATCATCCTCCCAGACCGTTTCATTCAGCACTTTATGTATCTCCCGGTGCTTCAGGGAGTCGCAGTCCTATTATGCCTTACTATGGACAGCCATCATTTAGTGCACATTCAACTCCTGTCAGTGCACCGCCACTCCAGAGTTACTGCAGTGGTTATCCGGACCATTTGGGTAAGCTTCAGCTTCAACAGCCACGACATCAGCATGTGTGTTATGAGTGTGGGAACATTGGTCACATCAGGAGGTATTTCCCTAGATTGATGAGTAACATATCTCGGCAAGCTTCTTGTGCCATCATACCGGCATTGGTTGCTTCACCGCCTGCTCAGCCAGCTAGAGGTAGGGGTCAGGCAACTAGAGGTGGAGGTCAGGCCATTAGAGGTGGAGGTCAGGCCATTGGAGGTGGAGGTCAGACAGTTAGAGATGGAGGCCATCCAGTTAGAGGCTGTCCCAGGGACGCAGTTCAGAGTGGTGGGGCCCAGCCCTGATTTTATGCTTTTCCAGCTAGGCCTGAGGTCGAGTTATCTGATACTGTGATCATAGGTATTATTCCAGTTTGCCATAGAGATGCTTCAGTTCTATTTGATCCAGGATCTACTTATTCCTATGTGTCCTCCTATTTTGCTTCATATTTGGTTGTGCCTTGTGATTCTCTGAGTGCTTCTGTGTGTGTATCTAATCCGGTGAGAGATTCTATAGTAGTAGATCATGTCTATCGTTCGTGTGTGGTTACTATTGGTAATCTTGAGACTAGTGTGGATCTTCTACTACTTGATATGGTAGATTTTGATGTCATCTTGGGTATGGATTGGCTGTCCCCTTATCATGCTATATTAGATTGTCATGCCAAGACAGTGACCCTAGCTATGCCGGGGTTACCTCGGTTAGAGTGGAAATGAATGCCTGGTCATTCTGCCAGCAGAGTTATTTCTTATATGAAATCTCGGCGTATGGTAGAGAAAGGGTGTCTATCCTATTTGTCTTATATTCGCAATCCCAGTACGGATGTTCCTTCTATGGACTTAGTACCAGTTGTTCGTAAATTTCCAGAAGTATTTCCTGCAGATTTGCCAGGAATGCCACCCGACAGAGATATTGACTTCTGTATTGATTTTGCTCCGGGCACTCAGCTCATTTCTATTCCACCATACCGTATGGCCCCGCCAGAGTTGAAAGAATTGAAAGAGCAGTTACAAGACTTGCTTGATCAGGGATTCATTAGATCCAGTATCTCGCCCTGGGGTGCGCCAGTATTATTTGTAAAGAAGAAAGATGGCTCTATGCGGATGTGTATAGATTATCGGCAGTTGGACAAGGCCACTATCAAAAACAAATATTCGTTGCCAAGAATTGATGACTTATTTGATCAGCTTCAGGGTGCCAAGGTATTTTCGAAGATCGATTTGAGGTCTGGTTAGCATCAGTTAAAGATTAGGGCATCTGATGTCCCTAAAACAGCTTTTCAGACTCGGTATGGGCATTACGAATTCCTAGTGATGTCATTTGGGATGACAAATGCCCCAGTAACATTTATGGATTTGATGAATCAGGTGTTAAAGCCTTATTTGGATTCTTTTGTGGTGTATTCATTAATGATATCTTGATTTACTCCAGCAGTCGAGAGGAGCATGAGCATTATCTTAAAAGTGTGCTTCACACTTTGAAGAATAATCAGTTATATGCCAAGTTTTCAAAATGTGAGTTTTGGTTAGACTCAGTTGCCTTTTTGGGGCATGTTGTATCAACAGAAGGCATAAAAGTGGATCCTAAGAAGATTGAGGTTGTTCAGAATTGGCCTAGACCTACTTCAGTTACAGAGATCCGGAGTTTCCTGGGTTTAGCAGGTTATTATCGTCGGTTCGTGGAAGGGTTTTCATCTATAGAAAACCCATTGACCAGACTGACCCAGAAAGGTACCCCATTCAGATGGTCAGACGAGTGTGAGTTGAATTTTCAGAATCTCAAGACTGCTTTGACTATGGCACCAGTGTTGGTATTACCCACAGGTTCAGGATCGTATACAGTATATTATGATACATCTCACATTGGTCTTGGTGCAGTATTAATGCAAGATGGCAGGGTGATTGCATATGCATCGCGGCAGTTAAAAGTTCACGAGAAGAATTACCTTGTTCATGACTTAGAACTGGCTGCCATTGTTCCTGCGCTGAAGATTTGGAGGCATTACCTCTAAGGTGTCTCGTGTGAGGTATTTATTGATCATCGTAGCCTTCAGTACCTGTTCAAACAAAAAGATCTTAATTCGAGGCAGAGAAGATGGTTGGAGTTGTTGAAAGACTATGATATCACCATTTTGTATCATCCCGGAAAGGCCAATGTGGTGACCGATGCTTTGAGTAGAAAGGTTGTGAGTATAGGCAGTCTTGCGTATATTTTGGTTGGTGAGAGGCCATTAGTTACAGATGTTCAGACTTTGGCTAATTAGTTCGTGAGGTTAGATGTTTCAGAACCCAGTCGGGTTCTAGCTTGCACAGTCGCTCGGTCTTCTTTATATGAGCGCATAAGATAGAGGCAATATGATGGTCCTCATTTACTTGTCCTTAAGGACACGGTGCGGCATGATGATGCCAAACACGTTGCTGTGGGGGAAGATAGAGTTCTGCGAATGTAGGGTCGTATTTGTGTGCCTAATGTGAATGGGCTTCGTGAATTAATTCTTGAAGAGGCACACAGTTCCAGGCATTCTATTCATCCAGGTACTGCCAAAATGTATCAAGATTTGCGGCAACATTATTGGTGGAGGAGAATGAAAAAGGATATAGTTGCATATGTAGCTCGATGTCTGAATTGTCAGCAAGTTAAGTACGAGCATCAGAGACCTGGTGGTTTGCTTCAGAAGTTAGAAATTCCTGAATGGAAATGGGAGCGTATCATTATGGATTTTGTTGTTGGACTCCCACGGACTCAGAGAAAATTTGACGCAGTTTGGGTCATTGTGGACAGGTTAACCAAATCAGCACATTTCATTCCAGTGGCAGTTACTTATTCTTCAGAAAGGTTACCTGAAATTTACATTCGTGAGATTGTCCGCCTTCACGGTGTGCCCGAGTCTACTATTTCAGATCGAGGTACGCAATTTACCTCACATTTCTAGAGGGCTATACAGCGTGAGTTAGGCAGGCGGGTGGAGTTGAGTACAACATTTCATCCACAAATAGTCGGACAGTCAGAGCGCACTATTCAGATATTAGAAGATATGCTTCGCGCTTGTGTTATAGACTTTGGAGGTTCTTGGGATCATTTCTTGTCACTTGCGGAGTTTGCTTATAATAATAGCTATCAGTCGACCATTCAGATGGCTCCATATGAGGCATTATACGGAAGGTGATGTCGTTCGCCAGTTGGCTGGTTTGAACCGGGAGAGGCTCGGTTATTAGGTACCGATTTGGTACAAGATGCCTTAGATAAGGTCAAGATTATTCAGGATCGACTTCTCACAGCTCAGTCTAGGCAAAAGAGTTATGCCGACCGTAAAGTTCATGATATTGCATTCATGGTTGGAGAAAGAATATTACTCTGAGTTTCACCTATGAAAGGTGTAATGAGGTTTGGAAAGAAGGGCAAGTTGAACCCTAGGTATATCGGACCCTTTGAAATTCTTGAAAGGGTGGGTGAAGTAGCCTACAAGCTTGCATTACCACCTAGTTTATCAGCGGTTCATCCGGTGTTCCATGTGTCTATGCTCCAGAAATATCACGATGATCCGTCCCATGTGTTAGATTTCAGCTCAGTCCAATTGGACAAAGATTTGACTTACGAGGAGGAGTCGGTGTCTATTCTAGCCCGGCAGGTCCAACAGTTGAGGTCTAAGAGTTATCCTTCAGTTCGGCTGCAATGGAGAGGTCAGCCGGTAGAGGCATCTACCTGGGAGTCCGAGTCGGACATGCGGAGTAAATATCCACACTTATTCACCAGCTCACGTATTTTTTTCTAACTCCGTTCGAGGACGAACGTTTGTTTTAGAGGTGGAGAATGTGATGGCCCAAAATGTCATCTTTAAATTTAATAAGTAATTCTGTGTTCTAAGACCTCAAAAAGCACCATTTATTAGTCCTCGACTTGCGTGCGCAATCCGTACAGTTTTTCAAAAAGTTTTTTTTATGTCAAAAATAGATTAAAATGTGAAATGGAGCTTTAAAACTCAACCGAGTTGACTTTGGTCAATATTTTGAGTAAACAGATCCGGATCGGTATTTTGACAATTTCGGTAGCTCCGTATTGTGATTTGGGACTTGGACGTATGCCTGGAATCGAATTACGAGGTCCCTAGCCCGAGATATAAAATTTTGAGGAAAAATTAAAAGCTTGAAAGCTTAATAATTTTTAAAAAATTACAGATGTTGGATTTATTGACCCCGGGTCTTTTTTTTATTTCGGAGCCCAGTATCGGTCCATTATAATATTTATGACTTGTCTGCCGAATTTGGTAAGAATCGGAGTTGATTTGACGTGATTCAGACGTTCGGTTGTGAAAATATAAGTTTTAAAGTTTTCTTAAAAACTTCCTTTGATTTGATGTCCGATTCATAGTTCTAGGTGTTATTTTGGCGATTTGATCACGCGAGCAAGTTCGTATGATGTTTTAGGACTTGGGTGCATGTTTGGTTTGGAGCTCCGAGGGCTCGGGTGAGTTTCAGATAGGCTACGGGATGATTTTAAACTTAGAAAATCTGGGTTTTGAGCTTGTGCTCTCATCTGGTGCATTGTGCTTCGCGATTGCGAAGAGAAAATTTTAAGCCGTGAGTTTTACTCTTCACGTTCGTGAAGATAGGCACGCGAACGCGAAAGGCTAGCTCCCAGTGCACTGTGAACGCGAGCTCAAAGCTGCGATCGCGAAGAAGGAATGAGGTAGAAGCTGAAGCACCGAAATTGTGCTACGCGGTCGCATAAACCTGTACGCTATCGCGTAAGGCTGAGAAATTGTTCTCTTTGATTGCATGGCCTTATACGCGATCGTGTAGTGTTAAACAAACCTGGGCAAATTTTGTTCTACGCGATCGCGAACGAATTTCCGCGATCGCGATGAATAAAAATCTGAAAAACAGTACTTAAGTTCTAGAAATGGGGTTTCGACCCATTTTCAACCATTTTCAATTTTTGAGCTCGGGTAAGGCGATTCTTGGGCGATTTTCACGGAAAAATATTGGGGTAAGTATTCCTTATCCTATATTGAATATATTTCATAATTTCATACTCATTTATATCATGAATCCGTGAATTTACGGAAGAAAAATCAGATTTTTATAAAATCGTCCAAAAACAAAAATTTAAGATTAGATGGTCCATTTGACATCAGAATTTGATAAATTTTTTATGGCTGGACTCGTATCGGAACGGGTGTTCGGATTTCGTAAGTTTTTTCAAGATTTGAGACTTGGGTCCCACTGTCGAATATTTTAATGAATTTCAGATTTTTATCCGAAAAATTAGTAAATTCATATGGAATTAATTCCTATGATTCGTATTGAGTATATTGAATTGTTTATGAATAGATTTGAATCTTTTGGAGACAAATTTAAAAGAAAAACTTGTGATCGAGTAATTGATTGGAATTTGCAAAGCGAGATAATTGTCGTAGTTAACCTTGACTTGAGGGAATAGAATCCTTAAACTATTTGTTATGTGAAATACATGTGAACGACGTATAGGCGAGATGACGAGTGTCTATACATCGTCAAATTAATTGTTTGCATAATTACTTGAAAAATCATAAATCGTTTTAAATCATGAATTAATTATTATAATAATTATTTCTCTCCTATTCTTTGTCAAATATTAATTCTCAAATTCCTGCATTAATTGTTACATGCTATTTGAATTATGTGTCTTAATTGTTATTTGACATTTAACATATTAAATATTAAACTGCCTATTTTCTCTCTGATTTCCATAATAATTTGCTATTTGTCATTGTTTGTTTCATAATTAAATCATAATTATTGTATGCTTGTTATCTTACAATTTTATATTAATTGTTGCATTTATTGGAAAAATTTCTTCTATAAGAATTAGTAAATGGATATATTGGAGGATCGGGTTGCACGTCGCAACAGAATTGATTGAAATGGATATATTGGAGGATCGGGTTGCACGCCGCAACAGACTTATGAAAAAGTCCATATTGGAGGATCGGGTTGCACGCCGCAACAGACTTATTAAAGTCAATATTTGGGGGATCGGATTGCACGCTGCAATAGACTTATTTAAAAATTAATATATATACTTGATTGAAAATAATTATATGAGAGGATTGAATGTGAATATATTGTGAGAGCGGGTTGCACGCTGCAACAGAATTGAATGTGAATATATTGTGAGAGCGGGTTGTACGCTGCAACAGAATTGATGAAAATGATAATTGGTTATGACTGCTGAGTTGGCTTGAATTATATTAAATGAGTTACCTGATTCATTTCTATTATTTGTTGTTGTTACTAATATTGCGTACAAGTTAATGTAAGTGACCCGCCTTAGCCTCATCACTACTTTGTCGAGGTTAGGCTCAACACTTACCAGTACATGGGGTCGGTTGTACTGATACTACACTCTGCACTTCTTGTGCAAATTTCAGAGTTGGTCCCAGCGGCGTACCATAGACTTGCTCGGATTTCAGCTACCAGAGGAGACTTGAAGTATAACTGCATGGCGTCCGCAGTTCTGAAGTCCCCATCTACTTCACTTTCGTTAATTGTTTATTTCCAGACAGCTTTATTTTATTCAGACCTTTATTTATATTATTCTAGAAGCTCGTGCACTTGTGACACCAATTCTGGGATGGTATTTAGACATTGTTATTTTTATGGATTATTCACTACATTTTAGACCTTACTTCCGCATTTATTTCTTTGTTATGAATAATTTAAAAATATTGTTTAAAAATTGGTTAATATTATTCTAACGTTGGCTTGCCTAGCAAGTGAAATGTTAAGCGCCATCACAGTCCGAAGGTGAGAATTTCGGGTCGTGACATGACTAAAGTAAATATTTGATGAAACTTGAAATAAAACGTGATTGACAATTTAAGAGCAATAAGCTTATTATCAAGAGAGAATTGAGAGAGAATTAGAGTAGTAAGAGAGCAAATTGTGAGAAAAATAAAAAAGAAGGGGGACTATTTATAGTTTTTAAAGGGTTAAAATTATAATTTAGCAATTATTAGGGGTGGGGGGTGGGGTGGGAGCAATTTTCTTAAGGGGATATGCCGAAATGGACATTTTTGCAAAATATGGCTGTTGCCCAACGGTCATTTTTGAATTTGACCTTTGGCAACGGTCCAAAAAAAAATATTTAAACGCTAACTGGGCTGGACCGGGCTGTAGCCTGATAAAAATTCGGTAACGGGTAACCGGGCTAACCGGGTTCCGGGGCACCGGTTACCAAAAATTGTTCGTTCCCGCCCGGCTACCCCCTCCCCCAACCCCGTCCCACGCCTAGCGAACCGGGCTGGATCGGGTCGAACCGGGCTGGAATTGGGTTGTCCCGGCCCGATAAACATGTCTAGTTTTTTGTGAGTGTCTAATATCTCAAGGACATAAGCCATAAGAAAAAATGGACAAATTTACTTCTCTACTTTTGAATTTACTATTTTTAACTTTTGTTATACTATCCTGACAAAATTGCCCTTGTTGTTAGCAAGGTTTTAAAATCTGCCACCAACTCTAATGGAAACCCCAATTCCCAAAAAATAATTTGTAATAGCAAGTCAACTATTATTTTAAATAGGTTACAAATCAATATTTATCATAAAAAATCTCTTGGGGTTGAGCTGCCTATGTAAATAGTATTTTGAAATTTAAACTTTTATTCTCGAATTTCAACTATGTTAATACTAAAGAAAGATTTTAGTATTCCTTTTTCTATTCAAGAGTGGAAGGAAAAGACAAGAGAAAGAAGAATCAATTGAAAATGACTAATCCACATGCGTAAAGGACAAGAACAATGGTTCGAGCTGTTTTACTCGTCTTAAACGATGTTTTCTGTCAGGTTGTAAGAAAATGGTAAGAGTAGGAGTATTTAATAAACTGGTCACTGGAATACCGAAAGTTGACTGCGGATGCTCCTCTACCAAAGTAGAGAATCTTGCAATTTAATAAGTATTGTTTAAATTAAGTGAGGTAAAAACCATCGAAAAATAGAATACTAATTAATGCATCTTTGTCATTTCATAAGAATGTCCTCTACTCATTCATCAACCACTCTGGTTCAGTCACAATCCATATCGATCAGCCTCCATCCTCTAACGGTGTAGGCGACCTAATTACTTACCATTTTTATCAAGTAATGCTAATAGAAAAAGTTACTAATTAATACAGTCAACAGGAAAAATAAATTAAACTGGAGATGTATTTGGAGGGCTTAAATATCATTAATTAATTGTCTACGATTGACTAATGATGTTGGAGAAATTGCAGCTCCCATAGCAATCTTGTTGTTCGTTTGAACAAAACCGGAGCACAGTAAATTGTAGCAGCCAGTGGTTTCTCTGCATTTAGAACTTTTACTAGTTTTCTGACTATGAGACTGTCCAAACTAAGCATGAAGAAATAAATTCTGAATTTCTTTGAGTAATTAAAATTCTTACCGTTCAATATGTGAAGAACCTAGCTAGGATAGATGTCTCCATATAATTCTGGACTGACCTGACAAAGTGACAATATGAACATGGCAGTTAATCAATTTTAATGTAAGTACTAAATCTCAGTTGTCTGTCCTAACTAATTATAATTAGCTGTCATATGCTAGTAGGAATAGTTTGTTATGCTACTACAGAAATATTTTACTTTTGAAAGAAGGCAGCTAACTTATGATAGCATCAATCATATACTCAGCTGAAAAACAAGAAAAAGAAGCTATAGTAATTAATAACATTGGAACAAAGAAGGAACTACCTAATCTTTTGTTCAGTATAAAATCATTAACCTACAATATACGCAATAAATTTTGTAATGATCTGTCCGGTCGTTTTGAGAATTTAAGTCCCGTTCGGCGGCATAAGGCCCTGAACAGCTTCGTATTATGTGTATTGACTTGCGTGCGTGGTTGAATTCAGTTACCGGATGATTCAGAGTGATTTGGGACACTTGGTCCTTAAAACGGAAGCTTAAGTCTTAGGATTTTGACCGTAGTCGAAACTGTATGAAGACGACTCTGGAATGGAGTTTCGTTAACTCCGTTGGGTGATTTTGGACTTAGGAGCGTGTCCAGACTGTGAATTTGAGATCTGTAGCTGATTTAGGCTTGAAATGGCAAAAGTTAAATTTTTGGGGATTTTGACAGGAAGTGAGCCTTTTGATACCGGAGTCGGAATGCGATTCCGAGAGTTGGAACAACTCCGTTATGTTATTTGGGACTTGCCTGCAAAATTTGACGTCATTCCGGGTTGGTTTGATAGGTTTCGGTACGAGTTTTAGAAGTTGAAAGTTTTGGAAGTTCATAAGTTCGATTCGTGGTGTGATTTGTATTTTTGGCGTTGTTTGATATGATTTGAGACCTCGAGCGAGTCCGTGTTAGGTTATGAAACTTGTTAGTATGTTTGGACGGGGTCCCTGGGGCCTCGGGTATGTTTCGGATGGGCTACGGGTCATTTCCTTCTATTTTTGAACTGCTGGTTCTCGTGTGTGATGTCCTTCTTCGGTATCACGAAGAGTCTCTGCTGACCCCCTCAATTTCCTTCTTTGCGTTCGCGTAGTACACCTTGCGATCGCGTAACTCTGCACATTTCCTTCATCGCGTTCGCGTCCTCTATTCTGCGTTCGCGTAGTAGAAACCAGGCCTTGAGCACTGGAGGTCGTTACTCTTCGCGTTCGCGTGTTTCCCCACGCGTTCGCGTAGGTTTCCGTCTCTTCTTCTCCACGTTCGCAAGCGTGTCTTTGCGTTCGCGAAGCACTTCCTGGCAGCCTTACGTTTTCTTCTTCGCGAACGCGTCTCTTTCTCCGCGTTCGCAATGCACAAACACCTGGGCAGAATATAAAGTCCTCTATTCCGAGGGTTTTTCATTTTCACAATTTTTGGAGTTCTAGAGCTCGGTTTTGAGCGATTATTTGTGAGTTTTTCAAGCAAATCGATTGGGTAAGTGTTCTTCACATAGAATTTAATATATTTTATAATTTTATCTTTATTTTTATTATTTAATTTGTGTTTTGAGTTGAAGAAAATGGAGGTTTTTGAAGAAAAATTTCAAAATAAAAAATCATGTTTTAAGGGACGAATTGGTATCGAAATTTAATAATTTTAGTATGTTTGAACTCGTATCGGAATGGATTTTCGAATTTTGTATAAATTGTCGGGTTCCGAGGTGCGGGCCCGGGGATCGACTTTTGGACTGATTTTTAGATTTTGATAAAGATTGAGGGTTTATGGTCCGAAATATTTTCTTATGAGTTTTATTTGTGCTTTGAAGTTATTTTGGTTAGATTTGAGCCGTCCAGAGGTCATTTCACCCAAGAAGTTCATTTTGAGTATCGGTTTGTCTTCTTGAGGTAAGTATCTTACCTAAATTCGTGTGGGGGAACTACCCCTTAGAATTTGAGTCTTCTATGTTGATTGTAGTCAATGTACGCGAGGTGACGAGTGCGTACTCGAACTTATTTGTGGAAAGTTGGCCTTTTAGGGTTCTTAGGTCCTTATATTCACTGAGTGTGAAGTTGTTCTTGATACGATTAAGTTTTTATTTACTAGTTACACCTCTATATGCTTTAATTTGAATTAATTATTTCAGGATTCACTCTTATTTGACTTAACTGAAGATTTTACTTTTTCTATTGCCATGCTATCTTTTCATATCTGCTTATCTTTATTTGGAATCATTATTATCTCATCCTATAATTGTTCAGTCTTAATTGAGGTTATGATTATCTTTACACTGCCTATCCTTAATTGAATTGTTGAATATCCTTCTTAATTTCTCAACCTTAAATGAAGGTTAGATATCCTATATCTTAGTCGACTTATTTTATTTGTAATTATTTGACTCGTGTTAGCTTCCCTGTTATTGAAATGTATATTGTGGGATCGTTGTTACATATTAGTTTTTCCTTGTTGAGCTGATCTCTTTACGCCTATCATTCTTTACTGTGGTTATTCCTTGCGAATTGGTACTACTATTTCTTGTGATTTAAAGTTCTTGAGTTGATTTACTTGTCATACTCTGTATTATTGCCATTGTTGCTGTTTTACTTGTTGTGGTGATGCACGAGGTTTCTGCCTTACGATTGTGGTTATTGTGATGTACGAGGTTTCTGCCGTGCAGTTGTTGTTATGGGGTTGCACGAGGTTTCTGCCGTGCTATTGTTACTATTGATATTTGCATATGCGGCGTGACAAGGCGATATATATATATATATATATATATATATATATATATATATATATATATATATGTGTGGGTTGCGTATGTAGAGAGACAAGGTGAGAACATTGTTATGAACGTGTGGCGAGACAAGGCGGGCACTTACTTTATTATTGCACATGTGGCGAGACAAGGTGGGCTGTGTGAG
Organism: Nicotiana tomentosiformis; assembly: GCF_000390325.3. NCBI lineage: Eukaryota > Viridiplantae > Streptophyta > Magnoliopsida > Solanales > Solanaceae > Nicotiana > Nicotiana tomentosiformis. Next base: position 72,935,879 of record NC_090817.1, on the reverse strand, counting down.
GGATTGATTTGTGATGATTTGTGATGGCCTGAGGGCATTCTGTTGTTGATATTTGTGTAGTGGTACACTTACATGTCTGAGCTTTATCTTGTGAAAGTTGTGAGAAAATATTCTACGTGCTGCCCGTTCTTTTTTTTCTTTATGCTTATTTGCTGGTATGGACTATGTTAGGATACTTGCACAAGCATACACGTTGTTAAGCACTCTTATCGGATAAAAGATTTTCTTGATATTGTTGAGCATAGATGCTCACCCTTATTTACTTGCCTTCTATGTGAGAATGGCCCTATCGACACATGAGTCATCAGTACGATTATGAGGTGTTACGAGGGTACAGGATGCCAAGTGTTAGGGTTCAGGCATTGAAACCCATGAGTTGTGAATTGTTCGAGGTTCGGTACCTCGTGGTAGGGCTGCTTATCGGACGGCTTGGGCGGTTAATTACTCTTAACGGTTTGGCTTAACGGTTATCGGCATTTAAATGTATTAATCCACTAGCCACCCGATAAGATATCGGGCGGTTTGGTATCGGTTTAGCTCTTATCGGGCGGTTATCGGGCGGTTTATCGGCCTAATTCAATCTATATTGCGTGCATTAATTGTTTGTTGACTGCCTAGCATACAAATTCAGAATAAAAAATTACACATTGAGTCCAGACATACATGTCTGTTAACGCATACATAAGAATGATGTAGTGTGTCATGTGGTGTAGAGTGAAAAAAGCAGAACACATTGTAGTCTACATTACATCCCAAAACAGACTATGATATGATGTAATTAACAAAAAAGTGGATATGCCGCTATAACTCTTGCTAGCTATAACATGGATCATATAAGGATATCAAATTTCATTGAGATAACTATGTGATTGCCTGGGTTTAGATGCAAAGGAACAATTTTAGTAGTTTAGCTCATTAAATATAATGGTATCTAAGCTTTTATTAATTTATTCATAGCACAAACGAAGCAACATTACAATAAACATGCGGTCCTTTCCTTTGTTTCTTGTTCATTTCTCGTAGAAAAGTAACAATATATTAATAATTAACACAAAGGCTGTGCTGGAGTCATATTTACAATTTTAAAAAGCAAAAATATGAGCTTGCTCTTCATACTAGGGCCCTAAGATAGAGTGCTGGAAGCCTGAAAGTCGACGGGATAGAGTACTGCGGGTGGCTGCTGAAGTCCTGGTTGAATTTCTACTGAAGCTGGTTGAATTATGGTCGAATAAAGAGAACCATAATTCTGCTGGTGGCTGCTAGTTGAAGTTTAGGCGTTAGGGTTCTGATTATTTAGGAATTAGGTATTAGAACTTAGAGATAGAGTACTAGAAGAAGTGGAAGGATTTTTGATATTTATATATATATATATATATATATATATATATATATATATATATATATATTTGATTATTTAATATATATATATATATATATTCTTAACGGGTTAACGGATTATCCGTTAAGAAAATTGAATAATCCGCCCCCAAACCGATAAGCCGTTAATAAAAAAAATTCAATCTGTTCCCCGTCCGTTAAACCGTTAACCCGATACTAATAAGCCATTAAGCTTCGGTTTCGATTCGGTTTTCGGTTTCGGTTCGGTTTTGAACATCCCTACCTCGTGGAGTTGTTGACTAAAACCTGATATAAAGGCGGTTGTAGTTGCTGAGTTATTACTTGTCCTTGCTGTATTTGTGATTCCGAATTTAGGTTGTGTTCCATTCACTTTGTCTGTGTCATTTTCATGATATTCCGCTGATACTTATCGTTTCCTTCCTTAATGCCATTACTGTATTGTGAGCCATATTGCATAGTCTTTATGTAGACATCATACTTATGTTGTTCATATACTTGTACCTGTTTAGTTTATTAGACCAGTGATGTGTCTTGACTGTTCCTCGTCACTACTCCACCGAGGTTAGTCTTGATGCTTACTGGGCACCACTGTGGTGTGCTCGTGCTACTCTTCTGCATATTTTTGTGCAGATCTAGGTATTTGTTCGTTAGCTAGCTATGTGGATTGTTACTGCAGAGATACAAGATAAACCTGCCGCTGCAGTTGCAGGCTTTAGAGTCACCTTCAAGTTTTCATTTTACACTGTTTATTCTTATTTCTGGACAGTTGTAATTAGAAGTTTTCTAGCAAACACTATGTAAATCTTATGACTTGTACTACCGGTTTTGGAAATTATAACTTTTAAGAGAAATCTATTTCAAATTGTTGGATGTTATTTAGATAATGTTGTTGTTTCAATTAGTGTTAGACTTACCTAGTTCCTAAGACTAGGTGTCATCACGATACCCAAACGGAGGGGAATTTAGGTGGTGACAAATTTTCTTAACAACTCTAATATGGTAATTAGGCTAAAAAGTAGAATAATATACTAATAGACTAGACTGCACTGATAGATAGTGTATATAACTTTTTTGTCCATCTTTCCTTTGGGGGTGAGATAAAGAAAAGAAGGAACATAGTAAGTAAAAGGATTAATTAATTAGGAAGTGAAATTGCAAACCTGCCAACCAGCTTCAATGCTATAACTGAATTCATATTGGTCTGTTACTCTGTTATATACCGCTGGAGTCCATACACTAACACTCGCCTTTAATTTGCTCCATAATATTCACAAAAGCTACTGCATGCTGCCATGAATCCAAACATTTTCATTATGCCGTTATTAGATGTCTAAGAAATGTTAATTCAATGTCTGGAAGAGTTTCTTTCTTTTTTTTTTGCTAATTCTTTCAAAGAGTTTCAACTCTCTCAAACATACCCTTCTTTGACAATTTTATTTCCAAAATCACAATGCAATACATTCATTCATTTCTTTTTCGACCTTTCGTAGAAAGTGCATATTGTTTCTTTTGAAGAATTTTTCTAGTCTGAATGAAAATACATAAATTATTTACCTCAACTCAAATTTTACATGACTTTCTCGAACATCAGATACATATACACCACGAAGAAGTCGACGTCATCGTTACTTGAGAATCACACTATTTCGGCCCTCCAATCAAAATAAAATAATTTGGAGAAAATAATTAAATGATACACAATTTGTACTCACATTCTCTATATTAATAAAATCACCTCTCATTATATTTGTTTGTGATTTTGGGGTATTATTGTCTTCGTGTGGTTGTTTCTTCTGTTAACTTGGCCTTTGTATTTGTATGTGTTCTGCTTGTCTACAACAATGATGAGCAGCAGGACAAGAAAGGTTTATTCCAAAATTTTGTCCATGGAAACAGTGCCTAGCTCTATCAACAAATTCATACAAAAGACTTAATTAAGAAAAGTTCAAAAGAGTTATAAGTTAAAACAAGGTCCACTCCCTCGCTATTTTCAACTGAACCCAACATTTTGACACATAGTTTAGGAATATATACGAAAAATTACTGAAATTTCACTAAATATCACATGTTGAACTCATAATTTTGAAATTATAACAGGTTCAGTGGTAAGTACATAAAAATTGAACCCATCATGTTGAAGTCTTGGATCCGTCTCTATTAAATGAAATGAATTAGTAACTTGAAAAATATAACATGTCCCCTATTCCTACGGGTTAAAATATAATATACATAGCACACACATACATACACATATATAAGTTATATATGGTATAAAAATTATTTATATTGACTGTGTATATAAGTTAAATTCTTTTTTTCTTTTGGAGATACCTATTGACTGTGAGTTAAATCATTCTCTCTTATGTTGCTTCCAGGACTTTTTTTTTTGGAACTAAAACAAAAACATTTATTAGACTGAATCAGCAACTAACAAGATTACAATAAAACTAGGAGCATACTCTCAATAGAAATGACTAGCATAATTTCTAGACTCTCTTGCCAAACAATGAGCAGCTAGATTTGTTTGTCTCTTAATTCAAATTGGAGAAATATTAGAATTTTTCCTTAACAAGAAATGACAATCCTCTAAAAGCTCTCCAAACTCTCTAAAATCTGAAAGTACAATAGGGGAGAGGTAAATTGTACGCCTATTAAAAATTGGTCGACTATATATAGACTTAGTCAACTGATACGGAGACAGCGTGCACAAAACTGTTAGTCCTTTCAATTTAAACAAGTGTAAATCACAACAAACAGTAAAGGATTAAAATATAATATGAGAGCATTAAGGTAAATGACACCAGAAATTTTTATACTGGTTCAGAGCCAATGCGGTATCCTAATCCAGTTCTCTTGGGTTACAAGAGTGTTATCTTTTAGAGCTCTTTGTAAGTTGGGTTGAGTATAACTTTTGTGATTTTTAGCGTTCACCACCAACGTTTACAAGCGTTGATTTTCACTCGCTCGCCAACAAACGACAAAGGGTTGATTTTCAATCGTTCACCAATAACGACACTTTGGTTTTCACTCGCTCACCAAAGAAACGAATAATGACACAACCTCTCAGTATTTTTTCCTTTCTCTTTATCTTTTATGACACTTGTAAATTTAAGAATACAGTGCTTGACTAAGATGTAGAAAAAATAGGAAAGTTGTCTGTGAAGCTGGTCTGAGAAGTGTCTTCAGATCTTCTTTATGTTCCTCTTGCTGCCAGTATCATCTGTTCATATTTGTTGCAGATTTTCCTTGATATGATTTCTGATTTTCCTCATAGTTGAAGTGCTTGCTTCCTTTTTGAGATTGACCGTTGAATGAAATTCTTTTTGTAGCAGTATCATCATTAATTCTCTTGCCATAAATTGATTGCTTCAAAGTGTACTTGAATAGCAAATCTCCTCTATATTAGATGGCAGACCTTTGACGATGCTTACCATACTTGGACTTGGACTTTTTTATCTCATTAGGAGAGAATCTTGATTTAAGGAATGATTCTTTAATAATTGATCTCATTCCTTTTATAACTCGTCACCGACATCTCCTTTATTCATTGCCTATGTAGGAACTTGCAAAATATTCTTCTTAGAATATTAGCTATCTTCTTTCCTTTTGTGCAAGATCACCTATTTTGAATTTGCCTTCTCGTATTTTGCTTTCTTCCCTTGTAGGATTTTTATGTTATTCTCCCAGTGTCTAGATTCACCGATTGATCTTGTCCTTCTTCCTCTTGATTTGGCTTCCTTCCAATATTTTGTGATAATCACTTCTAGACCGTGACCATGTTTGAGATTTCTTTCCAAATAACTTTTTCTTGTGTACTACATGAATTTGGCATTCCCTTAGTTTAAAGGTAATTTTCATTCCTTTAACTTTGTAGTAAATAAACCATCATTCTTCCATCTACTTTTCATAATAAACCTCATCTTTGTAGTAAATCAACCATCATTCTTCCATCTTCTTTCCATACTAAACCTGTCATGACCCAAAACCAATCTATCGTGATGGCGCCTATCATGGTACTAGGCAAGCCGACTACACAGCCATTTCCAACACTCTAAAGCTTTGAAAGATATAGAGGCAGTTAAAATTAAGGAAAACATTTTAAAAATAGAGTAAGAAATCATGATTCAATACATAGTCTAATACACCATCTAGGTAATAAAAATTGAAACATAAAATGATAGGTAAGAAGGGAGAGTCAAGGTCTACGAATACCAAGCAACTACCTCGTTAGTCTCCGAAAATCTGGACTCCACAACTCAGCAACCGCCGTGGCCGGAAGCGCCTGGATCTGCACACGAGGTGCAGGGTGTAGCGTGAGTAAAACCAACTTAATATGTAACAAATCTAACCTTTGAACTGAAAGGTAGTGACGAACTCAGCAGGTACAGTTCAATATAAAAATAACAGTACAGAAATGTAGGCATGCTTTCAAGTTCAACAATTAAACTCAATTCAAGTAAAATAGATCAATTCTGAATGATATGAGGAGTATGACCGCTCTACATCTACATGCCAATGCACATGCTGTATGTGATGCACTACGTTGAAAGCCTCTTGTATTCACACTCTCAAAATACTCAATCACTCAGTACTGTATATAGCCAATCCAACCCAGAGAAGATCCATCCCATATATATACACATCAACTGACAATCAGTCACTGAGTATTGTATAAGGCCAACCCAGCCCAGGGGAAGATCCATCCCTAAATATAAATAATTCGGACAAGATCCATGTCTAGGGAAGATCCATCCCTCAATATAATCAACTGCGCTCACTCGGGGTGTGTACAGACTTCGAAGGGGCTCCTTTAGCCCAAGCGCTATAATAAACCAGATCCAGGCATAAATCAATAAAATATGCTGTGGCGTGCAACTGTCACTCTCAATCAGGCCCTCGGCCTAACTCAATCATCAATCTCTCCAGTCACTCTCTCTCGGTCTCACAATTTCGTGAAACTAGCCCAAAAATGATGATATGATATAGCAATAAGTAGCAATGGAGACTGAGATATGACATGTAATGAAAACATATGACTGAGTACGGAATTTCAATGTAATCAATAAGTCGACAGCAAGAAATGACCACCATGGGTCCCAATAGTACCGGCATATAGCTTAAACATGATTTCTAGCATGATTGGCAGCTCAATTACTTATCACATGATGAAAACACGGATATCAACAAGATAAATCCACTATATAGCTCCATGGAATCGACCAAGTCATAGTTCTTACGGTGCATGCCCGCACACCCGTCACATGGTATGTGCGTCACCTCAACACCAATCATATAATACATATTTCGGGGTTTCGAACCCTCAGGGCCAAGTTTAGAAGTATTTCTTACCTTAAACTGTGCAAATTCCTACTCCAACACGCCTTTGCCTCGCGAATCGGCCTCCAAATTCCTCGAATGTAGCCACAAAAGATGCGATACAATTAACACAGGCTAAAGAAATTAATTCCATAAGGAAATACTAAGTTATTAATCAAAAGTCAAAAGTCGACTCAAAAGCCGCCCCCAGGCCCACGTCTCCAAATTCGATAAAAGTCACAAAACCCGAAAGCCTATTCAACCATGAGTCTAACCATACCAAATTTACCAAAATCTGACACAAAATCGCCACCCAAATCCCCAAATCAAACTCTCCAAATCCCTAGCCTCAAACTCATAAATTTCACCTTAAATACACACAAACTAGCTAGGAAAATCAATGGAAAAACATAATTATTGAATAAATTAGACCACAAGTGACTTATCTCGAGAAATCCCCCTTGAAATGTTAAAAATAGTGAAAATCTCGGAACCCTCGTTTTAAATAATCTGCCCAGCATTCTCGCTTCTGCGGCCAATTTAGCCCCTTATGCGGCACCGCTTTTGCGGTCCATCATCCGCATCTGCGGTCGAAATCCCTGCTTCTGTGGGCGCGCATCAGCTCAAAAAATCCACTTCTGCGGAAATCACTTAAATCCCCAGGGCCCGCATTTGTGCTTCAGGTTCCGCACCTGCGGAGGCGCTTCTACGGCCCACTATCTGCTTCTGCGGAAACAGATGTTGCCCCTTAACTCCGCATCCGTGGAGCCTTGCTCGCACATGTGGGCTCGCAGATACAGTTACCCCTAGCACCTGCGTCCTGCCCCAGGCCAATGCAATTTCGCACCTGCGCAAATCCAGCCGCATCTGCGGCATCGCACCTGCGGCCAATCCCTCGCAGGTGCGATCACACCAGAAAACTCCCAGCTTCAGCAATGCACTAAGTCTCATTTTCGATCCGTTAACCGTCCGAATTTAACCCGAGGCCCCCGGGACCTTAACTTATACCAACAAGTCCTAAAATACGATACGAACTTAGTCGAGCCCTCAAATCACCTCAAACAACATCAAAAATATGAATCCCACCCCAATTCAAGCCTATTAAAACTAAGGAATTCCAAATTCTACAAACGACGCCGAAACCCCTCAAATCACGTCCGATTGACCGCAAATTTTGCACACAAGTCACAAATGACACCATGGACCTACTACAACTCCCAGAACTCTAATCCGAGCCCAGTAACCACAAAGTCCACTCTCGGTGAAACTTCCAAATTTCTAACTTTTGCCATTTCAAGCCTAATTCAACTATAGACTTTCAGATCACAATGCGGACACGCTCCTAAGTACAAAATCACCCAACGGAGCTAACGAAACCATCAAAACTCCATTCCGGAGTCATTTACACAAAAGTCAATATCTGGTCCACCTTTTCAACATACGCTTCTAACCTTGAGACTAAGTGTCTCAATTCATTATGAAATCTCTCCGGACCCGAACCAACTATCCCGGTAAGTCACATAGCAGTTATAAAGTAAAAAGTGAGCAGTAAATGAGGGAATGAGGCTACAACTCAAAAAATAACCGGCCGAGTCGTTACATCCTCCCCCTTAAATAAATATTCGTCCTCGAACGGGTCTAGAAACATACCTGGAGTCTTAAATAGGAGTGGATAATTGCTTCGCATCTCTTGTTCGGTCTCCCAAGTAGCCTCCTCAACGGGCTGACCTCTCCACTGCATCTTCACTGAAGCTATGTCCTTTGACCTCAACTTTCGAACCTGCCGATCCAAAATGGCGACCGGCTCTACATCATAAGTCAAATCACCATCCAACGGAACCGTGCTGAAATCCAAAACATGAAACAGATCACCGACATACTTCCGGAGCATAGAAACATGAAACACTGGATGCACACTCGACAAACTAGGTGTCAAAGCAAGCTTGTAAGCCACCTCTCCAATCCTCTGAAGTACCTCAAACGCCCAATATACCGAGGGCTCAACTTGCCCTTCTTCATGAACCTCATAACACCCTTCATGGGTGACACCTTAAGCAGTACCTTTTCTCCAACCATGAAAGCAACGTAACGAATGTAAATCTCAGCCAACCGCTCTGAAGAATAAGTAGTCCTAACTGGAATGAAGTGCGCGGACTTGGTCAGCCGATCCACAATCACCCAAATAGCATCAAACTTCCTTGAAGTTTGTGGGAGCCCAACTACAAAATCCATGGTGATCTGCTCCCATTTCCATTCTGGAATCTCTAGCCTCTGAAGCAATCCACCCGGTCTCTGATGCTCATACTTCACCTGCTGACAGTTAAGGCACCGAGCTACAAATCCCACTATATCCTTCTTCATTCTCCTCCACCAATAATGCTGTCTCAAGTCCTGATACATCTTCACGACACATGAATGAATGGAATACCGCAAACTATGGGCTTCCTCAAGAATCAACTCACGTAACCCATCTATAATAGGCACACAAATCCGACCCTGCATCCTCAAAAGCCCATCATCCCCAATAGTAACGTCTCTGGCATCACTGTGTTGAACTGTGTCCTTAAGGACAAGCAAATAAGGATCATCATACTGACGCTCTCTGATGCGATCATATAAGGAAGACCGAGAAGCCACATAAGCTAGAACCCGATTGAGCTCCGAAACATCTAATCTCACAAACTGGTTGGCCAAGGCCTGAACAACAATTGCAAGCGGTCTCTCACCAACAAGAATGAATGCAAGGCTACCCATACTCACTGCCTTTCTACTCATGGCATCGGCCAACACATTGGCCTTCTCGGGAGATACAGAATAGTGATATTATAGTCCTTCAACAACTCCAACCATCTCCTCTGCCTCAAATTTAGATCCTTTTGTTTGAACAAGTGCTGGAGACTCTGATGATCTGTAAATACCTTACAAGACACACCATAGAGATAGTGCCTCTAAATCTTTAATGCATGAACGATGATAGCCAACTCTAAATCATGGACAGGGTAGTTCTTCTCCTGGGGCTTCAACTGTCGTGAAGCATAAGCAATCACTTTACCCTCCTGCATCAAGACTCACCCAATTCCAATCCGAGAAGCATCACAATACACTGTATAAGAGCCTGAAGATGAAAGCAAAACTAGAACTGGAGCTGTGGTCAAGATAGTCTTAAGCTTCTGAAAGCTCTTCTCATACTCATCCGACCACCTGAAAGTAGTACCCTTCTGGGTCAATTTAGTTAAGGGCGATGCAATAGACGAGAACTCCTCCACGAAGAGACGATAATAACCAGCCAAGCCGAGAAAGCTCCGAATCTCCATAGTTGAGGACGGTCTAGGCCAACTATGAACCGCCTCTATCTTCTTCGGGTCCACCTGAATCCCCTCACTGGACACCACGTGCCCCAAGAACGCCATGAACTAAGCCAAAACTCACACTTGGAGAACTTGGCATAAAGCTTCTCCTCCCTCAACCGTTGCAACATAACTCTTAAATGTTGGGCATGCTCCTCCTGGCTACGAGAGTACACCAGGATATCATCAATGAATACTATGACAAACGAGTCGAGATAAGGCTGAAATATACTGTTCATCAGATGCATGAATGTTGTTGGGGTGTTGGTCAACCCAAAAGACATCACAAGGAACTCATAATAACCATAATAGGTCTTGAATGTTGTCTTTAGAATATTCGAGTCCTGAATCTTCAACTGGTGATACCCAGACCTCAAGTCAATCTTATAGAACACCCTCGCTCCCTGAATTTGGTCAAATAGATTATCAATGCGCGGGAAAGGATACTTGTTCTTGATTGTAACTTTGTTCAATTACCTATAATCAATGCACATCCGCATAGCACCATCCTTCTTCTTCACAAACAGAACCGGCGCACCCCAAGGCGACACACTAGGCCTAATAAACCTCTTATCAAGAAATTCCTGAAGCTGCTCTTTCAATTCCTTTAACTCAGCTGGTGCCATACGATACGGAGGAATAGAAATGGGCTAAGTGCCCGGCACCAAGTTAATACCAAATTTAATATACCTGTCGGGCGGCATACCGGTAGGTCTACAGGAAACACATCCGGAAAGTCTCACACCACCGGAACAGAATTAATAGTAGGAGTATCAGCATCAACATCGCTCACAAAGGCTAAATAAGATAAGCAACCTCCGTTGGGCCTTCAAATATGAGATCACTACATAGTCTAGAATACCTCTCCACTCAATCCTTGGCAACCCCGGCATTGCCAATGTCATGGTCTTAGCATGACAATCTAGAACAACATGACATGGAGACAACCAACCCATATCCAAGATCACGTCGAAATCAACCATACTAAGCAATAAGAGATCAACTCTAGTCTCTAATCCCCCAATAGTCACTACACATGACCGATATATGCGGTCTACAATAATGGTGTCGCCCACTGGGGTAGATACATGAATAGATGAAACTAAGGACTCACTGGGCATATCCTAATAATGAGCAAAATATGATGATACATACGAATAAGTAGAACTAGGGTCGAATAATACAGAGGTATCCACGTGGCATACTGAGATAGTACATGTGATCACTGCATCTAAAGCAACAACATCTGGTCTGGCAGAAATAGAATAGAATCGGGCCTGACCGCCACTTGATCGACCTCCCCCTATTGGGCGACCTCTAGCTGCCTGAGCCCCACCCTGAGCTGGTTGGGCAGGTGGTGAAGTAACTGGTGCTGAAGTCGTAGTCTGACTCCTCTGCTGAGCTGGACCTCCAGAAAGGAGGGCACAATGTCTCTTTATGTGACCCAAATCTCCACACTCAAAATAACCCCTCCCTGCAAATGGCGGTGAGTACTGAGGCGGACCCCGAGATCCAGAATAACTATCAGAGGGACCTGGTACAGATGAATCCTGAACTGATATTGCACGAGACGAACTCTAAGCTGGAAGGGCACTGAGAGATGACTGACCCTGATGAGAACTGTATGAACTATGGTTGGATGATGCACCACGGAGAACCGGGCGAGCCATTTGGGTGTGCCTATAAGGACGTCCCCTGCTGTGGTAGAACTGATCCCTAGAAGGAACACCTCTAAAACCACCCAAGCTACGAGGCCTCTTGGCCTCCCTCTCTCCGCACTCCTGACTGCGGACCATCTCTATCGGCCGAGAAATATCGACCACCTCATCGAAGGTAGCATCAAATACCCTCTCTCGAGTCATAAGCAACCGCAACTGATATGTGAGGCCATCAATGAACCTCCTAATCCTCTCCCTATCAGTGGGAACCAACCAAAATACATGACGAGCCAACTCTGAAAACCTCATCTCGTACTGGGTCACAGACATTCCCTCATGACAAAGCTGCTCAAACTGTCTGCACAGCTCCTTCCTACGAGACTGTGGCACGAACTTTTCCAAGAAGATAACAGAGAACTTATGCCATATAAGTGGTGCGGCACCAACTAGCCTGCGCCTCTCATAGGCCTCCCACCATCTAAAAGTAGCACTAGTAAACTGAAAAGTAGTGAAAGAGACCCCACTGGTCTCTAGAATACCTGCCATGCGAAGAATCCGCTGGCACCTATCCAAAAAGTCCTGGGCATCCTCAGACTTAGACCCACTAAATGATGGATGCTGGAGCCTCCCAAACTTCTCAAGTCTCATCCGCTCATCATCAGTCATAACGGGACCCACCCGGGCGTGAACAACTACAACCGGCTGGGATGGAAGTACCCCCGGTGTCTGAAGTCCCTGCATCACCTGCTCTGGAGTACGGGAGGCGGGGGTATGAGTACCCCCCCCCTCCCCGACCTGAGAAGTGGTTGGTGCGGCCTGAGCCGATAACAATCAATATCTAGGCCAAAGCCTCCTGAAGGCCTCGAATCACAATGGGCATAGTTGGTGCCTGAGCTGGCCCCGTTGGCTTAACCACATACGGAACCTGCTCCTGAGCTGGAGTAACTGGTGGATTTGCAGGTACTGCTCTAGCTGTTGTACGAGCTGCACCTCTGCCCCTACTACGGACCTTACTGCGACCTCGGCCTCCCATGGCCCTAGCTGGCAGTACTGGTGGCTGGTTGTCCTATCCGGTAGCATGTATCTTCACCATATGTGAGAGAATAGAACAACAGAAATTTAGTGACCGGAATCAACAAATTTGCACGACAAGAATACAAGAATGTGAAGTTCCTAAGGGTTCGACAGCCTCTCGAAGATAAGTATAAACGTCTCCGTACCGATCTGCAAGACTCTACTAAACCTGCTAATGACTCATGAGACTTATGTAACCTAGGCTCTGATACCAACTTGTCATGACCCAAAACCAACCTATCGTGATGACGTCTATCATGGTACTAGGCAAGCCGACTATGCAGCCATTTCCAACAATCTAAAGCTTTGAAAGATATGGAAGGAGTTAAAATTAAGGAAAACCTTTTAAAAATAGAGTAAGAAATCATGATGGAATACAAAATCTCTCCCAAAATCGGGGTGTCACCGAGTACATGAGCATCAACATAAAGACATAGTCTAATACACCGTCTAGCTAATAAAAATTGAAACATAAAATTATAGGTAAGGAGGGAGAGTCAAGGTCTGCGAACGCCAAACAGCTACCTCGATAATCTCCGAAAATCTAGACTCCACAACTCAGCAACCGCCGTGGCCGAAAGTACCTGGAACTGCACATGAGGTGCAGGGTGTAGCGTGAGTACAACCAACTCAATAAGTAACAAATATAACCTTTGGACTGAAAGGTAGTGACAAACTCAGCAGGTACAGTTCAATATAGAAATAACAATACGGAAATGTAGGCTTTCAAGTTTAACAGTTAAACTCAATTCAAGTAAAATAGATCAATTCTGAATGATATGAGGAGTATGACCGCTCTACATCTACATGCCAATGCACATGCTATATGTGATGCACCACGCTAAAAGCCTCGTGTACTCACACTCTCAGAATACTCAATCACTCAGTACTGTATATGGCCAATCCAGCCCAGGAAGATCCATCCCATATATATATATATATATATATATATATATATATATATATATATATATATATATATATATATTGACAGTCAGTCACTGAGTACTGTATAAGGCCAATCTAGCCCAAGGGAAGATCTATCCCAAAATATAAATAATTCGGACAAGATTCATGTCTAGGGAAGATCCATCCCTCAATATAATCAACTGCGCTCACTAGGGGTGTGTACAGACTCCGGAGGGCCTCCTTTAACCCAAGCGCTATAATAAGCCAGATCCAGGCATAAATCAATAAAATATGTTGCGGCGTACAGCCTGATCCCATAAATGTCACTCTCAATCAGGACCTCGACCTCACTCAGTCATCAATCTCTCCAGTCTCTCTCTCGGGCTCACAATGTCGTGAAACTAGCCCAAAAATGATGATATGATATAGCAATAAATAGCAACAGAGACTGAGATATGATATGCAATGTTAAAATATGACTGAGTACGAAATTTCATTGTAATCAATAAGTCGACGGCAAGAAACGACCATTATGAGTCACAACAGTACCAGCATATAGCCTAAACATGATTTCTAACATGATTGGCAGCTCAATTACTTATCACATGATGAAAACATAGATATCAACAAGATAAATCCATTATATAGTTCCATGGAATCGACCAGGTCACAGCTTTTATGGTGCTCGCCCACACACCCGTCACTTGGCATGCGCGTTACCTCAACACTAATCATATAACACATAATTCGGAGTTTCGAACCCTCAGGGCCAAGTTTAAAAGTGTTACTTGCCTCAAACCATGCAAATACCTACTCCAACATGCCCTTGCCTCGTGAATCGGCCTCCAAATGCCTCAAATCTAGCTACAAACAATGTGATACAATCAACATGGGCTAAAGGAATTAATTCCATAAGAAAATATTAAGTTATTAATCAAAAATCAAAAGTCGACTCAGAAGCCGGCCCCCGGCCCCGACCCACGTCTTAAAATTCGATAAAAGTCACAGAACCCGAAAGCCCATTCAACCACGAGTCCAACCATACCAAATTTACCAAATTCCGACACCAAATCGCCACCCAAATTCCCAAATCAAACTCTCCAAATCCCTAGCCTCAAACTCCCAAATTTCACCTTAAATACACATAAACTAGGTGAGAAAATCAATGGGGGAAATACAATTATTGAATAAATTAGACCATAAGTGACTTACCTCAAGAAATTCCCCGAAAATCCTCTCAAGAATCGCCAAATCCCAAGTTTGAAATGTTAAAAATGGTAAAAATATCGGAACCCTCGTTTTAAATAATCTGCCCAGCATTATCACTTCTGCGGCCAATTTAGACACTTTTACGGCAACGCTTTTGCGGTCCATCATCCGTATCTGTGGAAGCCACTAAGCTAACCAACCGCTTCTGCGGTCGAAATCCCCGCGTCTGCGGGCACGAATCAACGCAAATAATCCGCTTATGCGAAAATCACTTAAATCCCCAGGGCCCGCATCTGCTCTCCAGGTTCCGCACCTGCGGAGGCGCTTCTGCGGCCCACTATCCGCTTCTGCAGAAACATACCTCGCCCCTCAACTCCGTATCTGTGATGCCTTGCTCGCACCCGCAGGCTCGCAAAACCGGTTACCCACTCGCACCTGCGTCCTGCCTAGGTCAGCCCAGTTCCGCACCTGCGCAAATCCTGCCGCACCTGCGGCCAATCCCTCGCAGGTGCGATCACACCAGAAAACTCCCTTCTTTAGCAATGCACTAAGTGTTATTTTCGATCCGTTAACCATCCGAATTCAACCCGAGGCCCCTGGGACCTCAACCAATTATACCAATAAGTCCTAAAATACAATACGAACTTAGCCGAGACCTCAAATCACCTCAAACAATATCAAAAATACGAATCGCACCCAATTCAAGCCTATTGAAACTAAGAAATTTTAACTTCTACAAACGACGCCGAAACCCCTCAAATCACGTTTGATTGACCCCAAAATTTGCACACAAGTCACAAATGACACAACGGACCTACTCTAACTCCCGGAATACTAATCCGAGCCTGGTAAAGTCCACTCGCAGTCAAACTTCCAAATTTCCAACTTTCGTCATTTCAAGCCTAATTCAACTATAGACCTCCAAATCACAATCAGTACACGCTCCTAAGTCCAAAATCACCCAACACAGCTAATAGAACCATCAAAACTCCATTCCGGAGTCGTTTACACATAAGTCAATATTCGGTCAACCTTTTCAACTTACGCTTCCAACCTTGAGACTAAGTGTCTTAATTCATTTTGAAATCTCTCCGGACCCGAACCAACTACCCCGGTAAATCACATAGCAGTTATAAAGTACAAAGTGAGCAATAAATGGGGGAACAAGGCTACAACTCTCAAAATGACCGAAAGGATCGTTACAAAATCTGTACCAATAAAATAAATTTACCATAAGTAAATGTTCTTTGATTAAACCCTTATGTTGGTTTGGTATCATCAAAATTAATCTATGAAACCTTGGGGCTAAAAAAATCTTCGTTTGAGGAGTTACAAGAAAGCACAATTTCTTGAGCATCACATTTAACTATATCTGGGCCATTAAAATATTGATTCAACCAGACGAGAGCAAAACATAAACCCATAATTTTTGCAATACCTAGCCTTGACACAACTTCGAAAAATAGAAGAATTTGTAGCTACAAACTGACCTGCTGAATCACGCACAATAGGCCCTGCTCTACTACAGCTCGAAGTAAAAATGACAGTTGCATCTATACTGCATTTTCAGATTCCATGTGAAGGCTTAGATCAAGACGGTGCAACAACCCAGTGGAAGCATTCACTAGACCTCCCAATCATTTTTCAGTCATGATAATTTCTCATTCGCTTAAAATTTTCAGAGCTTCAGATAGAACATAAGTGGGAGAAAGATCTTTATCATTCCACAAAAATTAGTTTCTCATGGCCCAAATTTTCCAAAGGGCTGCACATGTATGTCTAGCCTTTAAAGAACTTGAGTCATTAACAAGGCTAAGGAACTCTGCTATACTAATGCCTTCCACATCTAGTTCATATTGTCGTGCCGTCAAAGACTCTCTCGCGTTCTCGCTATCAAAGAATATATATTCATTATTTTTTACTGAGCCATAAAAATGACACCCCACTTGAAGATGCCTGTAGCTAGTAAATTTAATTTAGTAAGTAGAATATTTGGAGCTAACCTCCAAATAAAATCTTTACTTTTCTAAGACTTATAAGCTTTGATTCTAATAATTTACTTTCCTTCATATTGTTTTTGAATGGTAGATTGTGATGTAAGTCTAGCAAGTGACAAAATCACATTGATTAAATCTTTGCGGCTCCTTTAATACTATCTTTTGTGTAATTGCCTTGATTATTATCGTCAAGCGTATCACTTTGTCACTATGATTTTTAGAGCTAGCCTAATCCATATAGGCTATTTATATTGTTCTTCCAAGCCATATATATCAATATATCATAATTTCCTAACTAGGCTTCATTGTCCCTCTCATTGGAGCCAGCTATATTTCTGATAACATTTGACCCTTTTAATTTTTAAGATGAAAAGAAGAGAAAACAACAGCAGCATGGGCTAAGAATAGTTTTTATTTTGGTACATAACAAATATATTGGCTAGAAATTAATCCCCTTACCACATGGTATGGCACTATGTTAGTTAGTACAATTCACAGAGGTTTAGGCAAAGATTCTCCTGTAACCTTTATGAGGTTTTGTGCATGGCACTACCTCCCACTTCCACTTCTCCCTTTAATTTTTAATACTGTACGAGTAATATATTATTTTTTCTCTTCTTTTATATGTACAAAGAATGAAAATTAATTTTGAAGGGGAATATTTGCCCATAATTTACTTTTCACTCTCAATTCGAGCATTAAGCCGAGAATATATATATATATATATATATATATATATATATATATATATATATACACACACAATGTGACCTGTGTTTCGTATTTGCGATGGTCGCAATTGCGAACAAGAGTGCGCAATCGCGACTCCTGCAGCTGGGTAAAAGATTGAAAAATTAGGACTTAGCTCATTTTACACAATTTCTCAACCCCAAATACCCTAGAGGCAATTTTTCAAAAGTTTCTTCTTCCCAAAATCATTGGTAAGCAACTTTAATCCATTTCTTTTCAATTACCCTGTAATGACCTGACCGATCGTTTTGAGATCTAGTGTGGCATCCGGTGGTTTGAGGCCTTGAGTAACTTCACTTCAGGTATTATGACTTGTATGCATGGTCGGAATTGAATTTCGGGAAGTTCGGAGCTGATTTGGAAAGAAAATTCTAATTTCGGAAGCTTTAAATTGGAAGAATTGACTAAGGTTTGACTTTTGAGTAAACGACCTCGGAATCGGGATTGAAAGGTTTCAATAGGTTCGTATGATTATTTTGGACTTGGGCGTGTGTTCGGGTTGAGTATCGAGTGGCCCGAGAGCATTTCGTCGCTTATTATGGAAAGCTAACATTTTGAAAGTTTAAGAATTTCTTAGGTTTGATTTGAAGTGGAATTTGGTATTATCGATGTCCGTTTGAGGTTCCGAGCCTTGGAATAGGTTCGTATCATGATTTGTGACTTGCACGCAAAGTTTGGCATCATCCTAAAATGTTTTGATATGGTTCGGACGCGTTCGTCGAAGTTTGAAAGTTTAAAGAAGGATTTCGATCGTTGATTCATAGTTTCAATGTTGTTTGGCGTGATTTGAGGCCTCAACTAAGTTCGTAATATATTTTGGACGCGTTGGTATATTTAGTCAAGGTCCCGAGGGCCTCGGATGGATTCCGGATGGTTGACGGAGCAGATTTTGGACTTAAGGAAGCTGGAAAATTCTGGTTGCCTGTGCAACCGCTTCTGCGGAAGCTTCATCGCAGAAGCGACCTCGCAGAAGCGAGGCAGTGAATTGCAGAAGCGACTGGAAGTGAACTGGGCAGAAGTCGCAGGTGCGAAGAAATTCCCGCACCTGCGTGATCGCAGATACGACCACTGGAGCGCAGGAGCGGACAAAGGCAACTTGGCATGGCTTCGCAGAAGCGATCATTTTGTCGCAAAGCGACATCGCAGATGCGAAATTCCTTCCGCAAGTACGATGGGCTGCTGGCCAGGTACTTCTATAGGAACGAGTTTTGTCTCGCAAAAGCGAGACCGCAGGTGCGCAACTATGTCCGCAGATGCGAAGCAGCGCTAGGCAGATTGTTTTAAGTCGGGATTTTTTGCTCATTTCTCTCTTGGTTTGGGCGCTTTTTGGAGAGCTTCAAGGAGAGATTTTCATCATTTATTGCAAGGTAAGTAATTCCCGCATATTGTAAGTTAATTAAATGGATTATATAAGGATTTAACATGGAAATTTATAGAAAATGGTGAGATTTTTAAGAAAACCTAAAATTTAGTATTTTTGGATTTTGACCACGAAATTGAATATGGAATAAGGAATAAATCATATATTTGAGTTTGTATTATCATGGGTAATGTTTATCTTCAAAAACGTTCAGAATCCGGGCACGTGGGCCTGATGGTTGACTTTATCGACTTTTCGAGCAGAGTTGGAAATTTGTTTAAATTGATTAATTATGGGTATTAGAGTATTTTTGATTGATTTGCACATTGTTCGACTAGTTTTGGAATGATACCCATCAGTTCGATGTGTTAGAGAGACGTTGGAGCCGGTTATGGAATTTCGGAGCGCGGTAAGTCTCCTGTCTAACCATGTGAGGGGAAAATTATCCCTAGGTGATGTATTTGTTATGTGCTACTTGTTGATAATTGAGGGGCTACGTACGCACAAGGTGACGAGAGTCCGTACATAGCTAGATTCATGTTATGTTCGGGAGGACTAAGGTTTATGTCATGCTATAATTGTACTATTGGAGCTATCCTTGCTCGTTTAATTCCTTTATTTTACGTTATGACTTGAGACTAGACTTGCGTATAGTGTTAGACTTGCTATTGTAGAGATTTGACGCGCTACTTGATTTAGTCGTAGAATAATTGTGCTTCCCTTACGAATTTCTCCCGCATTGTGTGTTTTCATCGAAAAGCTTCCTTAAAGTTCATAACTCACACGTTTATTCGTGAATGGGGTCAAGGACCCGTTAAAGCTTCTTATTCTAATGGGGTCGGGCCGTTCGCCTCGGCAATATAGTAGACGTATCTATGATTTGTGTTGTTCGACCCTCGGTAGTGTGCACATTATGATGGGATCGAGCTGTTTGCCTCGGCAAGATTATGTATCACACTTTCATGGGAGCGGGTCATTTGCCTCAGTAATATAATAAATGTATCTATGGTTTGTGTCATTCGACCCTCGGCAATGCACACATTATGATGGGATCTGGTCGTACGCCTCGGCATTTCTATAAAATACTCTTATGGAATTGTGCGTAATATTTGACAAAAAGCTAGTGTATCTGTGAGTTTTCCTGATTTGAACTGTGATGAACTGTCTGGTGAGGTCCCTTTTATACATATACTCTGGTTGAGGAGGTAATTGCTAACTGAGAGCTTGAGTTTATTGTTTAGAGGAGGATTGTACCACGTATTCATACTTGTTTATTTCGTTTGTTTACTCTGCATCACATCTGTTTACTCCCTGCTGTATTCGATTTATTGGACCACTAGTAAGCGTCGAAGTCAACCCCTCGTCACTACTTCTACGGGGTTAAGCTAGATACTTACTGGGTACGCGTTAATTTACTTACTCATGCTACATGTAAGGCCCCGTTAAAATTTCCTAATGATTTAATATTTTAAAGTGCGACAACAATATTCGGGAATAACGTATTCGAGTATCAAAGGAGACCTATGGGGTGGAACCGCATTATTTTGACATCCAAAGTGTTTCAGCGACATCGTTTCTTCGAGTGTATGTGGTATCATATTAAGCAAACGAGCTTCAAATTCAGTTTTGATTGAAGCATTAGAGTGGATGGATGGTCATGTATGTGATGTGGATGGATGGTCATGTATGTGATGTTGGAAGTTATGAATTGTTTAAGAATGATAGTGGGATAAATTATTGGTAAATGGTAGTAGTTTGATGAACTAATTCTATGGGTAAGAGATATAGAGATTCATGCCTACTAGGTATTTGATAAAATGCCTAAATGGTCTAAATTATGGAATTTGTTACTAATATTGGTTCCATTGGATGTTGTCATTGTAGATTGAAGTTGCTTAGTGTAGTAGATCATTGTAGTATCATTAAGGGACGGATTGAGGTATGTTGGCTAAACTCTTCTTTAAGAATTGGAATTTCCATTATCCTTGTAAGTTCCAAGATATTGATTACAAATCGAGTATTCCGATAAGTTTTGTGATGAAGATAAATGCTCAATTCGTGTTTCAAATGGTCTTATCATATTGCATTATAAATTGAGAATGTGTCCCAAACTATGGATTGTTTATCCACATGTTATAATTTCAAGTCTTGAATTATGTGAAAGTTATTATGCTAAGTTGCGTAGAGATTGTGATTTTGATACACCTCCACCCGCATATATTGGGGCGAGGCGGCATGACAGCTTTGTGCGTGGATTATGGTATTGTGGGACGGAACCTCCATCCGCATACATTCGGGTGAGGCAGTACGACCACTTTGTGTATAGTTTTGGTATTGTTGTGACACTACCACCCACATATATATATATTGGGGTGAGGCAGCATAGCCGTTTTGTGTTGGTATTGGTATCGTTGATGCATTTCCACCCGCATACATTTGGGGTGAGGCGGCATAGCTGCTTTGTGTAGGTTTTTGGTACTGTGGTTATACATTCACCCGCATACATCGGGTGAGGCGGTGTGGCCGCTTGAGTAGAGTTGTGGTATTGTACATACACCTTCACCTGTATACATCGGGTGAGGCGGCGGGGCCACTTGAGTAGAGTTATGGTATTGTACTTACACCTTCACCTATATACATCGGGTGAGGCAGCAGGTCCGCTTGAGTAGAGTTGTGGTATTGTACTTACACCTCCACCTGCATACATCAGGTGAGGCGGCGGGGCCGCTTTGTGTGAAGATGGTTATAGAGGATCCCATCTTAAATCCTATAAATGTTATTGATAGCTCTTAATAAGCTTGCTCTGGTTTAAACGATTATCTATATTATTCTATTGTCGCTCTGATTCATCATATTCATATTGTATTTCTAAATCCTTAAATTGGTATTTGGTTTTTATACTAGTACTATTTGACGGTACTAACGTCCCTTTTGTCGGGGGCGCTGCATCTTTAAATGGATGCAGGTGGTTCCACAGCATGAGATATTTATCAGTGATAGCAGTACACCTTCTTCCCAGCTGACTTGGTGAGCCCCACATAATCCCGGGGTCATGTACCTTTTGTTCTTTGTGTATTCTATTTGAGGTATAGCCGGGGCCTTGTTGCCGTCATTATCATTGTACTTTTCTTTATCTATAGAGCCTCCGTAGACATAGTGTGGGTTGTGTATTGGTGCTGGAAAAGACAAACTATGTTATGTTGTGCTTGTATTACTTGTCCCATTTGAGACTTTAAAAATGATGAAAACTATTGGTAATGAATTGGTATTGTAGACATGATCACGTTTTTATCTAATTAAGGAAAATATGTATTATCTTCATTTGTGGTCTAGTTTGGGTAGAAGAAAATCTAACAGGCTTGCTCGGTCAGGTTCACTCGGTTGAGAGCCGGTCGCGCTACTTGGTTTTAGGGCGTGACAAGTCCCCTTAAAATTTCCTAAAGATTTAATATTTTAAAGTGCGACAACAGTATTCGGGAATAACGTATTCGAGTATCAAACTTGGTATCAGAGCCTAAGGTTTTAAAGTGTCCTAAGATATCTCGGAGCCATGTCTAGTAGAGTCCTTATTATCGGTATGTTGTCGACCACATCTATAATTAGGATGCTACATGGGAATTTAGGAATAATACCCTTCTTTTATGTTCTTGATCGTGCGATAAATCTAGTTGTAAGATTGTTCCTTCTTTAACTCCTGAGTTGCTCTAATTTTCACTACATGGCACCTAAGAAGATGGCAAGAACTGGCCAAAGAGCCAATGTCACCCCGGGAGTGGCAGTTGATCCTATATTTGATGATGCGGGTGAGCACCCGAGGGGTGAGGTTATTCCCCCAGTTACTATGCTACCTGATTCTACTACAGTTGATCAGACCGCACCTGTGACTACACCTACTAAAGGTGCAACAGTTCCTCCAACTTATATTCCAGTTCCACCTCCAGCTCCAACTTCTGATTATAGTGTGTCTGATGTTGATCTTAGGGAAGCCACACAAATGTTGACACAGATAGTGGCTTCTCAGGCCCAGAGATCGAGTGTTGGGCCTACTTTTTCCAGTCATCCAGGGGAATCTACTAGTTCCAGGGTGAACAAGTTTCTTCAGTTAGATCCTCCAGTATTTACAGGTTCTGATCCCGAGGAGGACCCCCAGGACTTCATTGATGAGATGCACAAAACTCTTCGGGTTATGCATGCTACAGAGATGGAGGGAGTAGAGTTGGCCTCCTACCGCCTGAAAGGGGTGGCCTATTCTTGGTTTGAGTTGTGGGAGGAATCCCGTGAGGAGGGAAGCCCTCCGGCAAGGTGGGGTGAGTTCACAGATGCTTTTATGGATCATTTTTTGCCTGCCGAAAATAAGGCAGCTCGTGTCGCTGAGTTTGAAAGCCTGAAGCAGGGTAGTATGAATTTGTGAGAGTACCATATGGAGTTTGCGCGCCTGTCCAAGTATGCTATTCACATGTTGCCCACTATGGAGGCTAGAGTGTGTCGGTTGTACAAGGCCTTAGCCTCTTGGTTATCAATGAGTCCTCTATAGCTGCCTTGAATTCCGATATGAACTATGGTAAGATTGTGACATTTTCTCAAGCCACAGAGACCCGCAAATTGAAGAATACAATGAAGTGTCAGAGTAGCAGCAACGCCCGGTCCACAGGAAATTTTGGTGGTTTTTCCGGTGGTGGTGGTGATAGGTCAGCATTCAGGGGAGGGTCATCAGGACCATCCCAATCATTCGCCCAATCTTCGATGGGTGCACAGTCATCTTGACCCAGTTAGGGCGACATGGGACCCTACCAACAGGGTCAGCCCGACAAAAGGTTTCAGCAGCGGAGGCTTCCATGCCCTAAGTGTGGGGGGATGCACTTTGGGTCCTGCTTCATGGACCTACCAGTATGCTATGAGTGTGGTGTGAGGGGTCACATTCAGAGGGATTGCCGCACGTCCCGCCGAAACATGGGCAGAGGTGCGGCACAACCAGCTAATTCTGCAGCTACTACATCCACAGCACCTCGAGCTCGAGGCACCCCAGCACCCGCAGGGCGTGGTGCAGCTAGGGGTGGTGCACAAAATTCGGGAGGACCCCACAGATTTTATGCTATGCAGAGATGACGGGAATCAGAGGCTTCTCCAGATGTTGTCACTGGTATATTGTCTGTCCAATCCCATGATGTATATGCTCTTATTGATCCCGGTTCCACTTTGTCATATGTCACTCCTTATGTTGCTATGGAATTTGGGATAGAACCAGAACAACTTCATGTTCTCTGTATCTACTCCGGTTGGTGAGTCTATTTTGGCCGCGAGGGTTTATAGGGATTGTGTTGTCATGTTGCGTGGTCGGGACACAGTGGCCGATCTTATTGAATTGAGAATGGTCGATTTTGATGTGATAATAGGGATGGATTGGCTTTATTCTTATTTTGCCAAGCTTGATTGCCGAACCAGGACTGTTAGGTTCGAATTTCCAAACGAGCTAGTTATTAAGTGGGAGGGTGATGATGTAGTTCCGAAGGGTAGGTTTATTTCCTACCTTAAGGCCACAAAGATGATCAACAAGCATGTATTTACCATTTGGTCTGAATTACGGACACCTATGCCGAGGCACCTACCCTTGAGTCTGTGCCTGTTGTGAATGAATTTTCGGGAATCTTTCCGGATGAACTCCCTGGGATCCCCCCCAAGGCAGGGAGATTGATTTTGGGATTGATGTGATGCCAGACACGCATACTATATCTATTCCACCCTATAGAATAGCACCGGCAGAATTGAAGGAGCTAAAGGAACAATTAAGAGATTTGTTAAAAAAGGGTTCTATCCGGCCAAGTGTGTCGCCTTGGGGCGCACCGGTCCTTTTTGTAAGGAAGAAAGATGGGTCACTGAGAATGTGTATTGATTATCGGCAACTTAATAACGTCACAATCAAGAATAAGTACCCACTACCAAGGATAGATGACTTGTTTGACCAATTGCAAGTGCCAGTTATTTCTCTAAGATTGATTTAAGATCCGGGTATCACCAATTGAAGATCAGGGAGCGGGATATTCCGAAAACAACTTTCAGTACCCAGTATGGGCATTTTGAGTTTCTAGTAATGTCTTTTGGGCTAACAAATGCCCCGGCAGCCTTCATGGATCTTATGAATCGAGTTTTTAAGCCATTCCTCGACTCTTTTGTAATAGTGTTTATCGACAATATTCTTGTATATTCACGAAGTCGAGAAGACCATGCCGATCATCTTAGGGTAGTTCTGCAAACCCTATATCAACACCAGTTATATGCAAAGTTTTCAAAGTGTGAATTTTGGCTTGAATCGGTCATATTCTTGGGCCATGTAGTCTCTAGTGAGGGAATTAAGGTTGATCCTCATAAAATTTCAGCTGTGAAAAATTGGCCGAGGCCTACAACTCCAACAGAGATTCACAGTTTCTTAGGCTTAGATGGGTATTACAGAAAGTTTGTGGAGGGGTTTTCTACTCTTGCCTCTCCATTGACTAAATTGACGTAGAAGGCAGTTAAGTTCCAATGGTCAGATGCTTGTGAAAAGAGTTTCCAGGAATTAAAAGCAAGATTGACTACGACATCAGTGTTGACTCTACCAGAGGGTATAGATGGATTCGTGGTATATTTTGATGCTTCAAGAATCGGGCTTGGATGTGTATTAATGCAACATGGCAAGGTTATAGCTTATGCTTCTAGGCAACTCAAGAATCATGAAAAGAACTATCCAACACATGATTTAGAACTTGCGGCAGTGGTATTTGCATTGAAAATTTGGCGTCACTATTTATATGGGGTCCATGTGGATATATTCACGGACCATAAGAGCCTTCAATATATTTTCAAGCAGAAGGAATTGAATCTAAGGCAGAGAAGATGGCTTGAGTTACTCAAGGACTACGACATTGATATTCTATATCATCCGGGAAAGGCTGATGTTGTGGCGGATGCTCTTAGCCGAAAATCTATGGGTAGTTTGGTTCACTTGGAGGCATATCAAAGGCCATTGGCCAAGGAAGTTCACAGATTGGCTAGTTTGGGAGTTCGTCTTGCAGACTCTAGTGAAGGAGGGGTGATTGTACAAAATAGGACTAAATCATCACTTGTGGTGCAAGTTAAGGAGAAGCAATACAATGATCCATTGTTGGCGCAATTGAAAGAGGGGATTCA
This sequence comes from Nicotiana tomentosiformis, assembly GCF_000390325.3. NCBI lineage: Eukaryota > Viridiplantae > Streptophyta > Magnoliopsida > Solanales > Solanaceae > Nicotiana > Nicotiana tomentosiformis. The sequence goes on along the minus strand of NC_090817.1, from coordinate 72,909,736 downwards.
TAAATATAAGACCATGGCCTTTTCTCTTGGCATGGGTGATGGTACACTAAGGTACCAAGGGCGTCTATGTGTTCCAAATGTAGATGGTCTCTGGGAAAGAATCATGACAGAGGCTCACACCTCTAGGTATTCCGTGCACCCAAGTTCTACAAAAATGTATCATGATATTAAGCAAGTCTACTGGTGGAATGATATGAAGACCGAATGTAGCGGAATTTGTGGCGAGATGTCTAAATTGTCAGCAAGTGAAGGACGAACACCAAAGGCCCGGTGGGTTGGCACAAAACATAGAAATTCCAATGTGGAAGTGGGAAATGATTAATATGGACTTTGTGGTAGGATTACCATGCACTCCGCGCAAGTTTGACTCAATTTGGGTAATTGTGGATCGACTCACGAAGTCAGCACACTTTTTGCCGGTTAAGTCTACTGACACAACGAAACAATATGCTCAGTTGTATATCAAAGAAATAGTCATGTTGCATGGCACTCCAGTTTCCATCATATCTGATCGGGGAGCACAATTCACCGCTAACTTTTGGAAGAAAATTCAGCAAGGTTTGGATACTCGGGTGAATCTTAGTACAACCTTTCACCCGCAGACTGACGGGCAGGCAGAGCGGACTATTTAGACGCTTGAGGATATGTTGCGTGCTTGCGTTCTAGACTTCAAAGGTAGTTGGGATGATCATTTATCACTCATAGAATTTGCCTACAACAATAGTTATCATGCTAGCATTCAGATGGCACCGTTCGAGGCTTTATATGGAAGGAGATGTAGGTCTCATATTGGGTGGTTCGAAATTGGGGAAGCAGAGTTGATAGGGCCAGACCTCATGCATCATGCTATGGAAAATGTTAAAGTCATAAGGGAGCGGTTCAAGACTGCTCTGAGTCGTCAGAAGTCCTATTCAGATGTTCGTCGTAGAGATTTAGAGTTCAAAGAAGATAATTGAGTATTCTTGAAGGTTCCCCCATGAAATGGTGGGATAAATTATTGGTAAATAGTAGTAGTTGGATGAACTAATTCTATGGGTAAGAGATGTAGAGATTCATGCCTACTAGGTGTCTGATAAAATGCCTAAATGGCCTAAATTATGGAATTTATTACTAATATTGGTTCCATTGGATGTTGTCATTGTAGATTGAAGTTGCTTAGTGTAGTAGATCGTTGTAGTATCATTAAGGGACGGATTGAGGTATATTGGCTAAACTCTTCTTTAAGAATTGGAATTCCCATTATCCTTGTAAGTTCCAAGATGTTGATTACAAATCGAGTATTCCGATAAGTTTTGTGATGCAGATATATACTCAATTCGTGTTTCAAATGCTCTTATCATATTGCATTATAAATTGAGGATGTGTCCCAAACTATGGATTGTTTATCCACATGTTATAATTTCAAGTCTTGACTTATGTGAAAGTTATTATGCTAAGTTGTGTAGAGATTGTGATTGTGATACACCTCCACCCGCATATATTGGGGTGAGGCTGCATGACCGCTTTGTGCGTGGATTATGGTATTGTGGGACGGCACCTCCATCCACATACATTGTGGTGAGGCAGTACGACCGCTTTGTGTATAGTTTTGGTATTGTTGTGACACCACCACCCATATATATATATATATTGGGGTGAGGCGGCATAGCCGCTTTGTGTTGGTATTGGTATCGTTGATGCATTTCCACCCGCATACATTTGGGGTGAGGCGGCGGGGACGCTTGAGTAGAGTTGTGGTATTGTACTTACACCTCCACCTGCATATATCGGGTGAGGCGGCGGGGCCGCTTGAGTAGAGTTGTGGTATTGTACTTACACCTCCACCTGCATACATCGGGTGAGGCGGCGTGGCCGCTTTGTGTGAATATGGTTATAAAGGATCTCATCTTAAATCTTATAAATGTAATTGCTAGCTCTTAATAAGCTTGCTCTGGTTTAAACGGTTATCTATATTATTCTATTGTCGCCCTGATTCATCATATTCATATTGTGTTTCTAAATTCTTAAATTGGTATTTGGTTTTCATACTAGTACTATTCGACGGTACTAACGTCCCTTTTGTCGGGGGCGCTGCATCTTTAAATGGATGCAGGTGGTTCCACAACAGGAGATATTGATCAGTGATAGCAATACACCTTCTTCCCAGCTGACTTGGTGAGCCCCACTTAATCCCGGGGTCATGTATATTTTGTTCTTTGTGTATTCTGTTTGAGGTATAGTCGGGGCCTTGTTGTCGGCATTATCATTATACTCTTATTTATCTATAGAGGCACCGTAGACATAGTGTGGGTTATGTATTGGTGCTGGGAAAGACAAACTATGTTATATTGTGGTTGTATTACTTATCCCATTTGAGACTTTAAAAATGATGAAAACTATTGGTAATGAATTGGTATTGTAGACATGATCACGTTTTTGTCTAATTAAGGAAAATATGTATTATCTTCATTCGTGGATGAGTTTGGGTAGAAGGAAATCTAACAGGCTTGCTTGGTCGGGTTCACTCGGTTGAGCGTCAGTCGCGCTCCTTGATTTTGGGGCGTGACACTACACTTGCTGCACTTTTTGTGCAGGTATATATATGTTTTCGGTGGTCCTCTGGGTGCAGAGGAGTGACTATTGCGAGGACCTTACAGTGAGCTGCATTCCATGTTACGATCCGTATCATACAAAGTCTCCATCAGAGTTATTTATATTCTCATGTCTAACTTGTATTCCAGAGGGATGTTGTATTTTTATTGTACTCCTTAGTAGATGCTCATGCACTTGTGACACTGGATTTTAGTGGTTCCTAGTGGTTGTTTATTATTGTAGTTCATGTAAATATTATCATTTTACCCTGTAAATTCTATTTTATACTATGCAATTAATGGAAATTATGATTTCGGAAATAATAAAATGAGTAATTAAGTTGATCAATCACCATTGGCTTGCCTGACGGCGACGTTCGGCGCTATCACGACCTATAGTGGAATTTGGGTCGTGAAAGCTTGGTATCAGAGCATTAGGTTCACTTAGGTCTCACGAGTCATAAGCAAGTCTAGTAGAGCCTTGCAGATCGGTACGGAGACGTCTGTACTTATCTTCGAGAGGCTACATGGCTGTTAGGAGAACTTCCCTTCTTGATTCCACATCATGTGATTTGATTATTTGAGGCTTATGCTTTTATTTCCGTCCTACTCAATCTTATGTGATGTGAAGCGTTTGTTATCACTTGGGCAACGAGGAGTTGTAGTGGTACTGCAAATATGGTGCCAGATGTTTTTTCCTGCGTATACGGGCAAGCTATTATCGTCTCCTTGTTGAAGGATGTTCTGTCGTTTCAGCTTAGTATCTATATTTCCGATGGTTTTGAGGCTATGCACAGATTGCTATGATGTTCATGCGTTGTTATCGTACGGTGTTGGTGTAATGGTTATGTGTCGAGGCAGTGAATAACTTGAAAGGAGGATTTCTCAGTGCATGATTTAGAGGTTCACCATTTAATTCCAGCAGAAGAAAGGCAATTGGACTATGGATGTTCAGGCTTTGGTTGATGGATTAACATGACTTGATATTTTCGAGCGTGGTGGAATTTTCATTTGTGATATGGTGTCGTTGTCCTTGTTTGAACGCATTAAGGTGTCGGTGTTATGGTCTATTTTGATTTGCCTTCGGGGTAGGGTGTTGTGGAATAGTGTCTAAGAAGCATCTATCAAAGATGGCGGTGTATATCAATTTTAGAATCGAATCAGTGTTTCGAATGCTGATGGCTCGAGAGAGATGATCTTTGAGAAGGATTAGAGTTGGTAGTAATTTATTAGTTCAGGTGCTACAGAAATGGATTTTTATTTGATGCACCATTTGGGTAACGAAGGATGAGGAAGGACATGGTGGGAGGTGTCTCATGGTGGTTGAATTGCTAGCAGGTCAAGTATGAAAAACAGAGCTCGAGAAGTTTCTTAAAGGAGACGGTTTAGCCTAAACGGGAGTGGCAGAGTAGCATATGGATTCTGTGGTAGGATAGCCACATGCCTTGAGAAAAGTTTAAAGCGATTTGGGAATCATGGAGGACAGTGACTAGGTCTACGGATTTTATTTGGGCTGGTGGCTATTGTTCCGAGGAAGATTGAATATGGCAGAGATGAGTTTGCTTGAAATGAAGAGGGGTGTGAAAACTTGATTATCATTTTTGGGATGCAACGTGACTTCGAGTTTGGAATGTATTGTCGGACTTTCAGTCGATGTCAATGGGGAATGAACAGACTTGTACAGCTGGTGGACGAGTATGGGCTCAGGAGGGTTTACTAATTTCGTGGTAGTTGTACCCAGTTCAGCGTCGTTGGAAGATGTCGGTATGGAATTCCACATGTAGGTTATCTCCTATGAGCAGGTTAGCGATTGCGTGATTTTTGATAAAGTTTCTACGAGGAATTCTACTTGCTACCCGATAGAAGGTCAAATATGCGATCGTGGCTGATAATTAGGAATGTCCATGAGAAGTTTAACAAGAGATTACGAGAAATGTGGCGGGTTAATGGTGCGAGATCATGGTAATTGAGAAGGAGGAATCTTTGTGGGCTCTAGGTTTATGTGATTGTAGCTTAAAGCTAAGTGGGGGAGTCCACCGCTTACGATTGGATCGCATGGTTGTCTGTTTGTGCAGTTTTTGGTTATCGGTGCATTGGTGGATTAATTATGACTAAGAAAAAGAAAACATTAGGGGTAATTCGAGCAAAGAACTTGATGAATGTGTGTTATATTTTTCCTCATCGATTCATGTGCAGGTTTTGGGAAGGCTCAGAGTTTATGCTTCTTGTGGAAGTGATGTGCAAGGAAAAGAATTTATCTGGTTGCTTCTTTGAGAGGGTGTTCATGTGCTAACAGAGGTTGGAGTTTGGTTATACTCGGGACCAGGTCAGAGTGAGTGGCTCTCAATAACGGGCCTAGTGGGTTCAAGAATTTATGTGCAGTGCGTAAGGATGTCGGGCCCGTTGTATGGTTAAGGATCGAGTTTTTGTAGTGGATTATGAAAGGGGCTTGGAGTGTTCTATGTTATCATCGGGTCTGCGGTGCAGTATTAGAGCAAAGGGAGAAATAACTTCGGATTGGCGGAAGGTCTTGCAGAATGGGTGTACTAGTTGGAGATGCTATTGTGCGCTTGAGCAGTGCATGAGATGGTTCATGGGTATTGAGACGATGTGGTCTCATGAATTGGGTCACTCGGGAGGAGTGTTGTTGAATTTCGTTATGTTCTCGAATAGAGCTTTTATTATTTCTAAGGCAAGTCAAGAGTAAATTAAAAGAAGTGAGGTCAGTTATTAATGGTTTGAATTAGCATGATTGTGGCAATGATCAGTTCCTTCAGCGCATAAGTTATACAGGTGGTTGTACGTTCGGGCTTGACAACCACCATGATTTGATTGATTTGGGAGGTATTTGATTCTAATGGCCTTGTTATGTGTAAATGGATCCCGGAAGAGTTACTACGATTTAGACCACGACTCGAGGTTTGTGTTTTCTTTGGTTATGGAAATTCAGTTGCGTGTTGCAATGGTTCTTCTAAAATGATTTGAGTGAAAGGGGTACTAGCCAATGACGTGTTTATTATACTAGTAATTTAGGGTTTATGATGAATTCTTTTACTCTCGCGTAACAGCATGATAGGTGCAGGGGCGACATGGGAATTTTATGTTAAGGATCAAGGTTGCGGTTCGATGTTGACAAGAATGTCACGAGCTCAGATGAGCAGGGAAGAATTTAGATGTTTAGAGTAAGCTGGCATTTTCTTTAGTGTCACATGATAACGGTGTCCTATGTAGGAGGCTTTGTGTATTGATTTGCGGACTCTTGGTTGGCTTTACAGAATTAGTATGATTGGTGGTGTGGAGGTACATACTTTGCTACCTAGTTCGGAAGGTCGTGGGAGCGTATCCCACTGGAAAATTGTATAAGTGTGACATATTAGTCACTTGATTATTAAAGATTGAAATCAAGCATGGAGATTATGGTACTATCGTTAATGTGGGAGTTTGTTCCGGATTGGGACGACTGCTTGTGTGTGTTATGAACAGGGCCATTGTGGATCCTTGAAAGGTTGTTGGCCCTGTATGGGATGATCGGAAATGGCTTGGGGTCCGTTGGTGGGTCTAATGTAAATGTGTGCTCTACATCAGGTCAGATGTGTTTGTTCGGCATAGCATTGCTTGCGAAGGAGTCTTCGGGCATTGGATGTATTCCAGTCGTTAGCTATTCCATGTAATACTCTATTGTGCCATGTGGGTTATGATACAACTTGATTATTCACACATGTGTTGTGATCCCTCGTAGCTTGTGGTGTTATATGAGCAAGATGGCTCTCGAGATGCAGGTCATTTATTGTACCATAGTCGTCTTTGGGTTTTGTAGCATATGGCACTATCCGTCTCCCCGGGGTTGTATTTATGCATTTGGCGTGCTTGTGGTCGATATTCAGGCATTTCGTAGGTATAAGCATTTTGGCTTGATGGGTATTTCCTTATTTATTGTTATGTGTGGATCGGGTGGCACGCCACCACATGTATGTTGTTTGGATCGGGTTGCACACCGCAACGGTATCATATTTGGATAGGGTTGAACGCCGCAATGGTACCATGTGTGGATCGGGTTGCACGCCGCAACAGTGAGATGTTGAGTACGGTGCCCTATATCTATTCTTGTGTATTTTGTTTTTCATTCTCTGAGAAGGGCTCATAGCGTCTGTTTGACCATTTTATTCCTTACGTGGGCTCGGTAGTTCTTTTCCAGAGTTCGTTCCTCCTTATGTGGCATATTCAAGTTATGGCTTGTCAGCGCATTAATGGCGTCATATGAGATCTTGTTCAGTGTTTGAGGTAGCTTATTGCCTGAGTAGCTTGTACTGAGTGAGACAAGATTATTGGACCTAAAATTAGTGCAATCAGATCTATATAAAGTATATTAAAGAGAAAATATCGTTATTCAGCTCAGAATGAGGTAATGGTCCTTGTCAGGAGGAGAGACTCCATGATTTGTTGATTCGGCAGGTGGTAATGAGTTTCTACGCATCTCTTTTGCCGTGGTAGTGTTGCGAGAGTTGGAACAGGGCTTATATGTGTCATGAGGTGTATTGCGGGCATCGAATTTGTGGGATTTCAGCTATTGTGGTCGGGGGATGTTATTATGGGCAGACAACTTATGTGGTGCATGGTGTGATTTCAGCATAGGTGCATGATCGGGTTTTGGTACAGTGCGTAGAGAAATTCGGAGGTGGAATTTAGTTCTAAGGCTTATTGACTAAATAAAAGGGAGGGTCTTTAGTCTAGCTCGAGTTAATGTTCACAAATGGGTTGTGGTGGCACGGGTAGGTGCACAAGGTGTTGAACAATGATTTTAGGGCAACTCCGGAGAAGTTCTTAGCGCGTTCGAGGATGAACGTATGTTTAAGTGGGGGAGAATGTAACGACCCGACCGGTTGTTTTTAGCTCTAGCGCATCGTTCGGCGATTTGAGACCTTGAGTAGCTTCACTTCAGGCATTATGACTTGTACGTGTGATCGGAATTGAATTTCGAGAAGTTCAGAGCTTATTTGGAAAGAAATTCTAATTTTGAAAGCTGTAAGTTGGAAGAATTGACTAAGGTTTGACTTTTGAGTAAATAACCTTGGAATCGAAATTGGAAAGTTCCAATAGGTTTGTATGATGATTTCGGACTTGGTGTGTGTTCGGGTTGAGTATCGGGTGGCCCAGGGGCTTTTCAACACGTATTATGGAAAGCTAACATTTTGAAAGTTTAAGAATTTCTTAAGTTTGATTTGAAGTGAACTTTGGTGTTATCGATGTCTGTTTGAGGTTCCGAGCCTTGGAATAGGTTCGTATCATGATTTGTGACTTGCACGCAAAGTTTGGCATCATTCTGGAATGTTTTGATATGGTTCGGACGCGTTCGTCGAAGTTTGGAAGTTTGAAAGTTTAAAGAAGGATTTCGATCGTCAATTCGTAGTTTTTATATTGTTTGGCATGATTTGAGGCCTCGACTAAGTTCGTAATGTGTTTTGGGATGCGTTGGTATTTTATGTCAAGGTCCCCGGGGGCCTCGGGTGGATTCCGGATGGTTAACAGATCAGATTTTGGACTTAAGGAAGTTGGAAAATTCTGGTTGTTGGTGTAACCGCTTCTGCGGAACCTTCATTGCAGAAGCGACCTCACAGAAGCGAGGCAGCAGGTGCGAAGAAATTCCCGCACCTGCGTGATTGCAGATGCAACCCAGTTTTTGGAGATCAATTTTGCGGTCCATTTTGCGTGCCGCACATCAACTCTGCGATCGTAGACTTGGAATCAGAGGGTCCATTTTCTGATTTTTATAACCCGATCCCATTTTGATAAATAGCCTTTGGGGCTCATTTTGAAGGCAAAAATCTAATATTTTTAGAGAGAAATGAGAGTGTTCTAGAGAGAGGAAGAAGCTCAAGTGCTTTGTTCATCAAGATCTTGTCCAAGCTTTGAAATCTAACAAAGAAATTTCACAAGATCTTCATTCAAGAGGTAAGGTTCTAACCCTTGTCTACAATTTCGAGTTTGGGGTAAAAGATGGGTGATTGGAAGTATGATTCTTGGGTGTGAGAGTATTATGTATATATGCATGTACCAATAAGGTTTGTGGGAAGATTGTTGAGCTCAAATGGGTAAAGATTGGGTTGTAATGTGAAAGAAATCTTGTGGATGAACCTTGTAACCAATTTGCACATCTAGTATTTGATAAAATGCTCAAATGAGCTGAAACCATGAATCTCTCCCTAATTATGGTTCAATTTTATTATATCTCTAGTTGATTGGAATTTCTAGAAGTGTTGGGACGTTGTGGTAATCTAAGGGATGTTCAAGTAAGGTATGTTGGCTAAACTCCTCTCTTAGAATTGAATCCCACGGTATTCATGTAATTTATGCAAGTCCCGAGTTGTTCATTATAAAATTGGCTATTTCGAATAAGCTTGTGTTGAAAGATATATGTTCAATATGTATCCCAAATGCTTTTATGATGTTATGTTATCATTTTAGAATGTGTTCAAGTATAGGATGTGCATTAAAAATGTTTCGACTTCAAGTCAAGTTCAAACGAAGGCTATTATGCCAAATTTTGTTAAAAATCTCTATGTGCCTAAGACTCTTAATTGCTCACATGTGTACTAAAAACCTTGATTTGAAATGCCTTGTTGTTTTTGATGATGATGATGTTTGAAAGTGAAAACGGTGAGCTTGAAATACTACATACAGCCGACGTGCCAAGAATGATTTTTTAATTGTGGCCACTAGTGCCAATGAAATGAAAATATGTGAAAGAAATATGAAACGAGATGATTGGTAGAAAAGGATGATGTCGATCCACACATCATTGTGGTGAGACGGCCTAGCCGATCGGGTCGTGATCGGACGACATGCCGCACACATGGTGGTAATTGTGCTGGAAATTATGATTGTGGTTGATGTCTCGGATGAGACGGCCTAGCCGATTGTAAACAGTGGAATATTGGTACTAAAGATCTCCCAACTTAAGATATGAAAATTTATTTGAACACTGTCTTTGTCCTAACTTGAGGTTTGATGTTGTTTGAGGCTTCCACTGATATTATGATTATTCTTTCTTGTATTATTAATCATTCTATTAAGAGGGTGTTTTATCATTCATACTAGTACTATTCCATATGTACTAACGTCCCTTTTGCCGGGGGCGCTGCATCTTCAATGGATGCAGGTGGTTCCACAGCAGGACATATTGATCAGTGATAGTGGTACACCCTCTTCCCAGCTGACTTGGTTAGCCCCACTTCATTTCGGGGTCATGTATCCTTTGTTCCTTGTATATTGTGTTTGAGGTATAGCCGGGGCCTTATTGCCGGCACTATCATAGTACTCTTTTGTATCTATTAGAGGCTCCGTAGATATAGTGTGGGTTGTATATTAGTGCTGGGGAAGTCAAACAAGTTATGTTGTGTTTGAATTACTTGTTCCACTTCAGACCATGAAAATGTGTGTAATTTGAGACTTTAAAATGAAGTAACTAATGGTAATGAATTGGTATTTCATACATGATCTCCTTATTGTCTAATTAACGAAAATATGTATTCTCTTTATTCATAAGTGAGTTTGGATAGAAAGTATCTAACATGCTTGCTTGACCGGGTTCACACGGTTGAGCACCGGTCGCGCTCCTCGAGTTCAGGGCATGACAAACTTGGTATCAGAGCCTAAGGTTTTAAAGTGTCTTAGGATGTCTCGGAGCTGTGTCTAGTAGATTCATTCTTATCGGTGTGTTGTTGACCACATCTATAATGAGGAGGCTACTTGGGCATTTAGGAACAATACCCTTCTTTGATGTTCTAGATCGTGCGATAAAGCTGATTGTAAGATTGTTCCTCATTTAACTTGTGCGTTGCTCTAATTTTCAGTACATGGCACCTAAGAAGAAGGAAAGAACTGGCCAGAGAGCCAATGTCACCCAGGAGTGGCAGTTAATCCTATACTTGGTGATGCGGGTGAGCACACTAGGATTGAGGATAATTCCCCAACTACTACACTGCCTGATTCTACTACTCCTGCTCAGAATGCACCAGCTCCTATGCCCATTAAGGGTGCATCGATTCCTCTAACTGATATTCCAGTTCCACCTCCAGCCTCAGCTTTCGGTCCCAGTGTTTCTGATGGGGACCTTAGGGGAGCCATACAAATATTGGCTCAGATAGTGGCTTCCCAGGACCATAGATCGAATATTGCACCTACTTCTTCCAGCCTACTAAGGGATTCTTCTAGTTCCAGGGTGAACAAGTTTCTTCAGTTAGATCCTCCAGTGTTCATGGGTACTAACCCAGAGGAGGACCCCAGGACTTCATTGATGAGATGCACAAGACTCTCCGAGTTATGCATGCTGCTAAGATAGAGGCAGTGGAGTTGTCCTCCTACCGCCTGAAATAGGTGGCATATTCTTGGTTTGAGCAATGGGAGAAGTCCCATGAGCAGGGGAGCCCTCTGGTGAGGTGGGGTAAGTTTGTCGATGCCTTAATTGATCATTTCTTTCTTGCCGAGACTAATAAGGCCCATGCCGCTGAGATTGAGAGTACGAGGCAAGGTATCCTGAGTGTGTGGGAGTACCATATGAGATTCGCGCACCTGCCCAAGTATGCTATTTACATGTTGCCCACTATGGAGAATAGAGTGCGCCGGTTTGTGCTGGGCCTTAGTCCCTTGGTAATTAATGAGGCTGCTACAACTGCCTTGAATTATGATATGAACTATGAGAAGATGGTGGCATTCGTTCAAGCCACAGAGACACGCAAATTGAAGAACAAAATAGAGCCAGAGGGTAGCAATAAGGCCCAGTCCGCGGGCAACTTTGGTGGTTCTTCTGGTGGAGGCAGGTCAGTATTCAAGGGAGGGTCGTCAGGGCCATCTCAGTCCTTTGCTCAGTCTTTGGTTAGTGCACCGCCATTAGGGCCCAGTCAGCAGCAGTGGAGCCGTTTCAGGCCCAATTAGGGAAACATGGGCTCCTACCAGCAGGGTCGGCATGGTGGTAGATTCCAGCAGCAACGGAGGCCCCCATGCCCTAGGTACAGAAAGATTCACTTAGGAATATGCTACATGGATTTACCCATATGCTATGGGTGCGGATTGAGGGGACATTTAGAGATATTATCGTTCGTCCCGTTAGGGTGCGGGCAGGGGCACCGCACAGCCAACCAGTTCTGCAGCTACTACATCCTCAGTACCTCCTCCAGCTCGAGGCACTCCAACACCCACAGGGCATGGTGCAGCTAAGGGTGGAGCACATAGTTCGGGAGGATCAATCCATTTCTATGCTATGAGGGGTCGCCAAAATTCAGAGGCTTCTCCAGATGTTGTCACATATATATTAACTGTCCAATCTCATGATGTGTATGCTCTTATAGATCCCGGTTCCACTTTGTCATATGTCACTCCTTATGATACTATGGAATTTGGGATAGAACCGGAACAGCTTCATGAGTCGTTCTCTGTATCTACTCTAGTTGGTGAGTCTATTTTGGCTGTGTGGGTTTATAGGGATTGTGTTGTCACGTTGCGTGGTTGGGACACCATGACCGATGTCACTGAATTAGGGATGGTCGATTTTGATGTAATAATGGGGATGGACTGGCTTTATTCATGTTTTGCCAAGCTTGATTGCCGAACCAGGACCGTTAGGTTCGAATTTCCAAATGAGCCAGTTATTGAGTGGAAGGGGGATGATGTGGTGCCGAAGGGTAGGTTTATTTCTTACCTTAAGGCCACGAAGATGATCAACAAGGGGTGTATTTGCCATTTGTTCCGGGTTAAAGACACTGATGCTGGGGCATCTACACTTGAGTCTATGCCAATTGTGAATGCATTTTCAGAGGTCTTTCCAGAAGAGCTCCATGGGATCCCACCAGACAGGGAGATTGATTTTGGGATTGATGTGATGCCATGCATACAACCTATATCTATTCCACCCTACAGGATGGCACCGATAGAATTGAAAGAACTAAAGGAACAATTGAAGGATTTATTATAGAAGGGTTTCATCCGACCGAGTGTGTCGCCTTGGGGCACACTGGTTCTCTTTGTAAGGAAGAAGGATGGGTCACTAAGAATGTGTATCGACTATCGGCAGCTCAACAAGGTCACAATCAAGAATAAGTACCCACTGCCAAGGATAAATGATTTATTTGACCAATTGTAGGGTGCTAAGTACTTCTCCAAAATTGATTTATGATCCGGGTATCACCAATTGAAGATCAGGGAGCAGGATGTTCAGAAAATATCTTTTAGAACCCGATATGGGCACTTTGAATTTTTGGTGATGTATTTTGGGATAACGAATTCCCCTACGGCATTCATAGATCTTATGAATTGAGTCTTCAAGCCTTTTCTTGACTCTTTTATGATAATGTTCAGTGACGATATTCTTGTATAATCACGAAGTCGAGAAGACCATGTTGATCATCTCAGGGTAGTTCTGCAAATCTTACATCGGCACAAGTTATATGCAAAATTTTCAAAGTGTGAATTTTGGCTTGAATCTGTCACAATCTTGGGTCATGTTGTCTTTATTGAAGGAATTAAGGTTGATCCTCAGAAGATTGCAGCAGTGAAGAATTGGCCGAGGCCTACCACTCCAATAGACATTCATAGTTTTTTAGGCTTAGCTGGGAATTACAAAAATTTTATGGAGGGGTTCTCTACTATTGCCTCTCCGTTTACTAAATTAACGCAGAAGGCAATTAAGTTCCAATGGTCCGATGCTTACGAAAGGAGCTTCCATGAGTTAAAAGCAAGATTGACTACAACACCGGTGTTGACCCTACCAGAGGGTACAAATGGGTTTGTAGAATATTGTGATGGTTCGAGAATCGGACTTGAGTGTTTATTGATGCAACATAGCAAGGTGATCGCATATATGCTTCTAGGCAACTCAAATATCATGAGAAGAACTATCCCATGCATGACTTAGAACTTGCAGCGGTGGTATTTGCATTGAAAATTTGGCGCCATTATTTATATGGGGTCCATGTGGATATATTCACGGACCATAAGAGACTTCAATATATTTTCAAGCAGAAGGAATTGAATCTGAGGCAGAGAAGATGGCTTGAGTTACTCAAGGACTACGACATTGATATTCTATATCATCCGAGGAAGTCTAATGTTGTGGCGGATGCTCTTAGCCGGAAATCTATGTGTAGTTTGGCTCACTTGGAGGCATATCAAAGGCTGTTGGCCAAGGAGGTTCATCGGTTGGCTAGTTTGGGAGTTCGTCTTGCGGATTCTAGTGAAGGAGGAGTGATTGTGCAAAATAGGGCTGAATCATTGCTTGTTGTGGAAGTCAAGGAAAAGCAATACAATGACCCATTGTTGGCATAATTGAAAGAGGGGATTCATAAACATAAGACCATGGCCTTTTCTCTTGGCATGGGTAATGGTACACTAAGGTACCAAGGGCGTTTATGTGTTCCAAATGTAGATGGTCTTCGGGAGAGAATCATGATCGAGGCTCACACCTCTAGGTATTCCGTGCACCCGGGCTCTACAAAAATGTATCATGATCTTAAGAAAGTCTATTGGTGGAATGATATGAAGAGGAGTGTGGCAGAATTTGTGGCGCGATGTCCAAATTGTCAGCAAGTGAAGGTCGAACACCAAAGGCTAGGTGGGTTGGCACAGAATATATAAATTCCAATGTGGAAGTGGGAAATGATTAATATGGACTTTGTGGTAGGACTACCTCTCACTTCTCGTAAGTTTGACTCGATTTGGGTGATTGTGGATCGACTCACGAAATCAGCACACTTTTTGCCGGTTAAGGCTACCGACCTAGCAAAATAGTATGCTCAGTTGTATATCAAAAAAATAGTCAGGTTGCATGGTACTCTAGTTTCTATCATTTCTGATCGGAGGGCATAGTTCACGGCTAATGTTTGGAAGAAATTTCAGCAAGGTTTGGGTAATCAGGTGAATCTTAGTACAACCTTTCATCCACAGACCGATGGGCAGGCAGAGCAGACTATTCAGACGCATGAGGATATATTGTATGCTTGTGTTCTTGACTTCAAAGGTAGCTGGGATGATCATTTTCCACTCATAGAATTTGCCTACAATAATAGTTATCATGCTAGCATTCAGATGGCACCATTCGAGGCTTTATATGGTAGGAAATGTAGATCTTCCATTGGGTGGTTCGATATTGGGGAAGCAGAGTTGATAGGACAGGACCTCGTGCATCAGGATATGGAGAAGGTTAAGATCATTAAGGAGCGGTTGAAAACTGCTCAGAGTCATCAGAAGTCCTATTCGGATGTTTGTCGTAGGGATTTGGAGTTCAAGGAAGATGATTAGGTATTCTTGAAGGTTTCCCCCATGAAGGGTGTAATGAGATTTGGTAAGAAAGAGAATTTGAGTCCGAGGTATGTCGGACCGTACATAATCATTCATAGGATTGGTGAGGTGGCGTACAAGCTTGAGCTACCACCTGAGATGTCATTAGTGCACCTGGTATTTTATGTGTCTATGTTGAAGAAAGTAGTTGGAGACCCGACACTCATTGTTCTGGTTGAGACTATTGAGGTTAATGAGGAATTGACTTATGAAGAGATTCCAGTTTCTATTATTGATCGGCAAGTCCAAAAGTTGAGAAATAAAGAAATTGCCTCCGTGAAAGTGTTATGGCGAGACCAACAGGTTGAAGAGGACACCTGGGAGGCCGAGGAAGAAATTAAGAAGAAGTACCCTTATTTGCTTAAATAGCTATGTAATCGTTCTATGAAATTTTTTTCCTATTAATTACGTATCATTTGTACAGCTTATGCTAAGGGTGTTCCTTTTCCGGTTATATATTACTTATAAGGCCATGGTTAGTGTTGTTTTTATGTATATTGTGTCATTGAATTATGTATATGTTGTTAGGATTGGTTTCTAAGATTCTCTGACAGGTGGATAGGCCTAGTTACCCGGGAGACTCTGGTAAAAGTTTTGGAAATTGAGGGAGTTAGTCAAAAATTTGGAACTGCTTTTGTATGTTATAGAAACTGAGTCATATTGGGTGCTAATGGTGAATTTTGATCCTCATTCGAGGACTAATGATCCTAGGTGGGGGAGAATGTAAGGCCCCGTAAAATGTTACCTAAAACTCGGGATTTCGTGGTGCCGGGGTAGACCTATGATGGCATCGGGTCATTCGCCTTGGCAGGATTATATATCATACTCTCATGGGAGCGGGCCGTTCGCCTCGGCAATATAATAGATGTATCTATGATTCGTGCCGTTCGACCCTCGACAGCACACATATTATGATGGGATCGGGTCGTACGCCTCGGCATTTCTATAAAATACTCTTATGGAATCGTGCGTAATATTTGACAAGAAGCCATTGTATCTGTAAGTTTTCCTGATTTGAACTGTGACGACCTATCTAGTGAGGTCCCTTTTATACATATACTCCGGTTGAGGAGGTAACTGCTAACTGAGAGCTTGAGTTTATTGTTGAGAGGAGGATTGTACCACGTATTCATACTTGTTTATTTTGTTTGTTTACTCTGCCTCACATCTATTTACTCCCTACCATATTCGATTTATTGAACCACTAGTAAGTGTCGAAGTCGACCCCTCGTCACTACTTCTTCGGGGTTAGGCTAGATACTTACTAGGTACGCGTTGATTTGCGTACTCATGCTACACTTGCTGCACTTATTGTGCAGGTATATATATGTTTCCGGTGGTCCTCTAGGTGCAGAGGCGCGGCTATTACTTGGACCTTACAGTGAGCTGCATTCCATGTTATGATCCGCATCATACAGAGTCTCCATCAGAGTTATTTATATTCTCATGTCTAACTTGTATTCCAGACGGATGTTGTATTTTTATTGTGCTCCTTAGTAGATGCTCATGCACTTGTGACACCGGGTTTTGGGGGTTCCTATTGGTTGTTCATTATTGTAATTCACGTAAATATTATCATTTTACCCTATAAATTCTATTTTATACTATGCAATTAATGGAAATTATGATTTCGGAAATAATAAAATGAGTAATTAAGTTGATCAATCACCGTTGGCTTGCATGACAGCAAGGTTAGGCACCATCACGACCTATAGTGAATTTTGGGTCGTGACATACCCAATACTTTTCATGTGTTTTCAACATCAAATTTAAGATTTTTACGATAGAAATTAGGGAATTGGGTAGAAATTGGAAATTTTTTAAAATTGAGATTTAGACCTCAAATTGAGGTCAGATTATGAAAAAAATCACATAACCAGGCTCGGGGGTAAATTGATAATCGGTTTTTGGTCCAAATCTCAAGTTTTGACCAAGCGGGCCTAGGATTGATTTTTGTTGACTTTTTCCAAATTCATTAAAGATTGAATCTTTTTCACTCGTGAGCAGTTTCTAAAGCTTATTTTGAATTATTTGAACCATATTTTTCTATATTTGACTGGTTTAGAGGCTAAATATAAAGGAAAGGTTGTGGTTGAGTGTTGATTTGATTGCGGAAAGAGGTAAGTGGTGTGCCTAACTTTGACTTGAGGGAATTAGGACTTGATTGGTTTAATTGCTACTTGATTTATGTGTAGGACGGCGTATATACAAAGTGACAAGTGTATATGCATAGTCGCAGGTTAAGCATGCAGGTTGGGATATTTATTTATTTATTGTTTTCAATTATTTCTTGCCTTGTTTAATTCACGTTATTAATTGTTAAATTCTTTAATTGTTAATTGCACTTACTTGTTGAATTCATGCCTTTATTTGTTACATTCATGCCTTTATCCATTACATGGTGGGATGGGGTTGCACGCCATAACGGATTTGATGTGTTGTAAGTTGTTTGTGGCTGTAGAGATTGTTCTCAGTATTGTGTGTAACGACTCGATCGATCATTTTGAGCAATTTGCATATCGCTCGATAGTTTGAGGGCATGAGTAGCTCCGTATGATGTCTAATGACTTGTGTGAATCGTCGATTTTGGTTTTCAGGTTATTCGAAATCGATTTGGAAGAACGAATTTCATGATTGAAGCTTTAAGTTAGAAGAGTTGACTAAGTTTGACTTTTTAGTATTTGACCTTGGATTAGAGTTTTGATAGTTTCGTTAGACCCGGATGGTGATTTTGGACTCGAGCATCTTCCCGGATTTGCATTTGGATATTTCTAAAAGGTTTCAGCACTAATTGGAGAAAGTTCAAAATTTGAAGGTTTGGAAAGTTCATAAGTTTGACCGAGAGTTGACTTTGAGGATATCAGATTCAGATTGTGGTTCTAGGTATTGGAATATCTTTGTTATGTCATTTGAGACTTGTGTATAAAATTTGGGTTCATTCCGGTTTGATTTGATATGTTTCGGCACGAGTTTTGGAAGTTGAAAGTTCAAAGTTCATTTAAGTTTGAATTGTGGCACGATTCGTCGTTTTGATGTTGTTATGTGTGATTTGAGGCCTCGAATAAATCCGTATTATGTTATAGGACTTGTTTGTATATTCGGGCGGGGTCCTGAGTGGCTAGGATAAGTTTCGGACGGGGTCCCGAGTGGCTCGGATAAGTTTCGGACGGGGTCTCAAATAGCTCGGGTAAGTTTCAGACGGGGTTAAGATAAATTTTGGACTAAGTTGAATTTTCTGGGGCTGCTGGTTCTGGTATCCTGCACGCACGACTGGTATTGCGCAGGTGTGATAGTCGTAGAAGCGAGACCATGAGTGCAGAAGTGAACAACATTGTTGGGCAGGAGGCCGTAAATGCGGAGTTTTCTTCGCATCTGCGAAAGCGTAGATGCAGACATTCTATCACAGGAGCGAAAATTGGATGTTGGTGAGGGGTCGCAAATGCGGCAATTTTTGCGCAGAAGCGCAACTGCAGAAGCGGGAAATGATCGTAGAAGCGATAGCTGCTGAGTTTGGGCCTGTTCATAGAAGTGAAGGCTCAGTCAGAGACGTGAGTCCGCAGAAGTGGAAATTGGTTCACAAATGCGAACAATACTGGGCAGATTCTATATATTTCGAGTTTTGGTTCTTTTACCATATTTTGAGATTTGGGGCTCGGATTGAGGCGATTTTTAAAGTGATTTTCACTACATGAATTGGGGTAAGTGTTCTACACTCGATTTTGATTATATTTCATGAATCTATCTTCGTTTTTGGTAATTGGATTATGATTTTTTAAGAGAAATTGGGGGGGGGGGGGGGGGGGGGTTTATTTAAAGTTTCATAGAATGAATATTTTGGGTTTTAAAAATCGATTCGGATCGAATTTAAGTGAAACTAGTATGGTTGGACTCATAATTGAATGAATTGTCGGATTTTGTGAGTTTCATCTGGTTCTGAGGTGCGGGCCCGGATTTGACATTTTAGTTGACTTTGGGCTTTTGATTTAAGGTTCGACCTTCATCGATTGGGTTTGTTCCCTTTGGCATTATTTGATGTTCTTGACTTACTTCTGGCTAGTTTCGAGCAATTCGGAGGTCAGTACACGCAAGATGGAATTTCTGGAGCATCGTTTGGCTCGCTCGATATTGAATTTGGCTTGTTCGAGGTAAGTAACACTTCTAAACTTGGTGCCGATGGTATGGACCCCTGAATATATGTGATATGTGTTTTGTGTTGAGGTGATGCACATGCTAGGTGATGGGCGTGTGGGTGTGCACCGTGTGAATTGTGACTTGGACTATTTTTGTGGTACTGTGTAGTTACCTAATCTTATTTGTATCTATGTAATCTCTATGTGCTAGAGTAATTGAGCTGTGATCCATGTTAGAAACCATGTCTAGGCTATATGCTTATCCTGTTGGGACCCACTGAGGTCATTTCTGCTGTTGAGTTATTTGCTTACATTGCAATTACATACTCAATCATATGCATTCGTTTGCATTTCATATCTTAGTCTCTGTTACCATTTATTGATACATCACATCATCATTTAGGGTTGATTTTCATGACATTGTGAGCTCGAGAGACTGGCGAGTTTGATGACTGAGTGAGGCCGAGGGCCTGATTATTAGGATATTGATGGAAACGGGTTGTACGCCGCATCAGGTATTATTGTTTCATGATGGGATCGGGTTGCACGCCGCAGCAGAAATTATTGATTTATGCCATGATTGGCTTATTATAGCTTGAGCTGGATCTGCCCCTCCGGAGTCTGCACACCCAGAGTGAGCGCAGTTGCTATTGATTTTGGGTTGGATCTTCCTTGTACAGTATCGAGTGCGAGTGCCGAGTCACTAGGAGGATTGAGTGACTGTGAGGATTGAGTAATTGGGAGGACTGAGTGCATTGATACTCCGAGAGTATGCACATGGCTTTATCACCGCATTGCATTACAGTTGGCATACATACTTGACATACAGGCATAGAGATGTATTTCCTCATGCTGTATAGTATAGTGACACTCATGACATTCACATGCACATTGACATGTAGGCATAGAGATGTACTTCCCTCATGCCATCTAATAATGAGACTTCTTAACTGTTGTTGAAGATTTTTAGGAAAAATCAAAGTTTTCAAACTTACTCATATTTTTGGTATTTCCGGTGAAAGATTTGGGATTTACTATTATACTTGAAAAGAATGCCTATTTTTCGTAACTGTGAAAGAGTTGAGCATCATGTCATTGAGTTATTTCTTGTACCAATTTTATTATATTATTATGAATTATTGCTGGTTATTGGATTTGGACTGTGACCCTTGTCCCAGCTCGTCACTACTTTCAACCTAAGGTTAGGTTTGTTACTTATTGAGTAAATAGGGTCTATTGTACTCATACTACACTTAAGCACCTTGCGTGCAGATGTTTGATGTTGATGTTGATGTGTATTACGGGAGCTGGATTTGAAGATGTACTCACGTTCTGGTCATAGCTGCCTCTTGATCTTGGTAGATTTAGAATTTTAATCTGTTCATGTATATTTTAAACAGATGATGTATTTTATTTCATACTAGCTTTGTAAATTTCTAAAGCTCATGACGTGCACTACCACTCCTTGGGAATTATTTGGATAATAGTTCCATTGTATTACCATTCTTCTCTTAATGAATCTCATTTGAATTGGTTTATTGTTAACTGGCTTACCTAGCGGGTTAGGTTAGGTGCCATCACGGCTAGTTGGATTTTGGATCGTGACAAATTAGTATCAGAGCTCTAGGTTCATAGGTTCTACGAGTCATGATCAAATGCATAGCAGAGTCCATGAATGAGGTGCGAGATGTGATTTCTGTGTGCTAATGATGGGCCAATCTAGAGGACTTAAGGCCGGGTTTTGACTGTAGCTTGAGCACGGGGATTTCAGTTGTGTGAGCACGTGATTTTGGACTTATATGTCCGGTAGTGTCCCTATGAGTGGAATTTGTGGCTGGATGGCTAAATGATGAGTATGATGTTACTGCGTGATGTATCAAATGGTTTGAATATGACGGGAAGAGTTTTCTTGGGATGTGAAAAGGATTATTGGGTGCTTGGTTTTGTTTTGGATGTGACGTATAGTCTCGAGTATGAGTGTATTGAAGGATCTTTCTTGTTGTTTAACTGTGGAATGAATTAGATTCTCATGTCTTGTTGATGAGTTCAGACTCAGGAAGATTAAGTGATTGCGTAGTAGTAGTGGTTATGAAAGGGTATAGAGAGATGTCAGTTTGAGGCTAAGCAGGTGGGTTATAAGCTGCGGGGTAATCTACGGATGTGTGATCCTTATGATGTTATGTGGAGGCTTTCTTTTCTACCAGTGGGTTATATTTGTGCGATTTGAGTTTGGATCGGTTGTAATAGTTGACCTGACCGCCACGAGGATGAATGTGAGGTTTGCAGATGATTTGAGGTATTAGATGGTTTGTGTTACATGAGCTTATGAAGGATTTAGTTGAATCTCACTATGGTATTATGACAGTAATGGAGTATGGTTATTGTAAGATATCAGATGTTTTATTCAATGGCTTTGAGCCAAGTGGGGGAGTCTGCTATCGACGAGTTGATTGCACGATTATGTGTTGTATTGGTTTTGGTCTGAGGCATACTTTTGAATCAGTTATGACTTGCATAGGTTGAGATCGAGGATGACTCGAGTAAGGGAATTTCTGTATACAGGTTATATTACACTCTATGGGTATATAAGAATCATGGAATGATTGAGTTGTTATTCATGAAGGAAGTAGTGCGCATTGAGTAGGAATTTGCTCAGTTGCGTTAAGGCGGGGTTACTTCTTTGGCTATTGTCGTTCTAATGGGGCACAAGTCGTCCTCTCCATTTGGGCAGTGCAATCGAGATGTGAGCAGAGTAGATGACTCTCGAGAAGGTTCTAATGGGTTCAAGATTTATATGTAAAAATTGAGAATTTTTCGGATTTGTATATGGCTAGAACCTGAGATTTACATTGGATGGTGTCGATACTTGCGGTATTTCTATATCATTATGGATTATGCCTTTCAGTATCAGGAAGGTGAAGGAAATGACTTTAGACTCACAGAAGGTCTCTTCAGAGTAGGTGTCTCAGTTGTAGTACCTTTGGGATGCTTAAGAGGGAATACAATGACTTATGGGCCTTGGGGCGATGTAGTTTTATGCTAGGATCTCTTGTGGTGAGCTTTGGGTAAGGATCGTGATGTTCTGGCAAGGGGAAGTGTCAACTTGAGGGTAATTCGGAAGGAACTCGGAAAAATAGGATAGTTTAGGAGTAGGTTGGATCAGCACGGTAATGGATAGGATCGTTTCTTTGGGTACTTATGATGTGGTGAGTTTCTACAGGTATTTTATGGCAATATTCTTGGGTTTGGCAACTCGCGTGGCTTGGTTGAGTTAGAGAGATTCAGTTATGATGATTTTGTTATGCGTAAATGGGTTTCTAAGAGTTTTTGATGGTTTCTACCACGATTTGAGATGGATATTTCCTACCGGTGTTAGGAGAATGTTGTGTACTGTGATTTTCACCTGGATGATATCAAATGGAGGGTTTTCGGCTGACCAGGTATGTATTCTTCTTGTGACTCAGAGTTGATTATGAGGTTCTCGTACTTTTCATATGATGGTATGATAGATGAGGTGTGGGTTGAGATGGGGATTTGCATGTGCAAGTATACGATTCAGTTCTAAAAGGAAGATCATGAGTTTATGCAGCATAATGATTTCGGATACTGGCACTAATTGGTATTACCTAAGTAGAGTATATATTCAAAAGGCACAATATGTTTTGACTTACGGATGCTTCATTGGTATTGCGGTACTCGCTTGGTTGATTGACTGCTGATATTCAGATTTTGCTATGTGGTACGGAAGAATTATAGAAGTATTCCTCGCGGGATGATCGTGTATGAGAGATGTGTTAGACATTCGGGCAGTAGAGCTGGGATCAGATATGGTGACTCGTATGTTCTATGGATTTGGAGACCGGGAGTTCTCAGAAGCAGACCGTTTCATGGTCGTGGAGTGTGAAAATGTGGCCAAAGCTAGCCAGATGATGGTATGCATTATGGTTAGGTCATTATGGACTTTCGGAGGGTTATTTATCTATTTGTGGATGACCAGAGTTGATTTGGGGCCCATTGGTAGGCCCAATGAGGATGTGTATTCTACATCGAGTCGGATTAGTTGACTACGTACTGCTATTGTTGAGGGATGTGCTATTCGGTTAGAGTTGAGCTTATTCGTGTTCTGATATGATCTATGTGTTCCTCCTCTATGCTACGAGGGGTTATGATTTGTTGGTTATATGCACACATGGTGCGGTTCTGTTTGGGCCTTATAGTGAAATTCGAGCGAGATGTTGATTGGGGGTGTGGAATGGTTGATTGCGCCTTGGTTATGGTCGTTTCCTGTTGTGGTATACTGTATTGTTTGCTTTTTCATGGTTATGGCCATGCACTTTGTGTACTTGATGTCAAATTGCGTGTGGTTGTTGATTTGGAGCATTGTGGCTTGAGGTATTTCATATGGACCAGTGTTTGGATGGGGTCATGCATTACAGTGGAACTATGTTGAGATATGATCCTTTGTGTTAGATTAGTATGTCTTGGTTTTACTATGTATGATGGGTTTATAGCATTGCGGGTGTGGTGGTACTTATTGAGTTTGTGGTACGGTCCTTTCATTTGAGTCATTTCCTATTTTTGGGTGCATTTGAATTGTTGTGTATTGGTGCACGGATTGCAAGGTTTGTGGCTCTAGGTTGAATTGGTGTGGAATGTCAATAGGGCGGTTGTATTTGATAAGATGAGGCTGTCAGACCTAGAATGGGTGCTATCAAATTTGGTTGCGGTATATTTGGAAGGATAATGTCATTGATCGGCTTAGAAATTGGCTATAGTTCTTGTCGAAGGAGAGAGAACTCCATGGTTTGTTGATCTGATAAATGGTTACGAGTTTCTTTCATCATCGACAGTGTACGAAGGTTATAGAATGGGGTTTTGTTCGATATGAGGTTTATTACCGGTATTGGGTTGTTTTGAGCAGCTACTGTGATCAAAAGTTATTTCTATGAGTATTGGAGTTATGTGGTATATCATGTGATTGTGTCTTCGGTTATAGTTATGGCTTGATGCAGTTTGTTCAGGCTTATACGGTGTGTAGATGCGAGATTCGGGTCTTATAGGAAATTTTGGATGTTGGAAATTGGATTCTAAGGTTTATGGGCTAAAGTTGAATTAAGGATCTTCATTTAGGTAGTGTCGTCGGGCTTATATGGATTAGGGTTACGTGGGATCACCCTCGGGTATGTGCATGGTAAGGTTACACGGCAGTTTGATGGCTTTGGAATGACTCTGGGCACGTTCGAGGACGAACGTATATTTAAGTGGGGGAGAATGTAACGATCCGACCAACCGTTTTGAGAAATTTGTACTTCGCTCGGTAGTTTGAGGGCATGAGTAGCTCTGTATGATATATTATGACTTGTGTGAATCATCGGTTTTGGTTTTCAGGTTATTCGGAATTGATTTGGAAGAATGGATTGCATGATTGAAACTTTAAGTTGGAAGAATTGACCAAGTTTGACTTTTTAGTCTTTGACGTCGAATTGGTGTTTTGATGGTTACATTAGGCCCGGATGGTGATTTTGGACTCGATCGTATGCCCGGATTTGCATTTGGATATTTCTAGAAGGTTTCGGCACTAATTGGCAAAAGTTGGAAATTTAAAAATTTGGAAAGATCATAAGTTTGACCGAGAGTTGACCTTGAGGATATCAGATTCGGATTGTGGTTCCGGAAATTGGAATAGCTTCGTTATGTCATTCGAGACTTGTTTGCAAAATTTGGAATCATTCCGAGTTGATTTGATATGTTTCGGCGCGAGTTTTGAAAGTTGAAAGTTGAAAGTTCATTTATGTTTGATGTGGTACGATTCATCGTTTCATTGTTGTAATGTGTGATTTGAGGCCTCGAGTAAGTCCATATTATGTTATAGGACTTGTTGGTATATTCAGACGGGGTCCCGAGTGGCTCGGTTAAGTTTCGGACACGATTCAGATAATTTTTGGACTAAGTTGAATTTTCTGGGACTGTTGGTTCTGGTGTTCCGCACTAGAGACTGGTATTGCGCAGGTACGATGGTCGAAGAAGCGAGACCATGAGAGCATAAGTGAAGAGCACTACTGGGCAGGAGGCCGAAATGCGGAGTTTTCTTCGCATCTGCGAAGGCGCAGATGCGGACATTCTATCGCAGAAGCAAAAATGGACTGTTGGCGAGGGGTCGCAAATGCGGAAAGTTTTGCGCAGAAGCGGGAAATGATCGCATAAGCGATGGTTGCTGAGTTTGGGCATGTTCGCAGAAGTGAAGGCTGGGTCGCACACGCGAGTCCGCAGAAGCGGAAATTGGTTCGTAAATGCGAACAATGGCAGATTCTATATATTTTGAGGTTTTGGCTCCTTTACCATATTTTGAGATTTGGGGCTCGGATTGAGGCGATTTTTGAAATGATTTTCATCACATGGATTGGGGTAAATATTCTACACTCGGTTTTGATTATATTTCGTTAATCTATCTTCGTTTTTGGTAATTGGATTATGAATTTTTAAGAGAAATTGGGGGTTTTTATCTAAAGTTTCATAGAATGCATTTTTGAGTTTTGAACATCGATTCGGAGTCGGATTTGACTGAAACTAGTATGGTTGGACTCGTAATTGAATGAGTTATCGGATTTTGTGAGTTTCATCGGGTTCCAAGGCATGAGCCCCGGTTTAACATTTTGGTTGACTTTGGGCTTTTGATTTAAGATTCGACCTTTATCGATTGCGTTTGTTCCCTTCGGCATTATTTGATGTTCTTGAGTTGCTTTTGGCTAGTTTCGAGCCGTTCGGAGGTCGGTACGCGCGGGATGGAATATTTGGAGCATCCTTTGGCTTGCTCGGTATTGGATTTGGCTTGTTTGAGGTATGTAACACTTCTAAACTTGGTGTCGAGGGTATGAACCCTTGAATATACATGATATATGTTTGGTGTTGAGGTGATGCACATGCTAGGTGACGGGCGTGTGGGCGTGCACCGTGTGAATTGTGACTCAGATTATTTATGTGGTACTGTGTAGTTACCAAGTCTTATTTGTATCTACGAAATATCTACGTGCTAGAGTAATTGAGATGTGATCCTCATTTGAATCTCATTTAAATTGGTTTATTGTTAACTAGCTTACCTAGCGGGTTGGATTAGGTGCCATCACAGCTAGTTGAATTTTAGATCGTGACATTGTGATATGAGATTTTGTTATTCTGGGCCCTTTTTGTCGTTGACCTATGGGTCTGGTTATTTGACTTTGCTGTTTTATTTCTATTCCTGCTTATGTTATTATTGTTTCGTATGGGTTTATTGTGAGTGTATTGTCATAACCTCGTCATACTTCATCGAGGTTAGGCTCGACACTTACATAGTACATGGGGTCGGTTATACTCATGCTACACTTTTGCACTTTCTATGCAGATACTAGAGTTGGTCTCAATGGCGTGTAGAGGAGATCTTGCCCGAACCGGCCATCAGCAGGATACTTGTGGTAGAGCTGCTGACGTTCGCAGTCCCTGAAGTTCCCTTCCATTCTGTTTTTACTATTTACCTTATTTTAAACAGTTGTACTTTTGTTCAAACTTTATTTGTAGTACTCTAAATACTCATGTATTCGTGACTCCATATTTCTCGGATATGTTTAGTTTACGCTACATGGTATTTATCCTATCTATTTTAGACTATCACAGGTTACTATTATTAATGTTTTAATTTAAATTGTTAAAACTGGTTAAGTAATTTAATTAGTTAACATTGGCTTGACTAGCAAGTGAAATTTTTGGCGACATCACGACACCCGAGGTTGGGATTCCAGATCGTGATATGCACGAAAACCAAATCTTCTCTACATATTCATCACTGGCATTACTGAGTAGTACTCTCCCACTCTCCCATTCATTTCTCTTAGTCTTCACTCTTTTGGTTTCTTTTTCATTACACCATCACATCTCATTTTTTTCCTTTCACTTCACACAAAGACAAGCTTGAAGTAGAACCAACCAGCACCAGCAGACAGATATCTGAAATAGTTGAGTTAGAAGAAATCTCAGAAAATGAAGTGGCTAGAGAGACTACAGCTGGATCTGATTGAAGATGCCGAACTAGAAGTCGAATCTAGATCAGAATCAGAATCAGAACCAGAACCAGGAATAGAATCAGATGGAGAACCAGATCTAGAGTCAGGACTTGAATCAAATTCGGAATCAGTTAATCCTGAACCTACATTAAGGAGATCTAAAAAAGTCACAAATGCTCCAGATAGGTTAGCTTTCTCTCTCCACTATTTACTTCTGACTGATGCTGGAGAACCATAGCATTTTATTGAAGCAATACAGGTGATAAGCTCTGATAAGTAGAAGCTAGCCATGAAAGAAGAGATGAATTCTCTTCAAAAGAATAAAATATGGATACTTATAGAGTTACCAAAAGGAAAGAAGGCATTGCAAAATAAGTGGGTGTACAGGGTCAAGGAAGAGCATAATGATAAGAAAAGATACAAAGCACAATTAGTAGTAAAAGGCTTTCAGCAGAAGGAAGGGATTGACTACACCGAGATCTTCTCTCCTGTAGTCAAATTAACTATTATCAGGTTGGTGCTAAGTATCGTAACTACAGAAAATTTGCATTTGGAGCAGCTAGATGTTAAAACTGCTTTCTTGCATGGCAGCCTTGAAGAAGACATCTACATGAAGCAACCTGAAGGTTTTCAAGTTTGTTACAAACTAGTAAACCACCAAGGTAACACCACCAACTCTATGGGTATGTTAGGAAAGCCACATGTAATTACCTGATGGTGTAATTATTAGGATAGTAATTACACACCCTGATAATTACACAATATAGTTATTACAATGACCTTTTTTTTTTTTTTACCACAAGTTAATTACATTATAATTCCTACTGCCATTTTTTGTTGGACAATTATAATTGCAAAGTTAAATAATTTTTTTAAATTAGCATGTGGATAAGTTTTACTATATGAACATATATAAAAATGATGAATATAAAAAACAAATTATTATGAGGTATTTAAAATATATATTATTCTATAAAATTTATTAAATAATTATAAATTAATAGATAATATCATAAAAATCATTTGTATCTTATAAATAAATAAATAAATAATGTTATTGCATAAATTAATTAAAATTTTAATAATATATAAAATCTTTTCACCAACTCATGTGAATATAAGAAAGTTAGATGTGAGATTAGAAAGTATTTATTATCTAGTAAAATATAAAGCTAGTAAATTTTAATATGTAGCTAGTAATTGCTTTTCATTTAATTTTAGTGTGGTATGGGAGGGTTCATAAGGATTTAGTCATATCTCGATGTCTATAATAAATAATCATGTGGCTTTCATCTAAAAGCTTTATGTCAATGTATGGTGATGTCAAGTTCTCTTATCAAAGAAATGATGATGTCGAGTTATTTTACAATGATTAGATCACTCTTGCATATGTCAAAATAAATAACAATATTGGTCTTACTTGCATTATTGTACAATATCCTTAGATCTTCTCATCCATTTTTATAGGTGGGCTTCCACAAGACAAGGTGGCATGACAATCTTAGGAAAAGTAGCTGCTCCAAAACCTTTGAACTTACCCACTCAAAGGTTTATCATTTCTGGCTATTTTATCTGTTCTTTCTCTGAACTATTCTAAGATGTTTTCTAAAGTTATGTTGCTTGTCTTTGAAGTTAGAAAATAATGGTCTGAACCCAAATATCAAAATTGGGCTTTTCTTTATTTTGTTGTCGCAGGTGCGACAAAAGGGGTGCAGAAGCAGAGTTGCTCCTGCGGAAAAGGGATCGCAGAAGCGTAAGGCAATCTGAATGAGGATTCCGCATAAGCAGACAAGAATCCGCATGCGCGCACTCGCAGGTGCAGCCTTATGCTCGGAGAAGCGGACCAGAGGACTTAAGTCATTTCCGCACCTGCGATGGAATTTTCGCAGGTGCGACTGGAAGCCCGCAGAAGCGAAAATCTCTGGGCATAAAAGGGCTAAGTGCGAAGAATGATTTCATTCTCCAATTGTGGACCTAAGAGAGCTCGGATTGAGGCGAAATTTCAAGGAATTTTTGGAGAAAACTTGTGGATAACGATTCTTAACTCTTTTATGGTTATATCTCATTAATCTATAGTTGAATTCATCATTTAATTAAGGAATTTGGTTGAGAAATTTGGAAAAAAATTGAAAAGTTCTTCAAATAATTTTTTGAGTTTTGATTTGGATAATTTTGGTACGACTGAACTCGTGGTTGATTGGGTATTCGTATTTTGTGACTTTTATCCGATTTTGAGACGTGGGCCCGAGTCGACTTTTTGGGCCGAATTTTTGATTCTTTGCTAAAGTCGTGGATTTATTATTTAAATTAGAGTCTCGTAATTTTATTCATGATATGTAATTATGTTTGGCTAGATTTGGGTCATTCAGAGTCGGATAATCGAGGAAAGGGCATTCTTACTGATTGATTGAGCTTGGTTCGAGGTAAGTATCTTGTCTAACTTCGTGTGGGGTAACTACCCCTTAGGATTTGAGTCTTATATACTAATTGTAGTCCGTGTACGCGAGGTGACGAGTACGTGGTCGGACTTATTTGAGGAAAGTTGACCTTTTAGGGTTCTTAGGTCCTTGTATTCACTGATTATGCAGTTGTTATGTTATGAATACGTCTCTTAATTACTAGTTTCACCTCTACCTGCTTTAAATAGAATTAATTGCTTCATGATTCGCCCTTGATGCTTATTTGAGTCATTTGTGCCTTAACTGAAATTGTTATCTCTTCTATTGCCATGTTATCTTTTCCCTAACTGCTTATCTCTATTTGAAGTAATAATTATCTCTTTTGTAATTGTTCATCCTTAATTAAGGCTATGATTATCTTTCTGTTGCTTATCCCTAATTGAATTTGTTGTATCTCTTTCTTAATTGCCAACCTTAAAAGAAGTTAGATATCATATATTTTGCTGACTTATCCTTATTTGGAATTGTTCGCCTTGTGTTAGCTCCCTCATTGTCGAACTGTACATTATGGACCGTTACTACATAATATTTCCTTTCTTGTTGAGATATTCTTATTATGACAAGCATTCTCTATTGTGGCCACTCCTTGTGAATTAATTCCTCCGTTCCTTTGAGTTCTAGAATTTTTGAGTTGATTTATTTGCCGTACCCCAATACTGCATATTTACTTTGGGACTATGTGGCATTTACTCGGGAGATCCTCCTGTACTGCATATTTACTTTGAGACTACGATACGGTTCCTCGGGAGTTCTCC
This sequence comes from Nicotiana tomentosiformis, assembly GCF_000390325.3. NCBI lineage: Eukaryota > Viridiplantae > Streptophyta > Magnoliopsida > Solanales > Solanaceae > Nicotiana > Nicotiana tomentosiformis. The sequence goes on along the minus strand of NC_090817.1, from coordinate 72,879,459 downwards.
CTGCATATTTTCTTTTGAGACTACCAGGTGGTACCTCGGGAGTTATCCCTGTATATTTACTTTTGGGACTACGAGATGGTATATCTGGAGTGCCCCTTTGTTGACATCTCTTTGTTATGGGGTTGCACGAGATTTTTGCCGTGCTATTGTTACTATTGATATTTGCACATGCGGCGTGACAAGGCGGGATATATATATATATATATATATATATATAGGGGGAGGGTTGCGCATGTGGCGAGATAAGGTGGGAACATTATTATGCATGTGTGGCGAGACAAAGCGGGCATTTACTTTACTATTGCACACGTAGCGAGATAAGGTGGGCTATGTCAGGGATTGATTTGTGATGATTTGTGATGGCCTGGGAGCATTCTTGTTGTTGATATTTGTGTAGTGGTAGACTTATTTGTGTGAGCTTTATCTTGTGAAAGTTGTGAGAAAATATTCTACGTGTTGTCCATTCTTTTCCTTATGCTCACAAAGTGGTATGAACTATGTTAGGACACTTGCACAAGCATACACGTAGTTAAGCACTCTTATCGGATAATAGATTTCCTTGATATTGTTGAGTATAGATGCACACTCTTGCTTAATTGCCTTCTATGTGAGAATGACTCTATTTGGCATGCGAGTCGTCAGTGCGGTTATGAGGTGAAATGAGGGCACATGATGCCAAGTGTTAGGGTTCATATATTGAGGTTCGTGAGTTGTGATTTGTCCGAGGTTCGGTACATCGTGGATTTTATTGACAAAAACCTGGTGTGAAAGTTGTCGTATTGTTGAGTTGCTACTTGTCCTTTCTTTATCTATGATTATCGGACTTAGGCTGTGTTTCCGTTCATTTTTCTATGTCATTATTATGGTGTTCCGCTGATAGTTGTTGTTTTCCTTCCTTATTGCCATTACCGTATTAATTGCCACTTCGCGTAGTCTTTATGTAGATATCATACTCTGTTGTTTCTATACTTATACTTGTTCAGGTTATTTAGTCCAGTAGGTGTCTTGATTGTACCTCATCATTACTCCACTAAGGTTAGTCTTGATACTTTCTGGGTACACCGTGGGGGTACTTATACTATACTTCTGCATATATTTGTGCAGATCCAGGCATTTTCGAAGTCAGTTGATCATTAGTTAGTTGTGCGGATTATTGCTGTGGAGGCTCAAGGAAAACTTGCTACGATTGCAGGCTTCGGAGTCACCTTCTGATTTGTATGCATACTGTTTACTTTATTTCAAACAGTTGTATTTAGAAAATTGTAACAAACTCTGTAAAGCTTATGACTTGTACTATCGGTTTTGGGATTTGTAAATTTTATAGAGATTTCTATTTCAAAAGTTGTTAGATTTTATTTATTATTATTGTTATTTAGTAAATGTTAGGCTTACCTAGTCCCTAAGACTAGGTGCCATCACGATACCCAATGGAGGAAAAATTGGGTCGTGACAAGTTGGTATCAGAGCTCTAGGTTCATAGGTGCTACAAGTCATAAGCGAGTTTAGTAGAGTCTTCTGGATTGGTACAGAGACGTATGTACTTATCTTCGAGAGGCTATGAAACTATTAGGACAGTTTCGCTTCCTCCATTCCTATCGTGCGAGTTCATTGGTCTCGAAGTTTGAACTTTCATCATTCCATTCTCTCACAGATGGTGAGGACACGAGCTGCAGTTACTGATGACGCTGCCCTCCGGAGCAGGTGTCGCTAGGGGCAGAGGCAGAGGCCGACGAGGAGCACGTGTCGCAACTAGAGCACCTACCAGAGCAGCAGTTGAGGAGCTGCCAGTATCTCCAGTTAGGGGGAAGGTACATGAGGTGCCTGCTGTTACCCCCATACTTCAGGAGACATTAGCACAGTTCCTGAGAATGTTTGGTATATTGGCTCAGGCGGGGTTGATTCCGGTTGGAACAACTATTTTACAGACCGGGGGAGGAGCTCAGACTCCCGCCGCCCACACTCTAGAGAAACGGGTTCATATTGGTCAGGTTCCAAGTGTCATGGCGACACAGCCTGTGGTCCCAGCTCAGACCGTGGTTAGGGTAGCAGCATCTGAGGAAGAACAGCCTAGACTTGAAAGGTGCAAGAAGTACCACCCTCCTACCTTCAATGAATTGGCGACAGACGATGCCCAGGGTTTCCTGGATGAGTGTCACTGCATTCTCCGTACTATGGGTATTGTGGAGACGAGCGGTGTTGCATTTACTACGTTCCAGCTCAGGGGAACGACTTATCAGTGGTGGCGGGCATATGAGTTGGGTAGCCCAGCCGAGTCAGCTTCACTTACATGGGTTTAGTTTTTAGAGATGTTCCTAAGAGAGTTTGTACCTCAGTCCCTTCGAGATGCATGGCACGCGGAGTTTGAGCAGTTGCGCCAGGGCACTATGTCAGTGTCAGAGTATGCCGTTAGATTCAGTGATTTGGCTAGACATGCACCTCCTTTGGTCGCTACAGTTAGAGAGTGTGTCTGTACATTCATTGAGGGGCTCAGGCATGATATTCGATTCAGCACGGCTTAAGAGTTAGAATCGAATGTTTCGTTTCTGCAGGTAGTAGGGATCGCTCGCCGAGTGGAGGGCATGTGGGATCAGGAGAGAGGAGTCAGGCGAGGTCAGGAGAGAGAGGATAGGGAGGCGAGGAGGCCTTGTAGACCGGAGAGATCTACTGGTCTTTATTTTGGAGGCAGGGTACGACATGGTAGAGGTTTTGTGGGTCAGCCAATTCAGTTTGCACTTCAGGCTTCGCACAGTGTTTTAGGTGCTCATGGGTCTCAGAGTACCAGTACCGCACAGTTCCCACAGTCACGTCAGCAGAGAGGTTGCTTCGAGTGCGGAGATACCAGCCACAGGGTGAGAAATTATCCTAGACTCCGGACAGGTGTGTCACAGCGGAGTATTCAGGCGAGTAGAGGGGTCCCAATAGGGGAAGGTCCAGCCCGTTGATGTGTTTCATATAGTAGGCTTGAGTCCACTACGCCAGATGATGTCATACGTGTATGCTTTTGATTTGTTACATAGGGGCACCATTCGCATTTTGATTCGGTTCTGCTTATCGGGGTGAGTTCCCCTTTTTGTTGTCCCACCTATGGGTGAGTTCATAACCTAGTATTATGTTTATGTGTTTGCCCCTGTTGGAAGATTCTATGAGTGATAGCCATGTCTATCATTGTTTTAATTCATTGTTGAAAGTTATGAGACTAGAAGTGAATTTATGTTGTCTATTATGGCAGGTTTGATGTGATTCCTGAGTAATTTGGTTATGATTTATAATTTGATACTCTACCGGGGTGAGAGTTCAGTAAGTGTTGTGACTTTATTGGAAGAATTGAGTTAGTGGAAGATTTTAATTGGTATGATGTGTATTGGCTTGTGATTCAGAGTTGAGGGTGAGACCCTCGCGATTTCCATGTGATTTGATATGTTTGAGCTGGGCTACGTGCCTCGGTGGAAGTTATATCAGGATGAGATCCTTGTGATTTGTTCATATACTTTAATTCTTCCTTTTTAAATTGATTCGTAGTATGGTACTGATAGAGAGTTGTGCATGTCGGGCTTGTTTGATATTTCTCTTATGTAATTCTCTTTACATATTCAGTCATTTGCGTTCTGTGCTTCTTGAGTTTTAGCTTGTGGGGTGTATGCCCGATAGTGTTAATTATGACTTGTTGATCCGGGTGTATAGTTATGAGGTTTTCGTGTTGCTGCATTATTGTTAGCATTGTGGATATTTGAAACGGGTTGCTAATGGATATGAGGCTAATTGCGATACTAGTTTTGATTACGGGCAACTATTGTGATCAGAAATATTATTATGGGCCTATGTGTGGTGTGTCACATTGTGTGGTTGTACCTTGCGAGTGTAGGCATGAGTTGCCGAAGCTGGTTGAGACTGTTACCGGGTATGGATTTAGAATCGGGTCTTTTGGAGATGAATGGAAGGTAAGAATTCAGACTCTAAGGCTTATCGATGTTGGTAGAAAGGATAAATTACAGTTGAGATAGTGTCGTCAGGCTTATGTGGATTGGGGTGACGTGGGGTCACCCGCGGGTGTATGTTGGATATGTGCTTTCAGTGATTTGAAGACTTCGAGGTGATTCTTAGCACGTTCGAGGACGAATGTTTATTTAAGAGGGAAAGGATGTAATGACCCGGCCAGTCGTTTTGAGAATTTAAGTCCCGATCGGCGGCATAAGGTCCTGAGCAGCTTCGTATTATGTGTATTGTTACCGGATGATTCGGAGTGAATTGGGACACTTAGTCCCTAAAATGGAAGCTTAAGTCTTAGGATTTTGACCGTAGTTGGAACTATATGATGACGACTCTAGAATGGAGTTTCGCCGATTATGTTAGCTCCCTTGGGTATTTTGGACTTAAGGGCATGTCCGGATTGTTTTTTTGAGGTTTGTAGCTCATTTAGGCTTGAAATGACGAAAGTCGAATTTTTGAAGATTTTGACTGGTAGTGGACTTTTTGATATCGGAGTCGGAATCCTATTTTGGAAGTTAGAGTATGTCCGTAATGTTGAATATGACTTGTGTGCAAAATTTGGGGTCAATCGGACCTAGTTTGATAGGTTTCGGCATCGGTTGTAGAAATTTTAAAGTTTCAAGTTCATTAAGTTTGAATTGGAGGGTGATTCGCGTTTTTAATGTTGTTTGATGTGATTTAAGTGCTTGACTAAGTTCGTATGGTATTTTAGGTCTTGTTGGTATGTTTGATTGAGGTCCCGGGGGCCTCGGGTGAGTTTCCGATGCTTAATGGATCGAAATTTGGACTTGTGTAGTTGCTGAAGATTTCAAGCTTCTTGTGTAATCGCACCTGCGGTGGGGTGGCCGCAGGTGTGAACTCACACGTGCGGAAGGGAGCTCGCAGATGCAACCCTGGTCTGGGTAACCAGTGGTCACAGGTGAGACAAAAGGGGCGCACAAGCGGAGCTGCTCCTGCGGAGAAGGGATTGCATAAGCGGAAGGCAATCTGAGTAAGGATTCTGCAGAAGCGGACAAGAATCTGCAGGCGCGCACTCGCAGGTGCAGCCTTATGCTCGCAGAAGCGGACCTGAGGACTTAAGTCATTTCCGCACCTGCGATGGAATTTCCGCAGGTGCGGCGTCGCAGGTGCGACTGGAAGCCCGCAGAAGCGGAAATCGGTGGGCAGAAAAGGACTAAGTGCGAGGGTTGATTTCATTCTCCAATTTTGGACCTAGAGAGCTCGGATTGAGGTGAAATTTTGAGGGAGTTTTAGAGGAAGCTTGTGGGTAACGATTGTTAACTCTTTTATGGTTATATCTCATTAATCTATAGTTGAATTCATCATTTAATTAAGGAATTTGGTTGAGAAATTTGGGAAAAAGTTGGAAAGTTCTTCAAATAAAATTTTGAGTTTTGATTTGGATAATTTTGGTACGAGTGAACTCATGGTTGATTGGGTATTCGTATTTTATGACTTTTATCTGATTCCGAGACGTGGGTCTGGGTCGACTTTTTGGGCCGAATTTTTGATTCTTTGCTAAAGTCATAGATTCATTGTTTAAATTAGTTTCTCATAATTTTATTCATGATATGTAATTGTGTTTGGCTAGATTTGGGCCATTCAGAGTCGGATAATCGAGGAAAGGACATTCTTACTGATTGATTGAGCTTGGTTCGAGGTAAGTATCTTGCCTAACTTCGTGTGGGGGAAATACCCCTTAGGATTTGAATCTTCTATGCTAATTGTATTCCGTGTACGAGAGGTGACGAGTACGTGGTCGGACTTATTTGAGGAAAGTTGGCCTTTTAGGGTTCTTGGGTCCTTGTATTCACTGATTATGCAGTTGTTATGTTATGAATACGTTTCTTAATTACTAGTTTTACCTCTAACTGCTTAAATTAGAATTAATTGCTTCATGATTCGCCCTTGATGCTTATTTGAGTCATCTGTGCCTTAACTAAAATTGTTATCTCTTCTATTGCCATGTTATCTTTCCCCTAACTGCTTATCTTTATTTGAAGTTATAATTATCTCTTCTATAATTGTTCATCCTTAATTGAGGCTATGATTATCTTTCTGATCCCTAATTGAATTTATTTTATCTCTTTCTTAATTGCCAACCTTAAAATAAGTTAGATATCCTATATTTTGTTGACTTGTCCTTATTTGGAATTGTTCGCCTTGCGTTAGCTCCCTCGTTGTCAAACTGTACATTGTGGACCGTTGCTACATAATATTTCCTTTCTTGTTGAGTTGTTCTTATTATGACTAGCATTATCTATTGTGGTCACTCCTTATGAATTAATTCCTCCGTTCCATTGAGTTTTGGAATTTCTGAGTTGATTTATTTGTCGTACCCCTGTACTGCATATTTACTTTGGGACTACGAGGAGTTTACTCCGGAGATCCCCTATACTGCATATTTACTTTGAGACTACGAGGCGGTTCCTCGGGAGTTCTCCCTACATATTTACTTTTGAGACTATGAGGCGGTACCTCGGGAGTTCTCCCTGTATATTTACTTTTGGGACTACAAGACGGTATCTCGGAAGTGCCCCTTTGTTGACATCTCTTTGTTATGGGGTTGCACGAGGTTTCTGCCGTGCTATTGTTACTATTGATATTTGCAAATGCGACGTGACAAGGCGGGATATATATATATATATATATATATATATATATATATATATATATATATATGTGGGGGGGGAGGGTTGTGCATGTGGCGAGACAAGGTGGAAATATTATTATGCACGTGTGGCGAGACAAGGCGGGCATTTACTTTACTATAGCACACGTGGCGAGACAAGTTGGGCTATGTCAGGGATTAATTTGTGATGATTTGTGATGGCCAGGGGGCATTCTTGTTGTTGATATTTGTGTAGTGGTATACTTATCTGTGTGAGCTTTATCTTGTGAAAGTTGTGAGAAAATATTCTACGTGTTGTCCGTTCTTTTCCTTATTCTCACTAGGTGGTACGATGTCACGACCCAATTTCACCAAAAGGTCGTGATGGCACCCAACACTACAGCTAGGCGAGCCAACTAATAAGTTAAACATATATCAATTATTTTCAGAATAATTTTCTAAGTAATTTTATTATTTTACTAGCAATATTAAAGAAAATAGAAAAAAATATCGATTAATTTAAATTCAAGAAATAATACAAATCCAAATTCTACCAGTGTGTGTGTCAAAACCTGGTGTCATAAGTGTATGAGCAGCTAGTAGATTATACAAAAATATCAAGTACTGTCTGAAATAAAATAGACAGGATAAAGTCTCCAGGAAGAGGCATTGGTTGCTGCAGAATGACTCAGAAGGGCAGCTCACCACTAAGCCTTTGGATATCGTGGGTGCACGCCGATAGGTCCAACTATAGCACCTGTATCAGGTCCTGCACAAAAAGTATAGCAAGTGTAGTATGAGTACGTAAACAACGTGTACCCAGTAAGTATCAAGCCTAATCTCGAAGAAATAGAGACGAGATGATCGACTTTGACACTCACTAAGGGTCAACAATAATAAATAGAATAAAATAGAATTATTTAAATCAGCATGATTCACAGAGTTAACACTAATTTTATTCAATTAGCAGAAATAATAAAAGACCTTCAAATGCAATAATTTCTAATCTATTAATTAAATCCATAAGCTGCAATTAAAATAGCAACGTATAGTGTAATTATTATCACTATTAGGCACGATTTTTGCCGAGGTCGTACGGCCCATTCCAGAGTGTCGTGTACACTGTCGAGGGACATGCGACGCGATCCATAGATGCATCTATCCTGTCGAGGCGTTCGGCCTGCTCTACAAGAAAGGGGGTCATTTTCTTATGTACCTCCGGAAGGAGAGTATATTTATTATAAGATCAATTCGAGAGGATGAACAGTTTCTTTTAACAATTAATTAATTTAATCAAGAAATTAAGCATATGAGATTTTTATCTTTTAATATTTTTCCCTAACAATTCACAATATATATATCAAATAATTTTAATTAAACAAAGAATATAATTTACACAAGTAATTCATGATTTGAGTCTTAAACTACCCGGACTTTTAGCATAAATAGTAGCTACGCACGGACTCTCATCACCTCGTGCGTGCGTAGCCCCCACAATTAGCAACAATTATTAATTTAATCACCTATGAGGTAATTTTCCCCTAACAAGATTAGACAAGAGACTTACCTCAACTTGCTCCAATTTAATCCACTAGAAGGCCTTTTTCATGATTATCCAACTCTGTCTGGCTCGAGTCTAGGCTAAATAATTCGATACAATCACTAAAAAATATAGGAATCAATTCCATAAGAAAATACTACTTTTGTTTTTCATAAAATCCGAAATTAATTCAAAAATTGTCTGTGGGGCCCATGTCTCGGAATCCGGTGAAAATTACAAAATATGAACGCCCACTCAACCACGAGTCTACCCATACCAAAATTACTAAATTTCGATAACAATTCGACCCTCAAATCCTCAAATTTATCCAAGAGGGTTTTCAAACTTTTCCAACTTAATTCACCAATTAAATGATAAAAACAGTGATGGATTCGGGTAATTTAACCAATATTGAGTTAAGAACACTTACCCCGTTGTTTTCTCTGAAATTCTCCCAAAAATTGCCTAAATCCAAGCTCAAAATCGATAAAAATGGAAAAATGGAACGAAGTCTCATTTTCAGAACATAAACTCTCTGCCCAGTGATTTCTTCTACGCGATCGCGAACTTCCTCGCGCGATCGCGTAGCACAAATTTTACTGCCCAGAAAATAACCCTACGCGATCGCAAACAATGCCACGCGATCGCGATGCACACGGTTCCAACTCTACGCGATCGCGTCCCTTTTCACGCGATCGCATAGAGAAAACGTGTGGCTCAGCTTCCTCTCCAGTTTCCCCTACGCGATCGCAAACAACTCCACGCGATCGCGATGCACAGACTGGCCCAACCTACGCGATCGCGGATTCGCCCACGCGATCGCATAGAACAAATATTGTTGTTGCCTAATTAAGCCTACGCGATCGCAACCCCATTCACGTGATCGCGTAGAACAAATTCGCCTCTGCCTAAATTACTCTACACGATCACAGACGGACTTACGCGATCGCGTATAAGGAAATCAGAAAAAAATTCCAGCAGCTATCAGCAATCTCCCATAAGCCAAAATTGATCTGTTAGCCGTCCGAAACTCACTCGAGCCCCTCGGGACCTCAACCAATTATACCAACAAGTCCCAAAATATCACACGAACTTAGTCGAACCCTCAAATCACACCAAACAATGCTAAAACCACGAATCATCCTCCAATTCAAGCTTAATGAAACTTAAGATTTCCAACTTCTACATTCGGTACCGAAACCTATCAAATCAAGTCCGATTGACCTCAAATTTTGCACACAAGTCATAAATGATATAACCTAGCTATAAAAATTTTCGGAACTGGATTCTGACCCCGATATCAAAAAGTCAACCCCCCGATCAAACTTCCAAACTTAAATTCTTATTTTAGCCATTTCAGGCCTAATTTAACTACGGACTTCCCAATAAAATTTTGAATACGCTCCTAAGTCCAAAATCAGCATACGAAGCTATTGGAACCATGAAATCTCGATTCCGGGGTCGTTTTCTCAAAATTTTGACCGAAGCCAAACTTAGCATTCTAAGGCCAACTTAAGGAACCAAGTGTTTCGATTTCAACCCGAACACTCCCAAATCCCAAACCAACCATCCCCGCAAGTCATAAATCAATAAAAGCACATACGTGGATTTTTATTTAAGGGAACAGGTTTCTTAAAATTAAAATGAACGGTTGGGTCATTACATTCTCTGCCTCTTAAACAAACGTTCGTCCTCGAACGGGTTTAGAATTGTACCTGAAGTGCAGAATAAGTATGGATATCTGCTCTGCATGTTTTCCTTGACCTCCCAAGTCGCCTCAGAGACTGGTTGACCCCTCCACTAGACTTTTACTGCAGAAATTCTCTTGGACCTCAATTGGCGAACCTGTTTATCAACAATGGCAACTGGTTCTTCTTCATAGCCCAAACTATTATCTAGTTGAACTGTGCTGAAGTCTAGCACATGTGATAGGTCGGCATGATACTTCTGGAGCATAGATACATGGAAAATCGGATGAACTCCCGATAGACTGGGAGGCAATGCAAGCTCATAAGCAACTTCCCCAACTCGTCTCAACACCTCAAATGGGCCTATAAACCTTAGGCTAAACTTGCCCTTCTTCCCTAATCTCATGATTCCCTTTACCGGCGAAACCTTCAAGAGAACTTTTTCACCCATCATAAATGATAAATCACGCGCTTTCTGATCTGCGTAACTCTTATGTCTGGACTGTGCTGTACGAAGTCGCTCCTGAATCAACTTTACCTTTTTCAAGGCATCTTTCACCAAATTAGTACCATATAACTTAGACTCACCGGGATCAAACTATCCGATGGGCGAACGACATCGCCGACCATATAAAGCCTCAAATGGATCCATCTCGATGCTGGATTGGTAACTATTATTATAAGCAAACTCGGACAAAGGCAAGAAACGATCCCACTGACCTCCAAAGTCAATCACACATGCCCTGAGCATATCCTTCAAAATCTGAATTGTCCGCTCTGACTGTCCGTCGATCTGTGGATGAAAGGTTGTGTTGAGCTCTACACGGGTCCCCAATTCACTCTGTACTGCTCTCCATAAATATGAAGTAAATTGAGGGCCTCTATCTGATATGATAGAAATTGGCACACCGTGTAACCGAACTATCTCCTGAATATATATCTGGGACCTCTCTGAAGTATACGTAGTCACAACAGGAATAAAGTGTGCCAACTTGGTCAACCTGTCGATAATGACCCAAACTACATCAAACTTCCACAAGGTCCGCAGCAACCCAACTACAAAGTCCATAGTGATGCGTTCTCATTTCCACTATGGTATAGTCATCTGCTGAAGTAGGCCACCTGGCCTCTGGTGATCATATTTAACTTCCTGGCAAATTAGACACCTAGCTACATACTCAATTATGTTCTTTTTCATTCGTCGCCACCAATAATGCTGCCTCATGTCACGATACATCTTCGTAGCACCTAGATGAATAGAATACCGAGAACTGTATGCCTCCGCTCTAATAGTAACTTCCTTGGCACCACCCCACAGTACCGTTTCTCGAAGAACCATTAAGTGTGGATCATCATACTGACGAGCCTTGATCTGCTCAAATAGTGAAGACTGGGCTACAACACATGCAAGAACTCGGCTGGGCTCTAAAATATCCAGTCGCACAAGTCTGTTGGTCAAGGACTGAATATCCAAAGCTAATGGCCTCTCCTCTGCTGAAATGAAAGCCAAACTACCCATACTCTCCGCATTTCTACTCAAGGCATCTGCAACCACATTTGCTTTTCCCGGATGATATAGGATAGTAATATCATAATCTTTCAATAACTCCAGCTATCTGCGTTGCCTTAAATTTAGGTCCCTCTACTTGAACAAATGCTACAAACTGCGATGATTAGTGTAAACATCACAAGACACCCCATAAAGATAATGCTTCCAAATCTTAAGAGCGTGAACAATCATAGCTAATTCCAAATCATGTACCGGATAATTCTTCTCATGGGGCTTCAGCTGACGTGAAGCATATGCAATAACTCGCTCTTCCTGCATTAATACATAACCCAAGCGAACGCGTGAAGCGTTAAAATACATTGTATACATCCCCGAACCGGAAGGCAATACTAACACTGGTGTTGTAGTCAATATTGTCTTGAGCTTCTGAAAGCTCACCTCACAATCATCGGACCATCGGAACGGAGCACCCTTCTGGGTTAATTTGGTCAAAGGCGTTGCAATAGATGAAAAACCCTCCACGAACCGACGATAATAACCTGTTAAACCTAGGAAACTCCTGATCTCAGTCGCCGAAGTGGGATGATGCCAATTCTGAACTGCCTCAATCTTTTTGGGATCAACCTTAATACCTTCGCCGATACAGTATGCCCTAAAAATGCTACAGACTCTAGCCAAAACTCACATTTAGAGAATTTAGCATATAGTTTTTGTTCCCGCAGAGACTGAAGCACCACTCTCATATGCTGCTCGTGCTCCTCCTTACTGCGTGAGTAGATCAAGATGTCATCAATGAAGACAGTGACAAACAAATCAATATATGGCCTGAATACCATGTTCAGCAAATCCATAAACGTTGCCGGGGCGTTAGTTAAACCAAAGGACATCACCAGAAATTCATAATGACCATATCTAGTCCGGAAAGCAGTCTTCGGAACATCCGAATCCCGAATCTCCAACTGATGGTACCCCGACCTCAAGTCGATCTTAGAGAACACCCTAGCACCCAGCAACTGGTCAAATAGATCATCAATACGCAGCAACGAGTACTTGTTCTTAATAGTGAATTTGTTCAATTGTCGATAATCGATACACATCCGTATAGTACCATCCTTCTTATTTACAAATAATACCAGTGCACCCCAAGGCGATGCACTCGGTCTGACGAACCCTTTGGCTAGTAACTCCTCAAGCTGTTCTTTCAATTCTTTCGGAGCCATGCGATACGGTGGGATAGATATAGGCTGGGTATCTGGAACCAAATCAATACAGAAATCAATATCACGATCAGGTGGCATACTTGGAAGATCTGAAGAAAATACATCGGGGAACTCCCGAACTACAGGCACTGAATCAATAGTCGGAGTCTATGTAGTAGTATCCCGAACATAGGCTAGATAAGCTAAACAACCCTTCTCAACCATGTGTTGAGCCTTCATAAAAAAATAACCCGATTAAATGAACTAATAGACGAACCCTTTCACTCCAGCCTAGGCAATGCTGGAATAGCCAAGGTAACAGTCTTGGCATGACAATCTAGAATAACATGATATGGAGATAACCAGTCCATACCCAGGATGATTTCAAAGTCGGTCATCTCAAGCAATAGGAGATCTACTCTAGTTTCATAACCACAGAATATAATAATATAGGACCGGTAGATCCGATTCACAACAACAGAATCGCCCACAAGAGTGGACACATAAACGGGAGTACTCAAGGACTCACGGGAAACACCCAGAAATTGAGCAAATAGAGATGACACATAGGAATATATAGATCCTGGATCAAATAATACGGAGGCATCTTTGCCGCAAACAGAAATAATACCTGTAATCACGGCATCTGAGGCCTTTGCATCTGGTCTGGTCGGAAAAGCATGGAACCGAGCTGGAGCGCCATCTAACTGGCCTCCACCTAGATGACCTCTACCTCTAGGACGGCCCCTACCCACTTGTCCTCTACCTCTTGGTGGTCGGATGACTGGTGGAGCAACTGGTGCGGTAATCATAGGCTGCTGACCCTGCTGTACTGGTCTACCCCGAAGCCTGGGGCAAAATCTCCGTATGTGACTGGGATCCCCACACTCGTAATAACTCTTAGGTACAATGGGCTACTGACTAAGAATCTGGCCCTGGTGACCTGAATACCCACTGGAAGAACCCTGAATAGCTGGTGGGTGATAGGAACTCTCTGGTATATCACTAAAATAAGGTCGCACTAGAGCACCCCGAGGAGGTGGTGGTGCTGGATATGAGGGCATGTTGGCCTGCCCTCTCCCGAACTGACCTCTACCCCCAGACGGAGCACCTCTGAACTCTCCAGAATACCTAAACCGCTTATCTCTCATAACCTTCTCTCGGCTACGCTGACGCACACCCTCAATCCTCCGGGCTATCTCTACGACTAGCTCAAAAGAAGTACCCATCTCAACCTCTCGAGCCATAGTGGCCTGAATGCCAGTATGTAAACCCGCAACAAACCTCTGCACTCTCTCCGCCTCAGTAGGGAGTATCATAAGTGCATGGCGAGATAACTCAGAGAACCTCGCCTCATAATCGATCACTGACATTGACCCTGCTGGAGCTGCTCAAACTGAACCGTAACTCTTCCCTCTGAGATGGTAGAATATACTTGTCCAGGAAGATACGGGTGAACCTGTCCCAAGTCATGGGAGGAGAATCTACTGGTCTGCCAAGAATATAAGACTTCCACCATCTACGGGCCCTACCCTCTAGCTGAAAAGTAGCAAAGTCAACCCCATGAGACTCCAATATCCTCATGTTGTACAGTCTATCCTTGCACTGATCAATGAAATCTTGGGGATCCTCATGTCGCTCACCCCCAAAGACAGGAGGATGTAGTCTAGTCCATCTATCCAATAGTTTCTGCAGATCAAAGGTTGCAGCTGGCCTGGGCTCAGGTGTAGCTGCTACCACTGGCTGGGCTCCACCCACAGGTAGTGCACCCGAGGTCTGATATACAGCAGATGCCTGCCCTTGAGCTTGTGCGGTAGGGGTCTGTGCTCCCCGCCCGCCTGAGATGTGGCTGGATCTGCCGGAAATAAACCGGCCTGAGTCATAGTGTCCATGAACCACAGCATACGACCCATAATATCCTGAAATCCTGGTGCATACGTGAAATCCACCGGAGTTGGCTCTACCACAGGCACCTCACCATGTTCCTCAATAATGGGATTCTCTACTAGACCTACTGGCGACATAACTGAAATAGTCCTGGGACGTCCTCGCCCCCTACCACGGGCTGGAACCCTCCCTCGGCCTCTAGCCACTGGGGGAGTAGCTCTTCCCTGGTCTGGAACCTCATTAGAGCGCGTTCTCACCATCTGTGAGAGAATAAGAGAAAGATAGTTTCCTACATCAATTGCACGATGGAATATGAAGAAAGGTAATTTCCTAACACCCTATAGCCTCTCGAAGATAAGTACAGACGTCTCCGGACCGATCTGCAAGACTCTATTAGGTCTGCTCATAACTTGTGAGACCTACGTGAACCTATTGCTCTGATACCATGTTGTCACGACCCAATTTCACCTAAAGGTCGTGATGGCGCCCAACACTACAGCTAGGCAAGCCAACTATTAAGTTAAACATATATAAATTATTTTTAGAATAATTTTCTAAGTAATTTTATTATTTTACTAGCAATATTAAAGAAAATAGAAAAACATACTGATTAATTTAAATTCAAGAAATAATACAAATCCAAATTCTACCGGTGTGTGTGCCAAGATCAGGTGTCACAAGTGTATGAGCATTTAGTAGATTATACAAAATTTTCAAGTACTGTCTGAAATAAAATAGACAGGATAAAGTCTCCAGGAAGAGGCATTCGTTGCTGCAGAATAACTCAGAAGGGCAACTCACCACTAAGCCTTTGGTTATCATGGGTGCACGCCGATAGGTCCAACTATAGCACCTGTCTCAGGTCCTGCACAAAAAGTACAGCAAGTGTAGTATGAGTACGTAAACAACGTGTACCCAGTAAGTATCAAGCCTAATCTCGAAGAGGTAGAGACGAGATGGTCGACTTTGACACTCACTAAGGGTCAACAATAATAAATAGAATAAAATAGAATTATTTAAATCATCATGATTCACAGAGTTAACAATAATTTTATTCAATTAGGAGAAATAATTAAAATCCTTCAAATGCAAGAATTTTCAATCTATTAATTAAATCCACAAGCTTCAATTAAAATAGCAAGGTATCATGTAATTATTATCATTATTAGGCACGATTTTTGCCGAGGTCGTACGGCCCGTTCCAGAATATCATGTACACTGCCGAGGGACGTGCGCCGCGATCCATAGATGCATCTATCCTACCGAGGCGTTCGGCCCGCTCCACAAGAAAGGAGGACATTTTCTTATGTACCTCCGGAAGGAGAGTATATTTATTATAAGATCAATTCAAGAGGATGAACAATTTATTTTAACAATTAATTAATTTAAACATAAAATTAAGCATATGAGATTTTCATCTTTTAATATTTTTCCCTAACAATTCACAGTATATATATATATATATATTTTTAATATTTTTCCCTAACAATTCACAACATATATATCAAATAATTTTAATTAAACAAAGAATACAATTTATACAAGTAATTCATGATTTGAGTCCTAAACTACCCGGACTTTTAGCATAAATAGTATCTACGCACGGACTCTCATCACCTCGTGCGTACGTAGCCCCCACAATTAGCAACAATTATTAATTTAATCACCTATGAGGTAATTTCTCCCTCACAAGATTATACAAGAGACTTACCTCGACTTGCTCCAATTTAATCCACTAGAAGACCTTTTCCACGATTATCCAACTCTGTCTGGCTCGAATCTAGCCAAATTAATTCGATACAATCACTAAAAATTATAGCAATCAATTCCATAAAAAAATACTATATTTTTTCAATAAAAATCCGAAATTAATTCAAAGATCGTCTATGGGGCCCATGTCTCGGAATCCCGCCAAAGTTACGAAATATGAACGCTCACTCAACCACGAGTCTACCCATACCAAAATTACTAAATTTCGATAACAATTCGTCCCTCGAATCCTCAAATTTATCCAAGAGGGTTTTCAAACTTTTCCAACTTAATTCACCAATTAAATGATAAAAAACAGTGATGGATTCGGGTAATTTAACCAGTATTGAGTTAAGAACACTTACCCCATTATTTTCTCTGAACATCTCCCAAATGTCGCCTCAATCCAAGCTCCAAATCGATAAAAATGGAAAAATGGGACGTAGTCTCATTTTCAGAACCTAAACTCTGTGCCCAGTGATTTCTTCTACGCGATCGCGAACTTCCTCACGCGATCGCGTAGCACAAATTTTACTGCCTAGAAAATAACTCTACGCGATCGCAAAGAATGCCACGCGATCGCAATGCATAAGGTTCCAACTCTACGCGATCGCATCCCTCTTCACGCGATCGCATAGAGAAAATGTGTGGTCCAACTTCGTCTCCAGTTTCCCCTATGCGATAGCAAACAACTCCATGCGATCGCGATGCACAGACTGGCCCAACCTACGCGATCGCGGATTCGCCCACGTGATCGCATAGAATAAATTTTTCTGTTGCCCAATTAAGCCTACGCGATCGCAACCCCATTCACGTGATCGCGTAGAACAAAGTCGCCTCTGCCCAAATTACTCCACGCGATCTCAGACGGACTTACGCGATCGCGTATAAGGAAATCAGAAGAAAATTCCAGCAGCTATCAGCAATCTCCCATAAGCCAAAAATAATCTATTAGCCGTCCGAAACTCACCCGAGCCCCTCGGGACCTCAACCAATTATACCAACAAGTCCCAAAACATCACAAGAACTTAGTCGAACTCTCAAATCACACCAAACAATGCTAAAACCACGAATCATCCTCCAATTCAAGCTTAATGAAACTTAAGATTTCTAACTTCTACATTCGGTACCAAAACCTATCAAATCAAGTCCGATTGATCTCAAATATTGCACACAAGTCATAAATGACATACGAAGCTATGAAAATTTTTGGAACTGGATTCCGACACCGTTATCAAATAGTCAACTCCCCGGTCAAACTTCCAAACTTAAAGTCTTGTTTTAGCCATTTCAAGCCTAATTTAACTACGGACTTCCAAATAAAATTCCGAATACGCTCCTAATTCCAAAATCACCATACGGAGCTATTGGAACTGTCAAATCCCGATTCCGGGGTCATTTTCTCAAAATCTTGACCGAAGTCAAACTTAGTATTCTAAGGCCAACTTAAGGAACCAAATGTTCCGATTTCAACCCGAACACTCCCAAATCCCGAACCAACCATCCCCGCAAACCATAAATCAATAAAAGCACATACGGAGAGTTTTATTTAGGGGAACAGGTTTCTAAAAGTTAAAATGACCGGTTGGGTCATTACATATGAACTATGTTAGGATACTTGCACAAGCATACACGTAGTTAAGCACTCTTATCGGATAAGAGGTATTCTTGATATTATTGAGTATAGATGCACACCCTTGCTTATTTGCCTTCTATATGAGAATGGCTCTATTGGGCACGCGAGTCGTCAATGCGGTTATGAGGTATAATGAAGGCACAAGATGCCAAGTGTTAGGGTTCAGGTATTGAGGCCCGTGAGTTGTGATTTTTCCGAGGTTCGGTACCTCATGGAGTTTATTGACAAAAATCCGGTATGAAAGCTGTCGTATTGTTGAGTTGCTACTTGTCCTTTCTTTATTTATGATTATCGGACTTAGGCTGTGTTTCCGTTCATTCTTCTATGTCATTATTATGGTGTTCCGCTGATAGTTGTTGTTTTTCCTTCCTTATTACCCTTACCGTATTAATTCAATTCGCGTAGTCCTTATGTAGATATCATACTTTGTTATTTCTATACTTATACTTGTTCAGGTTATTTAGTCCAGTAGGTGTCTTGACTGTACCTCATCACTACTCCACTGAGGTTATATTTGATACTTGTTGGGTACCGTCGTGGTGTACTCATACTGTACTTCTGCACATTTTTGTGCAGATCCAGGCATTTTTGAAGTCAATTGATCATTAGCTAGCTGTGCAGATTGTTGTTGTGGATACTCAAGGTAAACCTGCTGATGCATTTGCAGGCTTCAGAGTCACCTTCAGATTTGTATTCACACTGTTTACTTTATTTCAAACAGTTGTATTTAGAAAATTGTAACAAACTATGTAGAACTTATGACTTGTACTACCGATTTTGGAAATTATAAATTTTATAAAGATTTCTATTTCAAATGTAGTTAGATTTTATTTATTGTTGTTGTTATTCAGTAAATGTTAGGCTTACCTAATCCCTAAGACTAGGTGCCATCACGATACCCAATGGTGGGAAATTAGGTCGTGACACCGACCCAATGTACTCAATAAGTAACAGGACTAACCTTGGGTTGAAAGCAGTGACAAGCTCAGAAGGATACAGTCAGAACCAATATAATGACAACATAGGTAAGATAATGACAATGACAGTAAATAACTCAGAGAAACTTCCATATTCAGCTCGTTCATGGTACAAAAATTTAGACATGCTTTCAAGTTCACAATTTAAGGCCAACATTGATAATAACATGTCAAATATAGCTAACATAAGGAATGGTACATCTCTATGCCTACATGTCAAATATGCATGTCAAATGTAAGGCATCATAATGATACTCCCAGGTACTCACGCTCAGAGTACTTAATCTATCTATCTCAATGCCCACCCATCACACACACAATCACTCAGCACTGTACAGGTGCCTGGTATCAATGCCCCTCACCAAAGCACATGTATATATCATTGTTCTTGCGCTCACTGCGGGTGTGTCAGACTCCGGAGGGGCGGATCCTACCCAAGCATTGATATAAAGCCTATAAGGCCTGCTGTGGCGTACAGCCTGATCCACAATAACACTCACAATCCGGCTCTCAGACCCACCTCAGTCATCAATCTCTCAAGTTTCAAGGGCTCACAAATCTCGTACCACTCAGCCCAAATAATGATAACACATGACGTAATAGTAAATGATAACAAAGACTGAGATATGATATGCAAATGGAGAATCATGACTGAGTATATAATTGCAGTTAAAGCATATAACTCAAAACAACAGAAATAATGTCAGTGAGTCTCAACAGAATAAGCACATAGCCTAAACATGATTTTTAATATGAATCACCGTTCAATTACTCTAACAAGTAAGGTTTCCACAGATAGGACAAGACTTGATAACAACACAATACAAAAGAATCAACTGGATCATGATTATCACGGTGTATGCCCACACACCCATCACCTAGCATGTACGTCACCCCAACACAAACCATATAATACGATTTCCAGGGATTTATACCCTCAGTTCCAAGTTTAGAAGTGTTACTTAACTCAAAGTGTGCAACTCAATGCTCCAACAAACCTTTACCTCGCGAATCGACTTCTGAACGACTCAAATCTAGTCACAAATAATTTAATATAATCAATACAAGCTATAGGAATAGATTACATACGATAAATCTAAGATCTTTAACCAAATTCAAAAAGTCAACCCCGGGCCTACGCCTCGAAAACCGATAAAATTTACATAACCCGAACAATCATTCAAATACGAGTCTGATCATACCAAAATCATCTAATTCCAACCACAAATCGACCCTCAAATCTCCAAATCTTACTCTCCAATACATATACCAAAAATCCCTCAAATTTTACCTCAAACACAGATAATCTAGGTGTAAAAATCAATGGCTATTCAATATTTATGGACAAAAGTGATCATAAGTCGCTTACCTCTTGAATTATAGTGAAATCTCTCTCAAAAATCACCCATAGCCGAAGGTCTAATATGAGAAAAATGCCAAACCCTTTGACAATTTTGTTCTGTCCAGCAAAACCGCACATGTGGTCCAATTCCTCGCTAATGCGGAACCGCTTTTGCGGTCACACGTCCGCATCTATGGAAATCACTTAACTCCTGTCCAAGTGCACCTGGGGGACCACTTCTGCGTTCCTGCCCTCGCTCCTGCGCTTCTGCACCTACGGAGAAGCACCGCTTCTGCGATTCCAGCCTCACCTGACCAATTTCCGCTTCTACTTGGAAAATTCCTCGCACCTGTGTGATTTCCCAATTCCACCCAGAACCTCTTCTGCGAGCCCTTGGCCGCTTTTGCGGTCTCGCACCTGCAGCCAAAACCGCGCAGGTGCGATCACACCAGAAGCTTTAAGCTTCGAAAATCCTTAAGTCCAAAACTCAATCCGATTTCGATCTGAATCAAACTCGAGACCCCCGAGACCCCATCCAAATATACCAACACATCCTAACATGATACGAACTTAGTCGAAGCCTCAAATCACATCAAACAATATTAAAATCACGAATCGCACCTCAATTCAAGCCTAATGAAACTAATAAACTTTCAACTTCTAAAATCAATGCCAAATCATATCAAACCAACTCCGATTGACCTCATATTTTGCACACAAGTCATAAATGATACAACAAACCTATTCCAATCCTCGCAACCAAAATCCGAGCTCGTATTAACAAAGTCAACTCTAGGTCAAACTTCTCAACCTTCCAAACCTTCAACTTTTCAACTTTCGTCAATTCAAGCCAAAACGACCTATGGACCTCTAAATCAATATCCGGACATATTTCTAAGTCCAAAATTACCTTACGAAGCTATCGTAACTATCAAAAACCTCATTTTGGAGTCGTCTAAACAAAATTCAAACTCCGGTCAACTCTTTCAACTTAAACTTCCTACCTTGGGACTAAGTGTCCCAATTCACTCCAAAATATCCCAAAATCAAACCAATCACTCCGGCAAGTCACATAACCACAAATGAACATAAAAAAGTGATAAATGGGGGAACAAAGCTACAATACTCAAAACGACCAGCTGGATCGTTACATAATATGAACTATTTTGGCAATACAATATCACGCAATTTATGACGTAGAGATGCAAATAGCACACGAGGCATAAATTTTGGCAATGCGAAAATTATCGCGATGCAATATCACGGTGCAATGTCGCGTTTTTGTTATTAGTAATAGATGGAGAGATGCAAATAGCAGTGGAGGTGTACGCCCTGGCAATGCAATATTGTCCATAGATCGTGAATTTGATTGAATAAAGTGATATATTTATACATAATATATAAGTAGTAGTTGAAGATATTAATATAATAAGATGTTGATCTAGCTTGTGCATAATACATAAAAGCTGGTTTACTAGAGAAAGTATATCATCAAAGTTTAAGATCTTAGGCAAGTTAATTAAGACTCTTGAACATTGTGAGTATTGTATAAACTAATGTTACTTGTGTTAAAACTAAAAGTTAGCACGGCGAGATCCTCTTGGCAGAATGTCCCATTTTTTATGATCTTAGCAAAATATCCCTTTTTTATTTGAACGCCATAGTTTAATTTTTAATGCTTGATTTCTAGTAATGCCATGGTTTTTTAGTAACCAACTTGATACCATGACTTTTCATGAAAATTCTAGTTCAAACATTGCCTTATTTTCCTACTACATACTAGAATACTTAGTAGGTTTAAGATGCATATTAATCATCTAATCCACATCACTATTTTTCAGTTGACAGAATTGTACTTTATCTTCTACAGGAAAATTATAGAACTTTATTCTGTCCTCTATAAGACCATATCGAAGTATGGTCAAAATTTTGCCATTTCGCCCAGTTTATACAGTGACCTAAACGTCAACTGAAACATTTAGAACGTCAGATATGAAGGAAGTTTTGGTAAATGCTTTACCTTGGAAAACTATTTTTGGATAATGTTTCATCGTTTTAGTTGGATATAAAAATGTGTCTATCGTAAACCAACAGAGGTGTCTATATATTACACGATATATTGCCAAATGTTCTATATTTTAATTTTTGTTATTGGCTTAGTTTTAATTAGTTATATGCTACAGTTTTTTATTTCAAATGAATCAAGAAATTAAAATGTCTGCTCTGTGAATCTAGGAAGGTTAAACTTATTAATAAAGTTAAACCTTTTAGATCCAGCAGGTAAGCACACCATGAGGTGACTCACTGTATAAGAGCATCTTGTCACTTTGCGCAAAAGATGGCCGCTCTGCCCATTCATATTTTGCAAGCGGATGGAAGATTTTGCACATAATAAAGTCTATAAATAGAAACCCACATAGTCAAATAATGTTTTCTACTTTTACTAGAAATGGTAGATACCCAAAATCAGAATAGAGATTGAAAAGTGCAGTAAAATATGCTTCCAAAGTTCTAGAAAAGTTGTCTTCTTTAACAACTGTACTGATGTGGGGTCAGACACTCTATACTCTATAGACGAAGGCTTAGATGGAAGTAAACATTTATCATATTGTTTTTTATCTTTGCTGAGATTTAAATCTTGATTTCTCATAATTTTCATTTAATTTATTAACAAATAAATTACACTCTTAGATGAGAAAAAGTAAACCTGGGTCATGGGAGGAAAAAAATATCTGATTTTACGACTCAAAAATATTTATGAAAATGACTTACACTTGTGAGAGATTTGAACCGGCAAAGAAAACGTTGAACTGAAATTGAAACTATTCCATAAAAGGAAAAGCAATGAGAAAATAAAAAGAGACCAAAAGGAGGAAACAATGAAAAGATGTTGTATCTATTAGGGTTTCTTGTTACCTTTTATAGAGTGTTCCAAGTAGATGGAATATGCTACTTATATCCATAATGTTTAGGGCAACGGGAAAGGGACTCCTCGTAGAGATAAAACTTTAGGTACAAGTTGATTACATCCTATAGCAAAGGTATATACCATATTTATTATAAATTAAAAATATTTTAAAATATTATTTTTTATAGCTACCTTTTATATTTGATAGCAAAATATGTATTTATGGTATATACGATCATTGAAGCAATACGCTATTTATGTTTCCTATCTCTTTCTTTCGGTTAACACATGATTCTCTCTATAAAAAAAGTCTTCTTTCTCTCCCTCTTTCTTCTCTCTCTCTTCGAGCAACATATCTGCTTCTAATCGTGAATTCTCTGGTCGAATCCTCTAGGGTTACTGCAATTGAATATTTGGAGGTGTGGATGAGAAGGAAGACAACGCTCGCTCGCTGTAACTAGATCAAGTAGATGGAATCTTCTCGTTTATAAACCGCTTCATGAAAGTGATTTCAAGATAGACGGTGCCTTCACCTTTTAACAAAGAGGCATAATGTTGAGCAATCGACTAATTGCAATACAGTCAACACAAGGAGTCTTTTGATATGCGCTCTGTCTATCTATGATGACATTTGGAGATCTTGTAGAATGGATTACTAGAATATAGGTTAAACGAGTGAATTCAACTTTCATGATCAGAGAAATCCTGGTGAATTTTTAAGGTGTCGGAATAATCCGAGTAGAGCATGGGTATTGTAATATGAACGACGGATACTGTATTCTGTGCGGATCCGACGAACTTTCTTCTCTTCTTAGCCGGAAAACGCCATCTCCAACGAACTTTCTTCTCTTCTTTGCTATTTAGTCATATACAATGATACAAATACATAGTATTCTGTACAAATTCTATCATACACATTGTATTTTTGTATAAATATATTTTTTTGCCTGTATTTATGTATTTCGAAGGTCTGTATTTTTTTAATACAACTGAATACACATGTATTCAGGTATATTGTATATATACTATGCATGAATACAGGATATAAACATTAAAATACACTGAATACAAATATTAAAATATAAAATACACTGAATACAAATATTAAAATAGAACAGAATATAAATAGTGAATACATTTAATTTTAAAATACGTTAAAATACACTGAATACAAATAGAAATACAGTGAATACAACCAATGAAATATACTGAATACAATAGTAACAATATGTATAGGAATAACTAAAATACTATTAATATAAATACATTTGAATACACTGAATATAAAATAGCGAATACAATAAATACAAACATTGAATCTAATGAATGCAACAGTAAAAAAATAATATTGAAACATATTAAATACAACAGTTATATACAACTGAAAAATTATTCTAATTAATTGGGTTGATAATGAGGCATGTTAGAATTGATTTTGTTGAGTTATATTAAGAGTGTATCACACTAATTGATATTATTTATGTTATTAGACAGCTGGACAGACCTATTTTTAAGGTGATTGTCGTTATTATTTTCATGAACACATAGCGTGAATACATGCGCGTACAGCTGGACTGCTCTGATTTTTAGGCGCTTTTTGTTATTGTATTCATGAATACAACAGCACGAATACATCGAATACACTACCGTAACAACTGAAAAGTAGCTATAGGAAGTAATTATGTATATGGTAGCTATAGAAAGTTAATAGCCACTAAACAATAGTGGTTTCTAAAAATTTCTCGGCACAAATTGATACGGTATGCATGAATACAGGATATAAACATTGAAATACACTGAATACAAATATTAAAATAGAACAGAATATAAATAGTGAATACACACTACTAGAAATTCGGCAAAAACCGATCAAGGTCGACCGACCAACTTTGGTCGGTCAAAAAACCGACCAAAGTTGGTCGGGTTTTCAAAATATTTTATTTTTAAATTTTTTTTTACAAAACCGACCAACTTTGGTCGGTTTTTTTGGGCATAAAAATGCGAAAAATTATTTTTGAGTCCCGCAAAATTTATTTTTCAAGAAACCAACCAACTTTGGTCGATTTTTTAATTAAAATAAATAAAAATTAATATTACAAAAAATGACCAAAATTGATCGGTTAATTCGGCCGGTCATTTAAAAAAACCGACCAACTTTGGTCGGTTATTTTCGTGCGAAAATACAATTAAAGAGTATAAATCAAATAAAAGACAGTCTTAAAACAAAATGCACCAATGGTCTAGTGGTAGAATAGTATCCTACCACAGTACAGACCCCGATTCGATTCCCAGATGATAAATCTTTTGATTACATAATTAAAATACCGACCAACTTTGGTCGGTTTGTTTTTGCAATATTTTTTTTTGAATTTAATTGACCGACCAACTTTGGTCGGTATTCCTTTTCGACCCCTAAAATATCGTCCGCACGTAAATGATCGCATTTTGGTCGGTTATTGGCCATTACCGACCAACTTTGGTCGGTTGTTACCGGATTTCTAGTAGTGATATTTAATTTTAAAATACGGTAAAATACATTGAATACAAATAGAAATATAGTGAATACAACCAATGAAATATACTGAATACAGCAGTAATAACATGTATAGGAATAACTAAAATACTATTAATACAAATACATTTGAATACACTGAATATAAAATAGCGAATACAGTAAATACAAACATTGAATCTAATGAATGCAACAGTAAAAAAATAATATTGAAACACATTAAATACAACAGTTATATACAACTGAAAAATTATTCTAATTAATTGGGTTGATAATGCGGCATGTTAGAATTGATTTTGTTGAGTTATATTAGGAGTGTATTATGCTAATTGATATTATTTCTGTTATTAGACAGGTGGACAGACCTATTTTTAAGGTGATTGTTGTTACTGTATTCATGAACACATGGCGCGAATACATGTGAATACATGCGCGTACAACTGGACTGCCCTGATTTTTAGGCAGTTTTTGCTGTTGTATTCATAAATACAACAACACGAATATATCGAATACACTACCGTAACAACTGAATAGTACCTATAGGAAGTAATTATGTATATGATAGGTATAGAAAGTTGATAGACACTAAACAATAGTAGTTTCTGAAAATTCCTATTTCATTAATATATTATACTATATGAACCTAATATGTTAGCAATGTACTCACTTTAATTTTACCTAAAATGTCCCTGTCAATATATTACCTTTTCATTATAAGTATGAACACTTTTGTCTATTCAGATGAAAATATTCTCTAATTCACGTCCTCTTCACGCGCTACAGTCGTGTTCCAAAATTAATCTCATTTCAGCAAAAGCTCCTTTCCATCCGTCTTCTTCTATCTAGTTCCACCATTACCTCTTTTTGTTGTTGCCGCATATCAATGTTAAATCTAATGGGTAGATTTTATTACTCTATTTAAATATCCTAATCTTCTCTCCTTTCTCATAATTAAAGTATCTTTGTTCTTCTGCAACAACAACTCAGTATAATCTCACTAGTGAGGTTTGAGAAGGGTAGTTTGTACGCACACCTTACCTCTACTCTGGGATAGAGAGGTTGTTTCCGATAGATCTTCGGCTCCTTCCCTCCAAGAACCCCCTACCTTGCTCTTGGGGTGACTCGAACTCACAACCTCTTGGTTGGAAGTGGAGGGTGCTCACCACTAGAGTAACTCACTCTTATCTCTGCACATGCTGAGATTTGTTGGGATCGAAATAATAAAGCGTCATGCGAAAGCCAACAAAATAAACATTAGCAATGCTAAGTCAAACGACAAAATAAAAATATATTATAAGAGAATACTATAGCTAAGTTTTGGTCAATTGGCCTACATATGTGAAAACTAATATAAAAGAAAAATATAAAAAAGTACTAAGAGAATAATCTTTCGTTAAACAAGACTCTTTAAACTATATTGTGGATGCTATTATGTTATTGTGTTAAAGATGGATTCTCAATTTATAAAAGCGCAAAATGTCTCATCCAAGAAAAGAATTAGTCAAATATGGTAGAAATCTAAAATCAATTATGGTAAATTATTTTTTCTACCTTCAACAAAAGGTAAAATTCAATATGAAAAAAAAAAATCAGGACAAAATCCTAACAATTCTCCCTTTTTGGCCTGAATTTTCTTGACTAACTCGATCTACCTTCTTCACATAATCTTCACAACTGTTGTTTGCCATGATTAAAAGTAGGTATTGGTTGAAAATTAAAGTCATGTGCGTTATAAGTGAGCACGTGTTAAAAATATTGGAGTCCTACGAGAAAAGTAAGTAGAGTTAAAAGTGGAGCCTTATATTAAAAGAGAGTAGGGTTAAAGTGGGAGTTCATGCATTAAAAGCAAGCGTGAGTTAAAATTTGGAGCATATAATGAAGCAGAGTTTAATATAAAAGCGGAAAGTAAAGGTGATACAAGACAACACGGGGATAATCACAATAAATCTCTAAGACTAAGTAGTACAAAGTTAAAAACTCTAGCTGAATACATAGAAATATCTCAAAACAATTAACAGTATAATTAAAAGAAAAGGACTTGAAGGAACTGCGACGATCGAGCAGCTCTACCTTGAATCCTCGCAATCAAAGAAGCTAACACTGCCTGGGTCCACAACCTCCAACACCTGGTTTTGCACAAAAACATGCAGAAGTATAGTATGAATACACCACATTTGGTACCCAGTAAGTATCAAGACTAACCTCGGTGGAGTAGTGACGAGGTTCAAGTCAAGACACTTATTAATCAAATAACTCGTACAAAATATCAATAGCCACCCATATCACTCTGTTCAGTCAATATATCAATAGCTACCCGTGTCGCTCCGCCCAGACAATATATCAATACTCACATGTATCACTCCGCCCTAACAATAACACAATAGCCACCTCTATCACTCCGCCCTAATAATATATCAATAGCTGCCCGTATCGCTCCGCCTAGACAATATATCAATAGTCACTCGTATAGCTCCGCCCAGACAATGTATCAATAGTTACCCATATCGCTCCGCCCTAACGATAACACAATAGCTACATCTATCGCTCCGCCCAGACAGTATATCAATACCCTACCCGTATCAGTCCGCCCAAATAATATATCAATAGCCACCCGCATAGCTCCGCACAATCAACAATAGTGAAATGCAACCCTTATGCCTCGCACAACAACAATTAATCCCCACAATATGTCCACATATGCCACAATATTACCAAAATAACAATATCAATATCACAATAAAGCATAGCCCACAACTCAACAACGACGTATTCTAGAATTTCAACAACAACAAAATGAAACGGAAAATAACTCGACAATGAAAGATATTCCATATAATAACAACTTCAACTAAAAGTATATTAATAACCTAACAGTCTAAATCGATTTTCACATATAAGCCCGGGTACACACTTTTTACCTTGTGTATACGTCTTTCACATAGTACAAATAACGTAATTAGATCAAATTCTACGGGGTAGTTTCTCCCACACAATGTTAGGAAAGATACTTACCTCAAAGAAGCTAAACCAATACTCTAAGAATCCGGTGTGAAACAACCTTCGGACGGATCGAATCTAGCCGAAATAACTTAATATCATAAATAAAAGACATAGGAAACTATACCGAATAATAAAATTTTGATCTTTAATGCAAAAAAAAAAAGTCAACCCGGAGCTTGCACCTCGGAACCCAACAAAACCCAAAAATTCCGATTACCCATTTCAATACGAGTCCAACCACACCAAAATCATCCAATTCTGACCTCAAATTGGCCTTCAAATCATCCATTTATATTTTAGAAAAGTTTTTACTAAAATTCACAATTTTTCCAATTCAAATCATCAATCAAGCAGTAAATTCGAGGTTGGAATCACAAAATATAAATAAATCCAAGTAAAAATACTTACCCAAATCCAAATTGTAAAAATTCCCTCAAAAATCGCCCAAAACCGAGATCTCTAACTCAAAATGTGATGGATAACAAAAGCCCTCAAAATAGAATACTATATAAGCACTGCCCAGGTATACACATCGCGATCGCGGAAATACCTACGTGATCGCGAAGAACAAAATGCACAGCTGCAGAACCCCTCTTCGCGAACACGACACCTCAGTCGCAAACGTGATGACCAATTCCCAGCAAACTATGCGAACGCGATTGTTCACTCGCGAATGCGGAGAACAATTACCTGATGCCCCCTCCAGCTTCCCTTCTACGCGATCATGGTATCTAGTTTGTGATCGTGAAGGACACAGCTCCCAAGCTTCGCGAACGTGTGATCCTCTTCGCAAACGCGATGTATAAAATGCCTGCAACCACATTACTCTACGCGAACACGACTTCTTAGTCGCGTTCGCGATGAAGAAAACCAGATATCAAAACCAGCAATTCAAAACATGAGGAAATGGCCCGTAGCCCATCTTAAATACATTTGAGGCCCCCGGGACCCCATCTAATCTCACCAACCAATACCATAACATAACGCGGACCTTCTCGAGGCCTCAAATCACACCAAACAAAATCAAAACTACGAATCGTACCTCAATTCAAGCCTAATGAACTTTCAACTTTTAAAACTCACGTCGAACTATATCAAATCAACTCGGAATGACCTCAAATTTTGCATGCAAGTCCCAAATGACACAACGGACCTATACCAACTCCCGAAACTACAATCCGAACCCTATATCAATAAAGTCAACTCTCGGTCAAACCTACCAACCTTCCAACTATCCAACTTTCATTAATCCAAGACAAAACAACCTAGGAATCTCCAAATTCACATCCGGATATACACCTAAGTCCAAAATCACCATCCGGGCCTAACAGAACTATCAAAACTCCGATTCGAGATCAAACATTAAAAAAATCAAACTTGGTCAATTCTTCCAACTTAAAGCTTCTAAAATGAGAATCATTCTTCCAAATCAATCCCGAACCGCTCGAAATTCGAAATCGACTATATACGCAAGTCACAATACATCATATGAAACTACTTGCGGCCTCGGACCACAAAACGGAAGTACAAGTAACCAAAATGACCGGTCAGGTCTTTAGTAAATGTATCTCCACGTGTATCTCCACGTGTAGTATTTCAGGCTGATTCTTTTTAGATAGAAATCTTCATGATCATCAAATTGGCTTGAACTTGATTTGAACACGCCTTGAACCTATCTTTAACCTCGTTAAACCATTAGCTCTGATTATACCACTTATTGGTATCGAAATAACAAGGCGTCATGTAGAATCTAACAAAATAAACATTGGTAATAATTCATCAAATGACAAAATAAAAATATATTATAAGAGAATATTATAACAAGGTTTTGGTCAATTGACTTACATATGTGAAAACTAATATAAAAGAAAAATATTAAAAACTATTGAGAGAAGAATCTCCCTTTAAACAAGACTCTTTAATGACTATATTGTGGATGCTATTATATTGTTGTATGAAGGAGGGATTCTCAAATAATAGAAGTGAAAAACTTCTATTCCAAGAAAAGGACTAGTCAAATATGGTAGAGATCTATTTTTTCCATTTAGAAAAAGTAAAATCAATTATGCTAAACTATTTTTCCTTCCTTCAAGAAAGGATAAAACTCAAATATGCAAAGAAAATTAGGACAAAATCCTAATAAAATTGGCTAAAAAACTACACTAGGTGGGGAACTTACTGGCAGGGTATTGTTTAGCGGTTATAAATAGAAATGCATAGATTTGCTCCTTAAAATGTGAGATTTATTTATCCTTTTTAGTGATTTTCACACGCCGTGTCAAAACTATTGGTTCAATTGAATCTGTTGACTATATGGTACATCCTTCACTACTAGTACTAGTTTAGACTCAACAATAACAACAATCCCAGTATAATCTCATTAGTAGAATGTGGGGAGGATAATGTATACACAGACATTACCCTTACCTTGTGAAGTTAGAGATGTTGTTTCCGATCGACCATTGGCTCAAGCCTCAAGGAAAGCAAAAACCGGCAGTAGTAAAAAGGAAATAAAGTAGTAAAGAAGCCATGAAAAAAGAAGAGTAGCAACAAGATAATAGAAAAACCGAAGCAAAAGAAGCAGTAGTTAGTAATAGAAATATAAGACAAAGAAATACTAGACTACTATTACTACCTCCTAACCTACTACCCTAATTCTCGACATCTATGTGCTCCTATCCATGGCTATATTCTCGATAAGCTAAAGGTGAGTCATATACCATAGAATTTTTTGATCTTGGGTGCACATATATTTTATATAGTTTTAAAGAGATAGCATTACTATAATGATTTAGGAAGTTTTAAAGAGATAGCATTACTATAATGATTTAGGAAGGGGAGTACGAGTGCACGTGAACCCCACTCCCTTCCACCTGCATCCACCCCTATATGGAAGGGACAAGCAAATGTGCAGATGTGAAGGTCACAGACAGAAGAAAAAACTGCTAGTTTCAGCAGACGCTACATCGGATTTCTTAACCAAAAATTTATAGTTTACAGAAAATATGTACATACAAGTACTATAACAAGTTAGCTCCCTATTCTTACAAGCAGATAGAAGTTGAGCAAGGGATTTCTTAAAGTTTACAAATATATATACATACGAGCACTATAACAAGTATTATCTATAGAGTAACAGCACTTTCCATCTTGGGGTACTCCAGGGATCCTGATTCAACTAGCAACCGACCGTATTCGCGCTGGGCTTCCTTCAGTTCCTTCCTTAGCAAAGTTACCTACATAGGTTGCATAAACAATACATGGTTCTCAAGATCTTTCATAATATACTAGAGCAAAAACTTGAAACTAGATGCTGCGGTTCAACTGGAACATCAAAACACAACAGCTAAAGCAAACTCTATTAGGTATACCTTAGCATTAAGTTCCTCATCCATCTTTTCATATTCAAAGCATCTGAAGGACAGAAAAAGCACATGAAAGGGAACTTTAGAAAAGAGCATCTGAAAAGACTAGTATGTTACAAGTAACAACTCCAGATGTTTACGAGAAGGGAGAATGCAAAATGCTGGTTATCATGAACAACACGTTTACAAGGAAGAAGGCAAAGTGCTGGCAATCATGAGCTAAGTATATTTATCTTTCTGAATTGTACTTTCCCGAAAGTACGGGTGCAATTGGAATTTGGAATTTATCATACTACTCCTTCCATTCTATTTATCTAACATTGTTTCTTTTTGTTCTGTTTCAAAAAGATTGACACCTTTTTATACTTGTTAACTCTTTTATTTTAAAATTCTCATTTTCTCTTAATGACATGCTCTTATAGGGATGAAATAACAAGTAGAAGATCACATGATCCTAAGGTAATTTTAGTATGTTATTTATCTTGTGTCAAAAGTTATTCATTCTACCTTAAACTCTGTATCCAAGCAAATACCGTCATGGTGGGAATAATTAGGATAAAAAAGAAGTCAAGTGACTCATTTTGAACTCACCGTGCGTAGAGCCTTTTGTTCTCTTTAAGGAGGAGGACCATCTCTTGATCTTCCAAGTGACTTGTGGTAGTGGTGGCAGGCTATGTTCAGTTAAACATAAAGAAGAGATTAAAACAAAAGCAGAGAATGACCTCAAATGCATGGACAAAATGGAAAAACATAATGCTAAGTTTCACAGTCAATTATTGAAGTCAAAATAAGTGGAGGAAAGTTCGTAGACACAAACCGGATTTTGAATGGACTCGGGACC
The DNA here is from genome assembly GCF_000390325.3 of Nicotiana tomentosiformis. Lineage (NCBI taxonomy): Eukaryota > Viridiplantae > Streptophyta > Magnoliopsida > Solanales > Solanaceae > Nicotiana > Nicotiana tomentosiformis. Next base: position 72,846,707 of record NC_090817.1, on the reverse strand, counting down.
AGTTAGATTGACCCTTAATCCCGCCTTTCGTTTCAGAATTTCAGGTTCTATTGAATGATCATGGTCTTTCCTTTTCGCGGTTGCTGTAAATCACAAAAGATTGTATGAGAGGTACTAATGACAAAAGGTGCTTACGGGTAATACGGACATTTACATCATTTTCTTTGGTTTTGGGGGGGTGGGGTGGGGTGGGGGTTGGTTGGTGCGGAAGGGGGGGAGACTGACAAAACTAGAATGTATAGCGCAAACTCATCGGGTTGTTAAAAGGCCAAGGGCTAGACCTATTCTGATAGCAAATAGAGGTGAAATGAAAGTTGAACAACCTCGAGGGATCAAAGAGAAATTTATGCATTAATACTGTATGCCCAGTGGATAAAATATATGAAAATGCAATCTGCGAACACATGCAAGACGGGAGACAGCAACAAGTTCCCAAACAATACATCTACTATGAATTATGACACATTCTTCTATATCTCCATGTCCCCTTAATTTGATCAAATACTAAATAATGTCTGATGGGATATATTACAATACTACTGTTTTTAAGCCATCATTCAGAAGTTAGACACCATTAACTTCAACTTGCAGATCTTCCTATAGTGGATGTATTTGGTATATCTATTATGTGCCAGGAGCACTAAAAATTAGAGAAGATTAGGGCACAATAAACAATATTTTCAAACTGTATCACGTGTTAGCTGTGCTTTTGTTTGATACGATGTTTGCAAGTTTAAGAGATTCAACTCCTGTGGCAAGTTACTGACAAGAAGACATATCCAGGTACAAACTATCATATCACATTCTTTGATGATTCCACCCACTTCTATTCGTTTCACAAATTGCTACAAAATCCTCCTTGAAATGAGAAATCATCCAAACCCCACCGAAATAAGCACATATTGACAACAGACTCTATTTGTTTTTGGTCCGTCAACATCTTGTGTGTTATTTGGGAAGAAAGGTGTCGTGTTTCCCAGTACAGAAAACTTTGGCACCAGTAACAGCAGAGGACATTTTGCTCAACGGAATGGGGTGATACGTACCATGTTTCTGTCTAGATTCTGATGAAACCTGAGAAGGTTTATGAAGCCTTTTAGTTGCATGATAACCAATTAGTCCACAGTGATAATCCCTGTCAAAATCAAATCATAAATACATAAAATCAATCAAGCAACAAATAAACATTCAATTAACAAGAATCACACAAAGAACAAGGAAAAAGGGCATCCAGAATGATAAACAATAGTAATCAATTTGAGAAGCTAAATAGACAGTTCTCATTTCCTTGCTTAAGAGAGAAATCCATGCATAGAATGTAAAATGGCCGTCCAAGACAGTTGGGATTCAGCTCATTTTCTAAACAGCAGTTTATTGGTGTATAATCCATGTGGAGAAGTTAGATAAACTGGCTGCCCAGGAATAGGAGCGATACAACTCAGTGCTAAACAGCAGTTTGTAGGCGTAGAGTTCTTTAAGTAATAGCCTACCAGTACTCCCATGTCATCTCCTTTAATCGGTTCTCGAGCTTTTGAAAGAGGGGTGTTTTCTCGAAGTCCTGTTTATTATGAGTTGGTTGAATAAAGTTTGCTTCTAGAACACCTAAAAAGGCAGGTAAATTAGTTAGAGCCTTTTCCAGCTAGTAGTGGACCAAAAGAATAAAGCACCACAAGTAGAGAAGAAATGTCCAAAGAAATGCTTCATAGGCTCCTTACCTACAATCCCTCTGCTTCTTGTGGTAGAAGAGCCTGCCACATTCCAAAATGGCTGCAAAGAAATGAATGGAAATTTTTTAAGACAAGACGTAGGCTCTAGATATCATTTACAGTAAAATCTGTTATTGCAGAAGATAACTAAGCAAAAGGATATAAACACAGTGCAAAAAAGTGTATACTTGTCCGAAGATCAGGTTTAATGCAGAATATATATTTAGCGTCAGTTCATAAAGATAAGACTTCAGAAACGGAGGAGAAAAGAGATGGAAGGAAAAATTGAGAAGGCTTACAAAAGGTATGTTTAAGGGAAGCTAAGGTATATGGAGGAATACATAACTAAAAGCGTAATGGAACTAATACTGAAACATTGTTTCAGACCCACAGCAAACAGTTTCCCTTTAGAAATCCTTTTCCCTCTATCCTCCATATCAATTAGGTTCAAATTACGAAACTATCTCATCTCATCCATTTTCCTTCTCTTCCTTTTTTTCTTTTTCTTTTTCATCAAATTATTTGAGTCCTGATAGACTCTGAAGGTATGGATATCTGGTTTATAACTATGCAAAACAATTTTGTAGTAACACAGGTGGAATATTTACCATTTTATCGTTTTATGCATATCAATGTCGGTCACTATCAGGTCCTAGAGTCAACCTCAAAAGCTGTGTCTTTTAAAAGCGCAAAGTGGCTTCTGGAGAAGTGGGGAAATTTCTGAAGGTGCTAGATGAGTCAAAGTACCATTTACAAAATCAAAACATTGGATAGAGCAACACACCAGTATCAAACGATTCCTGTGGTAGACATTGAAACCATGAATATTCACCAGTGGAGCTTCCTTTAGGAAGCCAATGGAAGTAATGATGGAACCCTGGAAAGAATAAAGAAATATAACAGTTAGGAATCTTAAAGAGGGAGAAGGGGGAAGCTGCTGAGTGTTATTAGAAAAATCTGAAGCTTTATAGCAAAAAACTGCACTATGCAGCTCTCTAAAAATACCATTTCTAATACCCTAACTACATCCTCCATTTAGTAAGTTTGACTCAACTTACCTTTTTTATCCTTTATATGAAGGGAAAAGTTATATTAATGTATTAACACAAAGTACCCCCTTTACACAGATTTATACATTTTTTCCAGAAATTATAGTATGTGTGAGTGTGTCCATATATTATGCTTGATAATCGGTCTCTTTTTAATCATAAGCAGATCAAAGGAAGAAATGGGCTTGCACTAATATACTGTTCTGACAAATAAAATAGAAGAGAAGAGCAGGCTCTGATCAATGTTATCAATCTTTACAGTACGTCTGAGAAAGAGAGAAACTAGTGCAAACCTCTTTGCATCCACCATTTTGAGGTTTGTACACGATAAATTCTGGATACTTGAGATCTCTAGCAATGTTATGATACTCTACAATCCGTCCGCGCAACCATATGCAAAAGTTTTCAGGGATTTGCAAGTACAGGACAGATAGATATGCCTGTTTAGAAGAAGAATACAACATTGTTAGAAATCAGGGATCTCCTTGAATGAAGAAACTTCAAGTGCATCTTGTTCATTAAAGAACTTACTCGGAGTGAATACTGAAGAGTGTTGGCAAGATGCAGGTCACTTACTGACGTGCTGGAGCAACTTTTACCACTTTCTGCATCACAAGAGATACGAATATCCTGCAATTATTGTAGTGGTAGTCATATTATGGTAAATAACAGTGCAAGAGATTCCAAATGGGAAAATTAAATCAGATAAAGAAATCAAACCTCAGGATCTGACTGAAAGTCAAGCTCCATTTTGCCTTCATTATTTAGCCACAAATTGTAGATTATGATCCTACTCCCATGATCACCAATGTCATCCAACTGTTGTGGGAAAAGAATAGTTGGTTATAGAAAAGGTATATCAACAGTTGGAACACAGGAAGAAGAATCAAATAGACATAATGCATCTGGCAATTAAGGATGACTTTTGCCACAAAATTTAAAGGATCTCTCAGTTATGCATCAGAGATTCTCTGCTCACATGCCCTTGCAGTCCCAGACACCCTTCCCCATTTTAACTTGAGCTCTTTTCCTCACATGTCAAACTCCAACCTTATATATTCTCCATTAGTATTCAGACAGAAAATTTCCTTTTTCTAGAATGATAACAGTATCAAGTAACCTCGTCAGGACATAATACAGACAATGTTTTATCTAATCACGATAGGTCCAGCTGTCCAGGAAACTTTAACATGGTAACAAAATCAAACCCTCCAACACCTCAAGAGAAAAAAAAAGAAAAAAGAAAAAAGAAAAAAAGAAAAAAAGGCAAAACGGCTTATTTAATCTAATACATCTGGTCAATGGATCAGGTAAGTAGTTAAAAAGTTCATTCTGATGAGGTGCTTAGAGATGAAGAATAGTCCACTGATAGAATAGTTAAGTAACTAGCCCTAGGTAACTTTCAGATGTGAAGTAGCTTAAAAAGACGAAGATTCTGAGTATCCAACCACCAGGGCATCCTGAATTTTGAAGCAGCAAATGTAGAAGATTCCACAACACTTTTCATCAATGACAAGAAAGCATGTGTTTAGATGGCAGAAACTTCAACACTACAAAAAGCAAAAGCAGTTTCATTTGGGTTTACCTCCCACTCTTTTGACTTTTAATTCTTTCATATGCCATGAGAAACGGCATCATCTTCTCAAGATCTTTTATTATACTCCCTCCGTTTCAATTTATGTGAACCTATCTCCTTTTTAGTCCATGTCAAAAAGAATGACTACTTTCCATATTTGGAAACAATTTACCTTTATACAATGATTTATAGCCACACAATATATATGTGCCTCATTTTTTTTTTGATAAGGATAAGGATGCCTCATTTTACACCACAAGTTCAAAAGTCTTCTCTTTTTTCTTAAACTCTGTGCCCAGTCAAATGGGTTCACATAAATTGAAACAGAGGGAGTACTAATTAAGGGATATCTAATTTATGCATTAGATGTTCCCCTACTCGCATGGCCTCGCATTCCACCCCACCAACCCCTCACGCTTGAGCTCTCTCTTACATGTCAAACTCCACGCTGCCAAATTTCCCTTTAGCATTCAAAAAAAAAAAGTTGGCCCTTTCTAGGATGATAACATTGGCTATTAACCTTGTCAGGATATATTATGCGTAATGTTTTATTTAATTAAGAAGAGACAAATTGATGCAGTTTTAAACTCACTTGCTTAAGAAGGGCTTCCTCCGTTGAAAATGGAGACCACTGCAACATCAACGAGAGGTTATTCACAAAATGCTGTTCAGGGCGGATTGAATTCCATTTGCCAGTTGTTGAAATGAACTCATATTCAACCTGTATCATATGAACAAAGAAGTTTAAATATTAAAAGAATTAAGGACAAGAGAGGGAGGAAGTGTTAGATGGTTAGAATCATTTGCCTCTTGAACTATGATAAATAACAATTTCTCTCCCTATACTATATTGGCTGGCAATTGACCAGCCACTAAAACATTCTTCAACTTCCAACATTCTAAAATCATTTTCCACCTCAATTTTCACCAAGGCTCAAATTACCCATAAAAAATTCTGATTTCATCCCATTTGATTCTAATATTAATCAATGTAGTTGTTCAGACTCTTATTTTAAATGCATAAACAAAGACATAAATAAAACTGAAAGCAAAGGAGATATGTCTGAGACTCAATGCAAAAGAATATGAAGGGGAATTAGTATTAACATGAAATAACAAACTGATAAACAAATGGAAAGTATAAAAACATTTATAACTTCTGGCTGGAAATTTATAGTTAGACCAATAAAAGCTTACAAATAACCAGGTCATATACACTTTCAACAAGTTTTAAGTTTACTGTTAAAGTTTTTACATCAGTATATAATAGGGAACATCAAATCAAAATATCAATAAAATAAAGATAAAAATTTAGATAAAGTTAAAAAGAAACAACTATTGGCCCCTTCTGTTTATCACACTCTACTGTCATACCAAACTTCATATTGACCCCCATCAACACCAATTCCATCTCGCTCTTTAACATTTCATCACTTATTTCTAGCAATTAATAAAAGAAAGCTGCAAAACCCAAAAGCCCAAACAGTATTATTGGATTTTAGTTGCATGTAAACAAATTGTTTTATCTTGATGATGCAAATTGCATGTAAATAAATTAATACATGAAATAGAATTAAAATAGGAAGCAAATGAATTACCTGTTTAAACCTAGTTATTTCAGTTAATCTTCGCTTTTTGCAAAATTTTCTAAACATAGTCATATTTGTACTACATAAAATTCGTCACCTAGTGTAGTTTTACAAAATTATAAGTACAAGTTCTCATTTATAAATACAATAATCCCTTTTTCATTATTTGTGACAACTATGATTTGATATTTAACAAGTTTTGGGAACTAAAATAAAGGTAAAGTAATTATAAGCGGTAAACTAGCCTTTTCTAACTCTTTTTATAAGTTCCTTCTAAACTTTGTTATTTGCTGGCCAGGAAACAGAGGGTCTATTTCTTTAAAATGATTTTCACCCAGCTCAATCAGGTGGGTTGCTCTGATGGTAAGCGCCCTCCACTTCCAACCAAGAGGTTGTGAGTTCGAGTCACCCCAAGAGCAAGGTGGGAGTTCTTGGAGAGAAGGATGCCGAGGGTCTATTTCTTTAAAATGATTTTCACCCAGCTCAATCAGGTGGGTTGCTCTGATGGTAAGCGCCCTCCACTTCCAACCAAGAGGTTGTGAGTTCGAGTCACCCCAAGAGCAAGGTGGGAGTTCTTGGAGAGAAGGATGCCGAGGGTCTATTGGAAACAACCTCTCTACCCCAGGGTAGGGGTAAGGTCTGCGTACACACTACCCTCCCCAGACCCCAGTAGTGGGATTATACTGGGTTGTTGTTGTTGTACCCAGCTCAATCAGTACTAACTGATAGCTTCATGCACATAAGCTGTAAATTCACATATCAAACTGGAATGACATTGAACAGGTGGATTACAAGAGCACACACAACTCTGTGTATGCTGGAAATAAGCATCGGATAATGCTTAAAGTTTTGAATCAGGTGCTTGTGCTTACTGACACAGATCGCACTTGGCAAGGGTAGTCTATAAGAAGTAACTTCCCAATCCATTTTAAAGGATACGGACAAGATAAAACTTGCATCAACATTCTAAAGGTAAGTTTTATATGTTCAACCAAACCACAGATACACAATTACTAATCTCACGTTTTCAAAGGCATATTGAACACTCCAAAAAGAAGGATTTTCTTTTAAAAAAGGACCGAACGGGATTGTCAGAATAAATAATTGAATGCACAATTACCACTCAGCACATACAGAAAACCAATCCTGAATATTTTTTTTATCATTCAGAAACCAAGCCTGATTAGTTGCTTGTAGATCAAATAACCAATTAGTGTTTTAAAGACGCGGGCGCGAGGCGAGGCGGGACATAAGCCTCATGGGGCTGAGTGTAAGCCCCATGAATCTTTATTTGTAATATTTTACAAATTGATATAACGGAAATTATAATTAAAAGAAGGTAAATATTACATAGAAATTACAGAAATTTCAATAAAATATAAAACAAGTGGAAATGTGTATAGAATTGCTTCATCTTAAAACCCTAAATAGAATCAACAATTGACTAAAAACTAATCAGGATTGCTTCATCTGAAAAGACTAATCAGACTTCGGAAATATATAGAGTAGAAATGTATATACTAACTTGAAAGAGCATAAGAACTTCAAAAGAAAGACAAGCAAAGAAGGAATCTACAATCAAAAGCGTCAAACCAGAGCAAGTGATGGAGGATGATGCATGTTTGCTTTGTCATTGCAAATTGATCATTTTCTCCTTTACCCGGTAGATGACGAAGAGAAAGAATAAAAATTAGGGCTAAGAAATTTCTTGACTTTAAACTTTTTTAACTTTTTAGAATTTAATAACAAGCTGACTTTGTGCTTTTTGATATTATATTAAGGACTTGTTTAGCAATTTTAATTCTAATCTGAGAGGCATCGTAGGCTTACGCCCCAAAACAAAAACTTACCCAACGCGTAAGCATATGCCCAGAAGAATGGGGCTTATGCCTCGCGATACTTTTGCCCCCAGGATCGCCCTGCTGTGTTTTTACTATGCATATGCATTATCCGAGGGTCTATTGGAAACAACCTCTCTACCCCAGGGTAGGGGTAAGGTCTGCGTACACACTACCCTCCCCAGACCCCAGTAGTGGGATTATACTGGGTTGTTGTTGTTGTACCCAGCTCAATCAGTACTAACTGATAGCTTCATGCACATAAGCTGTAAATTCACATATCAAACTGGAATGACATTGAACAGGTGGATTACAAGAGCACACACAACTCTGTGTATGCTGGAAATAAGCATCGGATAATGCTTAAAGTTTTGAATCAGGTGCTTGTGCTTACTGACACAGATCGCACTTGGCAAGGGTAGTCTATAAGAAGTAACTTCCCAATCCATTTTAAAGGATACGGACAAGATAAAACTTGCATCAACATTCTAAAGGTAAGTTTTATATGTTCAACCAAACCACAGATACACAATTACTAATCTCACGTTTTCAAAGGCATATTGAACACTCCAAAAAGAAGGATTTTCTTTTAAAAAAGGACCGAACGGGATTGTCAGAATAAATAATTGAATGCACAATTACCACTCAGCACATACAGAAAACCAATCCTGAATATTTTTTTTATCATTCAGAAACCAAGCCTGATTAGTTGCTTGTAGATCAAATAACCAATTAGTGTTTTAAAGACGCGGGCGCGAGGCGAGGCGGGACATAAGCCTCATGGGGCTGAGTGTAAGCCCCATGAATCTTTATTTGTAATATTTTACAAATTGATATAACGGAAATTATAATTAAAAGAAGGTAAATATTACATAGAAATTACAGAAATTTCAATAAAATATAAAACAAGTGGAAATGTGTATAGAATTGCTTCATCTTAAAACCCTAAATAGAATCAACAATTGACTAAAAACTAATCAGGATTGCTTCATCTGAAAAGACTAATCAGACTTCGGAAATATATAGAGTAGAAATGTATATACTAACTTGAAAGAGCATAAGAACTTCAAAAGAAAGACAAGCAAAGAAGGAATCTACAATCAAAAGCGTCAAACCAGAGCAAGTGATGGAGGATGATGCATGTTTGCTTTGTCATTGCAAATTGATCATTTTCTCCTTTACCCGGTAGATGACGAAGAGAAAGAATAAAAATTAGGGCTAAGAAATTTCTTGACTTTAAACTTTTTTAACTTTTTAGAATTTAATAACAAGCTGACTTTGTGCTTTTTGATATTATATTAAGGACTTGTTTAGCAATTTTAATTCTAATCTGAGAGGCATCGTAGGCTTACGCCCCAAAACAAAAACTTACCCAACGCGTAAGCATATGCCCAGAAGAATGGGGCTTATGCCTCGCGATACTTTTGCCCCCAGGATCGCCCTGCTGTGTTTTTACTATGCCCCGACACAGGATTCGCCCCGGGACCCACCCCAAAAATGCCTTTTAAAACACTGTAACCAATACAACTGCTTGTATATTGCGGTAAATGCTTAGAGAGGCAAATGAAAAGGCTCACCATAGGAACCACTATTCTGTCAAGGCCTGCTCGTGTCAAAAATGTATAGGAGAGAAGACCGATGCTTTGTGTCCATTGCCTGCTCAGAATAGAAGCGTAGAGAGATCAAAGGATTAATGACCAACTACAGTGAGCAAGTTGCCGGATCCAAAAGAAAAATGCTTCTTTCATTCACCATAAGAATAATTATTTGTAGTATCTTCTTTAAACTGACCATTCAGGAAATAGAAAAGAAAACAAGACGTTGGAGTTGCAGAGGTGAAACAGCCTAGAGTAGAGTAGGGTAGTATCCCCTAGCCCTTCGAGGGAAAAGAAGAAAGAGAGATCCTTTCTGCTTTTCACATGCTACTGGTCCCAAGAAGAGATCCATCCCAAAGTGAACATTCATCCTGTTTAATAAGGACATTTCTTTCCGATGTTGAATTATCCTAAACTCTTCCCCTCTTCTACTCCATAAATTGCAGACAAAAAAGAAGGTAATTGTCTTTTTTACAACTAGCAGGTCGCCCATATAATCTTCCCATTTAACATTAATTAAACAAGATACATTTTTTAATTCTTACCTTGACGGATCCTAAGTAGAACAAGAACATCATAAAGTAACCAAGTCAAAAAGAACATTTAACTTGGAATACTAGAACAGTTACCTAAAATAGTTCTAACAAAGGGAAATATTGTGTCAGGGTAGGAAGGAAGAATAGAAGAAACAGTAATCGGGCACTATTACATATGACAAATTCTAATTGATGGAGGAAGAACTTTAAGGCAGAATGAGGCCTTATTACATATACCCCTCAAAAGACAGTGTCATGTAAACCTAAAGCGAGAAACAATACCTTTAATTCCTAAAACTTATGACCAGGTCCAGTTTGGTCCTTCAAGTTAATTTGGTAAAAGAGTTGGTCCTGAAATCCTTAAATTAAATGTATTTAAAAGTGAAAAAGCGCAAAAAAGTCACAAGGCTCATCGGGCTTGAGCGAAAAGCAAGAACTGAAGCACATGCTTTGTCAAAGTGAAACGCATAATTTACAAAATAAAAAAATATCAAGCATAGTTGCTTTTAGTACTTAAATAATCAAATTGCAATAAAGATTGATAATTTAAGCATCCAATATACAACTCGGATATTAAGCCAACCCCTTAAACTTGAGATTTAAAGAATGGATCGCTTCTCGTTGAGATCACGTTGCACATCCTTATTTGAAGTGCACACTTCTCTGAGGCGCACGGGTTCACCCATGAAGTGATAACCCCTCACTTCGCATTGCTTCATCACCTTAAGCAACGAAAAGATGGCTTTTAATAACACTGCTTAAATCAGCAACAGATCCAACCAAACAAACAAATAGTTGAAAGCTAAATAGTACCCCCTAAGTTCAATTGCTTTAAGCAACGAAAAGTTGACTATTAATAACACTGCTTAAATCAGCAACAGATCCAACCAAACAAACAAGTAGTTGAAAGCTAAATAGTACCCCCTAAGTTCAACTGCTTCAAGGTATATAGGTCGGAAGCTTTATGTTTGGGATAAGTTTAAAATAGTCCATTATTGTACTCCTGATTTCACTAAAAATGAGCACTTTTGGTCGCTGCCAAATAATTAAAAAATTCTGGAAGTTAGATTTAAAGAGAATAGTGGAAAGAAACAATTATTCAGCCGGGAACATCAAGAAAATCCCGTCAAATCCCAGAAACTGCATCACCAAAAAATGCACAAGACACCAGAAATAGATTTTAAAAAATAGCAGCAATTGCACCTCCAATTTTGAGTTTCTGTTAAATTTTTTTTTTCGCAAATCCGTTAAATCTACAATTAGAGTTTGTTAAACATTTGACAGAGACCAAAAATGCTTACTTTTGGCTAACTTAAAGGACCAAAACCGCTCCGGGTGTATTTAAGGGGCTATTTTAGACCTACCGAAAAACATAAAGGACCATTTTTGTCATCTTATCCTTCTTCCTTCACTTCAACAAGTCAAAAATCAACTTTATAGTGTCGAAATACAAAACTATAAACCCCTATTATACAAAGTTGTAATCCTGTAGAGATACATCAGCATCTCTCTCCAAGTAAGTTCACATCCTGACAAAGAGAAAGACCCCATTTTGACTGCTACATAGTGTAAAATTCTCCCAGGATGAAAGAAGGAAAAAAGTAAACAGCACGTGCAATTATAATCCACTGGTATCAAACCTGTTCTTCATACAGCGGCTGAATACAACAACGTCAGCCCCGAGCCTCATCGAACTTGTCTTGAAACCATTTCCGTCTGAAAGGAGATACATTACTTACATAAAAAAACGAGAGAACGGGAAAGGAAAAACAATTATTTAATCTCCATACACTGTCCAATGGCTGATTCAGACTTCTTATCTGAAAATCCAAAACTCAGACAGCAACGCATGGCTTCGGGGTCCATTCCACCACCATTATCTAGTAGAATAATAGAAACTGTCAGTCTCATATTAATAGTTGTACAACCATAAGAACAGCAACCTTCACTATCAGAAGAACAAAAAAACCCAGAAAGAAATGGATACCTTGAATTAATAAAGCTGAACTTCCATCCTTCGGGTTTAATAATTTATCTACAATGACGAAGGTGGCCCCAGTTTGTATCTGCCAAACAAATGAAACATGGAATGCAAAAATAGAAAAGTAAGCATACTCAACTGCATGAGATGGATGAGTCACAGCTTTATCACATACATGACTGATTATATGCCCTGAGATTGTCATCTATATGTGAAAAGATAAAAAAGAGAAAACTCTTACTGAATTGAGAGGTGAACAACATATTATAGAGTTTTCGTGTAGGAGTTTAGGTTATATCAAATAAGGAAGTTTCCTACTAATTGCTTTGGTTAGGAAAATAGATCTTGGTCTAACTCAACCTCAAAAACAAGCTCATTCGATAAGGATTGCACAAGACTAGTGTCTCTTAAAGCAAAAAGCGCAAAAAACCATAGGGCTTGAAACGAAAAGTGAGGCGCATAATTTACGGAAAATTGGAAATACCCAACATAGAGTTTACCACTATAATACTCAAATTGTAATTAAAGTCACTAATTCAGCATTAAATATATAATAACAGTATTCCTTATCAAAGTAATAATAATACCGATATTGGTACAACTCTTCACTGTTGAGATTCAAAGTACCGATTGCTTTGTGCGTCATTATTTGAAGTGCACACTTCTCTGAAGCAATAACCCCTCGCTTCATATTGATTTATCGCTTTAAACGACAAAGAGATGGCTTCAAATCAATCCACATTTTTGAAAGCTTACATTTCTACTCATGTCAATTGTTAGAATGTCCCACATGGTTAAGCGAATGGATTGTTGTTGCTTTATACAATTTTGCGTAGTTTCTCAATATGAGCTAGCTTTTGGAGTTGAGTTAGACTCTAGATTCATCTTCTTTTACACAGTATCAGTGCTAGACTCATCTCTATTCTTAGTTCACCCAATGTTGGGCCCCCATATTATATTGTCCATGCTCCAAAAGTCTAGACATGGGCGTGCGGTTAGACTGTTAGAATGCCCCACATTGGCCGAGAGAATAGGCTATTATCTCCTTATATCGTCTTGGATAATCTTCACATCATAAGCTAACTTTTGGGGTTCAATTAGGCCCAATGTCCATTTTCTCTAGATCAACAAACTTTTAACACAGGACAAATGGAGTGACAATATAGTTAAAATATAGATGTTTCACTCCATCACTTACTTCAGAGGTTTTCCAATAAAAAAAATAGGTCAAAGACATCATAATTAGGAATTCTAAACAAAAATAGGGTTAAGTAGTTAAGAGCATGAAGAGAACAACAAGTGTAGCCTCCATATACCAAATATGTTAGCAATTTTCCCCAGCGCAGCAGAAAATAGGAAGCAACTTCTATCATTTCCTGCCCAAAAACGAAATAAAACATAGAAAAACTTAGAAACTTGAACAGCAATTTACCTCATCAACAGCGTTGTCAACCAGTTCAGCTATGGCTACAAAACAGAACACAAGGAAAGCAAGTGAAGTCAGCAATTATTCGACCCTTGTAAGCTGAGGCACTGACAAGAACACGTACCCCCAAATGCCCATTTATGTGAAGTGGCATTCGAGTGAAGGAACTTGGGGTGTATACGCAGGAAACTGGTCCCATCTGCCAAAAGAGACCACAAGTCAGATAACAGTAGATGGAGATATAAGTGTATACGTGACCAGGAATCTGCTGGTGAGTTGACATGAAGCCTCACATACATGTTTTAACTGGAAGGAAAAAGGAAGATAATAGGTGAAGGTATCACTTCAAATAGTTTAAAGCATGGGCAATCACTGTCTAACTCATCATGAACAGAATCCTTAAACTCACCAAAGCATATGTATTTGGACAAAGACAGAGATCGAGTATTTGAAAGAATTATACTTTTAGGGGAAGACTTGGAAAAAAGCCCGTCATTGTAGTTCCCAGCTTTCCAAAACTGGCGGCAAAGAGGTGCTGGACATACTGGCGACATAGAGTACAGGCTTCAGGCATCAATTGGAGAGTGCTCTTTATCCAATATAGTGGGTCCACTATGTCCAGTACTGTCAGAGGCTTGCCTTCACATCCACCCCTACAGGATCATTACTGAACAGGTCAATAATGTTTAACGAACTCACCTTAAGGGTTGAAGAGGAATTAAATATCTGAGAATAAGCATATACCCCAAATAAAAGTCAGGTATACGGATTTTAAAGCAAGAAGGCCTAACCTAGTATAAGATAAAGACCAGGGTATAGTAAACAAAACTATCAGAAACAGTCAGAGACAAAGACAGACAGAAGGAGTATGGGGATTCAAATTCAAAAGAGCATGTTAGACAAAATTCTTTGCACATGCATATACTATTCTTGTTCAGTAATTCCTGTAAGTTAAAACCTAAGTATACTAGACCAAGGGACTAGTCTGTGTATTTCCGGCTCCATGCCTCTAACTCACCTGAATGCAGAAATTTAAGTCATGCATACAAAACCCAAACTTGTTTACTTTTTAGTAGAGTACAGAGAGACAAGATGGAAGCTACAATTTGTACATCAAGAATTTCATACAGCTTTATGTTTGTCATTCATGAACTGAAGACTATTATGTCAACTTATAATGAGCATTATAAAGGAATTAAAGCACGAAAAAACAACAATAACCAGTTATGCCAGCCAATGGAGGAGCCGCGGAGCCAAAATTCCTGACAAGGAGATTAAAAAAAAAAGCAAAAATATTATACCTAGAAATCTCCTTTTATGGTAAGGCATTCAACCGTTTATATATATACAAAAAAAAGTGTTTCTACCCTACTTGCACACTGTAATTTACGGATAAAGGGGATTCAATTGAACCCACTCCTTACCTTTAGCTGTGCCACTGCTGCCAGCCATCAATTCAACAAGCATTAACACTAACTTTATTTACTTTCACAAAGTCCATCCAACATTAGTTAAGCCAACTAGCGAGATAAGCAAAAACTAGCTGCAAGGAAGTAAATCTCTAGTCATTCAAAAATCCAAACGGCAAATTATGGCCGACGATATATCTGATGTAAATCACAAAGAAAACTTTATCATTATCTTCTATTTTTTATGTTATTTGTCTTTACCTTACTGAAGAATAATCTATTACTCCTATTAGAGATAATCATACCCCCTCCTTTTTATTTTATATAGCATTGTTTGACTAAGCATAAAGTTTAAGAAAGAAATATTTTTGGCACATATCAAAAGTACCCTTATAACTTGTGGTCTTAAATATGTTATGCCATTTCTATTGCTATAAGAGCATGTCGTTAGGAGTAAGATGAAAAGTTTGAAGTTAAAGAATTTTCAAATATACAAAGATGTCACTCCTTTAAAACAAACTAAAAAGGAAAGACCTTCATATACTTTGTTTGCAACATACTTAAATAACACCTTAGGCGACCAATGCTTAAATTTACCTCTACCTTCTTTTTTTGCTCCCATTTTGGTAAACAACACCCTACAAAATCCAAATCCTCTTCTTAGGGCTACAAGTTTTTGCACTTTCCTCCCTTCCTACCTTAGTGACTCGAACTATCAACCTCTTGGTTGGATACAAAGCGCTCAAAGCAACCTCTCTTGGCCGGAAGTAGAGCACACTAAGGATACCTCCCTTATTCTTCTCTCATTCTTTTTCTCTTTCTCCTATCTTTCTTCTCCGTCTAGTACTTCACCAATATCATAACCATACAAATACATACATGCATGCAAATACATAGCTAAACGTTAGCAACTATAGACCTTCGAAGGCACTACACTTCTTCTCCATCACCTCCCACTCATGAGGCTTTTTTGCTAAGCTAACAAAGCAACCTATTCTTTTTTCATATAATGGTTGTGTCCAAATCAACTTATGCACTCCTGGACTATTCCATAAGATACCTACTGCTATTCCATAAGATACCTACTATCTTCCAACAATATAGGTACCGACAGGGGCGGATGCAGCCTTCGGACAACGGGGCGGATGCAGCCTTCGGACAACGGATTCATCTGAACCCAGTACTTTCTATATGCAGTATAAATATATGGATAAAAATATACTAAAATTACAATAAATAATAGATATGAACACATAACTTTAAAAATATAATGGGCTCAACGCCAAAAATAATAAATGTTGAATCCACAGAGCTAAAATATTGGATCCGCCTTTGAGTACCGAGTAACTTCTATCTATCAAGCACCTCACATGGCAACCTACTTCTCAACTAAATGTGAACTTAAACGAAGTTTAACAGTGCAAAAAACTTTAATAGAACCAACCATGAAAAAACATTTACCTTTTGGATAGCTTTCAAAGTCCAGTTCACCCCAAAAGAAAAGATTGGGCTAAAATTTATCCCTAATCTAACAAGAATGAGTGAAAAGGAAAATTTAAAGATAGGTGAAACTTCAGAGCAAATGGGCTTTATAAGACAGGTGAGCTTAACTCCAAGTATTAAAGTACAGTTATACCCTCACCTCAATTGACACTTCTACTCCAACATAGTAATTAACATCAGCACCAAACTTGACTTTTCAAGTAGCATTCATCATAAAAGGCACAATCGTGAACGGAACAGGTCCGTAGTGGCGAGTGCGGCGCGTGGCTTTCGGACTTTGCTTCATTTCCCCAAATCCACAATTCCCACAATTCAAAACATTCAATTTCTCATAGCATATACTTGATTTCTAGGAGACTGGAGAAGTACCTAACGAGGAAGGTAAGTGAAGGTAGGAAATCAAATTACATTGTTTTAAATCCTTTCATATTATTATCTCCTACTCCCTGTGTGTTTTACTTTGTTTGGCACATCTATTAAGTATTTGAAAAGCTTTTTTGACCCTTTTTTTAAATATTTTTTTGATATGCTAAATTATTAACTATTTTAACTTATAATATTTTTTATATAGTTTTAAATATACAAATTTTATTATTATAATTTAAAGAATCTACGGCGAGACCTCTGTATAATTATGCTGTATACAGCAGTTCACTATAATGGTAAAAAAAAAATTGAAACTAATTTTTCATGTTATATTATAATATGTATTTTCTATAATAGAACATCACTATAGCAGCAAAAAAAAATATCGGAACAAACAAGACCAAATTTCACAGTATATCCAAATTTACACCTAAAATTAAATAATTAACTCTTCTACTTGGAAGTATGCCTACACAATGCAGGTCTATATTGAGTGGGTCTCAACAATTCATGTAAGGATGGGTGTTCGTCGGCCGGTACGGTACGGTACGATATTTAGATATTTCGGTTTGATATTTTCGGTATTCGATTTTTTAAAATGCTATACCAATACCGTACCTAATTAAATTCAGTATGATTTAGTTTTTCTCCCTTCGATTTCGGTTTATTCGGTTCGGTAGTTTCAGTTTATTCGGTTTGAATACTAACTAGCACATAGAGTCATAGACGGTAATATTCTTAATTAAAATACTCAAAAGTACAAAACTAAAAATATTTGTTGACAAAAATTTTGTCCAAAACTAGCAAATATCAACCTAGAGAGAGAAAACGGTAGATAAATGAATAAATTTGATCATTAGAAATGTTTTCTTACTTGCTTAGAGTTAATTGATGAACTTAGAGAATAAAGAAATTGCAAAATTTTAAATTTTTTATATTTATGTTATAATCAATAATATGTGTACTGTGCAATATAATATATATTTTGATACGGTATCGCTATTTCAGTATTTTATTTTAAAATACCAAATACCATACCTAATACCAATTGTTTTTTAAAAATTAAACGAAATACCATACCGAATACCAAAATATCGAATACCAAATACCAAAATTTGCGATTTCGGTACAGTAATTCGGTATAAATTAAAACAAACGGAGTATTCCTTTTTGAATAGAGCGAGTAACGGATTTCACTTACTAATTTTTAATTTGAACTTCCAAATACTCTTTAAATTGGTGAATTCATAGACTAGTTATACATGAATTATAATATGAACATTGTTTATTGTTATGCATGAGTGAAAAATGCAGTATTGTTATGCATACATTTTAATATTAGAATTACTTTATAGACTAGTTTGATTTTTAAAAAAAACTTTAAATGTGAAATGTTAAAATTCTTATTAGAAAAGAATTCATGTCAAATAAATATATGAATATCATAAAGGATACGTACGAAAAAGTTGTCATAAGTGTGAGAATCATAGTAGAAGACACGGATGAGTTCCTCCTTACATGGGTTTGTACCAGGCTTTGTGTTAAGCATGCACATATTTACCTTTGTTGTAGATGAGCTAACCACAATATTGCCAAGACCCAAATTTTCAACTAAGAGGGTCGTGATGGTGCCTAACACTGCTTGCTAGATAAGCCAAACTTAACGGAAATAAAGGATCAAAACTAGGCATAAAACATCATGATATCATAATAAAGGATAAAGCTTAGTAATGAATAACAACACTAGAATCAACAACCGTCTAAAACCTCCTAGAACTGGTGTCACTGAGTATATGAGCTTTTACAAATTATTAAATATAACGTTTGAAATTATAAATACACTATTTGGCACGAATAAACAATAGAAGGTCTAAAAGATGGGTGACAACAAGATCTGCGGACGAGAGTCCAGCACTACCTCGAGTTTCCTTAATCAAGCAAGCTAGTCCGTCCTCTGAGTACCACTAAGTCCGGTGCCAAAATCTACACAAGAAATGCAGAAGTGTACTATGAGTACAACCGACCCAATATACTCCGTAAGTGTCAAGTCTAACCCCGACGAGATAGTGACGAGACTAAGACAAGACACACATATAAACTTACGCAGTGATATAACGAGGAAAAATAATGAGAGATATAGCAAGAAGGGCAATAAAGGAAAATAGCTAGTACGAAAGCAAAATAAATAACGAGAAAGATAACGAGCGTAATAGCTAGACGTAATAATACTAGGGATAATGAAAGAAGCAACTAAGGAATGTAATGACTATAATTTTAAAATAACACCAAACAAGCATTTCACAACAACTCAAGTCAAAGAAATAGGCAAAGCAACCATGAAACAACATAGCCAAGTTCTCAATTAGTATAGTAAAAGCAAGGAATAAGAAATAGCAATCAAATGACACGGAGTCACCCTTCGTGTTTTTACTCCCAACCTCACAAGTACGGAAACACCCTTTGTGCATAATCACTCTTCTCACAAGAACGGAAACACCCTTCATGCAATAGTAATAATATAAAGAAGCACGGAAGCACCCTTCGTTCATAACCACTCTTTTTCACAAGCACAGAAACACCCTTCATCAATTTAGCACGGAAACACCCTTCATCAATTTACTCTTCCTCACCAAGTATAGACATATAAAGTAGTACCAAGCAAGATGGGACGCACAAATAATATCATGAAGAGTGATTGAACATAACTCGCCGTATGAAAATTAGTCACCACTTTTGCACCAATAGCAAAATCAACATTTCAATAGTCTTACTATGCAATATCACAACAGGCTCAACACCGCTATTAACAGAATAAGAACAATCAAAGATTCAATTTAATTAAACATGAAAGACATAATACATAAAGCAACTAGATGTAAAAAAACTAGTTCTACATGCATGCTTAACAAATAACAAACACTAGATTTAGGAATGAAAATCTATGAAAATTCTTGAAAATAAACCAAAACTAAATAAAATTTTCTAACCTTATAAGTTGGGATGAAAATCCTCTAAAATTCTCCTCAAATCATGACATAGGTCTCAAAAATGATGAAAAGTGACTAAATCCTGATTTTCAGCCCTTTATATACATGGACGTCATGTGTTCTTCGCATTCACGATGGCCAATGATCGACTGATCATCGCGTTTGGAAAGGTCTTCTCGCGTTCGCAAAGGCTGTCAGCCCCCAAGCCTCCGTGTTCGCGACACTGTTGTCGCATTCGCGATGAAGAAAGATCCACTAGCCCTAAGTGGCCAAGCCTACATGTTTGCAAATCGGTAGCCGCATTCGAAAAAGCCAATTCCCATCAGTCCATCGTGTCCACGAGCTCACCTTCGTGTTAACGTAGAGTAAAATCTTCCCATCCCAAATAACCCTTCGCGAACGCAAGACAAGCTCCGCGTTCGCGATGCACACCACACCAGCAGCAGATCAGCTGCTGCAATTTATGCAAAAATGCTGAAAACCACCCCAAAACTCACCTGGGCCCTTTGCGCCCCACCCCTAACATCCACACAAATATATAAACCTCATTCGAACACACTCGCAAGCTCAAAGCATCTAAATAACATCTGCAATTAAGAATCTAGCTTCAAAATTCAAAGATTTCAATGTTCATAAACTCACTTTTCCAACTTTTCATAATAAGCACTGAAACGGCCTCAGATCACCCGGGACCCCAATCAGATATGCGTACAAGTTCAAAATCATGATATGAACCTACCGAAATTGTCCAAACATCAATCGTTTACTAATAATGTTGACCGTGTTCAACTCCAATAACTCTTAAGTCTTAAAATCAAATTTTCTTTGAAAGAATTACCTTTAAACTTTCCGGAAATCAAAACGGACCACACATGCAAGTCATAAATCATTAAACTAGGCTATTCAAAGTCTTAAAATACGAAATGAAAAGCTAAAATTGTCACAACCTAATATCCATCTAGTCGTGATGATAGCTAACCCAACCCATTAGGTAAGCCAAATAACAACCAGCACAATTCAAATAACAATGATAAGAGTTAAGAAGTGAAATAATTGAATTTTATACAATAACCCAAGGATTGGTAGAATAAGTCATGAGCTACTAAGACTTTAGATTTGCAAAGCTGGTATGAAACAAAATTATAACCTCTATTTGAAATATACATAAACAGAACTCAAATCTAAAACTACCAAGGACAATGGAAGCCATGTCCAGACAACGGGTACATCTTCAATACCAACTCCCGCCATGCACAACAGCATTAGCTCCAAGATCTGCACACAAATTGCAGAAGTGTAGTATGAGTACAACCGATCCTATGTACTCAATAATTAACAAATCTAACCTTAGGTTGAAAGCAGTGATGAGCTCGGACGAAGGTCAGTGTCCAACACCAATTGCCAAAAACAACTCGTATAAAATAATTAGTACAATAATGGTAAATAACTCAAGAGATATTACGCTCAGCTCGTTCACATTTATGGAAAAGTAGACATGATTTTCAAGTATAACAGTCAAAGTCCAAATCTTACCACGGAAATCATTTAGATATGAGTTTATAAAAAAGAACTGTATTTTTCAATTCACAACATCAGATAAGACTTTTTGTTTACGAGTTAACATAAGAAAATACATCTTTATACCTACATGTCAATGTACATGTCAAGTCATCAAATGTCATATTACCATTTAGCATGAGGTAAAATACATCTATATGCCTACATGTCAAGTCATCAAATGTCATATTACCGTCTAGCATAAGAAAAATACATCTCTATGCCTATATGTCAGATATACATGTCATGTAAATAGTTTCATAATGATATCATCAAGTACACTCACTTTCAGCATACTCAAGGTGCCTGACTCAAATATCCCACTTCATCACACACAATCACTCAACATTGTACGGGTGCTTGGTTCAAAAGCCCCTCACCAAAGCACGTGTATATATCACTGTGGCTATGGCCACTGCTGGCATGTCATATTCCGAAGGGGCAAATCTTGCCCAAGCGCTAATCAAAAGCCAATATGGCCTATTGCAGCGTGCAACCTGATCCAAATAATAATAAAGCCAATATGGCCTGTTGCGGTGTGCAGCCCGATCCAAATAACAATAAAGCTAATTTGGCATATTGCGGCGTGCAACCCAATCCAAATATCTCTCAACAAGGTTCTAAGGCCCACCTACGTCATCAACCTCTTAAGTCTCAAGGGCTCACAATCTCATATCACTCAACCCATACAGTACCACATGTGGAAAACAACAACAACAACGTGTGATATAACAATGAATAATGAACAGAGACTGAGATACGATATGCAAATGAAGAATTATGACCGAGTGTATAACTACAGTTAAGTCAGATATATTAAAACAATAGAAATAGCCTCATTAGGTCTCAATGAAATAAACACATAGCCTAGACATGATTTCTAACATGAATCACAGCTCAAATAATCAAACAAGTAGGAAAAACAGGAATATAACAAGGTATGATAGCAAAACAAGTATGATAATAGTCTAAAAGTCAACTCAGATCATGATTACTCCGGTGCACGCCCACACATCTGTCACCTAACATGTGCAACATCCCAATACATCTCATATAACATGGTTTCCGGGGATAATTGCCCTCAAATTCAAGTTTAGATATGGTACTTACCTCGAACAAGCCAAATCAAATACCAAGCAAGCCAAATGACAATTTAGAAACTCCATCCCGCGCGAACCGACCTCCAAACGGCCCGAAACTAGCCAAAAGCAACTCAAATCATCAAATAATGCCATAGAAAATAAACCCAAACGATAAAGGTCGAATCTTTAATCAAATACTCAAAGTCAACCAAAAAGTGAACCCAGGCCCGCACCTCGGAACCCGACAAAACTCACAAGTTCTGGCAACTCATTTGAATACGAGTCCAACCATACTAATTTCACTCAAATCAGACTCTAAATCGATTTTCACATCTCAAATATTCAATTTAGAAAAGTTTAGACAAAACCCCCCAATTTATCTTTTAGAATCATAAATCAATTGTCAAAATTGAAGATGGAATCATGGAATATAATCAAAACCGAGTCAAAAATACTTACCCCAATTCATATGGTGAAAATCCTCTCAAATATCGCCCAAAACTGAGCTCCAAATCTCAAGTTGTAATAAAATGAACCAAAATTTCGATATATAAACTTCTGCCTAGGGATTTCCGCATTTGTGGACAAGACATGCACTTGCAAGCCCGCATTTGCGACTTCAACTTACCAGACCAAGAACCGCACCTTCGCAACTGCTACTGCATCTGCGAGACCGTAGAAGCACAAAATACTACCGCAGAAGCGAACAATTAATTCCAGCCTCAATCCCGCATCTGCGATCCATTTACCGCAGATGCGACCACCGAACCTGCGACCCTTCACCCGCAGAAGCGAAACACCTGACCATGCCAGAATCTCGCAGAGGCGACCCAAACCTCGTAGAAGTTGTACCCGTATCTGAGCTCCATTATGCGCAGATGCGAAACACCAAAACCAAATCTGCCCAAAAACATGAAAATGATCTGAAACTCACACGAGCCCATCGGGACCCCATCCGAACATACTAGCAAGCCCCAAAACATAACACATGCCTACTCGAAGCCTCAAATCACACCTAATAACATCAAAATTACGAATCGCATCTCGAATCAAACTTAATGAACTTTCAACTTCTAAGGCTCGTGTCGACCCACATCAAATCAATTCGGAATGACCTCAAATTTTGCACATAAGTTCCAAATGACATAACAAACCTATTCCAACTCTCAGAACAACAATCTGAACCCGATAACATCAAAGTCAAATCCCGGCCAAACTTATGAACATTTCAAACCTTCAAATTTTCAACTTTCACCAAATAGTGCCAAAGCCTTCTAGAACATCCAAATGCAATTTCAGGCATACGCCCAAGTCCAAAATCACCATCGGACCTAACAAAACCATATAAACTTCGATCCGAGGTCAAATACACAAAAATCAAACTTGATCAACTCTTCCAACTTAAAGCTTCGAAATTGAGAATTATTCTTCCAAATCAATCCCGGACCATTCAAAAACTAAAATCAGCAATACACGTAAGTCGTAATACACCATACGAAGTTACTCATAACCTCAAACTACCGAACCGAATGCAAATGCTCAAAACGACCGGTCGGGTCGTTACCTTCTCCCCCACTTAAACATACCTTCGTTCTCGAACGTGCCAATAGTCGTTCCAAAGCCATCAAATCGACATATAACCTCCCCGTACACATACCCGTGGGTGATCCCACATCACCCAATCGATATAAGCCTAACCGCATAACCTAGCTGAAAATCCTTACTTTAGCCTTAACCCACAACCTTGGAATCAAATCTCCAATATCCAGAATCCGTTACAAGACCTGATTCTCACATCTATACACTGTATAAGTATGAACAAGATATATCACGCCATAATCATAATACAGAAATGTAAACACATGATATACCACATAACTAAGATACTCGTAGCCATAGCTTCCAGCCATAATAGCTGCTCAATAACAAACCCAGTACCGGTAACAACCTCATATCAATTAAAACTTAGTTTTGAACCATCGTACACTGCCAGTGATGAAAGAGACACGTAGATACTCCTAACCACTCATCATATCAACGAGTCGTGGAGCTCTCTCTCATGATAAGAACCATAGCCAAATTCTAAGTTGACTAGAGACGTTATTCCTCCAAACATACCTTAATCAAATATGATAGCACTCATTCGAGGTTCAATAACCTCATCTCATCAAGTACAAGTTGGTTGGACAACATGCCACACCAGCACCACCTCGATCCACATAGTTGTTTTTTCCGCAACTTAAATCCAATTTTTTCCAAACTTTATATTTTATATCCAAACATCATATATAGTCATATTATGACTTTACACTCATTTGAATTATGATTAACAAGTCTCATATTCATTATAAGTCACCTTGGGACGCACACGGTGTAACAAATTCCATGTATATTGGGAGAAAATTACAGCTACATTTGACCTGATTTTTAGCACATTTATGAATGTAACTTGTGATGACCTTTGCCAACTTTTGTTCCAAAACTTGCTTGACTTTAAAATGTAATACACGACTATCATACGACTAAAAAAATTCATAACATAACCTTCTTATCATGTTAAGCACCCTATTTTTATCCCAAGAGTAAATGTTATAATATTCCCAACTTGTCGACTTTCGACGAAACTTATTTTCTTCAGTTTGTTTAGCTTTTAAGTCTTTCAGCCCTCTTGGTACTTGTTATTCATGATCTTAAAGATTTGTAACCTCTAAGGTAACATATTTAAATTACCTTATGTACTTTAAAAATGATCTCATGTCTGAGCTTACATCAATTGTCTTACGACGTACTTTTACGTACAAAAACATGGGGTGTAACATCATTCCCCCCTTTGGAACATTCGTCCTCGAATGCTGACTGATGTGCTTATCAGTCTCATAACCTATAGCTCTTACGGATACTTTAATATTGTCCTTGCTATCTAGGCATTGTTCTGTGAATAAATTCAAAGCCCAAGGCATTCCCCCATTTAGGCCTCTTTCTCACACTACGACTTGTGGTCGGAATCCTTTCAATCTCGTAAATGTTGCTACCTTCTATCATGCAACATGTACGACTCTGACTTTGTATATGCACCTATGTGACTCTTCTCTCCTTTTTCCTCCAGCTGTTAGCCAATCTCTATGCCACACTTTGTGAACATATACAAAACTATGACAAGCTGTCCCTCAGGGCATTTATAGGTGTACTGAAGTTCTTCTCTCGGTACTTTGTCGAACGTACGACCATTACTATATCTTGTTTCATAGCCTCGATTATATATGCTTATAACTTTAATACATCTAGGTCGGTTATACTATACCATAACACTTAGTTCAGTTTATTATTACCGAGGTCTTCTACCCTACTCCAGGTTATTCTCTAGCTGCTTATCCTGTATGTATAAATCTAAGTCCCTTAGTTCTTCTTCATTACTGTTCATCTTAAGAATGACGGCCTAATCTTATCTCATACTTTGTAACTTTTATCCATCTATTGTTGATTCACCTTAATGTTGATCCATAATCAACCATTGATAACTTGAAACCTCTTACGTAATACATTGTCACTAGGACTCACGTCTCATTGGGGAACATTTGAAGTGATTTGCCTGATCCACTTAGGGATGATACTATACTTCAATAACCATATTTCATAGCATCCTAACGTGATTCATCATATGGGTTCTAATCCCGTGCAATTCATGAAATCCCTTTTCTCAAAATCATTACTCAATCAAAGTCCTACACGTCATTCTCTTATCTATCACCATTATACCCTTATTTTACTACCAGGGCAACATTTCATCTCTTCTAATTGCTCCTAGTCTTAGACTCCTCTAAGTTCATTCAGGCTGTACCGAGCTTTCTATAACTTACGGAAGCCATCATCTCTCTTGTTTTGATGGGTTTAATCCCGAGGACTTACCTATTCTCATCATATTCTCACTCACCTTTTCTTATCCTTACTCCTATCTACCTAAAACTTTGTCGCTCTACCATACTTTAGCTTGCGACCTACACATATCTATTCATACTACTCGCAACCTTCCTTTAACTTGCTAGCACCATAGATTTCCTTTCGTGCCTTCTCAGTTGCCTTTAAACGTAAGCAATTACTTTTCCTGGTCGTTATGTCACTTGTTGCATGAATAAATGGTTTATCTCATTGCCCACGAATACTAGAATTTCCTATAACTCATATGATCTCAAATATCACCTTTTGATTTTTTTTTCTTCTTCCCGTTCATTAGCCACGATATGTGCCACTTTCTAATGGAGTGCATACAATGTTGTTGTGAGACTGTTGTTACAAGACCATTTATTCTTTATATCACTATGCTTAAGTTGAAGCCTTCTTCCTTATTTTTCCTCAGCTAGTCTTTCTTTGTAGTACTTAAGGGAGACCCTTTGACTCCTGTAAAGCTGCGAGCTTATTACATTGTATACCCTAAAGAATTTTTGATGTTATTACTTGTCTATAATTATCCTTAGTTATTTACCTCCGTGCCCTTGTGCTCGTAGGGTTGCTTATGAACTGAAATTTTTGACTGTCGTCCCAGTGGCACCGTATTTTATTTTCGTAACACTTATACGGTACCTTTAACAAGCCCAACTCCTATCTGAATATTTCTCAAGGATTACGACGTCATATATGCGAGACTGAATTCCCTATGTTGGGGTTCACTATGTTTATCTTGCACAATCTGCTGATTTGTCTGTATCCTCTTGTCTAGCCATAACTAGGCTCTTCCTGAATCAGCTACTAACTACTCGTTGGTCCATTCTCATATCTATATTCTGCGTAATCTCTCTTGGGTTATGTCATTTGTCTTAACTTACCCCTCACACTGGCTCCTTATGTATCAAGTGTTCATTTGTACTTATTTATCAATAACATCTAGTGTTGGAACCCTTACTGCCTCTCCCCCGCGTCGTGCTTGCATAATATTTTGGAGTCGTATCATATCCGTAGGATCTGAATAAATGCAATTGCATTCCTTTCACCTTTCTACCATATTCTTCCTTTACTATTCCATAGTTACCTGAACCACATAACTCCGACTTAATACCATATCACACCATCTTCCCCCTTTAGGGGAGTAATAACATTTAATGCTATGAAGATTTACCTATAAATGTTTTACCTCTTCACAATTGGCGTCTTTTCACATCTTCATGGACTCTTACTTGCATTGCGGTAACCCTTTTGTACCAGGGATACCTGAATTTCTTACGCACGAAGGTGACACCCAGTGTAACTGGCACACTTAGTCCCTTAAGCTTAACTCTGCTCATAGTGCTTGCTTTAGGGAACCGTCTTCCTGAATGACCTTTAAAGATTATTCTTTTGTTATCCATTCTATAATTGCCGGAACGCGATCTCTGAAATTATCACGATGTCAACTGTTATCAAATCCTCCGGTCTCTAATTCATGTTCGATTTTATCTTGTTTACTAGACCATGCTAATTTCTGTTACTATATAGGTCTGACTTAGCCTCTGGTAATCACGTTGGAGTCACCAACTCATTTCTCGAAATGAGGATATAACCTTTTGCCTGTACTCTTTTATTGTCTCAAGGCCTGTCACCTCTTGTCTTTTCCTTCACTTGACTATAGATTCTGTCATTGTGTCATAATTTGATTTATCGTTATCACCCATTTATCATATCTCACTCATAATGCTTCATTTACTGTCTTCTTATTCTCCTATCACTTTATTCTGAAAACTTTAACAAAACGTTCTTTCACTTTTAGCTCCCCCTGCTTCATCTCACTGGTTTTTCGGGATGCCTAACATTCTCTTTTTTTTACTAGGGGCGGGAGTCATACTAAGGTAAATATTTATCCCTTCTAAGATCCGCTGCCTATCTTCTGAAATTTCTGAACATTCTAGTATTCATATATGACTGTACTATTCTAGAATTCACCATCTGGGTGTCTCACAAGGCGATCTATTACCACATTTGCACTATCCTTCGTAAATGTTAGCTAATGGTAATAGTCCATCCACAATTTTGGGTTATTCTAATCCCAGCTGGATCCTGATATCCCATCCTTCTCCTAAACTATATTTGTTAGCTCTCATAGGGCATAACTGAGATGGGTGTGGCCAATTGTATATATCTCTGTTACTGTATTTCTTTGTCCGAATTGTAAATACTGATAATCTTTACTAACTGGGTACCTCATACCCTTCTTCACCTTGCTTCTTTTACTTGTTGAAACTTATATATACCTTCTGATTCTGTTATTGCTTTATACCATATAGGTGGATAGATATCCATGCCTTAGGGTTCCTTATCAATAACTTTACACGTCTTAGTACACACATGATCTGCTGAAGGCCTCAGATTTACTCTTCATAAGTATGATGCAAAATCGAGCTTCTCTTACTCAACTCTTCCACAAACACATTCAATCACTTACCAACTGTCTTTCTGGATGTAGGTATCATTATATTATGAATAAAATAGAATTTAGGAGTTTGAATTCTTACAACTGAGCTCTACCACACGATCTAGAGTAAGAAGAAAGAGTAGCAGTCCTAAATGCCCTGTAGCCTCCTTCTTATAAGTGTGATGCACAACACACCCATAAACAAGACTCTACTAGATACGGCTTGTAGACTCCCTAGGACAGATCTGCTCTGATACCACTTTTGTCATGACCCAAATCAGAGAGTTACGACGGGCACCCGGTGTCTTACTCAACCGAGTACCAACATAACGTATTTTTCTTATCACCCCATTATAGGTAAATGGGCCAGAAGGGCTACCATTAGATAACCAGAATAAAACATAAGGGAATACTAGACATAGGATGACCCAACATGATATAGAAACTTACACATGTGACATACGAGCCTATAAGGCCGACATGATCATTTGTACACTCAAAACACAGGCCGGTAAGGCCATACAAGTATCTATATACATGACATCTGTCTACAAGCCTCTAAGAATACATAAACATAATAAAGGCCGGGATAGGGCCCCACCATACCAATCAATACATGTCCAAATTATACTGACCAAATAGGCAACTTCAAAGCAATTAGAGTGCACCAACACTTTCTGCTGAGCTGATAGCCTACTAGGAGGACTGTCAACCTGTATATCGAGACCTGCGGGCATGAAATGCAGCGTCCTCAGATAAAAGGAATGTCAGTACAAATAAAGTACCGAGTATGTAAGGCATGAAATCAGTATATAAAAGACATGAAAAAAACATGGAGTAAAGGACTCAACCTGTAAGTCTGAATAGCTCTGTGAATCATGAAACATTTATAATGTCATGCATGTGCGTATAAATGTCATATCATGCATATGTATATGCGTACATAAAATCATCAAGCCTCTGAGCGCAACCCATCATATCATCTCGGCCTCTGTGGGTGAAATTATCATCGTATACCAGCTGATCAAGTGGTGGTGCATATATAACGCCGTAACCTTTTCACATACCCCATATAAATATAATATACGCGTATATAACGTCATTTAGTCATGCGTAAATATACATGTATAAATGAATGGAATGCATAAGGAGTAAGTCAATAAGATCTCTCGAGATGTCAACAGATCAATATGCCTTAGGTTAATATCATGAAATAAACTTTATCAACTTATGTATTTTCTGAGACCCATGAACATGCGATATAATAATAGGACACATGGGGAATCAAGAACCTAGGCACCCCTAGCACTTCTAAGAATAAAGTCAATCGTGAAAGTTCTGCATTTGCTTGTTTTGATTGTATCATATGGATCATGCCAAAAGAAAAGAAGGGATAGCCTTAACATACCTTATAGAAATATGTCCAATAACAATGCTAAACTCATCTCACTGCACCATAATCTATAACAATGTCAGTGAAGCTATTGTCATGTTATGAATGACTCTCTCATTTATAAATAAAGTAACTTAATCTGTAACAAAAAAGGGCAGTATATCCCCTGATTTTACTGCTCCCTCAAGCCTACTATAGGTGAGACAACAACACAATACAATCAGCAACTCAAAAACAACTTAACTATAATTTGGGACATTTAATACAACAAAAACTCCAAATATACCATAACACACCCAATCAACAAGTTATCAAGTAGCTTGAAACTGCAACGACGAGCGACCAAACTACTACCCTACCGCATGTGGCATTTATCCACGCCCTTTATCCTTAAAAACTCCATAAATTAGCAGCACAAGAGGCCAACATGAGTGGACTACAAAATAATTCACTAAAAGTGAAATAAATATTCGAACTCACGGCTTTCGATCACCGTCCTGTGCGTTCTAACTATTAGGAAACGAATTTATCAACCTTCCTTGATATTTAAAAGCTTAATTACAGAAAGTAGGCATTTTCTTAACTATGAAGTACCTTCCAAAACTCAAACTACAAAGAAAAAGAGATGTGATATAACGATACTTACGTCGTAGGGATCGTTCTAATGTTATCGCTTCTTGATTTCGTACATGGGATGTTAATCTTCTTTGAAACCCTTGTAGAGAGCTTAAAGGTACGTTTATGATCTTATTTTGGTCGTGTTATGTGGAAAAATGAATAAAGAGACGACATAAGGGATATATATATCCACTTTTGAAAAGTTAAAAAGATGCTAGCTTGGCACCTTAACATTGGCCCTTCTTCCGACGCTTGTATCTTTTTATCCGGATGTCGTATCAACAAATGGTTAAGAGCTTGGAAACTAAATTCCAAGACCTTTAATTTGGTATATAATATGTCCCAAAATACCTCATATAACACACGAAATGTATTGCTCAAAAAGCTTTATTATAAGGCAAATCCTTAGTCGGTTTTTCCGCAACTTAAATCCGATTTTTTTCAAACTTTATATTTTGTACCCAAATATCATATATGGTCATATTATGACTTTACACTCATTTGAATCATGATTAACAAGTCTCATATTCATTATACGTCACCTTGGGATGCACAAGGTGTAACAAATTCCAAGTATATTGGGAGAAAATTGCAGCTACATTTGACCTAATTTTCAGCACATTTATGAATGTAACTTGTGATGACCTTTACCAAATTTTGTTCCAAAACTCGCTTGACTTTAAAATGTAATACATGACTATCATATGACTAAAGTAACTCATAGCATAACCTCCTTATCATGTTAAGAACCCTATTCTTATCCCAAGAGTACATGTTATAATATTTCCAACTTGTCGACTTTCAACAAAACTTATTTTCTTCAGTTTGTTTAGCTTCTAAGTCTTTCAGCCCTCTTGGTACTTGTTATTCATGATATTAAAGATTTGTAACCTCCAAGGTAACTTGATTAACTTACCTTATGTACTTTCAAAAATGACCTCATGTTTGAGCTTACATCAATTGTCTTACGATGTACTCTTACGTACGAAAACATGGGGTGTAACAGAATGACTAATACGCTGCACCTATACGATCTTCACGTGGGATATGCTCCCACAACCTTCCGCACCAGGTAGTCAAATCTGAACATCAATGGATATCGACCATGCTATTTCTATAGGGCAAGTCAAGCATCTACATTTCAATACCCAACACTTCTTCCACAACCCAACCATTCTCAGGCTGCCCAAAAATAGTGGCAGCATACTCTAAACATCTGAAATCCTCCCCTGCTCCTCCGAGCTCATGACATTCATATCAAAACCGAACCGCAACCTTGATCCTCAACTTCCAACTTCCATACCGCTCACTTCACCTATCATTCCGCTACACGAGAGTACAAGAATTTCATCATAACCCCTGAACCACCAATAAAATAAACACTTCATCGGCTAGATCCCTTTTCACTCAACTCATTTCGGAAGAATAATTGCAACACACAACCGAATTCCCATAATCACAGAAAAATGCAAACCTCAAGTTGTAGTCTAAACTGCCATAACTCTTCCGGAATCCATTTACACATAACAGAACCTTCAGAATCAAATACTTCCAAATCAATCAAATCACGGAGGCTGTCACGCCCGCACATACGACTATGAATCACCTGTATAGACTTAACACACTGAAGGAACTGATCATTTCCACAACATGCTGATTCAAACCATTACGAACTGACTCAACTTCTTCCAACTTATTCTTAACTTGCCTTTGAAATAATAGTTTTATTCAAACACATAACGTACCTCAAACAACACTCATCCCGAGTGACCCAAATCACGAGATCACATCGTTTTAATACCCATCTGCTATCTCATACCCTCCTTATGCACTCAACTAATACACCCGTGCTGAAAGACCTCTTGCGAATCCGAAGCTATTTCTTCAATTTCTCTAACACTGCACCGTAAACCCAATGATAACATAGAAATTCCCCAAGTATTTTTCACATTCTACTGCAAAACCCAGCCCTCAGCCACATAACGAACCCAAATCTTTAAATACCGCACTTTAGTCCTTGAACCCACTAGAACCATTGTTGAGAGACTACCCATTCTGACCTGGTCCCGAATATGTAGCCAAACTCTAGTGCTCTGCTAGCACATGAACACTTCCAAAGAAAAAACCAGATGAATTCTTTTCCTTGCACATCACATCCACAAGAAGCATATATTCTTAATCATCCCCAACACCTGCACATGAATCGATAAGGCGAAATGTAACACATATACGTCAAATTCCTTGTCGAAAATACCATTAATGGTTTTCTCCTCTTGGTCATAAGTAATCCACCAATGCACCGAAAATAGGAAACTACACAGGCACACAACCACGTGACCCAATTATAGATGGTGGGCTCCCACACTTAGCTTTACACTGTAATCACATAGATCTAGACCCCACAATGACTTCTTCTTTCCAGTTACCATGACCCTACACCATTACTCGACCAACTTCTCGCAAGCTATCGTTGCACCAATCATAACACAACTCGAATTATCAGCCACCACCACACACTCAACCTCCTAGGTGTCATACCGTCTTCTTCGAGCGACCCAAGCTCATATCGTAGTACATGCACCCATGCTGGGCAGAAAGTAGAACTTTCATAGGAACCTCATCTAAACCACGCAACCGCTAACATACTCACAGGAGGTAGCCCACATGTGTACCCTCATATCGACCTCCTTCAACATCATTGCTATAGTTACATCCATCATGAAATCAATTAATCTCCCTGGGTCCACACTGATCCGCCGGCCATAAGGATCTTTTCATTCATTAACATTACCCGAAGGTCCAACAATATGTTTGAAACTCGAGCCGTACTACATCCAAAACAATGATCTAATACTCACTCCTACCTTCCAATCAAGCCCTTCTCGTCACATTCCAGATTCCTAAGCACAGAAACCACCTCAGAGATCATCTCCATCAAACCATCGACACTGGAAATGCTGATTCGATCCTGATGTCACAACGCACAACCATCTCTGATAACTTCTTGTTAGGTTCCATCTCACAACACCATGCCCAGAGGCAAACAAATAAAGACCAACATGCCGATGAGCCTCAATGCATTCAATCAAGGATGGCGATACCACAATATTGATAAGAATCCCACTAAATTCGAAAATATCAAATCTCAACCGTAGGCAACAGCAACACTGGGACAAAATGACAGAACACCCCTCCACAAGGCGACAGTAATAGCCCACTTGAATACGCATAGAGAAACATCCTGCACCATATCTGCAGTACCATTACAGCTCCTCGATGCCTAATTGATAACAAGTGCTCAACATTGTATAAGAATGAGTAGAAATGAAATAAAGGCATAAGGTTCAATGGAATCAAATCGCATGACGAGGAATCAAGAAGGGAAGTACTCCTAACATCCCTGTAGCCTCTCGAAGATAAGTACATACGTCTCCGTACTGATCAACAAGACTCTACTAGACTCGCTCATGACTCCTGAAACCCAAGTGAAGCTAGCGCTATGATACCAAGCTATCTCGACCAAAAATCTACTATAGGCCGTGATGGCGTCCAACGTTGCCGTTAGGCAAGCGAACGGTGAACCATCTAAATAATTATCCATTTTTAATTTTTAAAAATTAGTAATTTCATAAAATAAATAGAATAAAATGTGGCATTCATAGGAACCTTTGCTTTTCTTTACCAAGTTTCGAATATAAATAAATCATAATGTGAAATGATAATAATAACGTGAACTACAATAATGAACATCCACTAGGAACCCCCAAAATCCGGTGTCACAAGTGCATGAGCATCTACTAGGAAGTACAATAACAATACAACATCTGTCTGGAATACAAGATAGATATGATAAAGTAAACAATTATGATGGAAACTCTGTGTGTTGTGAATCATAGCATGGAAATGCAGCTCACCATAAAGTCCCCTCAACAGCTGCACTTATGCGCCCAAATGGACACCAAATGAACCTGTCAGATCCTGCACATTTAGTGCAGAAGTACAGCATGAGTACATAAATCAATGTGTACCCAATAAGTATCTAGCCTAACCACGAAGAGGCAGTGATGAGGGGTCGACATTGACACTTACTAGTGGTCCAGTAAATCAAATATAGATAAGTAGAGAAGTATGAAACATGGTAAGTAAACAATGAGTACGGATGTAGGCAAATAATATGATCTACACCTGAAAAGTGAATGCAAAGTCCTCAAATACTGGATACCTCTCAAATGGAGTACGTAATGGTCAACACCAAATCAACGGTCACATCTCAAGTTTGGAAAACTTATGCGTACGCGGACTTCTTATCAAGTATTTCGCACGATTCTGCCGAGGCGAGCGGCCCGATCCCATAAGAGTGTTTCATAGAAATGTCGAGGCGAACGGACGATCCCATAAGAGTGTGATGCATAATCCTACCGAAGCGATCGACTTGGTCCCATAATAGTGTGATACATAGCCATGCCAAGGAGAACAACCTGATCCCATAAGAGTGATACATAATCCTGTCGAGACGAACAATCCTATCCCATAAGAATATGTTACTTTGCCAAGATGAACGACCCGATCCCATTAGAATAAGAAGCTTTAACAGGTCCATGACCCCACTCACGAATATATGTGTGAGTTTTGAAATTTTAAGGAAACCTTTTGATGAATACGCACAACGCGGAAGAAATTCGTAATGGAAGCACAATTTCTACGGCTAATCAAGTAGCTCATCAAATGACTAAAATAGTGAGTCCATTACTCTATGCGAGTCTAGTCTATGGTCATAATGCGACTCAGAGTAAGTAAACATGCAAGAATAACTCAAATAGTACAACTAAAGCATGTCATGAATCTAAGTCTACCCGGACATAATAAGAAATTCTAACATACACACGGACACTCATCACTTCATATGTG
Organism: Nicotiana tomentosiformis; assembly: GCF_000390325.3. Classification (NCBI taxonomy): domain Eukaryota; kingdom Viridiplantae; phylum Streptophyta; class Magnoliopsida; order Solanales; family Solanaceae; genus Nicotiana; species Nicotiana tomentosiformis. The sequence goes on along the minus strand of NC_090817.1, from coordinate 72,811,209 downwards.
CGTAGATCCCACAACCTGTAGCATATAATAAGAATAACACCTACGGGGTAAATACCCCCTCACAAGGTTAGGCAGGAGACTTACCTCGCTCTAAAGTTCCATAACTGGCTCCAACGCCTCTCTAGCACCTCAAACAAATGCCCACCGATCAGAAAATAGTCAAACAATCATGAACACCAATAAAAATATACTTAAACACTCATAATTAATTAATTTATAAAAATTCCCAACTTCGCTAGAAAAGTCAGCAAAGTTAACCCCTGGCCCACGTGCTCGGTTTTCTAAAATCTTCAAAGAAAAACACTACCCATAACATTACGAACTCAAATATATAATTTATTCACAATTCCATGTCCAATTTCGTTGTCAAAATCCAAAAATACTGAATTTTAGGTTTTTTCCCAAATACCACAATTTCTACAAAATTTCATGTTTAAATCCTTGTAGAACCCATGTAATTAACTAAAAATATGTGGAAATTACTTACCTTGCCATAGATGATAAAAATCTCCTCTTCAAGCGCTCCAAAATTGCCCATACAAGTGAAAATGAGAGAAAAATGAACCACATCCCGTATAAAATCAAGTCTGCCCAGGCCTGCTCTTCTTCGCGATTGGTGAAAAAGCCTCGTGATCGCGAAGGCTAACTCCTCCCAGCTGCCCAACTACTCTTCGCATTCGCGACCACCTAATCGCATTCGCGATGCCCCGCTGACCCTGCTCTTTGCGTCCCCGCTTCACCCCTCGCGTTCGCGAAGGCCTTCTACCTCGCAGCCACCCAGCTCCCAGCCTTCTTCGCGTTCGCGAAGCAGGACAAGGTCCTTCTCCGCGTTCGCGTGAGCCTCCTCGCGTTAGCAAAGAGAAAAATAAGGGCCCTTCATCAGCCTTCTTCGCGATCGCGGGACTATCTTAGCGATCGCGAAGCACACCAGCACACCAACAACATCAAAACATCGAAACTTGGTCCGAAACCACCCCGAATCACACCCAAGGCCCCGTCCAATCACACCAACAAGTCCCAATACCCTGTCCAAACTTATCCAAAGGCTAGAAACGCCACGAATAATATCAAAATCATAAATCGACGATCAAAATATTTCTTTCAATTTTCAAACATTTAAACTTTGACGAACGCACCCGAACCATATCAAAACATTCCAGAATGATGTCAAACTCTACGTACAAATCATAAATCACGTTACGAACCTATTCCAAGGCTCGGTATCCCAAATGAATATCGATAATGCCAAAGTCTACTTCAAACCAAACATAGAAAATTCTAAAACCTTCAAAATGCCAGCTTTCCATAATAAGCCCGAAACTCAACCCGAACATACATCTAAGTCCGAAATCATCATACAGACCTATTGGAACCTTCAAATTCTGATTCCGAGGTAGTTTATCCAAAAGTCAAACCTTGGTCATCCCTTCCAACTTAAAGCTTTCGAATTAAGAATTTTTCTTCCAAATCAACTCCGAACTTCCCGAATTTCAATTTCGACCACACGTATAAGTCATAAAACATGAAGTGAAGCTATTGAAGACCTCAAACTGCTGAACGATGAACTAGAGATCAAAACGACCGGTTGGGTTGTTACAGGGGCCCTGTTCCGACCATAGTACATCCATCAATAAAGGCCTATAGACATATCCTGTCAGTTAATGTAGTATGTTGGGCTTGTAGGCCTTGTATTTATTTATTTTTGGTTTGTCAGTTGAACTTTTTATGACAGTCTTGCCGGCCCAACTTTATATTGATGTTCAGTTAGAGCTAGTCTCCATTTAGTTTTATATTTTGTTTCACAAATTGTCCAACAATATGGCCTTATGGCCAAAGTATCACATTGTATGTCTAGAGACCCTTAGTCTCAGGTTGGTACGCTCGGTCAAGTGAGGCACCGGGTGCCGGTCTCGCTTCCCAGGTTTGGGGCGTGACAAATTTAGTATCCGAGCAGTTCTATCCTACAGAGTCTACAAGTCGTGTCTAATAGAGCCTTGTTTATAGATGTGTTGTGCACCACATTATATAAACAGGAAGATACAAGACATTTAGGAGTCTGTTTCCCTTTTTTTCAAATCTAAATCGTGCCATAGAGTTAAGTCATAAGAGTTTGAGGCAGGACTTATGTTTGTTAATGATATAGAGATGCTTGCAATTAGAAAAATTATAGCTAGCTAGAGGGATAGTACAACAATAGGTAAGGGCACTAATAGAGAGAGACTTCTTGACGACGTGGCCCTGTTTGAGGCCCTATCAGATTGTGCACACCAGATGTGCGAATTTCCAGCTTAATACCCTAAGATGGGAATATTAAACACACCTCGTGAATAGAAAGCCATGGGAGTATCTGAAGGTAAAAGTATAAGTTTCAATAGGTAATAGAAGCTAGGTGAAGTAGGGTACGAGGTACCCAGTTAGTGAAGATTATCAGTATTTACAATTCATGCAGAGAAATATAAGAATTCTGAGTTACCTTCAAGAGTAATTTAGGTATGTACAACTGGCCACACCCATCTCAGTTATGCCCTATATGAGCTAAACAGATATAATTTAAGAGAATGATGGGATATTAGGATGTAGCTGGGTTAGAGTAACCCAAAATGTTGGATGGATTGTTAGCGTTAGATGACATTTCCAAAGGATATTGTAAACATGATAATAGTTTTCTTTTTGATACACCCAGGTGGTGCACTCTAGAATAGTACAGTCCTATATGAATTCCAGAATGTTCAGAAAATTGAGAAGATATGCATTGGCATCCTAGGATGGATAAATATTTACCTTAGTATGACTTCCGTCCCTAGTAAAGAGAGAATATTAGTTGACTCGAAGAGCCAGTGAGATTGAGCAAGGGGAGCTAAAGTGAAAGAATGTTTCGTTGAAGTTTTCAGAATAAGGTAATAGACAAAAATATTAGCAGGTGAATAAAAAAAGAGTAATTAAATCATTTGGAGTAAGATGTGATAATTGGGTGATAACAGTAAATAAAAAATATGACAGGATGATATAGTCTATAGTCAAGTGCCGGAAAAGACAAGAGAAGACACGCCTTAAGACAATAAAAGAGTATAAGCCATAAAGTCATATCCTCATTTCGAGAAAAGAGTTAATGACTCCAACGTGATTACCAGAAGGAAAATTTAGACCCTGGAGTAATAGATTTCAGTATGGGCTAGTGAACAAGATAAACTGAACATGAATTAGGGATCAGAAGATGTGATAATAGTCGACATTAAGAGAATCTTCGCGTTCCGGCAATAATAGAATGGATAACAGAAGAATAACCTTTAAAGGTCATTCAAGAAGGCGCTTCCCTAAAACAAGCAATGCGAGCAGAGTTAAGCTTAAGGGGCTAAGTGTGCCAGTTACACTAGGTGTCACGCTCGTGCACAAGAAATTTAGTTATCCTTGGTACAAAAGGTTACCGCGAGGCGAGTAAGAGTCAGTAAAGATGTGAAAAGGCGCCAAAGATGAGGAGGTAAAACATTTATAGTAGTTCAGGTAACTATCGAATGGTAAAGGAAGAATGCAGTAAAAAGGTGAATGGGGTGAGATTGCATTTATTCAGATCCTACAAATATGTTATGAATCTAGAATATTCTGCAAACACGGCATTGGGGAGAGGCAGTAAGGGTTCCCGCCTAGGATGTTATTGATTAATAAGTGTGAATGAACACTTGATACATAAGGAGCCAGTGTGAGAGGTAAGTTAAGACAAAAAAAAAATTACCCAAGAGAGGTTACACAAAATATAGATATGAGCATTGACCGATGAGTGGTTAATTGATTTAGGAAAAGCCTAGTTATGGCTAGACAAAAGGTCTAAGATAAATTAGCAGATCATGAAAGACAAATGAAGTGAAACCCAACATAGGAAATTTAGTCTCGTAGATACGAGATGGTAATCTTGGAGAAATATTCAGATAGGAGCCGGGGTAGTTAAAGGTACCGTATAAGTGTTATGAAAATAAAGAGAGTGTCAATGGGTAGACAGTCAAAATTTCAGTTTAGAAGTAACCCTACGAGCATATGGGTGCGGAGGTAAGTAACTAAGGATAATTATAGTTGAGTAAGAACATAAAAAATTCCATCGGATATAAAATGTAATAAGCTCGCAGCTTTACAAGAGTCAGAGGGTCTCCCCTAAGTACTACAACAAAAGACTAGCTAAGGAAATAAGGAAGAAGGCTTCAACCTAAGCATAGTAACTTGAAGAAGAAATGGTCTTGTACTAACAGTCTCGCTGCAACATTGTATGCACTCCGTAAGAAAGTGGCACCTATAGTGGCTAATGAACGGGATGTAAAAATCAAAAGTGATATTTGAAATCATACGAGTTACAGGAAATTTCAATATTTGTGAGCACTAAGATAAGCCAAGTATTTATGCAGCAAGTGGCAGAACGACCAGAAAAAGTAATTGCTTATGTTTAAAGACAACTGAGACGGAATGAAAGGAAATCTATGATGCTAGCAAGTTAAAGGATGGTCATGGGTAGTATAAATAGATATGTGTAGGTTTCAAGATAAAGTATGGTAGAGTGACAAGGTTTTAGGTAGATAGGAGTAAGGATAAGGAAAGGTGATTAAGAAGATGACAAGAATAGTTAGGTCCTCGGGATTAAGCCCATTAAATAAGAGAGCTGATGGTTTCTGTAAGTTATAGAAAGCTCAGTATAGCCTGAACAAACTCGAAGGAGTCTAAGACTAAGAGAATTTAGAAGAGATGAAATGCTGCCTTGGTAGTAAAATAAGGGTATAATTGTGATAGATAAGAGGATGACGTTTAGACCTTTGATTGGGTAATGATTCAAAGAAAAAGGATTTCATGAATCATATGGAATTAGAGTACCCCCCATAAGATGAACCACGTCGGGATGCTATGAAATACGTTTATGGAAGTATAATATCATCCCTAGGTGGATCAGGTAAATCACTTCAGATGTTCCCGATTAGACGCGAGCCCTAGTGACACAGTATTACGTAAGAGATTTCAAGTTATCAGTGGTAGATTATAGATCAACATTAAGGTGAATCAATAATATATGGATAAAAGTTCCAAATTATGAGAGGAGATTAGGATGTCATTCAAAGAACAACAGCAGAAGCATCGAATTTTGGAATATCCAGATAACCAATATCTAAGAACTACTGAAAAATCAAATTCCAATCCTAAAGCTGCAAAGCTGACCAGAAACTCTATCTCTACTGATACTGGGCAAAATGCCACAGGGACAAAATAAAGTACCATTGACTGGGTTCAAAGGAGCTTTGGAATGCATAAGGAAACACTTAATGTGACCCTCAATCACTCATGTCAAGAAATACCATCTCAGACATTTGTGGAATCACCTAATTCAAATGGAAAAACTACAAGCTCTATACAACTAGGGAGAGGTGAAGTAAGTTCAGAGGTACATACAAGACTAAGACTTGATGATCAAAGAGTTAATTCAATGCCAGCATAGGTTAATACAGAGGTATCTAGGAAGGCTTTGGACAACAACAAAACTGGGGAACTAGTAGCCAACGTTGAAGGTGCAATGGTAATATTACCAGACAAGGAGCAGGTCAGTACTGCTGATGCAGAGACAGATCACTGTCACACCCCTTTTTATTCACCTTAACCCTCTTTAAAAGATAAAAAGTGATTTTAAAGCTCAAAGGATTCCAATTTGAAAAATGACAAAAGATGTGTTAAAAAAGATTTCTTAGAGTCACCACTTGACATTTGATTTTGATGTGTCAAGTCACCATTTTTAAAAATAATAATTTTTTCCTTTAAAATACATTTAGACTCTTAAACAAATTCTGTACCAGAGATTCTAAGTAAGGGGGTTCATTTGACTCGGGGAGAAGGTGTTAGGCATTCCCCAAATCCCGTGAAGCTCACGTCACAGTTGCATACATGATCTAGTTGGCTTTAAAGGCTACTCTAATTGAGGTTAAATACACAAAAATAAAATAGACATAAAAAGGTTCGAGGTTGTCCCCACCTAATAAAGGAAGATAAAATAAAAATAAAAATAAAAATAATAATACTACAATCTTATATTACGCCTCCTCAATGTCGTCCCGTCTTTGGCCTCCAATTACTTGATACTACGGGGTATTTCCCGGATAAAATAATAACTAAGGGACTACGTCTAACCTCAATAAATAAATAAACAACCTAACATTTGGCTACCCAAGTGTTGACGGCCTAACATGCTCCTAGCGATCGAATTAATAAAGCAAAATAAAGAACTAAAAAGAATCATCTAAAGTTCAAATTATTAGAATCGGTCAGTTCTCTGCCATAACCATTTTTCCTTAAGAAGTTCAAATATGTTTTTGCTCTTTAAATCTGACAGACTCCCACGGCCCATTTATCATTATAACCTATGAATAAGACCTATTTTTATTATCTAAACTTTGTTTAACAATGAATAACTCCCATCTTCCCAAACTAAAGTAAATACATCAACTTAATCACATCACCCAAAAATCATATGCCAAACAAACGAAATGTAATAAAAAATTTAGGGATGGACCTCAGTTGATATTATTAAACACAGAACCCAACAAGATGGACGAGCTTAGACCGGATCCTTGCACGCCACCTCGGACGGACCTCGACTCTTTACCGATGATTGAAACGGATGACTGCTGCCACCGAAATTTCCGCCGGGAAAACTGGGTTCATCGGCAAGATGAAGTTGACAGCAGAAACTCGATTTTATGTGGTTTTCAAGGTGTTTGAAGGTTGTTTCGATGGAGGCAGTGACTGGTTTTAGAACTTATTTAAAGTGGTAAATTTACATGGTATGTTAAGAGTGGTATTGGCTCATTTTTTGAATGATAGGCATGATATGGGTGTTGTTAATTCCTGAAAAATGGAAGATCCCGAGACTCAGACGTTTGGTGAAAGGTTTTATGATGCAGGAATTAATTTCTTCTCATAATCTCTCCTCTTTTTTTCTCTGTCCGTTCCCCTCACTCTCACTCCTTAAAATCCTCTCTCCCCGTCAAAAGTGTTGCCCCCACTCAAACTCTCTCTCCCGAAAATCCTCTCCTCCCCTTAAAGTCTTGTCCCCACTTCCTCTCTCTTCGCTTTCCGTTCCCTCTCTGTGTGTGAATATGTCCCCGTTTCTTTTTGAAATTCTTGGGCAAGAAGAAAGAAAAATGGATGAAAATGTGTGGACCCCTCTGCCATGTGATTGTGTGTGCTTTTGTGCGTATGAGTGAATTGTGAGATTGTGCAAAGGAGTTTGTTATCCAATTTTGTCTTTTTGTGAGGGTTCCACATATAAAGAGTAAAAATAATTTTTCTTTCATTAATTAATTCCCCTACTTTTCCTTTTGATATAGGAAAGAAACGTGAGTGTGACTCCAAAACAGTTTCCTTCCTCTTTCTCTTTTGAAAACCAAAAATAGGAAGATTTAGACTAAACTATTGAATCATAATGCCATAAAATCCTAAAGAAAACGTGACTTTATTTGGAATTTTTATTTTTATGAGAAGTAACATGAACTAAATTAACTAAAACAAAGAATGATATTTTTGTAGTTTTCATTTTTAGGGAAAATGAAGGAAAAAGGTCAAAAATAGGCAAAGTACCAATTTTAGAACCAAAAGAAACATCTAAGCGCTTAAAATGGGTAAAATTTCGGGGAGGGTAAAAAATTACATGTCTACAACTGCCTCTCTTTGGCTAGAAACACGAAGTGTTTTTTAGACAAAGAAAAGACAAGACAAGTTCTTGACCCGACCTTTATTTAAAAGAGAATAAAACTAAAAGAAAGGAGAATGTGACCGAGCCCTGGTATCTGAGCTGTCTACATATCCTTTGTTATAAAGGAATCACGCCACGTGTATTTTAGAAGTAAGAAGAGTGTAGAAAGATACTGAGGTGGGGAGTCGAGTGAAGTGCCGTCAAGGTTCCGGTCTGCTGTTCCTGTCTTTACATCAAAATAAAACCAAATAAGATAAACTTTACAAGAAAAACTAGAAAATTCTATCTACTCTTCTATCTAGAATCTTTTCGTGGTCTTGTTATGCATATGAAAATGTTGACTCACGTTCTCAAGGCGAGCTTCTACTACTTTCAATTTGAATTGACCCTATTCTTCAGGCGGGATCCTGATGCTTCTTTCTTGAACTTGGAAATTAAAAATTGACACTATTTTTCAGGTTGTTTCTTGTTACCCGAACTTGAATGCAACATGAAACTTGACCCTATTCTTCAGGCGGGCTCCTGCTGTTTGAACTGGAAGTAGACTCGAGCTTGAAACCGATTTTTGAAGTAAATACCCTCATTCTCTAGGTAGGCTCCAGTTATCGACTTGAAACTTGAAATAAAATCTAAACGGAATGCCCTAGTTCTCTAGGTGGGCACCTGCAATTACAGCGAAACAGACAAAACAAAGAAAATATTCTGCCCCAGTTTGTATCAGAAACATTTGTGAGTGTTAGTTGAATGCCATTATCCAGGAGGGTCCTGAAAATTTAAAATTAAGTCTCATTATTGAGTAGGGTCCTTAAAATGTAAAACTAAATCCCATTATCTAGGAGGGTCCTGAAAACTTAAAACTAAATCCCATTATCCAGGAGGGTCCTAAAAACATTAAACTAAATTCCATTATCTGGAAGGGTCCTGAAAATTTAAAACTAAATCCCTTTATCCAGGAGGGTCCTGAAAACTTAAAACTAAATCCCATTATCCAGGAGGGTTCTGAAAGCTTAAAATTAAATCCCATTATCCAGGAGGGTCCTGAAAGCTTAAAACTAAATCCCATTAGCCATGAGGGTCCTAAAAACTAAAAATTAAATCCCATTATCCAGGAGGGTCCTGAAAACTAAAAACTAAATTCCATTATCCAGGAGTGTCCTGAAAACTTGAAAACTAAATCCCATTATCCAGGAGGGTCCTGAAAACTTAAAACAAAATCCCATTATCTAGGAAGGTCCTGAAAGCTTAAAACTAAATTCCATTATCCAGGAGGGTCCTGAAAGCCTAAAACTAAATCCCATTATCCATGAGGGTCCTGAAAATTTAAAACTAAATCCCATTATCCAGGAGGGTCCTAAAAACTTTAAATCCCATTATCCAGGAGGGTCCTGAAAACTTTAAATCCCATTATCCAGGAGGGTCTTGAAAACTTAAAACTAAATCTCATTATCCAGGAGGGTCCTGAAAGCTTAAAACTAGATCCCATTATCCATGAGGGTCCTGAAAGCCTAAAACTAAATCCCATTATCTAGGAGGGTCTTGAAAACTTAAAACTAAATCTCATTATCCAGGAGGGTCATGAAAACTTAAAACTAAATCCATTATCCATGAGGGTCCTGAAAACTAAAAACTAAATCCCATTATCCAGGAGGGTCCTGAAAATTTAAAACTAAATCACATTATCCAGGAGGGTCCTGAAAACTTAAAAACTAAATCCCATTATCCAGGAGGGTCCTGAAAACTAAAAACAAAATTCCATTATCCTGGAAGGTCCTGAAAGCTTAAAACTAAATCACATTATCTAGGAGGGTCCTGAAAGCCTAAAACTAAATCTCATTATCCAGGAGGATCCTAAAAATTTAAAACTAAATCCCATTATCTAGGAGGGTCCTGAAAACTTAAAACTAAATCCCATTATCCAGGAGGGTCCTGAAAGCTTAAAATTAAATCTCATTATCCAGGAGGGTCCTAAAAGCTTAAAACTAACTCCTATTATCTAGGAGGGTCCTGAAAGCTTAAAACTAAATCCCATTATCCAGGAGGGTCATGAAAGCTTAAAACTAAATCCCATTATCCAGGAGGGTCCTGAAAACTTAAAACTAAATTACATTATTCAGGAAGGTCCTGAAGAATAAAAAATGAACTTACTTGAAACATGTTTTCCTTATGGAGGATCTCTATAGAACGAACAAAATTTCTTGCCCCTATTTCAAACAAAGAAAATCTTGTTAGTTTGACAATGTGGTGGTTAGTTTGTGGCATCATTGCTGAAGGTATCTGCTTCTGCCACTGCCATGCTTCATTCTGATTAGTTGCTTTGGGCTAACAAGGAATTGTTTGACGTTCTAATTGAACTTCAACCACAAAAACCTATGAATGACCCGAATCCTTTACACTCAGTTGTTGCATTGTGTTTTCATTCTGATAATTGCTGAATCTTTGTATTTTCTCAAAATTTAAGAATAACTTGATTCCTTGAACTTCAGCTATTACCATATTGCTCATTCTGAATCATGTCACTGGTGATGTGCTTGGCCGAGCTTTGCCTTGTGCAATCAAGAAGTCGGTAGTAGACTTTGAAGTTCTTTCTTGCTTGCTTTAACAAGACTCACTTGAAAGAGACACAAAGAAACATAACCAAAAGATCAAAGTGAAGTGTTTTTTGGCAAAAAGGAACAAAAGGAAAGGTTTGAACAAATATGACTATTTGGAGAAGAGGGAAAAGAGATTTATCTGAGTGAAGATGCCGGCTCCAATGATCATGACATGCATTTCGGATTGATCAGCCTAATCCGTCCAACGAATCACACTTCAATTTGCGTCATGCTTTCATACTTCGAAGACGAGTTTTCAATGATCAAATTTCTCTGTAAAGTCATAAACCTCATTCGACTTGTAGTGCCCCGAAAGATTTTCACCAACAAGCCTCTCTCATTTTTTCATCTCACAACTCACTGTCGCCTTACGGTGCCCGCGAGGGTTTTCACCAATAAGACTCTCTCATTTTATTCATTTTTGTTCCCATGAAAAAAGTGCCTCTCATGATGTAAGAAACTCATACCTCTATCTCACGCTTGACTTGGCATCCTCAAAGATTGATCGGAAGGTCTTTCTTTGGACCGTAATGTGGGATTTTGGTCAAGGTTAGGAAGAAAGGATGACATGAAAGCTCAAAATAATTTAAGATGAAAGGGTTTAAAATTACAACTTTTGGAATAAGATCTTTTTCCAAAACTAAAACTTCTGCCCCGGTTTCTTTTAGTTTGGAGAATTTTTGATTTTTATTTTGATGGGACCGAACCTCAGAGTAAGGCTGCCTACGTATCCTTAAAAGGAATCAGGTCAAATGTAGTTCCAACCTTCCTTCTTTTTTTCCCTTTCTTCTTCTTCTTCTTCTTCTTCTTCTTCTTCTTCTTCTTCTTCTTCTTCTTCTTCTTCTTCTTCTTCTTCTTCTTTTTCTTCTTATTTTCTTTTCTTCCTTTTTTTTCTTTTCTTTTCTATTTTCTAACTCTACTTCTGATTCCAAAAGAGGGTTATGAAAGAAAATAAAATAAGGCTCAAACGTGGTAACAAAGGATAAAAGTATTTGGATAGAAGAATAAAATGCCTTCGCCATACCAAACTTTGAAAATTTTAAGTACAAAACATGTGATTAAAGATGAGCTAAGAAATCATACATAGTATCTTTTGACTGCATCAGAATTGATAGCCATTTCCATAACTTTTTCTTCTATGTCTGTTAAATACAAAGCACCATTGGGCAACACTATTGTCACGGTGAACGACCCCTTATTGTTGTATGCTCTTGACATTCTTTTCTAATACAATTGACCATGACACACTACTGCCAATATTCTCTCATCAATCAAACTCAGCTGCTCTATCCGGGTTTTAACCTACTCATCATCATCAATTTCAACTTCAGCGACAATTTAAAGGGACGAGGTCTCAACCTCTTTTTTCCCCTCAAATACTGCTTCTTTATCATATTCAACTTCTTGGTTCATTATTTCAAGACTAGACTGGCTTTTAAGATTTGGCTAAAAATTCCTCATGCATGTCATGTCATTGGAACCAACATAAAAAGAACTACACAAAAGAAAAAAGAAAATGAAACACACATTAGGAATAACGGAAAACAAAAAACTGCATTTCATCGAGAATAAATGGATAAAAGGGTTTGAATATCAAAATAAGCAAAAGTAAAATATGGGTTACAACCCTGAACTAACCCAGATAATAGAAGGAAAAACAAAGCAAACTACCAAAACACCTTCCTAGTGGGGAGAGGAGTAGCTTCCCAATTGCTAAGTTTCGCATTCGGTCCAACATGCTGCACATCTGTGTTGCTAGAACCTTCCCCAATTTCAACCATATCAACCTCAGCAAATAGACTTTGCGAGCTCTTGATCAGCTCTTCACCACCTTCAATTACTGGTTTCGGGACTGATTATATTGAAAGTTTTGTAACCCCCGACTTGATAAAAGACTTAGAGATGTGCGGGACAGGCTTGGTAGAATTCCCAGACTTCCCATCCTTACGAACCATTTCAATCATGTGTATCTCTGCATGGGCTGGAAAAGGATTCTGGTTGATGTTTGGCGCATTCGAGCTTTGTACTACAATTTGATTTGTATCAATGAGATCTTGGATTGCTCTTTTCAAATGCCAACACTTCTCTATGTCGTGCCCCGAGGCATCAAAACAATATGCGCACCTCAGAGAATAATCAAGGTTCTTTGGGGTGGATTTGGTATCTTTGCCTCAATTTGCCTTAGCACGTCCAATTTCCTCAACCTTTGAAACAAACTGGCTTTGGACTCTCCCAGATGGGTGAAGGTTTCTTTCCATTGATGACTCTCTCTTTTATACTCCAGCCTTGGTTGAATTTTCGGACCAGTAGGGTTTTGGTAGGGTTGTAGGGGTGAATAAGGGTTTTGTGGAGCTGGCGCACACCACTGCGGGTAAGGATGAGGTTGGGCATATGATTGTGCATGATGAACATGGTATGGGGGAGGTCGAATTACGTATTGAGGATCTGGTGGTGGGAAATAATGTTGGAGTGGATTATATGGGGCTTGGGTGTAGGTTTGTGGTTGGGGACGAGGCTGAGTGTACTAGTGAGGTAGACCCCTTGGACCACGTCGTGCTCGCGAAACAACCATAGCAACATCATCCATTCTCTTCTTACCCAACAAGCTTCCTGTGCCATTCTGAATTGCTTGTGTGTTTGCTTTCAAGGTGGAATAGCTCATGATCTTGCTCGACTTGAGTCCATATTCCACCATTTTCCCATCTTTAACACATCGTTAAAAGGCTTACCTATAGCTGAGATCAAGTGGCCAAAGTATGTAGGCTCTTGTGCTTGAAGAAAGTACTTGACCATCTCGTCTTCTTCCATCGGAGGATTGACCCGGGAAGCTTGTTCCCTCCATCTGAGCCCGTATCCCCTAAAGCTTTCATTAGGCTTCTTTTCTATATTGGTAAAGGACAGGCGATCTGGGACAATATCTATATTATACTGAAAGTGTCGGGCAAAGGCCTGAGCCATATCATCCCATGTATACCACCTGCTAGCATCTTGACAGGTGTACCATTCCAAGGCTTCCCCACTCAAACTCTGACTGAAATAGGCCATCAAAAGCTTGTCCTTCCCACCAGCGCCTCTCATCTTACTACAATAACCTCTCAAATGGGCCACGAGATCTCTATGTCCGTCATACAAATCAAACTTTGGCATTTTGAACCCGACGGGCAATTGAACGTCAAGGAACAAGCACAAGTTCTTGTAAGATACATTTACTTGGTTTCATATCCCTTGCATGTTCCTTACAGATTGCTCTAAACTCTTCACCTTCCTGAATATCTCATCTTTCTCCACATACTTAGCGGGCTTCTCGGTTTCAACAAGAGGCTCAAAGTGAGGGGTATAACAATAGGGATCCGGGACCTTGAAAGTTGGTTCTGGAGCATAGTATTGGGCATCGGGAAATTTGAACACGGGTTCACTAGAAGATCGATGGATGGTAGCTTGCGGAGGAGCTACAAGAACATGAGTGGATGTTAGAGTGTGATATGAGGTTGTTTTGGCTGGTGGAGCATGGGAAGGCTGGGAAGAGGTGCCAGGGTAGTTGTGATAAGGGGTAAAGGCTGGAGCATATTATGGGGAAAATTCAACAGTGGTAGGAATCTGGCCTTGTGATAGTGGTGGGATGGTGGCAGGGTTTTCAGTGTAGTTAGTGGAAAATGAGGGTGGAGGATGCCCACTAATCCAAGCTTGATACATATCTGTTGTTTCAACCTTTTAACATCTTCATTCAACTCAGATTCTGACTCCACAATCTCGTTTGATGGATCAACAACACATGTGTCCAATTCTTTGCTAGTCATGACTGCCTTGCTCTTTGACCTAGTGTTGTATGGATGACTCGCCAGAGTGACACAAACTAACCACCTTCCTGTTTTATAATAATAAAGATAATGAAGAGGAGCAAAACAAAGCCAACAGGTTAGTGTTAGGGCATTTATCAGATCACATTACGTGCAATGCACCTAGCAACAATTAACGGTTCTAGAATGACTTTGACGGTCGCAAGTTCATATGACATCATCCCGATTTGCTTGTTCCAACCTTCATTTTTTTTATTTTCTTTTAACGCTCCCTGGTTTACACCATTTTCTTTCCTCTCTTTTCTTTCTGCTTACCATTCTTTTCTTTCCGCTCATTTCTCATATCCCAAAACTTCATATTTTTTTTCCTTTAATTTTAAAAATAATTCGATCGAACCCGATGTAGGTTGCCTATGTATCATGTTCCACATGAATCAGACCAAGCGTAGTTCTGGAGGATTGGATATGGGAGAAAGCTTTGAAAAATACAACTAATTGGAAAAACTATACTATTTTTTTGTCTTCTTTTTTAAAAAATGATAAAAAAATGTAATTTTTTTTTTGTAATTTTTCTTTCTTTTTAGAAAATGGGGCAATAAAACTAAAACTGATAAAACCCTCAATATTCTCTCTTACTACATTTTTCACTCTTCTTTCCCAAATATCAGTCCGCTAAATGACCTTTCTACCATCAAAGATGCGACATTTAGCACATAGGATGATTGAATGTCCTTGTGGGCCAACGGGCCCATTTGACACAATTTGGACAAATTTCCTACAAAGGAACATGGTACCTAGGACCGGGCCCTACTACGTCATAATGATATGATGCACATAATCGTGGCCTAAAGACTAACCTATATTTGGGTTCACTAACAAGGCAATCCGGGGGAGCGTATGGTCGATGGTGGCTGTTCAAGCTTTCCACCCACTCCATACGTCCGACACCCCCCCCCCCTTCTCTTAAAATAAGGGTGACTTAACAAAGCGTTCGTGTATGCGACGCGTACTACGAGACTTGTTGTAGAAAGAATTGACCCAGGGTTATGCAAGTGATGACAGTTATTAAGCAGTAACACATAAAAGGAAAAACTGTAAACAAATAAACAATTAGAAAATAATAAAACAAAATAAACAAAATACAAATCAAACAAAGCAATTAAAGAACATAAAACCTCAACCGAATATTCTAAAAATCCAACAAGATCAAGTATCAGTTTGAATCCTTCAGCTCCCCAGCAGAGTCGCCAAAGCTGTCACACCCTTTTTTATTCACCGTAACCCTCTTTAAAAGGTAAAAAGTGATTTTAAAGCTCAAAGGGTTCCCATTTGAAAAATGACAAAAGATGTGTTAAAAAGGATTTCTCAGAGTCGCCACTTGACATTTGATTTTGATGTGTCAAGTCACCGTTTTAAAAAAATATAATTTTTCCCTTTAAAACACATTTAGACTCTAAAACAAATTCTGCACTAGAGATTCTAAGTAAGGGGGTTCATTTGACTCGGGAAGAAGGTGTTAGGCATTTCCCAAATCCCGTGAAGGTCACGGTTGCATACATGATCTAGTTGGCTTTAAAGGCTACTCTAATTGAGGTTAAATACACACAAAAATAAAATAGACATAAAAAGGTTCGAGGTTGTCCCCACATAAAAAAGGAAAATAAAATAAAAATAACAATAAAAATACTACAATCCTATATTACGCCTTCTCAATGTCGTCCCATCTTTGGCCTCCAATTACATGATACTACGGGTTATTCCCCGGATAAAATAACAACTAAGGGACAACCTCTAACCTCGAAAAATAAATAAACGACCTAACATTTGCCTACCCAACTGTTGACGGCCTAACATGCTCCTAGCGATCGAATTGATAAAGCAAAATAAAGAACTAACAAGAATCATCTAAAGCTCAAATTATTAGAATCGGTCAGTTCTCTAGCATAACCATTTTTCCTTAAGAAGTTCAAATCTATTTTTGCTCTTTAAATCTGACAGACTCCCACGACCCATTTATCATTGTAACCTATGAATTAGACCTAATTTCTTTAACTAAACTTTGTTTAATAATGCATAACCCACATCTACCCAAACTAAAGTAAATACATCAACTTAATCACATCACCCAAAAATCATATGCCAAACAAACGAAATATAATAGAAAACTTAGGGATGGACCTCAGTTGATATTATTAAACACAGAACCCGACAAGATGGATGAGCTTAGACTGGATCCTTGCACGTCACCTCGGACGGACCTCGACTCTCTACCGATGACTGAAACGGATGACTGCTGCCATCGGAATTTCCGCCGGGAAAACTGGGTTCATCGGCAAGATGGAGTTGACAGTAGACACTCGATTTTATGTGGTTTTCATGGTGTTTGAAGGTAGTTTCGATGAAGGTAGTGACTGATTTTAGAACTTGTTTAATGTAGTAAATTTATATGGCATGTTAAGAGTGGTATTGTCTGGTTTTTTGATTAATAGGCAGGATATAGGTGTTGTTAATTCATGAAAAATGAAAGATCCCCAGACTCAAACGTTTGGTAAAAGGTTTTATGGTGCAGGAATTAATTACTTCTCCTGATCTCTCCTTTTTTTTTCTGTCCGTTCCCCTAACTCTCACTCCTTAAAATCCTCTCTCCTCGTCAAAAGATTTGCCCCCACTCAAAGTCTCTCTCCCGAAAATCCTCTCTTCCCCTCAAAGTCTTGTACCCACTCCCTCTCTCTCTCCTTTCCATTCCCTCTCTGTGTGTGAATATGTCCTTGTTTCTTTTTGAAATTCTTGGGCAAGAAGAAACAAAAATGGATAAAAATGTGTGGACCCCTCTGCCATGTGATTGTGTGTGCTTTTGTGCGTATGAGTGAATTGTGAGATTGTGCAAACGAGTTTGTTATCCCATTTTATCTTTTTGTGAGGGGTCCACATATAAAGAGTAGAAATAATTTTTCTTTCATTAATTAATTCTCCTACTTTCCCTTTTGATATAGGAAAGAAACACGAGTGTGATTCCAAAACAATTTCCTTCCTCTTTCTCTTTTGAAAACCAAAAATAGGAAGATTTAGACTAAACTATTGAATCATAATGCCATAAAATCCTAAAGAAAATGTGACTTTATTTGGGATTTTCATTTTTATGAGAAGTAACATGAACTAAATTAACTAAAACAAAGAAAGATATTTTTGTAGTTTTCATTTTTAGGGAAAATGAAGGAAAAGGTTCAAAAATAGGCAACGTACCAATTTTAGAACTAAAAGAAACATCTATGTGCTAAAAATGTGTAATCTTTCGGGGACGGTCAGAAATTACATGTCTACAATCACCATATACTTAGGCCAGGCTCTCAAAATGTAGATGGGAAGGATCCAACAATTGTGTATAAGCAAGTAGGGTCAGCCATAATTCCTAGGGAGTCAGCCGCAATTGATACACTGCCTATAGCAATTGCATCAGCCATTGGATCTCTAATGCAGATTCAAATCAATATACCACTGCAATCTCCTACTCAGATTATGCATGACATTATTGCACACAAGGATTTGCCTTTGGAAATTTATAAACCCTTGGGCACTAATGAACTACTAGAAGATAAAGGTGATGATGAATCTACAACTGTGAATTTCAAGTCTGTGGAAAGGGAAGGAGATTTGTCACCTAGGACTGCAGCTAAACATGGTATGAAAGGAAGGAAGCAAACTCATCACAAGGAACAACAACCTTCTACAAGAATACTGCCCAAGAGGGAAGCCTCTACCACTAGATAATGATTAAGACACTCATATGGAACATAAGGTCTGTTAAGACTCGGCAGGCCTTTCAGAGAGTTATTAACATGCAAAGGGAACATGGTTTTTTCGTTATAACACTCATGGATCCTTTCCAAAATCAGAGGCTTATTCAGAACTATAGGAGGAGACTAGGCATGGAAGTAGCAATATCTAATATCAATGGCAAGATATGGCTATTTCTTGATGTTGTGGTCCAGTGGGATGTGGTGATTGACACTGACTAATAACTTACTATCATGGTTTATCATCAAGATATTGATAAGCACATCATGATGACCTTTGTATATGCAAAGTGTTCATCCCTGGATAGATTAGAATTGTGGGATAATCTATACTACCTTGCTAGAGATATGGAATTACCTTGGGTAGTTGCAGGGACTTTAATGTGATTCTTAATGAAGAAGAGAAGATTAGTGGACTGCTAGTTTATCTTCCAGAATATGAAGATTTTGCCTTTTGTATAAACTCCTGTGACATGGGGTACAAAGGAAGTCCATTCACTTGGTGGAATGGGAGACCAAACTCAGAATGCATATTCAAAAGGTTGGACAAATTTTTTGTCAATGTGCCATTCCAGACTTTATTCCCTAATACAAAAGTGGAGCACCACATCAGAACAGGTTCTGACCATGCACCACTACTGATGAGTTGTGGTAAGCAGACCACTCAAATTGCCAAACCTTTCAAATTTCTGAATTTCTGAATAAAACATGCCTCTTTTATGGAGGTAGACAAAATTGGGTGGCTGATTTCACAGGTGACCCCTTCTTGATGTTCAAACATAAACTAAAAAGAGTTAAGATTACTCTTTCAAAATGGAGCAAGCTCACTTATGGGGATATCTTTAAACAACGGCTTTAAGAGAAGATGTGGTCAGAGTAAAGAAAATTCTATTTGAAGAAAAACCAACAATAGATAATAGAATTGTACTTCAAAAAGCACAATCTGAGTTAAAGAGATATCTGAGCATAGAGGAGTAGTATTGGAAACAAAAAGCATGAATGTCTTAGTTTTCATAAGGAGACAGAAATACTAGATTTTTTAACAACCATGTCAATGGTAAAAGGCAGAAGCTCCAACTGAATAGAATCCAGAATCATGATGGTGCTTGGATAGAGTCACAAGATCAACTGGTTGATGCAACACTAGAATTTTTCCAGAAGCATTTTACATAAGAAGATGACCCTACAAGCTCTGAGCTCCTAAGCAATGTACCTCCAATGGTGTCTAGTGATCAAAACTTAGAGCTTTGTAGAATTCCTAAAATTAAGGAGGTAAAGAAAACAATATTTGCATTGAGTGGTGATAGTGCAGGTCGTCCAGATGGTTTCACAAGAATTTTCTTTCAAGAATGTAGGGATATAATAGGGGAAGATATACATGAGATGCTGAAATTGTTTTATGGAGGAAGTCCTTTGCCTAAGTCTATAACGCACACAAACCTTGTCTTGCTGCCAAAAAACCCATAGGTTCAAACATTCATTGATCTCAGACCTACAAGCTTAAGCAATTTTATAAATAAAGTGATATCTAGAGTTGTTCATGATAGGCTGAAAAAAATACTGCCTTCTTTGATCTCTTCCAACCAGTCAGGATTTGTTAAGGGAAGAAGTATATTTGAAAATATTTTATTAACTCATGAGATTGCTACTGACATAAGGTTAAGGGGAAAACCAGCCAACGTAGTTATCAAATTTGACATGGAAAAGGCATATGATAGGGTCTCTTGGAAGTATTTAATGCATGTTCTGAGGAAAATAGAATTTGCATAATGCTTCATCAACATGGTGTGGAATCTACTATCTAAAAACCGATATTCTGTTCTGATTAATGGTCAAGCTTCAGGTTTCTTTCACTCAATAAGAGGTTTCAAGTAAGGGGATCCTCTCTCCCCAACCCTGTTCATACTCTATGCAGAGGTACTGTCTAGGTCTTTAAATAAGCTATTTAAAGACCAGAGATTCAAGGGCTTTGGCATGCCTAAGTGGACTGATCCATTGAATCATTTAGCCTACGCAGACGACACTATAATATTTGCTTCAGCTGATCCATACTCTTTAGAGAAGATTATAGAAGTCTTGTACAAGTACGAGCACATTTCTGGCCAAATGATCAATAAGACAAAGAGTTCCTTTTATTTGCACTCTACTGTGTCTGCAAGATTGTTCAACTCTGTAGATGCTATTACTGGATTCTCAAGGGGTGAGTTTCCATTCACTTATCTTGGCAGTCCAATAATCTGCACAAGAAGAAGGAAGGATTATTATAATGACTTGATTAAAAATATGAAGGCAAAGCTACACTCTTGGAAAGGGAAGTTACTGTCTTATGGGGGAAAATTACATTAATCACTAGTGTCCTACAAAGCATGACTACACATATCCTTTCTGTCCTTGATCCACCTTACAATATACTTGAACACCTTCATAAAACCTTTGCTAGGTTCTTCTGGAGTAACAAGGATGAAGGTAGAAGTAGACATTGGACAAAATGGCAAAATCTTTGCATACCAAAGGAAGAAGGGGGAGTAGGTTTTAGATCTCTGCATGATGTCTCTAGAGCTTTATTTGCCAAGTTGTGGGGAAAGTTTAGGACATCAAAGTCCTTATGGTCTAATTTTATGTGGAACAAATACTGTAAAAAGGAGCTACCAATAGTGGTCAAATTTATAGGGGGGTCTCATGTACGAAGGAGAATGTTAGAGGCCAGGGAAGAGGTGGATCATGAAATATTATGGGAAATGAAAAGGGGATCAACTAACGTTTGGCATGAGAATTGGACTGGACTAAGAGCTTTGTACCATGTTGTTCTAAGAGACTACCCAATCAATGAAGATATACAAGAAGTAACTGACTTGAGAGTGGATGATGCCTGGGATGAGAAACTCCTGGATCAGCCTTTTCCTATAGATATTGCTCAACATATCAGACATGAAGTTCTATTCGACACTACTGACGATGGCTGGGATTTTCCTAGATGGATGCCTACACCTTCAGGAAATGTTTCTATTAGTAGTGCCTACAATCTCCATATTATAGTAAGATGTGGACTCAAGGTTTACCATTTAAAATCTCCTTCTTTCTACGGAGATTGTGAAAAGGGAAGATTCCCACAGATGACTTGTGGAGGAGAGGTGGGTATATGATAGTGTCCAAGTGCTGGTACTGCTCACAACCACAAGAAGACTCATTCCAGTATTTGTTCTTAACGGGTGAAACTGCAAACAAGGTATGGAAGACTTTCCTTCAAGCAGTAGGGTTGGTAGTAAATCTGATTCAGGTTCATCAAGTAATAAGAGCATGGTGAAATGCACAATGTTGTCCTAAACTAAAGCAGTTCCAGCGGTTGTCCTAAATTATTTCAAGTTATTCCAGCGGTGATCAC
This sequence comes from Nicotiana tomentosiformis, assembly GCF_000390325.3. Taxonomy (NCBI): domain Eukaryota; kingdom Viridiplantae; phylum Streptophyta; class Magnoliopsida; order Solanales; family Solanaceae; genus Nicotiana; species Nicotiana tomentosiformis. Next base: position 72,789,931 of record NC_090817.1, on the reverse strand, counting down.
ATGGGAACTTTGAAAGAGGAGAAATACAATGAAATATGGAGGTACAATATCGTGCAATAAGGTGCTTCATAAGGTGAACAAGACACTACATTACCTAGAAAGAGTGAGGTATCCGTGGCTGTCAAGCATCTTCCTTTTATGGCCAGAACTGATAAGATTCTTGGAGGGTTACATGCCATACATTGTGTCCAAGAAAGTGACATGGCATCTTTCTTATGAAAGGTGGTTCAAGTGCAACACAGATGGTGCATCAAGAGCTAACCCTAGACCAAGCTCATATGTCTTTTGTGTGCGAGATCATGTGGGTGATTTGATTATTGCTAAGGCAAGTGAAATAGGAGAGGCAACCAATATAGTGGCAGAAGCAAAAAGGCTATTTGTGAGGGGTTAGAATACTGTATTGAAAGGCAATTATATCCACTGATTATGGAGACTGATTCCTTAGTGATGAGGAAGATTATTGATAGGGAATGGGCAACTCCATGGTGTATAAGTGCCGAAGTGAGGAAGCTCAAGCAGATAAAGAACAACTACAATGTTCTCTTTCAGCATGTACTAAGGGAAGGGAACACTGTTGCAGATTTTCTTGCTAACCTAGCTTTCTCTTTCGCAGGTACACTCATATTTCATTCATTTCATGACTTGCCAATTGCAGCAAAAAAACTGATCAACATGGACAAATCATAAATTTCTAACCTTCGGATTAGGATTGCAAAGAGAAGAGAACCTGATTAATGATCAAAACATATAATACTTTACCTCTCATTGCTTCATATTTCTGCATTCTTAACAGGCAAGACAAGCATTCTAAGCCAAGCAGGCAAGACAGCCACAACACTCCTCACTTTAGCACCACCAAATGCAACATGCGATCAACATTTCAATAACAGTCACCCACTAGTTTCTCACAACTCTAGCTTCTTCAACAACATGTCATCATAACCAGGCAGTTGCTGCAACCAATGACTAACAACTTCCTTTTACTCACATTATTATTTGCATTGTTTGGTTCCTTTGCATTTGAAATACCACAGGCACTTCTTTGTAGGGTGTAGCTGATTGGTTGGTTATAGCTGCCTTTGACCAAACCCATAACAATGCTTTTCAGCTACTGCTTCTTCATTGCTACTGGGCTTACATACCCCAGGCACTTCTTTGTAGGGTGTAGCTAATTGGTTAGATATAGATGCCTTTGAACAAACGAATAACAATGTATTTGAGATACTTCTTCTTCATTGCTACTGGGCTTACATACACCTCACAACTTTCAATATAACAAGCAGGCTACACTCACATATATTTGCTTTTGCTGCTATGTTTAGGGTAGTATTGTATGGTTGTGTGCTATCTCATTACTTCCCAGTGGTATTAGCATGGCTTCATTCTCATTCTGGGGGTAGTTTGACGACAAAAAACAACAATATACCAACCTAGCAGCAGCCAAAGCCCTCTTAACTCACTTATAGATCAAGCTTCTTCAATGCTCCGAGAACACACAAGAACCTGGGAGCACAAACTCCCTTCCTAACTTGTTTGCTACATTTTGCAGGTTCCAAAGATAGGTTCAACTAACTCAGGCAATGGCATGGACTGATCTTCTACAAATACATCAACAGAGCATCAATTCACAACACACTCAATCTGTACTTTTTTTGCACACCAACTGTTGTTGCTTCCAGAGATAAGTACAGACTATTGAGGCATCTTCTATTGCAATTAGTGCAGAGAATTACAGCAACATGAACCACCAGTGATTTTAGTAACTGCAGTACCAGTGCCTGGTTCCAGTCTAGTATTGTTTAGTTTCTGCAGCAAAATATTACTTTGATTGACCTGAAATGGAAAAAGCTTCGACTGAAGAGGCTTACTATAGTGGGTTCCTTAGCACTGTATCTTTTCTGTATGGAGATGTATCAACTCTCAGTGGTATTAGTATTTCATAATGCTCAATCTGAGGTTGCTGCATCACAAAATGGGAAGATACAATTCAACTACACTCACTGTTGATTTCTATTGTTCCAGTGCTGCCGCCACAACACACTCATCCTTGAAGCTGTGGAGTTCTGCTTCATTATCATGTTCCAAAGACAGGCTCAGCTAACTGAGCCAATGGCAAGGAGTGATCTTCTACATATAAATCAATAGAACATTTCACAACAAGCTCAAGTTATACTGTTACTGCACATCAACAATTGTTGTAAGCTTAGATTGTTGAGGCACCTACAGTTTCAATTGGTGCAGGGAATTACAACACTGGAAACCCCTAGTACTTGTTGGTTTTTGTAGCACCAAAACATAAGTTATTTGATTCAAAACATCAAGCTGAACTATTTTGTGGATATCAACTACTACTGGTGAGATTTTGATCCTTACATTTTCAAGGACTGCTTGGGTTGTCATTACATAAATTGAGCAACTTCTATTAAGGATACTGACTATACTGGAATCCTTGGACTATATCTCTTCTATATGGAGATATTTCAACACTCAACGGTATTAGCATTAGATAATGCTCAATCTGGTTGTTGCATCACCATATGGGAAGATACAATTCAAGTTCCACAGCTATCTCCAGTGCTATAGTGGTGCTGCGACGACATCAAACTCACATGTGATCTACTAACAATGGTTGCACAGGACAACTTAGTCCAGTACAACAACTGTCTGGAGCTGTGACATTTCCAGTCGTAGTCTCATCAATACTACTCATTCTGGCAAAGAAGTATCAAATGATTTTGTCCTGTATCAACACTACTGCTGAAATTCTATAGACCCAAAATGAAGATGTCTGAACTGCTTTGCTGTACATCTTGTGTATTTATACATACCTACTCCTTTGGATGGCAACAAATGGCGCCTGGTAAGAGCATTGTAGGTGCTACAAGGAATTATTTACAACTGGTGTGTGAATTCATTATTGTCGGCAACAATTGGATGTTACAAATTTGTAGCTTAGTATTTTTCATTTATGTTTATGCTACTGCTACATTGTATTTGGTAGCAATAACCATTGGCTTTCTTTGTTTCATTATTTTTCTTTTACTTGAACATTGTGTAATTTTGCCCAAGTTTGGGGCTTCTTATATATTATATATATCAGCTACTAGGGGAATAACTTAGTAGTATATTTGCTTTAAAAAAACTAATTCAAAGGAGAAACCAACTCTAGAACTTCAATCAGGATCCCGGAGACATCAGTCAGTCACAGAGCGGGCCTGGTCGCGATCTCATCATGAAGGACTTCTAAATTGGCCATGACCTTGGGAGCAAAAGAAAACACCGTGGCGAAGAACATAGCTTTGGTCATATCTTCACATTCCTAGCATTTCCTGGTGGTGTAGTCAGCTATTTCCTTGATCCTAAACTTGGTAACATTTTGGTCCCGGAGCAACTGCATGATTTGCTGTTCTCGGGCTTCTAATACTTGCACGGTCCCATCTTTCTGATTTTGCAAGTTTATCACCTCCCCTTCCAACTTATTAAGCAATTCATAACAGTGCTCCCTTTCTGTTTTGAAATCTTTAACTTGTTGGCCCATTTCGTTTTCAAGAATGACCAACTCTTTCCTTAAACCTGCGACCTCTTCATCGTAGTTTTGCGTTGCTTGGAGGGCTAAACTCATGTGTTCCTCCAGTTATTCCCCCAATCAGACAATTCTTGCCCGAGTCTTTGCTAATTTTTCAGCCTTTGTCAAATCAGCTGCGTAATCATACATTTTTTGCCTCAGGTTGACAATGATTCTTTGATCTCTTTCACTCCTCACTAGCATCTCTGATGCTATTTTCATTTCCCGGAGCTAGGCTCGGAGGGCTTCATTTTCTCGAGCTGATATTTTCTTTTCTCCCTCATCCTCGACATCTTGCAAGTCATTTTAAAATTTAATGGCTTTCACTTGATCTTTCAATTTTCTGATGTGGCTCGATATTATTCCTCTTTGGCTACCAGGCCCACTATTCTTTTGCCCCGTCCGTCAACAGTTGCCTTTGGCGGGTCTTTCTGGCTCTTAATTTACCCAAACTCTTTTATCGTAGCATGTCATATAACTAGACTCCACTTCCCCTGATGATAAATCCCGCACCTGGGTGTGTGGATCCAGAAACCTACAATTATGCCAAATTTGGCGAATCGTTTCTTCAGGAAAAGAAGCCCCTGGGCGCAACCCAACAACCTGTGTACTCAAGTCTTCATCATGGGGGACCGTTCGTTACCTTCTCAACTGGCATGGAACCCGATGTGGAGCATAACGTTGAACACTCCAAAGACCCATCAACAACAAAAGGCACACATCGGCAGACATTTATATAACTACATTGACCTAGAGCCAACTGAAAGTCCACTGAATTTGATTTGTAGTTATCGAGCAAAGATACACGAACCAAGCCTCAGTACTTCTCGCAACTCATAACCACTTATACTCCTCAATGCAACTGAGTCCCATTAAACCGTGTTTCATGTATCGAGTGCGATGGAAAAGATGCTCCACAAGACAAATTTGCAGCAACATATTATAACCTTCAAAGAATTTCACACCAGCTTTGCAAGCTGTCAAGGTTCGATAAATATCTGCGAGGATGATCAGCACGAGAGTGCCATTGGCCTTCTTGGTCAAAAAGTCAGCAATTCCAGTGAGGCTCAACTCTATATGTCCATCCTCCCTTGGGAATAATAGAGTGCCTAAAAATGTAACTATAAAATCCAAAACTCTGCGTGACTCCCATTTATTTTTCTTCCATTGGTGACACAAACTAATGTCTTGAGCCTAAAATTAATTAGGGTCCCGTTACCGACTATACAACAAATGGAAGGTACAGTAACCTTCGGCCAAATTTTCATCCTTAACTTGTTGGTTGATGCTCAGAAGGTCCAAAAGTTTATGAGGGGTAACAACTCTCGGGGCCACCGAATACCGGTACCTAAGACCTCCGTCAGATCCGGCATAGCCTACAAATGGAAGGAACCACACCTACGATGGATTATTTCCGTAGGTGCGGCTGGTGTTCTGCAGGTGCGAAAAGTCGGCTGGGTAGATTGTTTAAAATCGGGGTTTTGCTCATTTCACTCATTTTCTCTCTTGGTTTGGGCGATTTTGGTAGAGCTACAAGGGGAGATTTTCATCATCTATGTCAAAGTAAGTTATTCTCTCCTATTATAAGTTAAATACATGGATTCTATATGGATTTAAACATGAAAATTAGTAGAAATTATGTAAGTTTGGTAGAAAACCTAGAATTTGGTATTTTGGGAATTTGACCACGAAATTCGACATGAAAATTGAAATAAATTATATATTTGAGTTCGTGGTGTTATGGATAAATTTTATCTTCGAAAAGTTTCGGAATCCGGGCGTGTGGGATCGAGGGTTACTTTGTTGGCTTTTAAGCGAAGCTGGGAATTATTATAAATTGTTAAAATTTACGTATTGGGGTATATTTTGATCGGTTTACACGTTGTTTGACTAGTTTTAAAGAGACAAGCATCGGGTTGAGGTACTTGAGTAGCGTTGGAGCCGGTTATAAAACTTCGTAGCGAGGTAAATCTCCTGTCTAACTCTGTGAGGGGGAAACTACCCCTAGGTGATGTATTTGATATGTGCTACTTGTTGCGGGGGATACGTACGCACGAGGTGATGAGAGTCCGTACGTAGCTAAATTCATGTTATTGTCCGGGTAGACTTAGGTTCATACCATGCTATAGCTGTACTATTTGAGTTGTCATTTGCCTATTAAATTCCTTTATTTTACATTACGACTTGAGACTAGGGTTGCGTAGGGTGATAGACTGACAGAGGGAACTAAACAAACAGGAACTGATCCTCAAACCTCGAGGGAACCAGTCCATGAACATGTTCCTCAACAACAAAACATTGAAGGAACATTTAGGGAAAACTAGTTGTTCGTGAAACATTACAAGTATCAAAGTTCTCATCCATTGAGAACATAATCACTGATCCAAGCACTAGAATCAAAACCAGATCTTCTTTGAAGAAACTTTGTGCTTTTGATGCTTTTTTATCTCTTATTGAACCTAAAACTATTGCTGAGGCTTTGCAGGATGTAGACTGGGTGAATGCAATACAAGATGAACCCAACCAATTTGAGAGAAGTCAAGTTTGACATCTTGTACCAAGACCCAAGGACATATCAGTAATTGGCACAAAATGAGTCTTTAGAAACAAACTTGACGAAGATGGAACAGTTACAAGGAACAAAGGCAAGATTGGTGGTTCAAGGATATAGTCAAGAGGAAGACATAGACTATAATGAGACTTTTGCTCCAGTTGCAAAATTGGAAGCAATTAGACTCCTTATAGCCTTTGTTGCTTACATGGAATTCACTCTCCATTAGATGAATGTTAAGAGTGCCTTGCTCAATGGCTATCTAAAGGAAGAAGTGTTTGTCAAGATGTTGATACCCAATTTTGCCCTCATATTTTTTGTAAATGTCATTCTTGCGCCATCATCAATTTACAAAGAGTCATAAAAATGTTTTCTATAATTTTTCATAATTTTTAAAGCTTTAAAATTTATTTTCTTGCATTTAAATTACTTGAATGTGCATTAATTATCCCTTAAATTATTTTGTGATGATTTAATCATCAAAATCTATTATTTGCATCCACATATATTTTTCATAATATTTTTACTTTATTTTATATAATTATATTTGTATTTGTAGGCTATTTATATAATTTTGCAATAATAGCCTATATGCTATGCATAATTACATTTTTTCACACTATTTGTGCCAAATAATATCTTTATATTTTTATAATGTTAAGATATTATTTTCAAACACTTTACTGCATAAATAATATTTTTATTGTGTGCGAATTACTTTTTATAAATTATTTTTTTATAAATTGCGTGTATTTAAATTATGGCCCAACTTTAAAATGAATAGGCAGCCCAAATACCCTAAAAACTCTTGGACCAATTCCCTTTGGCCCAGACCAAATAACCCTTTAGCAAACCCGGTTGGTACCCGTTTAAACGACCCGCCCCCGCTTCTCTTCTAATCCTAGCCGTTGATCTCAAATGATCAACGACCTACAACTATTTTTCCATTTTTACTTACCCGACCCAACCCTAATACTCACATTTCACTCTGCCTAGCCGCCCTTAAATGCTCTCCTCTCCTCTCACACTAAACCCTAGCCTCCACACCCAAATCCTAGCCTGTACCTAAGAGAATATGGAGATCTTCCATATTTCCTTTCCTTTTTCTGTACTCACAGCGTTTCTTTCCCGTTTTCTTGACATTACTCGTTTGGTACTAAATTATTTATGGAAGCTCATCAACAGGTGTTCGTTTGACTCTAATTCTATATTATTGCTATGTTCTTGACTTGATACATTAACTACCAGGTTATATGGGTTCGATTTACCAAGATCCTCGACCAATCTTTGATTTTCGTCGAACTAAGGTTTGAAATTTCAATTTTTTCTTCTTTACCGATTATATTACTAATTGCATGTGATATTCTTTCCTTATTTTGTGATTGACTAATTATTTTCCATGTTTGATTGTTCGATTTCCTCCACTATATACCCCCTCCCCATTTCCCCTTTTGGCAGACTTTTAATCACCTTAAGAACTATTACTCCTTCACTCTATATTGTTCTGAACTTTGGCTCTTGGCCGGCTGAAAGACAAGGCCACCAGAATTCAACTAATTAACATTTATTGGTGCGAGTACTGTCCGAGGTTCATCTGAAACCCTTGGGAACTCTGACGCACTAAGACTTTGTGTTCTACTGCTCTTTGTTGACGTTTGGAGTACTGTTGAGATTGTTTTTCTTGTTTATCTGTTTATCAATTGATAATTGGTAAGTTCCTTGGCCTTCACAGTTTCATTCTCTTTCGTTTGTGTTCATATTCTGTATACTCATGCCACTGAAATGTTTGTGAATAAATATGTTCCTATGTTATCTCTGTTTGTAACCGTATTGGCCCTGAAATTGTTTTGTGACTCTGAAATTTTCTAGCATTTGAACTTGCCTAAAATTCCCAACTCTGAGATATGCGTATTACATGTGTTTAATATGAATGATTTTTGGCTCTCTTAAGCCCGTTTAGCCTAGTGTGTTTGTACCTGAATGCTTATATCTACTGCCTGGCATGAGTTTACTTACCTGCCTTGTTCTGAACTCTTGTGATTAAACCAATTTATGCCTGGAATGTGTTCCAATCCCTATGGAATCATTCATATGTAGCTTGTTATCTTTTTTAATGATCATGTAATTTTTTGATGTCATCACTACTTGAATCTCTAAAAAATAGCATGCCATGTTTCTTGTAATTCCATTGTGTGATCTGCTCGACTCTATGTTGTTAAGTGCTGCCCAGGGCTTTTTAGTGTCAATTTCAATGTTCAGCCTCTTCCTATATATGATCAATTAGCACTAGGCTTGATAATTACCTATCCTACTAACTTAAGGTTGATACTTTCATCCATCATGAATCTTAATGTCTGTTTGTCTTGTTAGCTTAAGGTTGACATATTATTTACCTGCTATGAGTTCTTAGAAACTTGCGGTGCAGTTAGTATCATCTTGTTAAATCTCATGATCAACTAAGTAGGTTTGCCAAATTATGCAAGGCTTTCCTATTAGAATCTTCATAGGAAGATTGTATTCCACCTTTTTCATTTGTATGGTTCTGCTTGGGCTATCGTACGCAATTCTTTGAGTTGGTTCTGTTTTGAAACAATATTTGCAGTAGTTTGGTGGTACCTTATCTTGCCCTTGTTAATCTTGTTTTTCTAGAATTACTTGCCCGTATGTGTTTTTGGTGCATGTTAACTTAGCATGGCCCTGTATATTGGCTGCAACTGCAGTTCTTTCAGTTGTAAAAATTAAGTGTTTAAATTACTCCAATGCATAGTTCTAATGCCCATATGGCTAATCTGGTATCCATTAGCTTAACTATTGGGATTGTTTCGGCCTGGTATATTGGGCATGCCTTTAGTATTTGGGGGGTCTGGAGCACGTTGTCTGCACCTGGAGTTTGGGCTCGCTGTCCGCATGAAGTTCTAAGCATATTTGAAGGCCAAGATGTGTTATTGGGTTGCTCTTTATTTGTACTTGAGCATGTAATGATTCAATGTGGTCTGTAATAATTTGTATAATAAATTATGGGGAGATTAATGAAAGGAGGGGCTGGGGCATTCTAATATTTGCATGAAAGGGTTGAAAATATGCCTATAGGGTCTCTGTGTTATATTTGCTATTTCATTCAGCATGCCTTGTTTTTTGTTTTGTTTGGTACGTTGCACACTAATAGAAAGCATGCCTATAGTATGTATAACATGTGCTTTGTTAACATAGATACCATGTCTATAAGACTTCAAATAATCAATTGGTCAATTACCTCTATTACTTTTGTGTATTGTCTATCTAGATGTCATGACTATAGGATTCTAATCTTTAATCGACTATTTCCGTTGTTTTCATTACGCTGCCCCGCCTAGATGATATGTCTATAGGAATAAAGTGTAATAAAATCAAGACTAATTGTCAGTTGTTAGAAATCTTGCATATATGATGTTATTGCATGCATAAGAACTTGTTTATGAGACCAACGTTGTTAGTACTAGACTCTCAAAGCTGTCTCACTGCCTAATTATGTAACCGTTAGAAACCATGCCTATAGGACATTAACGCCTGCCTAAGGAGCGCGCTTATAAAATCAGCATTAGTAATCTGGTAACTCGTATCGCTTTATTGCCTCACCAACAATTAGAAATCATGTCTATAAGACTTGCGATATTTTAAACTGCCTATACGCTGCTGATATAATACTGGAATCCAGAATCACCTAGAAACCATGCCTATAGGACTTTAAATTTGGATTCTGAAATTATATATTGCTTGAACTGCCCGCGTGCATTTGTTGTTTATGTGTAGAGGATAACTTGGGCCTTTAATTGCCTTTACGTGAAGTCCTATCTGTTTTGAATGTTGCCTAGTTTTATCATTTTGAGCAACCTAAACTAAATCTAGAACCGCCCAATAGTAGGTTCAAAGCCTCCTGGACCATAGGTATGGGACGGGTAGTGCACGCATAAGGTACGATTTAGAATTGAATTAGAGCGCCTTTAAGTAACAACCTCAACATAGTAATTGGGTAGCAGGAGATGATAGTCTGTGACCGATGAATAATATGAGCAACCCCTACCTTAAGGGAGTTGCAAAATATTATTTATGTTGCACGGGGTGATTCTTTAGGATAAAACACTAAGGACCCCCTTTCTTTATGTACTTGTTATCTACACTTAGTCATTTAACATAGATCAATGTGGTCGTATCATTGTAGTCATTAAGATTTGTACCGATTCTCATGTGTTATAATAAGACTCTTTGACTTCTAAATTTTTCTTTGTTTATTTGATCACCTAGCCTAATTACATAATCCACATAGTTTAAAGTTTGGCTGGGACCCACAGTTGTGGACCTCAAAGAGTTCCTAACACCTTCTCTATGAGGCGATCTTTGATGCCGTTGACTAGTCAAACAGAGTTATTTGCAAATAGGTGCCCTAACACACCTTAAAATCGTTAAGTGGCGACTCTTCTCTTTTAATACCTCCTTTAAAAGAGTTGTCATACGTCAAAACCCACTTTCGCGATAAAACGGGACAAGACACAAGCAACCTCCGAGCTTTGAAAGCAAGGAATGTCCTGATCATGTCTACAAGATTGATAAGGTACTTTATGGGCTCAAGCAGGCTCCAAGAGCATGGTATGAAAGATTGTCAAAATTCTTGCTTGAGCATGGCTACAAGAGAGGTAAAATTGATAATACTTTGTTCTTGAAAGAAAAAGGTAAATATCTCTTGGTAGTTCAGATATATGTTGATGATATAATCTTTGGAGCAACTACTGATAAGTTAAGTAAAGAATTTGTTAAACTAATGGAGAGTGAATTTGAAATGAGTATGATGAGTGAGCTTAATATCTTCTTAGGCTTATAAATTAAACAAAATTCAAATAGAACTATGATCCATCAGCAGAATTATGTGAAAAATTTGCTTAAAAGGTTTAAAATGGAAGACTCCAAAGAAATTGACACTCCTATAGCAACAACCAAGAAATTGGATACAGATGAACCTGGTTCATCTGTCGATCAGAAGATGTATAGGGTAATGATTGGCTCTTTGTTATATATCACTGCTAGTAGACCTGACATTATTTTCAGTATAGCACTTTGTGCTAGATTTCAGGCAAATCCAAAGGAGTCTCACTTGACTGTCGTCAAGAGGATCTTGAGATACCGAAAAGGCACCACTGACCTTTGTCTATGGTATCCAAAAGGTAGTAATTTCAACTTAGTGGGATATGCTGATGTTGATTATACAGGTTTTCTTGTGGATAGAAAGAGCACCTCAGGTATGGCACATTTTCTTGGCTCATGTCTGGTGTCTTGGGCCACCAAAAAGAAAAATTTTGTGGCCTTGTCTACTGCTGAAGTTGAGTATGTGGCTGCTGCCTCATGTTGTACTCAATTGTTATGGATCAAACAGCAATTAATGGAATTTGGAATTGATGTAGGTTGTATCCCCATCTTTTGTGAGAACACCAATGCAATTAGCATGACCAAGAACTCAGGGGTTCATCACAAAAGAACTAAGCACATAGATGTTAGGCACTACTTTTTGAGGGACAACTATGAAAGGGTTTGATCACTATGGAATTTTGTGCTACCGACAAGCAAATAACTAGCATTTTCACAAAAGCTCTAAGTAGAGATTACTTTGAAAGGAACAAGTTAGAATTAGGGATGAAGAAGATCACCTAAAAGGAACCAATTCTAATTCAATAATTGGTTAGATAATTTGTGAATTTTGTACATAATTAGATTAGATTTTTCTCAGTCTCATACTTTTAGTAGTATACTCTTATGCCATGTGCTAAAATGTCTCATTAATCTCTAATGATATTATTTTTATTTTCTTGAAAAATTTAGACTTACACAATGGGATTCTTAGTGAAGAACCTGGTTCATCAAGATTATATGGTATGTACTCTCCACTCTGCATATTTTGAAATGATTGTATTTGGATCATGATCAATAGGAGATTCCCATTTAATCCTAACTTCTCTCAAGCTTATCTGTTACAAAAAGAACCAATTTTATCCAAAGAGAGTCCCCAACACCATAATTGCCTAGATTTTAGGGAAGTCTCCAATGTCTTTTCAAACTGACTCCTAGTTTTATTAGACTCCTGAGCTTCTGAAAAGATGGCATTACCCAATTAAACTCTCCCTCTTTAAATTGATTTGTCCTTACCCATATTATCACTTCTAAACTCTCCTGCCATCAAACAATTCTCTCTATCTTCTCCCATCTTTTATACACACACATCCAAACACATCAATGGATAACCTTTCTGAAAATCCTTCATAACCACCTAAAGAATCATCAACTACACTATCTATCACACCTTCAACCATACCCACCTCTAAGAAAGGAAGGTTCAAGATGCTTGCTTGCAAAGTAGTCCTTGGAGGAGAACAAATCAAGAAAATTAATGCGCAATTAAGGGCATATCAGGCAGAAGAACCCCAAAAATCTGAAGAATCATTTAAGTATGCAACTAAGCAGTAGAAACTATTTCATCTGAGACAGAGCAGGTAACGTCTGATCCTAAGATTGCATCTAAAATAATTTCTGGGTTACTGAGAATCTGGAGAACAAATTCTTTATAGTTGGAACTATTTCTAGGGTTGAAATCACTGAATCTGGAAATATTGGTGGTAAAGATAAAAAGAAATAAGAAAAAAGAGAGTGAGGGTGCTCAAGGTGATGTGAGGGGAAAGGGAAAAGAAGGAGTGGTTAAATCATCACCTACTCCGACTGAGTTGACTGATGAGACTGGGGCTATGGTGTTGTGGCATGAGGATGCTACTGAGGAGGAAGAAAGCTAGAGAGAAGAAGGGGGTAGTAGGTCTGGTGATGCAAGTGCAGCTGAGGGGTTGGTTAAATTGAGGAACAAGCATCTGTGCAGGAACCCTTCAAAGACCTACTGAAACGAGTGTCTGTCAGCTACAATCTAAAAAAGAAGAAGAGTTCAGGAGTTAAAATCCTTGGAAATACTAGGGCAAACAAGAAGATAAAGGATGCCTCTTCTATCCATGTAAAGACTCCTCCTACAAGAGAAAGAGCTACAAAGAGTTAGAAGAAGCAGAATGAGGCTGAACTTGAAAGAGACATAGAAACGAGTAAAAGAAGATTTGCTGCAAAGGGAAAGAAAAAAGAGGGTGAGCCTGTTGAGGCAGTTGAAATTGAGGAGATGGACCTAGTTCTTCATGATCAAGACAAGATAGAGGAAGTGGAGGTTGTGACTCCAAAGAAAAGGAAAAGAAAGACTTCCAAAAAGAACCATGTCTGCCAAAAATTCTAGAAAAATGCAAATAGTAGAGGAAGAGGAAAGTGAAGAAGAAGAGGAAACTAATGAAGAGCAGGACAAGACGGTTAAGTTTGGGAAAAGAACCATCTTAAAGGGTAGACTCCTCAGGGACTTGGAGAAGGAAGGCATGGTGATGCTATTGGAATAACTAGAACTGTAAGGTTGGAAGGACATGGTCCTTCAGATAGAAGGAAGGCTTGCCAGAACTGAGATTGTGGAGTTCATGGCATGTGAGATAAAACATGGCAGGGTCACCAGTGTGGTGAAAGGGGTGACTGTGAGCTTTGATGACAAGGAATTGGGAGAGATTCTGGGAGTACCTTCTGAAGGGTGCAATGATTACAAAAAGCTAAAATGACCAAGCCTAGAAAACCTTCCCACCTCACTTGCCATTACAAGGAAGTTTGCTGATAATGAGGAAGAGCTTCAGCCCAAGGCTGTGTACAAAAGTGAGATAAAGCCTGCCCCCAAAAGTGTTGTTAGAATTTGTTAACAAGGTCGTGTTGCCCAAGCAGGAAAGAAGACATATTTCCACCTTCATGGACCTAGTCCTTATGGAATGCCTAGATAGTGGGAGGCAGATCAATTGTCCTGGGTTTATCATCCAGCTTCTTGATAGGGTTACTGGCACCAAAACTAATGCCATACCCTATGGTTTTATTCTCACGGTTGTACTTGCTCACTTCAAGGTACCCCTAAAGAAATGAGATATTAGTACAAGAAAAGATCACTTTGGGGCCAACATCTTGACTGCATGTGACTATGAAGTCCACACTGCTCCCAAAGAACCTGGTTCATCCAAGAAGGTACCTGTGAACAGCAAAGTGAGAGCCTTGGTGTATGAGAGTGGGGCTAATGCTGCTGAGATTGAGAGGCCGAAGAAGAGGTTAGCTGAAGTAGAAAATGAGAGGGATGCTCTCAGGGCTGAGCTTGCAAAGGATAAGGAGAAGAATGAAGGCATTCTTCATAATATATTAAAGCTGCTTCAGGCCAGAAACCAAGAACTTGGTCCTTCCCAGCCTTAAACCCTCCCTAGCAGAGTTAGAAAATAGTGACCCGAATGGGATGTTTTTTCTTCTTTTTTTGTCTTTTTGCTCATGGTGCAGTACTATTATTTTCTTCTATGCTTTGTGGATGACTATTATCAATGCTAATCAACTGATTTTGCTCTAATTGTTTGTTGATATTTCTTAGATGGCTAATATCCTTAGATTGATAAAGGGAAAACTGACTTCATGATTTCATTTGAAGTAGCCCCAGTGGTCATGAGTAAGATCTACTAAAATGGGGAAGATAGGTTGTTGTACTTTTTACTTTGGACTGTGATGTTTATAACTTAATGAACCCGGTCCTTGATGATTTTTGACTTTAAAATTGAAAGTTCTCTAACATTGTGTTGATGTTGAGCTGAGTTGAAACATGTCTCATACTTATAAAAAGCACAGAGTTTGTCATCATCAAAAGGGGGGAATTTGTTGGCCTAAGTAAGTTTGTTTTGATGATTGACAAAGGAACTCAAGTATGAACCAGGTCCATCCCCTGTGTACACAGACACAAGCAGATTCGAGTATAAGGGATGCACGTGAAGGAGATACGCTTAACTTTTTATATCTGATATCTCCTAATCGAAAAGGTTGCATAATTAATAAGGAGAAGGACTCATTACTCAAAGAGAATATTATCCAAGATATGGGAGGAGTTAGAAGTTGAGGATAACTAGAACTCTTCCACCAAGGAAGAGTAAAGAATTAGACTTCTAGTTATTTCTTATTCTACTGACTCTATATATTTCAGGATGTTCTCATTTTACAGGTACGCACACACGCTGAAGTTAAATGTGAGTTGAGAACAAAATAGCAAGGCATTTTGCAAGCAATTCCTTTGAGATTCAAGTGTACGAACCTGAAGCTACATGAACTAGATAGAAGAACCAGTTCCAAGTGTCTGTCTTTTATTCTAGTTCATTTATAGTAGAACTTTTGAGTTGTACCTTTCAACTTTCTTTAGAAGCATTTGTACTAGGTACTTTGAGTGTAGTGTTCAAGTTATAGTTAACTTGAAATTGTTGCAATAGTCTGAGGCTGATTGCCACAAAGGGTTAGAGGTAATCCTTAGGTTTACAAGAGTTTTGTAAATGCTATTTTGGCTTAGTGATTTAGTGAAGTGTTGGGAAAAATCCTACTGGATAGTAGGTCGTGTTTTTTTCACTTTTTGAGCTGGGTGTTTTCCAAGTAAAAATACTTGTGTTCTTTACTTTCTACATACGTTATTCCGCAACAGAAGTATAAGAAACACATAGAAGAACCAAGTCCTTCTATAATCTGTGCACGCGAAAAGTTAGACACCACACAAATCACCCCCTCTTGTGTGGCATTAAAGTATAAAACATCAGACATTGTTGTTTACCCTTAAAGAAAAGAATTCACTAACAGAAATATTCATATTCTATATGGTTAAGAAAAAACATTTATTTTTAGGAGCACGTTTCTTCCACTTCTAGAAAACTGTCAAAAAACGTTTAGAAAAACCGATCGAAATCGGTCTTAATCGAACAAAAAACCGACCGATTTCAGTTCGTCAAAAAAACAATGGTCGCTAATGCGAGACAACCGCAGACGGTCGATATTTTTGACCGAAGTTGGTCGGTAATTTTCAATGCTTTATGACCAAATAATCTAACACAAAATAAATTACCGATCGACTTTGGTCGGTAGTCTTGAAAATAATTTTTAATTATTTTTAAATTAGCGACCGATATCGGTCGGAATCTTAATTATTCATATTTGTTAAAATTGTTCATTTTTGACCGATATAGGTTGGTATTATTAAAATATTTAAAATTTAAAATAAAAAATTCCGATCGAATTTGGTCGGTATTATTAAAATATTTAAAATTTAAAATAAAAATTCCGACTGAAGTGGGTCGGTAATTTTAAATTTTTGGGAAACTCAATTGAACTTTTCCGACCGACTTCGGTCGGTAGGCGGTCGGTTTTCTAGGTAAGTTTTTTGTTGAATACATCTGTTTTACAACTGCACTACCTGTTAACAACCAATCACCTATAATGGCAGCATTACATTGCAGTCATTCAACTAATAACAACAACAATAACAACTATTAAAACTATATTAACAATATTTATAGAGTTTCTAAATATCCAACAACAAAACGTTACACAAGTTAAAAGTCAAACATCATTCAATGAGTATTTTGTACTATATCATCTCCATCTCCACTATTAGAAGCTTTATTGTCAGCATGGTTTGGAGGATCGCGACGAGAAGGATTAGCATCTGGGGAAGACTCACGAGACCAGGGAATAGGGAAAGCACCACTAGCAAGAAGATTGGCCAGCTGACCTTGAAGGACATTAAATTATTCGTCCCTCTTTTCCAGCTGACCTTGAAGTGTATCAAATTGTTTATCTCTCTTTTCTTCTCTAGCCTTTGCCTCTTCAAGCTCTGCTGACAGCTTTCCGATCGTCTTCTCCATAGCCAAGAGAGTCGACCTATCAAGTGCCTCGCCCTGGGCGGAAGTCCCTATACCTTGTAATCCATCCCTGTAGCGCCAAAATGATCTCTCTGGAAGGCCGTATGCTATCCCCTTTTTAGGACCACCGACAATATCCAACCATATCTTCTGCGCTTCTTCGTCTGAAATGGAAGGTCGCTCCTTCCTCATTCAGTGGCAAGCTCTGAGTGTACTCCTCCACAATAGTCTTGTAGAGACCCTTTATTTAGAAGATAGAAAATTATTAACTATATAATATTATAAACATTAATTTGAAGTTATAGTAACTCTGAAACTTACATATGTTGTCTCTGCCCGGTCCTCGACCCATCTAGTTGGATCTGTCAGTGCCTTCTTCTTCCGGATGTGAGTCTCCGAGAAGAACTCATCATGAATCATCTTGCTCCCATAATTCTTTCTTACAAATATAATAAAATATGCTAACTAAATTAAAATATATAAATAAAGTTCGATAAAAAAGATTTAAATATTTTAAAGAATTACCAGTAGTCTCCTCGCAGTCCCCATGCTCTTTGCACCAACACAGTGCAAGGAGCCACCCTTCTCAGATGCTTGAGCCTTCTTTCCCTGTTCACTCCTCTTCTCAAATTTATTAGTGGTCCACTGCCTCAGCAGATCGTCCCATAAATGTGGTAGAACCCATGAAGGCTTCTTGCTCTTCTTCTGAGCAGAACAGAAAGATTCAGATAGTCTCTTACAGCATTTGAACTCAAAATATGCGAGAATGGCACTGTTATGCCGGTCCTCCCAGGCACACTTAGTCTGCAAATAAAGTGTGTAACGTTAGATGAGAATATTGTTAATATAATGCTTAAATAGATAAGAATTGTATTAAAACCTTAAATTGGTTGAAAATTTGCTCCACGAGCTCCGGTGGAAATTCACTCCCAAGTGGCATAAGGTGCATCATACAACCGGCCAAGAGCTTCAGTGATTATCATTGTAGTCTGATGACTAGGTTTGAACCTGCAAGATAGAAATTACATTAAATAAACAAGACTAGCTATTATAATTCAGCAAAAACAAAGAAGAAATAAATAAATCTTACCCATTGCCCTCAGGCCTGATGATCATCCTATGAAAACGATCATACCGCACTTCCTCTAGATCATCATCCTCCGATGAATATGAAGAGTGCGTAGATAGGGAGTCATCTGGATCAACGCTACTATCCCAAAGGCAAAGTCTATAAATGCTAGGATAGGAACTCTGTGGAGAGGAATACGGGGTCACTGATGAAGATAGATGCGATCTAGAACCCAGCTGCGATCTGGGTGGCTGAAATCTAGATGTGTGCGAGCCAGCTGGTGGTGAAGCAAATGGAGCAGATGACAGGTGTATCACAATATGACCCTATGACTGCTAACTATAGAGGAAGCGGGGTATAGCCCTGTGGTGGAGAATGGGAAGAAAACTGCTAGGAGGGCGAATGGTAGGTAGTCTGATGAGTAGATGGATGTGGTGGAAAAGTTATGTGCCCAGAATATTGCTGTCGGTCATCAGCAACAGAGGAATGCAAGTGTGGAGTGGAATGAAGCGAGGGTGTAGCATTATCCTCATGATCAATAAGCCCCTTATCCTTCCTAGACCTACCTCTACCCCTACTGGTCATCTGCATAAATTAACCTCAATTATGTTGTACTACGAGTGTACATTTGTACCTTTTCTAGGTGTTGGGTCAAACCACTTGCATCAGAAAAGTATGATCTTCTTATTTGGCCAACCTGTATATGATAATTCTAGAATATCTTTGATCATACCATAATAATCATTTTCCCCATCCTAGTTGCCTTCACCACCTTTGACACACCCCCCACAGTTATTGCTTTTTTTTTATATACTTGGAGCATTCCTCGATGCGAAATTTGTAACCATTCACAAAATACTTAGACATGGTTGTAACCGTAGGTGCAGGTCCCCAAGATATATCTTTCACAAATTGATTAACATTGTTGTTTAGATTATTGACCTACATGTAGTGTTAAATAAATTACAAGTAAGCAAGTATATTCACAAGTGACCAAGTATGTATATTCACATGTGAGAAAGTATGTAATATGCACTTACACACTCTTTAAACCATGCCTCAAATGTAGAATATACAGCATCATGGCCAAAATGACTCACGAAGTCACAGAGAGACACATTGAAAATTTTGTTAGTTGAATAAACCAAATTAAAGAGTAGTCCATGTAAATTAATCTTACATCAAGACTTACTTAAGAAAGGGTTGAACTTCCAGACAATTTAGCAACACATGATTTGAAGTTGATTTGTACTCCATACTACTTAGGCCCCTTTTTGATCGATCTTTAGAAACCTCAGCCTGGTTGATTGAATATGGACATTGGTGGATATAATGGATCATTCTCAATCAAGACATTGTGCCGATTGGGACTATTTCTAGCACATGGCACATGACTGTCGAAGTAGTAAGAACAAAAATGGGCAGTTTCCTTTGCAAGATAGGTTTCACATATGGATCCTTCAATCCTATTCCTCTGTTTAACAAATCGTTTACACTTCCCGATAGTCCTGCACATTGTTGTATTAGACGATAATGTTAAATAAAATTACAAGAATAAATCAAGGTTTGATCATTACCTCTCGAATGCATACATCCATCTGCATTGAACAAGCCCTCCAAGTCGCGCCTCGTGTACAAGGTAAATTGGAAGGTATTCCATCACATCAAAGAAACCACATGGAAAAATCCTTTCCAGCTTATTACTGATTATTGGAATATTTGATTCATTTGAAATAGGTTTTCTTCCATTAATATGGTAGAACATAAGTCTTTGAAGAACAAACTTATCTCTGTGATGGGTTTCCAGATATTTTCAGGTAAACCACAAAATGCAATGATATAACAGTCATGACTTTTCATAGGAGTCAGCTTTGAAATAGGTTTCCATGATGATATAACAGTCATGACTTTTCATAGGAGTCAGCTTTCCTTCAACCATATTGGCACATTTTCTCAGGTTTGAAGCATACCCCTCAGGCATCTTTAGGTTTGTAACCAACTCACAAATCTATCGTCTTTGTTCCAAAGTGAATGCGTAGTTGGCCTTGGGCTTGAACACCTTACCATTGTTCGCAGACTGCAAATGTAATTCAAGTTGCCTGCAATATTCTTGTAAGTCCAGTCTAGCCTTTAGATTATCTTTTGTCTTATTTTAATCATCCATCACTGTGTTGAACAAATTGTCAAAAATAGTTCTTCTCAATATGCATGACATCAAGATTGTGTCGGAGAAGACTGTCCTTCCAATATGGAAACTCCCAAAATATGCTCTGATTTTTCCAGTTATGAGTAATACCATATCCAGGAAATCTAGAAGGTGAGGCCTCGATAACTTTAGTGAAGTTCTGAACCCTCTCCCAAAGTTCTTCACCGCATAAAATTGGAGGTGGCAAATCATGTTCAACTGTATTCTTTTTGAATGCATTCTTCATCCTTCTGAACTCATGATCAACTAGCAAGAACTGACGATGACAATCAAACCATGACTGTTTTTGGCAATGACGTAAAGTGAACTCTTTACAATTTTCCATGCAGTAAGGACATGCTAACTTTCCAGCAGTCATCTACCCAGACAACATTTCATACGCAGGAAAATCATTAATGGTCCACATTAAATTAGCACGCAAGTTAAAATTTTGCTTAGTTAATATGTCATATGTCTCAACTCCATTATAACACAACTGTTTTAGCTCATCAATCAGAGATTGCAAATATACATCAATCAAACTCCTTGGATTGCAGGGATCGAGAATAACATAATTTAAAAAAATATATGGACTAGTCATACATATTTCAGGCGGAAGATTATGCAGCGTAATAAAGACTGGCCAATATGAATATGGTGTTGTAGAAACAGAAAATAACGTGAAACCATCATCACACAAACCCAACCGAACATTCCTCGGTTCACTAGCATAATCCGGATACGTCCTATCAAAATGCTTTCAAGCTTCCCCATTTGAAGGATGACACATAACATCGGGCGGCCTTCTATTTTCATAGTGTTATCTCTTATGAGGAGCAGAACTCATCGATGCGTACAACCTCTTTAATCTAGGAATAAGAGGTAAATAATGCATCGACTTCACAGTAACCTTCTTGCCGCTGGAAACCCGCTTAAAATGAGGTTTTTCACAAAATTTATAACTTTCTAAATTTGCATCACCCTTATAATACAACATGCAACCATCTTCACAACAATCGATTCTCATAGATGAGAGTCCTAACTTAGAAACCAATCTTTTAGCCTTATAGAAATCTTCAGGTATGTTGAAAGTTGGGTTAACTAGTTCACTCATAAGGCCAAAGAAAGAATCCATTCCCGCTTGAAAAATATTGGTATATGATTTGATACTTAATAGTCTAACCGTAACAGACAATTGAGAGTGCATACCCCATTCACTTAATGGATGACTAGCGGCATCTAATTGTTCATAAAAATATTTTGCCTCTTCGTTAGGATCTTGTTCAACACTTTCATGGGGTTCAAACTCGAAGTGCATCCCGAAAGCATCCACAACCATTTCATGGTATCTGGGATGTTGAACGTTATTCCCCACCGACCTACTACTTTCACCAACAACTATGTTATGAAATACACTATCACTACCATCAGCATCTCCATGATTAGTCCACACAAAATAATTATCCATAAACCCCTCTTTATAAAGATGAGTCTTAACATCCTCCGATTCGAAAAAATGCAAACACTTGCACTTCACACAAGCACACCTAATAAAGAGGGGTCAATGAATTTATTAGAAATGGTTCGAGTGACATTGCATGCCTAATAAATTCATTGACCCCTTCTATAAATTCTTCCCTAAAAACCCGACGATTAGGATAATTCTTATTATACATCTAACTACGATATTCCATCTACACAAAGAACAAATAAATTGAATGTTATATTAACATATTGTTCTAACCCTATCGTTAATCATAATTAGACTCGCTAGAACAATGAATTATTTAAGCCATTCAATTAGACTAATTCAATTAGACTAACTCAATTAGATTAATTGATATTGTAGTTAAATTATTTTATACATTAAATAATTTACATGCATTAATTTGAGTTCTATTAAGAACCATAAGTTCATAATTTAAGGTAGTTCATAATTTATACCTTAAATTAATTTATACATTAAATAATTTAAATGCATTAATTTGAGTTCAATTAAGAACCATAATTTCATAATTAAAGGTAGTTCATAATTTATACGTTAAACAATTTCCGACCGAATCCATCGGTGATTTCCGACTAAAGTAATCGGAACGTTCAAAAGGTCAGATGGCCAAATTATTTTCAAATTACCAACCAAAGTGGTTGGAATTGTACCGATCAAATCAGTCGTAATAATATAAATAAAAATAAATATTTATTTAAAATAAAATAATAAAAATATATAATTTCCGACCGAATCAGTGGGAAATTAATAATTAAAAAATAAAATTTATTTCATTTCCGACAGAATCCGTCGAAAACTGTTAAATATTAATTAATTTTTGCTTAATTTCGGACCGATTCGGTCAGAAATCTGGGTTTTTTAGAAAACTCTGGGCAGTTGTCCGATTGTTTCCATCGGAAATCAGTCGGAAATTTCTGTAAAACTGGGCAGAATTTTGCTCAATTTTGAGCTACACCACCTGTCAAGCAATTACAATACAATAACGCCAACAACCAATCAATAAATATAACATCTAAAGTAACAGATCCAACTATTAACTCAATCTAAACCAACAAATCCACTAAACCTAACAACTTTGGGCATAAAAATATCCAAATAGTAGTCCACATTCAAGTTTAAAAACAAAACATAAAGTTGTCTCTCACAATCAAGTTTATCAATCAACTAAAACACTACACCTAAACTACTACACATCAGATTCAGTTTGTTTATCCTCATCATGAGATAGATCATGCCCATGTTTTCTCATAAATTTCTGCATCTTAATAAATGTTCCGAATTGGGAATCCAATTGTTGCTTATATCTTCCATTTGTTCTTGATTTTGAGAAGAAGAAGAATTGGCTAAGAGTGGGTTTGGATGACCTGTAGGTCGACGTACTCCAAGTCCGTAGACTCTACCTTTGTTTACTCCACTCGCTGCCTCTGTCCACAATGAAGCCATATCATCAGGTGTTAGTCGAGTTGAAGGAGGCTGAGTTTGTTGCCATTCTTTCACCCTTTTATGATAATATTCCTGAAATAAAAATATAATTATTATGTAAACAAACTAATATTAATAAACCATAAATAATTATGAAGTTAGTATTTTACATATGTTTCCGACGCATGCGTCTCCACCCAGTGTTCTCTTGTACCATCCTTCTTCTTTTTCTTATGCGTCTCCTCAAAGACCTCAGCGTGACTCATATCTCACCCTCTTTCCTTTTCCTTCATAACAAAAAGTATGAGTTAGACATTACAATATTAAAATTCTATATGTAAAACTAAGAAAAATGTTATAAGTAATTACCTCTTAGTTTATGGGCCGCAAAACTAATCGAACCTCCTGTGTGCAACGAGTCAACTTTACTGGAGGCACGATTTGCCTTTGCTTGTTCACTCTTCTTCTTCCATTCTTCGATATTCCATTTCTCAAGAAGTTTATCTCAAATATCTTCTCTTAACCACCCAGGCATTTTACCAGCATTCCGAGAAGCGAACATAGTATCTTTAATCCGCTTAGCAGCATTCTTCTCGAAAATATTATTTACTTCATTTTGATGCCGAGGATTCCATGTACACTTTGTCTGCAAATAATTTAAATGCATTAATTTTTGTTCTATACCTTAATTCTAAATCTAATGTAGTTCAAACCAAAAACCCTAAAAAATTATAATTTTAGGTGTTCAAATCTAAATCTAAATTTAATGTAGTTCAAAAACTCTATTTAGTCCCATAAATCCTAAATAGACAAAATCCCTAAAAATTACATAAAATTATATTCCAAAAATTAAAAATTAAAAAGATAATAAGGTAGATTACTAACCTTGAACAACAATGGCAGTGGTGGTGCCATTGAGGAAGAGAATGGCAGTAGTATTGGAGGCGGCGCGAAACAAGCTAGGCAGTGGTGCGCGGAACAGTGGTGGCAGTGACTGGGGGCGCAGGCATGAGAGAGAAGAGGCGGGGCTTCGATTTTAGGGGGGTGACTTGATTTTGGGTGGGATTATGCCTAAAATCTGTGGGGAAAGGAGATGGAAGAGAGATAGAAGAGAGAGAGAGTGAAAAGATGAAAATGGGGAAGAAACACACATGTATTGTTTTAATATATATACATATATATATATATATATATATATATATATATATATATATATATATACATGTCACAACCTAATTCTCTTACGGGCCATGATGGCGCCCAACGTCGCCGCTAGGCAAGCCAACAGTGAACTAACCACGTGATTTCTCTTTTTAATAAATTTCCAAGTAATTACATTTTTACTTAATTAAAAGATTAAGAAGTAGAAAATTAAAATAAATAAAACGAAAGCAGCTGAGTGCAATCATAACCATAGTAATAATCCAAAACCACAAAGTCTGCTATTGTGTGCCAAGACCCGGTGTCACAAGTGTATGAGCACTAATAGATTATACAAAACTCTAGCTACTGTCTGAAATGAAAATAGACAGAAATGAATGCAAATGAGAAACTCTAGGTGCTGCATAGCGGCTCAGGAAGCAGCTCACCACTAGGCTTTCGGGTAATGGGGATACGCGCCGGTGTGATCGCCAGATGCACCTGCCTCAGATTCTACACCCTCAGTGTAGAAGTGTAGCATGAGTATATAAACAACATGTACCCAGTAAGTATCAAGTCTAACCTCAAAGAACTAGTGACGGGGGGTCGACATCGACACTTACTATGGGCTAACAATAAAAATACAGAAGCTTTAAATAAGCAGGGGCTATGTATATAACTACAGCAATTCAATAACAACCAGGAAGTAAATAGTTCCTTTACACATGCTATATCTCAATAACTTTCCGTCTGATATTATTTTAACCTCTCAAGCCATGAAATGTTATCAATAAATAATTAAAATCCAAGTATTATCACGCACGATTATGTCGAGCACGTACGACCCGATCCAAAATAACATGTACACTGCCGAGGGTCGAGCGGGATGAACCATAGATGCATCTATCTACCGCCGAGGCATTCGCCCCGCTCCACAAGAAGAGAGGATGCTTTATAACCATTTGACTTAAACGTTATTACAAGGCTAATACACAATGTAGTAAACTTTCCATTAACGGTCAAGTAATTTGCTCAAAATTCAGGCAAGTGAAATTCGGTCCTTCACAATTCCTCTAACAAGTCCTAATATAATTTAGGCACTTTAATTAACAAGTAGGGTGCAAACATTACAAGTAATTCATGATTTGGGTCCTAACTACCCGGACATAAGCATAAATAGTAGCTACGCACGGACTCTCGTCACCTCGTGCGTACGTAGCCCTCACAATTAGAAGCAAATAGCAATTTAAATCACCTATGATGTAAATTACCTCTTACAAGATTAGGCAAGAGACTTATCTTGTCTCAAAGCTCGCTTTCCGGCATAAAATTCACCCTAACGCCTCAACTCGATGCCGAACAATCCAAACTAGTCAAATGTTGTATTAACTAATCAATATACGCTCAAAAGTAAATGATTTAGCTATTAGAGTAATTACCCAACCCAAATGGGAAGATTCTTAAAATTCACCCCCGGATCCACGTGCCCGGATTCCGAAAAATTTCGAAGAAACTTGTTACCCATAACCTGATGAACTCAAGTATCTAATTTTCACTAAATCCCATAACCATTTTCGTGGGTAAATCCCATATTTATCAAAACCTAGGGTTATTCATCTAAACCCATAATTTTCACGAATTTTCATGTTAAAATCTACCCATAATCTATGTATTTAATTTACATTGGATAGAAATTACTTACCTCCAATAGCTAGGTGGAACTCTCTCTCTCTCTCTCTCTCTCTCTCTCTCTCTAGGAAGCCCCAAAATCACCCCAAGAAGTGAAATAAATGAACCAAAAATGACCTAAGTCCGAAATAAATGGACCTCACTACTTCCAGGACTTTCGTATCTGCAATCCCTGGGCCGCATCTATGGAAGGTTCATCGCAGATGCAGTTCTCTCTTGGCTGGCCTAAGTCAGCAGCTGCGAAAGAATGGCTCCCTTCTGCGAGCCAGCTCCTTCTGCCATCCTCGCTTCTGCGGTCCCCTGAACGCTTCTGCGGTTGCACATCTGCGCCCATGTGTTCGCATCTGTAATTTCTGGGCTACCTATGTTGGGCCGCTTCTGTGGGTGCTGGCTCGCTTCTGCGAGCTCGCACCTGTGGCTGGCCCTCCGCAGGTGCGATTGCACCAGAAGTTGGGTGCTCCAGCTATCCAACTAAGGCCAAATGACTTCCACGCATCGTCTGTATGGCATCCAGGGCCCCCGAGGCCCCGCCCAAACGTACCAATAAGTTTGAAATCATAAAACGGACTCGCTCGCGCCCTCGGAACTCAGATAACAACATTAAAATAAAGAATCATACGCCAAAACCAATAGAATCAACTTATGAACTTCAAGTTCTTCCAACTTACTCCGAACACGCCGAATCATACTTAAACTACTTGGAATGACTCCAAAATTTAGCGTGCAAGTCTTAAATCACCATACGAAACTATTCTCAGGCTCAGAATCCCAATTGGACCTCGATAACACCAAATCCTACTTCTAACCAAATTTAAGGGACTTTAAAACCTTCAATGTGCCACCTTCAAATATTAAGCGCTGAAATGCTCTCGGGTCATCCAAAACTCGATCCGAACATACGCCTAAGTCCAAAATCATCATACGAACCTATTGGAACCATCAAATCCCAGTTTCGAGATTGTTCACTCAAAATGTTAACTTAAGTCAAACTTAGCCCTCTTTAGCCAACCTTTAGGAACCAAGTGTTCCGATTTCAACTCGAACCCTTCCAAATCCCGAACTAACCATCCCCGCAAGTCATAAAATAATAAAAGCACATACGGGGAGACTTGTTTAGGGGAACATGGATCTAGAAAGAAAAATGACAGGTCGAGTCGTTACATTCTCCAACTCTTAAACAAACGTTCGTCCTCGAATGGGTCTAGAACCATACCTGGAGTGCTGAATAAGTGTGGATATCTACTCCGCATGCCCTCTCGGCTTCCCAAGTCGCCTCCTCGACTGGTTGGCCCCTCCACTGAACTTTTACCATAGAAATTTTCTTAGACCTCAACTGGCTAACCTGCATGTCAACAATGGCAAGTGGCTCCTCCTCATAACCCAGGCTCTTATCTAACTGAACCATGCTGAAGTCTAACACATGCGACCTGTCGGTATGATACCTCTGGAGCATAGACATGTGGAAACCCGGATGAACTCCCAATAGACTGGGAGGCAAAGAAAGCTCATAAGAAACCTCCCTAACTCGTCTTAACACCTCAAATGGGCCTATAAACCTTGGGCTCAACTTGCCCTTCTTTCCAAACCTCATGATGCCTTTCATCGACGAGACCTACAAGAGAACCTTCTCGCCCACCATAAATGATAAACCACACGCCTTATGATCCGAGTAACTCTTTTGTCTGGATTGTGCTGTGCGACGTCTCTCCTGAATCAACTTTACCTTTTCCAAGGCATCCTTCACTAAATCAGTACCATATAACTTAGCCTCATCGGGCTCAAACCATCCGATGGGCTAACGACATCGCGGACCATATAAAGCCTCAAATGGAGACATCTCGATGTTGGACTGATAGCTGTTGTTGTAAGAAAACTTGGCCAAAGGAAAGAATCGATCCCACTGCCCTCCGAAGTCAATCACGCATGCTCTGAGCATGTACTCCAAGATCTGAACTGTCCGCTCTGACTGACCATCGGTCTGTAGATGAAAGGATGTTCTGAGCTCCACCCGGGTCCCCAACTCACTGTGTACTGCCCTCCATAAATGCGAAGTAAACTGAGGGCCTCTCTCTGATATGATGGAAAAAGGCACACCATGCAACCGAACAATCTCCTGAATGTAAATCTGAGCCAACCTCTCTGAAGAATACGTGGTAACAACTGGAATGAAGTGTACCGACTTGGTCAACCTGTCGACAATGACCCAAACTACATCAAACTTCCGCAAGGTCTGCGGCATCCTAACTACAAAGTCTATAGTAATGCGATCCCATTTCCACTCAGGTATAGCCATCTGCTAGAGTAGGCCACCAGTCATCTGATGCTCATACTTAACCTGTTGGCAATTTAGACACCTCGCTACCTATTTACCTATGTACTTTTTCATCCGCCGCCACCAATAATGCTGCCTCAAGTCGCGATACATCTTCGTAGCATCTAGATGAATAGAATACCGAGAACTGTGTGCCTCCTCTAGGATCTTCACCCTCAAGACATCAACATTTGGAACACATAGGCGACCCTGGAGTCTCAGAACACCATCCTCACCGATAGTAACCTCCTTGGCACCACCCTGTAGTACCGTCTCTCTGAGAACCAACAAGTGCGGATCATCAGACTGACAAGCCTTGATCTGCTCGAATAGTGAAGACTGGGTGACAACGCATGAAAGAACTCTACCAGGCTCTGAAATATCCAACTTCATAAGTCTATTAGCCAAGGAGTGAATGTCCAACGCTAGTGGCCTCTCCTCTGCTAAAATGAATGCCAAACTACCCATACTTTCCGCCTTTCTACTTAAGGCATCTGCAACTACATTCGCCTTGCCCGGATGATAAAGGAAGGTAATATCATAATCTTTTAGTAACTCAAGCCATATGTGCTGCCTCAAATTAAGATCCCCCTGCTTGAACATATACTGCAAGCTGCGATGATCGGTGTAAACCTCACAGGACACCCCATAAAGATAATGCCTCCAGTTCTTAAGAGCATGAATAATCGCAGCCAACTCCAAATCGTGTATAGGGTAATTCTTCACGTGGGGCTTCAGCTGACGTGAATCATATGCATTGACTCGCCCCTCCTACATCAATACCCAACTCAAACCAACGCGTGAAGAGTCACAATACATAGTATACATCCATGAATCGGAAGGCAACACTAACACTGGTGCCGAAGTCAATGCGGTCTTGAGGTTCTAAAAGCTCACCTCATAACCATCGGACTATTGGAACGGAGCACCCTTCTGGGTCAATCTAGTCAAGGGTGTCGTAATAGATGAGAAGACCTCCACAAACTGACGATAATAACCTACTAACCCCAGGAAGCCCCTGATCTCAGTCGCCATGGTAGGACGAGGCCAACTCTGGACTAACTCGATCTTTTTGTGATCTACCTTAACACCATCGCCTGATACTACATGTCCCAAGAATGCCACATAATCTAACCAGAACTCACACTTGGAGAACTTAGCATATAGCTTCTGTTCCCGCAAGGTCTGAAGCACCACTCTCAAATGCTGCTTGTGCTCCTCCATACTCCGCGAGTAGATCAAAATATCATCAATGAAGACAATGACAACAAATCAATAAATAGCCTGAACACCCGATTCATAAAATCCATAAACGCCGCCGGGGCGTTAGTCAAACTGAAGGACATCACTAGAAACTCGTAATGGCCATATCTAGTCCGAAAAGCCGTCTTCGCAACATCAGAATCCCGAATCTTCAGCTGATGGTACCCCGATCTAAAGTCGATCTTAGAGAACACCCTAGCACCCTGCAACTGGTCAAACAAATCATTAATACGCGGCAACGGGTACTTGTTCTTAATGGTAACTTTGTTCAACTGGTGGTAATCAATGCACATCCGCATAGTCCCATCTTTCTTCTTCACAAATAACACGGGTGCACCCCAAGGCGACACACTCGGCCTAACAAACCTCTTTACTATTAACTCCTCGAGTTGTTCCTACAACTCCTTAAACTCTTTCGGCACCATGAGTTATGTTGGGATAGAGATAGGCTGGGTACCTAGAGCCAAATCAATACAGAAATCAATATCACGATCTGGTGGCATGCCTGGGAGATCAGAAGGAAACACATCGGAAAACACTCGGACCACGGGCATTGAATCAATCGCCGGAGCCTCTATGGTAGTATCCCGAACATAAGCTAGATAAGCCAAACAACCCTTCTCTACCATGTGTCGAGCCTTCAAAAAAGAGATAACCCGACTAGATGTACTGACAGACGAAGCCTTTTACTCCAATCTAGGCAACAGTGGCATCGCCAAGGTAACAGTCTTGGCATGGCAATCAAGGATGGTATGATATGGAGACAACCAATCTATGCCTAGGATGACCTCAAAGTCGGTCATATCGAGCAACAGAAGATCCGCTCGGGTCTCATAACCACAGAAAGTGACAATATAGGACCGATAGATCCTATCCACGACAACTGAATTGCATACTAGTGTGGACACATAAACGGGAGTACCCAAGGACTCACGAGGAACTCCTAGGAAATGAGTAAACAGAGATGAAATATATAAATATGTAGACCCTGGGTCAAATAGTACTGAAGCATCCCTACCGCAGACAGAAATAATACATGTGATCATGGTATCTAAGGCCACTAGATCTGGTCTGGCCGAAAAAGCATAGAACCTAGCTGGAGTGCCACCTGACTAGCCTCCACCTCTAGGACGGCCCCTACCCACCTGCCCTCCGCCTCCGGGCGATCGGACAACTGGTGGGATAGCTGGTTCTGGAATCATAGGTTGCTGACCCTGCTGTACTGCCTTGCCCCGAAGTCTGGGGTAGAGCCTCCGCACATGACTGAGATCCCCGCACTCGAAACAAACTCTCGGTACGGTGGATTGTTGACCTGAAGTCTGATCCTAATGGTCTGAATGCCCACTGGAGGATCCCTGAATAGCTGGTGGGCGGTAGGAACTCTCTGGCATGGCGCTAAAATAAGATCGCACTGGAGCACCCCAAGGAGGCGATGATGCTGGATATATGGGCCTTCTAGTCTGACTCCTCACAAACTGACCTCTACCCCCATCCGGGGCACCTCTGAACTCTCCAGAATATCGAAATCTCTTATCCCTCGTAGCTTTCTCCCGACTACGCTAACGTACATCCTCGATCCTCTAAGCTATCTCTACAACTAGCTCATAAAAAGTCCCCATCTCAACCTCTAGAGCCATAGTGGCTTGAATACCAGAGTGCAAACCTGCAACAAACCTCTGCACTCTCTCTGTGTCGGTACGAAGTATCATAAGTACATGGCGAGACAACTCAGAGAATCTCGCCTCATAGTCGGTCACTGACATTTGGACCTGTTGGAGCTGCTTGAACTGAAACCACAACTCTTCCCTCTTAGAGGGCGGAATATACCTATCCAGAAAAATACGAGTGAACCGGTCCCAAGTCATGGGAGAAGAATCTGCTGGTATGCCGAGAAGATATGATTGCCATCACCTACAGGCCCTGCCCTCCAACTGGAAAGTAGTAAAATCTAACCCATGGGAGTCCAATATCCTCATGTTATGCAGTTTGTCCCTACACCGATCAATAAAGTCCTGAGGGTCCTCATGTCGCTCACCTCCAAAGATAGGAGGATGAAGCCTGGTCTATCTGTCCAATAGCATTTGCAGATCGTTGGCCGCAGCTAGTCTGGGCTCAGGTATAGCTGCCGCAACTGGCTGAGCTCCGCCCATGGGTAGTGGGCTCGGGGTCTAATATACGGCAGCTGCATGCCCTGGAGCCTGAGTGGTAGGGGTCTGTGCTCCCCCTCCCGCCTGAGATGTGGCTGGGTATGCTGGAAATAAACCAGCTTGAGTCATAGTATCCATGAACCGCTAGTGTGTGCCAAGACCTGGTGTCACAAGTATTTGAGAACTAATAGATTATACAAAACTCTAGCTACTGTCTGAGATGAAAATACACAAAAATGAATGCAGAAAAGAGACTCTAGGTGTTGCGGAGCAGCTCAGGAAGCAGCACACCACTAGGCCTCCAGGTAACGGGAATGCGCGCCGGTGTGATCGCCACATGCACCTACCTGAGATCCTGCACGGTCAGTGCAGAAGTGTAGCATGAGTACATAAATAACACGTACCCAGTAAGTATCAAGTCTAACCTTGAAGAACTAGTGACGAGGGGTCGACATCGACACTTACTACAGGCTAACAATAAAAAATACAAAACCTCTAAATAAGCAGGGGCTATGTATATAACTACAACAATTAAATAACAACCAGGAAGTAAATAATTCCTTTATACATGCTAAATCTCAATAACTTTATGTCTGATATTATTTTAACCTCTCAAGCCATGAAATGTTATCAATAAATAATTAAAATCCAAGTATTATCACGCACGATTATGTCGAGGACGTACGACCCGATCCAGAATAACATGTACACTGCCGAGGGTCGAGCGGGATGAACCATAGATGCATCTATCTACCGCCGAGGCATTTGGCCCGCCCTACAAGAAGAGAGGATGCTTTATAACCATTTGACTTAAACGTTATTACAAGGCTAATACACAATGTAGTAAACTTTCCATTAACGGTCAAGTAATTCGCTCAAACTTCAGGCAAGTGAAATTTGGTCCTTCATAATTCCTCTAACAAGTCCTAATATAATTTAGGCACTTTAATTAACAAGTAGGGTGCAAACATTACAAGTAATTCATGATTTGGGTCCTAAACTACCCGGACATAAGCATAAATAGTAGCAACACACGGACTCTCGTCACCTCGTGCGTACGTAGCCCTCACAATTAGAAGAAAATAGCAATTTAAATCACCTATGGGGTAAATTACCTTTTACAAGATTAGGCAAGAGACTTATCTTGTCTCAAAGCTCGCTTTCCGGCTTAAAATTCACCCTAACGCCTCAACTCGATGCCAAACAATCCAAACTAGTCAAATGTTATATTAACTAATCAATATACGCTCAAAAGTAAATGATTTAGCTATTAGAGTAATTACCCAACCCAAATTGGAAGATTCTTAAAATTTACCCCCGGACCCACATGCCCGGATTCCGGAAATTTTCGTAGAAACTTGTTACTCATAACCTCACGAACTCAAATATATAATTTTCACTCAATCCCATAACCATTTTCGTGGATAAATCCCATTTGTTTTTATCAAAACCTAGGGTTATTCATCTAAACCCATAATTTTCACGAATTTGCATGTTAAAATCTACTCATAATCTATGTATATTACTTATATTGGATAGAAATTACTTACCTCCAATAGCTAGGTGGAACTCTCTCTCTATGAAGCTCCAAAATCGCCCCAAGAACTGAAATAAATGAACCAAAACTGACCTAAGTCCGAAATAAATGGACCTCACTACCTCCTGGACTTTCACATCTACGGTCTCTGGGACGCATTTGCGGAAGGTTCATCGTAGATGCGGTCCTCTCTTGGCTGGCCTAAGTCTGCATCTGTGAAAAAATGGCTCGCTTATGCGAGCCCGCTCTTGTTGACCACTTATGCGGTCGCGCATTTGCGCCCACGCGTCTGCATCTGCGATATCTTGGCTACCTACCTATGCGGGGCCGCGTGTGCAGCTGCTGGCTCACTTCTGCGAGCTCGCACTTGCAGCTGGCCCTCCGCAAGTGCGATTGCACTAAAAGTTGGGTGCTTCAGCTATCCAACTAAGGCCAAATGACTTACGCGCATCGTCTGAATGGCATCTGGGGGCCCCGAGGCCCCGCCCAAACGTACCAACAAGTTTGAAATCATAAAACGGACTCGCTCGCACCCTCGGAACACAAATAGCAACATTAAAACTAAGAATCATACGCCAAAACCAATAGAATCAACTTATGAACTTCAAGTTCTTCCAACTTACTCCGAACGCGCCGAATCATACTTAAACTACTCGGAATTAGTCCAAAATTTTGCGTGCAAGTCTTAAATCACGTTGCATCTGTGACCACTGGACAAGTCCCCCAGCCATGCATCTGCGCCAAATTGATTGCTTCTGCGGGTTCACACATGCGATCAATCTTGCGCAGGTGCGATTACACCAGAACTGGTGTCTTCAGTCATTCTCACAAGTCCAAATTTGATTTGTTAACCATCCGAAATCCACCCGGGGCTCCCAAGACCTCAACCAAACTTACCAACAAGTCCTAAAATATCATACAAACTTAGTCAGGCCTTTAAATCACATCAAACAACGCTAAAAACACGAATTGCGCATCGATTCAAGCCTAATGAACTTTAAAACTTCAAACTTCTACATCCGACGCCGAAACCTATCAATTCGAGTTCGATTGATCTCAAATTTTGCACGCAAGTCCTAATTGACATTACAGACTTGCTCCAACTTTCGGAATCAGAAATTGACCCCGATATCAAAAAGTCCACTCCCGGTCAAACTTTACAAAAATCATTCAATTTTCCAACTTTCGTCAATTGATGCTAAAATGACCTACGGACCTCCAATTCAATATCCGAACACGCTCCTAAGACCAGAATTACCCTACGGAGCTATTGGAACCGTCAAAACTCCATTTCATAGTCGTCTTCTTACAAATTAAACTACGATCAATTTCTACGACTTAAACTTCCATTTTAGTGACTATGTGTCCCATTTCACTCCAAAACCAAAACAAATCCTCTCGGCAAGTTACACAACCACAAAATGAAGTAGAGGAAGAAATAAATAGGGGTTCGGGGCTAATACTCTCGAAACGACCGGACAGGTCGTTACATCCCCCCTCTTAAAACAAACGTTCGCCCTTGAACGAGTATAGAGATATACCTAAAGTGGAGAAAAGATGAGGATAACAGCTGCGCATATCCTGCTCGGTCTCCCAAGTCGCCTCCTCGATCGGATGACCCCTACACTGAACCTTTACTGAAGCGATGTTCTTCGACCTCAACTTTCGAACCTGCCTGTCCAAAATGGCCACTGGCTCCTCAACATAAGATATATCCTTGTCCAACTGGACTGAGCTGAAGTCTAACATATGAGATGGGTCGCCATGATACTTACGAAACATGGAAACATGGAATACTGGATGAACTATAGAGAAAATAGGTGGCAGTGCAAGTCTGTAAACCACCTCTCCAACCTTCTCAAGAATCTCAAAAGGTCCTATATACCTAGGGCTCAACTTGCCCTTCTTTCTGAACCCCATAGCACCCTTCATGGGCGAAACCCGGAGTAAAACCCGCTCACCAACCATGAATGCAATGTCGCGAACCTTCCGATATGCATAAATCTTCTGCCTAGACTGGGCTGTACGAAGTCGATCCTGAATCAATTTAACTTTCTTCAAGGAATCCTGAACCAAGTCTATACCCAATAGCGTAACCTCGCCAGGCTCGAACCAACCCACTGGAGACCGACACCGTCTACCATACAAAGTCTCATACGGTGCCATCTGAATGCTCGACTGATAACTGTTATTGTAGGCAAACTCTGCAAGTGGCAAGAACGGATCCCAAGCATGCCCAAAATCCATCACATACGCACGAAGCATATCCTCCAATATCTGAATAGTGCGCTCGGACTGTCTGTCCGTCTGAGGGTGAAATGTTGTACTCAATTTCACACGATTACCCAACTCACGCTATACGGCTCTCCATAACCGTGATGTGAACTGCGTACCCCGGTCAGAGATGATAGATATCGGTATAACATGAAGCCTGACAATCTCGCGAATGTAAACCTGAGCCAGTTGCTCCGAAGACTAAGTAGTAACTACATGAATGAAATGAGCTGACTTGATCAATCTATCCACAATCACCCAAACTGCATCGAACTTCCTCTGAGTCAGTGGGATCCCAACAACGAAATCTATAGTGATCTGCTCCCATTTCCACTCTAGAATTTCTAACTTCTGAAGCAATCCACCCGGTCGCTGATGCTCATACTTCACCTGCTGACAATTTAGGCACCGAGCAACATACTTCACTGTGTCTTTCTTCATCCACCTCCGCCAATAGTGCTGCCTCAAGTCCCGATACATCTTCATGGCACCTGGGTGAATGGAGTACCACGAACTGTGAGCCTCCTAGAGAATCAACTCATGCAAACCATCTATATTAGGCACACATAGCCTGCCCTGCATCTGTAGTACACCGTCATCTCCAATAGTGACCTCCTTGGAATCATCGTATTGAACTGTGTCCTTAAGGACTAGCAGATTGGGATCATCATACCCTAGCTCCCTGATACGATCATAGAGAGAAGACTGAGAAACCACACACGCCAATACTCCGTTCGGCTTGGAAACTTCCAATCTAACGAACTGGTTGGCCAAGGCCTGAACATCCAAGGCTAAAGGCCTCTATGCTATTGGTAGATATGCTAAACTGCCCAAACTCTCCGCCTTGCGACTCAAGGCATCGGCCACCACATTGGCCTTCCTGGGATGATAAAGAATGGTGATGTCATAATCCTTAAGCAACTCCAACCATCTCCGTTGCCGCAAGTTAAGATCCTTCTGTTTAAACAGATGTTGTAGACTCCAGTGATCGGTAAAAACCTCGCAAGGAACACCATACAAATAGTGCCGCCAGATCTTCAAGGCATGAACAATAGATGCTAACTCAAGGTCGTGGACAAGATAATTCTTCTCATGCACCTTCAAGTGTCTAGACGCGTAGGCAATCACCCTACCGTCCTGCATCAACACCGCGCCGAGACCAATGCACGACGCATCACAATACACCGTATAGGACCCCGATCCAGTAGGCAACACTAACACTGGGCCTGTAGTCAAAGCAGTCTTGAGCTTTTGAAAGCCCTTTTCACAATCCTCGGTCCACCTGAACGGAGCACCCTTTTGGGTCAATCGGGTCATAGGTGATGCAATAGACGAGAAACCCTCTACAAATCGACGGTAATACCCCGCCAAGAAAAGAAAACTCCGGATCTCCGTAGCTAAAGACGGTCTGGGCCAACTCTGCACTGCTTCAATCTTTTTTGGGTCTACCTTGATCCCCTCACTCGATACTACATGACCCAAAAATTCCATAGAATCTAGCCAGAATTCATACTTCGAAAATTTTGCAAACAACTTCTTTTCTCTCAAGGTCTAAAGCATAGTCCTCAGGTGTTGCTCATGATCCTCCCGACTCCGGGAGTACACCAGAATGTCGTCAATAAACACAATGATGAAGGAGTCAAGATAGGGCTGAAATACATTGTTCATTAAGTGCATGAATGTTGTTGGGGCGTTGGTCAACCCAAAAGATATCACAAGGAACTCGTAATGACCATACCGAGTCCTGAAGCAGTCTTCGGGATATTCAGCTCCCGAATCATCAACTGATGATAGCCTGAACGCAAGTCGATCTTAGTGAACACTCTAACACCCTGAAGCTGATCAAATAGGTCATCAATACGTGGCAATGGATACCTATTCTTCACTTTAACCTTGTTCAACTGACGATAATCGATACACATTCGCATAGAACCATCATTCCTCTTCACAAACAAGACAGGAGCACCCCAAGGCGATACACTGGGCAGAATGAATCCCTTATCGAGCAACTCTTGCAACTTTTTCTTTAATTCTTTCAACTCTGCTGGGGCCATACGATAAGGTAAGATAGAAATGGGCTGAGTGCCTGGTAACAAATCGATGCCAAAGTCAATATCTTTGTCGGGCGGCATGCCCGGAAGATCCGACGGGAATACATCTAAATAATCCCTCACTACCGGAACTGACTCGACGGTAGGAGTATCGACACTAACATCTCTCACATAGGCCATATACGCATCACACCCCTTCTCAACCATTCGCTGAGCTTTAAGAAATGAGACAACCCTGCTAGGAACATGAAACGAGGTACCTCTACACTCTAGCCGTGCTAGACCTGGCATAGCCAACGTAACCATCTTGGAATAACAATCAAGGATAGCGTGATAGGGTGACAACTAGTCCATGCCCAAAATAACATCGAAATCCATCATACTGAGCAATAATAAATCGGCTCTGGTCACAAAACCACTAAGAACATTCAAACACGACCGATACACACGGTCAACAACAATAGAATCACCCACAGGTGTATATACATAAATAGGTGAACTCATAGAATCGCGGGATATACCCAAATATGGGGAAAAATAAGATGACACATAGGAATAAGTGAAGCCTGGATCAAATAAGACTGATACATCTCTATGACAGGCCGGAATAATACCTGTGATAATAGAATCTGATGCAACTACCTCTGTCCTAGCAGGAAGGGAATAATATCTAGACTGGCCTCCCCCTCTAGGGCGACCTCTACCTGTCAGACCTCCACCTCTAGCTGGTTGTGCAGGTGGGGTAGTAGTTGGTGCTATAATCATAGCCTGAGGACCCGGTGGATCACACAGTGCCTAAGCAATCTGTGAAGGTGCACCCTCCTGAATCTGGGGCAATCCCTCACCAAATGGCGAGTGTCGTCACACTCAAATAAGATCTTGGAGGACGTGGATGCTATGACTGACTCGGGCCTGATCGACTGGACTGACCACTAGAAGCACCCTGTGCAGGAGGCACACTAGACACTTGCGGTGCATAATAAGGATCATGGGGCCTAGTAGTGGCAGAAGCACCGCTAGCAGCTGGAAGTGCTGAATGAACAGGGCGACCTATATAACCCCTGCCATGACGAGCTGCCACTGGGGTACGAGTACCACTGTAAGTGCCAGAATCTCAAGACCTCTTGGCCTCTCTCTCTCCTCTCTATCCCGAGTCAGTATACCCTCCAACCTACTAGCAATCCCTACTACCTGCTGATACGCAATGTCCATCTCCAACTCTCAGGCCTTGCTCAATCCGATATTGGGGTTGAGCCCCTCAATGAACCTACGAACCCGCTCTCGAACAGTAGAAACCAAGGCTGGTGCATGCCTAGCCAACTCACTGAATCGGACCGCATACTCTGAGACGGTCAAAGCACCGTGGCGCAATTACTCAAACTCAATGCGCCAAGCATCTCTGAGACTCTAAGGAACATACTCCCTCAGAAACATATCTGAGAACTGAGTCCAAGTGAGTGAAGCTGCCTTAGCATGACTGTCCAACTCGCATGCGCGACACCACTAATAGGCCGCCCCTCTCAACTGAAACGTAGTGAAAGAAACCCCACTAGTCTCCGCAACACCCATAGTACGGAGGATACGGTGGTACTCCTCAAGAAAACCCTGGGCATCCTCTGATGCCAATCAACTAAAAGTAGGAGGGTGATACTTCTTGTACCTCTCGAGCCTGAGCTGCTCCGCCTCAAAAGCTACTGCCCTAACCTCGGGCTGAACTGGAGCTACCGGTTGTATTGGTATGATCTCTATATCCTGGTCTACCTGAACCCTCTGCTCTGGGGTACCAGAGATGGAAGTTTGTACTTTTTCCCCATCCTGAGATGTGGCAGGAGCAAGTGGTATCAATCCTGCCTAAGCCAAGGTACTGAACATGCTCAGGAACTAGGCTAGAGTCTCTTGGAGATCTGATGCAGTAACAGGCATCTCAGGTGCCTACCCTCTAACTGGAGCTACTGGTGGCTCCTCTGTAGCATCTCGTACGGGTGCTCTGGCTGCACCACGTGGACGTCCTCGGCCTCTACCCCAGCACCCGCCCAAGCCTCTCGCGGCTCTATCAAGGGGCGCGAGTGTCTGATCATCCGATCCAGTTGTACGTGTCCACACCATCTGTGAGAGAATAGAAAGATAGAAGTTTAGAGTTCAAAGTCAAAATCTCGCACAATAAGGAATCAAAAAAAGTGAAACTTTTCCTAACAGTTCCATAGCCTCCCGAAGATAAGTACAGACATCTCCGTACCGATCCGCGAGACTCTACTAAACCTGCTTGTGACTCATAACACCTATGAACCTAGAGCTCTGATACCAACTTGTCATGACCCCCATTTGCCTCTATAGGATGTCGTGATGGCACCTAATCTCTAAGACTAGGTAAGTCTAATAGATTTGCGGAAATACATAATATAAAACTGAAGCCCAATTCTCAACACATAAAATAATTATAAAACTGACATTCAATAATTGCAACTCCCAAAACCCAGTGGAAACAAGTCACAAGCTTCTAAGAGCAAATACTATGTGTATCTATACATCAGAGTCTAAATATAATAAGGTAAAAACAACATAGTAAGGATAAAGGGGGGACTCTGAGGTCTGCGGACGCTAGTAAATATACCTTGAAGTCTCCACGTGTGGTCCAACTCACTCGTATCTGGTTTGGTGGGAAGAACCTGGATCTGCACAAAACGATATGCAAAAATATAGTATGAGTACACCATAACGGTACCCAGTAAGTGCCAAGCCTAACCTCGGTAGAGTAGTGACGAGGTCAGGTCAAGGCTCTACTGGTTTAAAAGAAAAGTAAGGCAGAGATATAATAATATTTTGAAATGATTGAGAATTTAAACAATAAGGAGTTTCAGAAAATATCAGCATAGTAAATAGAGGTAAACAACAGGGGGCACTCCCGAGGTACTGCCTCGTAGTCTCAAATGTAAATATGCACGACAGGGGGATCTTCCGAGGTACCGCCTCGTAGTCCCAAAGTAAATATGCAAGACTGGGGGGATCTCCCGAGTAAACGTCTCGTAGTCCCAAAGTGAATATGCAGTACATGGGGATCTCCCAAGTAAATGCCTCATAGTCCCAAAGTAAATATGCAGTACATGGGGATCTCTAGAGGAACCACCTCGTAGTCCCAAAGTAAATATGTAGTGCAGGGGGATCTCCCGAGGAACCGTCTTGTAGTGCCAAAGTAAATATGCAACGGATAATCGAAGGAAACACGAATTTACAACAAGAAATCTTACAGTTAAAGATTTAATTCAAATCAAGGAAAGCAGGTAATTCAGCTAAGTATGTTGCACAAATTGCAAGTAAGAGTTAAGTCACGTAGACATGCGATACTAGGCTAAACATGATCAATACATATGCTAAGGAAACTCACTTAATTAATTTAAAAGAAGACAACTCAGCAAGAACCGAAATTTCCACAATTAGCCCGTATACGCACTCGTCACCTCGCGTACACGGCGCTCACGTATCACAAAATGTTACAACAATACCAAATCCTAAGGGGATTTCCCCCATACAAGGTTAGACAAGTCACTTACCTCAAATCTCGCTCAATCAATCGATAAAGATGTCTTTCCCTTAATTTTCCGACTCCGAATGGCCCAAATCTAGCCAAAAGCAATTATATATCATGAATACAACTACGAGAAACTAATTTAAATAATAAATCTATGACTTTAGCAAAGAATTGAAAATTCGGCCCAAAAAGTCGACCTAGACTCACGTCTCGGAATCAGGTAAAAGTCATAAAATACGAACGCTCACTCGACCACGAGTTCACCCATACCCAAATTACCAAATTTCAACACCAAATCGCCATTCAATTCCTCAAATCAAACTCTCCAAATCCCTAGCCTCAGACTCCCAAATTCCACCTTAAATACACACTAACTAGGTGGGAAAATCAATAGGGAAACAAGATTATTGAATAAAAATGTTCACAAGTGGCCTACCTTAAGAAATCCATCAAAAGTGCTCTCAAATATCGCCCTAGACCGAGTTCAAAATGTACAAAATGAAGAATGAAATAAACCCTCGGAATTGCCCCTTTTCTGCCCAGCGAAATCGCTTCTACGAGTCCACAACCGCATTTGCGGCTCCACACCTGCGGAATTTCCATCGCAGGTGCGGTTCTAACTTAGTACGGGCACGTCTGCTACTCCGGACCCATATGCGCATTTACGCTTCCACTTCTGTGGCCAAGGAGCACTTCTGTGCACCCGCTCCTGCGGACCAAGTCCGCTTCTGTGACCAACAGGCCTCCCAGGCCTTTCCGCTTCTGCGCTCATTCCTCCGCAGAAGCGACTCTGCTCCTGCAGTCTTCATGTTGCATCTGCGACCACTAGGCAAGTCCCCCATCCGTGCATCGGCGCCCAATTGATCGCTTCTGCAGGCTCTCACCTGTGATCAATCTTGCGGAGGTGCGACTACACTAGAACTGGTGCCTTCAGTCATTCTCACAAGTCCAAATTTAATCTGTTAACCATCCGAAATCCACCCGGGGCCCCGGGACCTCAACCAAACTTACCAACAAGTCCTAAAACATCATACAAACTTAGTCAGGCCTTTAAATAACATCAAACAACGCTAAAAACACGAATTGTGCATCGATTCAAGCCTAATGAACTTTAAAACTTCAAACTTCAACATCCTATGCCGAAACCTATCAAATCGAGTCTGATTGACCTCAAATTTTGCATACAAGTCATAATTGACATTACGAACCTGCTTTCAACTTCCGGAATCGGAATCTGACCCCGATATCAAAAAGTCCACTCCCGGTCAAACTTTTCAAAAATCATCCAATTTTCCAACTTTCGCCAATTGATGCTAAAATGACCTACAGACCTCCAATTCAACATCCGAACACGCTTTTAAGATTAAAATCACCCTACAGAGCTATTGGAACCATCGAAACTCCATTACGGAGTTGTTTTCATAAAAATTAAACTACGGTCGATTCCTACGACTTAAACTTTTATTTTAGGGATTATATGTCCCATTTCACTCTGAAACCAAAATAAATCCTCCCGTCAAGTTACATAACCACAAAATGAAGTAGATGAAGAAATAAATAGAGGTAGGTTCGGGGCTAATACTCTCGAAATGACCGGGCGGGTCGTTACACTATACTCGCAATAAGACACTAGAAACAACAACTAGCAACAGGGAGCAACAGGTAGTAATGCCGTGAAGTAAGTTGAACACAATTTAAGTCCGGTGAAACCAACTAGAGAAAACAAGTAACAACTCAATAAGAGCAACCGCTTCCACATGAGATTTGTTCAAGGATTTCTCCCCGAAGTACTTCGCCTCATAGTCACATTTCACGGGTCCCAATTCATGAACCCTAATCACTTGGCATCTTGTGCCCACATTATAATTTATAACCGCACGAACGAATTACGTGCCAAGGGAGAGAGAGTATCTCATATCCGTACGGACAACTCACGTGGCAACAATAATAATGACTCATGACCGCACGGACAACTCACATGCCAATAGGATAACTCTCACATAGAAGGCAAGTAAACGAGAGTACATGCAAATGGTCAATAACATTAGGATTCATCTTCTTAAACCGATATGGGTGATAAATTACGTGTATGCTTGTGCAAGTGTTCTATCACAATTCAAGTCAACAAGTAATAGTAGAGGTAATGAATGGCATATAGGAAACCATCACCACAAAATGTACAATGTAAAACTCACACAAGGTAGGCACACCACCACACAAATATCATCAATAACAATGCCTCCAGGCCATCACAAGTCATCACAAATCATCCCCGACATAGCCCACCTTGTCTCGCCACGTGCGCAACAATAAAGTAAATGCACGCCTTGTCTCGCCGCACGCGCATAATAATATTTCCACCTTGTCTCGCCACATGTGCAAACCTACATATATATAGCCCTCCTTGTCACACTGCATATGCAAATATCAATAATAACAATAGCACGGACAACTCATGTGCGAACGCCCCAACAATCCTCTCAACAACACCACGTGTGCCAAAAACATAACAACACAATATAAGGTCTTTCACCACATGTGCCCATATGCCACAACTATCCTTAAAACAATTTCAATACCACAACCACGCATAGCCCTCGGCTCAACAACACTAGTATATCAACAAGAACAACAATAATACCAGAGTACGACAAGTAATTCAACAAAAGAACTACAAAACACAAAGAAATGGAAGAACGAGCTCACAACGAAAGACACAACATGTAATAATGGTTTCAAAAAAAATATCTCAACAAGGGGAGAGATAATGTATAATAACGATTCCACATAAGTACCAC
The DNA here is from genome assembly GCF_000390325.3 of Nicotiana tomentosiformis. Taxonomy (NCBI): domain Eukaryota; kingdom Viridiplantae; phylum Streptophyta; class Magnoliopsida; order Solanales; family Solanaceae; genus Nicotiana; species Nicotiana tomentosiformis. The sequence goes on along the minus strand of NC_090817.1, from coordinate 72,746,115 downwards.
TCGACGTAAGAGAGATAGCATGAATCAATGATTCCAAATAAGGATAAGTCAACAATGAAAGGGATAACAAAACCTCAATTAAGGTTAAGCAATTATGGAAGAGATAATAATAACTTCAATTAAGGTCAAGCAATTATGAAAAAGATAATAATAACTTTAATTAAGGTTAAGCAATTACGAAAAAGACGATATGGCAATAAAAGAGGCGACAACTTCAATTAAGGAACATAAGAGTTTATTGGCAACAAAGGTAGAACACGAATCAATCAACTCCAAATAATACACGTAAGGGTGAATTTAGAAAAGGGAGGATTTAACTTGATAAGACAACTTCATTTTTAATGAACATAAGAACCTAATGGCCTAAAACAGTCAAATTTTCACAATTAAGCCCGAGTACGTACTCGTCACCTCGCGTACACGGCCTTCACATAACACAAGTAGCACAAATGACTCAAACCCTAAAGGATAGTTCCCCCACACAAAGTTAAGCAAAATACTTACCTCAAAAAAGCTAGACAGATACTCTAAAATGACCTTTTCGTGCGAAACAACCTCCGGACACCTCAAATCTAGCCAAAATAACTTCATAACATAAATAAAACTCATAGAAAACGATTCTGGATAATAAAGCTTAGATCTTTAATTAAAGTCAACCCAAAAAGTCACCCACGGGCCTGCACCTTGGAACCCGATAAAATTCATAAAATTCAAACACCCATTCTGATACGAGACCAACCATACCAAATTTATCCAATTCCAACATCAATTCGTCCTTCAAATTTAATGATAAAAATAAAGATGGAATCATGAAATAAAATCAAATTCGGGTAAAGAACACTTACCAGAACCCCTCAAAAATTGCTCAAATCTGAGATCTACAACTCAAGATATGATAAAAATGGCCAAACCCTCGAAATAGAGTGCTTTATATTTCTACCCAGGTAACATGCATCGCGATCGCGGAAATTCATATGCGATTGCGAAGAAGAAAATCATCACCTGCTAAGAATGTGCTACGCGAACACGATGAAGAAATAATACTGCCCCACGAAAAGCACTACGCGAATGCGGAACAAGGGACGCGAACGCGGTTCATCACTGAATCAGTCATCACGATCGCGGGCCATTCCACGCGAATGCGAAGAACAAAAGCCTTTGCCTCCCAGCATGGTCGACACTATGCGGACGCGAAAGACCAAATGCGAACGCGAAGGAGTAACACTCACACAAACGCGATCGCGGACAAAACCATACGAACTCGAAGAAGGAAAAAGGACCAGTCACTAAACATCCTTCGCGATCACGTTTGTACCTTCACGATCACAGATAAGAACATCAAACACCAGCAATCAGCATTCCAAAATAGGAGAAAATGTCGGTAGCCCATCCGGAACACACTCGAGGCCCCCGGGACCCCATCGCAATATACCAACAAGTTTCATAACATAACACAGACCGACTCGAGGTCTCAAATCACATCAAACAACATTAAAACTATGAATCGCACTACAAATCGAACTTAATGAACTTATGCACTTTCAAATTTTATAACTCGCGCCGAAATATATCAAATCAACCCAGAATCACGTCAAATTTTGCATGCAAGGTCCAAATGACACAAAGGAGCTATACCAATTCCTGGAATCAAAATCTAAACTCGATATCAACAAAGTCAACTCCCGGTCAAATTTCTCAACCTTTCAAACCTTCAACTTTTCAATTTTTGCCAAAATGCATCAAATTAACCTACGGACCTCCAAATCCAAATCTAGACACACGCTAAGTCCAAAATCACCATATGAAGCTATTGGAATTGTCAAAACACTATTCTGGAGTTGTCCACATAAAAGTCAAACTACGGTCAACTCTTACCACTGAAGCTTCCAAAACAAGAATCCTTCTTCAAAATCAATCTCGAATCATCCAAAATTTGAGTTCGACCACACACGCAAGTCATAACACATAATACGAAGTTGATCGATACCTTAAGCAACTGAACGGGACGGTAATTCTCAAAACGATCGGTCGGGTCGTTACATCAAGATGACGCATGTAGGGCTCATGTCATACTAACTGGGCCTAGAAATGAAGCAGGTGGAGGACGAAATTTTATCTCTCAAGAAAGCGATACAAAAGAGCTATTGAGTGCATTGCCAAGAAGAAAGTCGAGTTCAAATATGTGAAGTCCTATGATCAAACTGCGGATATCTTTACAAAGCCTCTCAAGTCTGAAGATTTTCAGAGGTTGAGATTAAGACTCGGAATGAAGAAAAAAATTAAAATTAAGGAGGAAATTTGTGAAACCCATCTAAATAAAAAAAAAAGGAAAAAGAGGTGACAACAATCTGCAAATGCAGCAAGTTGCAATAACAGCAAAAAACAAATAGCAAAACCAATTTGCAAATTGGTTTTGAACGTTGCAACAGGTTATGGAAATCTACAATATGCAAATTATAAATCCAATCCTTCGATTGATTGGAGGAACGGTTCCTCACTGCTATAAAAGTAGGCTTTAGCTCTTCATTTCAAACACACCAAAATCAGAGAGTGCAATAGAGCATAGAGAGAGTAATCCACAGATTGTAGTCTGTGATATAAGTAGAGAGTGAGAGTAATATTATAATGAGGTGTTTAAAATAAAGAGTGTTATTTCTTTGAAGTTATAGTAGTCTCTTGACACTACCAAGTTGTAATATTATAGTGATATTATAATATTGCTCATTCGGATATTGTATTTTACTCCGTTAAAAGATTTGGTATCGTTATTACTCTCTTGTGTTATTGTAAATACTATTCCTGGGCGGTATATTATTTTTCCCAACAAAATCAACTCTAGTTGCCCAAGAATATATACAACCAGAGTATTCCCTAATTTTTCTCTATTTTATAAAAAAAATCAACTAAATTGGATTATGGTCTAATGGATTCTCACTCTTAATTTGGCAGTCACAGGTTAATAGGAACTTAGCATTCTAATCTGGATGCCTGAAAAAAAAAAAAAAAAAAAAACAGGAAAGAGCTTCCAGTTCGGTCAGCTGAATTTAGTACATAATTAATATGTAGGAACTTGACTAGTTCCAGTAGTATTACCACATCTTACAGAAGTTCAATGTTAGAACATTGATATATTGTGTACTTCTCTCCCCCCCCCCCCACAACCCCCCCAAAGGAAAAAAAGGACCTTAGTATTGTGGCTTACCGTTTTCAACTTGTTGCAGTCATCATATCCACTGATCACTGACTGCTTGAAATCTGGGCTCTACAAGTGGAAAGGTGATGCCTCTAAATTTAACAAAGATGAGCCTTATGGTAAGCTTGTGATTTATCCAAACAATCCTGATGGATCAATCAGGCAAGTTGTAGTAAATGGCAGTGGAGGAACACTGGTGCATGACCTAGCTTACTATTGGCCACAGTATACGCCAATCTCATTTCAGGCAGACAATGATATTATGTTGTTCAGTCTCCAAATGCACTGGACATGCTGGGATACGTATAGGGTATGTTACTTATTTGTGAATTACTATTACTCCCTATGTTCCATTTATATGACACTAATTCCTTTTTAGTCTATTCCAAAGAATGACATCTTTCTATATTTAGAAATGCCGTGACGTATGTTTAAAACCACAAGTTCTAGCGGCACTTTTGGTATGTGACAAAACCCTTGCCATCTTTCTTAACTTCCATACCAAGTCAAACACTACCGAATGAAACAGAGGGAGTAATATTTAGGAACTTTAGTCAGTTCATTTCATCTAAACTAATTTCACGCAGCTCTAGAATTTTCGTTTTTCTCAAGTAAGAACTTAGCAGAAACCAAATTAAAAGACAAATTTCATGTATTTTGAATGAGTTGATGGATATCTTGTTTTCACTCTCTCTTTGTATTATATATGAGTGCTCGACAGATAATATTTTCATGTTCTGTTGCATTAATGAGCTACGATTATAATGGTACACGGGTAATGACAGTTGCATAGTTAGATGGCAATATCCTCATCAAAACTGTAGATGGGCACTAGTGAAAGACAAAGAATTTGCCAAGAAGATGACTAAATTTATAGAGATCAGCAGCATTGGTGTCTCTAAAGATTCACAGCTCTGCGCTGCTAAAATCCTTGATGTTATCTTTGATACCTACGAGCACACCCAGAAATTTGACAAGGCTACGCCCTTCTTCCATTATGGCTAGCTACAATGAGATGGCAAAGCGATGGAGACAATTGAGATCAACGGTCAACAAAGGTGTAATATGGCCAAATTTTTATGACATTTGCCATGACATAATATTCATTATAACAAATTTGTGGTTCATGACATTTGCCATGACATAATATCCAGTATTAGGCCAAGAATTTCTTGCTATAAATAGAGGAGTTTCTCCTCATTTGCAAATACACCAATTCAAGAGCTTTTCACTCTTGTCTTTCTTTCTCCTCCTTTATTTCATTATAGAATATTTTGTAAGACAGGGTGTGTTTGGGAAACACTTGTGTGAACCCTTTCTTTGGAGTGATCTTGTGAGGTTATTCTCTTGGGGTATTTGGGATTAATTAGAGTATTTTCTCTAATTTTGTACTCTTGTTGGTATAGTGAAATTGCTCATCTCCGCTTGTGGACGTAGGTCACCTTGACCGAACCACGTTAAATTTGTGTCTTCTTTATAATCTTTAATTGCCGTTATTATTAACTTTCATTGTCTTTGTTATTGTCATTATACCGTTGTTTGGCTAAATTCCGCACTACCCGAATTCCCGATCCTAACAAATTGGTATCAGAACCAGATCTAACCGGCCAAAATAACTCTAACAAAGTCTTATGTTGAGAAATTTGACCGAAGTACAAACTTTGGAATGTGACAATTAAAGATGGAAGCTATCCTAATTCAGGATGGCTTAGATTTGGCACTGCAAGGAAAGGAGAAGATGCCGGATAAAATGACGGACGAGGAGTTTGCCGTCATAAAAAAAAAGGCAAAAGTAGGTATTATTTTAAATCTTTCAAATGAGGTTTTGCGTGAAGTTGCAGCAGAAAGCTCAGCCAAAGGCATATGGAAAAAGCTTAAAACCCTATATATGAAAAGAACAGTAGAAAACAGGCTTTACCTAAAGCAAAAACTCTACACGTTTCGTATGGCTGAAGCTACCTCTATACTTACTCATCTTGATACTTTTGATTCTCTTCTTATGGATTTAATTAACATAGATGCTGAAATCAAAGATGAGGATCAAGCTGTATTATTGCTTGTTTCCTTACCCCAGTCGTTTAAACATATAAGAGATACTATGCTTTATGGAAAGGATAATATCTCTTATAAAGATATCAAATCTATTTTGAAATCAAAAGAACAAATAGATAGAGATATTACTAGGAAAACTAGTGGGAACCAAAGGGAAGACTTATTCATAAGAGGTAGATCCAATAAGAAAGATTCAAGTAGTGACCAGATACAGAAATGTCATGTGCAAATATTATCATAAGAAAGGTCACATTATTTCTGAATGCTTTAAATTGAAAAACAAAGAAAAGCATACAGAAAAGAAAAATGAGCACAAAAATACTGACATTGCCGAAGCAAGTGTAGCTGCTGATGAGACTGAGGGAACTATTTTTTTAGCAACTAATAATAGTTTCAAATCTAACAATGAGTGAATTTTAGATTCGGGTTGTTCTTATCATATGTGTCCCAGTCAGGATTTATTTACCACATATGAATCTATTGGAGGTGGAGTTGTCTTGATGGGCAACAATGCTGCCTACAAAGTTATTGAAAAAGGTACAGTTCGAATCAAAATGCACGATGGTGTGGTGAGAACTCTCACCGATGTTAGACATGTTCCTGACTTGAAGAAAAATCTCATCTCTTTGGGCACTCTAGAATCTCTTGGGTGCAAGTACACAGGTGAAGGTGGAGTTCTGAAAATTTCTCATGGTGCTCTTGTGATCATGAAAATATGCAGATCTGGTACGTTGTATACTCTTTTGGGATCTACTGTTACAGGTGCTGCTGCAGTTTCAATATCAGATAAATCAGATTCTGACATCACCAAATTGTAGAATATGCGATTGGGGCATATGAGTGAAAAAGGTCTTTCCATCCTCAGTAAAAGAGGTCTCTTATGTGGCCAAAGTACCGAAAATATGGAGTTCTGTGAACATTGTATGTTCGGGAAGTAGAAAAGAGTCAGCTTCAAATCTCCAGCGATTCATAGAACAAAAGGTACTTTGGATTACATTCATTCAGATCTTTGGGTCCTTCACGAATCCCATCAAAAGGTGGTGCCAGGTATATGTTAACTTTCATTGATGATTATTCAAGGAAAGTTTGGGTTTATTTCCTAAAAAATAAAAGTGATGTTTTCTTAAATTTCAAACAATGGAAAGTTTTGATTGAGAAACAAACAGGAAAACAGGTTAAGCGGCTTAGAACAGATAATGGCTTGGAATTTTGTAATGATGAATTCAACGAATTTTGCAAGAATGAAGGAATTGCTCGACATCGTACTGTGAGAATGACACCTCAGCAAAATGATGTGGCAGAAAGGATGAATAGAACTCTTTTGGAAAGGGCTCGTTGCATGATTTCAAATGCTGGGTTGACAAACGCCTTTTGGGCAGAAGCTATTTCTACAGCTTGTTATATTGTCAACCGAGCTCCTTCTGCACCTTTGAACTTTAAGACTCCAGCGGAAATATGGTCAGGTAATTATTCTGATTTAAAGATATTTGGTTGCCCTGCATACATGCATGTAAATGATAGAAAATTAGAGCCAAGGGCTAAAAAGTATATATTCCTTGGGTATGCATCTGGGGTGAAAGGATACCGACTATGGTATCCTGATCCCACGGCACCAAAATTTATAATTAGCAGAGATATAACCTTTGATAAATCCTCTATGTTACATTCTAGAAAAGAGTCTTCTAGTTCTTGTAATACAGATAAAGGAAAGAGTACACTGAACTAGGTGGAGATTGAGATTGGTATTCCTTCTGAGCCAAGCTCATCAACTTTGGAGCAAAATACAGTTGAAACTCCTGAAGTTGAGACAGAAGCTGAAATTCTTAAAGTTGAGACTCCTGAAGTTGAACCAGAAGAAGAGAAGTATTCTATAGCCAAACATAGACTAAGAAGAGAAGGTAAACAACCATTAAGGTTTGGAGATTATGTTGCATTTGCTTTTTCAGTTGCACAGGAAACTGAAGAAATTGGAGAACCATCAAAATATTCAGAAGCAGTTTCTGGTGCTGACTCAGCCAAGTGGCTGATTGCAATGAATGAAGAAATTGAGTCTCTCCACAAGAATGGTACTTGGTCTCTTGTGAAGCTGCCATCAGGAAAAAGAATTGTTGGTTGCAAATGGGTCTTCAAGAAAAAGGATGGCATTCCAGGGGTTGAAGATGCGAGGTATAAGGCACGATTAGTTGCAAAGGGCTATAGTCAGGTACAAGGAGTTGATTTTAATGATATTTTCTCACCTGTTGTTAAACATAGCTCTATTCGTGTCTTGCTTGCCTTCGTTGCCATGTATGATTTGGAATTAGAACAACTTGATGTTAAGACAGCTTTCTTACATGGCAAACTTGAGGAACAAATATATATGCATCAACCCGAAGGATTTGAACTTGAAGGAAAAGAAGATCATGTTTGCTTGTTGAAGAAATCCTTGTACGGATTAAAGCAGTCTCCAAGGCAATGGTATAAAAGGTTTGATTCCTTTATGTTGGTCATGATTATTCGAGGAGCATGTATGATAGTTGTGTTTACTTCCGGAAGTTAAATGATGGTTCATTTATATACCTATTATTATATGTTGATGACATGCTCATTGCTGCTAAGCATTTAACAGAAATTCACAATTTGAAAAGTCGGCTGAAAAGTGAATTTGAGATGAAAGATTTGGGAGCAGCTAAGAAAATCCTTGGCATGGAGATCAAAAGAGATCGAAAAGCCAACAGACTATTTCTGACCCAGAAGAAGTACTTGGAGAAAGTCTTGGAGAGGTTTGGCATGAAAGATGCTAAACCAGTTAGTACCCCTCTTGCTGCTCATTTTAAGTTATCAGCTGCTCAGTTCCCGCAGTCAGAGGAAGAAGAGAGGTACATGGCACAGGTTCCTTATTCCAGTGCAGTCGGCAGTATTATGTATGCAATGGTTTGTACACGTCCAGACATTTCACAAGCAGTGAGCGTGGTAAGCCGGTATATGGCTTGCTCTGGTAAAGCACATTGGCATGCTGTGAAATGGATTCTCAGATACTTGCGAGGTACTTCAAATACATGTTTGGAGTTTGGGAGAAATACTAACACTTTGGTTGATTTTGTAGACTCAGATTATGCACGTGAATCACTGACAGGCTATGTATTTTGCATTGGGGGTTGCGCTATTAGTTGGAAAGCTACATTACAACATGTAGTAGCTTTATCTACTACCGAAGCAGAATATATGGCAGTGGCTGAGGCGATCAAAGAAGCTTTATGGTTAAAGAGTCTATTTGCGGAACTCAGTTTATACCAAGGTGGTATTACCATTTTCTGTGATAGTCAAAGTGCCATTCACTTGACTAAAGATCAAATGTATCATGAGAGGACGAAGCACATTGATATAAAGTATCATTTCATCCGAGAAACCATTGCTGAAAGAAAAGTCTCTGTTCAGAAGATCAACACTAGAGACAATCCTGCTGACATGTTCACAAAACCTCTTTCAGTATCCAAGTTCAAGCTTTGGCTGAACTTGATTGGCATTTATGAAGAATGATTTTGCCTATTGGGGTTTTTGCAGAGAAGGTGGAGCAAATTTACTATAAGCCGAAATTAGGCCAAGGTGGAGATTTGTAATATGGCCAAATTTTTATGACATTTGCCATGACATAATATCCATTATAACAAATTTGTGGTTCATGACATTTGCCATGGCATAATATCCATTATAACAAATTTGTGGATCATGACATTTGCCATGACATAATATCCATTATTAGGCCAAGGATTTCTTGCTATAAATAGAGGAGTTTCTCCTCATTTGTAAATGCACTAATTCAAGAGCTTTTCACTCTTGTCTTTCTTTCTCCTCCTTTATTTCATTATAGAGTATTTTGTAAGAGAGTGAGTATTGGAAAATACTTGTGTGAACCCTTTATTTGGAGTGATCTTGTGAGGTTATTCTCTTGGGATATTTGGGATTAATTAGAGTATTTACTCTAATTTTGTACTCTTGTTGGTATAATGAAATTGCTCATCTCCGCTTGTGGACGTAGGTCACCTTGACCGAACCACGTTAAATTTGTGTCTTCTTTATATTTTTTAATTGCCGTTATTATCAACTTCCATTGTCTTTGTTATTGTCATTATACCGTTGTTTGGCTAAATTTCGCACTACCCGGATTCCCGATCCTAACAAAAGGCCAAGTTTTTAGTTTACCCGACTTTCCAATTGAAAAATGCAACTTTAGTGGTCAGATATTTGGAACACAACCTGGTAATTTTTGTTTATTGGTTGGTTGTATCTGTTTTTTCTACAGTTCTTTTGGTCTTACTATGCTGCCAATCAACTTTCCTTCCCCTCTTTTCAGCTTTGACCAGAAGCGGGATTCATTTCGGTTCAACCAAAGAGTACGTGCGGATCAGTTTAATAAGCCATCAGGAAGAATATGATGATCAATTTATTCAAAGGTTGTCTCTGATCAGCTCCATAAATAGAGTTTAGTCTTTTGTAGGCATATAGTTTCTCTAAGACTAAATGGTGCAGAAGAGGGCTGTACACAAAAATGTATATATTAGTATTTGTGAACTTATAGAATCTTTATCTCTAGTTCAGTATAACCACTAATGCAAATACATCGTCAATTTGTTTGAACCTTTTTCACTCAATTAAGGACCAAAAATGTCTTGTTTTGATCACACAGGAAACAAGATATCATAAACTCAAATGCAATGTAACTTCACATCACCATGTTTCATGGCCTAGTACGGAGCTAAAATTTGAGTTTATGGGTTCTAGATTCTATAAAAGGCAGCTTATTGGGTTTTGAATCAATTATTTATATATATTAACTGGATTTTTTAACACAATTATATGGTCTAGGCCAAAACTAATGGTTCTGCTGAATCCATAAGTTGAAATGTAGCTCCGTCCCCGACTGTCCCTGACCATAACTAGGGCTGAGTTTAAAGTCTGCCAGCGCCAAAAAGTAGTAAAGTGATATAGCAAAAGAAGAACAAAAATAAAAGAGTAGGATTTCGGTGAAACACTTGACAGTTCTAAATTTTATTCCAATAAAATAGTTATAAACCTCAGGCCCCCTAAATTCTCTCAGAACCAAGTACTTGAGCATTCAGTTCTGTTGAATTTCATGTTGGAAGTGTTCCATAAAAATTTTAAGGAGTGATCTTTCTTATTAACATGTTCATCCCTCAGATTTTACTACTAGAATCTTCCACTGGGTGTGATGTGTCCATATTTTAGAAGGTCATGTACATACACTCAATATGATCCAGCTCTTTCCTAAATCTTGCACAAAGTGAAAGCTTAATTAGTGCACCATAAGAGGTTCTTTTAAAGTTTTTTTGGGGACCAAAAAACACTAATGAGTTATACCATTTATTCATGGATGTAACGACTTTATGTTTTATTGTTTACTTGTTCGGTAAGAGCGGATCTCCACCTATATAAGCTTGCAAAAGATAGTTGGTACCAAACTCGAATAGAGGAGAAGAATAATGTAGTTAACAAACAACATAAACTAGCTAATTATGATGAAGCCGATATAAAACGAACAATTCGTAACGCAATTAATTTGGGACTAATGATTAGCTAATTATGGAACATGGTAAAGTTGGAAAGATACAGAAAAGATTAGCATTGCAATGCGCTGGAATGACATGCAAAACGGAGAAATGTGGTAGGTCTCAATTCTAGGTTATCGAATTGAAACTTTCTGCCTCTCTTTGCTAAATGATCAGCTTATGATTCAACATCTAACAATCGAATTACAGAAAAATTCCTTATGATCTTATTTTATTTCTCTATTTTCGGGATAAGTTTCGTGTGCTCTGCTTGCAATATCTTAAACCATTTTGGCAAAAAAGAACAGTAAAAGAGAATGAAAGAGCAAACATCACTGAACACATTGCTACATTTCTCGAACCAAGTAGGAGAAAGGGGGGATCCACACAGCAGAGGCTGCATCACTGAAAATTTGCATTTTTGAATCAGATCAAGAAAAGGAACGGATATATATATATATATCTTGCCACCCAAATAATTGCTTGAACGAATGTATATTGATACAACCAAAAACGAAAAAGGAGGATTTCCTTGGAAGTTCATATTTTCTTCATCCAAACTAAATATATGAAGCAATACCAGGAATGGAATATTACCAGAATAGCTTACATTTCACCAGTGCACAGTGCAGCGCGCCACAATGATGAGTCCTGCTCATATTAGCCTTAGTTCGTACTCACCAGCCATTGTTATGTACCTCACCCATGGAAGAGCTTGATATCCGCTTTTTTCAATAATTTTGAGATAACGAACCTGCTCAAAACCAAAACTCTTACATTTATATAGTAGTTGGTATAATAATTGCAATGGTATAAGAAAACTCTATTAGTATATGATTTAAGAAGGACCTTCGACATACCAACAAAAATTCTAATCTAGTCATATGCTAAATGGTCTTAAAAAACCATCATGATACAAAGGGTTTGGTTTCTTGAAACATTGTTTTCCATCATTTGCTAAGTTGAATATCTTGTTAACAGTTTAATATCTTTATCTACATGATGCCCTCACTGAATATAAAGATAATGTTTTGCGAATCTCTTGAGCAGCTTAAAGACAGCCTTAACATGGATATGCGTTGTCTAAGACCTGACACAATTGGAACACAATATAAATCTTGTTATTCTAGTCTTTAAAATATATGGACGCTTTTCTGATTTGGCAGTTGAGGTCAGATCCGCAAACAGGGATAAAGAAAATAAATCCTCTAGGGTGAATCATGAAACTCTAATTCAGGGCACAAGATCAAGGGGGAAAATGGAGCTTTAGCACCAGAATGTTAAGATAAAATTACCTGAATTCCTGAGACAGTAAAATATGGTATCTCAAACTTCACACGGATTGGAGCTTTTCTGTCAGGAGGTGTATCTTCAGATATTACACTTGGAAGTCTAAACTCTGCCCTCAGCATATAATCCTGTTCATTAGTTAAGACTGATAAAGCAGTAGAAGATCTTCTCACAATCAATGGATAAAATAGAGATGCATCAGTTGCTCAATCCCTACCTTATTACCGGGGAATGACTTTATTTTCCATACCACAGCATCTCTCTCAGGAGCATATTTAGCATATCCCATGGATGTTCGTATATTGGGATTCATCGCATCAGATGGCACAGGCAACTCAATTTCCACATTTGTAGCAGTGCTGCCACATGAAGTAGAAAGTTCAGTGCAAAAATTTCCACAACACCAATTTGCAGTGATAAAAGAATAATATCTTCAAGTGTAGTTCTAGATGGCCGGTACGGTTTTTTATTTGCACAGATTTGTTCACCAACTTGATAGAACTTGGAACTTGTCTAACAGAATGGATAGCTGGAATATAAATGAAGAGAGGAAACATTTGAAAAGATGTATTCTACTAGTTAAATTAAATGGTTCATTTTTCTTAACTTCTGATGAGTTAGGTTCTTTACGCAAAGAAGCCAGGCGAAAAGCGCACACGAAGATTACAAATAATATGTTAAAATTTTTAAATATGTGAGAAAAGAGAAAAATGCTACCTACGCTCCTTAAACTGGCTTCTGGCTTTGACAGACATCTCAACCCGGCTTCTTGAATGCCTTTCAACTTGAGCTTCTACCCAAATCAGTGGCTTCACCTGAATGCATTACTAGTAAAGTTATGCACTTTACAATATGCCTCAACTAATAAAAGAAGAACAATCATAGGCACGCTACAAAGAAAACATAGTAACAGAGAACACGAGTTAAACCTGAGTACTGAGTCTATATGTCATCAGATCAAATGATCCATCAGGAGGTATAAAAGATATTGTGCGATCATTTTCAAAACGAGCCAAACGCACACACCTGAATATACGCACAAGTGGTTTAGACAGAAGGAGTTTAATAGTCAAGAGCGAAGAAGCTTTTCTGGTGTACAGTAAGCTTGGCCCAAGGGGGTGGTGCGAGCAACTCATTTGCTGAATTTTACAGCATATTGAGGAAGCAGTCAGTTAGTAGACCAATTATTCAAATTTTTACTAGAAAATGCTTACTGATGAAATTTGATATCATCCAAATCAATGGATTTGCCTTTGGTAGGTCGATCTTGAGCCTCCAATATTAATCTGTCATTCAGCCCAAGCTTGCACTCAGGCATGCCACTGCAATCGATAAAATACGATGTTTTATCAAAGCAAAAACAGATCATTGTAAGAGTATACATATCTTTTTGGCTTTCAGTAAGTAAATTTCCTGTATAAAACCATGGGGAACAAAAATAGTTTGCAGTAAGCTTCCTAAGTTGTGGCTAAGATAGATACAAAAGCATGAACTACATTACCGGTGTAAAGAGATTATAAGAAGAAAAACTTGAAGCTTATGCACCTATTTTCTAACAGCTTATCAGGTGAAGTTTCATGTAGTTGGTTACTTCTTTAATTCTGCTTACCTTTCATTTCCTTCTCTTAATGAAAAAATGTAAATCTTTTGATGAAGAATCCATTTCACTGAACATTGTGACGTAGATCAAGTTGTTTCAGTCATATCTGGATAGTGAGACTAAAGCACCAACATCAGATATCACTGGAGCCCTTCAACTATTAAAATTGCAAATGTTGAAGATACACTTATTTGGGCCTTTTGAAGGATATACGCAAAATTAATACGACTAAAATGAAAACTATGTCATGGGGAACCATTTATCAAAAGATTAACAGTGTGAGAGATCTTTTACAAGATCTGAGATCTGGTTGATACAATGAAAGCAACATACTGAAAGGAATTCAAATATGACAGTTGTTTCATTCTAGAAACATAGTTTATTATACTGGAAGGATAAATGTTGGTGTTTGAATAAAATCTTGGTATAAGGCAATGAGAAGAGCCTGTTATGGTGATCAACAAGGAAGTGTAGAGATGAAATAAGATCAACTATAGGAAAGCTCTCATCTGTGTTTAACCGAAACAGAACATAGTGGCAAGCACTACTCTCCTATCCTCATCACAGATGTAGAAACAAAGTCTTAGGTATTTACTAAAAAAGTGTCGTTGATAAACCAAGTACCTCAAATAAGCTCTCATCTTTAACGCCCCATTAACTTCAGAACGTATTAATTGGCCATTGCTGTTGACAAGGAGATTAACATGTTCGACCACATCCAAATATACCTGATTGAAGACAAACAAGTTTGATATTTAAGCTAACAAGAGATGCATAAGGACTAAAGGAAATAAAAAGGTCATACTTCATTATTCTTATAAAATACCCCCTCACTGCGCCACGAAACTGCATTTGTTACGGCCATTGGAGGGTGTTGGGTGACTTCCATTCTGTATGCATCCGTCTTGATAAACTCACTAAGAATCTTAGCTTCCGTATATTGAGGGTAACCAAAGTCCATCATTTCATCAAGCAATTCATACTAACATATGAAATCCATAAGTAATTATCTGCCATAAATTATTTTTAAAAGCTGTTCCTTAAACTCACCACAACAACAAAGTTATCTCGTAGAGACTCCTCTTCCACTTCTTCAAAATAGTGCTTAAAGACCTCCAGAAGAAAACACAGACAGTAAGAAAGCCCCTCACGAATTCAATCACTCATTAAACTAATTGGTTGGATCACTTACATCAACTACACGATGTAGAAACAAAAGGAGGCTAGCAGCATTAGAATTCTGCCTCGATGCTGCCATCAGGTAAATGTTGTTGTGTTGTATAAACATGTAATTCACGCCATTTTCGTAGCATACTGGTCCATCAGATTCTACGTCACCCTATTGTAAGCAGATTGAACAAAATACCTTGAGAAAGCTCACAGTCCATTCACTTCCCCAATTAGTATGGAATTGGAATCCATTCGTAAACCAAAAATATGAAGCAGTCAATATCGCAGGAACAAATTCTTCATTAATAAAACATGTCCTAAGATTTCCCCCTTTCTTTGTGCAAGGAGATTTGAAAATGAACTTCTTCGCTTGTACCTTCCCGGATAAAGCCATAAAACTATGCGAAATACACTTTCAGAGATCTCAATTAGAATCAAAGTCTCACTACTCACCCTGATGTCTATTATTTATCTTGTGCATCATAACCACTTTAGGATCAAAGGTGTTATGCACAAGCTACTAAAGTAAACCTTGAACAACGATAAATCAGCACCATTATTTAATGCGGGTCGGTCAATTAACTTACATATACATGCGGAGATGAGCAATCCACTTACAAAACATCGAGAGAACAACCTCACAAAGAGGTACACACAAGTAGCAACATAACTAAATAGACTCTCAAACCCCACAGGGACTACATTGTGAATGCTACTAAATAGAAGAAAGCATTCTTAATTTATAGAAGTCCAAAATTTTTTCTTCCAAGCAAAAAGATTAGTCAAATATAAAAAATTTATAATTTGCTTGTATGAAAAGGAAAACCCAATTATGACAACCAAGTAGCATTTTTCTGAAAAGATAGGAAAACCAACCACGAAACATAATTCTCACTGTTCCTTGCTATTGGACCACAAAATATGAATCACATGAGCGCATTATTTGTCATTTCATTTACCAAATCCATGTTCCAGCAATAGTAGAAAGGGAAGAACTAATGACGAAGACAAACAAATAAAAGACTTCTCAGTTTTCATCAACTTATTGTACCTAAGAAACCAAAACATGTTATGCTTAAAGGAAGAGTAAGCTAATTCAATAAGAAGACAAAAGGAAAAACCAAAGCAAAGGGAGGAAAAGAAAAAGAAACTGTATGTAGTAAAATCACTCATTGAAGTCAGTTATATAACGACACAATGTGAACCAGTTTTTTAAATTTCTGGCACTCGATGGATTTCCAAAATAAACCAAGTTTTAATCTCAATTCAACAACAACAATAACAATCCGGACCTTACCCCTTCCTGAGGTAGAGAGGCTGGCTCACTCCCTCCAAGAACTCCTGCTTACCACTAGAGCAACCCAATCTTGTCAAGTTTTAATCTCAATTGAGACAATCTAATTAATCTAAAACTTGTCATCGCAGCATTAAACTAATTAGAGAGTAATTTTTATGGGTGGTCATTTGTATTCATTACGCAAAAGTCATTTTTTTTTTGTTACGTAAAAATCATTCAACTTTGTGTTCATTACTCAAAAGTCACTTTTCTTTTATTTGTTACACAAAAATCATTTTACTTTGCTCTATTTATTACAAAAGTCACATTGGCCAGATTTTATAATACTTTTACTTGAAAAGTCTATTATGTCCTTGACATTATAAATCCTCTCATTTATGTAACACCTTCTATATACTACTATATACTATATAATATATTTTTACCCCGGTATTAGACTTATAATTAAAATAACTTTATATTATTTTTATAATACATATTCCGTGGCACTCAATTTGTTTAATCATATTCAAACATGAACATATTTTAAATATAAAAACAATAAAAATATTTATATTTTAATATTTATTTGAAATTATAAAAATAGATTTATTTAACAAATGATAGTTTTTTTTATAGTTAATAAGAATTTTAGAAAAGGTTTCAAAGTATATTTGTGTTTAATTAAATTTTTTAAAGCTTTGTCTGTTAATATTATTTATTTGAAAGTACTAATATGATGTTTTATTGTGCTAAATGTAAGTATTTTATTTATTGGATTAATGGATATGACTTGGCAATAAATCAGTGAGCTTTGATTTTATAATTTTCATTAAAAATATTTCATTAAGCATGATTAAGAACGTGGACTTGAGATTTGTTCACGGTAATATTACCGACAAATTTAATAATGCTACTTATATATCTTGAAAATTAATGTTACGAAAAAATTAAATATACGAATATATTATAAAATAATAAATAAAATATTATTAAATTATTTTAATTATAAGTAAAATACTTGGGTAAATGTATATTATATAGCATATAATATAGAAGATGTTGCATAAATGTGAGGATTTATAATGTCTCAAGGGCATAATAGACTTTTTAAAATGACTATTGTGATAACTAGAGCATAGTAAAATGATTTTTGTGTAACAAAAGAAAAAAAAAGTGACTTTTGGATAATGAACACAAAATTAAATGACTGAAAAGTGACTTTTGGATAATAAACACAAAGTTGAATAACCACCCAAGAAAAGAAAATTAGTTGCTAATTAGACTAGCTAGTATATACTAATATCTCAATCATATCTTAGCAATTCAGAAGTACTACACCAAATGTAGAAAATTGATAATATTGAATGAGCACAATACAATTGAAACAATACGGAGAAGATTGACAACATGATGTACCTCTTTTTCGAGGAGCTTAGAAAAGAATTTCTCGACTTGTTGAGCAGAAACATCGCCTCTATAGTCACGACATATAAGGCATCTGCCTTTCATATCAAGAAGAAACAGCGCGGAGGTGGCACCCGCCATTGATCTTCACCTAAAATATTACTACAGATATAAGTAATTATATATATTTGTACACAAAAGAATCATGATTTGTAGCAGAGTCAATTTTTACCTGTGGGTTAATTCTTAGATGTCTGAGAATGAAAGCTTAGAGATCTCGTAATGCTGTTTCATATGTCTAACGACTAACCAGGCTTTGAGATGTAACCGGGCGCTAACGCACGTGTTTTAGACAAAGCCTGTCAACTTAAAAAAGTATTTTGGAGAATATATAGTAGTTCATATTTCGCTAAATCATTTAAGAATTGTTTTAGTTACTACTTAGTAGTTGTTTGTTTTTGGCTATAATGTCATATTACGGGGAAAAACATGCATATAAGTTCACATATTTATCAATTGGCAAGGCGGATAACGAAAATTGGTTATTTACTTATTTTTTTTAATAAATTAATGTTATAATTTCATATGAGATGAGTATCGTTTAAGATATACTATTTTTTAGTAAATGGATAATTAAGCCTGCATATCTAGAACCGATTGAGTTTTAATTTAGTTTATTTCTGAAATAACATGTGAAAGACTTAGTAGATTGTGCGTTGAAACAACTGTTTTCGAAGAACAACTTTTGATTATTTTTTATTTAAAAAAAACATTTGTTCAGCAAAAAGATAAAAAAAACAATTGCTTTTTGTTTTCTCAAAACAAACAGTTCTGAATCACCATTGACAGGTTGTGTTTTTTTCTTAAAAATCTCATAGATGACGGTCACCTTTAATGAGCTACCAAGAAAAGAAGAGTAATACTGGAATTTAAAAGAGTCCATCAAAGAATGAGTTGACCATGCGCATTGATTATGACCTACTAATATAGGTGCTAGGACACTCCATCAAGTTGGTTATGAATTAAGATATCGTAATCGTACAAAAATATTGCTCTTAGACAACTCATAACATCATAGATACGCTTATTTACAATACACCCTCGACTCAAGTAACTTTGTATTTGACTGCATAACCCCCCAAAAAAAGTGCAAGTACTAAAATGGGCCTTGTTTTGGCTGCAAATGAATTGGGACCATTTCACCCAACCTTATAAATTAGAGGTCTCACAGTTTGGAACTTTTTCATAAAAAGTGTTCCTTCTCTTTGTAGCTTACTCTTTGGATTAACTTTTAAAAAGTAGTTTTTAAGTTAAAAGTCAAAAATCATAAATTGGTAATACTCAACTTTTGACTTTTGGCTTTTGACTTATTTTTGTATTTTTCATGCCCAAAAGTAAGTGTTTTTAAGCACTTTTTATCATAGTCAATAAACACTTAAAATAAGTCAATCCAAAAAATTTAGATTCATAGAGCAGATTATATCGAAATCTTAAATAGAAAGAAAAAACAATTGGGACAGTCTCTATAAAATGATCTTTTTCTTTGTTTCGCTGATTCTTATTCTTATAGCACAAAATTACCAAAAAGATTACACTAAGCAAGAAAGATCAGGAATGGGGATACATGAATAATGAAGAAAATGAATGACTGGATTGAGCAAGCTGGTCAGTTTTGAGGGTTTGAATTGGCTTTAATTTTTTGGAAACCAATTATATTAGTTTCCAGACAACTATTTCACTTTTTGAGCTAAATACATTTAGGTACTATATGTTTTTTATTAAAACCGAATATAACTAAAACTAAAAGCTCCTCCGAATGAATCAAAGAAATGTTTATTTGTATTCGCCAGAACCAATTTCGTCACTCAGATCCACTGTTGAATCATGCATAGAATAACAACAAAATTTGATCGACTGTTCAATATTGACATTACCTTTCTATACTTTGGTGTGAAAGAATATTCTAGTCATCATCCGTGAAGTTTTAAATCCATAGTAATTGATTAAAAGTGCACAGGAATATAATTTGTTTTTCTTCATTTACATCAGAATGTTACCAGAAATCACCTTTTAGTGATTTATTTTATCCCACTAATTTTAATTGATAACAAAAATTATAATAACATATACCCATCACCTTTTTTAAAATCACCTTTTGTGGTCTTTAATTTGAATTTCCCAGTATTTGATTATAAGTGCATTAATGGACACTAAAATGCATTAATGCAACTAATAATCAAATAACTCCAAATACTGGAAAATTCAAATTAATAAACATGACCCTGCTCATAATTTGATGTTTAAAGAAAAAATATTCCATCTCATTCCCAACTTTTTAAATCCTATTATATTTGTTTATTTCCTTTCTAGAAACAAGATCAAGGCAAAATATATTGATGCTTTATATTTCAATACCACACCAGAGGGGTGATTTGAATTTTCACGTGCACTGGTTTATCGAAGGACCTGATTCTTCTATGAGTTTCTTAACTACGGTAGTGGAATCAATAAAGCAGAAAGTAAAGAACATAAAGATCTTCATGTGGAAAACACTCAGCTCAAAAAGATGAAAACACCTCGACCTACTTCCCAGTAGGATTTTTCCCAAGCTTTTCACCAAACTCTTAGCCAAAACAAAATGTACAAAACTCTTGCAAATCTAAGGATTAAACTCTAAGGGGTCGTTTGGTAGGAGGTATAAGAATAGTGCTGAATAGAGTGTATTAGTAATGCTGGCATTAGTTATGCTGAGATTATTTTTTTATCCATTGTTTGGTTGGGTGTATTAAAGCATTGCAAAATTTTTAAAAATTTGGATATTTATAAAAGTACCCTCCACACTTTTCAACTTTAGATATAATAATTAACTACATAGATAACAGAATAAGAAATTCTTTCAACATTGAGAGGTAACATCCACCTCGAGCAAAAATTTCAATATTGAGAGGTAACATCCACCTCGAGCAAAAGGCTGAGGCTCTTTTAAGTGATCCATTAATCTAAATGGTAAGTTTGGCTGCATTCACCTATATTACTCCATGGCCAAAGCTTCCAGAGAAGTCTTCTTGCTAATAATATGGGGGAAAGTATTTGAGATGGGTTTTTAGGGATTTGAGGGGGGGCAATTAGGTCTTTAATCATGTTTATGCAAGTATTAAAAACCCTTGCATTACTAATGTCATGGTTTTCTATGTATTGCTTATACATAGGATAATACCAAGTATGATATATTACTAATAAAAGTATTAGTTATACACATGTTGAAAAAATGTACCAAACTTGTATTAGTAATTCACATAGCTAATGCTTGCATTATCTTTTCTAATACCCCCTACCAAACGACCCCTAATCCATGTAGCAATGCCACGGGCTGTGTTGCGACTACTTCAAGTTAATTCTAACTTGAATAACACAACTCAAGTACCTAATACAAATGCTTCTAAAGCAAACTGAATGTACGACTCAAAAGCTCCTACTACACTTAAACTAGAATTAAAGATAGATGCATAAAACTCTTCATGGAACTGGTTCTTCAATCGGGTTCGTGTAGCTTCAAGGTCACACTTTTAAGTCTCACAGGAATTGTTCACAAAATGCCTTGTTATTTGCTCTCAATTCAAAAGTCTCACAGGAATTGTTCACAAAATACCTTGTTATTTGCTCTCAATTCTTGCTTTCATTTCTATATGTGTGTGATTGCCCGTAAAAGAGAACAACATTGACATTTATAGAGTTAGTAAATAAAGAGTAACTATAAATCTATTGCTTTAATTTACTCTTCCTTGGTAGAAGAGTTTTAGTTAACTTCAACCTCTAACTTTTTCTTTATCTTGGATTAGTTCTCTTCAAGTTAAGAGTCATGTTCCTTACTATGAAATATGCAATCTTTTCGTTCACGTATTATCAGAAATAATCGCTTATGCTTATCCCTTGTACATGTATGCCTTTTGCTTGTTTCCGATGTTGACCTATGTACAGTATCCATGGACCTGGTTCATGCATGTGTTCCTTTGTCAAATCATCAAAACTTATACCGCTTAGGTCAATACATACACGCAAAAAAAAAAAATTGTATATGCATTTATCTAATTTGAAACCATGAGTTAGCATTGGATACTAGTGATTATTTTCTTAAGCACAACGACATGATGTTATATATAAAGAATATTTCCTTTTAGTTCTTAAATGGTGCGCGAAAAATGTCAGAATAATGAATACTTAAGTTCAATTGCTATTTAACCTATTTCCTAGACATTTGTCAAGAGCAGTAATGTAGCATGTTAACTCCACAAAAAGAGTGATCAAATATGAATGGACAAGAAGTTGATACAAACAGGTGGATACTGGATAGGATTATCTACAAATTAGGAGGGAAATTCAGATAAGGCTTAGCTCTCTTTTATACGCAATGTTAATTTGCATTTTCTCTTCAAACAATCATCTCCATGCTCCAATTTAGACGAGAATATATACTTTTTTTTTTGAATTAAGAAACTATCTGTATATCAATCTCTTCCTCTCTTATTATATGTTATTCGGTATTGGGGCTTGACTAAATTCAGGATATATGTATTGGAGGCTGAGTAAATTAAATTTGGATTTGTGCCGGTAATCCTATAGTGGGAGGTAAAGAGCTCCATAAATTAGGGCGACCTCATACTCAAGAATCAATTCTAAGATCTCTTAATAAAAAAGAAGAAGTATCTATCACTCCGCCACAACCATTCATGTTGATTGAATTGCTGAATTATTGGTTTAATATAATGGCCAACCAGACAAGGAATGACCAGGAGGTAAATGAGATGTTTGACACATACTACTTGAGATTCATTTGACAGAGTAAAAAAATATAAAAAGTGAAATACATATTTAGAATTTCTTTTGGTTGTCACTGAGTAGTGCATGAGCAGGAAGAAAAGGGTAGAAGGAAAAATGGGAAACAACCCCACAGCTCCTTGATATTATTATTATTCGATTTTGAGGGCCATAGTCATCTTTTTTATCATAAAGTACCTCCCATTTGTTGCCCTTTTGTCTTTTGCCTTCATTCCTTCTCCATCACTAAATGCTCTTTGCCTCCTCATTTCAGTTTTGTTCACAACTTTTGCTATAGGATTTGCAGATTAGGGCAAAAGCTCCCTTCTCCAATTAGGGTTTCACCTCTGAGGGTTTCATCACTAGTGGTAATTTAAAGAACCTGTGAAGTACTTTCTCTTTGTTACTTTGTAACCAGTTTTCTGAGAGAGCTCTCACAAAGATTATAAATAAAAAAAAGGTACTTCCCTTTTCATTATTCTCATCAGAAAAACATAGATCACAACAAACAGGTAAAGTCATGACGTTTTCTTGTGATCTCTTATCTTTTTTAGCTAAATTGTTTTCTGTTGTGCGACTTGCCACTCTTTTGGGAAAGGTGTTAAGATAAAGTCCACCAAATATTTGCTATATAACTATATGTCATAGTTGTCGATCTAGGGTTTCCCGGTTTTTTATTTATATTCTGAAAATGTATTTCAAAAACGGTAGATTTCATTATGTTTATATTCAGATCAGATCTTGTATTTAACAGAATTTATATTCAGAAGGATATCTCACTACATCCAACTGAACTCAACAAATTAAATTATTCTACTGGCTGTGCGATAGCTGGATGATAATAGATAAGACAAATTGTTGAAACTAAATTGAACAAACCATGCATAGTTCCTTTTAGCCGTTAAAAGGAAAGAAAAAAAGGAACAAGTTTAGGGGAGAGAACAGAATAAGAAAAATAATTAGCTAACTTAGCACTATATAGAATACCATAAACAAATTCATTTAGACATTGTACATGTACTATCGAACTCTCTACCACACATGCAGATATGATAATAGACTTTATGTGATTTCCTCTTGATAGAAGGCTTAGCTAAGTTATTTGCTCCTCTCTTTCTTAATCTTAGGTGTGCTAAGGTTCTTTGATGGTTATTCAAGACATAATTAAAAGTTTCAAGAAAATCCGAAATTGGAGAAAATGAAATTAGGCTAGAAATAGTTAAGGAAAAGTTGTGAGTATATATATATTGTAGCTTATAGGAACGAGTAGAATAGTTAAATACTCCATATAGCTTAATTAAAGATGCATATAGAGAACAATTGAAAGACGGTATTTACTTGATCATGTTAACTTGGTGCAGCTAGGCTAGCTAGAGAGGAAATATATATATATATATATGGCTTCATCCAGCTGCTACAATTCCCCATGTGCTGCCTGCAAATTCCTAAGGAGAAAATGTCTGCCTGGTTGCATCTTTGCACCTTATTTCCCACCTGAGGAGCCACAGAAATTTGCCAATGTCCACAAAATCTTCGGGGCCAGCAATGTGACCAAGCTTCTGAACGAGCTCCTCCCTCACCAGAGGGAGGACGCCGTCAACACTTTGGCCTATGAGGCCGAGGCAAGAGTCAGGGATCCCGTTTATGGGTGTGTTGGCGCAATCACTTTCCTCCAACGGCAAGTCGAGCGCCTCCAGAAGGAGCTCGACGCTGCCAACGCGGATTTAATTCGCTATGCTTCTTGCAACGATGTTTCAGTGCCGTTGGTTGGACCCCAAAGGGAGTATGAATTGGGAGGTTTTCATCAAACACATAATTTTCCTTTCCCTTATCCTCCCCCATGGAATGATCAAAGCCCTTCTGGAGGCCATGGAAGAGGAGAAGATAATTGAGCCTAATTTATAGAGAGTTCAGGTTTCTTGGATCATTTCCTTTAATTTCCTACTAGTAGTTTTTTTGGACCTCTTTTTAAAAAATGGCGTGCTTTTTAAATACTAGTTGCTATGGTTGCTAGCTAGCCCTCCTCACATGCAGTTTCCTAGCTAGACTGAGTAACTATGGCGTAAATTTGGGGAGTTTAGACTTTTAGTATATGTGCTGCTTAAAATGAACTCTTCCTCTAAGTATCTTATGTGTCATATTCAGAGACGACCTAAAATGTGGCATGGCAAGTCTATGGTTGCTACATTTTCTGTGCTATTATTGAGAGTACTCTAGAAAAATGTCCATGTGAACTGTCCTATTTATGGTTGATTAATAGTAGTAGTAATAAATTATTTCATGTCATTGTAAAAGGAGATTCGATCTCCAGCATCATGTGTGATCTGTAGGTAAGTCCTCTCTCTATATATATATTAGATCATGCATGCATTTACTAGTTTATGTTTCGTTTCACCTTTTAATTTGTTCATATGTATATATGGACCACTTCTTTTTACCTAATACGCTGCAAAGCTGCTAAGGCGCTAGCTCCGTATGTGAATTCTAGTTGAAAGACACCTATGATCCTAAGGGCACTAAAACAAGCAAAATCTTGCTGCTGATTCTCATCAAACATTACAGTTTCTTTGTCTAATAAATGAAACTTTGATGAGTATGGGTACGGAAATGACTTCTTTTTAAAAAACAAATCCTGTAAAAAATTATTCCGTGAACCAAAAGGGTATGGGGACCAGCAGTCTAGCTAGCTGCTACACCAAAATTTTGCTTGAAATCTTTTTACTTAGGTTATTTACCAGCATTTATATGGGGAGGATTTTATTCGGATTATAAGTTTAATTTGCGTTGACGGTATAAAAAATTATTGACGCACATAAAGACACCTTTCTTGTTCTTCCCACTTAGCTCTTTGCTCGTAATTACATACGTACATGTTATTTTCCCAAAGGTACATTTTAGTACTCCCTCTCGTTCACAATAAGTGATTTTTTTATATTATATATAATTTTGTGTATATATATATATATATATATATATATATATATATATATATATATATATATATATATATATATATATATAATTTTGTAAGTATATTGCATGCCATATGTTCTTCTTCTTCGAATTTCAATATGCAATTCAGCCAAAATCAAATCTAATCTTCACCAAACACCCTCAAAATTGTGATACAAACTCCAAAGAATATTTTCAATTATTTGCAACAACACCCAATCCAAACAAGCAGTAGTTTTTAAAAACCCAAATTCGAATTCAAAGCTTTGAAGCTTTTTAATGGATGTCAATGGTTCCTTTTTATTGTGGTCCAAAATATCTGATTTTTTCAGATTTCAAGAATAAATTAATTATTTTTTTTCCTACATTATCTTTGGAGTAAATAGTGTTGGAGTATGTGTTAGGAGTATTTATGTGAAGAGATAGTAAAGGTTAACATAGTCAATTTCATTGTTAATTAATGTTAAAAGATGAATTTCTTAATCTCTGTGAAATCATTCAAAAAATCACTTATTGCGGAGAGAGTATACTACATTCAACATACTTGGTAAGTGCTGGACACTTGGAAATCCGAATAGGCAGGGGCGGAGCTAGAGTGTCCCGAGCGGGTTCGGCCGAACCCAATAGCTTTGGTTCGAACCTTGTATTTGTCTTAAAAAATTCATTGAATATATATAGATTATTAATTTAGAACCCAATAACTTAAAACGACTAGAATTCTGAACCCATAAACTTGAAATCCTGACTCCGCCTATGCGTATAGTCCCTATACCGTAGGGTCGATCATTTTCAGTTCTTCCACCTCTGGAAAGATCATACTCACCGATATATCCTTTTTCCCGAACAAAACATCCTACTTTTAGCATAACGAAACCTATTGCACATACTTATACAATATTAGGGCTGGGATTATATTGCGGGTGCATTATAAGTGAATTAAAGACATTATCTTCATAAGGAGGACAATAATAGCAGTATGCATGGTATTGATGTTTACCTGTAAAACGGTACAGTTAAATTTATACGTGGTTTCTAGACAAGTGAACTAATTTGATCCTGAAATAATGCAATAATTGAAGAAATGTACAATACTTAGCCTTAAAATATAGATGAAAACAGCAGAGATGACAGTTCCGGGAACAAGGTATCCGGGCATAGCAATGATGAGATCAAAAAGCGAAAAAATAAGATTGTATTAAGCTTTGTATAGAATATAGTGTAAGTTTAGCCAGAAAATTCCTCCCCTTACAATAATAACTGGGTTCACTATTTATAGTTATGTCTAAGGAAGGAGGTCCTAGGATCGTGCCCTCCTTTAATGTCAATTGTGAGGGTCATTGATGAAGATGTAAGGGTAAATATAAATGCCAAATTCTCTGTAACGGGTTATCGCTCTTAATGTTGCAGAATATTTCTTATTAAATGCTATCGGGTACAGAGCATTTAATACATATTTATGAATGTTATCCCTTCCGGTGACAAGCAGAATGGTTGCATTCGGTCTTCGGCCATCCCCGTCTTGGGTTCCACGTGTCTTTCCTTTAGATGACCATGTATCATATTATATTTCACCCTGTACAGATAGTCCCCATGCTTTCTGGTGATATAACTTTGTGTTACCGGAAAATTAGTAGAAATACTCTTTTGGCGGGAGTTACTATAACTCCCTTTGAAGGCTTCTGACAGTTGATTAGACGCACGTCTCTCCGCATTTAATGCCCCGAACATGAGTCATCCCACGATTCAGCATATTTTTTACCGATTATCGAGGTAATCATGGCCATAAATTTAGACGCCAAAATTTTACTTATACACATCATTCTTTTCCTTTACACTTCATAATTTCTCGAGCTTCTAGTTGCATCTTTGTTCTCCATCCTTCATCTAATTCTCTTCAAACAAAAATCTTTTCCTTCTTCTTATTCAATGACTTCTTCCTCCAAGCGTGCCGGTTCTTCAAAGAACAAGAACAAAGCCGAGGACTCTGCTCCTCCAACGGTGGGTTTCATCATCCCAAGAAGACTCAGTACTACAAAGGACTTTGAAGAGGAATTCCCTACTGCTAACCCTCATACATGGGCTGTTCGTAGGTACCATTCCATTCGTCCTTCCAGTATTCCCGTTGTGAAGAAAGACTGTCGCTGCCATGAGTTGGATATCATTGCTCCTGATCTATCGGAGTGAGTGACCCTTCCCAAGGAAGGTTTTACGTACTTTTACATGTATCCCTTTACTTTGGGTGCGTTTTCTTTGAGTGGAGAGCTTGATTCCGTGATTGGGAGTTTTGCCTTTGCTACTAGGTGTGTTTGGCACAGGTACGTCCCTTAGTGTGGAGGACGGTCGCCTGCCTTCGACGCTTGTGCCAGGAGACTGGAGAAGGGATAACATTAGCTCGTATGATGAATCTCTACTTTCCCAAAATTTTCCGTGGGGGTATGATAAACCTCTGCAAACGTGGTCATCATGTTTTGTTGACTATCATAGATGATGATAACGATCGTGGATGGACGGAACGGTTCGTTGTAGTTGCCACCAATAATATCATTCCGACAACGGCTTCATCCTTTCCGACCGCTTGGAACCGCACTCGTAAGATCTTTATTTAATATATTTACTTTCACTAAATATTCTTCTATGATTGCATCGACTCTTCACCCTTCGCATGTTTCAGCAACTAATCCCACCGATGGTGTAAGTCTTGGACTGGTAGGTTTAGAAGATCTTGGACGTCACGACGCCCTAACTCATTTGTGAAAAGAACTGGCCCTTAAATACGAGTGGAAGGCCAAAAACCATAGTAATTTTAACTTACCTTGCTTCCATTTTTTATATATGGAGAACTTGGTTGAACCTTTCTGACTTGTTCATGAAATTAGGTCTACCTGCGGGCTCTGTTGCTGTCCCCGGGGAGGATGTTTGGCTGATCCTGCTGATGCAGCGAGGCTGCTTCAGGAGGCACTAACTCGAACAGGTATCTCTAGGCCTATTTCGGGTGCAAACACTTCTTTATGGAGTCCCCGACCGGAGGATAAACAATCTAAGAGAAGACGTTCCTCCGCGGCCGGGGAAAATAATAAGAGGGCAAAGACTGATGCCCCTGAGTCATCTCCGGTGGCGATGGTGACTGGTCCTCCTTTCGGGCCGGTCATATACACCGTGATGATTGATGATGATGAGGGAGCTCCGCTACATAGAAGACAACGATCCTCATCATCTCAACAGGATGCTCGACCTGCTGAGAGAGTTACACCAATCGAGGACGATGCCTCAGCACTTTGGGGAGAGTTTGATTTGGTAGATAATGTAAACTCCCATTTTTGGGCCCCAATTGTTGTGTTCGGTACTGCGGGGCTGAGTACCGGGTCCTTGCGGTCTTTGGTTGGCGAGCATCCAACAACTAGCATTACATTTGACACAGCTGTTTCTCACTCTTCAACTCCATCAGCTTCATCTCCATCTTCACTAATACCAACAACTGCTACATCACTTCCATCTTCATCCACTCTTCTACCTGCAAATGCTACATCACCTCCATCGGCCGCACCTGACCATGAAGAAGGTGTTCCTCTTCCATAATCCCCAGTCCATGGGAATTTGGGAAAAAACTATGATGCCCCTTCTAAAGATCCAAAAAGGAGGAGGAACATTACTCTTTCGGTCTCTACTGGATGCAACTTGATATCCCGGTCGGTGGAGCTTGCTAATTATCTGAAGCATTTGGCTTCATAGAAAGACTGGGAAAAGATTCAGACACTCTCGGGAGAGTGTTTGTTGAACAACGCCATGCACAAACTTGCTGAAACTTCACCTGGGTACCCAAACCTTGCTGAAACTTCTTCCAAAAATTAGCCGTGAACTGTGCCCCTCAATATGAGATAATAGAAACAGGAGTACCATGTAACCTGACTATTTCCTTGATGTACAACTGGCCATACTGTTCTGCTATGTCGGTAGCCTTAACAGGTAAGAACATCTGTTAAGGCTAAGTGAGCCAAACTACCCATAGATTTCCGGCTAAGAGCATCTGCCACAACATTAGCCTTCCCTGGATGATATAGAATATCTATGTCGTAATCCTTGAGTAACTCAAGCCATCTCCTCTGCCTCAGATTCAATTCCTTTTATTTGAAAATGTATTACAGGCTCTTATGGTCCGTGAATATATCTACATGGACCCCATACAGATAATGACGCTAAATCTTCAATGCAAATACCACCGCCACAAGCTCTAAGTCATGTGTTGGATAGTTTTTTTCATGATTCTTGAGTTGCCTAGAAGCATAAGCTATCACCTTGCCATGTTGCATTAATACACACCCAAAGCCGATCCTTGAAGTATCGTAATATACCACAAATCCATTTGTACCATCTGGTAGAGTCAACACCGGTGTCGTAGTTAATCTTAATTTCAACTTTTGGAAGCTCCTTTCACAAGCATCTGACCATTGGAACTTAACCGCCTTCTGTTTCAATTTAGTCAACGAAGAGGCAAGTGTAGAGAACCTCTCCACAAAATTCCTGTAATATCTATCTAAGCCCAAGAAACTATGAATCTCTGTTGGAGTTGTAGGTCTAGGACAATTCTTCACAGCTGCAATCTTTTGAGGATCAACCTCAATTCCTTCTCTGGAGACAACATGACCCAAGAACGTGACATATTCTAGCCAAAATTCACATTTCGAAAACTTTGCATATAACTGGTGCTGATACAGGGCCTGCAAAACTGCCCTGAGATGATCGGCATGGTCCTCCCGTCTCCGCGAATAAACAAGAATATCGTCAATAAACACTATTACGAAGGAGTCAAGGAAAGGTTTGAAGACCCGATTCATGAGATCCATGAAAGCTGCGGGAGCATTTGTCAGCCCAAAAGACATTACCAAAAATTCAAAGTGCCTATACCGGATCCTGAAAGTTGTTCTCGGAATATCCTGCTCCCTGATCTTCAACTGGTGATACCCGGATCTTAAATCGATTTTGGAGAAGTACTTAGCACCCTGCAATTGATCAAACAAGCCATCTATCCTTGGCAGTGGGTACTTATTTTTTATATTAACCGTGTTGAATTGCCGATAGTCAATACACATTCTTAGCGACCCATCCTTCTTTCATATAAATAGAACTGGTGCGCCCCAAGGCGACACACTCGGCCGGATGAAACCCTTCCCTAATAAATCTTTCAATTGTTATTTTAGCTCCTTCAACTAGTGTCATTCTGTAGGGTGGAATAGATATAGGTTACGTGTATGGCATCACATCAATCCCAAAATCAATCTCTCTATCTTGTGGGATCCTAGGGAGCTCATCCGGAAAGACCTTCGGAAATTCATTCACAACCGGCACGGACTCAAGTGTAGGTGCCTCCACATCGGTGTCCGTAACCCGGACCAAATGGTAAATACACCCCTAGTTACTCATCCTCGTGGCCTTAAGGTAAGAAATAAACCTACCCTTCGGCACCACATCCTCCCCCTTCCATTCTATCACTGACTCATTTGGAAATTCAAATCTAACGGTTCTGATTTGACAATCAAGCTTAGCGAAACATGAATAAAGCTAATCTATCCCCATTATTACATCAAAATCAACCATTCCCAATTCAATGAGATTGGCCAAGTGTCCCGACTACGTACCGTGATAACACAATCCCTATAAACCCGTGCGGCCACAATAGACTCACCAACCAGAGTAGATATAGAGAACGGCTCATGGAGTTGTTCTGGTTCTATCCCAAATTCCATAGCAACATAGGGAGTGACATAGGACAAAGTGGAATCGAGATCAATAAGAGCATACACATCATGATATTGGACAGTCAATATACCTGTGACAACATCTGGAGAAGCCTCTGAACTCTGGCGACCCACCAAAGCATAAAAATGGTTGGGTCCTCCTGAACTCTGTGCGCCACCCCTAGCTGCACCACACCCTGCGGTTGCTGGGGTGCCTCGAGCTGGAGGAGGTGTTGCATATGTAGTAGCTGCAGAACAAGTTGGCTGAGCTGCACCCCTGCCCATGCTCTGGTGATACGAACGACAATCCATTTAAATATGACCCCTCATTCCACACCCGTAGCATATGGGCCGGTCCATGTAGCAGATCCCAAAGTGTATCTTCCCGCACCTAGGCCATGGGGGCCTCTGTTGCGACTGAAATCTCCCACCAGACCGACCCTGCTGGTAGGATCCCATGTTGCCCTGGTTGGGCCTAAAACGGTTCCCCTGCTATAGACTAGGCCCCGATGGCGGTGCACTGACTGAATACTGAGCAAAAGATTGGGATGGCCCTGATGACCCTCCCCTGAATGTTGACCTACCACTACCACCACCAGAAGAACCATCAAAGTTGCCCGCGGACAGGGCCTTGCTGCTGCTCTCACATTCCATTCTCTTCTTCAATTTGTGGGTCTCTATGGCTTAAGCAAATGCCACCACCTTACCATAGTTCATGTCAGAATTTAAGGTGCAGGAACTGGTGTGGTCTGCTCAGGTGTAGTGGAATCAGACAGTGTAGTAGTCGGGGGAATATTCTCACCCCTCGGGTGCTCACCCCCATCATTAAGTAAAGGATCAACTACCACTCCTAGGGTGGCATCGGATCCTTGGCCAGTTCTTGCTTTCTTCCTAGGCGCTATATACTGAAAATTAGAGCAATGCACGAGTTAAAGAAGGAACAATCTTACAATCAGCTTTATCGCACGATCTAGATCATCCAGGAAGGGTATTATTCCTAAATGCCCAAGTAGCCTCCTAATTATAGAAGTGGTCGACAATACACCGATAAGAAGGACTCTACTAGACACGGCTTAGAGACATCCTAGGACACTTTAAAACCTTAGGCTCTGACACCATGTTTGTCATGCCCCGACCTCGGGGAGCGCGACCGGCGCTCAACAGAGTTACCTCGGTCGAGCAAGCCTGTACAGTGCCGTCTACCCGACTCACCCAAGAATAAAGAGAAGAATACATTTCGTTAATTAGACCGTAAGAGGTCATGTGAATAATACCAGTTTATTTCCATTAGTTACGAGATTAATAAGTCTCCAAAATAGTACATTGTACAATCATAGTTAAAGTGGAACAGATGATACGATTACAACATTTTTAGTTAACCTTCCCAAAAACAGGTACAACCCACACTATGTCTACGGAGCCTCTAACATGAACAAAAGAATGCTATGACAGTGCCGGCAACAAGGCCCCGGCTATACCTCAAAATGCTATGTACAAAGGATAGGAAATATAGGACCCTAAAATGAAGAGGGGTTCACCAAGTCAGCTGAGGAGGGTGTGTGGTGCTATCACTGATCAATACTGCCTGCTATGGAACCACCTGCATCCATTAAAGATGTAGCGCCCCCGAAAAAAGGGACGTTAGTACATATGGAATAGTACTAGTATGTAAGAACTAAGCACGCTATCAATAGAACGAATAACAGTAAACAGAGAAGGAAACAGGACATCAATAAGAGGATCAAATAGTAACAAGGTGCCAGTGCCAAGTTAGGGATAAGTAAATTTCAGTATTTTAAGTTGGAGATCTTTAGCACCGATACACCATCATGTTTTAGCACGGAGTCCGATCTCAACCCCACCGGCTAAGCTGTCTCACCCCGAGACATACACTCACAATACCACCATGTGTGCGGTATGGCGTCCGATCTCAGCCCGACCGGCTAAGCCGTCTCACCACAATGTCTTGTGGGTCAACATCAAATCATATCTTGCTAGCAGTAATCTCATCCCATTTAAGGGGAAACAGCTTAACACATCAATCACATCCCATATAATGGGAAACAATCTTATCACATTATCACGGGGATTTACCCCTCAATCACTCGTACACCGGCACGTGTTGTTTCGAGGTTAGGTTATTTCGACCTACCCTTCATCGGTGGCTAAACGATACTCCTAAGGCATTTATTATAAAAAGGATTTACCACTCATTTCACATTCTTTTATATGGCATTCATTTTGTTGACACCATTGGCCATAACGCAATATCATTCTTGGCACGTTGGCCGTATTTCATAATTCATGCTCACTAATTCGCTTTCAGACATCAACATGGATAATCAACAACAAGGCTTTTCCATTTAAGACTTTAAACACATACTTGAGAAATTTAGGGTCTTAGACACATGTAATTTCTTACACAATTTGACATGATAGCTTTCATTAGAACCACATTTTTAAATCATAACATAATATCATACAGCCCATACTTAAACCACATTCTCAACGGTGACTCAACATAACAAGAATCTTTGGAATACATATTGAACGCATATTTATTTTGACACAAGGCTTATTTGGAATAATCAATTTATAATAAGTATCACGAGACTTACAAGGATATCGTGGGGTTCAATTCTAAGAGAAGAGCTTAGCTAACATACCTTGCCTCGAGCTTTTTAAATTACTACAATGTTTCGAAAATCTTAGACACTTTGATCTATTTAGAGATATAGCAAAATTGAACACAAATTAGGAAGGAGTTCATAGTTCCAGCTCACTTGAGCATTTTATCAAATACTAGGTGTGCATTAAGGTTTCAAGGTCCTCCTCTGATGGATTCTTTTACCCCACTACCCAAAGTTCACCCAAAAGAGTTCAACAAGCCTCCCACTACCCTTGATGGTACATGCATGTAAAAATAAACAATCCCCACACCCAAGAATTGCTTGGCTTATTACATATTTTCAATTAGAATCACGAAATTGAGGGCTATGGAGTAGAAACTTACCTCTAGTATGAAGACCTAGTGAATTCTTCTTGCAATTTCTTCAACTTGGATCAAGAATTGATGGATGGTTAGCTTAGGAACTTCCCCTCTCACTCCTTGGCACTCCCTCTCTCTAGAATGCATGTTTTTAGCCTTCTAAAATGATCCCTAAGGATATTTTATAAGAATGGGGTCGGGTCCAAAAATTAGAAAAAATGAAGCCCCGACGTAGGTCTGCAGTTGCATATGCGACTGCATAATGCTTCTGCGGTCCGCGAAATGGGCCGCATAATGGCCTTCCGGAACTAGGCAAGTCTGCCCCACTCTGCGACCAGTATGCGATCCACAGACCTGTTCTGCGGTCGCATAATGTGCCGCAGAACTTTCCTCCGGAAATTTTCATGTTGGGTCTGCAATTAGTTATGTGGCCCACAAAACGATTGTGCTGCCACATAATGGTATGAAATTTTTGACCAGTTCTGTGCTTCAGTCTGCGGCTGATATGCGGTCCGCAGACCAGTTCTGCGACCGCAGAATGGACCGCAGAAATGCCCTGTATTTCTAAAAACCCTTCTTCAACTCCCCAATGCACTGTTCAACCCAAAAAGTCTGAACCGCGGCTCGCCAGCTCACCACAAAGAATTTCAATAATCAACAATGCATAAGTCTACCCCGGCATTACGAAACCCTGGGTTTTAGGTAAAATTTTACGGGGCCTTACACCTCTTATGTTTACGGTGCTCTTGAAGAGGATTTCTCATGTTCATTAAGGCACTAACATTTGAAGTACTTGTTTAACTTTCTAATGACAAAGTTAATTCATTGTTCAGAGAAGAAACAAGATAAAAACAAAAGGATTTCATTTTATTCCTTCTATTTTTAAAAAATACATAAGCATTTGCTATGCTAGAAAGAAATTACCATTACTTGTGGCTATCTTATACAACTTGTTTCTACGGGGCTAGCTGCGAAGTCTCCGGTCCCAATGATGCATTCTATTTCCAAATTTTTGTTTCCCGGTTGATGTGGCAGTCAATGTTGTCGTATCCTCATATCATTCCCCCTAGTGATCGAATGCGAAGAATGTGAATTAGAACACTAGAAGTCTTGTGCCTTCAAAGATTCCACCAATGAATTGCTAGATAATCCTTAACTCGGCAACATACCTTAATTCCCCTTAGGAATCCATGCTATCGAGCGAAAGAATATCTAACAATCCTCTAGTGGTTTGTGCTCGTGAACGGTCGGGTAACCTCTGTTCGGTAGAAAACTTAACTTCCCAGTGGGAATTTGCTATCGAACCAAAGATTATCTAACCGTCCCGAGTGGAAGCTTGTTTGTTTGCCTTGCTATCAAAGGTCTTATTGTTGTTGTCTTCGTAGTATGATTTCTATCGCTGCCTCATTAAAAACCTTGACAGAAAAACCCAATTGGGACAAAAACTGAACGAAGGGAAAAAGAGTGCAACAGATACTTTCCGCTTGAATAATGTTCATCAGCAATAATATATTTTGAGATGTGCCATGTTCCAGTTGCTAGGCAACTTGTCTCCATTCTGGTTCTCCAACTCGTATGAACCTTTCCCAGTGATAGCTGAAATCCGGTAGGGACCTTCCCATGTTAGACCTAGCTTCCCCGCGTTGAGCTCCCGAGTATTTTAGCTTCCTTTCCTCAGAACCAAATCTCCTACTTTGAAATAACGGAGGTTGGCTCTTCCATTATAATATCCCTACATTCTCTGCTTTTGAGCTGCCATTCTTACACGCACCAAGTCCATGAGTTCCTCGAGCAGTTCCAAGTTGATTAACATTTCTTCGTAGTTCGATTCTTCATCTGCCCGAAAAATCTCAAAGTGGGTTCACTCACTTCCACTGGGATTAGGTCTTCCGCACCGTACACAATGGAAAAAGGAGTTTCTCCTGTGCTCGATTTGGCCGTTGTTCGGTAGGCCCATAGAACTCCAGGCAATTCTTTGGACCATTCGCCTTTTGCTGCTTCCAACCTTTTCTTGAGGTTTTGAATAATCACTTTGTTTGTTGACTCCGCTTGACCGTTTGTGCTCAAATGATAAGGAGAAGATGTGATCCTCTTTATCTTCAAATCTACGAGGAACTTTGTAACTTTTGCACCAATAAATTATGTCCCATTGTCGTATGCTATCTCTTTTGGTATTCTGAACCTGCAAATTATATTTTCCCATAGAAAATCGATCACTTCGCATTCTCCGATCTTCTAATAAGGACCTGCTTCCACCCATTTAGAAAAATAGTCAGTCAGAATTAAAAGAAACCTTACCTTTTCGGGAGCCAGTGGCAGCGGTCCGACGATGTCCATCCCCCATTTCATGAACGGCCATGGGGACAGAACCGAATGTAAGGGTTCTGCCGGTTGGTGTACTAGTGGTGCGTAGCGTTGGCACTTATCACATTTTCGTACAAATTCTTTGGCGTCTTGTTCCATGCGATGCCAGTAATATCCTGTCCGTACCAACTTCAGCACCAAAGAATTTGCGCCCGAGTGATTGCTGCATATCCCTTCATGGACTTCTCTCCTGACATAATTAGCTTCTGACGCTCCTAAGCATCGGGCCAACGGGCCTTGGAAGGATTTTCTATACAATTGGCCTCTTTTGAAGCTATAACGTGCAGCTTTGGCACATAACGCCAGTGATGCTTTGGGGTCTTCGGACAACTTCCCGTGCTCAAGATAGTCGATTATTTCATTTCTTCAGTCCCAGACCAGACTAGTCAAATTTACCTCACAGTAACCATCTATACCCAGGACTGAGTTCATCAGTTGCACTACCGTCCCGGACTCCGATCCCTTTATTTTCGTCGATGATCCTAAGTTTGCTAATGCATCTGCTTCTGTGTTATCCTCCCTCGGGATATGAGTAATTGACCACCCCCGGAATCGTGCCAAAAGAGCCTGGACCTTTACCACGTATTGTTGCATACGTTCTTCTTTGGTATCAAAGACCCCGTAGACCTGATTTACCATTAGCTGTGAGTCACATTTGATTTCGATAACCTCGGAATCAAGTCCCCGGGCCAATTCGAGCCCGACAATCAAAGCTTCATACTTTGTTTCATTGTTGTTAAAGGGATTGTTCTAATGGCTTGCCTTAAGGTTTCCCCTGAAGGCGTGATTAAGACTATTCCGAGTCTGGACCCTTTTACATTGGAAGGCCCGTCCGTAAATAAGGTCCAAACCCTCTATGTCAATTTTGAAATGATTACTGCCTCCTTGGTTTCCAGAGGCAGTAGCCCCGGATTGAAATCAGCCACGAAGTCAGCCAAGACTTGCGACCTAATTGTTGTCCTTGGTTTATATTCTATGTCGAACTCACTCATTTCGATGGCCCATTTGGCCAATCTGCCCGAGAGCTCATATGTATGGAGGATGTTCCAGAAAGGGAAAGTAGTCACCACAGTTATCAGGTGGCATTGGAAGTAGGGCCTTAGCTTCCAAGCGGACACTACGAGAGCTAAGGCTAGTTTTTCCAAATGTGGGTAGCGAGTTTCTGCTCCCGTTTAAATTTTTCTAACATAATAAATGGGAAATTGCATACCTTCGTCCTCCCAGACTAAAATCGCACTTACTGCAACTTCTGAAACTGCGAGGTAGACTAGAAATGTTTCCCCTTCTTTTGGTTTTGAGAGCAATGGGGGGATTGATAAGTACTTCTTCAGGTCCCTCAGAGCATGCTGACACTCCGGTGTCCATTCAAAATTATTTTTCTTTTTGAGCAATGTGAAGAAGCGGTGACATTTTTCCGACGACCGGGAAATGAACCTGCTCAAAGCTGCTAATCTTCTTGTGAGCCTTTGGACTTCCTTTACGTTCGACAAATGATCCGGGATATCCTCTATGGCCTTGATTTTGTTAGGGTTTACCTCAATTCCCCTTTGTGAGACTAGAAATCCCAGAAACTTACCAGAACTAACCCCGAACGCGTACTTCTCGGGATTAAGTTTCATGTTATGCTTCCTCAGGATGTTGAATGTTTTTTGCAAATGTTTAAGGTGGTCACACGCATTCGAAGACTTAACGAGCATATCATCTATATAAAATTCCATAGTCTTTCCTATTTGCTTTTCAAACATCTTATTTACGAGCCATTGATAAGTGGCTCCGGTATTTTTCAACTCGAAGGGCATCACGTTGTAACAATATGTACCGAAATTCGTTATAAATAAAGTCTT
Source organism: Nicotiana tomentosiformis (assembly GCF_000390325.3). Taxonomy (NCBI): domain Eukaryota; kingdom Viridiplantae; phylum Streptophyta; class Magnoliopsida; order Solanales; family Solanaceae; genus Nicotiana; species Nicotiana tomentosiformis. The sequence goes on along the minus strand of NC_090817.1, from coordinate 72,707,885 downwards.
TTCCTGATCTTCCGGGTTTATCTTGATTTGGTTGTACCCGGAATAAGCATCGAGGAAACTCATTAACTCGTGCCCGGCCGTGGCATCAATCATTTGATCGATATTTGGCAGTGGAAACGAATCTTTCGGGCACGCCTTATTAAGGTCTTTATAGTCTACACACATGCGAAATTTATTGTTCTTCTTAGGAACTACTACTACATTGGCTAGCCAGTCTTGATATTTTACCTCTCAGATCGAACCGATATTAAGCAAGCGGGTTACCTCTTCTTTGATGAATTTATTCCTGGCCTCGGCAATAGTGCTTTTCTTTTGTCTTACCGGAGGTACGTTGGGATCCAAACTCAGCTTGTGTATGGCTACTTCCGTCGGGATACCTGTCATATCCTCGTGCGACCATGCAAAACAATCCGCATTAAATTTAAGGAATTCAATAAATCCAGACCTGAGCTCCGGGTGCAGTTCTGTCCCCAAATGGAATTTTCTTTCTAGGAATTCTTCGAACAATGCAAGTTGCTCCAATTCATCACCCGTTGAATTCGTTGCGTCTGTCTCTTCTGGAACTTGGAAATATCTCGGCACCTGATAATGTTCTGATGACTCTGCTCCCGGGCTAACTTCTTCTAGCTCGGGAGTAGTTGCAAGTTCCTGTAATTGCTATGTCGTGTGCTCCTTCCCTTTGCTATTGGAAACCGAAATTGCATTCATCTCTCTTGCTGCCGGTTGATCACCTCTTATCTGCTTGATTCCTTCGGGCATTGAAAACTTTAGCAATTTGTGATATGTTGAGGGTATAACTTTCATCTCATGTAACCATGGCCTTCCCAGGATGATATTGTATCCCATGTCACCATCTACTACTTCGAAGAGAGTTGTTTTCATTACTCCTTCAGCGTTCATGAGCAACAAAATCTCTCCTCGGGTCGTCACGCTCGCAAGGTTGAATTCAGCGAGGAGCTTTGTTGTCAGAATAATGCTTCCGGTGAGTTTAGCTTGCTCCAATACTCTCCATTGTACAATATTAGCCGAACTTCGTGGATCCACTAAAACGGTTTTAATCTTAAAATCCAACATATTTAAAGAAATTACCAGTGCATCGTTGTGTGGCAACAGCAATCGATCTACGTCCTCCTCCGTGAAAGTGATATCGTCTTCCCAGAGTCTTTTACTATGAGTTATTGATACTTTCGTCTTCTTCGTTGCCAAAAAGGTGACCCCATTAATCTCATTCCCTCCGAAGATCATATTGATCGTCTGACGTGGGGGTTCTTCTCCTTCTTTCGAAGGTTCCGTGTTGTCTCTATTACGACCATAATTGTTCTTAGCTCGGTCACTCAAGAATTCTCTGAGCTGACCGTTCTTCAATAGTGTTGCCACCTCTTTCCGAAGGTGTCGGCAATCCCCTGTTCGGTGGCCGTTCGTCCCATGTTATTCACACTATAAGTTGGGATCCCTCTGGCTGGAATTGGATCTCATAGGTCTTGATAATCGTGCCTCTTTAATGTTTCTCATGGCTCACACCAACTCCACTATACTGATGTTGAAGTTATATTCCGATAACTTGGGGTAAGAAGGATCCCGAGACCCCGACGTCTCTTTATCCTGAAATGATCTATTATTTCGACCACGATCGGTCCCTCTGTCAACGGTGAACTTGTTTGTTACCCGGGAGTTTCTGCCACGACCCTCGATCCGTTTGTAAGGCAAAAACCGGCCCCTCGAAGTTCGTCTGTCCGCGTCGTAGTCATCCTTTGATTTTTCTCTGCTCTTCTCCCGTCCTTTGGCCGATGATCTAGAACCGACCTGGTCATCTTCGATCCTTATCTTTGACTTGTACCGGTTGTGGACATCTGCCCAAGTTTAGCTTGAAAATTAAGCAGGCTCTCCTTCAGCTTCCGGGAAGCATCTAAGCTTCTCGGATTCAATCCTTTGGTGAATGCTTCAGCTGCCCATTCATCTAGGACAGCTGGGAGCAACATTCTTTCTTTCTGGAATCGAGTAACGAACTCTCGTAATAATTCAAATTCTCCCTGTGCGATCCTGAATATGTCGGCCTTCCGGGCTTATACTTTTCTAGCCCCGACATGAGACTTCATGAAAGAATCCGTGAGCATCTCAAATGAATCTATGGAATGCTCGGGTAAAAATAAATACCACGTTAGAGCTCCCCTCGTGAGAGTTTCTCCAAATTTCTTTAGCAACACATTTTAATTTCGTGGGGAGCTAAATTATTTCCTTTTACCGTCATTGTGTAGGTGGTAATATGCTCATGTGGGTCTGAAGTCCCGTCATATTTTGGCACTTCAGGCATTTTGAATCGCTTCGGGATTAGTTCTGGTACCACACTCGGCTTGTACGGCAATTGAGTATACTTCTTCGAGTCTGGGCCTTTCAATACTGGTGGCGCGCCTAGAATTTGGTCCATGCAGGCGCTTACTTTCCTCATAAACCGTAAAAGTTCATTCTTGAACTGGTCGTTCTCGTTGTTGAGACCGGATCTGCTCCCCCCAGCCCTGTCGGAGCCAACTTTACCCCTGGGAGTATTGTCGTCGACTCTCTGTGTTGTTTGGCTTGCGAGAATGCCGGGAGGAATTGGATCTCGTCTGTTTGCATTATTCAAAGCCCCCGATAGCGCCTGCTTCAGCTTCGTCATAACCTTATCCTGCCGCATGAGATGGTCTAGAATAATCGCATGTTGCTCGCGCAGGACCCTCACCGCATCCACAACATGCTCCTCATCAGCATCATCGGGAGTTGTCTACCGAACCTGTCGAGGGTACAACCTGTCATGCACCGGCATGGCGTTATTTCCCTCATTGCGGGTGTCACTAATTGAATCCTTGAAATGAGGCTGATCCCCTCGAATTTCAGGGTTGTGCGTGTTGTTAACAATGTTATTTGTCATTTTTTATGATTTTTTCTAAGACAAAATAATAAAATCACATTAGTAAAAAAGGCAAAGATCAATTTAATTGCACGGTTGTCTAGGCCCCCACAGTGGGTGCCAAACTATTTACCCGTAAAATGGTACTGTTGAATTTATACGTGGTTTCTAGACAAGTGAACTAATTTGATCCTGAAATAATGCAATAATTGAAAAAATGTACAATACTTAGCCTTAAAATATAGATGAAAACATCATAGATGACAGTTCCGGGAACAAGGTTTCCGGGCACAGCAATGATGAGATCAAAAAGCGAAAAAGTAAGATTGTATTAAGATTTGTATAGAATATAGTGTAAGTTTAGGCAGAAAATTCCTCCCCTTACAATGATAACTGGGCTCATTATTTATAGATGTGTCCAGGGAAAGAGGTACGAGGATCGTGTCTTCCTTTAATGTCAATTATGAGAGTCATTGATGAAGATGTAACGGTGAACATAAATGTCAAATTCTCTGTAACGGACCATTGCTTTTAATGCTGCAGAATATTCCTTATTAAATGTTATCGGGCGCAAAGCATTTAATACACCTTTATGAACGTTATCCCTTCCGGTGACAAGCGGAATAGCTGCGTTCGATTTTCGGCCATCCCCGTCTTTGGTACCGCGTATCTTTCCTTTACATGACCACATATCATATCATATTTTACCCTATACAATTGAGTTTGCAGTAGTTTCTTGATAAATGTAAACAAGGTATAGGCCTAAATCTATAGCATGTGTGTTGCTGCAGCAGTACTATAAAGATATTACTATTTGGTTCGTTTTTTTCTCCTCTCCTGTTGTTGTCAGCCCTTCTTAATATCTCTTTCTTTATTTCTGAATTAACTAGCAGTTCCATCATTTCTATCATTCTCTAATATTCATTGTCTTCTCGAGATCATCAAATAATCAGTAACGGCAGCCTCTGCTACCACCAAATATTACATTATCAGTAATTCTGCACTCCCAGCCATATCTTCCATTCACCAAGAACGTAACTCTTGAGCATAGGAGTGGTGATGCACAAGACACTTTGGTTAGTGATAGTGAATACTCGAGCGGATTTGAAGATGAATTTGAGGAAGATAGAACAGACAATAGAGATGATGAAGATAATTATGAAGAATGTTACTCAACGGATGAGGAGGCACTCATTAATGCTTCCGCACCTAAAACATCTTGGTCTGCTCAAGAAGAAGGAAATGTTGTGTCTACCCAAATAAATCAGTTAATTTTGAAAGGAAACTTGTCACCTAGGTTCAGCGACAAGTACAAAGATAAACGATTATTGGACACCGAAGACAAACGATTATTGATAAATGATGTTAGGAATTTAACCGTGCTCATTGAACCTTTGGTCTTTTCAATGTATGAAACACATGACAAAGTAATTAATCCCTCCAGCCTTAATAAGGGGTATATTAATGGCCAAAAAGTCACTTAGTGTGGACCGGAGGAAGTAGTTTTTTTTCTTTTTTTCTTTTATTTGGTTTTAATCATCTGGTATGCAGAGTTAATGGCACTAATCCAGATTCGTGTCATATATCACCCATTAAGAGGAAAGTGATCCCTCCAAATTAACCATTCTGAGGGTTCAAACTCGAAATTCCTCTAGAGGATCTCATTAATCCTACGACACTTCGTCAGTGGCAGTCTCTTTTCTTCTTACTAGTTATTTTCCAACAATTACTACTGACTGTAATAGTTTGACAAAGAGACGTATAGAAGAAGAAAAAATTAGTCAAAAAGAAAAGCAAAAAATAAAATTAAAATAGCAGCTCTCTCCCCAACAAGTACAATTTTAAATTAAGGTTTTCCGAATTGCTCTTTTTTATTTAAGAATATTGACATTTTAATGCCACTTAAGATTTTTGCTCCAGTTTGTAATGTATGAGAATTATGAGTGAAATGATAGGATTAAATACAACCACAAAGTATGAGCATAAGCTGTTGCTAGTTAGTACCTAATATTTTCTTGTGCTCCAAAGCCTCATAATATTCTCCAAAGGTTTTATTAGCCCAGTTACTGATATTACTTTTGGTAGTTGTATACTTTATTAACTTTACCAATTTATGATCGGTTTGCTTATATTGGTGTTTACTGTGTAAGCGAATCAATGATGCATTCTGGACAAGTTTAGATATGCAGTTGAAAAAATGGGACAAATATATGAGGGGTATATTTATATATTATCCCAAAAGTTTTCCATAATAAGTGGCAGTGTTGAAATAGTTTAAGGTTTTGATAGCTCTTCTCTCTTTCAATTCATATTCAGACTTTGATCGTGCCTGGACTATGGAGTGCGAGAGAGAAAATTAAAGATGGAACATCAAAAACATCCAACAAAAAAGAAACAAAGAATCAGTCACTTTTACGGACTGATCATTGAAGGGAACGAATCAGAATTTGGTTTTGGGGGGGGGGGGGGGGGCATGAATAGAACCTCCCCCATATTTTCTTATATATCTTCTCTGTCAATTTGCATACATCTCTGCCATTTTTACCTGCCCTTTGCTTCTTTTCTACGTCTAACGTTCAGAGACACATGTTGACAACAGAAACAAAGAATGATTGATGTGCCTTCTTAAATATACAGAGCTAGTATATATATATGTACGACGTGCACATAATTTGTTTCGAAAAACTAGCTACTTGCATTTTGTCTTTCATAGTTCTCTTATTAGTAGTAGTAGTTTTCTAATTCAGGCTTCGGTCCTTCAGATGTTATCATTCATTATTCAAGTGTGTTTGTATGCATGTGTTTATTTAAGCGGTACAGTGTAGACTTATTATTACAAATCTGCTTGTATTTTTGAATTTAATTAGCTCTAGAGGTTTTAAAACGTTAGTACTTCTTATCCTATGGAGAGAGCTAGGGGTGTTCGTCGGTCGGTCGGTACGGTACCGTATTTAGATGTTTTGGTTCGGTATTTTCGGTATTCGGTATTTTAAAATATTATACCTACCTAATTAAATTCGGTATGGTTCGATTTTTTGCCTTTCGATTTCGATTTATTCGGTACGGTAACTTCGATTTATTCGGTTCTAAAGCAGCTTCTGAACGATATATTTAGGGGAGAATAACACCTTGACTAGCTAACAAAATTAAAATTATAACTAGCCAGCAAAATCAATCTTATGAATGCAACAACACTACACATCATATATGGGACTTCTATAAACAAGAGCATAAGATTAGAATAACGTTTACAAACTTCATCAACATATAAGTATGTCTGGTCTAAAGCTCTAACTTGCATCTCCGTAATATACCAGACACCAGTAAACTTCTCAAATGTGACCAAAATAAGTTTTTCACAAGTATTGTTTACATAAATCATTCGGGTAACATCCATTAACCACATAAACAAAAATAGATGGCGCACAGGCTTTAACTAAAGAATATGGAACTAGAAACATTCTCCTTAAGCTCTCTGTTAACTGCGGGCTGCAAGGATGACATGATATTTAAAATTAATCCAATATATATTTCGGTACGGTATCGGTATTTCGGTATTTTAAAAAACAAAAACTGAATACCATACCTAATACCGATTTTTTTTTAAATGTAAAATAAATACCATACCAAATACCAAAATACCAAATACCAAAAATTTCGATTTCGGTATGGTAATTCGGTAATTACCAAATTATGCACGGCCCTAGAGAGAGCAGCTAACAAAGTTTAAATATATACATGTTGTTGTACTAACAAAGGTCCGACATTAAAATTAATAGAAGGAAAATTGAAGTCCATTTATGACATATGTAACCAGTATAAAAAGCGGAGTCCAGAACCAATGTGTGGTTCTTTTGGACCCAAAAGACACAAATAGGTAAAAAGAATTGTGTACCATTTTATATATAGCGCGGTTATTCATCATGCTATACCTTAACGGCACGTTTGTCCGTTAAGGTATAGTGCGGTGAATAACTGCGCTATATATAAAATGTCCTGCCCCACCAATAATTTTTCTGCACTTAACTGACCACCAATAATTCATATGGGTATAGCGCTTATAATGTATGCGCTAAATATATAGTGCCTACTATGCATGCGCTATACTTCAATTATTGCCCCCCGGTCTGGGTTTTTTCTTATTTAAGGAGTTCCAGAATTAGGTAAAAATTCATTCTGGATCCTTCAGGTCTTCCAAAATATTTTTTCGTTAAGTTATTTTGCATTTTATCAAAATGTTCGAAGAGCGAAAAATTAGAGTTTCACTATATTAGGAGTGAGGTTGTGGTGGAGAATAACTCAGTACACTATAGTTGTTCTCCACAGTTTCATGTTAAGTTGCCACTTACAATGGAGTACGATAAATTAGTATCGTTGTTATGTAAAAAAATGAGTGTGAGCAAACGTTCGGTGAATATTAAAGTAATCGAAAGATATCCGTATTCTGTTACTCCGCATGAAGTTGCTTGTTATGTTGAGTTTAACATCGAAGACGATGAAACTCTGATAGATTTTTTGAGGACTCTACATGAACACTGGGAACTTCTTGTGATAAAAATATTGAAAATGTACGTCAAGGTTGAAGACGTTCGCAATAATGAGGTTCCGTAAAATAGGGATATCCCTCAATCATCAGGTGGTTTTTTTGGAGCAGTTTTATCCGAACAGGTTCTGGGTGAAAGAGTTTGGTCAGATCTAAACTTATCTCCACGGGCAAATATGAAACGAGGACATAATTTCTCCCTCAGTCTACATAATCCACAAGCCGAGTGGTAAACTTCAATTTTTCTTTATGTTATGATATTTATTTTTATGTATTGAGTGTGTATTAACACTCATATATTCCACAGGGGGTACCGGACAGATATGAATTTTACAAGTTATGAACCAACGGACAGTTAGAATATACCTAGTTTTGGTGTATTGGATTATAGTGGTCCATCCGGGAGTCATCATCAACAGGATAATGTGCATCATGGGATATCAACACATTATGATTTATAAGTGAAGTGATAAAGTTTATATGTAATGTTTGGATGAATTTGAGAAACTCATTATTTTATTGGTTGTGCAGTGAAAATGAGCAACTTGAAGGTCATGTCCTTACTCAATTGCCCGAAGACGGCATATTTAATCGCGATCTAGCAGATGCGCGGAGTCAGGAAGATGATAGTGATTATGACAACAATGCTGATGAGTCTGGAGATGACACACCTTTCCCTGATGAGGGTGACGATGATGAGGATGAGAATGACGAACCTGATTTGACGAGGAAGCATGCTCCACCTCCCGTTAGACCAAAAGTGTACGAGTCACATATGTCGTTTCATTCAAGGGAGATTCCCTACCTTGATCAGTTGGCAAGTATGCCGGATGTCGATGCCCTCACAAGGGATCTTGACAAAATTCGGATAGCAATGTGGGATGAATCTAGAGCAACGGTGCTGTCAAAGGGCATACTTTTTGCAGATAAAGCGCGCCTAAGCAGGGCAGTGCGAATGTACAGCATAAAAGAGTGTCGTGAGATCATGGTTCATGAGTCATCTCCGGAAGTATATAAGGTTATTTGTCGTAGATGGTTTCAAGGTTGTAATTGGATGCTGCGTGCGATAAAGTTGAAAACAAATATATGGATTGTGGGGAAATACATTGGCACCTACAATTGTGAAATGGACACATTTAGTGGGAATCATTTTAACTTGAATGTTGACATAATTTCTCTTGTCTTGATTTCACACATTGAAGCATCCATAAGGTACAAGATCAAAGAGTGTATAACATCTTTCCACCAGGTATATGGATGTACCATTACCAAAAGAAAGGCATTTCTCAGGCGTAAACGTACGTTTGAAATTGTTTATGGTAACTTGGATAAGTCATTTGCCGCTCTACCCAGGTACATAGTTGCATTGCAATACTTCAACCCCCGGGACTGTTGTTGAATGGAAGTTTGAGCGGAGTCCGGGAATACCAAAATACATATTCAGATATGTGTCTGGGCATTTAAACCAGCCATTGATGGTTTTGTGCATTGTCGGCCGGTAATATCTTGTAGAAACCTGTATCTTGAAGGCGTCTAACTATACAGGGATGGAGTTGGTGGTCCCTAATGAACTCCCACATATCGTCTATACGTCTGGAGCGGAATGTCTGGGCCAGACACTGCCCATACCAGATGTATGAAGACCTATAGTTGCCCTGTAGTAACAATAGCTCTCGAGATGCAGGTCCGGAATGCATAGGGGGAACCTCCATGATGATATCTGTAAATTGAACAATATTAATTAAAGTATTTTTCTTTTTGATTGCTTAACATCTTTAAACATATTGCAATATCTTTTATATTAATATTTAATTGATATTTTTAATATATTATTACTTAGGTTGATACATTTTTCATATCATTATTTTATATGTTAGTTTATTATATTATTTTATATGTTAGTTTATTATTTTATATGTTTATTTCTTATTTTATATATTAGTTTATTATTTTATATGTTTGTTTATTATTTTGCATGTTTGTTTCTTATTTTATATATTAGTTTCTTATTTTATATGTTTGTTTCTTACTCAGCTATTTTTGGGTATAATAGAATTAAATAATTAATTTTTATAACTATACATGATATAATTAATAAGTATTCATATAAAAATACTTAGTTTGACAAATATTATTGTTTTTTATATTATTTTCTTATATTTGTTGACTAAAATTCGAGAGAGTTTGTGTTTGAACTATCGTCTTTTTTTCAGATATTTTTGGGGTTAACAGATAATTAAATGATTAATTTCAATACCTACAAAGATAATTTAGTAATTATTCATATAACAGATACTTAGGTTGATAAATTTTCTATATTAATATTTCATATGTTAGTTTCCAATATTTTTACACTAAAGTAATACTACTCAAAATGGCCATGAACAAAGTCTACTACCATTAGCTAAAATTTATTATCAGTTTTACTACGCTAAAGGGCACAACATTATAATTACGGGCACAACATAACACAAAAGGGCATTAAACAATAATAAAATTACATATTAATATACGTACAACAATAAAATCTAAATAACATTAATTATTCATAAAATAATAATATATGTATTTTACTAATTTCTAAGCACATAAATAATCTAATCCGGATAAAAAAATAATAATTTAATTAAATCACAAAACAATCACAAAAAAATATAGACCACAGTAAAAAAAATAACTAATAAATATTTTTTATAACAACTAATAACATTAATTATTCATAAAATAATGATTTATCTATTTTACTAATTTTTAGCACATAAATAAACTAATTCGGATAAAAAATAACAAATTAATTAAATCACAAAATAATCACGAAAAAACATAGACTACAGTAAAAAATAACTAATACGCATTTTTTATACATGAGTTTTGCCAAAAAGTAAGGCAGAATACCTCGATTTAAATTTTTTTGAAAGGTGAAGATTTGATGATTTGGGGGCCGAAACGAGCAATCCACTATATGATAACCACTTAAATCCAGTGTTAGTTTACTACAATACGGAGAAGATACACTTTTTGTGATATGGTTGGGCTCCAATGGAGTTTTTTTGCTTTAAAAATGGGGGGACCACTGTTTAAAAGGAAGGGGGGGGGAGGGGGGGTCTAGTTTTATGGTCGGGGAAGATGGAGGCCCGCTTTTTTAAGTAAGTATAGCGCATATATAGGATGCGCTATACTATAGCGCGTCCTATATGTGCGCTATACCTCCAGCCCTTTTTGAGTTCAAATATAGCGCGATTATTTACTGCGTTATACCTTAACGGACAAACGTGCCGTTAAAGTACAGCGCGGTGAATAACTATATATAAAATGATACACAATTTTAATTTTTTTACCTATTTGTATCTTTTGAGTCCAAAAAAATTACACGTGGGTTCCGGTCTCTAAGAAGTGCATGCTGGTTAAAATATAATATAAACAAAACAAAATAATTGTACCTCTCGTACAATTGTACTGTTAAAATATGATGAACTTGTTAGTTCTCACCAAATCCAGATCTTTGTGTATCCTACTGTTGATAGCAAATCCTGGCCATTAATTTTATTTTATATTATACTACTATATATTGCAGAAGCTTGTATGTTGAGAGACTGAGACGGAGCCTACAGTCCTATCCATAGCTACTATACATGAGGTTGCAACTTATCACTTTATTTTACCTTCCACCACTCTCTTTACAGCTCAAAGAGATAGAGAAAAAGGAAAGGGACATCAAAAAGTCTACATCCCAATATGTAAATATTTATGTTAGCGTGACACAGTTTACAATTCAATTGCCTAGTCTATGACTATATGCTAGTATCATTTTCTCCCTATACTACTAATTAGTTACAAATTTGAAGTCGCAAAAGAGGATGCAATAAATTAACTCATGGCCTAAGAGCTTTATCTCTAGCTGATCATTTCCTTTTCTAGGACCTTCACTCAGCCTATTAGGTTACCTACTCCTAAATTCGCACTTAATATCATGCCTGCATGTTCTATCCTCTTTTACATGTATTTCACAAGTGTCGTAGGTTGTTTTAAATGTCATAGGAACTCTAGCACCAAAGAGGCTCTGATTCCTATAGCAAAAAGGAATCTCCTACATACTCAACAATCATGCAAGCATTTCCAAATTATTTTTTTCGTTTTAGTTTACTTAACATAGTTTAACTTAGTACGGAATTTAAAAAGAAAGTAAGATTTTTAAACCTTGTTGCATTAAATGTATTAGATGTTTGTCCTAATTTCTTACTATATTTGGTGTTTCAATTTTTTGAAAAAAGGACAACATATTTATCATAATTGATTTTACCTTTTACGAAAAGAAAATATAATTCTTTCATGTGTTGCTAGTCTTTTTCCTTGGAGGAAAAGATTTTTAACTTCTATAAACTAAGAATTCTTCCTTCTCATTCAGTAGCATTCGCAATATAGCCGTAAGGGATACTTTGAGAGTCTTGTTTAGGGGGGAAATTTTTGGGACAAGTGTTAGCCTGCCACTTGTATGTGCCTCTTTGTAAGGTTGTTCTTTCGATATTATGTACTCTCTTTTATATAGTGGATTGCTCATCTCCGCCTGTGAACATAGGTCAATTCACAGAACCACGTTAAATATTTGTGTTTCTTTTGGTATATTTCTCTTCTGTTGTTTGATATATCGTCGTTCAAGGTATGCTTTGTTAGATTTTGCATAACACCTGATTATTTTAATCATAATAAGTGGTATCAAAGTGAGGTTCAAGACAAGTTCATCTAGGTGGGTTTAGTTCTAGCTACAACCTATTTGGCGGTAATCATGATTTTTGTCTGAAAATTTTGACCGGAATGCTATTCACGTTGAGACAAACTTTGTAGTAGAGATTTGGAGATGCGACTTACAGAAGATTATGTGAATAAGTTGGATAAAGTTTATTTTGTCAGAAAATTCAGGCCAAGGAGGAGAATTTTTAGGTATTTGTCCTAATTTTCTTACCATATTTGGTGTCTCAATTCTTCGAAGAAAGGACAACATATTTACCATAGTTGATTTTACAATTTACGAAAAGAAAAATATAATTCTTTCATATGTTGTTAGTCCCTTTTTTTTGGAGGAAAAGATTTTTTACTTTTATAAATTAAGGATCATTCCTTCTCATTCAATAGCATTCACAATGTAGCCATAAGGGGTTTGAGAGTCTTGTTTAGGGGGAGAGTTTTTGGGACAAGTGTTAGCTTGCCACTTGTGTGTGCCTCTTTGTGAGGTTGTTCTTTCGATATTATATATTCTCTTTTATATAGTGGATTGCTCATCTCAGCATGTGGACGTAGGTCAATTTATAGAACCACGTTAAATATTTGTGTTTCTTTTGGTATATTTCTCTTCTACTGTCTGATTTATCGTCGTTCAAGGTATGCTTTGTTAGATTTTGCATAACACCATATTATTTCAATCATAACAAGTGGTATCAGAGCGAGGTGCAAGACAGGTTCATCAAGGCAGGTTTAGTTCTAGCTGCAACCTATTTGGTGGTAATCATGATTTTTGTCTGAAAATCTTGACCAGAGTGTTATTCACGTTGAGACAAACTTTGTAGTTGAGATTTGGAGATGTGACTTGCTGAAGATTATGGGAAGAAGTTGGATAAAATTTATTTTGTCAGAAAATTCAGGCCAAAGGGGAGAATTGTTAGGTATTTGTCCTAATTTTCTTACCATATTTGGTGTCTCAATTCTTCAAAGAAAGGATAACATATTTATCATAGTTGATTTTACCTCTTATAAAAAGAAAAATATAATTCTTTCATATGTTGCTAGTCCGTTTTTTTGGAGGAAAAGATTTTTAACTTTTATAAATTAAGGATCCTTCCTTTTCATTCAATAGTGTCACGGCCCAAAATCTGACCAGTCATGATGGCACCTAACATAACCCGTTAGGTAAGCCAATTAACTACCATCCAATTTAATTAGGTTTATCGAGAAAAATAAATTATAAAATAACTGAATCTTTCTACTTTTTCCAAGCACTGATAGTACAAATCATGAGCTTCTAAGATTTAGAATTTGCAAAACTGATATGAAATAAAATACATCATCTGTTTGAAATATATATGAACAGATTAATGATTCTAAAACTACCAAGAACAAGAGGCAGATATGACCGGATTGCGAAAACATCTTCAATACCAGCTCCCGCCATACACCGTAACATCAGCATCCAAAATCTACACACAAGGTGCAGAAGTGTAGTATGAGTACAACCGACCTCATGTACTCAGTAAGTATTTTGTCTAACCTCGTCGAAGTAGTGATGAGGATTTTTAGTGAAAGATACACATTGTTATAACCTGTGCAGTATACTAACAATAGAAACGATTATAGAACATAACAAATAAGGGTACAATGAAACAACTATGCGAGGCAGAAAAAGATTATTAGGAGAAATCACAATAGCAAATTCATAACTTTCCTGGTGTGAGAAATATATTCAAGATATCACATCAAATGGCACGGTAACACCTTCGTGCATTTATCTCATTAAATTCATGACTTTCCTGGTGTGAGGAATATATTCAAGATATCACATCGAATGACACGGTACCACCTTCGTGCATATATATATATATATATATATATATATATATATATATATATATATATATATATATATATATATCAAATCAATTGGCACGGCAATACCCTTCGTGCATTTATCTCTTTCTTACTGAGCATACATATAACAGTACCAACTAGGTGGGAGAAATGCCAATAACAATAAAAGAAATAAAGTGGGAGGTACACAGGAAGCAACAACGAACAAGGCAGTACATATGGACCACGGAAACATACTGGGGAAAAGGCATAGAAATTATGACAACAATTAGGAAGGAAGAATATAAATTTCACTAATTAGCATGGTAGAAGGCTCGTATACAAATATAACAAACAAGAAGAAAATCATAATATTTGCAAGTTAAACAGATAGAAGGCATGCATACACAACAACACTTGGGGTAGAGGACACAGAAAGAACAACGACTACAAGTCACATAGAAAAATAATATAGGTGCATAATAACAGCTCAAGGTAAAGGCATGAATGTATACACAATGAAAAGATATCACAGTATAATGTATGTCTCTTGTCCTCGCCTGCACGAAAATACCCTTCGTGCCATGAACATATGATAATATAAAAATAATGGTACGGCATCACCATTTGTGCTCTTACTCTCATCCTCACATGATAATGTAAATGAAATGGCACGGTATTATCCTTCGTGCATAATAATATATATGAATGGCACGGCATCACCATTCATGCTTTATACTTTTCCTCACATGATAATATATACGAAATGGCACGGCATCACCCTTCATGCTTTACACTCTCCCTCACATGATAATGTATATGAAATGGCACGGCATAACCCTTCGTGCTTTAAACTTTTTCTCACATGATAATATTATGAAATGGCACGGCATCACCCTTCTTGCCTTGCACTCTTTCTTACCAGGCACATGTATATCATTAACAAGCAAGGTAGGAAGCATAAATAACATTAAGGAGAGTGTTTGAACGAATGTTCCAAATTGAACACCAATCACGACTTTCAAGCCAATAACAATTCAATAAATCTTAAGTACTTTATTATTCAAGTATTTCAACAAGTCTCAAAAATGATCTTCCACTCAAGTATAGGATTCAAAATCTCAAGAATAACGGTCGTAGCGTCGTATTTGTGATCAAGTATAATAACGACCGAATTTAGTACATCAATTATTTCAGAAAAGTGCGTCAAGTTTTAATCAAATTATAATAAGCCAAATCATGGTTTCTAGCATTTAATATCATATTCATATAAATCTAGAAGTCAAAGAAGACATGAACCAAGAGTGTCACATAATTCTACGAAGCACAATAAGTCATATAATTTACCCCCGAGCATAGTTAATTCTGGCACATGCATATATGCTCGTCATCTCATATATGTATCACCCCCGCATGTAACAAATAATGACAATTAGTAGAAAAAATTTTCTCAACAAAGTTAGGCAAAACACTTACTTCAAACAAGCCAGTTCCAATGCCGAGTAAGATAAACAATACTCCGGAAATTTTATTCTGCACGTATCAACCTCCAAACGCCTTCTTATCTCCTCAATTCAAGCCAAACAATCCGTAACTATTCAAACAACGTGCAAATTAATCACAATGTACTCCAATGCTTACAATTTAACAATTTATAAAAAATTTCAACTCCGCTCGGAAAGTCGACAGTGGGGCCCATATCTCAAAATCCAATGAAACTCACAAAATCCAATAACCCATTCAATTATGAGTCCAACCATACTAATTTTACTTAAATCCGACTCCGAATCGATGTTCAAAACTCGAAAATTCATTTTATGGAATTGTAGAAAATTCTTCCGATTTTTCTTAAAAAATCAATAATCTAATGCCGAAAATGAAGATTAATTCATGGAATACAATCATAAGGGAGTCAAGAACACTTACCCCAAGTTGTGTGGTGAAATTTGCCTCGGAAAATCGCCCAAACCGAGCTCCCCAACTATGTTTTATCAAAAATGGCGAAATCCCCTGTTTATAGGGATTTAATGCTTGTAGCGCCACAGGTGGCATGGGGCGTTGCATGTGGCGTCGTTTCCAGAACCTCAAAATCCCAGCGCCAGGGCTAGCGCCTCACGCTACCCTGGGTATTGGTGACGAGATTGTTTTTCCATTTCGCCTAGGTCAAGGTTATTTCGGTAACTACTACTTTCACACAAGATTTATTCAAGAATTTACCCGAGGTACCAAACCTAAAAATCACGAATCATGCACTGATTCAAGCCTAAGAAACTTATGAACTTCCGAATTCCAAATTCTACATTCGATGCCGAAACCTATCAAATCAGGTCTGATTGACCTCAAATTTGGCACACAAGTCATAAATGACATAACACACCTATTAAAATTTTCAGAACTGGATTCCGACCCCGATATCAATAAAGTCAACCCCCAGTCATACTTCCAAACCTTTAATTTCCAACTTTCGCCATTTCAAGACAAAATCAACTACGAACTTTCAAATAATTATCCGGACACGCTCCTAAGTCCAAAATCACCATACAGAGCTAACGGGACCTTTAAAACTCCGATCCGAGGTCAAATACGCAAAAGTCCAACTTGGTCAACTATTCCAACTTAAAGCTTAAATCGTGAAGCTCATTCTTCCAAACAAATTCCGAAACACCTGAAAATCAAACCAACGATTCAAACGGTCACAATGCAGTATACGAAGCTACTCAACACTTCAAATAACTGTTCGGAGCGCAATTGCTCAAAACGACCAATCGGGTCGTTACAAATAGCATTCACAATGTAGCCATAAGGGGTTTGAGAGTCTTGTTTAGGGGGAGAGTTTTTGGGACAAGTGTTAGCTTGCCACTTGTGTGTGCCTCTTTGTGAGTTTGTTCTTTCGATATTACGTACTCTCTTTTATATCGTGGATTGCTTATCTCTCCCCCCGTGGACGTAAGTCAATTTACATAACCACGTTAAATATTTGTGTCTCTTTTGGTATATTTCTCTTTTGTTGGCTGATTTATTGTCGTTCAAGGTATGTTTTGTTAGCTTCCACATGACACTTGATTATTTCAATCCTAACGAAATGTGTCATAACATTTTGCGTTGTTATAAAAACTTCTCGTTAATGATAAAATGAGATGTTTAAAGTTAAATTATTTTCAAATATAAAAAGGTGTGATTCCTTTCAGAATGGAATAATAAAGAAATAATATTGCATAACTTGAAACTTAGAGAATATTATTTTTACTCATCAATAGTTAAATCATGCGTCATCTTAATTCTTAAATAGAAGAAATAACCAATTAGTATTAACAATTAAGAGTATGTCACAAAGAATGGAGTAAATTATCGACGTAGAACTAGAGAGCAACTAACACAAGATGTTAAAAGTAGTACGTAGATGTTGAATTCAAGATCTCTCATCGAATGACCCTAACAGATCACTAATCTTTTCTGCCTTTATCTTTTATTACATGACGAGCTGAATTGTACAGTGCTAATTTGTCACTCAATTTGATCATCTCAATTCTCACCTGAGCTACTAATCTTTATGCCGGACATTAAAGCGGAGGTTTCTCCTTTCCATATGTTTATTTAATTATTTCAGATCCATCCAACGGACTATGATCAGACTCTAAAAGACTAAAAGTACATAGCTCTATTGTTTTCGCGTTTTCACCGTATGAAATACGTAGATTTCGAAAACAAAATATTAAGAAAATATGACGAATTAGAGTTTCAAATCCTTTGTTATACGAAAGGGAAATCTTCTTTACCTTAATTTGGTGGAAGTAGTAAAATAATGACGATGACAGGCCTTTTCACTTCATTATGAGTGGGGGAAAAGGATAAAACTTGATTGTAGCATGACACTGTTAAAAACTTCTAGGGGAGCGGCTGTAACGCAGGCCTAATATTGTTTAGTCCGAATTTGGGCCTGAGTGGTGAATGAGGACGGGCTCAAGCATGTAAAAATTGCATGGGACGCCCTATTTGGTTGCCCATTTTTAACTTATACCTGTTTTATTTTTCCGTTTGCATTTATACCTATTTTTTTGTTAAAAGTATTTTAAAAAGATGATTTTGCCCTTCATTAATAAAAGACTATTGACAAACTACAGGACAAAAACTTAAGCATGTTTAAGCTGAAGTTTTAGCAAATAAACTAAAAAACTTCAGCTTGTTTAGATTGAAGTTTCGGATAAAACTCAGGACAAAACTGTAGACTGCGTTACAAAGTTTTAGCATATTTTGGTATGAAATTTTAGCAAATGAACTAAATAACTTCAGCATGCATTGGCAAAAACTCTTTAGAAAATTACATACTGCAAGCCAAAAACTTAAGCATGTTTAGTCTGAAGTTTTAGCAAATGAACTAAAAATCTTCAGCATGTTTAGTCTGAAATTTTAGCAAATGAACTAAACAACTTCAGCATGTTTTGTCTGAAATTTTAGCAAATGAACTAAATAACTTCAGCATGCATTAGCAAAAACTCATTAGAAAATTACATACTACAAGACAAAAACTTAAGCATGTTTAGTCTAAAGTTTTAGCAAATAAACTAAAAAATTTAAGCATGTTTAGTCTGAAATTTTAGCAAATGAACTAAATAACTTAAGCATGTTTACTCTGAAGTTTTAGCAAATAAATTAAATAACTTAAGCATGTTTATTCTGAAACTTTAGCAAATGAACTAAATAACTTAAGCATGTTTAGTCTGAAGTTTTAGCAAATGAACTAAATAACTTCAGCATATTTAGTCTGAAATTTTAGCAAATGAACTAAATAACTTCAGCATGTTTAGACTGAAATTTCGGATAAAATTCATGACAAAACTGTAGACTGCAGGATAAATAACTTCAGCATGCATTATCATGAAGTTTTAGCTTCAATGTGAAACAACTTTATGCTATATTAGCATGAAGTTTTAGCTTCAATATGACATAACTTCATGCTACATTAGCATGAAATTTAGCTTCAAGGTGAAACAATTTCATGCAAGTATGATTCTGAAGATGAATCTAGACAAGTTTCTCATTTTTTTTTATAAAGTTGCTGAGAGGAGATGATGAGATCGTTTTATATCTTTTTTTAGGGATGTAATTGTCATATTATTATGAATTTTTTGTGAGATGACTTCCAAATCAATAATTTAAAAAAAAATGATACATGTTAAAAGGTGCCACAAATATAGGGTACGGGTGCAAATCCCCCCTCAAGCATCCCCTAGGGCCCAGCCCGCTAATTAAAGAGGGGGTATAGGCCCTCCTTTAGTCTGAGCAACACCAACCACTACATCAACGCCAGGTCATGGCAATTTGTAGGAATAAGTAGGGGTGTCAATGGTTCGGTTTGACAGGTTATCTTATAAAATTTATACCATATCAATTTTTCTGTTATTCTATTATATATAACTAAAATTAGACTTTTCAAAAGCGTCTCAATATCATATCGGTATCTCTTCTGTATTAGTACAATTCGATTATTTTTTAATATTTTTTGAATATCATGTAAAAGTTACTAGTAAAATTAGGATGCAATAACATTCGTACTTTTATAAGACTTAGCAAAACTCTCTAGATATTTTTATTGTTTAAAGGGTGATGGATTGAGAAAACATGAAAGATGGTCAGAATATGGATCCATCAACTATTCTATAGTAGCGTAAAAGAAACTAAGCAAAGATAAAAAAATATATAAATCACACGAGTGAAAAGATATTAACCAAGTTGGGACTCGAGAATAAAGTTTATAGAAGATTAAATATTCAAAAAGATAAACCCAAATCATACGAAACGAAACATATTCAATACATTATAGTTTGTTACTCATAATCACTAGCTAGAATACTTTGTGTCTTGCAAGTAAATATGCTGGAAATAATTTAGTTTCAGTAGGAGTAGCATAATAGGTTTGAGAATTAGGATTTGAGTTTAATTACTTGTTGGCTTGTATCCGTTTTCATAATTCCAAGGCCCAAGAAAAATTTTAATACTTTATTATTTTTAAAATTAATATATAAATATATTTTTCACATATAAATTTATTCGGTACGGTTTGATATTTTTCGGTTTATTTTTATAAAATAAAAAACCTACTCTAATTATCGGTACGGTTATAGATTTATATAAAATCTACAGTTTTATTAAAAAAAACTTAAAATCGATTCGATGCAGTATGATTCGATCGATTTAATCGATTTTTGGATATCAATTGACACACCTAAGAAAAAGGCATAAAAACACACGTAAACTATCGAAATTGTCCATTAAACACTTATGCTTTGCGGGAGTACTATGACTCCCCGAACTATTTTAAGTATGAATTATTAACTCCCGCAAAGTATAAGTGTGTAACTAACAAT
The DNA here is from genome assembly GCF_000390325.3 of Nicotiana tomentosiformis. Lineage (NCBI taxonomy): Eukaryota > Viridiplantae > Streptophyta > Magnoliopsida > Solanales > Solanaceae > Nicotiana > Nicotiana tomentosiformis. Next base: position 72,687,538 of record NC_090817.1, on the reverse strand, counting down.
TTCGATATAGTTGAGGTATGTTCTATGCCTTTTACCTAATTTGCACCTTAACGAATATATATTTCCTCCTCAAGGCTTGGTCAGAAATTAGAAGTTACAATTTAGATTGTTTTATCAGTATTTAACCTTTACCAAAGTTCATAATGATCAAGAACTGCTATATTTGATTCCTCCAAATTCTAGAATTTTTGTCCAACCGTGCAAGAGTAGAATTATTCTTCTCCTAGCCCTGGAAGAATATCCTTTGCTGCTTCTGATTCCCCTTGGATTAATTCTATTTTTGTCTTCCCCTTTTAATGGGTCTTCAATTATTTTTTCATATTAAGTAATTCTTCACCTTTGTTTTTTATGTGATTTTTTTTTTTTTTTTTTTTTTTTTGCATATTTGCTGGATTCTCATGTTTAGGCATTTGCCTTTACTTCGAGGTGAAAGTAAATCAATTGTAAAGACGAGATACAGTGAGGGAGCAGAGGAGACTTCATATCTCAGAAATGTATATGTCTTCAAATTGCGATGTAATTGTAGTGCAGGTATCCCCGAGGTTATTGTTTACTGGTTTTATTATGTTTATGTCTTGCGATAAACACTGGTGTTAGGATGTTTGGAGTTGCCCTTTAATGCAACATTCATTTAATTTAACAATTTTTATACCTTAATAAATTATAAATGCAATGAATTTTCATATTTTAATGCACAATTTTTATCCATTATGATGGAATATAATGGTTGTGCCATTTTGAGTGCATCCACGGGTTTTTGAAAGCGAAAGTTGCTCAAGAGGGGGAAAAGGAGCACTACTTTGACTGTAGCAGGTAGTTTTCTCACTTTGTTTCAGCATTATTAAACTATAAATGACTTCCCTTGCTATGTGTTTCTACGAATCATCATATGCTATGAAAAAAAAGTTAGAAAAATCCTACAATGTTAAACTAAAAATTATGAAGTATTGGAGATTTTGGGTGTTTGCCCCAGTTATCAACAATTTCGGGAATGAATGTGGGAGATTTGATGGATATTTAACAAGGAGAGTCTGAAGTAGTGCATTTAAGCCCACAAGATTGTCTTGAATTGTGATTTAAGCCCATAGTATCATCCTGCGTTGTGACATGGATTTTTCTGAAGGACTCCGACTGAACTCAAGATAGGTTCCTTATCTTTGCTGTTATACCAAATCCTTTTTTCTTTTTAAGTATTAATTAAGGTTATCTTTTTTTCCAAAAATAAAAGCAAGTGTAAAGAAACCATATAAATAAATTGAGAAAGAGAAGTAGTAATTTGAAGAGGAAATATTAACAATGTCAAAAGAACATTAGGATCTATCCTTTTTAGTAAGCAATTGAATTTTCAAGGTGATAATAAGATATCCACTCCGTATGTAAGAGAGAACCATCTCATGTATGTACCATATAGTCCATTTTTTTCTCCACCTATTAGAGTATCTATTGCAATGTGATGTTCTATTTGTGCTAAAAGAAATGTATTCTTACATCTCAAACATGTTTTTTTTTTTATCATAGAGTTTCTTTGCTGTGTGACTTAGTCCTCGTAATTTTTTTGTTTTTCTAATGATGCTTGGTGATATATATAGGTGTGGATCAATATTTCTTGCTTCACATATTTGGCTTTCTTAATATAAGTAGGTGTTGATACTATTGCATCAGCATAGTGGGTTTATCATCATATCATCATTCATCAGCAGGACTGGACAAAACAATTTGCTATTATATGTAGTCTTTGATTTTCCTTTCTAGGGGTGGCTCTTTCATGTATATTGACAGGATACAAATAAAGAATCATAGATATATAAATTTTCTTAACTTCATTATTGCAACTACCAACATGTTGATGATAGTCGCTTTAATTTCTACCAATGACCTTTTCTTAATCGGGGCTTCCGGTATTAAAAACAATGGTATCAGTTCACTACATTTTCGAGCAAACATAAGGCACCTTAAGATTTAACTTTTGCTTGACAGGTAGTTCTTCTTCTAATAAGACATGGAGCAAATGTGGATGTTGATAACAAGGAAGGATGCAGGGGTGCTTGTACAAGCTTCAGATGAGCCCAGTATTAGTTGATGTTGGTAAGACAATGTCTGGATGTAAAATCACCTGGTGCCATTAGTGAATCAATATATTCAAGGCAAACTCTTTAAATAGTTGACATGAAGTGTGCTATAATTTGTGAAATAATATGCTCCTGATGCTTCTTTGGTTACCCGGTAAAAAATATTGTATTTGAATCTATGTTTTTAGGGGGGAAATCTATATTTTAATTGTACAAAATATATTCTACTAGGTTGGTTAGCGTTAAACTCACTTTGAGATGAATGCCATGGTTTCCCTTTATGGAGAAGAGTTAGGTAGCTCTTTAGCTACCAAGTTTAACTTAGAACTTGGATTGAAGAATTAACTCAACGATATGACCTCCTAAGTCTGGTTAAGATATTCTTTGATATATCGGCAAAGATGATTCTTACTTCCTTTATAGCGCACATGTCCATCATTGCTGTCGTAGAAACAAAGTTTTATTTTTAGTAAGGTTTCAATTCTCCATTCTTTATATTTTACTAATACTAAACAACACAAACAAACAATAATGTCGGGCACAAGCCCATGCTTTTGCACGGGCAGAGGCCATCTAGTATAGTATAATAGAAGAGCTTTGGTTTCGACGTGTGTGCTTCCCGTCAATAAATTTCAATCAAGAGCAAATTAGTCATTATATTTATAAGGAGATACGTGGCATTTATTTCTACAGCCACCGCCATAGTTCTGTAACTCGTCCTCTTCTTTCTTTTGATCTTCTTCAGCCTTCTCAATGACACTTTTCCAAGTTCACTGGTTTGCTCCTGTTCCAAAGTAACAAAATTTTGTTCTTTTCCTCTTGATTTGTATGTATGATATTTTTTTCCTCATTGTATAATATTGTTCCATCTATCTTAAAGTGTTTGTTTTTTTAACGGATAATACATAATTATCGTCCTTGTCTCACTTTATCAGTTGTACCTTTATATTTTGCGGGAGTCATATGACCCCCTTGTCTTTATTTGGACTGTAATAAATATCATCTTTTCAGGTCATGTGCTGCAGAGAGTGAATAACTCACTTGAAGGAGAGTGAAAAGCAAAAAAAAAAAAAACATATTAAAACTTTAATTTTGAAGTATTTTTCTTATTCTTTCCTTCTATTCTTCATTTCACATTGTTCTCCTTCTTTGCATAGTACTTGCCAGAAAAGCTGTGATTCCGATAACTGAAGCAAATGTAACTTTACAATTATGCTTTTCCATTTCTATTTTACTTTTTTTTATTTCTTCTTTATTTTTCTTCTTTCTTTTCCCATTTTTCTTTCCTTATTACCCGAAAAAATAACGATTCCGGCGAGGCAATCTTCGGCCAACTCTATTTCACCATTAAAATCTTCCGGGGAAAAAATAAATGGGTGGGGGAAGGATGGAACGAAATAAGAAGAAGAAAGACATAGGGGAAATTGGAAATTAAAAAAATAAGAAGAATGAATTAATGGGGGAAGGGACGACTGGAGAAGAAGACTTTGTTGGGGGGGGGGGGGGGGGTCGAAGAAAAAAAGGAAAAAAGAAAAATAATTAAATAATGAATAAAAAGAAAATTATGTAGTATTAAAAAGGAAAAACACGTGTTAAAATATGGTTGGTGTGTGATATACTATTTCAGTTGAAACTGAGGATGGCCTAAAAAGGTGGTATTTATTACCGTTCAAACAAAGACAAGTGGTCATAGGACTGCAAAGTATAAGGGTAAAACTGGTACAATGAGACAACTTCAGAGAGGTAATTATGTATTATCCCTTTTTTTAATTTGATCTAAACTTTTTGGGTTTAAGGCATGAAGGAGAAGAGTGTAGGGCAGCAAGAAAGAGACAACTTGGAGCTCTTCATCGGAAACAAAGGTGAACTTTCTCTCATCTCTTAGTTTCGTGCATGTTCTGTGCTACCTCTTTTTCATCTCAAGAGTTGTCCTTCTCTCTGTTTAATTTAGATTGTGGAATATAGATATCTATGTTGATTCAGCAGATTTAACTTGGTCGGAATCTTTTGGTTGACTGCGCTACGCCAATTTCATCAGAAAATTCTAAATATCCAAACGCTAATTTCAAAATTTGACGTAGCTCTATAAATTTTTAGAAAATATGATGGATTCTGTACTTAGATAGAGCTATGATTTATTGATACAGATAATATTCTCACTATTAGATTTGGGTATTGTTCTCTCTTGTGTATGTTGGTTTCATTCAGTGTTATCAAAGGCGTGCTTAAAGCGCCTTAAGCCCTGAAACAAAGCTCAAAACATGTTGAGCGCCTCGCCCGCATACCAGGCGCTTCAGTATTGTCATCAAGGCTCTAAGGCATACTTTTCTTTGCCGATGAGTGTAATCCTGAAAACGCGACACTAAACAATTGATATTTTGATATTTCACTTTGTCATAAATTATCTTCAGTTTTTTTGTCGATATATTTGGTACTCATGCTTATAAATATTAGTCTTGGACTACACATACATATTTGTCGTTTTTCTCTGTTTGCACTTTTCTTTATTAAAGCTCATGCTTTATTTGCACTTTGCGCTTAAAGCCCCAACAGACCTTAGAGCATTTTTGCGCTTTTCGCCTTTAATAACACTGGTTCATAGCCGTAAGTAACAAGAACAGGAGTGTGCAGAACTTTCAGCACAACCTTTGGTAGTTCACTTTTCTACAAAATATTTGCTCTCGACATGGATGAACGGTGTTAATAAAGAAAAACTTAGATGTATAGCAAATGTGTGACTTTAAATACATGTAATTGATTCGTCGCTTGTGTGTCTATATACTTGCAGTTCAGTTTCGCTTTTCCAGTCTCCTAGTGGGTATATATCAAAAATCATAACGATTTACATTCTTACAAGTAAGTTTTCATATATTGTAACACTTTTAAGTCATACAATAACCTCTCTTGATTACTATTTTCTTATCATACCCACTTCTGTTAAGCCTTTATATACCTCCTTCTTTAGTCCTATGTAATTGAAATGCTATTTTTGGTATCTTTTTTATCGTTGTTTACAGAAAAATCGTTATTTAGATCATTAGTGAACAATTGATGTGGAAGTAAGAATTATTGGTAAAGTTACTTTTAAATTTCTGTTTTTACCTGGTGTTTTTATATTTTCTCGTGTCTACTGATTTATGCTTTTCTATACACTCCTTTCAGCCATAATATCATGGTGGTCAGAATTCCATATTATAATACTGAAAAGTTTCTCTGGAATTGCCTCTTATCCCCTACTGCTTTATGGGAAAATTGGAGTAAAAAGAAATAGTGTGAAGGAGGAAAAAGAGCTGAAAGCATCCTTTTTCAAAGTTTTCTTAAGTTATATTTCCTAGATATATCAGTTATAAAAGTAGTCAACAACCTTACTTGAGCAGGATCAGTCACACAATCATGACTGACAACAACTATTTTTTTATACAATTTTTGCCTGCTAAAGAGGCTTGTGTGTGAATAACCTTCAAAAGAAGGCCTAGCTCAAAGGGGGTGGATTTGTGTCTTAGGTCACAGGTTCAAGCCCCCACACCATGCAAAGCAAAGCCTGGTATTTAAGTGGAGAAGGGTAGAGGGGCGGGCCCATTATCCACCGAGTTTCGAAGGCTGCGGTTGGTCCAAAGGATCAGTCCCAGACGGATTTCTCGGTCATCAAAAAAAAAAGAAAGGTACCCAACATTGCAGCAAAGGGCCTCTCTGTAGAGATCATCACAAAGGTACTTAACCACCTCTCTCTACCCTACAAAACACATCAATGCTTTGATGTTGTTTCTCAGCACCTGAAATTAGTTTTGGTCATATCTTAACAACTCTTGAATTTTTTTCATGGCTGATACCATATGGAGGTTTGCCTTCAGCTACCTCTTTTTCTGTGTTTGGCATCTTTATGAGGGAGGTTTCTGGTTCTGAAATATTTATTGTGTGTCGCTTATCATTGCTGAAACATGATATAACATGTATGAAAAGGGTAGGTATCGTATAACTTTCTATGTAAACTGAGTCATTAACAAACTTTTACTAGATATAATGGTTAATATAAAATATGGATTTAAGATTGCATTGTGACACATGATGTAGCTTCAACACCAAGTTAGTGCTAAAAGTAGGGATGGTACGCGGGACTTGATTAGTTCTGTTAACAGAATTTTGTATCGTAGAAAAATGATGAAAAATCTTAAGGGTGTGATTTTTTCCCTTTAAATCATGCTCGAGATTTTAACATCAAATTCGCTGTTTGTAGGCTTATAAAGACAAACTTTTAACACTTCCAATCCTATCTTCATATATGATCCTTGTAACTTCTTGGACCAACAAAAAACTAGAGAAGTTGAGGGGTCGAATTTATAACATAGCTTCTTGTTCTTTGTAATAGTTGCTGCTTTGTCTATTTGGAACATTGAAAACTTGATAAATTTTATTTTTTATAGAAGGTTTAGTTAGTAACTTAGTATTGACAAGTTTAATTTGCATTTCTTTTGCTGTATGTTGAAATATATTACCTTTTTTTTGTTGATTTATGTTGAAATATATACTTAGCAACCTTAGCAGGCACCGTATAGAGACTATCATTTTGCTCTGCTACTTTCAAGTTTCATGGGATGTGGATTTGCTCTACTTGCATATACTCATGTGTATCAGTATATGCAATATCAACCTACAAGACAAGGCAATCTAATAACAAACTATTGAGAAACAACAGAGTTCGACGGAACGCTTACCATGACAGCTTTCCATTTAGTAGCAAGCTGAAAAAGACGTAGTAAATGAGGCTCTAGATTGGTTGTTGAAAGGCACCGTTCTTATGTCCTTTTTGCATATATTTTTGTACACATATGGTAAATAAATAAAAAATATGCTCATGTTGTATGGAAAACTTTTTTGATTATGATTATCTATTTCAATTTTAATGTGGGGCAACTGCGTTTGCTATCATCGCTGCAAATTGAAAAAGAATCTAATATATTGGACTTGTGCTGGCACGGGCTATCCCTACCTAGTAGGGCTGGCAAGTGGGCCGGTCCAAACGGTTCCGATCCCGGTCCTGGGCCGGTCCCAAATTAAACGGGTCAAACGGTCCTGGGCTAAACGGGCTTTTTGTAGGGACCGGTCTGGGACCGCGATCGTTTGGTCCCGGGCTAAACGGTCCCGGCCTGCTAGCTAAACGGGCTAAGTGGGCCCAACATATATATTTTTTTTTTAAAAAAATTAAATAGATATTAGAGACAAAAGGATGTTAAAAAAAATATCTAAGGCAATGCTTTGTAAATTTTATTATAGAATTGTGACCTAAATTTTATTTAACATCCTAAATTTTAATATTCAATATTTAATATCGAATATATATATATAAGATGTATTTAAAGTGTATATATATATATATATATATATATATATATATATATATATATATATATATATATATATAATAAGCTATATGTACATCTTATATAGCTTATATACTATACACTTAGTATATATATATACTTTTTAGTAGTAACATGAAATGACCAAAGTATGGTACTTCTTAGCTGGTATAAATATGGAATGATAGAAGATCAAGTTTTAGCTCAACTCAGATTACAGTTTCAACTAAAATTGAGTTGAGCTAAAACTTGATTTTCTATCATTCCATATTTATACTAGCTAAAAAGTACCATATATATATATATATATATATATATATATATACATCTTATATAGCTTATATAAGTTGTATATATAGTATAGTATAGTATATATACTAAATGTATAATATATAAGCTTATATATTATACACTTAGTAACAATAAAGTAAACAATAGTAGCAATTATAGAAGAAAATTAGAGAGAGATTGTGATAGATTGATGATTTTGTAAGAAAAATGAAAGAATGATGGGGTATTTATAGTTGAAAATAGGGAAAAGTGTAATTATAAAAAGTTTGGGGTTTAAATGGCTATTTTATAAATAGCCAACAACTAATTTGACAGCCCAACAGTACCTAGTAATATTAATAAAAGCTCTTCTTTTCTAATGGCCAAAAAGAAAAGGCAAATCCTAGTAATTCTTATTAGGCAAACTACACAAGTTACCCCTAAACTATGAACCAAATTCCTGTTATACACTTTTTGCGGATGCAAATAACCTTACGTACTCAATCTTTCTAGAGTGTGCCTAATGCACACCACTTTTTTTTTTTACCAATTTTTCAAAATATGTATAATGTCATGCACCAATAAAGTCTTGACATGTGTCATTATTTTATATTAAAAAAGAAAACACTTAATCACAATTTTACCCCTCATCTTCCCCGTCTAAACCACCATGGCTGCCGATTTTTTCTCTTCACCATCAACCACCATAGCCTCTTCTCCCACCTTTCACTTAAAGATAAAGCTACCATTAACTAATAAAAATTACCAACAAAATATCCAAAAATTCATCTTTTCCACTTAAAGGGAATCAGAAATTTTGAACGCAGATCCGCCTAGTTTTTCATTTCTCTTTAGTAAGAGTCCAATCATCATTAAGTACCATTACCTTATTTCAATTTTCTATTTGTGCCATTCCGACTACCATAACTGAAGCAACGAGGTTGTAATAATAAGGAGGAAAGTATATTTCCTAGAGAAGAAAATTAAGAACTTCACGATTTACTTATTTGAAAATTCACTCATTAACAAAATTAAAGAATGTGCTTATGTGCAAAAGCTTGAGCTAAGCTTTAATGGTTGGATTTTTTTTTTTTTTGTTGAGAAGTTCACCCTTCCGATAAATTTGATTTCGCCACGGTAAAAACTCAAGCTAAGTTTCTCTACAAAAATATAATCTTCTATGCAAAAACTTGAGCCAAGCTTTAATGGTTTGGGGGAGCTAACAAAAGCTTTAATATCTGAATCTAATCACAATTTCTTAGACAAAATATATGCAAAAAGCTAAAAAATAATCAACGAGAAGAGATACGAAAAATCATAGTGGGTTTATTTGATAAGAAGGAGATGGGGTAGTGGAGAGAAGTGGGTATAAGTGTTAAGGAGCAACCATGACAGATTTGTGAATTTTTTAAACAAGGAAGAAGATGACCAAATTTAAAAAATTTTAAAAACTAAAAAATTGACATATACATAAAAATTCTCATGTTCACGTGCTTCACTTGTTGGGAAAAACACGCACTAGCCACGCGGGCAAACTGGTGTGTATTAGACACTCTGAAAAGGTTGAGTGTGTAAGGTAATTTTCATCTGCAAAAAGTGTGTAATAGAAATTTGATCAATAGTTTAAGGGGTAACTTATGTATTTTGCCTTCTTATAATGATTTGACAGTAACAACAACAAACCCAATTTAATCTGGCTTATAATAACTTGACAGAGAGGAAAAATTGAATCATGGCACTAAAGAAAAACTCGAGTACAGCATATTGAACAATAATGCAACTATAGTTTTAATTTCCTCATAGTCAATCAAACAAAAACAATATGCCTTGCAAAAGAATTTAGACTTATTATCCTCCATACTTCTTTCGAAAGGGAGCGACAAAATTATATTTGTGTGACCAATAGGTTACAGGTTTAAGTCGTAAAGTTAGCCACTAACGCTTGTATTAAAATAGGCTATTTAAATCATATTTTCTTGGGCTGCTATTTTTCCCGAACCTTGCATAAACGCGGAATACTCAATGCACCACGCCTATTTTTATCCACCATACTTCTTCCACATATCAACATAAAACCTCAAAGGCTTAGGCAAAGACATCCTCCATTTCTCCAAATCAGGCAATCCACCTGCAAGAGCAACTGTACTATCCTCCTGTTTTTTATTTCCAAGATTCAACACAAACACCTCTCCCGGAAAAACCTTGTTCATTGCCTCTAAAGTCTCTTCCATTATCACTTTCCCATCTTTTCTAATATCTTCTGGTTCTACACAACTCCCTCCAACATTCACCATTATCCTCCCTCCTTTCCTCAACTTCCCTTTCAATTTCTGCCACGTGTCTGCGTTCTGTAGCTCAGGAATCAAACACCCTTTACAGAACAAATCCACTATAAGCCCAGAATATCCATCTTTCACACTAGCATTAAGTGCATTGCTAATGTAAATGAAAAGTCTATCTGGGTATTGTTTTTCAACTTTGGAAAGCCCAAAATATTCTCTTCCAACAGAGACCACAGCTGGGTCAAGCTCATATCCGCGGATGACACCTTGTGGGTAGATTTCAAGAATCAATTTTGCAGCCGACCCGGCTCCGAACCCGAGTATTCCTAAAGGCCCAGGTGGTAAAATTGGAGGAAGAGTTGCAAGAACATCGTAATAGGCATTGGTGATTGACTTGAAAAGGAAAGATATGCTGTGGATGTTACCAGGAGCATCTAGAAGAAGAAGGCGAGACCCAGCTAATGGGTGGTCAGCTCTTCTAGAAACTTGTAGAACACGGATGTAGTTGTGCCTGGATTTGAATTTGACTAGGGTTTTGACATGTTCAATGGGGATGCCATCATCTTCTTCTTCTTCTTTTTCTTGACTTGTGGAAGTGATGTTTTTGTGGTTTGAAGCAGCTTGAATTGGGCAGAATTTTAGAGTTATGGGGTTTTGAGGTTTATGGTGGATTTTGAGGAATTTGGGTGGGGAAGAAGGAAGGAGGAAACATTGAAGTGAGGGTTGGATTTGGATGGAGATTTTGAAGTTTTGTGCTGCTAGTGAATTCATAGTGTTACAAGACGAAAACTTGTTCGTAGCAATTGATTTATAAGTAGACGATTCACTTTGCTAAAATAGGAGGTCCCTTAAATGTAACTGATTTTGGAGTTTTAGCGTTTTGTTCTTGACAATATAGGGAAAATTACATCTTTTTAGTAAAATACTTGTAAATCTAACCGCGAATTGCTAAACTATTTAATTTAAGACAGAAAAATACAAGTTTTCAAACAATAAAACTACCCACATGAACAATCAAGACGTATTGAAGAAGTTGCCAAGAGCCTCGATGGCTAAAATCAAGCATTAGTGAAGTTTCAAGATTTTTACCGAGTCCAAGAATATTAGATATAGTGGCCTGTGATACTACTAGCGGCCAATTGACAAGTAGGAGACTGATCAATTAATGATCAGCACCCTCTATTTGACATAAGAAATTAAATTATCATTGTCTGAAAATTACATGGATAAATCCACAGTACTACATGGATAACCCTCACAGGCAACAGATAATTGTATCTTATAAGTAGGGTGTGCAAACCGAACCGAAAAATCGCACCAAATCGAAAAGTCAAATCAAACCGATTAAAAAAGCTGACTTGGTTTAGTTTGATTTGGTTTGGTATTGAGTAAAAAAACTCGACCCGACCCGACCCGACAAATAAATATATAATTTTTATATATACTTTTAAGATTTTATATAGAATTTTCTTTAAAAAATATCGAGAAATATTTGGGATTCTCTTGCGAAATATAAATTTTAATAGAATATGAAGTGCTCAATATTTATTGACCTTAAATAACGGAAAATGGCCAAAAATACCCTTGGACTATCTGAAATAGCTCAAAAATGCCCTCTGTTTGTTTTTGGCACCAAAAATATCCTTGTCGTCTATTTTTTGGACCACAAATGCCCTTAAACTGTTAGTCATGTCATCGAAGGTGACATGGCAGTCCAACTAGGTTAGATTTGCTTACATGACCATCCACCTAAGCAATCCAACATGGCAAAATTATTTTTTCGGAAAAATTATTTTTTCGGATTTTTTTTAAAATACAAAAAATCAACACTTATTCCGAAAAAAGTAAAAAAAAAATCTGAAAAACTTATTTTCCGAAAAAATAATTGTCCGAAAAAAATATTTTTTCGGAATATTTTTTAAAATACAAAATCAATACTTATTCCGAAAAAAATAAAAAAAATAATGAAAAATATTTTTTCCGGAAATATTTTACTTTTTTCGTAATAAGTGTTGATTTTGTATTTTAATAAAAAATTTCGAAATAAGTAATTTTCCAAAAAGTGTTGATTTTGTGGTCCAAATGCCATTAAACCGTTATTTTTCTGGAAATAATTTTTCCGGAATTTTTTTTACTTTTTTCATAATAAGTGTTGATTTTGTATTTTTAAAAAAAAAAAAATCGGAAAATTATTTTTTCAGAAAATAATTTTTCGAGATTTTTTTTTATTTTTTTCGGAATGAGTGTTGATTTTGTATTTTAAAAAAATTTCCGAAAAAATAATTTTGCAATGTTGGACTACTTAGAGTGATGGTCATGTAAGCAAATCTAACTCAGCTGGACTGCCATGTCACCTTCAATGACAAGACAAACAGTTTAAGGGCATTTGTGGTCCAAAAAATAGACGGCAAGGATATTTTTGGTACCAAAAACAAACGAAGGGCATTTTGGAGCTATTTCAGATAGTTCAAGGGCATTTTTGGCCATTTTTCGCTTAAATAATGAATTGTATAATCATTTTCTTATCAAGTATGACTGAAATACGTTTGTCTCTTTATTCTTTCATATTCATATCATATGTTAAGATCTATTAAATTCCTTTATCTTTTTCGAATGTGAAGTGATTATTAATATTTAAATATCATATTGATTTTTATGTTTAATTACTAAATTTGGTTAACCTGAAAGTGTAAATCAACGAAAAATTATTGTCAGACGATTAAAAAACTAACTATTATGTGTTACTAATAGAATTCTCCCATAAGAATATTTTAATCGATAATATATTTGTCAATTTTTTATATTTTTACTAAATTATATTTACTTATCAAATATTTAACAAAGTAATATTGAAATAATATTTAAGTAATAAAAAATCCGAAAACCCGACAAAACCGAACCAATCCAAACCGATATAGTTGGTTTGATTTTGTTTTGATAAAAACCGAACCAACCCGGTTCATGTACACCCTACTTATCAGCACGGATATCGGTAGGAAGAAAGGACACTGTTTACTTTTGTGATGCAACTGTCCGTTTCCAAGGATAGCATCCGGCTCCCACTTTTCGCATGTAACCTCATAAATCTATAATCTAAAACCAACGGACTACAATCTACACAGTTAATCTGCAAACACAAAACTTGAGCTCAGCTATAATACTCCATTGCCACATTCAAGTGCAACTTTCCCATGTATAACAGCTCATATTTCTACTTCCATTTTTAGCACAGGAGACTGAGGAACAATTGATAAGTAGAGGGGAAGGTTTAAAGATCATGGCTTGTAATTTCAACCCAGAACAAATTATCAGTTATTGCACTTGGCAAGATGTAGAAGATAGCTTTGAACTAGTGATCGGCATCAACCATGTCGTCGTCTACTTTGGCTTGGTCATCGACATCCCTGCATCACAGGTCACATCAATTCAGCTTTTTATAGAAGGGAATGTTCATTTCGTAAAAGCACTAAATCTTGACAATAAAATTTCTTTGGGAGTCTTAATCAGAATCTTCTCCAAAGCAAAGGTTGATTAAGGCTGGTCTCATGACATTCGTTCAGACATTACAAGTCAAAGCTCAAACCAGTAAACATTCAACCAAATACCAGAACTTTATCAAGTAACGACTTTCCAAAAATGTGAAGACAGTAGAGGATAAACAAGCGTGCCTTGTTTTACAAAACACAAATATTCACAAATGTGCTTAATGCAACTTGAGGCCCTACCTCATGTCAGTTGTTTCGACTGGAGTAAGATTACTATCTGAACTTCGTTGTCTAGGATGCTCATCTTCATCAGCGTCAGACTCGTAATCCTCTCCATTCCATATACGTGGTTTTGGTCTTTGATCCATATCTTCCTCTTCCTGCAGTCAGAAGTCCTAGAATAAGGTTGTGCAGTATATGTAGAAATTAAATGATCAAGGCCTTTTACCGGCCACTAACCTCCTCTGGAACTTCCGTTGTAGAAGGAGTGGTTTGAAATGGCACACTAGGTGCATGAGGTAATTGTGAGAGTTGCTCAAGCAATATGTTCCTGCAGCCAGCAAGCATTCATGTCAAGTAACGTCTACAGGGTTGTGTATTCACTCTAAGAAAAAAGGAAAAGAGGGACAAATTTGTCTGAGTCACAAATTGCCCGAGGATGAAAATTAGGAACTTATGGATTGAAAGAAAATGTATTTGTCAGCATATTATATCAAATAATTGCATAGAGTATAGAGTTCACCATCATTAACAAAACAAAAGGCAGAATCTTTCCCTATTCTTGGGTGGATGAACCCGATATGTCCTATTCTTGGGTGGACGAACCCAAAGTGCCCTATTCTTGGGCAAAGGCAGAGCTAGAGTATCACTTACGAGTTCAGACGAACCCAGTAGCTTTTGCGTATACCCTCTCTTTGTATTACGTTTAATGTATAAATATTTAATTGTGAACCCAATAACTAAAAGGAGCTATGAGTTCGATGGTAAGTTCAGAACCCAAACTTCAAATCCTGGCTCCACCTATGTTCTTGGGTGGACGAACCCAGAATGCCCAATCCTTAGTTGGACGAACCCGAAATGTTCTGTTCATGGGTGGACAAACCCAAAATGCCTTATTCACGGGTGGACGAACCCGAAATTGTCCTATTCATGGGTGGACGAACCCAAAAATGTCCTGTTCGTGGATGAACCCGAAATGTCCTATACTAGTAAATTTAGTTACGGATAGAATAACAGAATTTATCACATGTACACCACTGAGGCATCAATTTGATGTACCAGTATTACCGATTATCTGTTATCAACTAATGTCACACGCCCAAAATTAAAAGAACTTCAACATAATTCTGTTCAGCACCAAAATAATGCATAAAAATGCATAGGAAACGAGTGTTTAACTAACACATCCAGAAAATCCGATAAGGTCACTATTTTCGACAGACGCTGATGGAAAAGCCCTCAAACTACAGGAAGTAGCACAATTGTCAAATTACCTGATCTTCTCCAGATCCCTGGGTGAATTCTTATTCTCCATGGGGTTTGGTTCAACATGAAGAGTATAATCTGGGCCAAAGTACTCATAATATTCATTGTATGGCAATTTATTTCCTGGTTCTACCCCAACTGCAACTGCTGTCTGCAACAAGCAGTTGAAACTCAGCACATATTCTGAAACACATAGTAGTAACAGTAGGGAATCCGAAAAGTAGACACAAAAGAGCAAGATGGAAAGGTAAGAGGACCTCATAACACCAGCACCTCGCAACATTTCTTATGGTATAACCTCCACCACCCAATACCATTAGAGGGACATTGAAAGATCTGAGGAATCTAAGGCAGTCTGCATGGCCCTTGACAGACAAGTTGAAGCAACCCAACCTGTCTCCAGCCAGTGAATCAGCCCCACATTGAAGAACGACAGCATCAGGTTGATAGACCTCCATGACTTTTTGAATTACGGGACGAAATAGACGACCAAAACTATCGTCGTCCATCCCATCATTCAATGGGACATTTAGGGCATAGTATTTCCCTTGACCAGCACCAATATCTTTGATATGCCCTGTACCGGGAAAGAAGTCCCCAAACTTATGGAAAGACACTGTCATGACTCTATCCGTTGTGAAAAAAGCCTCCTCAACACCATCACCATGGTGAATATCAATGTCTATATACAATACACGCTGCAGAAAACACTCAACATTTCAGAGGAACGGTAACCTCAGAAGAATCTCTATTCCATGCAAAAGAGTGGATCCAAGCAAAAGATGCTGTGAAGCCATAGCTTATTATTGTATGTAAAGACAAATATGCAACAATTATCCAGATCCCATAGTTAAGTTTTTATCAAGTAAGCAAATTTTCATAAATGAATGGGCCAAAACAAAAGCACCCGTATACAAGAGGTATACCAAAAAGTAGAGAACCTACAAAAAGCTATGGTTCTCTACGAAAGAGACCCAATCTTCTATACAACAAGGAGCTTCATGGCTGCACCAAAAGAAAACAAGGGAAAAGAGGCTACTTCTCAACTGAATAAAACTCATTTGTACCCCCTTCAAAAGCTCCTGTTTCTTTCTCTCCAAATAACCCACATGATAGCTAGTGGAGTAACAGTCCATGCCCTGCGCCTTATATTTGATAAGCAGAGAAATGACGAGCAATCAACTAAGTTCCATTCCCTAGAAATCTTACAGATTAGTACTTAACCTAGTAATTAGTAAGTTCTATTGAGACTCAATGTGATTAACCACTTGAGTGGAGTTTTAACAAATATATGTACGTAGTGGTGGAACTAGATTGCAACTTGAAATTGTAATGTGTCAATATTTCTTTTAACTTGTCTTTATGATATGTGAGATGTTTCCATAGAGATGGAACACATCTATCTTAGCTAACACAATGATAATAGGCAGATTTTTTCATATTCTCCAGCATAGATTTGACAGAATCAAATTCAAGTTATCTGCTTTACTGAACTTTAAACTAGGGACTTGCTAATGCTTTTGGTTTCTCCTTTTTCCATTTCCTCAGATAAGTAATTTAAGCTTCAATAATTCATAAAGACAGTAAATATGATTTATTCCCTGCACATAACACTTCTCTGAAGTTGCACCAAATGCTACAACCTGAATCAACCAATCCACAAGGATATAAACCATGGGCATCATGCATACCTTTTGTTTGCTTCATCCTCCTCAAAATGGTTTAAGAGAAACTTACACATAAGGGCAGGGCCACATAATGCGTTAGACACAGAAATTCCTTTTCACCCAATGTACAAAAACATGAGAAAGTACAACGCACCCCTACTAAATGATGGCATCATCACTTCTTTACATGAGTTGTAATTCTTTCTTTTTTTTAATAATACAAAATGGTTGTTACATTTTAGGCTGTTCACGGTTCAGTTTAACTCGATTTTTACCTAAAACTAAACCAAACAAACCATGTCGCTTTGCTAAATATATAAACCAAACCAACAGAATTGGTTTTATGGTTTCAGCTTTTCTCGTTTTTACGGCTTTATTAGTCACAGTAAATAGAAATTCATTGAATTAAATCTATTAGATCTACAAATAAAGAATTTCATATATCAATATATGTTAAGTAAAAATCGAACAAATTGATAAACATATGATCCAATGCAACATCCATACAAACATCCAAAGGTGATAAATTTTCACTATGAGATATGATTTTTGATTGTTACCTTTTGTAAATCTAACAACAATCTTACAATCAATTCTATTTTTAAAAAAAAAAAGTTACAATCATATATGCTTTCAACCTTAACCAAGTTTCATGATTTAAACAATAAACAATAGACTCCAAAAGAACTTCAACACTGAAGCATACAAAACTAAAATGAAACATAAAATGATATATACCATTGATGTTTATAAATTGTCGATAAAGCACTATGTCAAAACAAATAGATTATCAAGGGTAATACATCTTGACTTGTGAACATGAAAGAATAAGGAAATAGAAATACTTCAATAACATTGGATAAGAAACTAACTAAACACTAGGATCAAACACCTAAATAAAACTCTGAACTGATTTTCCTTAGTCCTAGTTCCCAAAGAAAACGAAATCGGTCATCTCACCCTTTTTTTAACTTAGCTAAAATTTTATCCAAATACGGAGTGAGTCTAAAATCTAAAATAGAGTATTCACAAGGAGATGAAGCTGTCAAGTTACCCCCTTGTCTACTGTTTTCTAGTTGGAGATATCAGAAATTTCTGGGAACCTTAAAGTTCATCCAACACAGTATGTATTCCCGGCAATTTTCAATATTCACTAATTGTTATCTGGGTGTGGTACATTATGCTCCCTCCTGTCGCAATTCATATGTCACTGTTTGAACTCTGTACTCAAATTTTTTAACGTTTGATCATGATAGTTATAAACATTTTGAAAAATCAATCATCAACTTAACTCTTGAAGTACTGTTTCAATTTTCACATTTTGCTGCCACTTTTTGAGTTAATCATTATAATTTTGACCTCAAATAGTCAAACAGGTCACATAAAACTAGACAAAGGGAGTAGTAATTTTATAAAGGAGGACACTAATAATCAAGATGACTTAATTGTCAAATGAAGAGTTAGCGATTCAAAAGCACTACAAAGTTAGCATTAAGGCAATGCTACCGAGATCATCCAAGGGTTTAAGTTAAAGCCTAAAGTTAATTGCTGTTGTTCTACACTGGTGCTAGGAATAACAGGAGTGGGAAACGAGAGAATATCGAAAAGAATGTTCACTTAATACAAAAATATTCCCCATACAACCATAAGTTAATGTGTGGGTAGTCATATAGGGGAACAATAGTGCTTCTATACACCAGTATTTGGCTCATTTTTTTGTTTTTTCTTTTTTTTTTTTTGTGTGACGGTGGTATCAAGGCCAACTTGTGCGCACCTCGACTATTCTATCACGTACCTACTACCTCCTACCAACATAGGTACACGGCATCCGCCCACCAAGGCTTAGGCACAAGTATTTGGCTCATTTTATTGAAAACAGAATGTAAAGACTAAAGTTACAACAATATCCTTCATTTGGTTTGTGCCTAGTGTGTTTTTGATTCATTATTGTAGCCAGACTATATTGTTGACACATGTTACCTGCTACAACAGGCAAAGGTAAACTGATGGTGTAAGAATTCTTTCTAATGACAATGTATATAGCTTAAACTCTATAATATATGTCAAAACAATGTACTTTAGTTATAACTTACACGCTATCAGGGAACATTTATTACAAAAACAAAAATGTAATATTAGCAAGTAAAAAATGTTTACCCTATGAACTTTGAGGAGCTCAAGAATACCGAGAACAATATCATTGACATAGCAAAATCCAGAAGCTTCACTTTTTTTTGCATGGTGGAGCCCACCGGCCCAGTTGATAGTTATATCAGCGTCTTGCCTATTAAGCTTAACAGCAGCACCAATAGATCCACCAGCAGAAGCCTGACAAAACCCGAAAAGCCCATCAAAAACAGGGCAGTCCTCACCAACATTGAAGCGTTTGAGATGACGCGCGTGGGTATGGTCATGAAGAGTCTCCGGCGAAACGGAGGAAAGGAAGTCGACGTAGTCCGGCGAGTGGAACCGGCGAATGTCCTCAGGTCCCGCCGGAAAAGGGCGACTGATTTCCATACGACGGTGTAGGTAGTAGTGTACGATGAGATTGTGGGCCATACGTATACGGTGAGGCTTCATTGGGTGACCTTGCCCGTAGTAATAGTCGCCGATTGTGGGCTCGTAGAAGTATGAGACGCGGCGCTTCTTCGCGTCGGTTCCGGTGGATGGAAGCGACGCGCTGCCGTCAACGGTGGAAGAGTCCATGGGCCACTACTTTTGGGCTCGGACTGAGACTGAGGATGAAGTTGGGTTTAGTTGTCCTCCCTTTGATATCTATGACACTCTAGGCAGTCTATTGAGTCCTGGAGATATATATATATATATATATATATATATATATATATATATATATATGAAGAAAATAAAAAAATTATTATTACGGAAAAGGTCCAAATATGTCCTTGTATTATACGAAATTGAGCATATTTGCCCTTCGTTAATACTTTAACTCAAATATGCCTTTATCGTCACATAGTTGATCCATATATACCCTTAGAGTTACACAGTTGGCCCATATATACCCTTTTCGAAACAGAATCCATCCAAACTAATTAACTATTTCGTTAATTGTATTACAAACACTATTTCTTTTTTATTAGTACTTTTTTTTTTTGCCTATCTCTTTTCTTTCTTCTTTTTTCTTTTCTTCTCTTTTTTTTCTCTTTTTTCTTTCTCCCTTATCCGATTTCCTCCATTACTGATGTCTTCTCCATTTTCGTTACCAGTGAACAAAACTCATGAATTTCAATTACTAAGAAAATTCTCGCATAAGAATATTTTAATAGATCATATGTTTGTCAATTTTTAAATTTTTACTGAACATATATTTAGTTCTAAAAAATTTAACAAAGTAAGATTGAAATAATATTTATGTAGCAAAAAACCCGAAAAATCCAACAAAATCGAACAATCCAAACCGATATAATTAATTTGATTTGGTTTTGATAAAAACTAAACTAACTCGTTCCATGTACAACCCTAATTTACATAGTTAATAAAAAAATAGAAAATGTCCAGCTGAAAAAAGATGAAAAAAGACTAACAACTCAAATTTATAACACTACAACTTAAACTCTGGGCTTTTAATCATTAAATTATCTTTCTGGAAACAATTTAAATATTTTGGTCTTTTGAGTATTGTTAAAGGTTGAGATATTTTTATTATTTTAAAGTTTAAACCATAATTTTTGGAACAATTTAATTTCGTTTATTTAGAGGGCTAGTGAAGTTGGAACTTGATTATCTCATGGGAGAATTTTCTTAGTAATTAGAATTCATGAGTTTTGTCAAGTGAAATTGGTGACGAAAATGGAGAAAACATCAGTAATGGAGGAAACGGATAAGGGAGAAAGAAAAAGGGAAAAAAAAGAGAAGAAAAGAAAAAAGAAGAAAGAAAAGAGAAAGGTAAAGAAAAAAGTACTAATAAAAAGGAAATAATGTTTGTAATACACTTTAATACAATTAACGAAAGAGCTAATTAGTTTGGGTGAATTCCGTTTCGAAAAGGGCATATATGGGCTAACTGTTTAACTCTAAGGGCATATATGGACCAACTATGTGACGGTAAGGGCATATTTGAGCTAAAGTATTAACGAATGGCAAATGTGCTTAATTTCGTACAGTACAAGGGCATATTTGGACCTTTACCCTTATTATTGTCATCATTATCATTATCATTATTATTGCTATGACTACTTATTATAAGAGGTAGTCAAACAATTTTTCATTATAGTTTTAAAAAGTTTATAAATATATACATTTAATTTAAATTATTTAAGTAGGTAATATTAATTAAATTCGACTCAAAACTCAAATGAGTCGAGTTTTATTTTTCCAATTAGTTTATTCTTTTAAAGATAGAAAGCTACTTTTTATTTATTTTATGAAGTTAATAACTTAATTTATGAGTTCTTTTCTTTCGAATGATAAGCCCTGGACCACTAGATTGTACTTATTATCTATCGATTACATGAGTATATTAACGTTATTGACCAATCTAAAATAGATACAACAATACTAGAGTTTGAATTATAAGCTTTCACTAGACTGTATTTTTAATAAAGTGATAATAAAAAAGAAACGGAGAGAATAATAACTAATAATAATAATAATAAGGAAAAGCCACAAATCAACAACATATTATGTTTCAAGATACCAATTGAAAACTAGTTTTGGTTTGTATTGCTATTATTGTTTCAATTGTTTTCTATAATTTATTTATTTCTTTTAGATAAATCAAGATTTACGCTAGAGTTCGATTTATAATTTTTTGACCATTTTGATTGAGTTTGAATCATTAGGCCTTGACAACTAGACTGTATGTCGATTAGACTGACATACTAATGTTGTTTTTTTGGTAAGAGGGGAAACGCCGCCGCTACAACCTCTGCCACTACACAGAGGATGTAAAACGCACTAGGAAAATCCTGTGCGACAGGCTCAACCCAAAAGGCATTGAGGGAAAAATCGATCTCAGATCATCCGTATGGATAACCACCCTCCAAACCAACTGGGGGTTGACATAATAATTTTAACGGCCAAAAAGTACTTATTTGTTTAGAATAATCTGATTCAATTCGAAGGTAATGTTTACATCAAACATAAGAAAACAAACACTATTCACTTCAACTGAATTTTGTTCTTATTAGTTAGAAATTTCTTTTCAGATACAACAAAATAATGCAATTTCAGAGCTAAAAATTGTGGTTCTCGAACGAGCAGTCGAAAGATTGTGGAGCGTACGAATTGACAATTAATTCTTTTATCATTGCTAGTTGTGCAGTGAGCGATAACTAATAATTTTAGGGGAAAGACACGAGCCAACAACATATAATGTTTCATGATATATACCAAGTAAAAACTTATTTTTGGTTGATATTGTTATTATTGCTTCCTAAATTTTATTCAGTTCTTTTTGAAAAATTATAATTATAAAACAATGACATGTAGAGATCTCTTCTTAGTTGTATCTTCTGTATGAAAACATACAAGCCATTCAAAGTACATTGATTTGATTGATGATATATTTTCAAGGTATTGTAGTATGATGAAGTTTCCACATTTATTCATAGTATACATACATATGAGGAGAGTATCTTTTTGGCCCTCAAATATTATTATTTTTGGAGCCTAAAACAAGGGTTTTAAAGCCTAAAACAAGACTTCTAAAAGTATTAAATAAACGCTCTATGCAACCAATGAACGTATACTAATAAGTAATACTAATAACTAATGCTTGTTGCAAGCTAATTCAGAAGTCAAAGAAGCCATCAATATACGAAGCTACATATAAAAAGAGTTTGATCCCTCCTAGTTGCTTCCCCAACCCAGGGCCCGACTCAATGCACAAGCCATTAAGACAGGTGCTTTAGGCCCCGCCAGTTTTAGGGGGGCATTTTCAGGGGCGGAGGTAGAGTGCGGGATGTGAGTTTGGCTGAACCCAGTAATTTTTGTTCAATTCATATATTTGTCTTAAGAAATTCATTGAATATGTAGAACTTGTTAATATAGAACCCAGTAACTTAAAATGATTATAATTTCGAACTCATAAGATTCAAATCCTAACTCCACCTCTGGGCATTTTCCAATAGTTACTATAGTAGGAAATTAAAATAGGAAATACAAAATTTTAATAAAAAAGGAAGATAATTTTTGAATTTATAAACTTTTGAAAGAAAGAAGGTAAGAATTCAAGACCTTATCTTACTCATGAATGTAGATCTTTTTTTGGTCATTTATATTTTACATATACCGCATATTAACCAAAGTATGCGCGAGCTTCTCTTTTTTCCCCCTGATCACATGAATCACAATCTTTTACTTCTTTTTTTCATTTCTATCAAAATGCCGAAAGGGCATTAGAAAAAGTGAAATGCATATTCTTTTTTGAGATTTTGGCATGGTGTGACAATATACCCCCGTAATTAGCAGAAATAAATCTTAGTTATAGATAATTGCATCAGATAGCCAATAAATATATATCATTACAATATATATGTATATCAACATGTATATCACAACTTTTTTTTCCTTTCTTTGTGTATATTAACATGTATATCACAACTTTGTTTTCTTTCTTCGTGTATATTAAAAGTATATCATAACTTTTTTTTCCTTCTTGGTATATCTAAAATATAAAATTATAAATATAGTTGTCTATAATTTATTTTTGTCTCTATATTCAAGTGTATAACACAAAAATAATTTTATTTTTTATATATCACAGTGTATAACACATTAAAAAATGTGTATACTAAAATGTATATCATAATTTTATTTTCATTCTTTGTGTATATTAAAATGTATATAAAAAATTTATTTTCTTTTCTTGTATATCTCACTGTATAACACATAATTTCTTATGGATATATATAACATATATACTAAAAATATATTGATATACAAGATGAGAATTCCCTAGAATAAAATCAAATCTCAAAAGAATTGGGGTAGGATGGGGGACAGCGAACGCTAATGCGGGTCTAACTAAGAATCCCTATAAATTCTATTTTAATTGAAATACTTTTGAAGCACAAAAAATAAAATTTATTTGGAAGAAAAATTCCTAAATTGAAATGGGTTTGTTGTTAATGGCGTGGAAATGGGCTATTCAATGGAGAAATCTTCCACCACTGTCTCCTTTAATTTCTCTATGAGATAATCTAGTTTTTGGTTTACCCATCACGCTCACCACCGGGCAGACTCAGAATCGCCGAAAAAATTCATCACCGTAAAATTATCTATTATCGTCACCTAATCCCCAAAAAAAGTCTAACTAATGTTGGTTGATGGGTTACTGAGTGATTTGTTTGAGATAGATGAGTTGGTTGATGGGGTTTTTTGGTACGTCTACTAATGTTATTTTTCGTTTTACTTGATCCAGACTATAATGGTACAGTACAACTTTAAGAAGATTAGGGGGAAAGAGAAAAGAGATACGGGAGAGAGAAGAAGAGATACAAGGAGAGAGAATAAATAAGGAACTAGGATTTTTTAGGATTTTGTTATATAATTCTAATTTTTTGGGGCTGCCTTACCAAACCTAAAAGAAGGCTAAAAAATTGCCAATTCTCTTTATGCGTTGTCATGCCATGCCATTTTCCTTTTTTTTTTTTTGTTTATTCTTGAATTTTGAAGCAGTAAGTTATTAACATCTACATTCAGATTCCATTGTTTTAACTTTTAGTTATTTTTCATTCAAATTATTTTGATAATTTTACTTTATATATATATATATATATATATATATATATATATATATATATATATATATATATAGCCTTTTATTATTATTAGAACTAAAAATTTACAACTAAAAAATATGAATCATGTTACTCAAAACACACCAAAAAAAAATGAAAGTTTATACAACCTCAAGTAGGAGCTCTAAATAAAATTTTTGCAAACAATAAAAAATTAAGTCAGAAAATATAAATTACTATTCTAGTTGAGTTAGATGATAAAATTCAAAAAGTAGTTAGTGAAAAATCTAACATAGATACTCAAGAATTTACAAATGATTCAATCAATAGACTTCAAATAAAATTATATATGAATATATTTTAAAAACTATTTCTTATAATTAAGGCCCCTTATTACAGCTGGCTTTAGGCCACCAAATGTGTTAGAGCCGCCCATGCCCCAAACCACCTCTTTTTTTTTTTTCCTCTTCATCATTTTCCCAAACAATATGGTGCTTCGACAATGCCTTCCCATACTTTTTTTTTCTTCAAATCCCTCCCCCAATTTAGGAGAATTTATAGTGTTTTCATACTTTTTTCCGGCGTGACTCGAAACCAAGAACTAACGGTCGTGGGTGAAAATATTTTACCAACTAAGCAAGTCTCACTTGTCCTTCCTATGCTTTTGGTCCTCCATGTAAGAACTTGGATTTTGCTGGTGAATGTATGTGTATCTATATTTCCACGCACGTAAGAATTACACCAATAAATCCTCTGCCTATAGGCTATATATATTACAGCAATAATAGAAGTTCATAACAATCCATTATGTTACTCTTTAAATCTTAAAATGGAAATATTGGTACAATATGACGACTGAGATATCTCAAATTAATATACAGTGATAATATTACTTCACAAGTAGTCGATAATGAATTTGCTACGTAAATAATCAAATGAAGTTATTTTCTTTTTCGCCCTCCTCTATTCCTTTGTTGGTACTTGGTACTCAGTAGAGGTGGCAAGTGGGTCGGGCGGGTTCCTAAGTGGGCCGGTCCTATGCGGTCCGGTCCTAAATGGTTCCGGGCTTCGCGGGCTTATTGCTGGAACCGGCTCGGGACCGGGACCACGAACTAACGGTTCCGGGTTAAGTGGGCTGGTCCCGAGCCTAAGCGGGCCCAACACAAACTTTGTATTTTTAATTTTTTTTTTATAGAAGTTAGAGAAAAAAATAGTAATAAAGATATATAAGCTATATTCGATTTATATACTATATATACATATTAATATATATATATATACTATATTATATACATAGTATACATCTTAAAATATACTATATATACATCTTAAGATATACTCTATATATATATAGTATAGTATAGTAAATCTTAAGATATATATACATCTTAAGATATATAAGTTATATATATATATAGTAAGATGTATATATAGTATATCTTAAGATGTACACTATCGAATATGACTTATAAACTATGTATATATATATTATAGTATATATATAGTATATTATAGTATATATATACATCTTAAGATATATATATATATATAGACACACACACTATACTATATATACATAGTATATTCGATATACTATACTATATATACATCTTAAGATATATAAGCTATATTCGATTTATATACTATATATACATCTTAAGATATATATATATATATACACACACTATACTATATATACATAGTATATAAGTCATATTCGATAGTATACATCTTAAGATATACTATATATACATCTTAAGATATATATATATATATATATATATATATATATATATACACACACACACACACACACACTATACTATATGTACATCTTATATATACACACACTATACTATATATACATAGTATATAAGTCATATTCGATAGTATACATCTTAAGATATATATAATATATATAGTGAGATGTATATATATTATAGTATAGTATAGTATAGTATATACTATATATACAACTCAAGATATATAAGCTATATTCGATATATTCGATATACATATATATATATATATATATATATATATATATATATATATATATATATAAGCTTATATATATACTATACTATAATATAATATATATACATCTTACTATATATAAGCTATATTCGATTTATATACTATATATACATCTTAAGATATACTATATATACATGTATATCTACTATATATATATCTAGTATACTATGTATATATAGTATATCTTAAGATGTATATATAGTATAGTATATATAGTATATCTTAAGATGTATATATAGTATATCGAATATAGTTTATATATCTTAAGTTGTATATATAGTATATATATACTATACTATACTATACTATAGTATATAAGCCGTATTCGATAGTATATATATAGGCTTATATATATATGTATATCGAATATAGCTTATATATCTTATGAGATGTATATATAGTATAGACTATAGTATAGTATAAATATAAGCTTATATATATATATATATATACACACTATACTATACTATATTATACTATATGTATAGCTTAAGATATATAAAAAGACAAAAATATTGTAAAGAGATATTCAAATCAATGCGTTATATTTTTATTATAGCATTAAAAATCATGGCAATATCTTTCTTAGTCTTCCTCCCCCTATGGAATGAGCACAACAAGGTGCTAATACCACCATTGAGAAGAAAAAGAAACTAATCAAGATGTGCCAAAATACAAGTTACATATTAATTTACATGGTATCTCTTACAAATTTCATAAATCCTTCAAGGTCCGGAGAAATTTTCGTTGGTGGTGGCGAAAATGAAGCTTGCTCATCACCGCTTCCAGGCGAAGCATCATCCTCCGCAAGTTCAGCTAGCATTTCTTCGTAAGCTTCGTCTACCTCTGGTTGTGATTCAGCAAGTCCAAAATTTCTTCTTTCCGAACGGATCCAATCTCTGAAAAGTACTGATTTTTCCAAGCTCTCCCTCATAGACGCTCTATAATCACCGAGTTGAAGTCTTGCTTGACTGAAAGCGCTCTCTGATGCCACTGTTGAAGCTTGAATAGTTAAAATATCTCGGGCCATCCTTGAAAGAATCGGAAAGTGTTTTTCTTTGTCCTTCCACCATTCCAAAATATTAAAGGAGCCGTCGGGATTCACTTCCTCAATTCCCTGTGACAAATAAATTTCAAGCTCATTTAGTTGTGAAAAATCACTAGTACTAGAACCTTGAGAACCCCTGAACCCTGCCCAAGCACTAAGTGCTCTTACTCCCGCAGTTCTTTTAGATGATTGAGAACTAGAAGAAGAAGGAGTTGGAACATTTGGTCTAGCATGATCTAATGCAACTTGATAAGCATTATAAATAGTTTGAACATTTATTTTAATTGAGGCTATTGCGTTCGGAAGTTTAGACAACTCCTCATCTTCAAGTGCTAAACCATTATAAACAGTTTCATACCAAAATTGAGGACCTCCTAATTTCATAGTAGGATTTAACAATGCAGCAATACCATAAATAGGGGGAATAGGGAAAAAATATTTTTTAAACTTTTTTCTCATGGAATCAATAGCAAGTTGATAAATTTCCCCACCCTCTGAAAAATGATCAAACAAATTTGCAAGTTCTGCAATATAAACTAAACAGTTAGAAATAGTAGGATAATATTACCCAGAAAATTCATTTGTAGCAATATGGAATTTTTTTAAAAAATCTACAAGCATTTTAACATTAGCCCAATCCGCATTTGTAAGGTGCTCATCATCATCACTTACATGAGCATTAAACGTTGAGTTTATGGGGTTTCTATATTCATATGCAACAACTAAACTTTCATACATGTAATTCCATCTAGTTGGACAAGGTTTAGGAACCTTTCTTTCTCTTAGGCCAAATTCATCGCATCTTTTAAAATATTCTCTAAGTCTACTTCTACGGTTTGAATAAAAAAGCCAATTAAGAGCCATTTTAACCTTTTCAATTTCAACATTTAAAATTCGCATACCATCACCTACAATTAAATGGTAAATATGACAAATACATCTAACATGAAAAATATTACTAAATACAGGACTTAGTATAGTGGTAAGCAAGGCTACAACATTTGTGTTACTAGTAGCATTATCCATTGAAACTGACATTATTTTATCACTAATGCAAAAATATCTACAAATATCCGCAATCGTGCTAGAAATAAACTGCCCTGTGTGACGTGAATTAATTATTCTATAAGCAATAATGCGCTTTTGCATTATCCAATGCTCATCAATCCAATGACTGGTAACAGTAAGGTAATCACAGTCGTTACCACTTCTACCAATATCAGTTGTAATAGCAAGACGATAATTTATATGAGTAAATAAATAGCGCAAATATTGTTCATATTCATGTTTATATTTATAAATATCACTCTTTACGGTTGTGCGAGGAAAACTTTTATAAGTAGGATTATAAATTTTTCTAATATAATGCACAAAGTGGGGGTTAGAAGGAAAACTATAGGGTAAGTACATAACAGTGACCATTTTTGTCAATTCTTCCCGATCTTTTTTTGGATCATAATATAAAATACCACCGGTAACAGTGTTAATTCCCGGTTGAAATTGATTTGATCCGGTACTAAGGTCAGCCTGACTAGGTATACTTGTCCCCTCAGCCAAAGCTTTCATACGAAAATATCTAGCTTTATCTTGAGGGTGTAGCAATATGTGTCTAGTCAAACTTCCCGTCTTTCCCTCCTCCCCCCGACTTCCAACATATTGAAAAACTAACTCTTTGCCACAAGTTTTACACTTAGCCCTATTTTTTTCTCTTAGTTGAGTAAAAAATTGCCAAACAAGAGATGTTTCTGCCCGTTTAGGAGGTTGTCTAGAAAAAGTAGGGGCACTAATAGGAGGATCAGACGGGGGATCATCTAGATTATTATTAGTTGGGTTAACTTCAGGAGCATGACTAGTGGGTGTATCATCATCCGGTTGCGTTTCATCAAAATCTATTTTTTCATCATCATTTTCATCAATAGTTGGATTACCATAAAGAGCATTCATATATTCATGGTTTAATTGTTCACCGGGTGTAATATTATGGCAAAATTGACTCTCGGTAAATTATAATAAACTATTATCGCTATCAAGAATAGGAGGTGTAGGACGAGCAACATGTTTGGGTCGGGGAGCCGGGGGAAGTGGAGGAGGAACATATTGGCCACTAGATTCACCACTCTTCGATTTTTCCTTATTTTTACTAAATATATTTTTTAAGGAATAAGCCATCTTAATTAATCAAGCAGAGTAAATAAAACAAACAAAATTATAATATTAAAACTTAAGAGTTGGAACGAGTTTACCGAATTGACGAACAACTTGCTGGAAATTGATTATCGTTGAAGACTTCAATTCACTAATTTCACAATTGTTTCACAAATTGTAACAATAAAGTAAGCAATAGTAGCAATTATAGAAGTAAATTAGAGAGAGATTGTGATAGATTGATGATTTTGTAAGAAAAAATAAAATAATGATGGGGTATTTATAGTTGAAAATAGGAAAAACGTGTAATTATAAAAAGTTTGGGATTAAAACAAAGTTGAGGGGTTAAATAGCTATTTCATAAATAGCCAACGCCTATTTTTGACAGTCCAACGGCTATAAAAAAAAATAGCCGTTGGGCCCGCTAGGCCCGCTAAGGGACGGGGCCGGTCCCGGGCCCTGGCGGGCCCAAATCATAGGACCGGCCCACGAGACCGGACCAGGCCCGCTAAAATCGGACCAAACGGTTCTGGCCCGTTTAGTCGTTTGGCCCGCGGTCCCGGGCCTGGACCGGCCCACTTGCCAGCATTAGTACTCGGTGGTAACAAGTTATATTATTTTACTTTAAACTTTCTTGGAATTCCGAGGAAATTTCTAGTTCATCAATAAAAGGGTTATTTATTGTGAATTATGGATGGCAAATGGGGGGTCGAATTGAAAATGGGCGGGTCAAAAATAGGCAAGTCAAAAATAGATAAAATATTCGATCCGATCCGATCCATATTTAAACTGATAAAAAATAGATTGTCCGACGGATAATATGGATATCCATATTATCCATGGCTTCTTAAATATATGATCACTTTTGGGAGAATTCCTATAAACTCTCAAATTTGAGAAATCTCCAATTTGATTCTTTACAAATGTAAAAGTTAAACCCATTGGTTAAGTGAATAATATGGATCTTATCCATATTTGACATATTTTTAAAAATCTTATTATTTAACCCATTTTTTAGTGAATAATATGGATGGATAATTATTTTTTTATCCATTTTGTTACCACTAACGTGAATCAAGATATTATATATGTATGAATAGGCAACTCTAGAACTAATAAAACATCTGGTATTTTCCACATGCTAATTGAGTATAAATTTACTTGATTAAATTCTCGCAAAGCAAACTATATAATCATGACTATTGACTAATTTGGATCAAACATTTTAGTTGCTAGCAAACTACCCATTTTTCTTGAATAGAAACTGTGTGCATGAATGAAAAACACAAGTTTGAGTTTTCAAAAAACTAAAGGATTATTGTCTGCAGTAAGTAGTTGACATAATGATGCTTTCATCCGTTGGTTAGTACGATATGTCTTAGTCAAATAATTACATCTTAGCTTCAAACTAAGATTATTATTCTTATTACAATGGATTTAAGTTATATGCAATGACAGTATAAAATATTTTTTTATTATTAATTCACATTATCTTTTGTAGCAAGTAACTTATCTTATTTTTAATATTATGAATCTCATTTTTATGAAGGGTTACCGATATAAATATATTTTGATTGGCCTAATAGTGTAAAAATTTCTTGCATAGTTAATAAATAGCACTTAAACTCGAATTATAATATATGTTAGAGTTTCAAGATTCCATGGTCAATACCTTCCTAATTTTCAACCATTCCAACTTTTATAATCCACTTGCTTCAAGTTGAAAGATGTTATATAAGAGTGCCTTAAGAAGAAACCACCCCCACCCCCACCCCCATCTTGACTAATCATTCAATTTAGATGATTGCTTCTTTACTAAAGTTTCATCTTCTCCATCAACACCAATTGTTACGATTTGATACAACTTAATTTAATCTACAAATTAAATATAGGCCCACCTATCCCCTAATTACTTTATACTATTAGATCTACCCTTCTCTCCATTGTTGAGGATTCAAGTCCATGTAGCTTTACAAAAAGTTTCATGGGAGTGAGAGTTATAATTACTATAAAAATCTACTTTAACTTCTAATACAACATAGAGAAGAGAAAATAATTTTCACCTAATGCCGAGATGAGGAGTAGAGAGGGGAAGAAAACAGTCAATCACATGAAGAATTACATTTTTTCATGTTACACCCTACGTTTTCATACGTGAGAGTATATCGTAAGTCAATTGATGTAAGCTCAGAAATGATATCATCTTTGAAAGTACATAAAGTAAGTTAATCATATTATTGTGGAGGTTACAAATATTTAAGATCATGAATAACAAGTACCAAGAGGGTTGGAAGGCTTAGAAGCTAAACGAATTGAAGAAAATAAATTTCGTTGAAAGTCGACAAGTTGAGAATGTTATAACATGTAATTTTGGGGTAATACTAAGGTGCTTAACATGATAAGGATGTTATGTTATGAGTTATTTTAGTAGTATGATAGTCGTGCGTTATGTTTTGAAGTCAAGCGAGTTGTGGAAAAAAGTTGGCAAAGGTCATTACAAGTTACATTCATAATGTGCTAAAAATTAGGTCAAATGTAGCTGAGATTTTCTCCCAATATATTTGGAATTACAGAATGATCTACCCATTAAATTGAAGATCTACGAGTATAGTTTCCAATGCATTAAACTGTTTGTCAATACGACATTAAAGTAGAGAGATATTTGTGTTTTTGCGAGATTGCGCAGACTTAATAGGTGACAAGTAAGTGTGTCACCTACTTGCTTAAAAGAAAAGACCAAATATGTCCAAAACGGAGCTACTTGGAGTCGGCGAAAGAGCCCTTTTAAGGGCTAATTTACTTCATATATTTCACTCATTATAGAGCCAAAAATCAGAGATAAACCCCTGCAAACTTCTCCCAAAAATTAAACACAAACCTCTAAATTATTTTCTCTTCTTTTCAAATTCTAGTTGGAGGAAAACCTAAGGGTTGAAGAACCAAGTTAGGAGTTGGGATCTTCACCAAATAAGGTAAGTATACTGACCTTTTTTATCTTTTTTGTTTTTGCTGAAAAAGTAGATAAATTCGTTTTATAATTGTAAGAACTCACGGGACGGTAATCGGAAGCCGTGAGTTCGAGTTATTCAACTTGTACTGGATTGTTTTGGGGGATGTTTCGTGTTGTTGTTGGGTTGTCTGTTTTGCTAAAGTTTTATGGAGTTTTGGAGGAGAAAGGGTGTGAAGAAACACCATATAATGACGGAATGGTGGACTGGTCATTTGTCGTTATATTTTCGGGTTATTTGGCACTACTATGGTTGTCATTTTTTGTATAAAGTGATTAGGGTGTGTGGGCTGTTTTGTGATATTTTGTGATGGATATAAGGTTGGAAAATAATGTATACATTTTGTTATTGTTATATTCTTGTTTTTGTTGGTGTTATGTCGAATTGGAAGAAAGTAAAGACTATAGGGGAGATGTTGTCCGTTTTATTATAAAAGAAGTGTGTTGTTCGTTGTGCGATAGTTGTACCTTCCGTAACTTAATGATAGTATTATTATCATTGTTGTAGATTAAGGTGCGTCGAGACGCGTTCAACGTGGTTATTGGACAGATTGCGATAAGGTATGTTAAGGCTAAACCCTTCCTTCATTTTGGCATGATGTCATAACTACATGCGTTTGATAACGAGACATAAAGAGAAGTTCGTACTCCTAAATTTATGTACATTATCCTCGTCTCATAAGTTACAATATTCTCCCTTATCGAGACTTTATATTCAGTTAAGTATTGTCTTCTTCTAGTCAAGAGAGTAGAGGATCTCTCTCTCTCTCTCTCTCTCTCTCTCTATATATATATATATATATATATATATATATATATATACACACAATATTTTCACTGCCATCGAGCTATAATCGGTGGGCAGGCCCCTATTAGGCAGTATTACAGTATTTTCACCACCATCAAGCTGTAATCGGTGGGCATTCTCTTATTGGGAAACCTATGATCAGATGGTAAGTTATATACCAAGCCTACTGTGGCCGAGCCTATAAGAGAGCCCAGAATGGCCGAGTTACAGAGCCTAGTATGGTCGAGCGCCTATGAGCGAGCATACTACAATAAAGCAGTTACACGTACCGATCCTTATAGGGTCGGACAACTATTTTATTTACTATATTGAGAGAGTTGAGTTAGTATGAGGAGGTAAGCATATCTTCAGATCATCTTTGATTCTTCAGCTTTCAGTTATTCTATTGCCTTACATACTCGGTACATTATTTCGTTCTGATGTCCCTTTTACCGGGGACGCTGCATTGCATGCCTGCAGGTCCTGATAGACATCTGGATAGACCTTCTCAACAGACAGAGTCAAACATTAGCTTGGTTGGTAAGCTCCACTTCCTCGAAGTTACCAGGTCTAGACCTTGGAGTCCATTTTATATATACAAGTTTGATGGGTAGGTCGAGGCCCTATCCCGACCATAATACAGTTCAATTATCTCTAGAGGCTTGTAGACGAGTCATGTATATTTTTTATATCAGGAGATGTTCATGGCGGCCTCGTCAGCCTGCACAGTTATGTATATGAGCTTTTTGGCATGTCTATCCTCAGATGAGAGAGACATTATTTTCAGATCATTCAAAATATGACCCCATCGGTCTCTATTAGTATTGTTAGCTTGCAGGTAGGCATCGTTGGATTATGTTGAGGGATACCCCTCCACAGTTCATAGTTACAAAGTGCTATGCTCGGGTCGAGTATGGCACCGGGTGCCGGCCACGCCTCCCCAATTTTGGGGCATGACAAACTTGGTATTAGAGCAGTTCTGTCCTAGGGAGTCTACAAGTCGTGTCTAGTAGAATCTTGTTTATAGATGTGTTGCACACCATGTTATATAAACAAGAAGCTATAAGGAATTTAGGAGTCTATTACCCTTCTTTCAAATCCAAATCGTGCTATAGAGCTGAGTTATAAGAGTTCGAGCCATGACTTATGTTTGCTATGATATAGAGATGCTTGTAATTAGAAAAATTACAGCTAGCCAGTGGGCTAATACAACAGAAAGTAGGGAGTGTTCTTGATGAGGTGGCCCAGTTTGAGGCCCTATCAAATCGTGCATACCCGGTGTGCAAATTTCCTGCTTAAGATCTTAGGATAAGAATATCTAACACACCCTGCAAATAAAAGGCCATGGAACTATCATAAGGTAAAAGTATAAGTTTCAACAGGTAACAGAAACAATGTGAAGAAGGGTATGAGGTACCAGTTAGTGAAGATTACCAGTATTTATAATTCAAGCAGAGAAATATAAGCATTCTGAGTTACCTTCAACAATAATAGAGGTATGTACAATTGGCCACACCCATATCAGTTATGCCCTATGGGAGCTAACATATATAGTTTAAGAGAAGGATGATATATCAGGATCCAGCTGGGGTTAGAGTAACCAAAAATAGTGGATGGATTGCTAGCATTAGCTGACATTTTCGAAGGATATTTCAAGTGTGGTAATAGTTCTCATACCAACTTAGCTGCCCGGTACTGCTATTGGCATAACAACCGGTACACCATGGTTGTTGACCAACAGAAAGCACGGGGGAAAGATTCACAAACTAAAAAGGGCTAAAAAAAAGGACGAAGTAATTTCATATATAAAAAGAGCGGTATACTGAACACGAACCCAATATCAAAGAACTGAAGAGGAAGCACGTTCTTAGATTGGCATGGGTGTCCCCCTTTGCTGGTTGAGGCTCGGCTTTTGGGAGTCATCAGCCTGTTATCCACGGCATACCTTTGATCCGTTGAGCGAGAGCCCTTCCACACGGGACTCCCCACATATGATTTCCCCTAAGGCATCGATGGACCAATGCCTTCGTATGTATATGTGATACACTGTCCACTACTTGAGGCTAGAAGGGCGGAATCGTTTCTACCTCTTTGCACAAAAAGAGACTGAGATGACGAAGTGGATGTGCCTTGATTTCCTCCAACTCCTTACTTAATGCCGCAATGGAGTCGTCACCCCGGCTACTGGATCACTCCAGTGCTTCGGGTACTACGGACCCTCTGCCATCCATTACAGCAGAGTCGTTTCATGAGGGAGGGGGGGACTAAGCGCAGTTCTTTGAATCAAACGTTGAATGAAATCGATTCGTTTTTAGATATCAAAATCTAAATCGGATAGGAAAAGACAGGCTTTGAAAATAGTTACTCTACCCTACGTCGAGGAAGAGTTTGCTTACTTTCCCTAGTAGGGTCAGAATTGACTTACATCTGTTCTTTGTTCGGGGGATCTTTTATCCTTTCCTTCTTCTTAGGACAGCGGGATCAGAAAAGGTTGTATTAAAGTTTCGATCGGTTTCCTTGTGAGACACCCAGGTGGTACACTTTAGACTAGTACAATCATATATGAATACTATAATGTTCTGGAATTTCAGAAGATATGAAGTGAAATCCTAAAAGGGATAAATATTTACCTTAGTATGGCTCTCGTCCCTAGTAAAGAGAGAATGTTAGGCAACCTGAAGAGCCAGTGGATGGAGAAAGGAGAGCTAAAAGCGAAAGAATGTTATGTTGAAGTTTTTAGAATAAGGTAATAGACAAAAATATTAGCAGGAGAATAAGAAGAGAGTAAATGAAACATTATGAGTAAGATGTGATAGATGCTTGATAACGGTAAATCAAAATATGACAAGATGATAGAGTCTATGGTCAAGTAAAGGAAAAGACAAGAGGAGACGGGCCTTGAGACTATAAAAGTGTATATCCATAAAGTCATATCCATATTTCGAGAAATGAGTTGGTGACTCCAACGTGAGTACCAAAAGGCTAAGTTAGAACCCCCAGAGTAATAGAAGTTAGTATGCGCTAGTAAACAAAAAAAAATCGAACATGATTTAGGGATCGAAGGATTTGATAATAGTTGGCATCGTGAGAATTTCAGAGATCGCGTTCCTACAATGATAGAATGGACAACGAAAAAATAACCTTTAAAGGTCATTCAGGAAGACGCTTCCCTAAAGCAAGCATTGTGAGCAGAGTTAAGTTTATGGGACTAAGTGTGCCAATTACACTAGGTGTCTCCCTCGTGCATAAGAAATTCAGTTATCCCTGGTACAAAAGGGTTACCGCAAGGAGAGTAAGAGTCGTTGAAGACGTGAAAAAACGCCGAAGATGAATAGGTAAAATATTTATAGGTAAATCTTCATAGCATTAAATGTTAGTACTCCCCTAAAAGGGGGAAGATGGTGTGATATGGTATTAAGTCGGGGTTAAGTGGTTCAGGTAACTATGGAATAGTAAAGGAAGAATGCGGTAAAAAGGCGAAAGGAATGAGATTGCATTTATTCAGATCCTACAGATATGTTACGACTCCAGAACATTATGCAAGCACAATGAGGGGGAGAGGAAGTAAGGGTTTCCGGCCAGGATGTTATTGATAAATAAGTGTGAATGGACACTTGATACATAAAGATCCAGTACGAGGGGTAAGTTAAGACAAAGGGACATAATCCAAGAGAGATTATGCGGAATATAAATATGAGAATGGACCAACGAGTAATTAGTAGTTGATTTAGGAAGAGCCTAATTATGGCTAGACAAGAGGATACAGATAAATCAGCAGATCGTGCAAGGTAAACGTAGTGAACCCCAACGTAGGAAAAAAATATGACATCATAATCCTTGAGAAATATTCAGATAGGAGTTGTGGTAGTTAAAGGTACCGTATAAGTGTTACGAAATAAAAAAGAGAGTGCCACTGGGGAGACAAATCAAAATTTTAGTTCAAAAGCAACCCTACGAGCACAAGGGCGTGGAGGTAAGTAACGAATGATAATTATATGCGAGTAAGAACATCAAGAATTTCTTCGGGTATACGATGTAATAAGCTCGCAGCTTTACAAGAGTCACAGGGTCTCTCCCAAATACTACAATGAAAAACTAGTTGAGGAAATAAGGAAGAAGGATTCAACCTAAGCATAGTAACTTGAAGAAGAAATGGTCTTGTAACAACAGTCTCACCACAACATTGTATGCACTCCATAGTAAAGTGGCACCTATCATGACCAATGAACTGGAAGTAAAATCAAAAGTAACATTCGAGATCATAGGGGTTGCACGAAATTTCAATATATGTGGGCACTAAGATAAGCCAAGTATTCATGAGACAAAAGGCAGAACGACCAAGAAAAGTAATTTTTTACTTTTAAATAAAGCTGAGAAGGCACGAAAGGAATTATTCGATCAATGACCCAGAGTTAGTTACGTTATGAACACACTTAATTTTTCAGAGTGTTATCCATGCAACGTATATGTTGACATTCATACAGCTATAGGAGACTCCAATATAAGTTAAAAGAAAGAATTGAGTCCACGTCTCACAAACAAAGGCTTGAATTGTTAGAAGGTTATATCATGGATGCTCCATAGTATCCATGAAAGACTAAAGTAATAACTAATACCCTAAGCCGCATATCGGAAGATAACTTACGCCTACTTAAAGGCTTAGAGAGAAGAGGAAACTAAAGAGTTACATTAGCTAAGTGAATCAGGAGCCTGATTATTAAACCGAGATAATTGTAGAAATCGTGATTCAGAATATTGTAGAATCACTCTTAATATCAGAGGTACAAGAGAGATAGTACAATGACCATATTCTATAACGACTCTACTATAAAGTCAGTTAGAAGAGTACCAGCCTCATAAGAAATTAGTATGAAGCTCCCGCCGGATTGTGTATGCATCAGAGGTGTAAGTATTATAGCAAAACTTTAAGGTGTGGAGGTGAATTCCACCTATGTGGAAGGGAAGTTATGAAAGAGACAAAAGATACAATGCAAGATTTACAGGTAAGAAAGGTAAATGTAAAGAAGGTACGAGATACTCAAGTGCAGAAGGTTGTGAATAGTCCAGACTTCAGATAGACGGCTATAAGCACTGTGATTCAGTATCTAAAAATGATAGTGGTATCTTCAGTGGCATATCTTCTAGCCTATGATTTACAGGTACTGAGAGGTCTAGTTAAGAGAGTGAAGAAGAGTTAGAGACGAGGTGATGTCTCGCTTGAGGTTCCAGAATATCATAAGAAAATCTATGGTGCTAGCAATATAAAGGAATGTTGAGAGTAGTATAAATAGATATAGGTCGCAAGTTAAAGTATGGTAGAGCAACAAGGTTTTAGGTAGACATGAGTAAGGATAAGAAAATGTGAGTAAAAATGTGACGAGAATAGGTAATTCCTCGGGATTAAAACCATCAAAATAAGAGAGCTGATGGTTTCCGTAAGTTATAAAAATCTCAGTATAGCCTAAATGAACTCAGAGGAGTTTAAGACTAGGGGCATTTAGAAAAGATGGAATACTGTCCTGGTAGTAGAATGGGAGTGTAATTGTGATAAATGATAATAGAATGACATAGCCTTTGATTGAGTAATGATTTAAAGAAAAGGGATTTAATGAATTGCACGGAATTAGAATACCCCCATAAACTGAACCACGTTGGGATGCCATGAAATACGGTTATTGAAATATAATATCGCCTCTAGGTGGATCAGGAAAATCACTTCAGATGTTCCCGATGAGACATGAGCCTTAGTGACAATGTGTTACGTAAGAGGTTTCAAGTTATCAGTGGTAGATTATAGATCAATATTAAGGTGAATCAACAATAGATAGATAAAAGTTCTAAAGTATGAGATGAGATTAGGCTGTCATTCTTAAGATGAACAGTAATGAGGAAGCAATAAAGGACTTAGATTTATAGATATAGCATAAGCAGCGAGAGAGTAACCTGGAGTTGGGTAGTAGACCTCGGTAATAATAAAATCGAAGTAAGTGTTATAGTATAGCATGACCTACCTAGATGCAATAAATCCATAAGGATAAATAACCGAGTCTATCAAATAAAATATAGCATTAGTTGTAAGTTTGACAAAGTATCGAGCGAATAACTTTAGTACACATGCAGATGCCCAGAGGGACAACTTGTCATAGTACGGGATATGTTCACAAAGTGAGCCTAGATTGGCTAAAAACTGGAGGAAAAGGAGAGAAGAGTCGCATAGGTGCACACACAAGGACAAAGTCGTATAGACTTCATGACAGAAGGTAGCAACAATTACGAGATTAGAAGAATTTCGACCACAAGTCATGGTGTGAGAAAGAGGACTAAAGGGGGGAATACCCTAGCCTTTGGATTTATTCACAGAACAGTTACCTAGATGGCAAGGACAGTACTAAAGTATTCATAAGAGCTATAGGTTATGAGACTGATAAGCGCATCAGTCAACATTCAAGGACGGATGTTCCAAAGGGGAAGGATGTTACACTCCACATTTTCGTACGTAAGAGTACGTCGTAAGTCAATTGACGTAAGATCATAAATGAGATCATCTTTGAAAGTACATAAAGTAAGTTAATCATGTTACCGTGAGGTTACAAATATTTAAGATCATGAATAACAAGTACCAAGAGGGTTGGAAGGCTTAGAAGCTAAATGAATTGAAGAAAATAAGTTTTGTTGAAAGTCGACAAGTTGGAAATGTTATAACATGTATATTTGGGATGAGACTAGGGTGCTTAACATGATAAGAAGGTTATGTTATGAGTTATTTTAGTCGTATGATAGTCGTGTGCTATGTTTTGAAGTCAAGCAATTTGTGGAAGAAAAGTTGGCAAAAGGTCATCACAAGTTACATTCATAATGTGCTGAAAAATAGGTTAAATGTACATGAGATTTTCTCCCAATATACTTAGAATTACAGGGTGATCTATCCATCAAATTGAAGATATACGAGTATAGTTTCCAATGCATTAAACTGTTTGTCAATACGACATTAAAGTCGAGAGATATTTGTGTTTTTGCGAGATTGCGCAGACTGAATAGGTGACAAGTAAGTGTGTCACCTACTTGCTTAAAAGAAAAGACCAAATATGTCCAAAACGGGGCTAGTTGGAGTCGGCGAAAGAGCCCTTTTAAGGGCTAATTTACTTCATATATTTCACTCATTATAGAGCCAAAAATCAGAGATAAACCCCTGCAAACTTCTCCCAAAAATTAAACACAAACCCCTAAATTATTTTCTCTTCTTTTCAAATTCTAGTTGGAGGAAAACCTAAGGGTTGAAGAACCAAGTTAGGAGTTGGGATCTTCACCAAATAAGGTAAGTATACAGACCTTTTTCATCTTTTTTGTTTTTGCTGAAAAAGTAGATAAATTCGTTTTATAATTGTAAGAACTCACGGGACGGTAATCGAAAGCCGTGAGTTCGAGTTATTCAACTTGTATTGGACTGTTTTGGGGGATGTTTCGTGTTGTTGTTGGGTTGTCTGTTTTGCTAATGTTTTATGGAGTTTTGGAGG
Source organism: Nicotiana tomentosiformis (assembly GCF_000390325.3). NCBI lineage: Eukaryota > Viridiplantae > Streptophyta > Magnoliopsida > Solanales > Solanaceae > Nicotiana > Nicotiana tomentosiformis. The sequence continues at coordinate 72,646,682 of NC_090817.1, read as the reverse complement.
AGAAAGGGTGTGAAGAAACACTATATAATGGCGGAATGGTGGACTGGTCATTTGTCGTTATATTTTCGGGTTATTTGGCACTACTATGGTTGTCATTTTTTGTATAAAGTGATTAGGGTGTGTGGGCTGTTTTGTGGTATTTTGTGATGGATATAAGGTTGGAAAATAATGTATACATTTTGTTATTGTTATATTCTTGTTTTTGTTGGTGTTATGTCGAATTGGGAGGAAGTAAAGACTATAGGGGAGATGTTGTCCGTTTTATTATAAAAGAAGTGTGTCGTTCGTTGTGCGATAGTTATACCTTCCGTAACTTAATGATAGTATTATTATCATTGTTGTAGATTAAGGTGCGACGAGACGCGTTCAACGTGGTTATTGGACAGATTGCGATAAGGTATGTTAAGGCTAAACCCTTCCTTCATTTTGGCATGATCTCGTAACTACATGCGTTTGATAACGAGACATAAAGAGAAGTTCGTACTCCTGAATTTATGTACATTATCCTAGTCTCATAAGTTACAGTATTCTCCCTTATCGGGACTTTATATTCAGTTAAGTATTGCCTTCTTCCATTCAAGAGAGTAGAGGATATATATATATACATACACACACACACACACACACACAATATTACAGTATTTTCATCGCCATCGAGCTATAATCAGCGGGCAGGCCCCTATTGGGTAGTATTATTGTATTTTCACCACCATCGAGCTATAATCGGTGGGCAGACCCCTATTGGGCAACCTCTGATCAGATGGTAAGTTATATACCGAGCCTATTGTGGCCGAACACCTATGTGCGAGTCCAGAATGGCCGAGTTACATAGCCTAGTATGGCCGAGCGCCTATGAGCGAGCGTACTACGACAGAGCAGTTACACGTACCGAGCCTTATATGACTGGGCAACTATTTTACTTACTATATTGAGAGAGTTGAGTTAGTATCAGCAGGTAAACATATCTTCAGATCATCTTTGACTCTCAGTTACTTCCAGTTATTATATTATCAGTTCAGTTTCAGCTTTCAATTACTCCATTGCCTTATATACTCGGTACATTATTTCATACTAATGCCTATTTTGCTGGGGACACTACATTTCATGCCTGCAAGTCCTGATAGATAGCTGGATAGACCTTCCCAGTAGACAGAGTCAAACATCAGCTTGGTTGGTAAGTCCCACTTTCTCGGAGTTACCAGGTCTAGACCTTGGAGTCCATTTTATATATACAAGTTTGCTGGGTAGGTCGAGGCCCTATCCCGACCATAATACAGTTCAGTTATCTCTAGAGGATTGTAGACGAGTCTGATATATTTTATATATCAGGAGATGTTCATGGCGGCCTCGTCGGCCTGCACAGTTATGTATATGAGTTTTTGGGTATGTCTACCCGCAGATAAGAGACATCATTTTCAGATGATTCAAAATATGGCCCTATAGGTCTCGATTGGTATTGTCAGCTTGCAGGTAGGTCTCGACGGCCTAAGTTGAGGATACCCCTCCACAGTTCACAATTATAGAGTGGTACGCTCGGATCGAGTATGACACCGGATACCGGCCATGCCTCTCCAGGTTTGGGGCGTGACATTTCAGTCAAGGTTGGATGGTGTCAAGCTGTATATTTGGAACCTCTTGAATACCTTTTTTGAGCAAAAAAAAAAATGGAATAGCTAGGTAGGAAATCTTGAGTACTCAATAAGGATTAAAGTTATATACGCATATGACAAATAATAATACATGGGTCATCATGCATGGATTGCCTACTTTAAAGCTAGGTACTTTTTTCTAATTTGATACTTTTATCTAGGTATTACTAATCCGCGTATTAGAATTTTACATTTTGGCCGTATAAAATTGCAACCATCACATTATATGGTCGCTATCAAAATAATAGTCATTTTTTTTTTTTGTATATTTACATTTTGTATGTTATATATAAAAAATATTCAAATTTTATACACTTTTTCGACTACCGAATATAAATAGTTTATGGCACAAAATAAAAGTGAAAAAAATTCTGTACTTTATTTTCTAACAAAAATGGAAAAGTGAATACCGATATTTTCAGGGTGAAAAAAGCACACCAATGATTTCTAAGATCTTTCAAGTTTCAAAGGTAGTGCCCTTATGATAACAACTTAGTAGAAATGCCACGTAGCTACTTTTTAGAATTGTAATTTTGAAATTAGTCAATGTGTTTTGAATTTGAGTTTTTCTATTCAATTTTTTGGGGCACAAATATTTCGAATTGTCTTGAAATTAAGATTTTTAGTTCAAATTTTCAAGAATAAATATTGGTCAATCCCTAAATAGTAGCCCTAACATTAACTGTTTGTGTACTTCTCCCAACTATTACATCAGATAAGGTTAATTTTAAAAATGGTCCATAAAAAATATGTGGACGGAAGTAATTTTTCTTTAAATATAGTTACGGGAAAAACTAAAAATAAGTTAGTAATGATTTTGGACAAACTAGTTAAACTATGTATATTTCTCTTGTACATTGTCTCAACTCTTATTGACAAACTGGATAAACTTTTCAATTGAAAATGACATCAGTTGTCCGTATAACATGAGTTTGTTTCCAAGCTCTAATGATGAATCTTCAAAATAAAAGTCTCTTTTATTTTGATGAAGTTGCATGCAAGCAAAACACTTCGAATATTTCCAACTAAATTTCATATACGTATTTTTCAGTTCCTTCATTCCCCTCAGCCAGAAAGCAATTCCTTTCCGTTAATTCCAAGGAGTGTGGTGATATGGATGTGATCCTTTCATCCGTAATTAAAGGTTTCGAATTTGAATCTTAAGAATGAAAAAATTTATGGTGAAAATACTACTTCTTTAATAGATCCTAACAAGGCAGCATGAATCTGAATTAGTGAGGAAGTAAATTTTCGTACCTAATGATTAAAAAGAAAATTATGTGCATGGACCCAAGACTTCTTTGAAATCTTTGTGTCGGTCGATCTTCAAGTTGTTCTTTTTTAACCTCACCCACAAATATATGTACAAATATAAATGACAAGTCGTCCAAATGCACTAAATTTCGTCTTCTATCATCTTACGTCTTCTTTCGGGATTGAAAAACTTGTTCTTTTACTGTCTAAAAAAAGGTCCTGGAAGGTGGAAACCTCATGCAGAAAATAGTTAAAGCTCTTTCTTTTTATTCAAACTTTTTTAATTCTTTTGACATTAAAGAATAACTCTGAATCTTTAGAAGAAATGACTATCAAACAAAAAAAGAAGTGGTCCAATCTCACATGACCACAGTGCTGAATTTGAGGTTGCAAGAAAGGTGCGATTAAAATAAACTGTTGATGAAAGGTCCCCTATATATCCTCGTATCAAATAGCGAAACCTGTCCAATACTCCTGTTTGTGAAGGAAACTGATCCTAAACGACTAACACTCACAAAACTCATCATAAATGTATAATACTGTCCTAATTAAGTCTCGAGGGATAAAGTTACTCAATATTTGTGCTGGTGAGTAATAATATATACCCGATATATAGAATAGCCAAAGAATGATTATAAAGACAAATTACTACTCTTAGCTACAAGTTTAAGGAGTAATTCTCATTTATCTTATGCTTTAGCAATTCTTCTTCCTCCTTTTCCTTTGAAAGCTAGAATAATTATATAGAGCCCAGAGATATCTTAAGATCCAATCAAAAAATTTGCGTAAAAACCACTTAATTGCCTCACCTAGCTTCTTCCTTCTCTCTAGCTCTTGGACATCAAATTCTAAATATGATATCTCTGTGTACTTCTTGAGATTATATATTAGCCTTGATATTTAGTTCTCAAACATTGGTTATGAAGATTATTAATCCCATCTCCATACATTCTGAACAATAGTCTCAGCTATAAGGTGACAAGTGGTTACTGGTAAAACTTGTGGAAAACCTTAGGCTGCATAATCAATGGGACGCCATTCTGTTTTTGTTAAGGAGAAGCTAAGGAAAGGATTGTGGTCACCAGAAGAAGATGAAAAATTGTGCAATTATATCACCAAATTTGGCGTTGGCTGCTGGAGTTCAGTCCCTAAGCTGGCTGGTATTATATTTTCCATTTCATTCCTTTAAACTGTTGAATTTCCTTTTCCTTTTCCTTTTCTTGGCATAGAATGGAAGTGAAAAAGAAACTTTACTCGTGTGGAGAAATTCTTGCAGGTCTGCAAAGATGCGGAAAGAGTTGCAGATTGAGATGGATAAATTACTTGAGGCCTGATCTTAAAAGAGGAATGTTCTCACAGGAAGAAGAGGATATCATCCTTAATCTCCATGAACTTCTTGGAAACAGGTATTTCATGTTATTTAAACTCAAAAAGAACTAGAGCACGAGTGTTTTGCTGTTTCTTTTTTTTACCCCTTTTGTGTATTCGATTCAATTTTTTTTTTTTTTTTTTTTTGTAAATTCCAGATGGGCACAGATTGCAGCACAATTACCAGGGAGAACAGATAATGAGATAAAGAATTTCTGGAATTCATATTTAAAGAAGAAGCTAATAAAGCAAGGGATTGATCCAAACACCCACAAGCCACTAAGTGAAAATCAAGTAAGAAATGAGACAGACTGTACAGATAAGGCCTCAATGTTGCTGATACCACAGCTCCCAAATATGTCAATTTCAGCTAAAATGGAGCAACCTTTTCACCTTAGTGAAACAAGTGTCGACTGTGAAGCAAATAGACAATTAACAGATGCTTCAAGAAACCAACTTGTGAGCAAACAAGTGTTTGATCCTCTGTTTCTGTATGAATTCCAAGCAAATGATGATCCAAGTGAGTACAATTCAGAACTGTTAGGTCAATGCCAACAAAATCTGAGACCTTATGATCATCAGAACCAAATTGAGGGGAATCCAAATTTTGGCTTTTGCTCAATGCCAAGTTTAACAAATTTTGAACATGGACACATGACAGAAACTGAATTTTCCGACAGCTCAAGTTCAATAATGAGTTTATTATATACAAGTGAAGCCAAAGAGAGCTCAAGCAATAGTTCAAATATGAATAACCATCATAATGCTGCTGAAATTCAGATGAATGAAATGGTGGGAAATCCTCAAGACCTGTCATGGGGTTCTGAGAACAAAATAGATTCTCTGTTTCAGTATCCTTATGGTGGGATCAAGAATGAAGAAGATTTCAGTAATAATCCATTGAGTTCCTTATCAGAAGATACATGTGGGGAAAATCTTGTCTTCCACCATATCTAAGATGTAAATTCGATCTTCTCTTTTTATTTTTCGAATCTACTTCTTCTTATATACGTACAATTATACAAAACTGTACTCAAGAGAACTTTGAGGTGAGTATCTTCTCTTCTCCCTTTCTTTTCTATTTCTTTGAAAAGTTCTGGTCAAATTTCAATTCTTTACTATCGTATTATCTCAAGAGTTTAGAAGAATAATGGCTTTTTGTTACATTCTTTTGTGGTTAGTATGTTTATCTGGTAAAATGTACTCCATGCTGTCAAACAGGAGATACTGTCCTTAACTATCCTTCTTTTTAACTAAGCTGTCATTAGACTAAATCTAAGACTAGATGACACAAAAGACGAGCTACTTGGCTCTTGAAATATATTTCAAGTTCAGATAGTTCGCATATAACGAAGTTAAAACACCCATAATTCAACCCCTCTTTTGAATTATATGAAGTGTATTAACAATACATATGAAAAAAGTTTTGTTGTGCATTTAAATTCGTACGTCCAAGACTCCAAGTTTTCTTTCCTTTTTTCAGAGGGATGAGGGGAGGGGGTAGGAGTAGTATCACCACACAGGGAATCAAGTTGAAGTGTGAGTAATCAATCAATCAATTAATGAATAATTATGAACAACTACAATGGAAATTACTTACAATGTACAATCAATAACAAATACATGTATAACCTTCTTACTATTAGCAAGAATTGAACCCAAAACTTCTAGAGCTTGAAGATATGAGTCTTGTTTGTAGTACTATGGATTAATTGTCAGAGAAGGTTTTAAATTGATATTTTGCATGAATTTTAGACCTCCGATGCAAATAGTGGTATTTGATAATCTTTTTCAAATATTCAAGTTTAAGATGGACCTGTGAAAGTGCTTATACCATACAAATAAAAATACAAAGAGAGTGAATGTTATTAGTTTTTCTATATAACGATGTTCAAGGTCAATAGAAAACAGGACATGCTTTGCATAAACACGTTATCTAAAGTATAACAACATCCATGTGGTAGCACCAACTAATTCAGGACAGTACCGAAAGAAACAGAAGATGGAAGTTTGCCTGTTGTGTGTCTGTGCAGATAATACGAGAGGACTATTTTCTGAATCACAAACCTTTCAAAGCTTGGCCATCAAACTACTGGGAGTGGGCTTTGCTACACCATTTTCTGAACCATCACTGTCTTTGATTTCCAAGTCACATCCCCGAGGAGGAGGTACATCTACAGCAGGAGAGCAGTTAAAGAATCCATGCGGCTGCACCAACAAGCAGAAATAATCGTTCTTTAAACTGAAGAGGTTATGGACAAACGGAACCATCCACCTTCTATTATGACTTATGAGTATAGAACTAAACCCTTTTCAACCGAATTTCCATGTTATATCGATCAATGAATCAACTATGTTTCAATACCAAATTAGTTAGGGAACTTATTGTTTTAGCCGTCAAGATATCACAACCCTCTTCTTTATCCGGATTGAAGATCGGCTATGCAAAATTTTACATAGGTGGAGTTAAGTTTTCCATGAATCTTCTTAACCAGTAGGCAGCCGGAAACTTAACAGTTTTCACAATGAATATTATCCAGCGGGTTTTTGGAGTTGGATAAAGTCATTGCTAAACTTGGACAATAAACTTAAACAGGTTCTGAGGAAGAGATATAATTCTCTAGTTTATCCAGCAATTTCGAAAAAAGATTACGAGATTTCAGTAATTAAAAAGGATGGAGAGTTTTATCACTAAACTTACTGTGGTTAACCTGATCCAGACTTAATGTCAAGATAACAACTTGAAAAAGAACCTTCTCATTTCTACTACCAGCTCCCAATTGCTTTGATTTTCAAGATCTCTGTGGATATTCACGATCCTTTCTACTCCACTGCCAATACTTCCAATGCTACACTCTAAGGTTATGTTTGGCTAGTTATTCTAACATACACATAGCGAATGTATGAATGAGTTGAGTTATTACAAAAAATTGATACAATACTTAATCAGCTCTTTAGTACCAAGTAAAAGGTAACACAATAGATAACGAGAAGTTAGATGATAACAAAGATAAGGAGAAAAACACCAGTTCATACAAAATAAACACATAACATCCATATTCCAGAATACCTGAAGCATAAAACCGATATGTTCAACTGGCATAACAGGCCAGTCCTCCAACCGAGGAACATGTGTGATTCCAAAAACATACCTGTAATAATCTGTGTAGATCAGAATTTCAAGGAATAGGTAACTTCTCAAACATGTATATAAAGGTTTCCAAGGAATTAGAAGTTCCACATCTAGCTCTTTATGAAAGTTAAAGTGTGTGTGTTTGGCAAAACAATCTGAAACCAGCAACTCCAATGTAATAGCATAATTGACAGCTGTCGAGAAACTAACCAGAGAACAACATCACTTTCTTCCAGAGAACGATCTTGCTTAACCCAAGAAGCTAATCCCTCACCAACACGTGGATTTTGATTAGGGAACTCTCCCCCTGGAAAATCTTCTCCGGGTGCATATTGTGTAACCCATAGATTGTGCTTCAAAAATGCAGCTCTTCTCAAAAACTTAGCCTCAGGACCAGCTAATGGCAAACAGCTAGGGCCAGGTACCAGCTTGTACCCTGTTAGCTGTCCTGTTCTATTGGATGTTCTTGTGTTCCTAACCTGCAAAATCAGATGTTCGCAGTCAAATCGATGGCTCTGCTACTACGGTTGGGGATGCTAGTATTCAATTTCTTCCACTTCTCCTTGATGTTTTGAGCTAGCAGATATTGGAATCTAAAAATTGACTCCACAATACCACATGCTGAAACAAAATAAAGTTCAACCATCCTATCTAAATGAATTTGCAATTGAAATTTTCATCTGCAATCTTACGGTAGAAGGTTAGTAGGTATAGTTGAGCGTATTTCTTTTCCATAGCAGTAGTATTAGTATTGCTCTTGCATTTCCTTATGTTTAGTTTTCTTTTACTACCTGTTGTTTCTATTTCTTATTCTTATCCCTATTCTTGTTTCTTCGCTTCTGTTAATCTATTATCGTGTTGTTGTTACTGCTTGATGCTATTGCTTCTTTTTCTATCTTTCCTTGAGCGAAGGGTCTATCGGGAACAACTTCTCTACCTTCACAAGGTAGGGGGTAAGGTCTGCATACACTCTACCCTCCCCAAACCTCACTTGTGGGACTAAACTGGGTTTGTTGTTTTCGTTGTTGTTGTAATCTTAAGATCACCAAACACATCTAACCAAAGAGCGCAAAACTCAACAAAAGTTCGTGATTTTCAGAAGAATGAAACATATAGTACTCTTATGCCAAACACATACAAGTCACAGAAAGTTCTTAACATCATTGTTTTGGAGAAATAAGGCGATCAATTTTTGTTCAAATGCTAAGAATGACACTTGTAAGGATTTCTCATATGAGAATACTAGCATTAAGGTGGAGGTTCTACACATTGTACTTAGCTCCCTCAAAAATCAGTGGCCATGTTTAAGGACCACAGTCTACTATTGAGTACATATCTCAGCAGATACTGTGCTAGGGAAGTAACCTGAAGAACAGTCCTGTAAAAAGAAAGGAGGATACAGTCAAGTAAGGCTTCTTACAATCCAATGACGAGCAGATAAAGTATCACAGTCCCGCATTGCTTGCAATTCAGACGTAAGCACTGTTTCCTTAGCATAGAACGCATTGTTGTGAACATTTTCTTTCCCAGGTTCTTCAACTCTTACATTAACTTCAACAACCTAGACAAAGGACTAACAACTCAGATTAGAAAGTTAAAAATTGGGAAACTGAAGGTATGAAATTACTTTAACTTCCGGATGGACACGGTAACTTGTTCCACTAAATACCTGATTGTGTGCTTCTCCTGGTTTACAATCAACTGCCATATTCATACGAGCAACAAAGAAGTGTTGATGAACAGGTGCATACAATCCTGGTGCTATTGTGGTGCCATATTTACGAGACTCTCCGGGGGGCAATGCTCCCAAACTGAGAATTCCTGTGAGTTTGACTTCTGCTTCAATTTTCCCATCCTGCAACCACAAAATTTACAGATCATTTCAAAATGGTAAGTGGAGCTAAACGTACTTACAATCAGCAAAGACATTTATGCAAAATAGATGAGCATAAATTCTGAATTTTTTTCTCGGGGATAGATGTAAACTTCTGATATTCACTTGTCTTTGGCTTAGCAAATCCCCCCTCGCCCACAAAAAAAAGGCATAAGCAAGTAGTAGAGCTATTATTGGTATCAACTCAATTATAACAGAATGATAACATTGGTTTTGTTTCAAGCATTTGGCCAAGAATAAGGATTTTTTTCTCCCCCAGGAATGAGTTTGTCTCTCAGAAAACATTAATCATAAACACGACCAAAGTTACAAGAAATTCTTTATCTTGCTTCTGCTTGCTTTCTTTTCCCTCAAGTGTTCTAAATAAACTGTGAACTTGTGATGATACTTCAATGTTACCTAATTTTTTTAGAACATGCAAACAGAGGATTTCCTGATAATGATTTTCTTATTCTTGCCTGGTATAAGTGCCAGTAGAATCCATATTCATAATTGGCCACAGTGCAAATAAAAGAAACTGTAAGTCGTCTAGACCGTCTAACTTCTGCAAGGCCAGTTCTCCAATCTTGATGCTTCCAGAGCATCCCGTGATCTTCTTCATGCAAACATACACAATTTTCAGTGGTTTCTACTCCTCCAGTAAAATTTGCAAAATTGGCATCAAAGTACTTTATGTATCCTAAACAATCGCATCCCTGCAAGGGTGATTTTGTTAGATTAGCACTTACATTCTCAAAAGTCATCCATAGTTGAACCGGAGAAATGTCAGTTACCCTCTTAAGTGAATGAGCATTCTTTCCGAGCCCATCTTCTCCTGCATCAAAAGCGTTCTTTCTGTAATGTGGGTCATTTGGATCCCCATAGGGGACAACCATCTCCACAAAACTCAACCTATGGGCTATGGGTCTCCGACCCCTGCTACCGTCAAGATATGCCACAGAGTGTATAACCAAACCCTCCCTAGGGGTGAAACCTACTCGGAAGTTCCACTGTCAAAACAAAGTGAAAGAATGACATGTTAGATGTATAAGCAAATAATCCTTCAATGCATATCAGACTGGAAAAAAGAATTTACCTTTTGCCATTCCACATAGTTCCCATTGACTCGAAAGCTTGGACCCTCTAGCTGAATAATCTGGAGGGGTTTTACATCACTTCGATCGACCCCTCCTCTTGTCTCACCAGCAGTGTAATTCCTCAGTGGATCAGCTGGAGGTAAAGGTACAAGTTTGCGGTCTTCAAACTCTATCACCTGCATGTTTTGCACATCAACAAGGACATATATTCCTTCAACCGGTCTTGCATATCCATTTTCCATTGGGCAGTCACTCTCTGTTCTGCAGAATACTAGCGGTTTGGCAAGCCTGCGGCTAGGAGCATCAGCCTCACTGTGATAACCAACGCACCTGTGCGGAAAGCATTTTCAGGTCGAAATGCAATGAAATAAGAAATCGGTTCTTAAGGGAGAAGAAAGAAAAATCAAGGGTATTTAACTAACCAGGGGTCCACCATCACAACATCCATGTCATCAATACCCCTTCTCTTCATTGCTTCCCTAAAAGGAGGATAATTTTTAACTACAGCTTCACAGTCAGCATACTCTTGTGCATCCTACAATCAGTAGAGTTAAGATAATATGTAAAATTTGAGAATTATTGAAATCTAAAGAGCTGACCTATACCACAACTCACTTAAGCCAAAAAACTTAAAAGTTGCAAACTTTAACATTTTTTGGGTTGACTTGAGACAGACTATACATGCAAAAATTACTTCTGATTTTGGTGTATAAATATGCTCTACTTTCCATATGATGAGAAAGAAAACACAGTTCATCAAGAAGAGAGCAATATAAGTAAACAAAAGTATATATAGCACGGAAAACACTTAATCGGCTTCTGGAATCAGAATGGATGTCCAATTTGGCTTGTGTCCTTTCTCCTCGTTGCCCCAAGACCGTATGCTAGTACAACAAAAATACAAATTCTTCTGACTCTTTTGTTTCATAGAGTGTTTAGAATCTCTAGAGCACCAGTTGTACAAGACCAGTTGATAGAAACAAAAGAACAACCAACTTACCGCTAGGAAAATTTACTAAATGTTCCATTAGGATGGAGGTATTCACAACTTCAAAAATGTTCATAACTTAATTAATCGGTGCATCTAGCCAAGTGAACATTCTAAAGGATACCAATAAATGAAACCGGTAATGTTTCAGAAAATGTAGTTAAAATTCATTTTTCATGAGCAATTATTAGAGTGAAGAGTGAATGCATTTGGTTTCAAATGTAATAAGAACTTTGGGTTGCTCTTACTTGGTGTTCTCACTTCAGTTCTTTGATAACCCAATTGCATCTATTGTTCATGTACTTCTAATCTCTTAAAGTTCTAAAGACGAGAAAGTGCTTACTATAGGTGGCTGAACATCTGGAACAACATTGGATGAAATCACTTTTCCCTTGTGATGTCCACCTCGAGCAGCAGCATGTACTTCAGCTAGCTCAACAATCCATATGCTTGTCTCATTTGTTTTCTTATTATATGCAATAAGTCTAGCTCGCCTTGGAGGAAGCTTAGTAGGAATGGGAAGCCCTCCTTTCCTTCTGGACATCAATGAAGATTGGAAAGGTGGGAAGAAATAGGCATCAGCCAGTGCAACGACACTTTTATCAGGTTCCAGAAGAACCACCTCAATAAAGCGCATGCCATCTCTGACCTAAAATGTGTTTGCAAAAAAATAAATAAATGAAAACAATTAGGGAAATTGAGAGCAAATGATGTCCTGTTGTTCAACTAATACTTGTTCCATTGTTCAACGCAAAAATGGATGACAAAAAGATAGTGATTAAGAACCTCGGGTGTTTCACCGGCAGCTCTGACGGTCGCCACAGCCACAGAGATTTCAGCAGCAGATAAAGGGTCCAAAGGATGGCATGTATGAGCTCTTGGCATGATTTGTTTCCCTGCATAAACATGGAATTGTCAAACAATGAACATCTTACCAACTACTCCAATAACAAGCTCCCTCCATTCATGTACACTTTGTTTTTATGTTTTCTTAATTTTTAAAGGAAAAAAATCGTTTCTTATTCTTTTCAAAAGGAACTTCATCTACTTAAGTTTCACTAAACAAGGAAGGACATGGTAGGTTGACAAACAACCTAAGAATAGTTTAACTATTACAGTATAAATCCTCTGGAGAAAAATACATGAGTATAAAGCGAAATGCTATGTTGCTCGGACTCTCCAAAAATGCTGCCGCACTCGTGTCGGATCCTCCGAAAATGCACTAAATTTGTAGGATCCGACACGCACCCAACAACATTTTCGAAGAGTCCGAGTAACATAGGCGAAATGGATATACAAAGATACAAATGATTTGATCTCACCTAATTTGAAATTAGGAATTAGTTAACTAGTTGATTGATTGTCAATTCAAATTCAGGACAAAGTGATCGAAATAATATATTATTTGATCTAAATAATTGCAGGAATTGTGCAACTACACTGGCAAAGTCCAAAAGTAAACCCCGATTGTTGAGACTAAACAAATGTTTAAGGACCGCAATTCTACTGTAGCTTATTCAATAGAATTTCCTTCTCGAATGTATACCAAAATTAAGACTACAGGTATAGAAATTAGGAGCATATAGAAATAATTTGCGAATGCAGATGAAGAAAATCATCGAAGCCGTCATTTATATTCGGTAAGCACACGAAAATCAAACATGCAGATGCTCAAATTACAGAAAGAGATAACAACTTGTGCAATTGCACACATACATATACTCCGAAGTCCGACGGCCGGCCAAAACACACACACACACACATTGTTTGAATAGAGCGTAGAAACTTAATTTTACGTATAGAGTCAAAAGGCATTTATATATACCTTTGCTAGAGGGATTGGAGGAAGGAGGTTGAGAGTTAAGCAATGACGTCAGAGCCGGCGTTTGTTTCTGCTGATCGTCCACCAGGACGGAGGCTGCGGCGGACTCACGACGGGCGATAGAAGCGGAGGCCGAAGCAGTAGTCGGAGTCACCTTGTGCAAAGTTGCGGCCATTGCGAATGGAATGAAAATGCCAAATTGTGTGATCACAGTCTACTGACATATGCAGCAAACACGTACACACACACACGCACACTCTTTCTCTCTCTCACACCTCCCTTCGCCACTCACTCTGCTCAATATATAGTTGTTGACTGTTGTTGTTTGTACGTATGTCCCGTGATTGTATATAGAATAGAAGAGAGCTGAAAATGGCACTTTGGAAATAACCAATATTTTTCTAATATTTCGCAATTCATGTGACACTTTTAAATTTAATTGATATTTCAAGTTAAATTAAATTAATAGTTTAGAATTAAAATTTAAATGTTCAAAAATTATAGTAAATTAAATTGCAATTTTCACATGTTTGTATTATGAAAAAATATATTTTAAAATATTGGATGAAAGTTCGGATAATTTGAATATCAAGAAGGAAAAAATATTATACAAATTAGAACAAAAACAATATGTCGATAAATAACAGTAGTTAGTGACTAGAAGGGCCAAATTGATAGTTTCAGTAGCTGTGATTGTTGAATCTTGTATAAGTTAGATTGTATATCAAATAGCAATTGATATTCTTTTTGTATATTGTATATGTTCCTAATGGTTGTTTTTAGATGTCTCTTCGAATCAAATATTTTGGGAAGTTTTTGGACCAAGCCCCCATTTTACATTTCACATGTTAGGCACAGCTTCTGTATTCTGTTGGCCATTTAATTATCTTCTTTTCGAGTTTATTGGATCATGTTCATTATGGAAAATTGGCTATTTTCTTAAAAAGATTTTAATACGCATTTACTATATCCAGTTACCTAAAAATGATATACTAGGAATCATTACCACAGATCTTGGTGGATGATAAATTGGGTGGTGGATTGGCCAAAAATATTGTATATTATCTCCAAAGCTAAGCAACCTGGTTCTTGTTAGCAATATTACAAATAAATTTCCCAAACTAAATGAGGAAGAGAAAAAACGGAAAATAAGAAGTATAAAAGTGTTAAGTAATTTAACTGGACTAACTCGCACTAATTGAAATTAAAGGGTATACATTTCAAATTAGATTTGGAAAAGTACTATATTAGATAATAAATACAAGTGTATTACATACATACATAGCATGTTAACACACTAAATTTGGGAAATAAAACTTTTTGGTAAAAAAAAAAAAGGGATACACGATGAACAGTGGACAAGTAAGGGAAGAGTCGCTGGATTTAATTGCCATCTGTTTTATTCTTTTTACTTTTTTGATCTTTGAATTCTATAATATTTTTATCTTTCTTGTAAAAGGCGGATTATCTTGTCTTGGTGAAAAAGATGAAAAATCTAGTAAACTTTGAACCTTATACTTTAGTGATTAAGAATGACATTAAGTTATTAATTTTGAAATTGCACAAATTCATTGTTTAGAACTTTGGAGCAACAATTATAAGATGTAATTAAAATTATTTAACTTTCGAAGTTAGTTTGACGCATATGAAACAGACATATATAATATTGAAAACGAGTAATTTCATGAAGATGATACACCTGTTGTGGATATATAATAAATGTACACACATTCATTGATTTAAACTTGAAATATTAATATAGTTAAATATACTTGTATTAATCACAAAAATATACTACTTTCAATCCTATATATAATAGTAGTTACGTTGTTTTGACGAGCTGGATATGCTTCAAAATGTTTACGTGTTAGAAAAATAAGAAGTTATTAATTATCAGATCTACTCTTAATGTTTTAGTAGATTAATCAAGTGAGGCGTCAAGGAGAAATGATGAAGAGTAATTTAGACATACTCGTATGATTAAAATGTCTTTCGTATGGCAAAACTTGAAAAGAAAATTACTCCTATTAAACGGTTAAAATAATTGCTTTGCTTGCGGTGATGCTTTACATCCACAGTATTCGCCTCATAGTAGATTAGTTGGTTTTTGGCTGATCTACTCGTATTTTCACGTGTGCTCCCTCTTAATTATTCCCCCATAATATTATCTACAGTACACTATTCTATCTTTTGTCGTCACGTGTTTAGTCATGTTTGTTTCACTTTATTCCATCTCTGCATATTCAAATACTTTATAGCATTTTTAATGTGTAATACTACTACTACAACATTCGTCAATTTTGACAGGTCACCAATATAGAAACAACCACCTGTTGCCAATAGTCCAGGACCCCCGAGATTCCTTTCTTTTTGCAAATTTAGATTATTTAACAATCTTGCCATTCTCTTGTTTAATAGTTTTGCAGTTTTTTAATTAAATCAATTTTCGGAGTACTTAGTACTCCACTCTCAATTGTTAAAAGAAATCACCTCAAAATCCAAGGGGGTTGCTCATTTGAGACTTATATATAGTTGCATCCTGCATCACGAAGTGGCCACCTATAGCATATGAAGCAAAATAATAATAATAATAATAATAAATAAATAAATAAATAATTACCCATTAACTTTAAAATGATTTCTTCAGTAAGTATTTTAATAGGAGCGTTAGTCATTCACAGTACCGTCGAGAAAATAATCTCCTATAATTAGTTACAATCATAATGACCTTACAAGTATCTTTTATGTTATTTATCAGTATCATATGAAGATGGTCATATAATTAAAACATCATTTATAATGGGTCATAAATGGACCTCCTAACTCCGGCTACGAATAAACTGTAAATTAGGCTTGATTAGCGGTAATTAAATATTGATCATTTTAAGACTAGTCCCAAAATAATTAGTGTGACCTAGTAGTCAATGAATTGAGCTGAGAATCATATAGAGAGATCAGTGTATCACGCAGTTACTCAATTGCCTAGATTGATAAGCTAAAGGTCAGGTTAAGAATGTACAAATTACAGTAGTTTAATTATTGAAACCTCTTGGACCATGTTCCTTTTATAATCACTTATCCTAATTTTATTTTTGACCATGGGTGTTGTCCTTCAAATCTTGATCTAGCTAGTTGAGTCACTTATCACTCACTTTAGGCACTGCACTAGAAAATCATGGGTTGCAAATTTATCAAACTGTATAGAGTCGTCGAGAGAATATTCAACTTCACGTTTGCTATGGAAAAAGAAAGGCGAATTCATAAGTTTAAACCAAGAAATACGGACGCTATCTTATGGATACATTACATTGTCATGCTCGGTGCGAAATTAGTACAAATATATCAGTTTTAGGCCGAAGGCATAGAGTGCATCTGCATTTACTATCAATTTGTTCATGCAAGTAAGATATCATGTTCCTCTTTTTCAGATGATAATTCAATTTAGTATATGTTGAAATCTAGCCCTAGGTTCCGTCATTAGTGAGCTCGAGCGAGAGAGAAGAGAAGAGACGATAGAGAGATGAGGAGCAACTTTTTTGTTAGCTGGCTTAGACTGAAGATGAACTGTACATCACTTATTTATCCTAACTAACACAACTGACTTTGTGAAAGAAAAAACTACTCCCTCCGTTCCAGTTTATGTGAACCTATTTTTTTTTTGGTCCGTTCCAAAAAGAATGACCCTTTTCTAAACTTGAAAATAATTTTGCTTAAACTTATAATTCTACCCTTAACGAGAAGCTTTTATAACCACACAAATACTCTGGGTCCCTTTTTGACTTGTTTAGGACCACAAATTTCAAAAGTCTTTATTTTTTCTTAAACTTTGTGCCCAGTCAAACAAGTTCATATAAATTGGAACGGAGGGAGTAACAACTAACTTCTTAACTAACCACCTTCTAAAAGTGTACTACATAAATATATAAATGTATAACCATTTACAACTGTAATCTCAACACTTCCCTCAAGTTGAGAATGAAAAAATATCTTTCATTCCCAACTTGGAGATTAATGCTGCATGTTGCTGATGTCCAAGTGCTTTAGTTAGCACATCTGATGGTTGTTCTTGACTGGCAATATATAATGTCTTGATCAGACCTTCTTGAATTTTTTCTCAGATGAAGTGGTAGTCTATTTCTATGTGTTTTGTCCTCTCATGATACATGGGATTTGCAACAATTTGTAATGCTACTTTATTATCACATAACAACTTCACGGGCAGCTTTAGATTCACATTCAGCTCTTCCAACAAATCTTTCAACCACACAAGTTCAGCTACTATGTGTGCCATACTTCTGTGCTCAACTTCAGCTGAGCTTCTAGATATAGTGTGCTGCTTCTTGGCTTTCCAGGATATAGTTGAACTTCCAAGCTTAATACAATATCCAGTGACAGACTTTCTCGACATGGGACATGAGGCCCAGTCTGAATCACAGAATGCTTCTATTTCTTCATTCTGTCACTTGACATCAACCACCCCATCCCTGGTTGCTTCTTGATGTACCTTACTACATGAAGTACTGCTTCATAGTGATATTTTTTAGGTACATGCATAAACTGACTTAGGGATTGCACTGCATATGGAATATCAGGCCTTGTTATTGTGAGATACAAAAGCTTCCTTATGAGCCTCTGAAAACTCCCCCTATCTTTTAGCAACTCATCTCCCTTACTTGTGTTTGTGCAAGTATCAAACTCAGTGCTTGTCAGCTTCAAGTTTTGCTCTATTGGTGTCTCTTTAGGTTTAGAACCTGCTAGGCCTGCATCAGTTATCATCTCTAATGCATATTTTCTTTGAGTCATAAGGATGCCCTCCTTTGATCTGGCAAACTCTATACCTAAAAAATATCTAACTTCTCCAAGTTCTTTCATCTTAAAATGTTGATGCAGAGATTCCCGTGCAAGTTTAATTTCCTGTAACAAGAAGATTATATACATAGACCAGTATCAAAATAAACTTGTTATCCATATTTTTAGTAAATTAAGAATAGTCATGCTTTCTTTGCTTAAAACCAGACAGAGACAAGGCTTGAGACAACTTCAAATTCCACTGCCTAGATGCCTGCTTAAGCCCATATAGGGATTTTAGTAGCCTACAAACCTTATGCTCCCCCTGGCTACTAAATCCTTGAGGCAAAGTCATGTAAACTTCCTCTTCAAGATCTCCATTCAAAAAGGTATTCTGAACATCCATCTGAAATATAGGCCAGTGCTTGAGAGCAGCAGTGGCAATAATAGCCCTCACAGTAGTCAGCTTGGCAAAATGAGAGAATATATCATGAAAATCCAATCCTTCCTATTGTGTAAAGCCTTTAGCAACCAGTCTGGCCTTGAATCTTTCTATAGTGACATCTGCATTGCACTTTATTTTATATACCCATTTGCATCCAATGGGTGTTTTACCAACAGGTAAGTCAACTACAGACCAAGTGTTATTCTGTTCTAATGCTTCAGTTTCAAGTTTCATAGCTTCAACTCATCTGTCATCCTTACTAGCTTGATGAAAATATGATGGTTCAACATCAACAGAAAAAGAAGTAAGGAATGTTCTAAAAGGAGGAGAGAGGTGAGTATAGGAAACAAAGTGTTGGATAGGATGACATGTAGAAGAAGTGGATGGTAGGGGTGGATGAACATAGTCAGTCAGCCAAATTGGTGGCTTACTAGTTCTCCCTGACTTCTTAGGTTGAGGTAAGTCAGGTAAGGCAGGACATCCAGGCTCCGCAAGAGTAGCAGGGTTCATGGGAGAAAGAAGAAAGTAAGGTGTCTGATTGAATTGACTCTGCAGAAGGAAATAAATTGGAAGTGCATAGAGGACTGTGAGGTTCTGAAGGTGAAGCTGGCAAGTTAGTGATTGGAGATGAAGGCAGTGAGGTAGGTGATTCTAGTATAGATGAGACTGGCACATGATCCAGTGTTCAAGAAGGAAAAGAAACATCAGAAATAGCGGCATGCATGGATATTAATGAGTCATGTTTTGATGAAAGAAATTTCCCTTTTGGACATCTAAAAGGAAAGATATTTTCCTTAAAGATAACATCTCGATTGACAAAGGTTTTTCCAGAGTCAAGGTCATATAGTTTATAGCCTTTCTGTGTAGAAGCATAACCTAGAAGGACAACAGGAATGGACTTTGGTTGAAATTTGTTAGGTCTTGTAGCATAACAAAGACATCCTATTGTTCTTAGGTAGTCCAGTTTAGGGGAACAACCATGAAAATGCCCATAAGGATTCTTTCCATGTAGGACAGTGCCGGGGAGTCTGTTAATGATATAGGTAGCTGCTACAATGCATTCACCCCACGGTTTTAAAGGTAATGCAGCTTGAAACCTCAAAACTCTGCATACTTCAAGTAGGTGTCTATGCTTCCTTTCTACAACTCTATTTTATTGGGGAGTATAGACATAACTACTTTGGTGAAAAATTCCTTTGGTTTGAAATAGATTAGAACAAAGAGAATTGAAGAATTCATAGCCATTATCAGACCTGAAAATTTTGACCGTAGAAGAAAATTGGTTTTCTACCAAATGAAGAAAATTTGATAGAATCACATACACATCACTCTTCAGTCTTAAGAGAAAGGTCCAAGTCATTCTTGAAAAATTATCAACAAGAGTTAGGAAATATCTATAACCATTGTAAGTGTTTACTTTATAAAGACCCCACACATTCATATGAACAAGTTCAAAAGAACATTTAGATCTTGAAATACTAGTAGGAAAAGGCAACCTAGTCTGTTTAGCTAATGGACAAACATGAAAGTTATAAGAACTAGAATCAGACAACAATGTCTTTATTGTAGGTATTTTCTTAAGAACTGAATGAAGAGCATGCCCAAGTCTTTGATGCCACAACATAGTTAAGGAGAAAATCTGGGTGGTGGTCATACATGTGGAAGTGAGTGGTGCAGCAGGCCTTGAAGGATTGAGGATGTAGAGTCCATCCTTGAGGCTACCAATACCCCTCACCTTGCCACTAAAAAGATCCTGAAATAGACAAAATCAGGATAAAAAGAGACTATACAATTCAACTCCTTGGTTTATCTGGACACAAATAACAAATTGTACTGAAACTTAGGCACATAAAGCACATCATGTAGATTTTGAGTGTTGGACAGGGCACATGATCCTGTATGTGTGATCTGAGTACTTTCTCCATTTGGTAAATGGACTGAATGGATTTCGAATAGGGAATAGGTTTAGGACAAGATAACATATCTAAGGATGAAACTATGTGATTTGAAGCACCAATATCAATGATCCGCTTAATTTGGTCAGTAATTGAATTACCTGCCATATTGGCCACATCTCGTGGTGGTTTTTTTCTTTTGCTGGTCCCTTTTCCTTGCTCAACATTCTGAGTATTTGTTAATACTGCTCAAGTGTGAAAATTGGAGCTGCTGCATTGATTATGCCATTTATCATACCAATTCCATCAGTTCCTGTGTGTTTAGTCTCCTCCATCACACTCACATTGTGTACCACAGGTGTGTAATTGTCATTAGCACCTCTCCTTTTGTTGTTGAACTTAAAACCTGGTGAATACCCTACCAACTTATAGCAAGTATCTCTTGTGTGTCCTTTCATCTTACAGTAATCACAAAACAGATTTGTGTTCTTTCTATACTTCACATTTGAGTTGTTTGCTGACACAAAAGAGCTGCTCTCAGTATTCACAGGTTCACTTTCTAGAATTCCACTTTTTATACCATATCCACTACTTAGCCTTTGACTTTCTTCCTGAACTATCATTGAGTATGCTTGATCAAGCGAAGGTGTTGACGGCATCATTAGTATTTGGCTCCTTTGAGGAGCATAAGTGTCATTTAATCCCATTAAAAACTTCATAAGTTTCTGTTGGCAAAGAAACTCAACAAATGTCTTGGACTTCTCACAGCCACATGGCTCAAGTATTATCGACTCAAACTCATCCCAGAGGTCATTGAGGTTAGAGAAATAAATTGATACACTTAAAATGCCCTATGTTAGGCAACTGATTTCCCTATTCATATGGTACACTTTAGTAGCATTAACTTTGTCAAAACGATTTTTAAGTGCCTTCCAAACCTTCTATGCATTTGAGGAGTACACAATTCCTTTCCTAAGTTCCTTAGCCATAGAACTTTGAATCCATGACTGCACTATGGCATTACAACGATCCCACTGCTGCAATTAGAAGACATTCTTCTCGTACTGCTCTCTAGTGCAGGTTCCATCAACAAATCCAAGCTTATTCTTCACAAGGAGCGACATCTCCATAGATCATCTCCATTCTGAGTAATTTTCAGTTTTAGTTAGCAATTGGGGAACAAGTGATGTCCCTGGTGTGTCTGAGGGATGAACATACAACAGATCATTACAGTCGATCTGCTGATTATTTGCATGTGAAGATCCAACTGTAATTTGAGGTGAATCAAGCGTCATTTGAGCAGAGGATTGACAGAAAAAGTCAGATTTGGGGAGATCGAAGACGAAGAGAAGAAGAGATCAAAGAGCAGGTAAAATAAGGGGAAAACATAAGAAATTGATCGGTCTAGAATGCTCGTTGCTCAGCCGCGAAGAACCATGGCTCTAATACCATGTTGAAATCTAGCCCTGGGTTCCGCCATTAGTGGGCTTGAGCGAGAGAGAAGAGAAGAGAGGATAGAGAGACGAGGAGCAACTTTTCTGTTAGCTGGCTTAGACTGAAGATGAGCTGTACATCACCTATTTATCCTAACTAACACAACCGACTTTGTGAAAAAAAAAGCTAACAAATAACTTCTTAACTAACTACCTTTTAGAAGTGTATACTACATAAATACATAAATGTACAACCATTTACAACTCTAATCTTAACAGTAGGGCGGAAGTAAAGTGTAATTTATGGATTTATCCGAAGTCAGAAGATCAAAATGAATTGTGATAAAATCCCAAGCTCGATTCCATAAAGTCCAAATCCTAAATTTATTCTATTTAATAGTATCACTAAATCTCATGCTAAATTAAAGTCCCTTATCCCACATGAAGTGGATTAAAAGAATATCATTAACCAAGACTAGCCAAAAGACAAGCTAAGATCGTTGTCAAGATCGATTTTCCCAATTGATAATGGTGTGATGTGCAGTACATAATAACATGATTACTGAAAAAACAAACTCCAACCAGCTATGAGCTGCGCAGTCCTTTGTACTCATATCACTTGGCCTTCCTTTTTAATACATGTAGACAATGGCGTATTACGTTCTTTAATCTGCCTGATTAATTCCTATAACATATTTTTTTCTCCCACCAGCATTTTCTGTCCCTACAGTATTCTTGCTTTAATTTATTCTCATTACGTTACAACCATTTACAAGTTTTAATTTAAATTTATTCAACAACTTCTTATTGATCAATCCCGACAATTAAGATTAACATGTGTTTACCGGAAAAATGGATAGAGTTAAATTTATACGTGATTCTAAGGATACGTGGTATAAATTGGTACAAATCGGGAAAGATACATAAATGTGTATTGAAATTAGTTATAAAAGAAATGAATGCAAACCAGATGAACTAATTAGCCTAAGCCTTCAAGTTTAATCACCTCCAAATTGGATGAAGAACGATTGATAGAAGAAACAATTTGATTAAAATACCAAAAGCCACCCAAAAATAGTATTGGCTCTGTTTTCTGTATATATTAGAATGAATGTATGTGTGAATCCATGTGTCCTTACAAATGATAACCACTCTTAATATAGTGGGGGAATCTCATTTTGGGTATAGTTAAAAATACATAGTGGAGATCCCATGATAGACTAATTAATTAACTTTTTCTTGATTTCCGCCGAGATTTTCTCCCCAAATGCGGCCATAACGGCTCTTTTGTCCCTTGGCTCGATCTCGATCTTGGATGGTCTCGGTATGGGTCGGTCTCTGGGTCTCGAGCTCGATATTGACTCGAACTCGATATTGATCGGTCACTAGGTCTCGAGCTCGATATTGAACGGCCTCTGGGTCTCGAGCTCGATATTGATCGGTCTCTGGGTCTCGAGCTCGATATTATGATGACGAACCTCAGTCCATCATAATCCAATCTTGATTAATCACATGAAGGACAAATTCGATTTTGACCGTATACAACATGCGTGACATAAACGTGGGCTATCTATGACACGAATATCACCGAACCCAATCTAATCGCATATTTTGTGTAGTTTTGTTGTATTCTTTGTTGTTTGTTTGAGGAAAGAATTAACCAGGTTAACTCAAGTTTCTTTAGTATAATAAATAGAATAAATAAATAAATATATATATATATATATATATATATATATATATATATATATATATATATATATATATATACACACACACAATCATATCACTCATTAAGTAATTAAATCTCTTAATAACAAGTATTAATTGATAATTTCGTAAGAACGATAAATAATTCACTATCACATATTGATAATAATGTAAAAGAAGTTTACGCTGTCGATGCATATAACTTAAATCCAAATTTAAATGGAAGTATTAGTTTTTTCACAGTAAAACGATTGGGATGCGTATGGTAAATAATGTGACTTTATCTTGTACCACTTAAAAGTAGCGTCTCTCAGCGTACAAAGTAATTTTAATGTGATATATGTGCTGGCTTCCACTCTTATTTAAGCCACAAATTAAAAATCAAAACAGAATATAAGTGGCCTTTTATCTGCTTAACTTATGTAGGTAAGCGCTCATCCCTTTCAATCTGATGAGAAATTAGACCACAGGCACAGTGCATGATCGCCTAATATTCATATCATGAATTTGATCAGGACATCCACTGATAACAATCCTAAATATCAGTATATACATTAATTATCATAATTCATAATCTTAGCTTAAAGCAGCAAGAACGCACTAAATTTGAGAATTCTTTGGTTACTTTCTTATGATGCAATAATTTGACATGAGCAAAAGGTCAGCAGAGTGTTGCCCGGATATTCCTTCTGTATATGCTTATTGGAACCTTTGATTCTGTTAGGATCGGGAATCCGGATAGTGCGGAATTTAACCAAACAACGATATAATGGCAATAACAAAGACAATGAAAGTTGATAACAACGACAATTAAAGTAGATAAAGAAGACACAAATTTAATGTGGTTCGGTCAAAGTGACCTACGTCCACAAGCGGAGAGGAGCAATTTACTATAATAATAAAAGTACAAAATTAGAGTAAATACTCTAATTAATCCCAAATACTCTAAGAGAATAACCTCACAAGATCACTCCAAAGAAAGGGTTCACACAAGTGCTTCCCAACACTAACTCTCATACAAAACACTCTTAATAAAGGAAGAAAGGAAGAAACAAGAATTGAAGACAAGTCTTGTTGGTGTGTCTACAAATGAGAAGAAAATCCTCTATTTATAGCAAAAAATCCTTAGCCTAATAATGGATATTATGTCATGGCAAATGTCATGATCCACAAATTTGTTATAATGGATATTATGTCATGACAAATGTCATGAACCACAAATTTGTTATAATAGATATTATGTCATGACAAATGTCATGAACCACAAATTTGTTATAATGGATATTATGTCATGGCAAATGTCATAAAAATTTGGCCATATTACAAATCTCCACCTTGGCCTAATTTTGGTTGATATAGTAAATTTACTCCATCTTCTCCGCAAAAGCCCCAATGGACATATGTCAAAATTTAATGCCATCAAAATCAGACAAGTTGTCTGATACCGAAACTGTAGTAGGGCCTATAACAGTGGAGCCCAATAAAGTATACAACGAACCAGATCTGTATGCTTTCATGATCACAAGAGCATCTTGAAATTTTTTTAAAACTCCACCTTCACTAGTGAATTTGCACCCAAGCGATTCTAAAGTGCCCAAATATATGAGATATTTCTTCAACTCAAGAACATATCTAATATCGGTGAGAGTTCTCACCACATCATCGTGCATTCTGACCCGAATTGTACCTTTGCCAATAACGTTACAAGTAACATTGTTACCTAATTGGACAACTCCACCTGCAACTGAATCATATGTAGAAAACAAGTCTCTGCTAGGACACATATGATATGAACAACCGGAATCTAAAATCCACTCATTGTTTAATCTGAAACTAGTTTCAGTTGCTAAAAATATAGTTCCCTCAATCTCATCAGTTGCTACACTAGCTTCGGCGATGTCAGTATTTTTGTGCTTATTTTTTCTTTCTTTATGCTTTTCTTTATTTTTCTGTTTATAGCATTCAGAAATATTGTGACCTTTCTTATGACAATAGCGACACTCTAAATTATTGTATCTGGATATGGAGTCGGATTTGCCTCTAACAAACAAGCCAACTTCCGCTTGAGTTCCA
Organism: Nicotiana tomentosiformis; assembly: GCF_000390325.3. Taxonomy (NCBI): domain Eukaryota; kingdom Viridiplantae; phylum Streptophyta; class Magnoliopsida; order Solanales; family Solanaceae; genus Nicotiana; species Nicotiana tomentosiformis. Next base: position 72,621,154 of record NC_090817.1, on the reverse strand, counting down.
CTAGCTTCCCCAGTAATATCACTATCTATCTGTTCTTTTGATTTTAAGATAGATTTAATATCCTTATAAGAGATATTATCCTTTGCATAAAGCATAGTATCTCTTATATGCTTAAAAGATAGGGGTAGAGAACAAAGCAGTAACACGACTTGATCCTCATTTTTAATTTCAGCATCTATATTACTCAAATCCATAAGAATGGAATCAAAGGTGTCAAGATGAGAGAGAATAGAGGTACCTTCACCCATACGAATTGTATAAAACTTCTGCTTCAGGTAAAGTCTATTTTCTACCGTCCTCTTCATATATAAGGTTTTCAATTTTTTCCACATGCCTTTAGCTGTGGTTTCTACAGAAACTTCACGTAAAACCTCATTTGAGAGATTTAAAATGATACCTGCTTTTGCCTTTTTGTCTATGATGGCAAACTCCTCGTCTGTCATTTTATCCGGCTTCTTCTCCTTTCCTTGCAACGCCAAGTCTAAGCCATCCTGAATTAGGATAGCTTTCATTTTTAATTGCCACATTTCGAAGTTTGCACTTCGGTCAAATTTCTCAACATAGGTCTTTGTTAGAGTCATTTTGGCCATTGAAACTAACCCGGTTAGATCCGGCTCTGATACCAATTTATTAGGATCGGGAACCCGGATAGTGCGGACTTTAGCCAAACAATGGTATAATGGCAATAACAAAGACAATGGAAGTTGATAACAACGACAATTAAAGTAGATAAAGAAGACACAAATTTAATGTGGTTTGGTCAAAGTGACCTACGTCCACAAGCGGAGAGGAGCAATTTACTATAACAATAAGAGTACAAAATTAGAGTAAACACTCTAATTAATCCCAAATACCCTAAGAGAATAACCTCACAAGATCACTCCAAAGAAAGGGTTCACACAAGTGCTTCCCAACACTAACTCTCATACAAAATACTCTTAATAAAGGAAGAAAGGAAGAAACAAGAATTGAATACAAGTCTTGTTGGTGTGCCTACAAATGAGGAGAAACTCCTCTATTTATAGCAAGAAATTCTTAGCCTAATAATGGATATTATGTCATGGCAAATGTCATGATCCACAAATTTGTTATAATGGATATTATGTCATGATAAATGTCATGAACTACAAATTTGTTATAATGGATATTATGCCACGACAAATATCATGAAAATTTGACCATATTAGAGATTCACTTATAAAGAAATAGAATCGACTAGACATCCACTAGCTAGGTTTTCGTTGTTGCCAATTCATAGTTTCTGTATATGTTTCTTTCTTGAGCTAATCTTTCAACTCACCTACTCCCATTATACTTTGGCTCTCAAGTTTGTCTTGTCTGTAGTAAGTATAGCCTAAATCGATGATATATTAAGACTTCTGATTGTTCTTTTTCTCATTCATTTTGTATTAAAAAATTTGTTTAAAGTCTAATACCGCAGGAAACTTTACTAACAACTCAAGGCTAAACGTAACTAATTCTTTATTGGTCTTCCTCATGTAATGACTATATATTGTACAGGAGAAGGCGTCATCAGTTTCCTATAAAATGGCGCCTTCACTTTTGTTTGTCACTGCTTGGACGTCCATAAACCATGAGACAGTGAAAGTTGTTAAACACATCTAATTAATGATTAGTTATTGTGCATTTATAAGATATGGGAGGAGTGTCCATGTAAGTATGAGAATATTCTAAAATAAGTTTCTTTTAAATATTTAATAACAGAAATTAAGGCCATACTGGAGGTTTAAATTTGGATCACTTCAACAAATATCCACTTTTCGCACTGCTCATTACAGGTTCACTGTTTGTAATATAGTTAGGTGCCATACTCCTCTATTTATATCCGAAGTTTCAGGAACACACTCTCTGAATTATTTTAAAGGGTAATAAATGTCACCCTGAGTGCTGACGTGACATAGATAACCAAACTCTTGGTAGATAGTGAAATAGACGATGCAATTTCGCAATTTTTTAATAATTTTTTAAATCTATTATTTTCTTCCTTTTTGTTTTCTTTTTAATTTCAAAATATAATGAAAAAAATAAAAAGGACAATTGTTATTGTTATTGTTCTTGTATGAACTTGAAAAAGAATTGGAGGCCCTGAGCAGATTCGAAGGTGATTGAAGTTTTGAAGTTGAGATTCAAGTGTAAACTCATTCTAGATCCCTAGTTGCTGCTGAGATTCGAAAATGGAGAAAGAATTTCGAATCCAGCATTATTGAACCTTGAAAATCTTGAAGAACAAAAAGATGGATTTGTTGAAATTCTTGATTGTTGGCCAAATTGATGATCACTGGGGTTCGGTGATGATGTTGTTGTGATATTGTAGTTGAAATTTGAGCTTGATTGTTGCGGATATGGTTAGGCTTTTGTTGAGTTTTGGGACTCAAAATCAGATTTGAAACTCTTGAAAATGGTTGATAAAATATTCATGAAGTCAAGCGTGTTTTGGAAGAAGGGCTCTTGAAAATCAGCTTTGAGACTACCACATGGCCATTTCGTATATGTTACAATCTTTTTCTTTAAGTTCCTATGCTTAAAGGAGGTATTCTCCCGTCTTGGTACACGTCAGCACACAAGGTGCAAATAAATTAGGGGAAAAAGGTTTAGGGAGGTAATAGGAAAAGGAAAGGTACATTTACAGCTGTCACGACCCAATTTAGGATCATAACCAACGCCTGGGAACAAGTGCCCCCAAATAAGCCTCATTAGTATTTTATAAAAAATCAGACAAAGTTTTCCATATTTTAGAACCATTCAAAAACTTTTCTGTCTCATAAACAAATAACAGTCAATTAATATTCACTTAAATCAGTCACAATCTTTAACAACTAACAAAAAATGAATTTTCACCAACATTACCAACCTTACCAACATAATAATATTAAACCCATCTCAAAAATATGAAAAGAATGTGCAATACTAGTAACTAGTCCAATATAACGGATGAATACTCATGACACTAATAAAAATTACTATGGAGTGACTCTAAGAGTTCAAAAGAAAAGACGATAGCAATATATAAACTATTCGCCCACGCGAACAAGTGCGAGGCTCACCAGGAACTATCAACTCGTATACTCTAATTAACGAAAATACTCGCTCGTGTCAATTGTTGTCCCTGTAAACACTTAACCGTAACCGTTTTTAATTGGGGACAAATCTGAAAACATGCATGTATAATAATAATCAAAAACTATCATAAAAATAAAACGCCCTTTCAAAAACGGTAATAATAATCAGTCTTATCATGTGTTTCTTGTAACAAAAATCAAGTTAACAATTTGGCAATAAACTCGGTAAACACTGTGTCATAGTAAATCTTTATGTTTGAGAGGTTTCCAAGAAATCATGTAATCTGTATCACTGTGTGGACCCATTCATAAAAGAAGTCAAATATAACTGTAAGTCCCCACTAGAGGGAAAACTCTAACTGTATGCTAGTTCTACCTTCCCACTAGCGAGGGCTATAACTGTAATCGGTAATCTCTAAATACAAGGTGCAACAGGTCTAACGAACCTGCTGTTAGCTACGGGATCCTTCAAAGTCTTCTCCCATTTATAATTTTCTTTTTAAACAATACATATTCACATGAAGGCATTTTCAAAATAGTACAGGGCATTTCAATTCTTATCAAATCATGTAATCCGATTCCGATAACGGTAATCATATCTCAAGTAATAGTAAAATATGTCTAGCAATAGTGATAACATTTTAAATAACTGTAAATATCTCAAGTAAACTGTTCAGTACCATATCAAGTAAATGACTTGTCCCACATGCAATTTCAAACATTCGGTAACATATTTTATTTTTGAAATCATGTATAATCCATGCAAGTTATAGAAATATAAATTACGGTAAGGTTATTATTCACAGTACTCGTGTCGAAATATCAAATTTGTCACCTCGAGCTATCTGTACGACTTTTTTCAATTAATCTATAATCACGTCAACATCAATCACATGTTAATTTTCTTGTTTAGGATAATTCTTAGTTAACTTAGAATATCCAATCCTCGAAGTTTCATATTTGACTCTTAATTCGCTGAATCATATTTACCCATGCTATGAGTAATTTTAATTAGTCCATAATCTATAAGTTTTTAGCCTATTCATATAATATACCCGCTTAATTCATAAAAAGTCATATGAATTTCTCTCAGTTCCCTAACTTTCTCTTTTAACTCAAAATCAAATCCTAACATTATATTTACTTAGTCTCACGAGGAATCATGTATATAAAATTACTACTGTTTTAAAAGAAGGAAATATACATGTAATTGCGTGGAGCTTATCGCTGAGACTCAAGAATATAAATTTACTTTTCTAGTAGGGTATGAGTTTTGCGGCACAAAGACTGTACCAACGCCTCTTCCTGGTTCTTATGCCTTGTTGACTAAAAAATTTCCACAAAATCCCTTCTTTGCTTTCTTTGCCTTCTACTTGTATGAGCCTTCTTAAAATTTTTTGTTCTAAAATCTCAAATCTTCTCTAATTAAAGCTTCTTTTATCCTTTATGTTCCAAGTTATTCCACTACTCTTTAGATGGGCTAGGCCCACTAACTTTATTTATTTATTTCTTTTTTTTTTCTTTTTCTTTTTCTTTTTTTGTTTATTTTAGTTAACTACTTACTTACCCTTTTTAATGATCTGGAATATTACATTCTCCCCTCCTTGGGAAATTCGGTCCCCAAATTTAACTCAAGTGTAGACTTGTTCTTTGAAACAAGTGAAGATATGTGGCTCGCATAACATCTTATATTTCCCAAGTAGCTTTTTCAAGGGTATGATTTATCCATAAAACTTTAACAAACACAATTTCTTTTGACCGTAACTTTCTTACTTGCTTGTCAATAATAGCCATGGGCTCCTCCTTATAAGACAACTTCTCATCAAGCGGTATACTCAGTGTTTCAAGCACTTGAGAGGAGTCTGATATATAATTTCTAAGCATAGTACATGAAACACTGGATGAATTAAAGATAACTCAGGAGAAAGTTCCAAATGATATGCCATAGCTCCCGCTCAGTCAAGTATCTCGAGCGGACCTATAAACCCTGGGCTAAATCTACTTTTTTTTTCGAATCATGTTACGACTTTCATAGGGAAGACTCATAGGGACACTCTATCCCCAATTGTAAAAACTAAGTCCCCTCTCCTCTTATCCGCATATGACTTTTGTCTCTTTTGAGCTTTGAGAAATCTAATTACTGGACCTTGTCAGTAATTCCTTATCGGCTTCAAACCCATCCGATAGGAGAACGATTTCGTATACTATACAAGGCTCCATATGGTGCCTCCTGAATACTGGATTGAAAGCTATTATTGCATGAAATTTAAGGTAAAGGCAGATAAGTGTCCCAACTACCTCCAAACTCAAGAATACAAGCTCTCAACATATCCTCCAAGATCCGGATAGTACGTTCAGATTGCTCATCTATTTGTTGATGAAATGCGTTACTAAAATTTACTCGTGTACCCAATTCTTCTTGGAAAGATATTCAAAACCGTACAGTAAATTGTGATCTTCAATAAGAAATGGTGGACAATAGATGCCATAGAGTTTTACAATTTTTCATTCATGTATATTTGTGCATATTTATCCTCAGTATGAGAAGTTTTGACTAGAAAAAGTATACCTACTATGGAAGCCAATTTGTAATTTTTTACATATAATTATAACCTATAATTATTTGAGGTAGTTCTGTCATAAATTCACTTTGATTCTATTCCATTTCCACCACGGAATATCGAGTTGTTGAAGTGGACTTGCGAGTCACAAATGTTGACTTAGGCTAGTAACTCATATTTTTAACTATATTGCGCACTCTAATTACTATACTTTGATTGTATTTGAGTCTAATTGTGAGTACATGGTACTTATTACATGTGTTATGTTGTGTAGGATGTGATTTCGAGTGAAAAAGCAAGTATGGAGTTAACATAGATGATTTGGAGCTTTGAAGTCTGAGTAGAAGCCCAAAAAATTAAGTCGGAATCACGTTCGGGGGTCGAGAACCAAGTCTGGATGTCAAAAAGCGAGAAAAATGCACTATCGCACCGTGGGGCGCGGGGCACTAGTGCAAAATTCCTGCAGAATAAAAAAAATCAACTCTCTGAAAATCCTCACTGATGCGGCGCATGGGGCGGCGCATGGTACGCCATGCTAGTGTATTTTTGCGGTCCAATTGTCTTACTTCAGCTTGGAAAAGGTTATTTCATCCAGGCCCGTTCCTATATGGTATAAATACATCAAAAATATGATTTTTAGAGAACTTTTGACCTTAGAAACTTTTGGAGAACATTGGAGGCTACAAGACACAAGATTTTATCATCTTTTCATCAATTCAATACGAGAGTTTGAATTGTAACGTTAGATTGATGTTTTCTTACTCTTTAATTATATTTGTGATGATTTCCTCAATGATTATGGAGTAGGTTTCCTTAGGGTTTGACGGATATGGTATTTTGATTGATATTTGTGAATTTTAACTCTAGTTCTTTGCTTGAATTCGTTTATGGAGCTTTGAATTATTTGCAACTTTATTCACCGGTTTATTTAATCGAAAGAGAAATATTGTGGTGATTATCTTTCATTATTTTGTTTGGTTTGATTCAATTCTCTTAAGTAATCGAAAGAGCTTGTTGAATTGTTGACTAAATCAAGTTAGGGGAATATTCAAGAGACGTTTTCCTGAAGACCAATCCATTAATGCATGCTTGCGTATTTTCGCAGTGCTTATATTAGTTCACCTCATAGAGTTAAGATTTAATCTAGAGAGGAGTCTTGACTACACGTTTGAACTAATCATCGAGTGAATTCGTGAGAATCATTAGAACATTAGAGTGAATTAAAATAGAGTTGGATCCCAAATAGCTATCTTGCACCTATCCTGTCACGACCTTTATTTCTCCCATTGATATTTCAATGTTACTCAACTCTTGTCTTCTAGTGAAAAATTGTTAATTGTTTTAGTTTCATAGTAAATTTTAGTTATTAATCATCCCAACCAACGTGTTAATCATCCTGAATAGCGTTAAGCTAGAAATTACTTGAACATTATTTAAATTCAATCCCTGTGGAGACGATAATCATAACTATACTATCTTTAGTTAGCGAGCATTAATTTCGTGTTGTGTTTTGCGCTCGTCAAATTTTGGCATCGTTGCCGGAGATTGGCAATTAATAGTGTTTAAATTAGTTTTGGTGCTAATTCATAAATCAATTTTATTTTATTCTTCACGGTTTTTCTCTTCTGTCTGCAAGCAACATGTTAAGTTTGTTGGTGTATGAGTCAATCTTCTTCAAAATAAGTAAGACCCTACAAACTAGAGTTGAAAAAACACTTGCAACAAGTGAGAAAAGAGAAAGAACTCACCGAAAAATTCTTGGGGAAATCTTCAACCCAAGAGAACATGGCTAAAAACGGTGAAGAGGTAGTTGATTTGGCTGCACGGAAAGCAGCGCAATAGGAAGAAGCCGCACGGGCAACTACTGAAGCATCTCTTAGAGCTGATGAAATGGTTGACAGGAACGTAGGACGAAGATTCAACCTAAACTGACATCTGGTTGAAGACGAATTTGAAAATAACATACTCAGGCCTGGACGATCACTGGGAGACTACGCCAGGCTAGTCTACAACCAAGGAGTATCTAGTGTGCGACCTCCTACGATCGCGACTAATAATTTTGAGATCAAGCAAGGGCTACTTGAGACCATTCAAAACAATTATGTCTTCTGAGGCAAACCCAGCTAAGATCCGAATACTTATTTGATAGATTTTGATGAGATTATGTATACCTTCCAGCACAATGGGGTATCGAAAGATGCTATCTACTTAAGGAAATTTCCTTTTTCATTGAGGGAAGATTCTAAGCACTGGTTGCGGTGTTTGCCGACTGGGTCAATTCAAACTTGGGTAGACATGACAAAGAAGTTCCTTGAAAAATATTTTTCAGCTGCACGAACAAGGAAAATTCTAAGAGAGATCCACAACTTCGAGCAGAAAGATATAGAAACGGTGTTTGAAGCATGAGAAAGATTTAAGGATATTGTGAGAAGATATCAGCATCATGGAGTAGAGTTGTGGATGAAACTCCAAGATTTCTAGGATGGGCTGACACTGTAATTGGCGGAAGTTAAAAAATTGGATGATTGTTGGAAGGTTTGATCGGGAGTGAACATTTTGATATCGGGGTCAGTTTTTGATTCCGAAAGTTGGAGTAGGTCCGCAATGTCAATTATGAATTGTGTGCAAAATTTAAGGTCAATCGGACTTGATTTAATAGGTTTCGGCGTCGGATGTATAAGTTTGAAGTTAAAGTTCATTAGGCTTGAATCGATATACAAATCATATATTTAGCCTTGTTTGATGTGATCTAAAGGCTTGACTAAGTCCTTATGATATTTTATGACTTGTTGGTAAGTTTGATTGAGGTCCCGGGGCCTCGGGTGGATTCCGGATGGTTAACAAATTAAATTTGGACTTGTGAGAATGGCTGAAGGCACCAGCTCTTGTGTAATCGCACCTACGCAAGATTGACCGCAGGTGCGAGCCCGCATCTGCGACATGTTGACCGTAGAAGTGGACTGGAGCAGTGTTAGCAGAGGTCGCAGATGCGAGGGAAGTTTCGCAAATGCGAAGGAGGCAACGCAAAAGATGAAGGGACCTAACATGGGGGGCTCCGCAGAAGCGGCCTTCGTCTCGCAGAAGCGAGTCCGCAGAAGCGGATTTAGGATCGCAGAAGTGGAAATTCCACAGATGCGGAAGAGTTGACCGCAGAAGCGCATGAACCACAGATGCGGGTATGTTGTCGCTTTTGCGACGCCGCAAATGCGGTTAAGTGTCCGCAGAAGCGGAAGTACTGGACAGAACACTTAAATACAAGGGTTCACGATTTTGCTTTATTTTAAACATTTTGAGCTCGGGGTTTTTCTATTTTTGAGAGCATTTTTGAGAGATTTCTTGAGGTAGGTCTCTTGTACTCATCTTTGATTAATAATCTTGTTTCTCCATTGATTTTCCCAGAAATATTGTGTGTGTTTAAGGTGGAATTTGGGGGTTTGAGGCTAGGGATTTGGAGAGTTTAACTTGGGGATTTGAGTGGCGACTTGGTGACATATTTTGGTAATTTTGGTATGGGTGAACTCGATATCAAATGGGTGTTCGTATTTTGTGACTTTTACCCGATTCCGAGATGTGGGTCCGGGTCGACTTTTTGGGGCAATTTTTCGATTCTTTGCTTAAGTCCTAGATTTATGATTTAAATTAGTTCCTTGTAGTTGTATTCATGATATGTAATTGCTTTTGGCTAGATTTGGGCCATTCGGAGTCGTAAAATCGAGGGAAAGACATCCTTATTGATTGATTGAGCGAGATTTGAGGTAAGTGACTTGTCTAACCTTATGTGGGAGAAATTCCCTTAGGATTTGGTACTGTTGTAACCATTTGTGATATGTGAGCGCCGTGTACGTGAGGTGACGAGTGCGTACATAGGCTAATTGTGGAATCTAGGAGATAGTTATGTGCCTAGTGACAACACTTCTGTCTTTGAATCTCTAGCCAAATTGTATTATTGGGTGATTGGTCCTAGCCAAATAGGAATAAAATAAAAGGTGATATATTCAGTTAACCATAATCGTCACACATGTACGGAGGAACAATAAAGAAATACAAGATACATCTTATCACGCCCTCACAGAATTATGATTATGGTAATGGCTGGCTACATAACTATAATTGAGATTCTACTATCAATTTGTGCTCTATTAGTCACAAGAATAACTTATACTTTAATACCAACTTTGTCACGACTAAATTTAGGATCAAGGCCGGTGCCTGGGAGCAAGTGCCCCCAAGTAAGGCTCATCGGTATTTTTCAGAACTATCCAAATGACTATAGAACTATCCAAAAACATTTCTGTCTCATAAACAAATGACAGCCAACAAATATTCACCTAAATCAGTCACAATCTTCATCAACTCACAAAAAATGAGCTTTCACCAATATTACCAACATAATAATATTAAACTCATCTCAAAAATACAGAAAGAAAGTGCAATACTAGTAACAAGTCATATATAACAGATGAATACTCATGACACTAATAAAAATGACTATGGAGAGACTCTAAAATTTCAAAAGAAAAGACAATAACAATAAATAAGATATTCGTCCACGCGAATATGTGATGACCCGATAAGTCATCTAGAGCTTTAACCCCTAAATTATGTGTTTTAAAACCTCAAATAGCTCCTTTTAGCCTTTCTCGATTTACGTGCATCGTCCGTTTCTTTTTCCGAAAGGTTTTTATGTGAAAAACTTATTAAATGTGAATTCGTGTCTTAAAAATTTATTTGAGTTAACTTCGGTCAACGTTTTGAGAAAACAGATCAGGATCCGTGTTTTGTTGGCCCCCGTGAGTCCGTATCGTGATTTGGGACTTAGTCGCATTCCTGGAATCAAATTCGAAGGTCCCTAGCTCGAGTTATCGCAATTTACTAAACATTTGAAGTTTAAAGGTTTAGAGAATTTATGAATTTGAATGAAGTTTCAGTTTGTTGCTACCGGGTCCAGATTCTGGTTCCGAAGCTTGGTATAGGTTCATTACTGTATTTATGACTTGTTTGCAAAATTTAGTGCAAAACGGAGTTGATTTGACGTGATTCAGACGTCCGGTTGATAAAATGAAAATTCTTAAGTTTCATTAAAATTTTTATTTGTTTTGGTGTCCGATTCATAGATCTAGGTGTTATTTTCGTATTTTGATCGCGCCAGCGAGTTTGTATGATATTTTTGGACTTATGTGCATGTTTGGTTTGGATTCCCAAAGGCTCGGGTGAGTTTCAGATAGGCTACAGAGTGAAGTTGGACTTAGAATCATAGCTGATGCCTTTTAGCTTCTGGTTTCTGTTGCAGATCTCGCATTTGCGAGATCTGGCTCACATTTCCGAGCCTCAAATTTTCGAAGAAGACTTTGTATTTGTGAGCATGGGCTGGGGGCTAATTTCTCGCATTTGCGAGTACTCCGCCGCATTTGCGATTGAGGCAGGTTCCCATTTGCAAACAAGTAGTTCGCATTTGCGATGGGGACTGGGGGAAGCTAGTTCGCATTTGCGATCAATTTGGTCGCATTTACGGTGAGGCCTAGTTTGCATTTGCGAACAAATCATCGCAAATGCGATGATAGCAGAGTTGTGGGTTGTTTCGCATTTGCGAAGAAAATCTCGCATTTGCGGGGTTCGCAATTGCGTACCCCAGGTCGCAATTGCTTACCCCAGGTCGCAATTGCGACATCTGCGCCTGGTCAAAAGCTAAGTTAGATGGGATTTTGGTTCATGCTTTCAATTTTTCAACCCTAAAAACCTTAGCCGCGATTTTTCCAAGAGCTTTTCTTCCTCAATTCATTGGTAAGTGACTTTAACCTACTTCCTTTCAATTACCCACTACATTTCATAAGATTTCAATCTTAAATCTAGGATTTTCATGGTAGAAATTGGGGATTTGGGTAGAATTAGGAATTTTGTAAAATTGGAATTTATATCTCGAATTTAGGTCGGATTTCAAAACAAATTACATAACCGAGCTTGGGGGTGAATGGGTAATTGGTTTTGGTCCAAATTTTGGGGTTTTGACCAAGCGGGCCCGGGGCTGACTTTTGTTGACATTTTCAATAATGACCTAAATTGAACCTCTTTCATTCGTGGGTAGTTCCTAAGGCTTATTTTGAATTGTTTGGTTAATAATTTTCTAGATTTGGTTGGTTCGGAGGCTTGTTCGAAAGGCAAGGTCGTGGTTGGACTTTGAGTCGATTGCGGAGCGAGGTAAGTGTCGTGGTTAACCTTGACATGAAGGATTAGGACTTGTTTGCCTATTTGTTACGTGTTTAAATGTGTGGATACAACGTATATGTGAGGTGACGAGTACATATGCGTTGTTGTTGGGTTAAAGCATGCGGGTGGGACTTGTTTCCTTGTAATTTGTTGTCTTCTTTATTTATGATATCCATGCTTAGACTAGTTTATTACTTAATTGATCGTTCTTTCCGCATTTATGAACTATTTGTAAGGATTGAGTATTTTTGGAAGTTAAGGTTCGGTATTTTGGAACCGTTGTTGACGTAAAGTTTATTCTTGCTTATTCTATCTCCCAAATATTTATATTCATTGCTACATGGTAAGGGAGAGTGTTAAACCACGAAGGGTGATGTTGTGCCATTTATTGCTTCATTTACTGATTAATACATGGTGAGAAAGAGAGTTAAAGTACGAAGGGTGATGCTATGCCATTAATATTATTTCATGGAGAGGTTAAAGGTAAAAGCACGAAGGGTGATGTCGTGCCATTATTATTATTTCATGGAGAGGTTAAAAGTAAAAGCACGAAGGGTGATGTTGTGCCATTATTATTATTTCATGGTGAGGTTGAAAGTAAAAGCACGAAGGGTGATGCCATGCCATTATTATTATTTCATGGTGAGGTTGAGAGTAAAAGCACAATTGGTGATGATGTGCCATCGTTATTCATTATGTTTATCCGTTTTCAATTGTTGATGGCTTATTTGACTGTCTCATATTGTCATTTCCTGTTGTAGTTACTATATCTTGTACCCCCTTTCGCATGTCCCCTCCCAATCGTATGTGTTTAATCTCTATTTGTTGTTATGTTGCACGTATATCTCGTTTGTACATGTTTAATTATGTGGGTGTCCTGTCATAGCCTCGCCACTACCTCGTCGACGTTAGGCTCGACACTTACGGAGTATATTGGGTCGGTTGTACTCATACTACACTCTACACTTCTTGTGCAGATTTTGGTACTGGTCCCAGCTGTATGTGAGGTGCATTAGCTTGGATTGGCATATTTGGAGATTCGAGGTAGATCTGCTGGCGTCCGCAGACCTTAAAGTCCCCTTCCTCTTTCCTTATTTACTGTTCATTTCATTCGAAAAAGTTATATTTATTTTAGACTCTATTTTTAGAACCTCTAGAAGCTTGTGTACTTGTGACTCCAGATCCGGGTTGTAATTAGATATGCTGGTTATTATGCTACTTCGTACTTCATTTTAGTTTCATCTCAGTTTAATTGGTTTATTTATTTAAACTGTTTGAAGAAATTGGTTTAAGAATTTCTCTAACATTGTCTTGCCTAGCGAGTGAAATATTAGGCGTCATCACGGTCCCGAAGGTGGGAATTCTGGGTCGTGACAAGTTGGTATCAGAGCACTAGGTTGCTTAGGTCTCACGAGTCATAAGCAGGCTTAGTAGAGTCTAGAGAATCGGTACGGAGACATCTGTACTTATCTTCTAGAGGCTATGTAGTTTAGGAATAATTTCACTTCTATTCTTCTCTGTCGTGCGATTTTATTCTATCAATGGTAATTGAACTCTTCTATTCTTATTCTCTCGCAGATGGCGAGAACACGTATATCATCTTCAGCTAGACAGTAGCCGGAGCCCCCAATGGCAGCTCCTACGAGAGGCACGGGTCGAGGCCGAGGTCGCGCCAAAGGCCGAGGCAGAGGCAGAGCTCAGCCTAGAGCTCGAACACCAGTACCAACAGTGGAGTCTCACATGGATTTTGATGAGGAGGTTCCAACTTAGACTGTACCTGTTGGACCAGCTCAGGTCCCAGAGGGGTTCATAGCCACTTCAGTGCTTCAGGATGCTCTAGTCCGTTTGGTGGGCCTTATGGAGAGTGTGGCCCAAGCCGGTACATTTTCGGTAGCACCCGCCATCTCTCAGGCTGAGGGAGGAGCACAGACTCCCGCTACTCACACTCCAAAGCAAATAGCTCCCCAGTATCAGACTCTAGCAGCCCCGCCAGTTAGAGCAGTTTAGCCGGTTGTTGCGGCATAGGCTGGTGATAGGCCCGCCATGTCTTCTGAGGCTTTACTGAGATTGGACAAGTTTACCAAGCTCTTTCCAGTTCACTTCAGTGGTGCACCTTCTGATGACCCACATGATTATCTTGACCACTGCCATGAGGTGCTGCGGAACATGGGTATAGTTGAGACCAATGGGGTCGATTTTGCCGTGTTTCAGATGACGGGTTCTTCCAAGAGGTGGTGGAGAGATTTTATGTTGACCAGACCAGCTTGGTTTCCTGCTCTTACTTGGGATCAGTTCTCTCAGCTATTTCTAGAGAAGTTACTTCTGTCACGGTGAGAGAGGATTACTGTAGGTAGTTTGAGCGTCTCCAGCAAGGCAGTATGACTATTATTCAGTACAAGACCCGTTTTATGGATCTAGCTCATCATGCTCTTATCTTGCTTCCTACTGAGAGGGAGAGGGTGAGGAGATTTATTGATGGGCTCACCTATACTATCAGGCTACAGATGGCCAAGGAGGCCGGGGGTGATATTTCCTTGCACACGACTGCAAATGTTGCTAGACGGATCGAGACGGTACTTGCTCAGGAGAGGGGGCATGGGTCTGATAAGATGCCTCATCATTTCGGTGGGTTCAGTGGTGCCTCGTCTGGAGGCAGGGGTACTTTTGGTTGAGGACATCCTCCCAGGCCATTTCAGTGAGCGCTCCAGGCGTCTCACAGTGCTTCTGGTAGTCGCAACCCTTATGTGTCTCATCCCGACCAGCTAGCCTACAGGGCATCATCAGCTCCTATTAGTGCACCTCCGCTCCAGAGTTTTCAGGGTGGTTACCTAGGTCGACAGGGTCAGTTCCAAGGTCAGCAGTCATAGCAGTCCAGGGCTTGTTATACTTGTGATGATCTGATACACATTGCTAGATTTTGCCCTCTAGTACCAGGCAGCACACAGCAGTAGGGTTATCGTGCCATGGATCCGGCACCAGTTGCTTCATCGCCTGCTCAGCCAGCCATAGGCAGGGGTCAGGCAGCTAGAGGTGGAGGTCAGGCCATTAAGGGTGGAGGTCAGGCCGTTAGAGGTGGAGGCCAGCCAGTTAGAGGCCATCCCAGGGACGTGGTTCAGAGTGGTGAGGCCCATCCCCGATGTTATGCTTTATCAGCTAGGCCTGAGGCTGAGCCATCTGATGTTGTCATCACAGGTATTGTTCCAGTTTGCCATAGAGATGCTTCAGTTCTATTTGATCCGGGCTCTACTTATTCCTACGTGTCAACCTATTTTGCTTCATATCTGGTTTTGCCTCGTGATTCTTTGAGTGCTCCTATGTTTGTGTCCACACCTGTGTGAGATTCTATCATTGTAGATCGTGTCTATCATTCGTGTGTGGTTACCATTGGGAGTCTCAAGACTAGCATAGATCTCCTACTTCTTGACATGGTAGATTTTGATATCATCTTGGGTATGGATTGGCTGTCACCTTATCATGCTATATTGGACTGTCACGCCAAGACGGTGACCTTATCCTTGCCGGGGTTGCCTCTATTAGAGTGAAGAAGGACTCTTGGCCATTCTACCAGCAAGGATATCTCTTATGTGAAGGCTTGACGTATGGTCGAGAAGGGGTTTCTAGATTATTTAGCTTATGTCCGCGATTCTAGTGCGGAGGTTCCTTCCATGGGTTCAGTACCAGTTGTTCGTGAGTTTCTAGAGGTATTTCCTGTAGATCTGCCAGGGATGTCACCCGACAGAGATATTGACTTCTGTATTGATTTGGCTCTGGGCACTCAGCCTATTTCTATTTTGCCATACCGTATGGCCCCACCAGAGTTGAAAGAATTGAAGGAGCAATTGCAAGACTTGCTTGATAAGGGCTTTATTAGACCTAGTGTCTCGCCCTGGGGTGCGCCCGTGTTGTTCGTGAAGAAGAAAGATGGGTCGATGAGGATGTGCATAGATTACCGACAGTTGAACAGAGTCACCATCAAGAACAAGTATCCATTGCTGAGGATTGATTACTTATTTGATCAGCTTCATGGTGCCAAGGTATTTTCGAAGATTGATTTGAGATTTGGCTACCATCAGTTGAAGATTAGGGCATCCGATGTTCCTAAGACAGCTTTTCGATCTCGGTATGGGCATTATGAGTTTCTAGTGATGTCATTTGGGTGGACAAATGCCCCAGCAACATTTATGGATTTGATGACCCGGGTGCTCATGACCTACTTGGATTCCTTCGTGATTGTATTTATTGATGATATCTTGATCTACTCCCGCAATCGAGAGGAGCACGAGCAGCATCTTCGGATTGTACTTCAAACTCTGAAAGACAGCCAGTTATATGCCAAGTTTTCAAAGTGCGAGTTTTTCTTAGACTCAGTCGCCTTCTTGGGGCACGTCGTATCGGCAGGGGGCATAAAGGTGGATCCTAAGAAGATTGAGGCAGTTCAGATCAGGCCTAGACCCACTTCAGCTACAAAGATTCAGAGTTACATAGGTTTGGCGGGTTATTACCGCCGATTTGTGGATGGGTTTTCATCTATGGCAGCCTCATTGACTAGATTGACCCAGAAGGGTTCCCCGTTCATATGGTCAGACGAGTGTGAGTTAAGTTTTCAGAAGCTCAAGACTTCTTTAACTACGGCATCAGGGTGTTGTCCATAGGTTCAGGATCTTACACAGTGTGTTGTGATGCATCTCGTATTGGGCTTGGTGCAGTATTGATGCAGGATGTTAGGGTGATCGCATATGCATCGCGACAGTTGAATGTTCATGAGAAGAATTACCTTGTTCATGACTTAGAGTTGGCAGCCATTGTTCATGACTTAGAGTTGGCAGCCATTGTTCATGCACTGAAAATTTGGAGGCACTATCTTTATGGCGTGTCGTGCGAGGTATTCACGGATCATCGGAGTCTACAGTATTTGTTAAAGCAAAAGGATCTCAACTTGAGGCAAAGGAGGTGGTTGGAGTTGTTGAAAGAATATGATATTACCATTTTGTACCACCCTGGGAAGGCTAATGTGGTGGCCGATGCCTTAAGTAGAAAGCCAGTGGGTGAGAGACCGCTTACATCAGATGTTCAGACTTTGGCCAATCAGTTTGTGAGGTTAGACGTTTCAGAGCCCAGTCGTGTTCTAGCTTGTACAGTCGCTCGGTCTTCCTTGTATGAACGCATCAGAGAGTGGCAGTATGATGACCCTCATTTACTTGTCCTTATGGACACAATGCGGCATGGTGGTGCCAAGAAGGTTACCGTTGGAGATGATGGGGTTTTGAGAATGCAGAGTCATATTTGTGTGCCCAATGCAGATGAATTTTGTGAGTTGATTCTTGAGGAGGCCCACATTTTCCGGTATTCTATTCATCCAGGCGCTGCCAAGATGTATCAAGACTTATGGAAGTATTATTGGTGGAGGATGATGAAGAAGGATATAGTTGCATATGTAGCTCGGTGTCTAAATTTTCAACAAGTAAAGTACGAGCATCCGAGACCTGGTGGTTTTCTTCAGAAGTTAGAGATTCCTGAGTGGAAGTGGGAGCGTGTCACTATGGATTTTGCTGTTGGACTCCCACAGACTCAGAGGAAGTTCGATACGATATGGGTCATTGTTGACAGGCTGACCAAATCAGCGCATTTCATTCTTGTAATTATGGCCAATATTTTGGCTAATGGAGTCCATCTCATATAAGCATAAGCATCTTTGCAAAGTGTAGACTTTGTTGGCAATATTTTTTGGGACCCAAAAATATTGCATTGTGTGGTGGACATCATTTGCACAAGTTGTATCTCTTCTTTTACACCTAAGAGGCCAATATTTTTTTGCCTATAAAAGGGAAGGCCATTAGTTCATTTTAGACACACCAACAAGGCTTGAGTCTTCATTTCTTGTTTCTTCCTTTCCTCCTTTATTAAGAGTGTTTTGTATGAGAGTTAAGTGTTGGGAAGCACTTGTGTGAATCCTTTCTTTGGAGTGATCTTGTGAGGTTATTCTCTTAGGGTATTTGGGATTAATTAGAGTATTTACTCGAATTTTGTACTCTCTTTCGTACTCTTATTGGTATAGTGAAATTGCTCATCTCCGCTTGTAGACGTAGGTCACATTGATCGAACCATGTTAAATTGGTATCTTCTTTATCTACTTTAATTGCCGTTATTATCAACTTGCATTGTCTTTGTTATTGTCATTATAACGTTGTTTGGCTAAATTTTGCACTATCCAGTTTCCCGATCCTAACAAATTGGTATCAGAGCCGGATCTAACCGGGTTTGTTTCAGTAGCCAATATGACTTTAACAAAGACTTATGTTGAGAAATTTGATCGAAGTGCAAACTTTGGAATGTGGCAATTAAAGATGGAGGTTATCCTAATTCAGGATGGCTTAGATTTGGCGTTGCAAGGAAAGGAGAAGAAGCCGGATAAAATGACGGATGAGGAGTTTACTGTCATAGACAAAAAGGCAAAAACAGGTATCATTTTAAATCTCTCAAATGAGGTTTTACGTGAAGTTTCTGTAGAAATCACAGCCAATGGTATGTGGGAAAAATTGAAAACCTTATATATGAAGAGGACGGTGGAAAATAGACTTTACCTGAAGCAGAAACTTTATACAATTCGTATGGGTGAAGGTACCTCTATTCTCTCTCATCTTGACACCTTTGATTCCATTCTCATGGATTTGAGTAATGTAGATGCTGAAATTAAAGACGAGGATCAAGCCGTGTTACTGCTTTGTTCTCTACCCCCATCTTTTAAGCATATAAGAGATACTATGCTTTATGCAAAGGATAATATCTCTTATGAGGATATTAAATCTATCTTAAAATCAAAAGAACAGATAGATAGTGATATTACTGGGGAAGCTAGTGGAACTCAAGCAAAAGTTGGCTTGTTTGTTAGGGGAAAATCCGACTCCATATCCAGATACAATAATTTAGAGTGTCGTTATTGTCATAAGAAAGGTCACATTATATCTGAATGCTATAAACTGAAAAATAAAGAAAAGCATAAAGAAAGAAAAAATGAGCACAAAAATACTGACACCGCCGAAGCTAGTGTAGCAACTAATGAGATTGAGGGAACTATATTTTTAGCAACTGAAACTAGTTTCAGATTAGACAATGAGTGGATTTTAGATTATGGTTGTTCATATCATATGTGTCGTAGCAGGGACTTGTTTTCTACATATGATTCAGTTGTAGGTGGAGTTGTCCAACTGGGTAACAATATTACTTGTAACGCTATTGGAAAAGGTACAATTCGGATTAGAATGCACGATGGTGTGGTGAGAACTCTCACCGATGTTAGATATGTTCCTGAGTTGAAGAAAAATCTCATCTCTTTGGGCACTTTAGAATCCCTTGGGTGCAAATTCACCGGTGAAGGTAGAGTTCTAAAAAATTTTCAAGGTGCTCTTGTGATCATGAAAGCACACAAATCTGGTTCGTTCTATACTTTATTGGGCTCCAATGTTATAGGCCCTACTACAGTTTTGGTATCAGACAACTTGTTTGATTTTGATGGCATTAAATTTTGACATATGCCCATTGGGGCTTTTGCGGAGAAGGTGGAGCAAATTTACTATATCAGCCAAAATTAGGCCAAGGTGGAGATTTGTAATTATGGCCAATATTTTGGCTAATAGAGATTTCTAAGCATCTTTGCAAAGTGTAGAATTTGTTGGCAATATTCTTTGGGACACAAAAATATTGCATTGTGTGGTGGACATCATTTGCACAAGTTGTATCTCTTCTTTTACACCTAAGAGGCCATGACTTTTTTGCCTATAAAAGGGAAGGCCATTAGTTCATTTTAGACATACCAACAAGACTTGAGTCTTCATTTCTTGTTTCTTCCTTTCCTCCTTTATTAAGAATGTTTTGTATGAGAGTTAAGTGTTGGGAACCACTTGTGTGAACCCTTTCTTTGGAGTTATCTTGTGAGGTTATTCTCTTAGGGTATTTGTGATTAATTAGAGTATTTATTCTAATTTTGTACTCTCTTTTTTACTCTTATTGGTATAGTGAAATTGCTCATCTCCGCTTGTGGACGTAGGTCACATTGACCGAACCACGTTAAATTGGTGTCTTCTTTATCTACTTTAATTACCGTTATTATCAACTTGGATTGTCTTTGTTATTGTTATTATAATATTATTTGACTAAATTTTGCACTACCCAGTCTCCCGATCCTAACAATTCTTGTGGCAGTTACCTTTTCTTCAGAGCAGTTGGCTGAGATATACATCTGTGAGATCATCCATCTTCACGGTGTGCCCGTGTCTATCATTCCTGATCAAGGTACGCAGTTCACCTCGCACTTCTAGAGGGCAGTACAGCTTGAGTTGGGCATGCAGGTTAAATTGAGCACATCATTTCATCCCTAGATAGACGGACAGTCCGAGCGCACTATTCAGATATTGGAGGATATTCTTCGCACTTGTGTTATAGATTTCGAGGGTTCTTGGGATCAATTCTTGCCACTTGCGGAGTTTGCCTACAATAACAGCTACCAGTCGAGCATTCAGATGGCTCCCTAGTGACATTATATGGAAGACGGTGACGATCGCCAGTTGGATGGTTCGAGCCAGGGTGGCTTGGTTGTTGGGTACATATTTGGTATAGGATGCCTTGGATAAGGTCAAGATTATTCAGGATCGACTTCGCACAGCTCAGTCTAGGCAAAAAGGTTACGCCGACCGTCGAGTTTATGATGTTGCATTCATGGTCGGAGAGAGAGTTTTGCTCCGGGTTTCACCCATGAAGTGTGTGATGAGGTTCGGAAAGAAGGGCAAGTTGAGCCCTAGGTATATCAGACCCTTTGAGATTCTTGAGAGAGCGGGTGAGGTGGCCTACAAGCTCGTATTTCCACCTAGTTTATTAGTAATCCATCCGGTGTCCCATGTGTCCATGCTCCGAAAGTATCACGGTGATCCGTCCCATGTGTTAGATTTCAGCTCATTCCAGTTGGACAAAGATTTGACTTATGAGGAGGAGCCGATGGCTATTCTAGCCCGGCAGGTCTGGCAGTTGAGGTTGAAGAGTTACCCTTCAAATCGAGTGTAGTGGAGAGGTCAGTCGGTCGAGACAGCCACTTGGGAGTCCGAGTTGGACATGCGGAGTAGATATCCACACCTTTTTACGAGTCCAGGTACTTTTCTATGTCCGTTCGAGAATGAATGTTTGTTTTAGAGGTGGAGAATGTGATGACCCGATAAGTCATCTAGAGCTTTAACCCCTAAATTCTGTGTTTTGAAACCTCAAATAACTCCTTTTAACCTTTCTCGATTCGCGTGCGCAGTCCGTATCTTTTTCCGGAAGGCTTTTATGTAAAAACAATTGATTAAAATGTGAATTTGTGCCTTAAAAATTCATTTGAGTTGACTTCGGTCAATGTTTCGAGCAAACGGATTCGGATCCGTATTTTGACGGTCCCTGTGGGTCCATATCGTAATTTGAGACTTGGGCGTATGCCCGAAATCAAATTCGGAGGTCTCTAGCTCGAGTTATCACAATTTGCTAAATAATTAATGTATGAGGGTTTAGAGAATTTATGAATTTGACCGAATTTTGACTTTGTTGCTACCAGGTCCAGATTTTGGTTCGGGAGCTTGGTATAGGTTCATTACTATATTTATAACTTGTCTGCAAAATTTGGTGAAAACGGAGTTCAATTGACGTGATTCGGACGTCGTGTTGTTAAAATGGAAATTCTTAAGTTTCATTAAAATGTTCATTCGTTTTGGTGTCAGATTAGTAGTTCTAGGTGTTATTTTTGTGTTTTGATCGCGCTAGCGAGTTCGTATGACATTTTTGGACTTGGGTGCATGTTTAGTCTGGAGCCCTGGGGACTCGGGTGAGTTTCGAATAGGCTACGGAGTGAAGTTGGACTCAGAATCATAGCTTGTGCCTTTTTGTTTCTGGTTTTTGTTGCAGATCTCGCATTTGCGAGATATGGCTCGCATTTGCGAAGAAGACTTCGCATTTGCGAGCATGGGCTGGGGGGCTAATTTCTTGCATTTTTGAGTACTCTGCCGCATTTGCGATAGAGGTAGGTTCGCATTTGCGAACAAGTAGTTCGCATTTGCGATGGGGACTGGGGGAAGCTAGTTCGCATTTCCAATCAATTTGGTCGCATTTGTGGTGAGGCCCAGTTCGCATTTGCGAACAAATCATCGCAAATGCGATGATAGCAGAGGTGTGGGTTGTTTTGCATTTGCGAAAAAAATCTCGTATTTGCGGGGTTCGTAATTGCGACATCTGCGCCTGGTCAAAAGCTGAGTTAGACGGGATTTTGGTTCATTCTTTCAGATTTTCAACCCTAAAAACCTTAGTGGCGAATTTCCCAAGAGATTTTCTTCCTCAATTCATTGGTAAGTGACTCTAACCTACTTCCTTTCAATTACCCACTACATTTTATAAGATTTCAATCTTAAATCTAGGATTTTCATGGTAGAAATTGGGGATTTGGGTAGAATTAGGAATTTTTGAAAAATTGGAATTTAGACCTCGAATTGAGGTCGAATTTCAAAATAAATTACATAACCTGGCTCAGGGGTGAATGGGTAATCGGGTTTTGGTCCGAATTTTGGGGTTTTGACCAAGCGGGCCCGGGGCTGACTTTTGTTGACTTTTTCAATAATGACCTAAATTGAACCTCTTTCATTCGTGGGTAGTTCCTAAGGCTTATTTTGTATTGTTTGGTTAATAGTTTGCTATATTTGTTGGTTCAGAGGCTTGTTTGAAAGGCAAGGCCGTGGTTAGACTTTGAGTCAATTGCGGAGCGAGGTATGTGTCGTGGTTAACCTTGACTTGAGGGATTAGGACTTGTATGCCTATTTGCTACGTGTTTAAATGTGTGGGTACAACGTGTATGTGAGGTGACGAGTACCTATACGTTGTTGTTGGGTTAAAGCATGCTGGTGGGACTTGTTTGCTTGTAATTTATTATCTTCTTTAATTATGATATTCATGCTTAGACTCGTTTATTACTTAATTGGTCGTTCTTTCTGCATTTATGAACTATTTATGAGGATTGGGTATTTTTGGAAGTTGAGGTTCGGTATTTTGGAATCGTTGTTGACGTACAATCTATCTCCCAAATGTTTATATTCATTGCTTCATGGCAATGGATAGTGTTAAAGCACGAAGGGTGATGTCGTGTCATTTATTGCTTCATTTACTGATTAATACATGGTGAGAAAGAGAGTTAAAGCACGAAGGGTGATGCCGTGCCATTATTATTATTTCATGGAGAGGTTAAAAGTAAAAGCACAAAGGGTGATGTCGTGCCATTTTTATTATTTCTAAAGAGGTTAAAAGTAAAAACACGAAGGGTGATGCCGTGCCATTATTATTATTTCATGGTGAGGTTTAAAGTAAAAGCACGGAGGGTGATGTCGTGCCATCTTTATTCATTATGTTTATTCATTTTCTATTGTTGATGGATTATTTGACTGTCTCATGTTGTCATTTCCTATTGTAGTTACCGTATCTTGTTCCCCCTTTCGCATGTCCCCTCCCAATCGTACGTGTTTAATCTCTATTTGTTGTTATGTTGCACTTATATCTCGTTTGTACATGTTTAATTACGTGGGTGTCCTGTCATAGCCTCGTCACTACCTCGTCGAGGTTAGGCTCGGCACTTACGGAGTACATTGGGTCAGTTGTACTCATACTATACTCTGCGCTTCTTGTGCATATTTTGGTACTGGTCCCATCTGTACGTAAGGTACATTAGCTCGAATTGGCATATTTGGAGACTCGAGGTAGATCTGTTGGCGTCCACATACCTTGAAGTCCCCTTCTTCTTTCCTTATTTACTATTCATTTTATTTGAAAAAAATTGTATTTATTTCAGACTCTATTTGTAGAACCTCTAGAAGCTCGTGTACTTGTGACTCTAGATCCGGGGTATAATTAGATATGCTGGTTATTATGCTACTTCGTACTTCATTTTAGTTTCATCTCAGTTTAATTGATTTATTTATTTGAACTGTTTCAAGAAATTGGTTTAAGAATTTCTCTAACGTTGGCTTGCCTAGCGAGTGAAATGTTAGGCGCCATCATGGTCCCGAAGGTGGGAATTACGGTCGTGACAGAATAAGTGCAGGGCTCACCAGGAACTATCAACTCTTATACTCTAATTAACGAAATCCCCATTCCTGTCAACTACAGTCTCTATAAAAAAAGCGGGAAGTGAATCGCTAGCTCATTGAGTAATAACACTTAAACACAACTATTTTTAATTAGGGATAAGTCAGAAAATATGCATGTATAATAATTGTCACGACCCAAAATCCAACTAGCCGTGATGGCACCTAATCCAACTCGCTAGGTAAGCTAGTTAACAACAAACCAGTTCAAATGATACTTATTAAGAGAAGAAATGATAATACAACCGAACTGGTAGTACAAATTATGAGCTTCTATGATTTAGAATTTACAAAGCTAGTATGAAATAAAGTACATCATATGTTTGAAATATACATGAACAAATTAAAATTCTAAATCTACAAAGATCAAGAGGCAGCTATGACCGGAACGCAGGTACATCTTCTGTCACACCCCGAACCGGGGGGGGGAGGAGACCGGCACCCGGTGCCTCACTTAAGCTAGCGTACCAACTTGCGACTGAGGGACTCTGGACATAAAATGTCATACTTTGGCCATGTTGCCACATTGCGAGACAATTTGCGAAACAAAATATAAAATTGAACAGAAACTAGCTCTGACTAAACATCAATATAAAGCTGGGCTGACAAGGCCATCATAACTACTACAGTTGGCAAACCAACAAAATATACATACAAGGCCTACAAGCCCAACATACTGCACTAACTGACAGGATATGTCTACAAGCCTCTACTTATGGATGTACTGTGGTCAGAATAAGGCCCCAACCGACCCATAATATATATACATATATACACAATATGTACTCAAAACCCTAGACCCGGCAACTCCAAAGGACGTGGATCTTACCGATCAAGCTGATCACGGACAGCACCTACGGAGGATGTCTACCAGGCTGTATATCTGAACCTGCATGCATGAAATACAGTGTCCCCAAGAATAGGACGTCAGTACGAAATAATGTACTGAGTATGTAAGGCAATAGAATAACTGAAAGTTGAAACTAAACTGATAATATAATAACTGAAAGTAACTGGGAGTCAAAGATGATCTGGAGATATACTTACCTGCTGATACTGACTCAACTCTCTCAATATAGTAAGTAAAATAGTTGTCCGGCCCTATAAGGCTCAGAACGTGTAACTTCTCTGCCGTAGTAGGCTCACTCATAGGCGCTCGGCCATACTAAGCTCTGTATCTCGGCCATTCTGGGCTCGCTCATAGGCGCTTGACCATAGTAGGCTCGGTATATAACTTGCCATCTGATTAGAGGTTGCCGAATATGGGCATGTCTATCGATTATAGCTCGATGGTGGTGAAAGTAATATATATATATATATATATATATAAAACTCGAGTGGAAGAAAATAATACTTAACTGAATATAAAGTCCCGATAAGGGAGAATACTGTAACTTATGAGACTAGGATAATATACATAAGTTCAGGAATACGAACTTCTCTTTATGTCTCGTTATCAAGCTCATGTAGTTATGGGATCATGCCAAAATGAAAGAAAGGTTTAGCATTAACATACCTTATCACAATCTTTCCAATCACCAAGTTGAACTCGCCTCTTCGCACCTTAATCTACAACAACGATAATAATACTATCATTAGGTTACGAAAGGTACAACTATCGCACAATGAACGACAAGCTTATTTTGTATTAAAATGGGCAGCATCTCCCCTATAATCCTTACTCCCTCCAAATTCAATATAACACCAAAAATACAAGAACACAATAATAAAAACATATTTACATTATTTTTCAACCTTATATACATCACAAAATACTACAAAACAGTCCAAAACACCCCAATCTCTTCTTACATAAAACGACCACCGTAGTAGTGTCAAACATCCCGAAAATATTATGACGAACGACCAGCCCACCACCCTGAATTTATGTCATGTTTATCCACATCCTTTCTCCTCCAGAACTCCATAAAATAGTAGCAAAACACGCAGTCCAACAGCAATACGAAACAGTCCACAAAACAGTCCGCTACAAATGAATAACTCGAAATCACGGCTTCCGATCACCGTCCTGTGAGTTCGTACAATTATAGAAAGACTTTCCATACATATCCAGCAGAAAAAATGGATGAAAGAGAGCAATAAACTTACCTTATTTGTTGAATAACTCATCTCCTATCTTGGTTCTTCAAACTCTAGGATTTACCTCCAACTAGAACTCGAAAAGGAGAGAAAATCAATTAGGGTTTGTGTGCAGTTTTTGGGAGGCTTTTTGCAGGGGATGCCCTATTATCAGTGTAATATATAAAGGAAATAGGCCTTTAAAATGTCTCTTTGGACGACCCGAACTGGCCCATTTTCGGACATATATAATCCTCTCATTTAAGCAAGTAGGTGACATACCTACTTGTCACCAGCAGTCTGTGCAGTATCGCAAAAACATATATATCTCTCTACTACTATGTTGTATTGACAAACGGTTTAATGAGTTAGAAAATAGACTCATATATATTCAATTTGATGGGTGGAACACCCCGTAACTCTAAGTATATTGGGAGAAAATCGCAGTTACATTTGACCCAAAGTTTAGTAAAACTTATGAACGTAACTTGTGATGACTTTCATCGACTTTTGTTCCTTAACTCACCTGACTTCAAAACATAGAACATGATTATCATATGACTAACATAACTCATAACATAACTTTCTTATCATGTTAATAACCCTAGTCTCACCCCAAAGGTACGGGTTATAACATTTCTAACTCGTCGACTTTCGACAAAATATTATTTTCTTCAATTCCTTAGCTTTTGAACCTTCCAACCCTCTTTGTAATTGTTGTTCATGATCTTCAATATTTATAACCTCTAAGGTAACATGATAACTTACTTTACATACTTCCAAAGATGATCTTATTTTTGGTCTTACATTAGTTTGCTTACGACGCACTTTTACGTACGAAAATGTGGGGTGTAACATCTTCAAATCTAGCTCCCCGTCGTGCACAACAACATAAGCATCCAATATCTACACGCAAGGTGCAGAAGTATAGTATGAGTACAACCGAACCCATGTACTTAATAAGTAACAAACCTAACCTTAGGTTGAAAGTAGTGACGGGCTGGAACAAAGGTCGGAGTCTAACACCAATAGCCAACAACAGGTCATAACAACACAATAAAAGTGATAAAAGAAGTATCTCAGAGATATAGTGCTCATCTCGTTCACAGTTCCGGAAAATAGGCATGCTTTTCAAGTATATCAGTGAAAACCCAAATCTTTTACTGAAATCACCAAAATATGAGTACGTTTGTAAAACTGTGATTTTTCCCAAAACTTTCAACAGGTAAATGTTTCATTTTCAAATGCCATAAGGAAAGTACATCTCTATGCCTACATGTCAATGTGTATGTGAAGTCATGAATGATGCAATGTCGTACAACATGAGGAAAATGAATCTCTATGCATGTATGTCAAGTGTGCATGTCGAATGCAATACAACTTAGTGATAAAACCATATGCATACTCTCAGAGTATCAATTCACTCAGTCCTCACAGTCACTCAGTCCTCCCAATCACTTGGCACTCGCACTCAGTAGGTACATGCGCTCACTAGGGGTGTGTACAGACTCCGAAGGGGCTCCTTCAGCCCAAGCGCTATAACAAGCCAATCACGGCATAAATCAATAAAAACACGATGCGGCGTGCAGCCCGATCCCATCAATATCCTCACCATCAGGCCCTCGGCCTCACTCAGTCATCAATCTCTCCAGTCTCTCGGGCTCACAATGTCATGAAAATCAGCCCAAAATGATGATATGATGTATCAATAAATGGTAACAGAGACTGAGATATGATATGCAAATGAATGCGTAAGACTGAGTATGTAATTGCAATGTAAACAAATAACTCAAAAATAGAAATGACCTCAGTGGGTCCCAACACGATAAGCATATATCCTAGACATGGTTTCTAACATGGTTTACAGCTCAATTACTCTAGCACGTAGATATTTCATAGATACAAATAAGATTAGGTAACTACACAGTACCACAGAAATAATCGAGTTTCAATTCACACGATGCACGCCCACACGCCCGTCACCTAGCATGTGCATCACCTCAACACCAAACACATATCACGTATATTCAGGGGTTCATACCCTTAACCCAAGTTTATAAGTGCTACTTACCTCGAACAAGCCAAATCCAATACCAAGCAAGCCAAACGATGCTCCAAAATGACATATCGTGCGTACCGACCTCCGAACGGCTCGAACTAGCCCAAAGAAACTCAAATACCTCAAATACGGTCAAAGAAAACAAACCCAATCAATAAAGGTCGAATCTTTAATCAAAAGTCCAAAATCAACCCGAATGTCCAACTCGGTTCAGCACCTTAGAACTCGACGAAACTTATAAAATCCGACAACACATTCAATTACGAGTCCAACCATACTAGTTTCACTCAAATTCGACTCCGTATCGACGTTCAAAACTCAAAATTTCACTCTTTGAAACTTTAGACAAAACCCCCCCAATTCTCTTTAAAATTCGTAATCCAATTACCAAAAACGAAGATAGATTCATGATATAAAATAAAAAATGAGTAGAGAACACTTACCCCAATCCATATGGTAAAAATTACTTTAATAATCGTCTCAATCTAAGCACCATAGCTCCAATTAAGATAAAATGGCTGAAACCCCCGAAATAGAGTACTTATAATTCTGCCCAGGTATTCCTCTTACGCGAACGCGAATCACAACAGCTCAACCTTACGCGATCGCGTAAGCTACTTCGCGAACGCGAAGGTATACTCCCAATTCCACCTTCTCATCTCTGCCCTATGCGAATGCAGTCATAAGGGGGCGAACGTGATGCCCAGAACTCACAAAGGTGCACGAACGCGATGCCACTAGCGCGAATGCGATGAAGGAAAAAGGCCAGCTCCTCTGATACACTACGCGATCACGTCCCAATCTTCACGATCACGAAAAAGGTTTGAAACACCAGCAAACATCATCTACCAGTAGTGCCAAAATGAAGGAAAATGATCTGAATACCATCCAAAACATGCCCTTGCCCCTCGAGAGCCCGTCTGAACATTCCAACAAGTCCCATATCATAATACGGACTTACTTTAGGCCTCAAATTACGTATAACAATATTGAAACGACGAATCGCACCTCAAATCAAACTTAAATGAACTTTCAACTTTCAACTTCCAAAACTCGCGTCGAAATATAACAAATCAACTCGGAATGAACTCAAATTTTGCACACAAGTCCCAAATAACATAACGAAGCTATTTAAATTCCCGAAACCACAATCTGAACCTGATATCCACAAAGTCAACTTCCGGTCAAACTTATGAACTTTTCAAACCTTCAAATTTCCAACTTTCGCCAATTAGTGTCGAATCCTTCTAGGAATATCCAAATGCAAATTCGGGCATACGCTCGAGTCCAAAATCACCATCCGGACCTAACGGAACCATCCAAACTCCGTTCTAGGGTCAAATTCACAAAAGTCAAACTTAATCAACTCTTCCAACATAAAGCTATAATTATGAAATTCATTCTTCCAAATCGATTCTGAATACTATGAAAACCAAAACCGGTGATTCACACAACTCATAATAAATCATATGGAGCTACTCATGCCCTCAAACTACCGAGCGGAGTACAAATACTCAAAAGAACCGATCGGGTCGTTACAATAATAATCAGAAACTATCATAAAAATAAAATGTCCTTTAAAAAATGGTAATAATAATCAATCTCATCATGTGCTTCCCGTAACATAAATCAAGTTAACAATTCAGTAATAAACTCGGTAAATACTTTGTCATAGTAAATCTTCATGTTTGGGAGGTTTTCAAGAAAGGATCATGTAATCTATATCACTTTGTGGACCCCTTTGTAAAAGGAGTCAAATATAATTATAGATCCCTACTCGAGAAAAAATTATAACTGTATGCTAGTTCTACCTTCCCACTAGCGAGGGCTATAACTGTAATCGGTAATCTGTAAATACAAGGTGCACCAGGTCTAATGAACCCGCCATTAGCTACAGGATCCTTCAAAGTCTCCTCCCATTTATACTTTTCTTTGTAAACAATACATATTCATATGAAGGAATTTTCAAAATAGTATAGGGCATTTCAATTCTTATCAAATCATGTAATCCCATTCTGGTAACGGTAATCATATCTCAAGTAACAGTAAAACATGTCTAGCAACAGTGAGAATATTTTAAATAACTGTAAATATCTCAAGTAAATTATTCAGTACCATATCAAGTAAATGACTTGTCCCACATGCAATTTCAAACATTCGGAAACACATTTTATTTTCGAAATCATGTAAAATATAAATTGTGGTTACTACTCACAGTACTTGTATCAAAATGCCAAACTTGTCACTTTGAGCGATCTGTACGACTTTCTTCAATCAATATATAATCAAGTCAACATCAATCTCGTGTTAATTTCCTTGTTTAGGCTAATTCTTAGTTAATTTAGAATACTCAACCCTCGAGGTTTATATTTGACTCTTAATTTGCCGAATCATATTTATGTCACGACCTAAATTCCCCTACGTAGGATGTCATGATGGCACCTAGTCTCTATGACTAGGTAAGCCTAACAATTTATAATAACTGGACAGATATAATTAACAAGTTACTGAAAACAACTGAATAATTGATAAAAACCTTCCAAAAATAGAACCTCGCAATACACACCCCAAAACCGGTGAAACTGAGTCATAAGCTCTATAAAATAATTCTAAAATATCTAATACATCACTGTTTGGAAGAAATACAATAGGGAGTAAAATAGGAAAGGCAACTCTGAGGTCTGCGAACGTGGAGCAGGTATACCTTAAAGTCTCCCAAGCAGCAGCTACAGACAATCTCTAACGACCGACCCAAGTAGACATACCTGGATCAGCACAAAATATGTGCAGTAGCGTAGTATGAGTACACCATAATGGTACCCAGTAAGTATCAAGCCTAATCTTAGTAGAGTTGTGACAAGGCCAGGTCAAGACACCTGCTAGGATATAAATAAACAGTATGAAAATACATACTCTCAGAGTATCAATTCACTCAGTCCTCATAGTCACTCAGTCCTCACAGTCACTCAGTCCTCCCAATCACTTGGCACTCGCACTCAGTAGGTACATGCGCTCATTGGGGGTGTGTACAGACTCCGGAGGTGCTCCTTCAGGCCAAGCTCTATAACAAGCCAATCATGGCATAAATCAATAAAAACACGATGCGGCGTGCAGCCCGATCCCATCAATATCCTCACTATTAGGCCCTCGGCCTCACTCAGTCATCAATCTCTCCAGTCTCTTGGGCTCACAATGTCATGAAAATCTACCCAAAATGATGATGTGATGTATCACTAAATGGTAACAGAGACTAAGAGATGATATGCAAATAAATGCGTATGACTGAGTATGTAATTGCAATGTAAGCAAATAACTCAAAAACAGAAATGACCTCAGTGGGTCCCAACAGGATAAGCATATATCCTAGACATGGTTTCTAACATGGTTTACAGCTCAATTACTTTAGCACGTAGAGATTTCATAGATACAAATAAGATTAGGTAACTACACAGTACCACAGAAATAATCGAGTTTCAATTCACACGATGCACGCCCACACGCCCGTCTCCTAGCATGTGCGTCACCTCAACACCAAACACATATCACGTATATTCAGGGGTTCATACCCTTAACCCAAGTTTATAAGTGTTACTTACCTCGAACAAGCCAAATCCAATACCAAGCAAGCCAAACGATGCTCCAAAATGACATATCATGTGTACCGACCTCCGAACGGCTCAAACTAGCCCAAAGAAACTCAAATACCTCAAATACGGTCAAAGAAAACAAACCCAATCGATAAAGGTCGAATCTTTAATCAAAAGTCCAAAATCAACCCGAATGTCCAACTCGGGCCAGCACCTTAGAACTCGACGAAACTTATAAAATCCGACAACACATTCAATTACGAGTCCAACCATACTAGTTTCACTCGTCCAACCATACTAGTTTCACTCAAATCCGACTCCGTATCGACGTTCAAAACTCAAAATTTCACTCTTTGAAACATTAGGCAAAACCCCCCCAATTCTCTTTAAAATTCGTAATCCAATTATCAAAAACAAAGATAGATTCATGATATAAAATCAAAAATGAGTAGAGAACACTTACCCCAATCTACATGGTAAAAATTACTTTAAAAATCGTCTCAATCTGAGCTCCATAGCTCCAATTAAGATAAAATGGCTGAAACCCCCGAAATAGAGTACTTATAATTCTGCCCAGGCATTCCTCTTACGCGAACGCGGAAAATCCATCACGTTCGTGATGAACAAAAATAATCTTTCACCAAATACTCTACGCATTCGCGGCATATACCTCGCGAACGTGAATCACAATAGCTCCACCTTACGCGATCGCGTAAGCTACTTCGCGAACGCGAAGGTATACTCTCAATCCTAGCTTCTCATCTCTGCCCTACCCGAACGCAGTCATAAGGGCGAGAACGTGATGCCCAGAACTCACAAAGGTGCGCGAACGCTATGCCACTGGCACGAATGCGATGAAGGAAAATGGCCAGCTCCTCTGATACACTACGCGATCACGTCCCAATCTTCGCGATCGCGAAAAAGGTTTGAAACACCAGCAAACATCATCTACCAGTAGTGCCAAAATGAAGGAAAATGATCTGAATACCATCCAAAACACGCCCTAGCCCCTCGGGAGCCCGTCTGAACATTCCAACAAGTCCCATATCATAATACGGACTTATTTTAGGCCTCAAATCACGCATAACAACATTGAAACGACGAATCTCACCTCAAATGAAGTAAATGACTTGTCCCACATGCTCTTTCAAAAATGGTAATAATAATCAATCTCATCATGTGCTTCCTGTAACATAAATCAAGTTAACAATTCAGTAATAAACTCGGTAAATACTATGTCATAGTAAATCTTCATGTTTGGGAGGTTTTCAAGAAAGGATCATGTAATCTATATCATTTTGTGGACCCCTTTGTAAAAGGAGTCAAATATAATTATAGATCCCTACTCGAGAAAAAATTATAACTGTATGCTAGTTCTACCTTCCCACTAGTGAGGCTATAACTGTAATTGGTAATCTGTAAATACAAGGTGCACCAGGTCTAATGAACCCACCATTAGCTACAGGATCCTTCAAAGTCTTCTCCCATTTATACTTTTCTTTGTAAACAATACATATCCATATGAAGGAATTTTCAAAATAGTACAGGGCATTTCAATTCTTATCAAATCATGTAATCCCATTCTGGTAACGGTAATCATATCTCAAGTAACAGTAAAACATGTCTAGCAACAGTGAGAATATTTTAAATAACTGTAAATATCTCAAGTAAATTGTTCAGTACCATATCAAGTAAATGACTTGTCCCACATGCAATTTCAAACATTCGATAACACATTTTATTTTCGAAATCATGTATAAATCATGCAAGTTATGGAAATATAAATTACGGTTACTACTCACAGTACTCATGTCGAAATGCCAGACTTGTCACTTCGAGCGATCTGTACGACTTTCTTCAATCAATATATAATCATGTCAACATCAATCTCATGTTAATTTCCTTGTTTAGGCAAATTCTTAGTTAATTTAGAATACCCAACCCTCGAGGTTTATATTTGACTCTTAATATGCCGAATCATATTTATGTCACGACCTCAATTCCCCTCCGTAGGATGTCATGATAGCACCTAGTCTCTACGACTAGGTAAGCCTAATAATTTATAATAACTGGACAGATATAATTAACAAGTTACTGAAAACAACTGAATAATTGATAAAAACCTTCCGAAAATAGAACCTCGCAATACACACCCCAAAACCGGTGAAACTGAGTCATAAGCTCTATAAAATAATTCTAAAATATCTAATACATCACTGTTTGGAAGAAATACAACAGGGAGTAAAATAGGAAAGGCGACTCTGAGGTCTGCGAACGTGGAGTAGGTATACCTTAAAGTCTCCCAAGCAGCAGCTACAGACAATCTCTAACGACCGACACAAGCAGACGTACCTGGATCTGCACAAAATATGTACAGAAGCGTAGTATGAGTACACCATAATGGTACCCAGTAAGTAT
The DNA here is from genome assembly GCF_000390325.3 of Nicotiana tomentosiformis. Classification (NCBI taxonomy): domain Eukaryota; kingdom Viridiplantae; phylum Streptophyta; class Magnoliopsida; order Solanales; family Solanaceae; genus Nicotiana; species Nicotiana tomentosiformis. Next base: position 72,587,023 of record NC_090817.1, on the reverse strand, counting down.
CAAGCCTAACCTCAATAGAGTTGTCACAAGGTCAGGTCAAGACACCTACTAAGATATAAATAAACAGTATGAAAATGCAATAAGGATAAATAATGGAAAGCAAGAAATAACTGATATGAAACAATATAATAACCTAATCAGATACCAAAATCTAAACATGGAACACGTAAATGAAACAACTGAAGAAAAACCCAAGTGGTCATATATGGACAACAGTTGCAAGAACAAATAAGAATGAATTAACAAGAAATATTTCCACCAAAAACTCTTTGACACATGAAATTAACAGCAAGAATCACAACGAGGTACCGCCTCGTGTATAAAAAAATCAAATCGAGGTACCGCCTCGTGTATAAAGAAATCAAATCGAGGTACCGCCTGGTATAATAAAGAATCACAATCGAGGTACCGCCATGTATTCACATTTCTCAATTTCAATCACAATCTTTTCTTATACCGCCGCGTGAGCCTTATATTTGAAATAGGTTTGGAAAATAGTTTTTCCGAAATAGCTACCCGCACTTTAGCCCACCTTATGACGCTGTGTGGCTTCACGTAAAGCCCCTACAAGCAACACGCACATAAGTCTCACCTTATATCGCCGCATGCACATTAACCCCATGCCTTATACTGCCGCATGCGCGTCAATATCATATCACAATAACAATTCGCACCACAAGTGCCCATATATCACAACTTGCCAACAACAACAACAATACCAATATTTCCACAATTATAGCCCATGGCTCCACCATAATGTATACAAGAATATCAACAGCAACAATGAATGAAAAATGCTCAATAAGATAGATGTTTCAACAATAACAAACATCGCCTCAATGTATTAACGACTCTCACAACTTCAATACCAAATAACTCACAAATGAGAGAAATAATGTATAACCACGATATTAGGCAAGACTAACTCACAATAAAAGGGATCACATTTAACAATGAGTCTCAAATAATGGAAATCAACAAGGAAAGGGATAACATGAACAATTATTCCAAGTAACAAAAATTAACTATGAAGAGATAGCATGTAATAATAAAAGAGGCAACAAGTTTAACTAAATCACGGGAGAAATTTAGCAAGCAAGATGTAGAACAAGTACTAAACAAATCATTTAAGGAATGTAAGGATAGTCTAACACAATTAAGGATAAATTAACTATGAGAATTTAGAACGTGATATGGCAATTCAATTAAAGCATGGAAATAGTCTAAGTAGCCTAAATCGGACAAATACTACGTACAACCCGTGTACCAACTCGTCACCTTGTGTACACAGATTTCACTTAGCACAATTGAATCGACAATACAAATCCTAAGGGGTGGTTCCTACCACATGAAGTTAGGCGAGACACTTACCTCAATTAGGCCAATTCAATACTCGAAAATAGATTTTTCCTTAAAATCCACCTCCACGCGACTCAAATCTAACTAAAATTAACTCAATATCATCAACCAATGCTAGGGAATTCAGTTGCAATAGATAAAGTTAAGATCTTTACACTTTTTTTCAAAAAGTCAACGAAAGTCAACCCGAGCTTGCCCGGTCAAAATCCGAGTCCAATTGTAGATTCCGTCTACCCATGACTCCACGAGTCCATATATGTGATTTTTTTCAAAATCCGAGTCCAAATCGACTCTCAAACTCAATTTCTTATTTTTCACAAACTTGACAAAGTTTCACTTTGATTCACATGATTTTGATATTAAAATCTAAGATATGTTGATGGAATATGATTAGAAATAGATTAGAATCACTTACCCAAGGTTTGTAGGTGAAAATTCCCTCTCCAAATCGCCTCCTACCGAGTCTAGAGTTCAAAAATGAGAGAATAAATTCAAAAATCCCGTCCTTCAGCTATTTGTCCAGTCGCAGATGTCGCAAATGCGACATGGGGTTCACAATTATGAACCCCGCAAATGCAAAAAATCCCTCGCAAAAGCGAAGACCTTCCATTTATGTTGTCATCGCAAATGCGATGAAAAGTTTGTAATTGCGAACCTTGGACATCCACAAATGCGACCATGTAGATCGCAAATGCGAACCAGATCTCCCAAGGTACTTATTGCAAATGCGAACCCAGCAGACTTGGCCTAATGTCGCAATTTCCATCCAAAAACTCGCAAATACAATACCAGAGGCACCTGTGCAAAAAAGAACCAACAACTTAAACTCTATCAACACTCCGCTAAGCGTCCGAAACTCACCCGAGCCCTCGGGGCTCCAAACCAAACATCCACACAAGTCTAAAAATATCATACGAACTCGCTCGCATGATCAAAACACAAAAATAACATATAAAACTACGAATTGAACTCTCAAACGCATGATTTTCAAAGAAATTTTCAAGAACGTCTAGAATTATAACTAAGCATCTGAATCCTATCAAATTAGCTCCAAACGACACCAAATTTTGCAGGCAAATTCTAAATGCGATGACGGACCTATTCTAAGTCCCAAAATCAAATTTTGATCTCGATAGCTACAAGTCAACCTACGGTCAAATGTTTCAACTTTAAATTGCCAAATTTTGGCAAATCAACCTACGGACTTCCAAATCAATTCTGGGCATAAGCCCAAGTCCGAAATCACGATACGAAGCTATCGGGGCCTTAAACACACAGTTCCAGGGTCGTTTTCACAAAAGTCAAAGTTTGGTCAACATTTTCAAATTTAGACTTCTAAGTCAAGAATCAAGGGTTCAAATCAACTCGAAAGCTTCCCGGATAGAAACTAACCAACCCCGCAAGTCATTAAAGCATAAACACACTACTTTGAAACAATAAAAGGGGTTACAGGGCACAATTACACAAAACGACCAATCGGGTCGTTACATTCTCCCCCTCTTAAAATAAATGTTCGTCCTCGAACGTGCATAAGGACATACCTGAAGTGATGAATAGATGAGGATAATGACTCTGCATGTCGTGCTTGGTCTCCCAGGTTACCTCCTCGACCGGATGACCCCTCCATTAAACCTCCACTGAAGCAATATCCTTTGATCTCAACTTCTAGACCTGTCTGTCCAAGATCGCCACAGGCTCCAACATATAAGTCAATTGGATCGTGCTGAAGTCTAGAATATGAGATGGATCACCATAATACTTTTGGAGCATAGAGACATGGAACACCGGATGAACCGCAGATAAACTAGGAGGCAAGGCAAGCTTTTAGGCCACCTCTCTAATCCTCTCAAGGATCTCAAAAGGTCTGATATACTTAGGGCTCAACTTGCCCTTCTTCCCGAACCTCATCACACCCTTCATAGGTGAAACCCGGAGCAAGACTCGCTCTCCAACCATGAATGAAACATCACGAACCTTCCGATACGCATAACTATTCTATCTAGATTAAGTTGTACGAAGCCGATCCTAGATCATCTTGACCTTCTCCAAAGCATCTTGAACCAGATCTATGCCTAATAACTTAGCCTCTCCCAGCTCAAACCTCCCAACTGGATGGAGAACAACACCGTCTCCTATAGAGAGCCTCATACGGAGCCATCTAGATACTCGACCGGTAGCTGTTATTGTAGGCAAACTCTGCAAGTGGCAAGAACTGATCCCAAGCGCCCTCAAAATCTATAACACAAGCGCAAAACATATCCTCCAATATCTGAATAGTGTGCTCGGACTGTCCGTCCGTCTAAGAGTGAAATGTTGTACTCAACTCAACCCGTGTGCCTAGCTCACGCTGTACAGCCTTCCATAAATGCGATGTGAACTGCGTACCCCAATCAGAGTTGATGGATACAGTACGCCATGAAGTCAGACAATCTCGCGTATATAAACCTGATCCAGCTGCTCTAAAGAATAGGTAATCGCTACCAGAATGAAATGAGCCGACTTGATCAACTTTTCCACAATCACCCATACCGTATCAAACTTCTTCTGAGCCCGTGGGAGCCCAACAACGAAGTCCATGGTGACACTCTCCCATTTTCACTTGGGAATCTCAAGTCGCTGAAGCAAACCACCCGGTCGCTGATGCTCATACTTTACCTGCTAACAATTTAGGCACCAAGCTGCATACTCCACTATGTATTTCTTCATCCTCTTCCACTAATAGTGTTGCCTCAAGTCTTGATACATCTTAGTGGCACTCGGATGAATGGAGTACCGCAAACTGTAGGCCTCCTGGAGAATCAACTCACGTAAACTATCTACATTGGGCACACATAATCGGCCCTACATCCGTAACATGCCGTCATCCCCAATAGTAACCTCTTTGGCATCGCCATGCTGAACTGTGTCCTTGAGGACAAGTAAATGGGGGTTGTCATACTGACGCTCTCTGATATGGTCATATAGAGAAGACCGAGAAACCATGCAGGCAAGAACTCGACTGGGCTCCGAAACATCCAATCTAACAAACTGGTTGGCTAAGGCTTGAACCTCCAATGCAAATGGCCTCTCTGCTACCGGTAGATATGCTAAACCACCCAAAGTCTCTGTCTTTCGACTCAAGTCATCGGCCACCATATTGGCCTTCCCGGGATGATATAGAATGATGATATCATAGTCCTTAAGTAACTCTAACCACCTCCGCTGACGCAAGTTAAGATCATTATATTTGAACAAATGTTGTAGATTCCGTTGGTTGGTAAAGACCTCACAAGGAACATCGTACAAATAATGTCGTCAGATCATCAATGCATGAACAATGGCTGCCAAATCTAAGTCATGGACTGGATAATTCTTCTCATGGGTCTTCAGCTACCGAGACGCGTAAGCAATCACCCTACCGTCTTGCATCAGCACCGTGCCAAGTCCAACACGTGACGGATCACAATACACAGTATAAGGCCCCGAGCCTATAAGCAACACCAATAATAGGCAGTAGTCAAGGTAGTCTTGAGCTTTTTAAAGCTCGCCTCACACTCCTCGGTCCACCTGAAAGGAGCACCCTTACGGGTTAATCTGGTCATAGGTGCAGCAATAGATGAGAAACCCTCTACGAAACGATTATAATACTCGGCCAAACCAAGGAAACTTCGGATCTCAGTAGTTGAATACGGTCAGGGCTAACTCTGCACCGCCTTAATCTTCTTCGGGTCTACCTTGATCCCCTCACTCGATACCACATGACCCAAAAATGCCACTGAATCAAGCCAGAATTCACACTTTGAAAATTTTGCATATAACTTTTTCTCTCTCAAGGTCTAGAGCACGATCTTCAAGTGTTGCTCATGATCTTCCCGACTGCGGGAGTACACCAAGATGTCGTCAATAAACATAATAACGAATGAATCAAGATAAGACTGTAATACACTATTCATCAGGTGCATAAATGTTGTCGGGGCATTAGTTAGCCCAAATGACATCACAAGGAACTCGTAGTGACCGTACTGAGTCCTAAAGGCAGTCTTCAAAATATCTGAATCCTGAATCTTCAGCTGATGATAACCTGACTGCAAATCATTCTTTGAGAACACTCTGGCACCCTGTAGCTGATCAAGTAAGTCATCAATGCATGGCAATGGATACATGTTCTTTACTGTAACCTTGTTCAACTGACAATAATCAATACACATGCGCATAGAACCATCCTTCTTCTTTACAAACAAGACTGGAGCACCCCACTGTGACACATTAGGCCGAATGAATCCTTTATCAAGCAACTTTTGCAACTGCTCCTTTAACTCCTCCAGTTCCGTTGGGGCCATACGATATGGTGGAATAGAAATGGGCAGAGTTTCCGGCAACAAGTCAATACCAAAATCGATATCCCAGCCAGGCGACATGCCTGGAAGATCTGCTGGAAATATATTTGGAAAGTCTGTCACTACCAAAACTGACTCAACAATAGGAGTATCAGCACTGACATCCTGCACAAAGGCTAGATAAGCATCACACCCCTTCTCAACCATCCGCTGAGCCTTTAGAAATGATACAACTCTGCTAGGAACATAATCTAATGCACCTCTCCACTCTAACCGTGGTAAACCTGGCATAGCCAGCTTCACAGTCTTGGCGTGACAATCAAGAATAGCATGATAGAGTGACAACCAGTCCATGCCCAAGATAACATCAAAGTCTACCACACTAAGTAACAATTGATCAACGCTGGTCTCAAAACCACCGATAATAACTAAACACGACTGATATGCATGGTCCATAATAACAGAATATCCCATAGGTATAGACACATAAATAGGAGAACTCAAAGAATCACAAGATATATCTAAATACGGGGCAAAGTAAGATGACACAATGGATAAGTGGATCCCGGATCAAATAAGACAGATGCATCTCTATGGAAAACCGGAACCATACCTGTAATGACTCAGTCTGAAGCAACTACCTCTGTCCTACCCGAAAAAGCATAGAATCTGGCTTGGTCTCTCCCTCTAGGGCGACCTATACCTACCCGTCCCCTACCCCTAGCTGGCTGTGCGGGTGGGCCGGCAACTGGGCAGCAACTATGGCCTTGGAAGTTTGTGGGCCTGACTGAATCTGTGGAGCCTGAGTAGTCTGGGAAGGTGCACCCCTCCTGAATCTGGGGAAGTCTCTATCCATGTGGCGGGTATCGTAACACTCAAAGCAAGCTCTCGGTGGGTGTGGCAGTTGGGATTAGCTCGGGGTCTGGTCGGCTGGACTGACCGATGAAGGCACCCCGTGCAGTAGGTGCATTAGAAAGTGGTTGAGCAAAGTGTGCAACCTGAGATCTCGGAATACCCAGAGCACCACTAGAAGCTGGAAATGCCGAATGAACTGGACGGCTCCCATAGCCCCTACCATAATGAGTTATAGTTGCAGCGTGACCACCACTAAATCCGCGTGTACCACGAGGCCTCTAGGCCTCCCTATCATCCCTCTCACGACCCCACATACCCTCCAACCTCCGTGCAATCTCGACCACCTACTGATACGGAGTATCAAACTCCAACTCCCTAGCCATGTTGAATCTAATACCATAGTTGAGCCCCTCGATAAATCGACGGACTCGCTCTCTAACTGTAGAAACCAAAGCAGGTATATGTCTAGACAGATCACTGAATCAGACGGCATACTCCGACACTATCATATTACCCTAGCACAGCTACTCAAACTACGCATGCCATACATCCCAAAGGGTCTGAGGAACAAACTCTCTCAAGAAAAACTTTTAAAACCGGTCCCATGTAAGTGAAGCTGCCTCGGTTGGGCTACCTACCTCATACGCCTTCCACCACTGATATGTTGCTCCCTTTAGCTGGAGCGTAGTAAAAGCAACCCCACTCGTCTCCACAATACTCATAGTGCATAGAATGTAGTGGCACTCCTCAAGAAAACCATGTGCATCCTCTGAAGCCAAAATACTGAAAGTAGGGGTGGTACTTCTTGAACCTCTCAAGCCTAAGTTGTTTCTCCTCAGATGTTGTTGCCCTAACCACGGGCTGAACCGGAGCAACGGGTTGTACCGGTATAACTTCTGGGACCTGATCAACCTGGACCCACTGCTCTGGGGTACGGACCGAGGGAGTCTGTGCTCCTCCCCCAGCCCGAAATGTGGCTGGTGCAAGTGGGATCAACCCCGCCTGAGCTAAGGTACCGAACAAGCTCAGGAACTGTGCGAGGGTCTTTTGAAGTGCTAGGGTGGCAATAGGTGCCTCAGGTGTCTGTCCCCCGAATAGAGCTACTGGTGGCTCCTCTGTCGCAGCTCGGGCAGGTGTTTTGGCTGTACCACGTGCCCTTCCTCGGTCTCTACCACAGCCCCGGTCCCTCGCGGCTCTAGCAGGGGGCGTGGGTGTCTGATCGTCAGATCCAGTGGTGCGTGTCCTCACCATCTGTAAGAGAATAGAAAGTCAAAGATTTAGTTTTTGAAATCAGCCATTTCGCACGATAAGGAATCAAAGAAGTGAAGTTTTCCTAACAGTTCTGTAGCCTCTAAAAAATAAGTACAGATGTCTTCGTACCGATCCGCAAGACTCTACTAAACCTACTTATGACTCATAATACCTATGAACCTAGAGCTCTGATACCAACTTGTCACGACCCCAATTCCCCTTCGTAGGATGTCTTGATGGCACCTAGTCTCTATGACTAGGTAAGCATAACAATTTATAATAACTGAGCAAATATAATTAACAAGTAACTGAAAACAACTGAATAATTGATAAAAACCTTCCGAAAACAGAACCTCAAAATACACACTACAAAACTAGTAGAACTGAGTCATAAGCTCTATAGAATAATTCTAAAATATGTAATACATCACTATCTGGAAGAAATACAATAGGAAATAAAATAAGGAAGGTGACTCCGAGGCCTGCGAACCTGGAGCGGGTATACCATGAAGTCTCCCAAGCAGCATCTACAAACAATCTCGAACGACCAGTACGAGCAGACATATCTGGATACGAAACAAGAGAATAACCTGATCAGATACCGAAATCTAAACATGGGAACACATAAATGAAACAACTGAAGAAAAACCCAAGTGGTCATATATGGACAATAGCTTCTAGAACAAATAAGAATGAAACAACAAGAAATATTTCCACCAAAAACTCTTTGCTACATGAAATTAACAGCTAGAATCACAACGAGGTACCGCCTTGTATAATCAAGAATCATAACCGAGGTACCGCCTCGTATAATCAAGAATCACAACTGAGGTACCGCCTCGTATTCACATTTCTCAATTTCAATCACAATCTTTCCTTATACCGCCGCATGAGCCTTATATTTGAAATAGGTTTGGAAAACAGTTTTTCCGAAATAGCTACACGCATTTTAGCCCACCTTATGACGCTGCGTGGCTTCACGTAGTTCTCCTACAAGCAACACGCACATAAGTCCCACCTTATACCGCCGCATCCACATTAACCCCAAGCCTTATACCATCGCATGCGCGTCAATATCATATCATAATAATAATTCGCACCACAAGTGCCCATATATCACAACTTGCCAACAACAACAGCAATACCAATGTTTCCACAACAATAGCCCATGGCTCCACCACAATGTATACAAGAATGTCAATAGCAACAATGAATGAAAAATGCTCAATAAGATAGATGTTTCAACAATAACCAGCATCGCCTCAACGTATTAACGACTTTCACAACTTCAACACCAAATAACTCAACAATGAGAGAAATAATGTATAACCACGATATTAGGCAAGACTAACTCACAATAAAAGGGATAACATTTAACAATGAGTCTCAAATAATGAAAATCAACAAGGAAAGGGATAACATGAATAATTACTTCAAGTAACAAAAATTAACTATGAAGAGATAGCATGTAACAATAAAAGAGGCAACAAGTTCAACTAAAGCATGAGAGCAATTTAGTTGAACTTGTTGCCTCTTTTATTAGTTGAACTTGTTTGTAGAACAAGTACTAAACAAATCATTTAAGGCATGTAAGGATAGTCTAACACAATTAAGGATAAATTAACTATGAGAATTTAGAACTTGATATGGCAATTCAATTAAAGCATAGAAATAGTCTAAGTAGCCTAAATCGGACAAATACCACGTACAATCCGTGTACCCACTCATCACCTTGCGTACACGGATTTCACTTAACACAATTGAATCGACAATTCCAATCCTAAGGAGTGGTTCCCCCACACAAAGTTAGGCAAGTCACTTACCTCAATTAGGCCAATTCAATACTCGAAAATAGCTTTTTCCTTAAATTTCGCCTCCACACAGCTCAAATCTAACCAAAATCGACTCAATATCATCAAACAATGCTAGGGAATTCAATTGCAATAGATAAAGTTAAAATCTTTATACTTCTCCCAAAAAGTCAACAAAAGTGAACGCGAGCCTCGCTTGGTCAAAACTCGGGTCTAATGGTAGATTTCGTCTACCCATGACCCCACGAGTCCATATATGTGATTTATAAACAAGTAAAATTGCATAAAAATTGAAAAAAATTATATATGTGTGTGCTCCATCCCCACAAAAAATAAATCAAAACAATCTATTATACATTACTTACAAACACAAGTAATTTGAGTTTAAAAGAATAAAATTTTCTATACGGAGGAACAAAATGGATAATTAACCTGCAATTTAAACTTTGAATTTGATACTATGAAGAAAAATGTAATTCTCTTTATATTTGTAAAAAAAATTTAACATCCGTTGCTTTTGGGAAATATTAGCAGACTAACAGACAAGATAAAAATTTGAAAAAAACTATGAATTAGGGCTTTTACTTTTAAATTTAATACTTTTAACTTCATTTTTAAACCTTTTGAATAATTACCAAACCGACTTTTTGAGAATTTGGATATATTATATGAACGACTAATTCAACAAATTTTATTTTAATTTATGAGGCTTACTCCTTACTAAAAAAACGCGTCCCGAACGCCCGAGCATACGCCCTGAATTGCGAGACGTACGCCTCTTGAGACTTTCGCCCCACACCATCGCCCCGAGGCATTTTTGGTACGCCTCACCCCTGCACTCGCCCCAGAAACGCCTTTTAAAACAGAAATAACAAGTAAACCCCACAAACTAGTCATCCCCTTGCTAAATTAGGAGAAAATGTGAAGTGAAATGCACAAATTCATCTATATTTTCTTTGCACTGACACAATTAATTAGACGTTTTAGCAAACATGACATGCAGTACAACTGTAAACAAGCTAAGATGAGGGTGAATGCAACCGGAGATATTTAAACTTCTTTTTGATAAACTAAAATTGGAGACAACCGCAAACAAGAAACGATAGGAAAAGGGTGAGTTAATATTTGCTACAATTGATATTTAGGGAGAAAGGGAAGAAGAAAAACCAACCAATAAATCATAAACAAGTTTCAACTTAATCCAAATGTGAAGAGTGGAAGGAGCTTCCTCTATGTCTCAAGCTGCCCTGTAGGTTTAAGGATCAATTGATTTCATTTTCTAATCAACCAGAACAAAGAAATTAACAGGCCATAGATTGGACATAAGAATTCTAAGATCTTAAAGCCTACTTCATATTTCAATCATTCAACTTCCTCTTTTTTACCACCCAATGCAAAACCCTTCTTATCCAACAAAGAACCACAAAAACGAATATCCCCCTCTAAACCCAACAGTACTCGCTCCTTTTTTTTCAATTATAGTTTCATGTTTGAGCACATATTAGAAATTTCCCAAATGCTAAAATGGATAATACATCTCGTACAACTCTTCCTACATGAGCACTACTTAAAGCCTCATATCTGATCAACACTACTAAGACACCATATTAATAAACTACTACTATAAGAATAATCGTATTTAGTAAAATCCACCAAAATAATTACAAAGAAAAACTACTCCTAATATTAATATCGATTTGACCGAGGAAAACATTGCAGCAAAATCATCATATCTGGATAAGGTTAAGTCTTAGTTCAACTCATCAAAATGAATCTGTGTCAAATAGAGCACCAAAATAAAACCTGCTACAAGATCACTTATATTCAAGATACAATTACCTCAGATCTGTTGAACTTGAACACCAGAAAATGTACATACTATAGCACGAGAATATCATTAAACAAAATTTTCACAAAGTTATCATTCAGAAATAGTATGCTATACCATGTGAAAACATCAAATGGAATGTCTAAAAAGGAACAAAACAGATGATGAAACTAAAAGCAGCCAAAAGCATTCAAAATATATGTTAATTTGTATCAATAAGCGATTTAACAGTCAACATCTCAAATGTATTTCAAAGCAGTAAATCCCAAGGTTCAAATACTCCATCCATTGACTAATCGAAAACAGTAACTTAAACAAACAAAAACTCAAAAGGCGCAACTAATAAAACCAAACCTAAGCGGTAAGCACAACAGCACCACCAGCTTCCTTAATCTTCTTCTCAGCATTCTTCGAAACCAACTTAGCTTTCACAACAACAGGCTGTCCCGTAGGCAAAACACCTTTACCCAAAACCTTAAAGTAGCCAAACTGAGTAACATCAATTAAAGGAGCAGCACCATTATTGGCTTTAGCCTTGTCCTTGACTTCTTGTGGAAGAAGTGACCAAAGCTTGTCGATGTTAACAGTTGGACAGTGGAACTTGTTACGGAGTTTGTGGAAATAACGCATACCGACTTTACCGAAGTAACCAGGATGGTACTTGTCGAAAAGGATACGATGATGGTGCATACCTCCGGCGTTACCTCGTCCACCTGGATGCTTCCTGTGCTTTCCGACACGACCGTGTCCGGCGCTCACGTGGCCACGCTTCTTCCTGTTCTTCTTGAATCGGGTTGTCATTTTCTCAAACCTGTGAAATGGGAAAGGGAAGAGCGGCACTGAGAGAATGGCGAGGTTAGGGTTTTGTGGGATTTTATAGATGGAAGATTGTTGGATTGGGCCAGACACTCGTTCAGCCCTTAGGGTTTTTCATAGATATGGGCTTCGGCCTTCATCCAGCAAATGCCTCATTGTCTCTCCTTTTCTTCTCTCATATTTTTTTTAATATAACGATTGGTTACATTCAAGTCCAAACAAATATTTTGCGTCGATATTTACATTATTCAGGCACTAATACCATTAAAAAGAAATATTTTGAATCTTTAAAATCAGTTGGGCCTGATTTTCTATGAAATTGGATACCTTTTTAATTGAAGAATTAACCTAAATAGCGCCTACCCAACCGCTTAAATTAAAAATAGCAAGCGAATGTATAATATATGAATAGTCCATATATGATATGTGCATAACTGTGTACAATCAATGCATAACCTATATATACCGGCTATAAAGAATAAATAGTAAATCCGATTGGTTGTTTGCGTAAAGATCCATGATGCAAAATCTTTATGTAAAAGAATAAAGTAAAAGTACTATCAACTTAGAAATTTTTCTTTTCATACTGCAAAAAATTTACTTTCTAAAAGAACCATGAAAAAAAACTCATTGGAATTTAGAGAAGCAAAACATAGTTATTTCTTCTGGACCAAGGGAGTGGAAAATGAGTCCATCTAATGACCCCAAAAAATTAATAGTAGTGCCTATATTTAGTTGTACATTGTTCCAACGCTCACGTGACAGCCCTTCGTTGGAAAATTAAAAGTATTGGAATTTTACCTCTCAAAATGAATTTATAAGGTGTTAAAATATTGAATCTTACATTGAAATATCAGTCTACTACAAAGTTCAGTTGCATATCACAATTTCTAATACATGGCACAAGTTTCTACATGTTGAAATAATGTTTACATTTTTGCTTCCAACATTTCAGAAGAACTTGCCCGAAAAGCATATGCATTCAAGGAAATTCCTTTCAGAATATCTTGCAATGGAGGGAGGATTACAAGTCTCTTTTAGCTGCTGCACTTTGCCATTCTTCCCTTTCCCTTGAGCATTAACTACTTTAACCTCACAGAATTCAGGGGCATTCTTTTTAACGTATTCTCCTTTACCTTGTCCTGAAATGGATTGGCCAATTTCATCTTTTCGCGTAAAAATGATCCTAGTTAGTAGTTGTTTACCCTAAAAGCAGATAACAATTGAATTTATATGTGGTTTTAAGGACATATGATTTTACTTGGCATAAACTGAGAAAATATGCAAACCGATATTGAAATTGACTGTAAAGAAAAATAAAAGCAAACCAAATGAGATATGTAGCTTGGGCCGTCGAACCAAATGAAACAACAAAGGAAATAAAAGCGAAGTAATAGAGTATTGAGAACCTTGAGAAATGAGTATTATATTACTTTTTTACTGTCTGATGTGTGTTTTACAAATGATCACACCTCCTTTATATAGTAGGGGAGTCCTACTCTTGATACAATTCTAAATATAGTAAGGACTCTCATGATGGGCTTATTAATCGGCCTCTTCTTGATACGTGCCGTGATTTCCGCCGAGATTCTCCAACTAATTGCGGCTGTAACGACTTTTTATTTTTTGGCTCGATCTTGATCCTGGCTGATCTCGATCTTGGCCGATCTCGATCTTGATCGGTCTCTGGGTCTTCGAGCTCGATCTTGACCGACCTCTATCTTGATGGGTTTCTGGGTCTCGAGCTTGACAACATATTCTTCGTATCATGGCTCGATATTACAATGATGAACCTTGAACCATCATGTTCCAATCTCGATTAATCACACGAAGGGCAAAACTCGGTTTTGACTGTATGCATATAGTCCCCTCATTTCTCGAAAAGAAGATGATGAGAAACGATATGAGTTTCCGGTCTTCAACTTGATGGATGATGATGTCAGTGTCGCGCCCCGTTTTTCACGCGAAAGCGGGTTTCGACATGTGACAACTCTTTAAAATGAGGTATTAAAAGAGGAGAGTCGCCACCTAACAGTTTAAGGTGTGTTAGGGAACCTATTATGCAAATGACTTTGTTTGACTAGTCAACGTCACTAAAGATCGGGTAAGGGCTCAAGTTACCTTAATGAGAAGGTGTTAGGTACTCCTCGAGGTCCACAATTATGGGTTTCGGCTAAACTTAAGATTATGTGGATTATGATTAAGCTAGGTGATCAAATAAACAAAGGAGTTCAGAAGTCACAGAACTTTATTACAACATGATTGACACATATCTTAGTGCGAATATAGGGATACAACTGTTTTGATCTAATAACGACATACAAAGAGGAGGGGGGTCCTAAGTTTTTTAGCCTAAAGGATCACCTCGTGCAACATAAATAATGCTTCGTAACTCCCTCAAGATGGGGTGTTACTCATATTATTCAGCGGGCACAGACTATCATCTCCTGCTACTCGATTACTATGTTAAAGTTATTACCTAAAAGCGTTCTAATTCAATTATAGGTCATACCATATGCGTGCACTACCCGTCCCGTACCTATGGCCCAGGAGGTATTGGATCTTTACTTTGGATGGTTCTAGACCTTATTTAGGCGGCTCAGAAATGTCAAAACTAGGCGACATACAAAATACATTGGACTTCACATATAGGCAGTCAAGGCTCAAGTTTGCCTCCACACTTAAGCAATAAATGCACACAAACACATATGCCGATCAGGAATCTACAGAATCCTATAGACATGCTTTCTAGGCAATCAAAGTATGCAAGTGATTTCAGATGCTGGATATAGCTTATAGACAGAATCATGCGGGTATCATAAGCTAATTGTTGAGAGCTTTAAGTTACCAATCCTATATGTGCATTGCCTAAGTGATTTACGCAGTTGGGTATAACAGAATCTGCTAGGGAAAGAGTCCCAGAATTATTCATACGACGTGTATGAGGCAGTGTTTGAATGGTCTAGCATTAACCAATTATAGCGAGCAATTATTTCCTATAGGCAGGATCTCTAACGCATAGTACTTTAGAGCTTATTTTATTTATACTTAGTCCTATGAACAAGATTTCTAGTGAACAATGTGATATAATAGCAAATGAAATGATCAAAATCCTGTAGGCATGATTTCTAGTGAATAACTGAAGTGAATTGAAAGAAAATTCATTTTTGTTCCTATAGGCAGGTTTCTAATGCGGTTGAAAGCAGTCATGCAAATTGAAAGGGTGGTCACTTCCTATAGGCATACTATCTATAAACATATAGCAGTAGACATAGCATTTGAACTCATGTTTAATGGTAAACATGTAGTGCGTGTGTGCTTTTCCTAACGTCATGATCTCTACAGTGCTCATGTAATTGAACAACACATATAGCGATCACATTATCAAGTCCTATAGGCATGTCATCTACCCATCGCATGTAAATATTAAAATCTACCCCCATTCCCTTTTACTAACAACCCCAATTGTTTATACAAATATTAATACAGGCCCAACAATGAGTAAAAATATTACATAACAGTGAACAGGCCCACAGTAGGCTCAAATAAAATAACTAAATACCCAGCCTTACTGGGCCTTCAACAAAGAGCCACGTTCAACACACGATCATGGATTCATAGAAGAGCCCATACCCATTCAAATGAGCTACAATGCCAAGTATTGCACCACTTAGAACAACCAATATAGACATGCAGTACATGACAGGGAAATAGAGTATTAGGGATAGTTTTGGAGGTTGAGAGAATAACAAGGACCAAGCCCTAGTGTGTCAGAGTTCACAAGGGCCTCAATTGGATGCCGAGCAGTGCTCACACTAGGGAGGCCAATAATAGAACCTAGGTAGCCTTGGCTTTCAGCCAGCTAAGAATGAAGAGTTCAGAATAACATAAGTTGCCAGTGAGAAAAATTAATAGAAGTTAGGAGATACATTCATATCCTAAAGTGGACATCGACAAATTGAGCATATAGAGTAATTAATCAAATAGTCCAGTAGGTTCAGCAGGACAGCAAAGCACCACATAGATAGCCTCATATTGAAAGAAATTGGGGAAGAAATAGGTTTGCAAGATATACATTATCATTCATGACATTAAACCAATTGGGACCTAAGAGGTTCGGATTAAGCTAAGCATGCATCCTAGCATCATAAGACAAACATGTTAGTTCTCATCAGGAGGCAAGATTGCACTGAAACATGATAGGGAGCACACATTATGACAGTCCAAACAATCACTGAAGGAACATGGGATTAAGACATACTGGGGACATATTAGCGGGGAAGAAAGATCACAGCTGAGGGAAAAGGTCTTATAACATTAAAACACATTATGTATGCAAGACAAGCATCATAGAGATTCAGTACAGAGTGGAGAGTAAGCTCATGTTAAATAGCACATGTAGTTATTCTAGCATCGACGTAGTAGACTATTTACCTAAAGAAGGTCCAAATTGTGCTAGGTATAGGTCTTGATGTTATGAAACAAACATGTTAACTTTCATCAGGGAACAAGACAACATTTTGACATGATAGGGGAACACACATTATGACAAGTTCAGTAATCACTGAAGGAACAAGGAATTAAGTGAGCCAAAGACATGCGCGGGGACATATTAGCAGGGAAACAATGTCATAGTTGATAGAAACAATCTTAACACAAATTAGTAACACATTACATATGCAAGATAATCATTGTAGAGATTCAGAACATAGTGAAAATAAACTCACGTCAAATGGCAAACGTAGGCATTCAAGTATTGACGAGTAGACGAATTAACTAGGGAAGGTCTAAGTTATGCCAGGGATTCATCTTAATATCGAAACAGTCCAAACAAGGTAGGGAAAACAAGTTCGGATAATTGTTCTATAATTTAAAGCCATCACTAAAGGGGTATGAGATCAAGTGAGCATGCTGAGTGACACAATAGCAGAGAAACAAGTCATAGTTAACAGTGAAGGTCTTAACACAGGTTATTACAAATATGAGGCATTCATTATAGAGATTCAGGACAAAGCAGGTAAGCATATTAATGAACATTCAGACACCAATACACTAGTTAAACGAGCTTAGGAGGGTTCAGATTATCCAAGTTAGACATAGACAATCTTAGAACTAGCAGCATTAAGAGGAGTTAAATGCTAGAGAGATTTAAAACGAGTGTAAAGCTAATAGAGTTGTGCATAAAAGTAGCCCAGAAACACATTAAGCCATAGATTTCAAAAGCGAGAGCACATGCAAATCAGAGACACATAAAAAATAAAATTGCAAAAGATCAAGCGACTTACCGGTTAAATGGACAACAACAAAGAACAAAAATTCCATAAGAACCTAGAATCTCAATGCGTCAAAGTTCCCAAGAGCTTCAGAAGAACTCCGGGCAATGCTCGCACCAAGAGAAAGTTCGAATAACGGAATCTTAGTGGTCTTGTTTTTTAGCCGGCCAAAATGAAGTACAAAACAAAAGAATGAAGGAATCACAAAACAAAGCTCCAATTTTAGTGAAAGTATCGATTTTCAAGTCCGCTTCAAAGGGGGATGGGGAGGGGTTTATATAGTGATAGAAATCGAACCAGTAAATAAGGAAAACTGAAAAATCAAAAATAAATAAGGAAGTATTAACATGCAGAATCAATAAAAATCGGATTAGGAAAAGAATAGGTAAACCCTAATTGACAGAAATCAAAGATTGGCCAAAAATCTTGGCTAATCGGACCCATATAGCCATGGTCATGATGTATGTGGACTAAATACTGTCCAGATTCAAGCGATTGAAGTTGTATGGTCGGATTCTGAAAGATAGCACTTGCCATATTTAGGAAAGTACTAGGTGATACCATAGTTTTGTAGAAAATAACGAGATAACACACAAAAGATAAGGAAATCATGGAGGGAATCCATGGCTGAGACGGATTTGGAGAGGTTTGAGGGCGGCTAGGGTATCTGTGGAGAGAGGAGAAGGTTCGAGAGGATTTGGGGGCGGCGGATGGGCAAAAATGGGTCTTTAGGGTTTAGAGTGAGGGGTAATATAAAACGGGTAGGTTAATTATGGGTCGTTGATCATTTGAGATCAACGACCAGGATCACAATGGGAATGGGGCTGGTTATTTGAGACGGGTACCGACCGGATTCTAGACTAAGGGTCATTTGGCTTTGGGCTGGGATGGACTGGGCTAAGGTTGGGGTAGTTTTGGGCCACTAATGTGGTCCAAAATTGGGTTAGAATGGGCTATTATTTAAATATCCAAAATTTTATCAAAATAATTTATAAAAAATGCTTAATAAATAAATAAAAATATTATTTATGCATTGAAATACTTAAAATAATAACTTAGTATTATAAAAAATATAAATATGCTATTTTGACACAACTAATATAAAATAAATAGCAATTGTGTATGAATATAGGTCATTATTGCAAAATTAGATAAATAGCTTAAAATGCTAATATAATTATATGGAATAAAATAAAATATTTGAAGCATATATTATAGGTGAAAAATAATAATTTTAGATAACTAAGTCGTCAAAAAATAATTTAAAGGGATAATTACTAGATATTTATATAATTTAAATGCAAGAAAATTAATTTAAGAGCTCTAAAAATATGAAAAATTATGGGAAATGCTTGTATAGATTTGTAAACTAAATAATGATGCATAAAATGCTATTTTGAAGGCATGTATATATTGTAGAAAATATGAGGGCAAAATTGGGTATCAACAACTGCCCCTCTTTACCCAGGAATGATGAAAGAGTTGTCGGGTAAAGAATATGATGACCAATTTTGGCCGAATTGAGTGAGGGATGGTGTGATTTGATAAATGGGGTCGAACCCTAGTTCCTGAGTTGCCTACATATCCCTGGTATTACGGGAATCAGGCCGTGTGTAGTTCTGGATCCAACGGTGAACTGAACCGATGGAATTGTCATAGGAATGGTCGTATGCTTCGGAAATGGTTCTTTTGGGTAGGACAATATCAGATGAATTTGCGCGAAATCATGAATGTGACTCTGAAATGTTATGGATGTATCTCAAAACGAGTATCTAAACGGTTATCAAGTAAAAGTGGGTAACTGATGGTGGTTGGTTGCGTTTGAAATAATTGCAGGATGTGAACGTTGAACGAAAATCGGAGCAAAGATTGCTCCCGTTAGGAGAGCGGTTACTTCCTGGATTACCTGCAAAACTTAAAACACGATGCACGCAAGTATATATGGATTATTGCGAGAATTTAAACATGACGCAAATTCCCTTTGGACCATGAAAGTTATCTTTGGACGGTGAGGATGATCTCCTTAGACCATGACGTCCTAGGCCATGAATCATGTGATAAGGGATTCGCAGGCCATGAAATGATGTCCACGGGCCATGAAAATGGTGCCTATGAACCATGACGCCTTTGAATAATGATGTGCAATACTAAGAGATCCTCAGGCCATGGAATGGTGTCTTCCGGCTATGAGGATGATGCCTTTAGACTATGATGCCTTTGGACAAAATGGCGTTATTTCAGCGTATGAAGTGCAAAGATGTGACGCTTGTTCACATGCGAAGATGAGACAAGACAAGGCTTAGTCTTGTGTAAGATGAGGGTAGTGCTTAGCCCTAGGTGAACAGAGGATAGTGCTAGGTCTTAGGTGGCGTAGTGGGGATAGTATTTAATCCTGAGAAAAAGGCAATGCTTAGCCGTATGCAAGAGGGGGAGGTAGGGCTTAGCCTCATGCGGAATAGGAGACAGTGCTTAGTCTCATGCAAGTAAGGGAAGTGGTGCTTAGCTTCATGCAAAATAGGATACAATGCTTAGTCTCATGCAAAGAAGGCAGTGCTTAGCCTTGTGCAGTTAAGGAGGCAATGCTTAGCCTCTTGCAAATAGGAGACGATGCTTAGTCTCATGCAAAGAAAGGAGACAATGCTTAGTCTCATACAAAGAAAGGAGACAATGCTTAGTCTCATGCAAATAAAGGAGACAATACTTAGTCTCATGCAAGGAAAGGCAGTGCTTAGCCTTATGCAATTAGGGAGGCAGGGCTTAGCCTCATGCAAAATAGGAGATAATGCTTAGTCTCGATGTAAGGAAAGGCAGTGTTTAGCCTTATGCAGTTAAGGAGGCAATGCTTAGCCTTATGCAGTTAAGGAGGCAATGCTTAGCCTCATACAATAGGAGACAATGCTTAGTCTCATGCAAAGAAAGGAGACAATACTTAGTCTCATGCAAGGAAAGGCAGTGCTTAGCCTTATGCAATTAGGGAGGCAGGGCTTAGCCTCATGCAAAATAGGAGACAATACTTACTCTCGATGTAAGGAAAGGCAGCGCTTAGCCTTATGCAATTAATGAGGCAATGCTTAGCCTCATACAAATAGGAGACAATGCTTAGTCTCATGCAAATAGGAGATAATGCTTAGTCTCATGCAAAGAAATGAGACAATGCTTAGTCTCATGCAAAGAAAGGAGACAATGCTTAATCTCATGCAAGGAAAGGCGGTGCTTAGCCTTATGCAATTAGGGAGGCAGGGCTTAGCCTCATGCAAAATAGGAGACAATGCTTAGTCTCGATGTAAGGAAAGGCAGTGCTTACCCTTATGCAATTAAGGAGGCAAGGCTTAGCCTTATACAAATACGAGACAATGCTTAGTCTCATGCAAAGAAAGGAGACAATGCTTAGTCTTATGCAATTAGGGAGGCATGACTTAACCTTATGCAAAGAAAACGATGAGTGATAGTAGAGTGTTTCTTAACTAGAGATGTTTGGGATAGATAATCTGCTATCTTGAAGGTAGTGACATGACGTGTCTGCAGATATTATTGTCTTACTGTGCCTGCATCCAAAGAAAAATTGTGAGTTTCGTAGGGGAAGGTTGATTCGCGCTTTTGTCTTTTGCTTTGCATGTGCTCCTTTCTTAAGATCCTGTTTGAGTCACCATGGGAAATATCTGGCTATTTATAGAAATAAAGTTTTTCAAAAGAAATGCGTGCATTTGATGAATGTAGTTATTTAAAATATAGTAGTATGCAATATCGACTAAGTTAGATGAACCAATGACTGTGAAATATTTTAGAGACATTGCAGCTTCCTTGCTCTAGAATTTTAAGGGTCCTCCTCAAAATTTTGCCCCTGTTTAAACGCAATTCTTTGATTGTTCTATGTATGACGAAGTTGGCTGGACTTGCTTTAGAATTTTGAGGGTCCTCCTCAAAATTCTGTCCCAGTTTCTGACCATAGCAAAAATGAAGATTTTATCGAGATGTGACCGAACCCACAGGGCTGCCTACGTATCCTCTCTTATACGGGAATCAGGTCAAGCGTAGTTCTGTTACATCATATGAAGAAATATAAACAATCTAAACATAGTATCTCTTGACTGCGTCTTAGTTGATAGGTTTTGGCCAAACTTCTTCGTCCATCTCTGCGAGTATGAGCGCTCCTCCTGTTAGTACTCTATGAACCATGTAGGGCCCTTACCAATTGGGTGAAAATTTCCCTTTGGCTTCATCTTGATGCGGGAAGATCCGCTTCACCACCAGCTGCCCCGGTGTGAATTATCTAGGCCTGACCCTTTTGTTGAAAGCTCTGGACATTCTGTTATGGTAAAGTTGATCGTGATATACTGCGTTCTTTCTTTTTCCGTCAATGAGAGCCAGTTGCTCATAACAACTTTGAATCCATTCTGTATCACTGAGTTCATCCTCTTGTATGATTCTCAAAGAAGGAATTTCTACTTCGGCGGGAATGACGGCTTCAGTGCCATAGACTAGCAAATAAGGAGTTGCCCCGATTGATGTGCGAACCGTGGTACGATATCCAAGTAGGGCAAATGGTAACTTCTCGTGCCATTATTTGTGATTATCTACCATCTTCCTTAATATCTTATTGATGTTCTTATTGGCGCCTTCCACAACTCCATTCATTTATGGCCTGTATGCTGTGGAATTCTTATGCTTGATCTTGAAGGTTTCACACATGGATTTCATCAAATCACTATTAAGGTTGGCGGCATTTTTGGTGATGATTTATTCTGGTGCCCCGAATCGACAGACAATACGATCCCTAACGAAATCTGCAATGACCCTTTTAGTTACAGCCTTGTAAGATGCGGCTTCAACCCATTTTGTGAAATAATCTATGGCCACTAGAATGAACTTGTGCCCATTTGAAGCGGCGGGTTCGATTGGACCGATGATATCCACCCCCCAAGCGGAGAAAGGCTAAGGTGCACTTATTGCATTGAGTTCATTGGGTGGCACTCGTATCATATTTGCATGTACTTAGCCTTGATGATACTTTTGGACATACCTGATGCAGTCTGTTTCCATAGTCATCTAAAAATATCCTGCTCTTAATATCTTCTTAGCTAAAACAAAGCCATTCATGTGTGGTCAGCAAGTTCTGGCATGTATCTCTTCGAGCAATTTGGATGCTTCCTTGGCGTCGACACACCATAATAATCCTAGATCTGGAGTCCTTCTGTATAGAATTCCTCCACTTTGGAAGAAATGGTTGGACAATCTTCGGAGTGTGCATTTCTGAGTATGATTTGCGTGCTCCGGGTACTCTCCTTTTGCCAAGTATTCTTTGATGTCATGAAACCACGGATTCCTATCAGTTTCTCCTTCAACATGAGCACAATAAGTTGGCTGATTATGGATCCCTACTGGAATAGGATCGATGAAATTCTTGTCTGGGTGTTGTATCATGGAAGATAGAGTGGCCAATACATCTGTGAACTCATTCTAGATTCTCGGAACATGTTTGAACTCTATTTTTGTGAACCTCTTCATCAACTCTTGTACGTAGTACAAATATGGCAATATTTTGGTATTTTTTGTAGCCCATTCTCCTAGAACCTGATGTACCAAAAGGTCTGAATCTCCAATTACCAGCAATTCCTGAACGTTCATATCAATGGCCAACTTGAGCCCCAAGATGCAAGCCTCGTATTCTGCCATATTATTGGTACATGGAAATCTAAGTTTTGCGGATACCGAATAGTGTTGACCCATCGTTGATACTAAAACTGCTCCAATACCTACTCATTTGATGTTTGCAGCTCCATCGAAAAATATTCTCCAACCGTCATAGGTTTCGGTGATATCTTCTTCTATAAATCATACCTCTTCATCGGGAAAATACATTTTCAGTGGTTCATATTCTCCACCCACAAGATTTTCTGCCAAGTGATCTGCCAATGCATGTCCCTTGACCGCTTTCTGAGTTACATAGATGATGTCGAACCCACTAAGTAGTATCTGCCATTTTGGCAACTTTCCTGTAGGCATGGGTTTCTGGAAGATGTATTTTAACGAATCCATTATTGATATGAGATATGTGGTGTAGGCATAGAAGTAGTGCCTCAACTTCTAAGCTATCCACATCAAAGCGCAGCAGGTGCGCTCCAGCAAAGAATATTGTGCTTCGTAGGGTGTGAACTTCTTACTTAGATAGTATATGGCCTGTTCCTTTCTTCCCGTCTCGTCGTGTTGTCCTAAGACACTGCCGAAAGCCCTAGCCAGTATAGATAAATATAGTAGCAGAGGTCTCCCAGGTTCTGGTGGGACTACAACATGTGGTTTGGATAAATATTCCTTGATCTTGTCAAAGGCTTTCTGGCATTCCTTAGTCCAACTTGTTGCAGCGTCTTTCTTTAACATTTTGAAAATCGGTTCACAAATCACAGTTGATTGTGCTATGAAACGACTGATGTAATTGAGATGCCCCAAGAAACTCATCATATTTTTCTTGTTCTTCGGAGGTGGCAAATCTTAAATATCCTTGACCTTTGACGGGTCTAGCTCAATTCCTCGGCGGCTGACGATGAACCCTAACAACTTTCCAGTAGGGACTCCGAAGGCACATTTTACGGGATTTAGTTTCAGGTTGTATCTTCGAAGTTGATCGAAAAATTTCCTCAAATCTGCTATATGATTTGTGCTTCTCTTGGATTTGATGATGACGTCATCCACGTATATCTCTACCTCCTTGTGTATCATGTCATGAAAAATGGTTGTCATGACCCTCATATAGGTGGCTCCAGCATTCTTTAGGCCAAACAGCATCATTTTGTAACACTATACTCCCCATGGCATAATAAACGCTGTCTTTTCGGCATCCTCTTTATCCATCCAGATCTGATGATATCCCACGAAGCAATCCACAAAGGATTGGAGTTCATGCTTGGCACAATTATCAATTAGTATGTGTATATTGGGCAAAGGGAAATCATCTTTGAGACTTGCTCTATTTAAATCCCGATAGTCGACACACACTCTGACCTTCCCATCTTTCTTTGGAACTGACACAATGTTAGCCAACCAGGTCGGATATTCAACTACTCTGAGAACCTTAGCTTTGATCTGCTTGGTGACTTCCTCTTTTATTTTCAGGCTCATATCTGGCTTGAACTTTCTGAGCTTTTGCTTTACAGGCGGACACATATGGTTGGTAGGTAGTTTATGAGACACTATGGACGTGCTCAAATCGGTCATATCATCATAGGACCATGCAAAAATATCCTCATACTCCTTTAAGGACCGAACGTACCCTTTCTTCTCTGACGGTGATAGGTAAATGCTTACACGTGTTTCCTTGACTGTTTCGGAGTCTCCCAAATTAACTGTTTCGGTCTCATCCAAATTGGACTTAAGCTTGTTTTCAAAGTTTTCCACTTCTCTGACAATTTCCTCGGGTATTATATCCTCTTCCAGATCCTCTAAATCATTATCCTTATGTTACGTTGTCTCATTACTGTCACGCCCCGAACCTAGGAGCGAGACAAGCACCCCGTGCCTCACCTAACCTGGCGTACCAAATTGCGACTAAGGGACTCTGATCACATAATGTCATACTTTGGCCATGGGGCCACCTTGCAAGACAATTTGCGAAGCAAAATATAAAACTGAATGGAAACTAACACTAACTAAATATCAATATAAAGCTAGGCCGACAAGGCCGTCATAGCTACTACAGCTGACAAACCACCAATTTATACAAACCCAACATACTGCACTAACCAACAGGATATGCCTACAAGCCTCTACTGATAGATGTACTGTGATCGGAACAGGGCCCCGACCTACCCATAACATATATACAGATATACATAAGATGTACACAAAACTCTAGTCCTGGCAACTCCGAAAGACGTGGAGCTTACCGATCAGGCGGAACTCGGAAAACACCTACTGAGGAGGTCTACCCGTCTGTCTGTCTGAACCTGCACGCATAAAATGCAGCGCCCCCAAAAAGGGACGTCAGTACGAAATAATGTACCGAGTATGTAAGGCAATAAAATAACTGAAATCTGAAACTGAACTGATAATATGATAACTGAAATTAACTGGGAGTCAAAGATGATCTGGAGATATACTTACCTGCTGATACTGACTCAACTCCTTCAATATAGTAAGTAAAATAATTGTACGGCCTTATAAGGCTCGGTATATATATAACTGCTCTGCCATAGTAGGCTCGCTTATAGGCGCTCGGCCATACTAGGCTATGTATCTCGACCATGCTGGGCTCGCTCATAGGCGCTCGGCCACAGTAGGCTCGGTATATAACTTTCCATCTGATCAGAGGTTGCCCAATAGGGGCCTGCCCATTGATTATAGCTCGATGGTAATGAAAATACTGTAATACTGTATATATAGGCTTGCTGCTCTCTTGACTGGAAGAAGACAATACTAAAATTGAATATAGAGTCTCGATAAGGAATACTATTGTAACTTATGAGACTAGAATAGTGTGAATAAATTCATGAATATGAACTTCTCTTTTGTCTCATTACTAACACATGTAGCTACGAGATCATGCCAAAATGAAGGAAGGCTTAGCCTTAACATACCTTATCACAATCTTTTCAATCACCAAGTTGAACTCACCTCTTCGCACCTTAATCTACAAGAATGATAATAATACTATCGTTAAGTTACGAAAGGTACAACTATCGCACAACGAACGACAAACCTATTTTGTATTAAAACGGGCAGCATCTCCCCTATAATATGCCCTTCCTCCAACTTCAAGATAACACCAACAATACAAGGACAGAACAATAACAACATATATACATCATTTTCCAGCCCTATATACACCATCAAATACTACAAAACAGCCCAACACACCCCAATCTCTTCGTACACAAAACGACCACCGTAGTAGTGTCAAACGACCCAAAAATGTTATGACGAACGACCAGCCAACCACCCTACATTTATATGGTGTTTATAAACCCCCTTCCTCCTCCAAAACTCCACAAAATAGTAATAAAACACGCAGCCCAACAGCAACACAAAACAGTCCACAAAACAGTCCGCTACAAGTGAATAACTCGAACTCACGGCTTCCGATCACCATCCCGTGAGTTCTTACAAGTATAGAACGACTTACCATGAATTTACAGAAGAAAAAATGGATGAAAGAGAGCAGTAAACTCACCTTATTTGTTGGATAACTCAGCTCCTATCTTGGTTCTTCAAACTCTAAGTTTTACCTCCAATTGGAACTTGAAAGGGAGAGAAAATCAATTAGGGTTTGTGGAAAATTTTTGGGAGGATTCTTTGCAGAGCTTATGTCTGGTTATTATGCTCTATTTTAAGTCTAATATATGAAGAAAATAGGCCCTTAAAAGGCCTCTTTGGACGACCCGAAATGGCCCATTTTTGGGCTTTCATTTAAGCAAGTAGGTGACACACCTACTTGTCACCTAGCAGCTTGCGCAGTATCGCAAAAATGCACATACCTCTCTACTCCGATGTCGTATTGACAAATGGTTTAATGCGTTGGAAAATAGACTCATAGATCTTTAATTTGATGGGTGGAACACACCATAACTCTAAGTATATTGGGAGAAAATTGCAGTTACATTTGACCCAAAGTTTCAGTAAAACTTATGAATGTAACTTGTGATGACTTTCATCGACTTTTGTTCCACAACTCGCTTGACTTAAAAACATAACACACGGATGTAATACGACTAATATAAATCATAACATAATCTCTTTATCATGTTAATCACCCTAGTCTCACCCCAAAGGTACATGTTATAACATTCCCAACTTGTCGACTTTCGATGAAACATTGTTTTATTTAATTGCTTTAGCTTCTGAACTGTCCAACCCTCTTTGTACTTGTTGTTCATGATCTTCAATATTTGTAACCTCAGAGGTAACATGATTAACTTACTTTATATACTTTTAAATATTATCTCATTTTTTGTCCTACATTAGTTTGCTTACGACGCATTTTTACGTACGAAAATATAGGGTGTAACAATTACATGTCGCAGTCGTAAGTTCATCGAGATAGGTAATAATAATGCTGTATAGAAAAAATGTAAAGAATAATAATAAATACTAAAATAACAATGCATTAGATAAATCTTGAAAACGTCAAACAAGTACGGCTCGATGACTCGAGCAATTATTTCAAAATAAAATATGCTTAAAACAAAATACTGAAAATGTCTTAGATGCTCATAAAATTACTTTCAAAATAAATGGTGCTAATTTCCAGGCTACCCAGGAACTCGATGGGCCCTTGATGGCGCAACAGTCCAGTTCTTGAGAATAGCTCCCTTCTTCACGGTCTGAATAATAATGCCTTCCTCCTCCTCCTCCTCAACTATCGCACTGCAATCCATGTCTTCATCATCCAGAAACAGATTCCTTATGCCAACTAGAACTTCATCTTCTTCGGACTCCCACATCATGTCAGTTTGATGAAATAACTTGCTCAAATGTGGTACTGGTCGATCTAGAGGGTAATAAGGACCACACCATGGTGGAGACCAATTCTGATACTCATGCCAGGTGTATTCATACCCAAGCCCAAAAGTTGTGTCGTGACGCTTTAGTTGTATCGGTTCGGTGATCCCTTGGAGATTTTTACCGAGACCCTTGCCAGGCTCATACCCTGTCCATGCCAATATGCCTTCTATCTTACTGCTCCACCATTTGTCCTTTTCAATTGCGTTGACGCACTTGATGCGATGGTATGTTTCTCCACCCAATTTCCTTCTATTCTCGATGACCGGAACAGTTTGACTGGTGTAAATGGGATTACTTCCGTCCCTATGGACGATCACTTCCTGATGGTTCCACTCAAACTTCACGACCTGATGTAGAGTAGAAGCTACGGCCCCAGCGGCATGTATCCTAGGTCATCCCAACAATAGGTTGTAGGTAGCAGATATGTCCAACACTTGAAAGTCAGCATCAAACCAGGTTGGGCCCATCTGTAGGCTGAGGTTGGTCTCCCCAATTGTGGCCTTTTGAGACCCATCAAATGCTTTCACATTCATACTCGTGCAGGCCTTTACCCAATCTTTTTAGAGTAGTTAGTGGACATATATTGAGACTCGAACCCCCATCTATCAGGACTCTGGCAATGAACTTGTCCTCAAACTGCACTATGATATGTAGTGCCCTGTTGTGACTTAGTCCTTCTGGTGGCAGCTCTTCTTCATGAAAAGTGATCTTGTGGCTTTTCAATACTTGCCCTACCATGTTGGCCATCTCTCCATTGGTGATGTTGTTGGGTACATAGGCTTCATTCAACACTTCATCAGGGCATTCCTATGTGCCTCAGAGTTTTGCAGTAGTGATAAAATTGATATTTGAGCAAGGGTTTTGTTCAGATGATCAACCACATAATACTCTCTTGCCTACACCTTTCTCCAAAGATCATCTGGGCCAGTCTCAATGACAGGCGATTTAGAGGCGGTTTCTTTGCTTGTTCCTCCCAAATACTCGGGTGTATAAATCCTACCAGTTCTGGTCATGCCTTGCGCTGCACCTGTTTCTTCCATTTTTGCCTTTCCTTTCCTTCTTGCTTCTGCAACTTAATCCCATGGTATAGAATTAGACTTATAATACGGCGTAAGTGCTACCATCACGGTGAAGGGCGTTGTTACTTCAACCTCAAATAGAGTTGGTGCAGCTACCTCAACTTCAATTGGTGCCTGAGTCTGTACCATGATAGGTGTGAGAGTGACTGGAGATGTTTTAGAATTATCCCCTTCTCGAATGAGTCCAATTGACCCCTCTGAGTCCCATTCTTCATCGATCTCTATCACGTTTACTCCTCCACCCCTGTGATCTGGGAGAGGATTGTTACGAACATTGGGTGCAACCTCTTTTGCCTATATGACTATGGTATCAATTAATGTCTGAATCTTATCCTTCAAAGTATGAAACTCATCAATAGTATGAACTTTCATGCCTAAGTGATAGGCACATGTCTTATTTGGGTTAATCCACTGGGAAGAGTTTTCCATAACAACATCAGGAATGGGAGTGATATAACCGGCAGCTTTTAGTCTCTCGTACAGTTGGTCTATGGGTTCAGCAATTGGGGTGTATTGTCTGGGTGGTCTACGGTCGAAATTTGGTCTAGGTTTTTGGTAGTTTTGGCGGGCTGGTGGCGAGTGGTAGTATGATGGTTGGGTGTTATAAGTATGGTAAGTGGCGGTAGGTTGTTGGTATTTGGGAGGTGAAGGCTGATATGTGGGTGAGAGTGTTTGGTATGTAAGAGGAGATTTTTGACCTTGGGCTACCATCACCACACCTACTTCTTTCTTCTTGGAGATACCTCCTGACTGTAAGTCTTTATTTGTGGCTTGGAGTGCTTCAAAATTTGTCACCATTCCGCTTTTGATCCCTTCTTCTATTCTTTCTCTGAATTTGATGATGTCAGAAAATTTATTGTTTTCAATAACCATAAGTCTTTCGTAGTATTGTGGATCCTGAGCTCTGATGAAGAACTTATTCATCGGTTCTTCTTCTAGTGCTGGCCTTACTTTGCAGCTTTAGACCTCCACCAAGTAGCATACTCGCGGAAAGGTTCCGTTGGATTCTTCTTGAGATTCTGAATGTAGAAAATGTCTAGTGCATTTTCTGTGTTAAACCTGAACTGATCCATGAAATTTGATGCCATGCTCACCCAATTAACCCATTTCTTTGGGTTCTGACTGATGTACCAAGACAGGGCGTCTCCAATGAGGCTTCTCATGAACAGCTTCATGTGGATTCTTTCATCCTTGCCAACCCCTACAAGCTTTTCACAATACGTTCTCAAATACACATTCGGATCACCAGTCCCGTCGAATATTTCAAACTTAGGAGGTTCGTAACCCTATGGCAGTTCTACATCTGGTTGAATACATAAATCTTCATAATTCAAACCCTCAATGCCTTTGCCCCCTTCGACAATTTGAACTCTGCCAGTAAGTTTCTTGAGCTCCTCTGCCATGTTCTTGATGAGCAGGTCCTTCTCGACAGATTCGGGTATGTATAGGGTATGTTGTTGGGTGTGGGGTAAGGTTTCCACATATATGGGATTGCTTTGGTGGACTCCGGGAATCTGGGCGTAATGGTGGCCATTGGTTGAGTTTTGAGGGTCAGGAGTAGGTTGTGGTGCATTCTGAGGGGCGTGGTATATGTTTGTTTTATGTGTTTTGGGGAGGTACCGGGTTTTGGGTGTTTGTGTTCTGTTGGTTAAGGTCGGGGACGTTTAGGGTGAGGGAAAGGTTTTCCAAGTTCCGGAACGTCCCCCTTGTAGCTCCAATATTTTCTGTTCCATGCCTAGGACCAATTCATTCTGTGCTGGAGTATTCCGATCGTCCGAGGTTTCAACGTTCTCTGCATTATCCTTTCTAATACCGCTTAAATCGTCCATTTTTTCTTTCTCTTTGCTTCTGCCTTTAGGATCACTTGGTGGAGGAGGAGGTGGAGGACCTCTGGATCTAGTGTGATATGCGGATGATGCCAGTATGCACGAACCAACATTTGGGGAATAGGAATAAACAAAAGAAAAGAAAAATAAAAAAGGTAACCAAGTCAGTACGGGATATTGAAAGGATGTTTGCGATATTGAACATGTGTTGCAGAATCAGTAAATAAATTCGTGTCCTAATTTGGGGGACCTCGTTGTGCCCGAGGTAGGCCTAAGCGACACATAGACTTGGAGAAAAATGATGCCAATAATTGTGTCATTTTATTAATGCGAAAATGAATCAAATCCATACTAAAACAACAATAATAAGAAAATCACTAATGACATTTGCCTTATTACAATCGAAATCTAAAACCAGGCTAAAATGTAGTAAAGAACATCATTTCCTAATCTATTTGGCCCCAGAGTCACCTTCTCCATGCTTGGCCTTCTTGGATCCATCAATCAAGTTCCCCAGGTCACGCATGTCCAGTAGTAGGTAAGGCCTTGCTAGGTGCCCTCCCTCATTGCCTTCCGTATTCTGACAATCAGAGAGCCTCTTCCTCATCTTCCCCTCAAGTTCCATTAACCCTTGCTCCAAATATTCTAATCTTTCTGTTGATTTAGTAGCAATTTCTTTCAATTCCCCGATGGCTTCCATATCCACTTTGTGATGTTCCAAATGTCTAGCTTCAGACTCGAAAACCCTCTTGCGCAACATCCTATACTTGACTTGTGCTTCAGCAACGTCATCTATAACCCTCTTTTTCAGATCAATCCATGGCTTGACATCTCCCACTATATGATCTACCAACCATGATTGGTAGAAGTACACATGGCCAGCGTGGTACCTGTCTGGCTCGATAGTGTCTTTCTCTACAATGACCTTTTGATTCCACATATGATGTGCCTCGAACTTGAACGGAATGATGTTCCCTTTAAAGTCTGCTTTATACTAGACCATGTTGGAAACCCGAGGTATAACCTGCTTTCTTCCCGCTTGCCTCATTACTCTTATAGGAGCATAAGAATAGATTCCTCTTAACCCGATCAACACTAGATGAGTGGTTTCTCTTGACCTGATGATGAACTCGATACTAGGTAACCATTCTAACATCCAATGCACTCTTTCGTCAATCAAATTGCTGAAGAAACACACCCAGCTCACAGCATTTCCAGGTTGCGCGAACCTATCTGGGATAAATGTCATTCTTTTTGGATGATGGTAGGCTATGTAGTCATTCAATGGTCATCGCAGAAGTTCTTGACGATATTCACCTCTCTGGAAATATTCTAATAATTAAACCTGTAGCAACAAATTGCAGCCTTCGAAATGCACATACCCCTTCTTGTATCGATCTAGAGCTCGGTACTTTTCGGCCAAGATCATGGGGATGATAGTGTAAGTTTGTCCTTCAATTCCTTCCATTAAAGTCCTAGCGACCATGGCTAAGCAAGTGTGGATCCTCCCCCTTTCATCGGAAATATCAGCAACCCCAAGAACACAGACAATGAACACAAAAACTCGACGGTGTGTCCAACCTAAAGAAGTAACGGCAAGTTCATCACGGTGAAGGCGATATGACTTGCTATGCCCATAACATTCATAAAGGAATTCAAATGGTATGTATGACTCCTTCAGACAGAGTAATTTATCATTTTTCTTGAAACCCATCATTTTTAAAAAACCGCGGGGAGTGCGATTATTTGGTACTAATAAACCCGAACTATCCCATGGCAGCCTAGCGAAGCCTCCTATTTCCTCTAAGGGAGGGGTCATCTCTACATTACAAAAGCGAAAGACAACTCTTTTATCATCCTAAAACATAGTGGCGGCCTTAATCAATGCGTTATTTGGCCGAATGTCCAATAAGGAAGGTAAATTTTTTAGGACCCTTTTCACATGATTCTGGACACTAGGTGAGAGGTTCTTCCACCAATCAAGCAGCGAAGGTAGGATGTTTTTAACCATGTCGAACCTGGGAACTTCGTGCCTCATTTTGCAAAACAAATAGAGTTAGCCCTTTCCCCATCCGGCTCCGACTATTTACACATTAATGATCAACATATCGACATATTTTCTCCAAGTAATGCACATAACATGATGGTGTCCATTGGGATTATGGAAATCCCATAGCTTTGGACAAGGCTTATCTTAGTGGATTATCACATGGACAACGTTCTAACCCATACTAGATTTGACATGATGCATGCACAATTGATATTGGAGTGAGGTTACTAGAAGGGTCTAGACTGGTACTCTCAAGTGGACAACTTGAGAGGTAAAGGCACGGAACCGTCAACTGCACCACTGATCGACTAGTTTATCGCAAATAAGCCTTTCCAATTTAAAGGATAATTTTTGGAAGAGCATGGACACTCATCAAGTGCCGCTATGGTATTAGTTGGGCACGAGTGGAATATGATGTGGAGCATGCTTTATGCAAATATAATAACACATTCCCAAGTATTTGCATGATAAATATGTAAAAAGCGGTAAATACAGTATTAAGGTAAAACATAAAAGAGAGACAAAGGAAGAAGTTAGTCCGTGGAATATATGCGAGAATATAATAAAGCAAACAATATAGTAGTCTTTAAACAAATGAAGAGCAGTTAGAGCAAAATAAGGGCGAATAGGGAAAGAGATGTGTATGTTGTAACAAATTTAAAAAAAGTAAAGGTGGAGAAGGGAAGGGACATGCATGATATAACAGTTTTAAACAAGTAAAGGTGAACGGGAAAGGGATGTGCGTTTTATAGCAAATCTAACAAATAAAGATGTAAAAGGAATATGCATTTTATAACAAAGAAAACTAATCCACATAATCCAAGTTCATTATGGTAAGAGCCTAAGTATATCCCCAGCAGAGTCGCCATGCTGTCGCGCCCTGTTTTTCTCGTGAAAGCAGATTTCGACATGTGACAACTCTTTTAAAGAAGGTATTAAAAGAGGAGAGTCTCCATCTAACTGTTTAAGGTGTGTTAGGGCACCTACTTTGCAAATGACTCTGTTTGACTAGTCAACGTCACCAAAGATCGTGTAAGGGCTCAAGTTACATCAAAGAGAAGGTGTTAGGCACTTCTCGAGGTCCACAATTGTGGATCCCGGCTGAACTTAAGATTATGTGAATTATGATTAAGCTAGGTGATCAAATAAACAAAGGAGTTCAGAAGTCACAAAACTTTATTAAAACATAATTGACACAGATCTTAGTGCGAATATAGGGATACAACTATTTAGATCTAATAACGACATACAAAGAGGAGGAGGGGTCCTAAGTTTTTTAGCCTAAAGGATCACCCCGTGCAACATAAATAATACTTCGTAACTCTCTCAAGACGGGGTGTTACTTATATTATTTAGCAGGCACAGACTATCATCTCCTGCTACCCGATTACTATGTTAAAGTTGTTACCAAAAAGTATTATAATTCAATTATAGATCGTACCATATGCGTGCACTACCCGTCCCGTACCTATGGCCCAGGAGGTATTGGATTTTTACTTTGGAGGGTTCTAGACCTCACTTAGGCGGCTCAGAAATGTCAAAACTAGGCGACATACAAAATACATTGGACTTCACATATAGGCAGTCAAGGCTCAAGTTTGCCTCCACACTTAAGCAATAAATGTACGCAAACACATATGCCGATCAGGAATCTGCAGAATCCAATAGACTTGCTTTCTAGGCGATCAAAGTATGCAAGTGATTTCAGATGCTGGATATAGCTTATAGACTGAATCATGCGGGTATCATAATCTAATTATTGAGAGTTTTAAGTTACCAATCCTATATGTGCGATGCCTAAGTGATTTACGCAGTTGGGTACAATAGAATCTGCTAGGGAAAGAGTCCCAGAATTATTCATATGACGTGCATGAGGCAGTGTTTGAATGGTCTAGCATTAACCAATTATAGCGAGCAATTATTTCCTATAGGCAGGATCTCTAACGCATAGTGCTTTAGAGCTTATTTTATTTATACTTAGTCCTATGAACAAGATTTCTAGTGAACAATGTGATACAATAGCAAATGAAATGATCAAAATCCTGTAGGCATGATTTCGAGTGAATAACTGAAGTGAATTGAAAGAAAATTCATTTTTGTTCCTATAGGCAGGTTTCTAATATGGTTGAAAGAAGTCATGCAAATTGAAAGAGTGCTCACTTCCTATAGGCATGCTGTCTATAAACACGTAGCAGTAGACATAGCATTTGAACTCATGTTTAATGGTAAACATGCAGTGCGTGTGTGCTTCTCCTAACACCATGATCTTCTACATATCGCATGTAAATATTAAAATCTACCCCCATTCCCTTTTACTAACAACCCTAATTGTTTATACAAATATTATTAAAGGCCCAACAATGAGTAAAAATATTACATAACAGTGAACATGCCCACAGTAGGCTCAAATAAAATAACTAAATACCCAGCCTTATTGGGCCTTCAACAAAGAGCCACGTTCAATACACGATCATGGGTCCATAGAAGAGCCCATACCCATTCAAATGAGCCACAATGCCAAGTGTTGCACCACTTGGAACAACCAATATAGACATGTTGTACATGACAGGGAAATAGAGTATTAGGGATAGTTTTGGAGGTTGAGAGAATGACTAGGACCAAGCCCTAGTGTGTCAAAGTTCGCAAGGGCCTCAATTGGACTCTGAGTAGTGCTCACACTAGGGAGGCCAATAATAGAACCTAGGTAGCCTTGGCTTTCAGCCGGCTAAGAATGAAGAGTTTAGAATAGCATAAGTTACCAGTGAGGAAAATGGATAGAAGTTAGGAGATACATTCATATCCTAAAGTAGACATAGCCAAATTGAGCATATAGAGTAATTAATCAAATAGGCCAGTAGGTTTAGCAGGACAACAAAGCACCATATATATAGCATCATATTGAAAGAAATTGGGGAAAAAATAGGTTTGCAAAATATACATTATCATTCATGACATTAAACCAATTGGGACCTAAGAGGTTCGGATTAAGCTAAGCATGCATCTTAGTATCATAAGACAAATATGTTAATTCTCATCAGGAGGCAAGATTGCATTGAAACATGATATGGAACACACATTATCACAGTCCAAGCAATCACTGAAAGAACAAGGGATTAAGACATACTGGGGGCATATTAGCGGGGAAGCAAGATCACAGCTCAGGGAAAAGGTCTTATAACATTAAAACACATTATGTGTGCAAGGCAAGCATCATAGAGATTCAGTACAGAGTGGAGAGTAAGCTCATGTTAAAGAGCACATGTAGGTATTCTATCATCGACGTAGTAGACTATTTACCTAAAGAAGGTCCAAATTGTGCTAAGTATAGGTCTTGATGTTATGAAACAAACATGTTAACTCTCATCAGGGAACAAGACAACATTTTGACATGATAAGGGAACACACATTGTGACAAGTTCAGTAATCACTGAAGGAATAAGGAATTAAGTGAGACAAAGACATGCGCGGGGACATATTAGCAGGGAAGCAATGCCATAGTTGATAGAAAAAATCTTAACACAAATTAGAACACATTACATATGCAAGATAATCATTGCAGAGATTCAAAACATAGTGAAAATAAACTCACGTCAAATGGAAAACGTAGGCATTCAAGTATTGACCAGTAGACGAATTAACTAGGGAAGTTCTAAGTTATGCTAGGGATTCATCTTAATATCGAAACAATCCAAACAAGGTAGGGAAACCAAGTTCGGATAATTGTTCTATAATTTAAAGCCATCACTAAAGGGGTATGAGATTAATGAGCATGCTGAGTGACACAATAGCAGAGAAACAAGTCATAGTTAACAGTGAAGGTCTTAACACAGGTTATTACAAATATGAGGCATTCATTATAGAGATTCAGGACAAAGCAGGTAAGCATATTAATGAACATTCAGACACCAATACACTAGTTAAACGAGCTTAGGAGGGTTCAGATTATCCAAGTTAGACATAAACACTCTTAGAACTAGCAGTATTAGGAGGAGTTAAATGCTAGAGAGATTTAAAACGAGTGTAAAGCTAACAATGTTGTGCATAAAAGTAGCCCAGAAACCCATTAAGCCATAGATTTCAGAAGCGAGAGCACAAGCAAATGAGATACACATAAAAAATGAAATTGCAAAAGATCAAGAGATTTACCAGTTAAACGGACAACAACAAAGAACAAAAATTCCATAAGAACCCAGAATCTCAATGCGTCAAAGTTCCCAAGAGCTTCAGAAGAACTCCGGGAAATGCTCGCACCAAGAGAAAGTTCCAATAACGGAATCTCAGTGGCCTTGGCTTTCAGACGGCCAAAATGAAGTACATAACAAGAGAATAAGGGAATCACAGAACAAAGCTCTAATTTTAGTGAAAGTATCGATTTTCAAGTCTACTTCAAAGGGGGATGGGGAGGGGTTTATATAGTGACAGAAATCAAACCAGTAAACAAGGAAAACTGTAAAATCAAACATAAATAAGGAAGTATTAACACGCAGAATCAATAAAAATCGGATTAGGGAAAACATAGGTAAACCCTAATTGACAGAAATCAAAGATTGGCCGAAAAGCTTTGCTAATCGGACCCATATAGCCATGGTCATGATGTATGTGGACTAAATACTGTCTAGATTCAAGCGATTGAAGTTGAATGGCCGGGTTTTGAGAGATAGTACTTGCCATGTTTAGGCAAGTACTAGGTGATACCATAGTTTTGTAGAAAATAACGAGATAACACACAAAAGGTAAGGAAATCATGGAGGGAATCCATGGTTGAGACAGATTTGGAGAGGTTTGAGGGGGCGGCTAGGGTTTCTGTGGAGAGAGGAGAAGGTTCAACAGGATTTGGGGGTGGCGGACGGGCGAAAATAGGTCTTTAGAGTTTAGAGTGAGGGGTAATATAAAATGGGTAGGTTAATTATGGGTCGTTGATCATTTGAGATCAACGGCCAAGATCACAAGGGAAACAAGGCGGGTTATTTGAGACAGGTACCGACCTGGTTTGAGCCTAAGGGTCGTTTGGCTTTGGACTGGGATGGACTGGGCTAAGGTTTGGGTAGTTTTGGGCCACTAATGTGGTCCAAAATTGGGTTAGAATGGGCTATTATTTAAATACCCAAAATTTTATCAAAATGATTTATAAACAATGCTTAATAAATAAATGAAAATATTATTTATGCACTGAAATGCTTAAAATAATAACTTAGTATTATAAAAAAAATATAAATATGATATTTTGACGCAACTAATATAAAATAAAGAGCAATTGTGTATGAATATAGGTCATTATTGCAAAATTAGATAAATAGCTTTAAAATGCTAATATAGTTATATGAAATTAAATAAAATTTTTGAAACATATATTATAGGTGTAAAATAATAATTTTAGGTGACTAAGTCATCATAAAATAATTTAAAGGGATAATTACTAGATATTTATATAATTTAAATGCAAGAAAATTAATTTAAGAGCTCTAAAAATATGAAAAATTATGGAAAATGCTTGTATAGATTTGTAAGCTAAATAATGATGCATCAAATGCTATTTTGAAGGCATGTATATATTTTGAAAAATATGAGGGCAAAATTGGGTATCAACAGTCAGCGACGAGACCGATTACGACGTATGTAACAAACGTCCCGTCGGTCCAGTTACCAAGGCATTAAATGCCAGTTAGTCGTTGGTCGGCCACTACCAGTTCTGAACCATCATCGCCAGGCTATAAATATTCACACTTTCATCCCCATCCAAACTTTTCACTTAAAAGCTTTTTCTCTACTCCTGTATCTTCTTCAAAACATCCCTTTGCTTCATACATTTTACATCGCATACAACCCTAATTCTCGTTCCCTTTCTTCATCAATGGTGAAAACCTCCCAAACGGTGCCGCAAAAAGAGGCCGCTTTTTCATCACGACCCACCGGCGGCGAGGATGCGGCAGAGTCACGCCCTGAGGAATTCGTTCCGGTAGGGTGCTCAACTGTCATCGACTTTAAGGTTGAAAAACCTTCTTCGATACCGGGCCAATGTGAGCCGATCTCGAGATACCAGTGTTCAATCACCAAGAAAATTCTCGATAAAGTAAAACAGGAATGCAACTGGGGCGACAAGCACGTGGTAGTCCCATCGCCTGAAGAATCAATTACTACCCACGTGGAAGGGTTCTTAAGTGTTTATACTTAACCTTTCATGTTGGGTTCATTAGACCATGTCATCGTCACCTTTTGTAAGAGATACGACGCGACCCTTGGCCAAATCCACCCTTATTTTTGGAGAATAGTGATTCTTCTCCGATTCATCTCTAGCAAAATCGAGGGGTGTCCTTTCACCCTCGATCATATCATGCACCTTTATAGTCCCCGACTCTATCGAGGAGGGTTAATCAAGCTTGATCACCGAACCACCAAAGCGCCGCTCTCGAGTATAGACGAGACTCGTGATCAGGGCTGCAGAGACCGTACTCTGAGTGTGCTTAGGTAGAACTATCAAATGGTCAATGGGAGGCCCGCAGTCATGGTAAGTTTCATTCTTAGTTTGTTTGTCATTTGTTCTTCTTCGCTTGCTTACCCCCATTTTTTTACTTTGTAGGACTTGTGAAGGATGTTGCCATGAGGCCCTCATCTAGTGATGAAGAGGTCCCTGCCCCGAAGCAGGTTAAAGAGAAGAAGAGAAAAGATGCACCGAGTTCCCCAATCTCGGAAAAGAAAAAATCGGTGAAGAAATCTCGCAAGCCCAAGGAGGGCTCCGATATCATGCCTCCGGATTTGATCCGCCGATTAAGGGATGAGCCCGAGGAAGGAGAAGAGGAAATAGCCTGTGTACGGGCTAACGTTGTGATACAATAATCCTGCGAATCGGCGGAGGTAGATAAGGGAAACCTGGCCATAATTCCTGAACACGGAAAAGTTGAGATTATCTCATCTCAAGCTGAGGTGGTTAAAGGTGAGACCGAGGGAAAGATTCTTCGGGAAACAGAAAATATCTCGAGGGACTAGTTCGGGGTAATCGACATTAGCGGATCCCCTCAGATTTCGGATGCTATGATTCGTGAGGCCAACATATTGGAAGGTCGATCTTACGAGGGTATTCAGGAGTCGACCGACATCCACGGTTTTCTGGACGGGCTCGAGTCAGTTGCCTCGGAGGAGATTATCAGGTTTGGCAAATTATCGGTGCTAAAGAAAGCATCATGGTCGGGCTCTACTGGGTCTTCATCGGTTCCAAAACTGGTGGACCGATTCCCGACCCCGAGTGTTAATCCAGATTGCAATCGGGAGATAGTGCTCTCTGTCCCCGAGGATGCCCGAATTGTCTCTCCCCCTGTGGGGATTGCTAGTTACCTTCGG
Organism: Nicotiana tomentosiformis; assembly: GCF_000390325.3. Classification (NCBI taxonomy): domain Eukaryota; kingdom Viridiplantae; phylum Streptophyta; class Magnoliopsida; order Solanales; family Solanaceae; genus Nicotiana; species Nicotiana tomentosiformis. Next base: position 72,546,733 of record NC_090817.1, on the reverse strand, counting down.
TCCTTAGTGACCGAAGAGGATCAAACCGTGATGAATGCGATAGGACCTGCTTGCCTTTTCAACAAGGCTCAATATGCTCTGAATCGGGTAATTTCGATGGTATCTCTGCCGTTTCTTTTACACTTAGAGTTGTAGATAATTCTAACATCTTTTTCCATGTTTGTAGGCCTCGGTGTTGAATCACGAGGCTTTTCTCCAAATCCAGGAGGAACATAAGGCCGAAGTTCAGAACCTCACTAAGAAGAGTGACTCCTACAAACTTCTTAGTGAGAAGCTTCAGACATATTTGGCAACGTCTCGAGAGGAGCACGAGGAAATGGCTGAGCAGGTATTCCATATTCTTCACGATAGTGAAGATGAATTGGAGATAACCACTAACGATCCAATTCTACATGTTCGAGAGAGGCTCGAATATATTGGACTGCTCAATTCGTAGGTAGATGAGCTACTGGTCGAGGCGGAAAAATTCAAAGAAAATATGGACGTCCTTGCTTCGAAAAAGGAGGCCGTCCAAGTGTAATTGGAGTTGGTTGAGACCCAACTTTGGTCTTCAGAAGAAAATGCCTCGGTACAAATCGAGAAGATTAAATAGCTCCAGCATCGATTGGATTTGGCCACTTCTAATAAGGCAGGCTTGGCCGATGAACTCGAATTGGCCAAATCCGAGGTGGCCGAGGCTAATAAAAGAGCTATTGCTAAAGAGTCCCAGTTCAGGATCGATATTGAGATCAACCATGCCAAAAGCATGGTCGAACATGCTAAATGGCAGGCTCATAGGGAAGCTCTCGAGGAGGTCAGTGCTCAGGGTTTCGATGTTGCAGCCGAAATTGAAAATGCCAAGGCGGAAGAAACCAGAGCCCGAAGGCTAGCCTTCCCTGAGGAAGACTCCGAGAGCTCGAGCGAATCCGAGGACGAAGAAAATCCCGAGGACTCAGCCTCCGATGAAGACCAAGCCACTTAGGATATTAAGTTTCTTGTTTTTCTTTTGTATCTTTTATGGGGTCGATTCGGCCTTTTGTAAATAACTTTTGAATATATATATAAGACTTCTCTTGCATTTTTTTATTCTTGTGTTTTTCTTTCGCTTTTCGGTATTTTATGAAGGTCGAAAATACCTTAGCATAAAATTGTGTCCGAGGTTTAGATATTTTGATTGGAACCGAATTAGTACAGTCCTTAGGTTTTTCGATCGAGTGAGTGCTTGCTCAAACTAGAAGTAATGTAGCCCTTAGGATTTTGTAAGAAATGTTGTTTATGGATTTCTCCCCTTTTCGGCTTGAAAAAGTTTTTGTATTTGCAAAAATTTCATAATGTCGTGGCTCGAAATAAGGAATCGTTCAAGAGTTCGAATAATTTCGTGCTCATTAGAGTTCTCGAGGCTTGATATTATCGAAGTCTTTTATGATTTTGCCAGGGCCAGCCTTTTTTAACCGGTTTATGAAAGAATTTGAAGGCCTATTTTGTTACGGAATTCGGATGTCTCCGTTCTGTGTTAATTCGGCCGTAGCCTCTTTAGTTCGAGATTTGCCCCTTGGGCTTATTTTCCCCGAAGAGTTAGTCCCCGCGTGAATTGGCCGTGGCCTATAAAAATCGAGAGTTGCTTAAAAGGTCTTATGATCTCGAACTTTTAATAATTCAATCTTGTTTATGTTTCGATCGGCAGTCCCTAAGCGTGGGGGGTAGTTATCCGAACTCTGGTTATAGTTGGCCCTTAAGCATGTTTACAAAATAGGTCGAGAGTATGGAATTGTAAAGGAAAATACTTCTCTTTACAAATGATTATACATGCGTACATGTTTTGTGCCAGGGCTCGAGCAAACTATGCGGGCACAGTTTGTTTGACCATTTGACCCTTAGAAATATTTCCTACCGAGCCCTTGCTGCCATGAAGTAACTTCCTCGTATCAAAGTTGACATTCGACGGAAATGCCCTCCAGTGTTCGAAGTTGATTGTAAAGAAACCTCGGATACTGTTGAATTGTTCTAAGTTAGCACGATCAATGGTTGCCTCATTAAAAACTTCGCCGAAAAATCCATTTGGGACAAAACCAGTCTAAGGGAAAAAGAGTGCAACGCGTGCTTTCAGAATTAAAGCTTCATGTCGAATAATCCATCATTGTTCCTGGTCGAACACCTACAAGGGTTAGTTTTAAAATATAAATGAAAACGGAAAGGGTCGTACCTTAGAAATAGTATCGTTTTAGGTGCGATACGTTCCAATTATTTGGCAGTTGTTCGCCATTTATCGTGCCGAGCTTGTAGGATCCTTTTTCAACTATTTCCAGAACCTGGTATGGTCCTTCCCAGTTCGGACCTAGTTTCCCTTCATTCGTATTTCGGGGGTTGAGGGTGACTTTTCCTAGCACCAAGTCCTCATTGTTAAAATGTCGAAGATTGGCTCTTCGATTGTAGTATCTTTCGATCCGCTATTTTTGGGCGGCCAATCGGACGAGAGAGGCTTCAGTCTTTCGTCTAACAATTCTAAGCTCGTATACATGGCTTCGTTATTTGACCCTCTATTGCATATCGAAACTTGATGCTAGGTTTTCCGACCTCGACCGGGATCAGAGCTTCAGCGCCGTAAACTAACGAGAATGGTGTTGCTCCGGTACTGGATTTCGATATTGTGCGGTATGCCCATAGAACCTCGGGTAGTATTTCTCTCCATTTTCCTTTGGCGTTGGTCAATCTCTTCTTAAGATTTTAGATAATGGTTTTGTTGGTTGATTTGGCTTGTCCGTTCCCGCTGAGATGATAAGGTGTTGATAGGATCCTTTTGATCTTGTGATCCTCGAGAAATTTAGCTACATTGTTGCCGATGAATTATTTTCCATTATCACATACAATCTCGGAGGGCATCCCGAATCAACATATTGTAACGACCCGACTTGTCATTTTAAGAATTAACGCTTCGTTCAGTAACTCAAGGTCTCGAGAAGCTTCGTAATATGTATTATGACCCGCGTGTGTCGTCGAGTTTGATTTTCGAAAGATTCGGAATTAAACTGAGAGAACAATTCTCATTTTTGAAGCTTAAATGAAAAGAGTTGACCGAAGTTTGACTTTTGAGCAAACGACTTCGGAATGGAATTTCGATGATTCCAATAGCTTCGTATGGTGATTTTGGACTTCGGAGTGTGTCCGGAAAATTATTTGGAAGCACGTAGTTAAATTAAGCTTGAAATGGCGAAAATATGAAGTTTAAGTTGGAAGTTTGACTAGGGAGTTGACATTCTGGTATTGGGGTCAGAATCCAGTTCTGAAAATTTTCATAGGTCCATTATATCATTTATGACTTGTGTGCAAAATTTGAGGTCAATCGAACTTGATTTGATAGGTTTCGGCGTCGAATGTAGAAGTTGGAATTTCTTAGTTTCATCAAGCTTGAATTGGGACATGATTCGTAATTTTAGCATTGTTTGATGTGATTTGACGCTTTGACTAAGTTCCTATGATGTTCTAGGACTTGTTGGTATATTTCGTTGAGGTCCCGAGGGGCTCGGGTGAGTTTTGAGGTGGTTTCGGACCATTTCTAGGCCATTTTAAATTGTTGGTTTTTGTCCATAGAGGTGTGCATCGCGATCGCGGACATTAGGTCGCGTTCGCGAAGAGTATACATCAGTTTGGGGCCTTGTGAATCGTCGCGTAGAACAAACTCCTGATGCACTAACCCAACTTTGGAAGTTCATATCTCATAATTTATAAGGAATTTGGAGATGATTCAAAAATAAAAGTTGTATCCCTTTGTGTCTAGTTTTCGGAAAGGTAAACCATTTGCCATTTGGAGTTGTGTACAAAACGTTATGGTGGATACACTACAGGTTGTCTAGGAGGCATTTGGAAATCTCTGTTGCATAGGGCTGACTTTGAAAGATTATATCTCGAGATCTATAAGGAATTGGGAGATGAGAAACAAACGAAAGTTATATATCTTGGAGTCTAGTTGTCAGAAAGTTAAACCATTCATCATTTGGAGTTTTGTACCAAAGGTTATGACCATTATACTAGAGATTGTCTGGAAGAGCTCGACACTTGTTCTTCGCGATCGCGAAAGGCAAATTTTGGGCTGAGAAAAGTTGTGTTTCGTGATCGCGAAGCATTTTTCGCGATCACGAAGAGTAAATACCTGGGCAGTAGCTATATTTCGAGCTTTTGACCATTTTAACATATTTGGAGCTATGGAGCTCGGATTGAAGCGATTTGTGAGGTGATTTTCACCATATGGATTGGGGTAAGTGTTCTATATCGTAAAGTGATTATAATTTATGATTCTATGGTTATATTCATCATTTATTTCGGATTTAAATGGAAGAAATTAAGATTTTTGCAAAAATCTTCCAAAAATGAAAATTTAAGATTTGGAGGTCGAGTTGTTATCGGAATTTGATAAAATTGGTATGGTTGAACTCGTATCAGAATGGGTATTCGGATTTGGTAAAAATTACGTCGGGTTCCGAGAGGCGGGCCCCGCGTTGACTTTTTTAGAATAAAATTTTAAGTCGACGTTTTATTATCCAGAATTATTTCCGATGAATTTTAATGAAGTTATACAATTAATTTGGATAGATTTAAGCTATCCGGAGGTCAATTCAAGCAAGAAGATAATTTTGGAATATCGGCATAACTTCAAAAAAAGGTAAGTATCTTGCCTAACATTGAGTGGGGGAATTACCCCATGTACGCGAGGTGACGAGTACGTACTTGGTTTATATGTGCATATTATATCGGTTGAAATTCGTAGACGCCCTTAAGTATTAAATTGGAAAATTATTGTAACTTATTAAATCTCTTATTTGTCATGCTTCATTCCTTGTTTGCCGAGGTTGTTTTTATATGATAATTTGGTGTGATTGCCACTTGACTTTTATGTGAATTCTGTGTTTATTTGAGCTGCCATTTTTATGGAAAACACTTTCATTATTGATTTTACCTACAGATAATTTAAATGAAAAATTTAGTTAATAAGATGAATAAATCTATTTATTTCTTGAAGTTGTGATTTAAAAGAGCTGTTGTTCCTTGATGAATTACTTTTTAGTTCATGTTGTTGAAAATTTGGCATTAAATTATAAAGGTCGTGAATCATATTGAGGCAAAGTGCCAAATTGTAAAATATTATTCGGTTGAGTTGTTCACTCCCGAACATTTTGTTAAGATGTTGTACACATTATGATCGAGTCGTGGGCTCCTTATTGTGAAAAAATAATATATTATTAATTTTTATGATATGTTGTAATATTTGAGCACTTGATGTGCAATTTGTGATATGTTGTAATATTTGAGCACTTGATGTGCAATTTGTGATATATTGTAATATTTGAGCACTTGATGTGCGATTTGTGATATGTTGTAATATTTGAGCACTTGAGGTGCAAGTTGTATTATGTTGTGATATTTGGGCACCTGAGGTGCGATTTGTGAAATATTGTGATATTGATACACATGCGGTGATATAAGGTCTGGGTGTTGGAACGTATGCGGTGAGATAAGGGTGGCTAAAATGCGGGATGATATTTCGGGAAAAATAATTTCTTTAAAAAATTAAATGTGAAGGCTCTCGCGGTGATATAAGAAAATGAGATATTGTGAATTTATTTATGATTTGGGACTACGAGGCGATACCTCGGGAGTGCCCTGTTGATATTTCTTTATTTATGTTCTTGTCTTGGATGATTTTGTTTTATTTAATATGTAAATTCTTTTCTTCTTCCGTGATGTACTAGTTGACTTTATTATTATGTGTTTTGTGCTCCTAGTTGTATTGTGTTGGCTTGGGCTTTTTAGCATGAGACTCTGAAGAAGTATATTTCTAGTTTTTCTTACTGATTTTTGATGATTGAGTTAATTTAAATAAAATAAATTATTATTATATTTTAAATTAAATAATTTTATATCCAAATCAGTAGTTTATTAGATGGTTTAATTTAAGTGCAATGTTATTTTCTTCACCCAAATAATTTCTAAAATAAATTCATTTATTTGTTAATTTCTTACTTGATTTAAAAATTCTAAACTCACTTTAATGGAAATAAATTGATCATGTGAATCTTATATACATTGATATTATTGGCATGTGAGTTGTCCGTGCAGTTGTGATAGAAATATGGGCACGAGGTGCCATGGAAATATGGAAATGGGCTGAGACCCGTATGTTTATGATTTTGAAATGAGGTGTCACAAGGTGACTTTTATTTGAATGAATTATATTCAAAATATTATTTCAAAGAATTATATTCGAAAGGTATTTATTCGAAAGAATTATATGTGAAAGATTTATATTTGAAGGACATGTTTAATTGGTTGTACTTGTGTTCCTTATTCGTTCGAGTAATAATTATGGTGTTTTTGTTGCCTTGCTATTTATATCAATGGTTGATTTTGTTATTATTATTGCTAGTTATTTTCCAGTACTATTGTATACTGCTATATTGCACAGGTTATTTGACTAGTGAGTGTCTTGACTGTACCTCGTCACTACTCCACCGAGGTTAGTCTTGATACTTACTGGGTACCGACCGTGGTGTACTCATACTACACTTCTGCACACTTTTGTGCAGAGTCAAGTATTGGAGATATCGGACTCGGGCAGAGTTAGTGTGTTGATCGCAAGGATTCAAGGTAGAGCTGCTTGGTCGTCGTAGTCCCTTGGAGTCTTTCCATTTTATTGTACTGTTAATTATTATTCGAACAATATTGTATATTCGATCCTTGAGATCATTTCATAAATCCAGTTAGAGTTCGTGACTCAGTATTACCAGTCTTGGGAGGTTGTTATATTTGTAATTATTTTCGCTATTGGTTTATTAAAAAAAATGGTTTGAATTGTTATTATAATCGTCTTACCTAGTCTTAAAGATTAAGTGCCATCATGACGCCTGTGGCGGGATTTTGGGTCGTGACACATATGATGTGGTCCCAAATGAAGTCTATGACTTCTCTTTCTCTGACTTTCTCAAAAGCCCGTGCCTCAACCCATTTAGAGAAATAATCAGTCATAACTTTACCTGGGGCCGATGAGAGAGGGCCAACGATGTTCATTCCCCATTTCATGAAGGGCCATGGGGAGAGGACCGAGTGGAGTAGTTCCCTGGGTTGATGAATCATGGGTGCATGCCTTTGACATTTGTCGCATTTTCGAACGAACTCCCTTGCATCATTCTCCATATCGGTCTAATAGTTACTTTGTGGACCAGCGAATCGGCACCGGAATGATTTCCACAAGTTCCCTCGTGAACTTCTCGTAGGATGTAGTCAGTATCTTCTGGTCCTAAACATATTGCCAACGGTCCATCGAACGTCCTTCTAAACAACGTTCCTTCTTCGGGCAAAGTGAACCGTGCTGCCTTTGTGCGCAGAGTTATCGATTCTGTTGGATCTGATGGAAGTTTCCCATTCTTTAAGTACTCTATATACTTATTTCTCCAATCCTAAGTTAAACTCATGGAGTTTATCTCGGTGTGCCCTTCTTCAATTATCGATCTCATGAGTTGTACGATAGTCCCCGAGTTGAGTTCGTCGTCCTCGACCGACGAACCTAAGTTTGCAAAAGTGTCAGCCTCGTTGTTCTGCTCTCGAGGTACATGTTGCAATGTCCATTCCTTCAATCGATGTAGAGTCACCTGTAGTTTATCCACGTACCTCTGCATTCAGCCTTTTCAGACTTCAAAAGTATCGTTAACTTGGTTTACCACGAGGAGGGAATCATACTTAGCTTCTATGACCTCTGCTCCCAAGCTTTTAGCTAGTTCGAGACCTGCAATCATGGCCTCATATTCAGCCTTATTGTTAGTCAATTTTGTAGTTCTGATAGATTGTCTTACTATATTACCTATGGGTGATTTTAGCAAGATGCCTAGTGCCGACCCCTTCGTGTTTGGAGTACCATCCGTAAAGAGGGTCCATACTCCCGAAGATGTACCCGATTTTATCAGTAGTTCTTTTTCAACCTCGGGTACGAGGGTCGGCGTAAAATTAGCCACGAAGTCTGCCAAGATTTGAGTCTTGATGGCGGTTTGGGGTCAATATTCAATATCGTACCCGCTGAATTATATAGCCCATTTGGCCAATCGACTCGAAAGCTCGGGTTTATGCAAAACATTTCGAAGAAGATAAGTTGTTATAACACATATTGGATGACATTGGAAATACAATTTTAATTTCCTAGAGGCTCTTATTAAAGCAAGCGCGAATTTTTCTAAGTGTGGATATCTAGTTTCAGCCTCACCCAAGGTTCGACTAACATAATAGACAGGGAATTATGTACCTTGTTCTTCTCGGACCAGGACTCCACTTACCGCTATCTCTGAGACTGCCAAGTACAGGTAAAACTGTTCGTCCACTTTCGGGGTGTGAATCATAGGCGGGCTCGATAAATACCGCTTTAGTTCCTCTAAGGCCTACTGACATTCCGGAGTCCATGCAAAATTGCTCTTCTTCTTAAGCAGCGAGAAGAATTAGTGGCTCTTATTTGCGGACCTCGAAATGAATCGTCCTAGGGCGGCTATCTACCCCGTCAGCCTATGCACGCCCTTTATATTATCACTATTGTGATATCGTCGATAGTTTTGATTTTATCGGGGTTGATCTCGATTCCCCGGTTGGACACCATAAAACCAAGAAACTTGCCTGAGCCAACTCCGAATGCACACTTTTCAGGGTTGAGCTTCATATTGTACTTCCTTAATATATCAAAAGTTTCCTGCAAATGCTTTAAATGGTCCTTTGCTCGCAGGGACTTAATTAACATGTCATCAATATAAACTTCCATTGATTTTCCTATTTGTTCTTTGAACATTTGGTTTACTAGGCATTGATAAGTTGCACCAGCATTTTTTAGACCGAATGACCTTACATTATAACAGTAGGTACCGTACTTAGTGATAAACGATGTCTTTTCCTGATCCCCCGGGTCCATCTGTATCTGGTTGTACCCGGAGTAGGCATCGAGAAAATTGAGAGTCTCATGGCCGGCCGTAGCATCGATCATACGATCGATATTTGGCAAAGAAAAAGAGTCCTTGGGGCATGCTTTATTCAGGTCTTTATAATCTATACACATTCTAAGTTTGTTTCCCTTCTTAGGGACTACCACTACGTTTGCTAACCATTCGGGGTACTTTACTTCTCGAATAGATCCTATTTTGAGAAGTTTGGTTACCTCGTCCTTGATGAAGGCATGTTTGACCTCGGATTGGGGCCTTCTTTTTTGCTTTACCGGGCAGAATTTAGGGTCCAGTCTGAGTTTGTGAGTGGTAATTTCTTGTGGAATCCCTGTCATATCGAGATGGGACCAGGCAAAGCAATCCATGTTAGCTTTAAGGAAATGAATAAGTTTTTTCCTGAGCTTGGAGGTTAGCCACGTGCCCAGGTATACCTTTTTTCGGGTTGATGCTTGGCCAGTGTGATTTGTTCAAGCTCTTCGACCGTTGACTTGGTGGTATCGGAGTCATCGGGAACTACGAAAGATCGAGGGATCCAGTAATGATCATCTTCGTCGATCCCTTGCTCCTGCAATTGGGACGAGGCCGGTATCTGTGGTTGCTATTTGGCCTCATATTTTCCCTTCGATCCCTTCGTTGATAAGAGTACCGATACTTGTATCACTTCATCGACTGAAAACATTTCCTTGGCGGCAGGTTGTTCCCCGTACACTATTTTGACTCCCTCCGACATTGGGAACTTCAGAACTTGGTGAAGGGTCGAGGGCACTGCCCTTATGTTATGGATCCAAGGCCTTCCGAGCAGGGCGTTGTACCTCATGTCACCATCGATCATATGGAACTTTGTTTCTTGGATGGTCCCAGCCACGTTCATTGGCAAAGCAATTTCACCCTTGGTGGTTTCACTTGCCATGTTAAAGTCGTTAAGTACTCGGGCTGCGGGCACGATTTGATCTTGTAGGCCGAGCTATTATATGACCCTCGATCAAATAGAGTTGGCCGAGCTACCTGGATCAATCAAACACGTTTAACTTAAATTTTATTCATAAGGACAGATATTACCAGTGCGTCGTTGTGGGGTTATAAGATCCCCTCTGCATCCTCGTCACTGAAAGATAAGGTCCCTTCTGGTACGTAATCTCGAGTCCATTCTTCCTTCGTGATCGACACCTTGGTGCGTTTGAATATGGGCCCCTGAGGAATATCGACCCCTCCAACAATCATGTGGATCACGTGCTGGGGCTCTTCTTGCTCAATCTGTCTATTTGAATCTCTGTTCTTGAAATGGTTTTTAGCCCGATCGCTTAAGAATTCTCGAAGATGCCCTTCGTTGAACAAACGGGCTACCTCTTCCCTCACCTGTCTGCAATCTTCTGTTCTATGACCATGGGTGCCATGATATTTGCACATTTGATTAGGATTTCTCTGGGCCGGATCAGTCTGTAGAGGTCAGGGCCACCTGGTGTCTTTCATGCGCCCAATGGTCGATACAATAGCTGATGCATCAATATTGAAGTTGTATTTCGATAGTCTTGGTGATTCTTTGGGTTCGACATTTTTGTTGAAACCATTTTTACTCATGAGCCCTCAAGAGCTCTCTCCCCGATGTTTCTTCTATCAGTTCGACCGGGGTTGCGTCCAGGCCCGCTATTTCTCCGATCTCCACCGTATGGCTCATATCGATCTCTGTTTGACCGTGATTCCTGGTCAATATCCCTTTTGACTCTGTTGATGGTCCTGTTTGGATAAACGGACCCAGAAGGAGTCCCCAACTGGTCATCCTCGACCTTAATATTTGACTGGTACAGATTATGCACGTCAGCCCAGCTTACAGCGGATATTCGATCAAGTTCTGCTTCAACTGTTATGAGGCTACAGAACTTCATATGTTTAGGCCTTGAGTGAAAGCCTGAACGGCCCAATCGTCGGCGACTGGGGGCAGATCCATGCGCTCCATTTGGAACCGAGATACGAACTCTATGAGCATCTCGTTGTCCTTCTGTTATACTTTGAAGAGGTCCGGCCTTCTAGTCTCGACCTTTATCGCTCCGGCGTACGCTTTGATGAAGGAATCTGCGAGCATGGCAAAAGAATCAATGGAGTTAGGTGGTAAATTATGGTACCATATCATCGCCCCCTTTGATAAAGTTTCTCCGAATTTCTTCAGCAGTACGGACTCAATCTCAACGTCCTCTAGGTCGTTCCCCTTTATTGCGCATATGTAAGAAATGACATGCTCAATGGGGTCGGTAGTTCCCTTATACTTGGGAATTTCTGGCATGCGGAATTTTTTCGGTATGGGCTTAGGAATTGCGCTCTGGGGGAAGGGCTTTTGTACGAACTTCTTTGAATCCAAACCCTTCAAAATCGGTGGTGCTCCCGAAATTTGATCAACTCGGGAGTTATATGTTTCTACTTTTTTGCCATTCGCTTCAATCTTCTTCTCCCCCGATTCAATTCGCTTTGTCAGCTCCTCGAACATTTTCCAGATAGCGGGGTCGATTCCTGACTCATTCCTATTTGACCTCCCCAGCGCTGGTTCTGCCCTGTGAATAATTTCTTGTGATGGCTCGGGTTCGACCCTACTCGGCGCGTGGTTGTGATTTTGAAGTTGTGCTATTATAGCTTGTTAAGCTTGCAACATTTCGAATATTATTCGAAGGTCGATTCCGCCTTCTTCGCTGCCCTGTGAGTTCTGACCGGCTGATCGAACGCTTCTACGGACGCTGTTTTTGGGGTCGACGCCCAGATTTGCATTCAGGGCAACATGGAAACTGACGTCGATGGGGTCTGCAACTGGTACTCCCTCGGAGTCAACTGGAAGCATTTCGTTTCCTGGGGCGGCTACGTTGTCGTTTTCGCCATGAAAATCAAGGCCGTTGTCGATATGTGTGGGTACTGCTTGAGAGTTCGACATGCTGATCCTGGAATAAAAAATACTTACAAGAACAAGTGTAAAGCAGTGTGTGTTATGAAAATTAGCACCAGACAATCACTATTATCCTTAGCCCCACGGTAGGCGCCAAATTATTTACCCTAAAAGCAGATAACAATTGAATTTATATGTGGTTTTAAGGACACGTGATTTTACTTGGTATAAACCGAGAAAATATGCAAACTGATATTGAAATTAACTGTAAAGAAAAATAAAATCAAACCAAATGAAATGAGATATGTAGCTCGGGCCGTCGAACCAAATGAAACAACAAAAGAAATATAAGCGAAGTAATAGAGTATTGAGAACCTTGAGAAAAGAGTATTATATTACTTTTTTACTGTTTGAGGTGTGTTTTACAAATGATCAGACCTCTTTATATAATAGGGGAGTCCTACTCTTGATACAATTCTAAATATAGTAAGCACTCTCATGATGGGCTAATTAATCGGTCTCTTCTTGATACGTGTCGTGATTTCCGTCGTGATTCTCCCCCTAATTGCGGCTGTAACGACTTTTTGTTTCTTGGCTCGATCTTGATCCTGGCCGATCTCGATCTTGATCGGTCTCTGGGTCTTCAAGCTCGATCTTGACCGACCTCGATCTTGATCGGTGTCTGGGTCTCGAGCTCGATAACATATTCTTCGTACCATGACTCGATATTACAATGATGAACCTTGAACCATCATGTTCCAATCTCGATTAATCATACGAAGAGCAAAACTCGGTTTTGACCGTATACACTAGTACAACTTAATTATGAAAAGATGTACGTTTACCTTGTGGAAAGAGCTTGTTTAGATCCAATGACTTGACTGGTAATGTTGTTGAATTGCTCTCTCTCCACAAGCATAGTATATATCAACTGGTACCTAGCAGCCAAATTAAGAAATGTTATGAAACAATCTTTATGAATTGGGTGTGGGAGTTTCCAGTTATTTGCACTCACTTTGGCATCATTGCATAGGCTAATGTATTTCTGTGTACGGATAAAATCGAGCTCGATATTTTCCAAGACATTCTTCCTCTTGTTATTCTCTTCATTCATGTAGATTGTAGACTTGCACCTGCTCTTGGCTCAATTGGCTTCTTCATAACTTCCCAACTATATATCAAACAAAATTCAACTTAGCAACGTTTATTAACAAGTCATCTCATTTTGCTTTTCTTTTTCTTTTTCTTTCTATCAAATTTCTCTTCGTAGGTAACAAGAAACAAGAAAATTGAACTTGAAATGTCAATAGGGCAGGGCGGGACAAGCCTTGACCTGTTAAGATTTTGACCCGTCCTGTCCTGTCTCGTTTAGCATTTTGCTGCCCCCACCCCGCCCCGCTATGCCCTGCCCTCTTTAAGTTTGTTTTTTAAAAAAAAATCACTTTTCCTCTTATTAATTAGCTGGATATTTTTCTTTATGTATCTTCTCAAAACTTCATTCATGCAAAGTTTACGTTGGGTATTCTGGGTAAAAATACCTTTCATGCAATTTGTCACAGTTTTGCTAATCTAAAGAAGCTTATCAGTACTAGAATTTTTTAATTTATTGTTATTTTGAATATGACATTGAGAATAGAACTATGTGCTAATTCGATGACTTATCTCGATTAAGTGATATTTTTAATCCTGGTAACAAAAAACTTAACAAAAAAGGAATAACAGATTTTATTATTTATCAATTAAGAAAGAAAATTTAAACAAAAAAGAGATATGACGAGAGTGAGGAACAAAAAGAGGTATGCAAATCGTCGATAATGAGGAATTTTTCAGGCAATTTAACATGAGTTTCTTTTGGATATTCATTTTTGTAAGAATAAGAAACATCTCAATTTATAAGTTCAAAATCGAAAATTCAAAATATTCAAACCGATTAATCCGAAATCGAACTTAAAAAATCCGATCCAATCCGAACTTATTTGGATTGCCATTTCTTCAATCCGAAAATCGAAAATCCAAACCGTATTTTCATATCCAATCCGAACGCCCACCCTTACCCGTGGCCCCGTATGTAGAATTAATTATCCCCTTTTCTATTTTTTTAAAGCCTCCTAAATTATAAGTATAATAGTTTTATATGTATATATTTTAATTCTTTTATATGTATATATAAATAATTTGAACAAAAAATGAATAATCGTTTTGAATTTACCTCTTCTGGGGAGGAAGTACCCTCCGGTTACTGCCCTGCCCTGCTTAATATTTTTTGAAACTGTTTTTTGACCTCCCCTACCCTGCCCTGCCCCGTTTAAGTCTTCCCCGCCCCATTGCCCTCCCTATTTGAACCACTATATTCAATATTCTTGAATTCCCTGCTTTTTTTGAATTAATTGACATGCCCCTCATGTGATGTCCTGGATATACCACCTTGTTTGTGATATAGGTAAAACTAGATGAACCAAAAAAACTGAAAAAGAAAAAGATAAAGAAAGAAACAGACTGGAAACTGAATTCCTTACCAAGTTATTCTATACATGTGTGCTTTAGATGAGTATCAAGTTCAAGTAGGGATGTAGTTAATGGGAGGAAAAGCGTGCACAATCCTGGGGAAATGGCATGATCAAGAACATGCAAGTCATTTTTCCCTACAGCTACATAAACATTTTTTTCTTTAATTTGGACATATATACAACTTTTTTAGTTTTCTTGGACCATATTCATGATGTGCAAGTCAATTTCTAATGCTAGCAACCTTTGGCTTTTTCTTTCACTTACCTTCTCTTACAGTATGATTTTACTTTCCAAACCTAAAGGATCACTTTTATGACATCCAGAAGAGTTAATAATGAAATAGTAAGCCTTGGTTTTAGGATCCTCTATCTATATCAGCCCTATTATACGGTCTAGCTCCTTAATAATGTTAGAAACCAGATAGATCCCATTTTGGAGAAAGAAGAATAGTAGAGGATGTAGAATGTACAACTATAAGGATATATCTATCTACTTTCTTCTTCCCGTACCACATTAAGCAAACATAATGTAGAAATCTAGAATGTAGAATGTAGAATGTTTTCAGCTGCAATTGGTGGCCAGCCTTCCTTTGTTAGAATCCATGGTTTTTCACTTTTTCTAACATTCCTTCCTATCATCAATCATAATATACTCCGAATAGTCCTCACTCCTTTGGGAAGACAGCCATGAGAGTAGGCCCAAATAGGCAGGCAAGAACAGAACCATGCATGCATTTTCAGCTTTCACTAGCTAATTAGACTCTTTAGAGTAATATATATATTGTGGTATGGCTAGTGAATCTCCAAATCTCAAGTGCAATTGAAGCAATAATATTTGTGTTAGATTTCCTTCCTAGCTAGTAGCTAGTCAACCGAAAAGACCGAATAAATGGAGCTTTTTACTGGTTTTTGATTCTTACACAAGAAAATATAATGTTGTGAGTCAAACCAATTTTGTAGAAACCATCCAATAGGAAGAATTCCGCGACATTTTTGCTTTGCCTACTCAATCCCAAATCTTGAAACAATAATCTCACATGAACTTGTGATTCTGTTTTATATGTACATTGCAGAGGCAGATTTAGTATTTAAACTCTATAGGTTCAAGTTTTAAGACTTTTAGAATTGAACTCATTATATTTTTAAAGTTATGGGTTTATATCTACTATTTTTATAATTTTAATGAACTTTTATACATAAATTTTTACTCCGTGTCGAAAGTTACGAGTTCAATTGATCCCATAACTAGCACACTACATCCGCCCTTGTTCATTGGCCTGTCTACTTGTTCTAACCCCATCATCTATATGAGAAAATAAATATTATTAATTAAATTAAAGTACAAATAACTTGCATGTTTAAAGTGCAAGAAGGTTATTACTTACCACCGGTGTATCTTATTAAGTACTTTGTGTTGATTTCCTGTTTATGAGTTTCGAAAGATATATGTTTCAAAAAAGTTTATTCTCTTCTTTACTAAGAGGTGTGGATAAAAAATTTCAAACAAAAATGTTGTAAATTATTAGTTAATATGGAAGTCAACTACCGTCGCTACTTTCATCCATGATGTAAAAAACTTCTCACTACATCTTACTATTATGATTTTAACTCTCACACCTTCATAACTTCCTCCCATGATCTTTCCCATGATCCCAATTGTGAATGCCATGTTTAAGACAATCCTTTTGTAAGCTTCTATGTAATAGTATAAATAGAGGCATGAAATGTGATATGGGACATATTTATATACTTGAGGAAATAAGAAAGTAGTTCTCTCTTCTTCTCTTATTCTATTGCTTATTTTCTTGTTTTATATTGTTACTTTGAGCTACATTTCTTAACACGTTATCAGCACAAAGTCTCTAACTTTAAGGTTGAATTCCACTTCTTGCAAGTTTTCACTATGTCGAATAAGCTTGAATTTTTGGCACTTAACATTTCTGAAAAGAATTACCTATTATGGTTTCTCGATGCTGAGATTCACTTAGACGCTAAAGGTCTTAGTGACACCATTACTCAGGGTAATGAGGCATTAAGCCAGGACAAAGCGAAGGACATGATTTTCCTTCGTCATTATCTGGATGAAGGTTTGAAGGTTAAATATTTGGTGGTAAAAGATCCACTTGAATTATGGACCGGCCTGATAGAAAGGTATGATTACCTTAAGGCTACGGTATTGCTAAGGGCTCGATATGAGTGGATACACTTATGATTCAAGATTTTAAGACCTTAAGTGAGTACAACTCTGTTGTATTTCGAATAACTTTCAATTACAATTATGTGAGGATGTTATGAATGATGAGAATTTGTTGAAAAAAACTCTTACGACTTTTCATGCCTTAAATATGGTGTTACAGCAACAATACCGTTAAATAAAATTTAAAAAATATTCTGAATTGATCTCATACCTTTTGGTGGCTGAGCAATATAAATACCCTTTTGATGAAAAATCATGAAGCTCGTACCACATGGTCAGTTTCATTTTCTGAAGCGAATGTGGTAGCGAAACGTGATAAGTCTGAAAGAAAATAAAATAATTATCATGGCTATATGAATGTATATGGTCGTGGTAATGGAAAGAGACGATATAATAATTGTCATCATGGTGATCATGGCAAACGAGAAAACAATATGGGTTCTCAAAATAATCATTCAAGAGGTAAATATAGTAACTGCCACCGCTGTGGCATAAAAGGCCATTGGAAAATTGAACGCCATGCGCCTGAGCATTTTGTCAGGCTTTATCAAAACTCTATCAAAAGAAAGACAAATAATATTGAGGCATCTTCTGCTAATGCCCCAGTGGAGTCTTACTTGACATTCCAAAATGATTTTGAGGCAGGGCCTTCAAATAAATATAATTATAATGCCGAGGCAAATCTTGCTTCGAAAGATGATGATTTTGAAGGCCTCGATGATCTTACTCATTTGGAAGTTAAAGACTTCTTTGGGGGATCAAAAAAAGTTTAATTATTTTATTGAAGAATGCAATTATGTTGTTATTTTATTTTTTGTATCTTTTTTTTTCTCGTTCGTAAAGTTATTTTTATTTTCAAGTAGTACTTAAGTTGTCTTATGGTGTTATTAATTTTTCCGTATTACTTAAGGTGTACATTTGTTTTTATGAAGAAAATAAAATTTTCAGTATTCAACTGGATCCAAGATGAGTAATGAAGATTTATGCCTTCTGGATAGTACTACAACTCACACAATTTAAGAGAAAAGAAATATTTTTCTTATTTAGTTATGAAAAAGGCCTATGTTAATATAATATATGGTAGTACAAAATTAATTGAGGACTTGAAAGAGCAGCCTTATTACTACCTTGAGAAACGATATTGACCATTAATAATGTATTATATTGTAGTAAGTCTCAAAGAAACTTGTTGAGTTTCAAAACTATTCGCCAAAATGGCTACCATGTTGAGACGGTAAATGAAGGAAATATTAAATAGCTATATATTACTACAATAAAATGAGAAAAAAATGTGTGAATGAAAAATTACCCATATTTTTTTCTGGGTTGTAGTACACAAGTATTGGTGTGTTAGAATCACATGCCATAGTAAATAAAAAGGTTTACTGCTTCTAACGATTTTATCATTTGGCATGACCTGTTGGGCCATCCCGATTCTAATATGATGCGCAAAATAATAGAGGATTCAAATGGGCACACACTGAAGAAGTAAAAGATTCTTCAATTTAAGGAATTCTCTTCTGCTGATTGTTCAAGAAAAATTGGTTACTAAACCATCAACAACTAAAGTTAGGATTGAATCCCGTGTATTTCTGAAACGTATACCGGGTGATATATGTGGGCTCATATACCCTCTATGTGGACCATTTAAATATTATATGGCCTTGATAGATGCATCTACAAGACGGTCACATGTGTACTTATTGTTAACTCGCAATATGATATTTGCAAGATTGTTGGCCCAAATAATAAGGTTAAGAGCACGATTTTCAGATTATGCAATTAAGATAATTCGTCTTGATAATGCCGGTGAATTTATATCTCAGGACTTTAATAATTATTGTATGTCCACTAGAGTAAAAGTTGAGCTTCCGGTTGCTTATGTTCATACTCAAAATGGTCTAGTAGATTCGTTGATTAAACACCTCCAATTAATAGCTAGACCATTGCTAATGAGGACAAAATATTCCTTTTCAATAGGGGTAGGCATAGTTTGGGCAAACCCGAAATTCAAACCAAAATCTAAATTTTTTGGATTTTGGGTTTGAATTTTTGGATTATGGATTGGATTTTGGATTTAATTTTTAAAGTTTTTGGATTTCGGATAGGATATTGGATTTGATACTTTGAATTTTCGATATCCGAAAATCTGAAATTTTTATACTTTATATTTAGTCCATTATCCATATTTCAATAGCAATATGTTTAATACCCTATCCATTTAATATTAATTACTAAGTTATTGTCAGAATACTTTCTATTTGGATATAGTTTAGTATTGCATCGATCGTACTAATATCTCTGTTGTATTTTCTTGATAATAATTTCATTACTTAAATACTTTATTTGGATAATTGCAGTGAGAACGAATAACTTTTCAGGCAATTAATATAAGTACTTCATTTGGATATTTATTTTGATAAAATGAAGAGACATCTCAACTTATAAGCTCAAAATCGAAAATCCAAGATATCCAACCCGATTAATCCAAAATCGAACTTAGAATATTCGGTCAAATCTGAGCTTATTTGGAATGGATTTGGATTATCATTTTTTCAATCCAAAAACTAAAATTCAAACCAAAATTTTCAAATCCAATTCGAACTACCCGGACGCCTACCCCTACCTTTCAGTGTGGGGACATGCTATTTTGCATGCAGTAATACTTGTGCGTATAAGGCCAACCAGTTATCATGAAGTCTCCCCACTACAGTTGACTTTTGGTCAGGAGCCAAATAGTTTTCATCTATGAATTTTTGGATGTGCGGTATATGTTCCAATTGCTCCACTACAACGTACAAAGATGGGGCCTAAAGGAAGGCTGGGAATATATGTTAGTTATGAATCTCCTTTTATTATTAAATATCTGGATCCTATGACAAGATATTTTTTTACAGCCAGATTTTTTGATTGTTATTTTGATGAATTAGTTTTTCCAACATTAGGAGGAGAAAATAAACAACTGAAAAAAGAGATAGATTGGAATCCAATATCTCTATCTCATTTAGATCCTCGTATAAATTAATGTGAACAAGAAGTTCAAAAGATCATTTATTTGCAAAATATTTGCAAATCAATTGCCAGATACATTTACTAACCTTCCAAGAGTTACTAAATCGCATATTCCAGCTATAAATGCTCCAATACGAGTTAATGTCCCAGTTGGACAGTATGATAATGCAAATGAGTCTAGGTCACGCCTTATACGTGGTAGACCTATTGGTTCCAAGGTTAAGAATCCTCGAAAAAGGAAAGAAGCAAATGATCAAGTTGATCATAGCGTGGAGGCAATTGCTCAAGAAGAGCATCAAGACATAACAATTGATAAGACCTCATGTCACGACCCAATTCCTACAAAAGATCGTGATAGTGCCCAACGTCGCAGCTAGGCAAGCTAACGGTGAACTATCAACTTAATTATTCATTTTATTACTTTTGAAATCATGGGTTTTATTAAACAAATGAAATTTACTGCATAAAGTCATAAAGATATGAAGTGTTAATGAAACATGAAACAAAATGATGATAATATCAAGTACAACCACGATCATCTACTAGGACTTCCCAAAATTCGGTGTCACAAGTGCATGAACAATCTAGTAAAATATACAACCCACTATAACTAATGTATGCAATAAAATAGACAGAAATAGTAAATGCAACAAGAAGGAGACTCCGGGTGATGCAGATTGGAGCATGGAGAAAAGCTCACCACTAAGTCTTTGGATAATGAGGATGCGCGCTTGAATAGCCACCAGATGTACCTGCCTCAGTACTTGCACAATTAGTGTAGAAGCGTAGCATGAATACGTAAGTCAACGCGTACCTAGTAAGTATCTAGTCAAATCTCGAATAAGTAGTGACGAGGGGTCGACATCGATACTTACTAGTGGTTAATAGATAAAGTACAAGAATTATAAATAGGCATAAAATACAACAACAACAACAACAATGGAATAAGAAATGGTAAATACATGATCCTTTAACATAATGACAGTTTGAAATTCCCAAATATCATGTGTTACCTCAACAAATAAGAACCATCAAATAAAAATCAAATCTCAATTTAAGAAGGAAATATCATGTATATTCTGACTCCTAGCGATATTACGCACGAGTTATGCCGAGGTCATACAACCCGATCCATAATATCCGTGTACATACACTGTCGAGGTCACATAACCCAATCCATGGATACATCTCAAATATACTGCCAAGGCGTACAGCCCAATCCACAGAAATAGAGAAACTCTTCGAACCGACAAGTTAAGTTCAAATAAACTAATCAAATTTTAATTATAAATTTAAGTTATTAAACTGATAAGTTAAGTTCAAATAATATAAATATTACATGATAAAGTCCTAAGTCTATCCGGACATAAATATGTTTTTACCTATGTACGGACTCTCGTCACCTCGTGCATACGTAGTACCCACTACCCACAACTAGTAGCATATAACCATTTAAGCACCTACGGAGATAATTCCGTCTTACAAGATTAGGCAAGAGACTTACCTTTGCTCTCAAGTCCTCTATTTGGCCCTCAAACCATACTAGTAGCCTCAAAATAACGCCGAGCAACCCGAAACTAGTCAAAAGTCGTACAAACTAATCAATATATACTCAAAAATTCATAATTTATCTATTAGAGTCATTTTCCAACTCAGTTCGGAAAGTTCATAAAAGTCACCTCCGGGACCACGTGCCCGGAATCTAAAAATTTTCGTAGATAAATATTACCCATGACCTTACGAACTCAAATAGATAATTTATACTTCATTCCATAATTAATTTTGTTGTCTAATCCCATTTTTACCAAACCCTAGGTTTTTCAACATAATCCCGTAATTTCCATAATTTATGTTAAAATCTAATCATAAACTATGTATTAAACTCATATTGGGTAGAAATCACTTACCTTAAAATACTAGATGAAAAAATTCTATCCAAAAGCTCCAAAATCATCCAAGCAAGGTGTAAAAATGAGAAAATGAGCCTAATCACGACTTTTTAAAAAGTTTCTGCCTAGTGACCGCTTCTTCGCGATCGAGGAAGTTCCCTCGCGATCGCGAAGCCAAAAGCTGCCAATGCCCAAAAAACTCCCCTACGCGAATGCGGCTAGGTCCTCGCGATCGCGAAGGAAGCCCGGCCAACACGCCCCTCCGTTCGCGAACGCGAAGGGCAATGACATGCTGACCCCCAAACCCAGTTCCTTCTACGCGAACATGGAACTTCCATCGCGAACGCGAAGGCCGCTGGTCTCAAGCCTTCGTGAATGCGTCCTTACAATCGCGAACGTGAAGCACACACACGCCTTAGTCCTGAATCCTTCATCGCGAATGCGGGAGACCCTCTGTGTTCGCGAAGAAGGAAACTAGTACCAGCAAAATTTGCCAATTTGACTTAGCTCCGGGTGGTCCGAAGCACACCCGAGCCACCCAGGACCCCGCCCAAATACATCAACAAGTTAATAAATATAATCCGGACTCGCTTAAAGTCTTGGAACACATAAAACAACATCGAAACCAAGAATCACACTCTCAAACCAAATTAATCAAATTTTGACTTCAAACTTCTTTAACTAGCTCCGAACGCGACGAATCATACTTAGACAACTCGGAATGATGCCAAATTTTATGCACAAGTCACAAATCACAATATGAACCTATTTCTAGACTCAGAATCCCAAACGGACATCGATAACACCAAAGTCTACTTCAAACCAAATTTAGGAAGCTCTAAAACCTTAAAGGCGCTAACTTTCAACAATAAACGCCGAAATATTCTCGGATCATCCGAAATTCTATCCGAACATACGCCCAAGTCCAAAATTATCTTACGAACCTATTGGAACCTTCAAATCTTAATTTTGAGGTCTTTTACTCAAAATATTGACTCAAGTCAAACTTGACCACCTTAGGCCACTATTATGGAACAAAGTGTTCTGAATTCAACCCGGATCCTTTCAAAATCAAACCAAACATCGCCACAAGTCATAAAATAGTAAAAGTACATATGAAAAGTCTTAAATATAGTAATGAGAATCTAAAAAGTAAAATAACCGGTCGGGTTGTTACACCTCACTGAAGGTTCAAGTACCTGAAAGTGATGAAAATGAAGAGAGCTCAATAAGTTATGTCTCCACGGGAAATAGTGAAATCGAAATAATGTTATTGTTGATAATAATTTTGCATATAATGTTACAATTGAAGTAATGCAACAACATAATAATCTTGAGCTAAAATCTATCGATGAATGTATACAGAGAAATGATTGGCCAAAATACGCAATTCAAGCGGAATTGGCTTCACTTGAAAAACGTGAAGTTTTTGGACCAATAGTCCGAATACCTGAAGGTGTCTAGCCAGTGAGATACAAATAGGTTTTTGTCCGAAAACAAAATGAGAAAGGTGAAATCGTAAGATATAAAGCACGTCTTGTGGCATAAGGGTTTTTGTAAAGGTCTGACATTGATTATATGAAGATATATTCTCCTGTGGTAGATACAATTACCTTCAGGTATCTAATAAATCCAGCAGTTCATGAAAATCTTAACATGCAAATGATAGACGTTGTCACATCTTATTTATGGCTCATTAGATAATGAAACTTTTATGAAAATCCCTGAAGGATTTAAAGTTTCTGAAGCATATAATAGTTCCAGGAAAACATGTTCAATAAAGTTTCAGAGATCCTTATACGGATTGAAGAAATCAGGGTGGATGTGGTACAATTGCCTTAGCAAGTATTTGCTAAAGGAAGGCATTTTGACCTTGTGTCTTTATTAAGAGGTCTCGATCTGAATCTGTCATCATAGTTGTGTATGTTGATGACTTGAATATCATTGGCACTTCTAAAGAGCTTCCAAAGGATGTAGAATGTTTGAAGAAAGAATTCGAAATGAAAGATCTTGGTAAGATAAAATTTTGTCTTAGCCTACAAATTGAACATGTGACAAATAAAATTTTTGTCCATCAATCAACATACACTGAAAAGGTTTTAAAGTAATTTTACATGGATAAAGTACATCCATTGAGTACCTCTATGGTTATGAGATCGCTTGACATAAATAAAGACCTATTTTGGCTTCAAGAAAATAATGAAGAGTTCATTGGTGATGAATTCCATATCTTAGTGCAATTGGGGCATTGATGTATCTTGCTAATAATACCCGACCAGATATTGCTTTTACAATAAGCTTATTATCAAGATTTAGCTCCTCTCTAATAAGTAGACATTGGAATGGTGTTAAACATATATTTAGATATCTTCGGGGAACTATAGAGATGAGATTATTTTATTCTAATAAATCCAAGTCAGAAATGATCGGTTATGCAGATGCAGGTTATTCGTCTGATCCACGTAATGCCTAATCTCAAATAGGCTATTTGTTTACATATAGAGGTACAACTATATCATGGCGTTCAATGAAACAAACAATAGCTGCTACTTCTTCAAATCATGTTGAGATAGTAGCAATCCATGAAGCGGGTCAGGAATATATTTGGTTGAGATCAATGACTCAACATATTCAGGAAATGTGTGGTTTTCCTATGAAAAAGGATAATCCAATTACACTATATAAAGACAATGCTGCTTGCATTGCTCAACTGAAAGAAGGATACATCAAAGGAGACAGAACAAAACACATTTCACTAAAGTTCTTTTTCACGCACGATCTTCAACATAATTGTGAAATTAATATTCAACAGATTCGTTCATGTGATAATTTGGATGATTTGTTTACTAAGGCATTGTCAACCTCAACATTCGAAAAGTTAAGACACAAGATTAGAATGCACCATCTATGAGAAATAAAGTGATATTTTCATGAGATGGAGTAAGATAAGCGTTATACTCTTTTTTCCTTTGCTTAGGTTTGTTCCACTAGGATTTTCTCGCAAGGTTTTTAACGAGGTACCAGACAAAGCGTATTACAGATGTGTGTGATTTTTTCCCTTCACTAAGCGTTTTTTCCTACAAGATTTTTTGTTAGTAAGGTTTTAACGAGGCATATTATCTATTTTTGAACATCCAAGGGGAAGTGTTGTAAATTATTAGTTAATATGGATGTCCACTACTCCCATTACTTTCATCCATGATATAAATAACCTCCCACCACTCCTTACTATTAGAATTATAACTCCCACACCTCTATAAGACTATAACCTCCCCTCATGATATCTTTCCCATGATCCCAATTATTAATACCATGTTTAAGACAATCCTTTTATAAGCTTCTATGTAATAGTATAAATAGAGGCATGAAATGTGATATGTGACTCACTTGAATACTTGATAAAATTTTGAAAGTTCTCTCTTCTTCTCTTATTCTATTACTTATTTTCTTGTTTTATATTGTTTCTTTGAGCTACATTTCTTAACAATCTTCTTTTTAAGTATATTTTAATATATTTAGTTATGGATATACCTCATAGTGGTGTAAGTGTAAGATTTCCATAACATAAGGGGCGCAAGCGTTTGATTTTAAGATACAAGAATATATCTTAAAAAGAGTCATATTGTAAGGTGTTTAGTGTAATGAAACCTAGAATTTAATCACCTAAAACACTATCTTTCTGTTTTTTAAGCTTATTCGGTTTAGAGTTAAACTTGTTGATTCCAAGAACTATATATATATATATATGCTGGGATATATGTAACGCTTTGCAAACTTCTAACCGGGGGAGGGGGAGGAGGAGATTTTTTTATTGTTACTTCAAATCTCTGAATTATGCTACCTGATCGCTCGTGTTAATTATATAGACTTGTCTTCTGCAGCTCAATGCCATATCTCCTCCATTATTTCTGGAAATGTTAGATATGAAAAGGGGACAAAGAGACAAGCATGTCGATATCGAATAAGAAGAAAGCCACAAGAAAAGCCAAATATCATCTATTCCCATCTCTGTCCCATACTTATAATTAAAGTATGCTTTACATATAGGTACCCAGTTACGTGCATGATCTTCATCGTTCTATCTTATCATGAACTCAATGTTAGGCTGACCAGTGTTAGGTGCATAGTATAATTGTGTAGGTTTTGAACCTCTGAAATAAGAAGCCTAAAATCTGGCAGTTGGCCATGCCATGTTGACAATATTGTGGATGTCATATATCCGCCATTCGCCCATTCCCAGTATCCAGAGTTGATGTCTCACACAAACGTTCTGAGAATGGGATTATAATGATAATATAGCAAACATATTATAAATATATAAATTATGTTCTCTCTAACTATTTAAACTTTCAAAGTCCCAAAATATAAACAATTAATCATAAAATTGTACAAGTTAAATGATTTCACATTTTTTAATGTGACCACATTGTCTTTCTGATATATCTATATTACCATAGATATAACGGTCTAATTTACAAAAGTTTTAACTTATATACACTAAAAGGTGTAAATTAATTTATAAACCTATATATATCATGTCCTTGAAAGATAATTGTTGGTAATTAACCATAACAATTGAATTTTTTTCCTTCAACCATGACAGTTGAAATTAATAATCGAAAAAATAAAAAGAGTAACTTTAATTGTACAACAGGTTATATTGGACTAATACTGTAACAGTGGACATAAGTTAAATCTAATTTACAATTGTATCATCATATTGACACGATAATCACGGTTTTTGGATGAAGGCCAATATTATAGTATTTAAATGGAATATTCTGCCACCATACTTGTTTACCCGAAAAATGGATAGAGTTGAATTTGTACGCAGTTCCGAAGATATGTGGTGCAACTTAATACAAAATACAAGGATAAATAAAATGTGAATGTAGATTGGAGAGAATGTAATCTAGACAAGGCAATCAAGAACAGTGAACCTTAGGATTCAGCAAATAGAATCAATCTAAGAAACTGGAATAGCCATTCTTTATTGTAGAGGAATATAATCCTTTCATTACAATGTAAGTCTCAGAAAAATCTATCTTCCAGAAATGATAACCAAGCCCTTTTATAGTGGAGGGATTCGGCTCCAAGCATAATAAAATAAACATTCAGTGGGAGACCCATGATAAGTCAGCTTTTCCATAATTTATGCCAAGATTCCCTCTAGTGGGATTGCAACGGCTTTTGTCTGCGAGCTCGATCTCGCTTAGAATCCTCGATTTTGGTTCGAGCTTGATTTCGGCTCGAACTTGTGATCTTAGTTCGAGCCCGACCCTGATTCGGTTCGAGCCCTCAAATTGATTTCGGGTCAATGTTGGTTGGTCTTTGGATTATCAGCACGATAGGTCTACCTGCGTCATGGTTCGATTCTTGTTCGAGTTTGATTATGATATCGATCTCGACATGGACCGGCCTCCCCGGGTTCGAGGTTAATTCGTCCCCCCTTCGGAATCTTACTTCGATACATCACCCTTCGAATCATACCGGACATGCCAAGGCTGAAATCTATTTCGACTGTATACAGATAGTCCCCTTGTTTCTCAGAAAGAATATGGCGAGAAACGATATGATTTCCAACGACTCGATCGGATTATATCTTGTCGTTTCCATCGGGTTCGACCATGTCGCATCTGGTAGTTGTCCCATCGGTTTAGTCTTTTAAGGCATTTAATGCATGTCGGGCGGTGGTCGGCCACTGCTGATACTGAACCGCCATTGTTTGAACCTATAAATAACCCTTACTTTTATCTTTTACCATTTTTACATCTTCTATCTTCCAAAATTTCCCAAGTTCTTCTTCGTACTCTCCAACTTACCAGTAAAGCCGTGATTTCTTTCCGAAAAAACCCCTCTTCAATTCTACCAAATCTCTATCACTTTCTTCTATTCCTTACTTTTGAATTTAAAAATGGCGAAAACATCGCAAACCATTCCTCAGAAAGAGAAGGCTTCGTCTTCACAGTGTGTCGCCGATGAGGCGTCGGCAGAACCACAGCCTGAGGAGTGTGTTCCCGGGGCGTGCGTCCTTACTTCAGATTTTAAGGTTGATAAAAGTTCATCGGTCCCTGGACGGTGTGAGCCGGTATCGAGATACATGTGTTCGATAACCGAGAAGCACCTCGATCTGTTAAAGAAGGATTGCAATTGGGGTGAAAAAGAAGTAATAATACCTACCCTGACGAAGATATCACTTCTTACGTGAAAGGGTTTTTGAACGTATATACTTACCCTTTCACTTTGAGTCCCCTCGATTCCGTCATTATTGACTTCTGTTGACAATATCAAGTAACCTTAGGCCAGGTCCATCCTTCTTTGTGGCGGATCGTTATCCTGATCCGATATTTTGTGAGCAAAATCGAGGGGATGTCGTTTACCCTCGATCATCTTATCCGACTGTACCGTCCCCGACTTTTTTGAGGAGGGTTAATAAAACTCCAGCGTCGGGCTACCAAGGCTCTATTCTCGAGTATTGACGAGGACAGGGACCGGGGTTGGATGGGCAGGTTCGTTCGAATAAGGACTTCGGACCTGATCCCGACTGAAAAGATGCCATTTTCCGAGGAGTGGAATATGAAACGTAAGTACGTTCTTGTTGTTGCTTCTATTTTTTTCTTCCATTTATTCTTTTATCAACATTCCTCCTTTTGTGATGTAGCGATTCCCTGGATGCCCGGAGCGGTTCCCGATCTCAAGAACTGGGTACGGGCTCTGGTTTCGACCTCCACATACGCCGAGCGCTCAAGGCGTGATTTTTCAAAGGGTCGGTGGGAGGCCAAAAATCACGGTAAGCTCATTTCTCGGACTCTGACGATCCGAACGAGGCGTTTCTCAAAATATTTTTTATAAGGTTTCCCATATGCAGGTTTGGGTAAAGACACGGTCTTGAGGCCTCTGTCCAATGAGGAGGATGTTTGACCTCTGTCCCAAAGCCGGTGAAAGAAAATAAAAGGAAGAGAGCCTCGGTTCCCGAATATCCAAAACCGAAGAAGAGGATAGCCCGTAAGCTGAATAAGAATGTCATTCCTTTGACCATGAAATCCATTTTGCATCTAAGGAATGAAGATGAAGAAGAAGAAAAGGACAATGAGTCCGCGCTGGCGGTCCGAACGAAGAGAGCCACCAATGCCTCATCGCCGGCTGGATCGACGATGCTCTATGGGGCTCTGCCTCGAACTGAAGATATACCGGGGAAAGATTCAGGTAGAGTCCCCGAACAATCGGATGTCGAAGACGTCTCTCATCGGAGTCAACCGGCAGGGGTTACAATCGAAGAGCCCCTCGAACCCCTTCGAGCCGAGGGGAACGCTCCAAGCGAGTCATTTGGGGCAGCAGCGATCGAGGATTTGCCTACCTTTCCCGCTTTTTCCGCAAGGGTGATTCGGGAAGCTCAAGCTCTGGGAGCCCTCGATCTAGACAGGCCTCACGATGAAGAAGATCCGTTTTGTGACCTGTTTACCGGTATCGAGGACGTTGCCGGTGCCGGTGATGAATCAGATCTTTTTCATGGATTGCGGCAGGCTTTGAATTAGGTGAGCCTTTAAAAAAGATTTTGTCGGTACTGCCTTTATGTTAGTTTTTCGTTAACTTCGCTTCTTGTTTCTTTGTAGGCTGCGGCAGTCCATCAAGAACAATGTTCTCGTTCCCAGAATGAGCTGCATCGATACGCGGACGACCTACACCGTGCTACTGACGAGAGGAACTCCCTTAAACTTTCCTTAGGGCAGAGAGAGGAGGAAATAAAAGACCTCCGAGCTGAGCTGGACAAGGCTTATCGAGATCGGAATGATTTGTCTGAGCAGGTAATGATGCTTTTGAAAACCTATGGGCTTGATACCGAAATGATAGCTAACATTTCGGTCTCACAGCTGCAGCAAAAAATCGAGATGATCGGGAAGCTTCGTGAGGAGGTCGACGTGATAAGTATGGAGTCTTTGCGGTGGAAAGAAGGTATGGACTTCTTTGCTGCAGAAAAAGAGACTGCTCGAGCACAGTTATCGTCATCTGAAACCCAACTTCAGAAAATGAAGGAAAAAGGCCTGGTTCAAGCAAGAAGAATTGAGGAGCTTGAGGCTCGGTTGGCCTCTGTACTCGCCAAGGCCGAATCCGATGCTGAAAAGGAAAAGGCCGATGCGGATGCGCTCGTGCCGTCTATTGAGCCGATGCTGAAGCTGCCCAAGTCCAGGCAAGAGAGGCAGCCGAATCTGCCGATAGTCAAGCACATTGGGTCGCCGAACTTGCTAAGTGCCGATCCAGAAGGGAAACTCTCGAGGAGATTCATGCTCGCGGCTTCGATCTCGTGGAAGAGATAAAAAGGGCAAAAGAACTCGAAGCTGATGCTGAAGCTCTGGTTTCTGATGGTGATGACGACGACGATGGGAGCAAGAGCGGATCCTCCAAAAATGGGGGGGAACCTGATAAAGAAGAGACCGCTCCCGGTCGAGAAATTTAATTCTTAGTTTTTATGTTGTAATCACCCATGCAGATAAATTTGTGTATAGACATATCTCCCCTTTCGCAGACTTGCTTCTTTTTTTGTTTCCCGTCTTGCGAGGACTTTATTCGCCTTATGAATGTTTCCACAATGTTTTAAACAACTTAATCAAATTTGGACTTCGTAGTCTCTGTAACCGAGCGAGCGTTTACTCAAACTTGGGGCAATGTAGCCCTTTAGGCTTATTAGTTGTTAATGATTCGATCTTGAAGAAATATAGCCCGTGAGCGTGATGGTTGAGCGAGTGTTTGCTCGGACTCGAAAATGTAGCCCGTAGGCTTAGTCGAGTGAATGATTCAAACTCGAATTAATGTGGGCGAACCTTTGACATTTGTCACATTTACGAACAAATTCCTTCGTATCTTTGCCCATATCGATCCAATAATACCCTGCTCTGATTATTTTTTGGACTAATGTGTCGGCTCCAGAGTGATTCCCGCAAGTACCCTCATGCACTTCCCGTAGGACGTAATCGACATCCTCCGGACCCAAGCATACCGCCAATGGTCCATCGAACGTTCTTCGGTACAGTGTTCCGTCCGAAGCCAAAGTGAATCGAGCAGCTTTGGTCCGTAGGGTTCTGGAATCTTTAGGGTCCGATGGGAGTTTTTCGCTTTTCAAATATTCAATATACTTGTTTCTCCAATCCCAGGTTAAGCTTGTAGAATTTATTTCGGCGTGACCTTCTTCGATTATCGATCTCGAAAGTTGAACAACATTCCCCGAGCCTATATCATCTACCTCGACTGACGACCCCAAATTCGCAAGCGCGTCGGCCTCGTTATTTTGTTCCCATGGTACATGCCGTAAAGTCCATTGTTTGAAATGTCGCAAAGTGATAAGCAGTTTATCCAAATACCTCTGCATTCTACCTTCTCGAACTTCGAAGGTTTTGTTTACTTGACTCACCACCAGCAAGGAGTCGCAGTTGGCTTCGATGACTTCTGCTCCCAAGTTTCTAGCTAGCTCGAGACCTGCAATCATGGCTTCATACTCGGCCTCATTGTTAGTCAACCTGATAGTTTTAATAGATTGCCTAATAATGCTACCCGTGGGTGGTTTCAAAACTATGCCCTGCCCGGACCCTTTTACGTTCGAATTCCCATCCGTAAAAAGGATCCATACCCCCGACGATGTACCTGATTTCAACAGTTCTTTTTCGACTTCGGGTATGAGGGCTGGTGTGAAATCGGCCACGAAGTCTGCTAAAACTTGAGACTTGATGGTCGTGCGAGGTTGATATTCGATATCGTGCCCACTGAGTTCGACAGCCCATTTGGCCATTCGGCCTGATAACTTGGGTTTGTGCAAAATATTACGAAGCGGGTAAGTGGACAATACACATATGGGATGACATTGAAAGTACGGCCTTAACTTCCTTGAGGCGCTTATCAGTGCAAGCGCCAACTTTTCTAGGAGCGGATATCTAGTTTCTGCCTCCCCTTATAAACGGGGAATTGCGTACCTTTCTCTTCTCGAACTAGGACACCGCTTACGGCGACTTCCGATACTGCCAAGTACAAACAAAGTTTCTCGTCTGTTTTTGGAGTGTGAAGCAGTGGTGCGCTTGATAGATATCGCTTTAGTTCCTCTAATACTTGTCGCCACTCCGGGGTTCAAGAAAAATCGTTCTTCTTTTTGAGTAGAGAGAAAAATTTATGACTTCGATCAGATGATCTTGAGATGAACCGGCTTAAGGCGGCGATCCGACCCGTTAGCCTTTGTATGGCATTCACGCTGTCTACAATGACGATGTCTTCAATGGCCTTGATTTTATCGGGGTTAATCTCTATTCCCCGATGTGATACCATGAAGCTGGGGAACTTGCCCGAACCGACCCCGAAAGAACATTTCTCAGGGTTGAGCTTCATTTTGTATTTCCTTAAAATCTCAAACGTTTCCTGCAAATGAATTAAATGGTCCTCTGCGCGCAGGGACTTGACTAACATGTCATCAATATAAACTTCCATTGATTTTCCTATTTGTTCTTCGAACATTTTATTCACTAGGCGTTGGTAAGTAGCCCCTACGTTTTTTAGTCCGAAGGGCATCACATTATAACAATACATTCCATATTTGGTGACAAATGAGGTTTTTTTCTGGTCCTCCGGGTTTACCTGTATTTGATTATACCCGGAATAGGCATCGAAAAAAGTGAGGATCTCGTGGCCGGCCGTGGCATCGATCATACGATCGATGTTGGGCAACGGAAAGGAATCTTTGGGTCATGCTTTGTTCAAATCCTTATAGTCCACGCACATTCTAAGTTTGTCCCCCTTTTTAGGGACTACAACTACGCTGGCTAACCATTCGGGATATTTTACCTCCCGAATGGACCCTACTTTGAGAAGTTTGGTTACCTCGTCCTTTATGAATGCGTGCTTTCTATCGGACTGGGGTCTTCTCTTTTGCTTCACCGTTCTGAACCTGGGGTCCAAACTTAGCTGATGCGTCGTTATATCCGGCAGAATCCCTGTTATATCTAAATGTGACCAGGAAAAACAATCGATGTTATTGATAAGAAATTGAACGTGTTACTTCCTGAGTTCAGGGCTCAACCCCGTTCCCAAGTATACCTTTTGCTCGGGCCGGCACTCGATTAATATGACTTGCTCTAGTTCCTCGATTGTCGATTTTATGGCATCGGAGTCATTGGGAATCACGAAAGATCGAGGGAACCTTTGATTTCCATCCTCTTCGATTTTCTGGTTGTCTGGCTGGGTCAAAGCCGATGTCTGTGATTGCTATTTGGTGTCCCGTTCTCCTTCCGGGCCCGATCCTTTTATCGGCGAAAGTGAGGACACTAGTTTAGCTTCGTCGACGATGAACATTTCTTTCGCGGCTGGTTGTTCTACGTACACCGTTTTGACACCTCCCGACGTTGGGAATTTGAGGGCCTGGTGTAGGGTCAAAGGCACAGCTCTCATGTTGTGGATCCATGGCCTTCCGAAAAGGGCGTTATATCTCATATCGCCTTCGATCACGTGAAACTTTATTTCCTGGATGGTTTCAGCCATGTTTATTGGTAGGAATATCTCGCCTTTGGTGGTTTCGCATGCCATATTGAACCCGTTTAGGACCAGAGTTGCGGGTACGATTTGATCCTGTAGGCCGAGCTGCTCTACTACCTTCAATCGGATGATGTTGGCCGAGCTACCTGGATCGATTAACACACGCTTAATTTACGAGAACGGATATTACCAGCGCGTCGTTGTGAGGTTGGATGACCCCCTCTGCATCTTCATCACCAAAAGACAGAGTCCACATGGGTGCGTAATCTTGAGTCCGAGATCGCTTTTCCCTCACCATCGATGTTTTAGTGCATTTAAGCATTGGTCCCCTGGGGGTATCGATGCCGCCGATGATCATGTGGATGACGTGTTGTCGTTCTTCTTGCTCGTTTTGCTTGCTGAGATCCCTACTTCTAAAATGGCTCTTTGCCCTATCACTCAGAAACTCTCGAAGGTGCACTTTGTTAAATAGGCGAGCTATTTCCTCTCTTAGTTGCTTGCAATCTTCCGTTCTGTGGCCATTGGTACCATGATATTTGCACGTTTGATTGGGATTTCTTCGGGCAGGATCAGTCTGCATTGGTCGAGGCCATTTAGTGTCTTCGATGCGTCCGATGGCCGACACAAGAGCGGATGCACCAACGCTGAAGTTATATTCTGATAATCGAGGTGCTTCTATAGGCTCGTCATATTTATCGAAGCTGCTCTTACTCATAAGCCCCCAAGAATTTTGTCCTCGATCAATTCTTTAATTGTTCTAAACTGCGTTGTGTGCTGAACCGTTGTTCACCCGATCTGCGACGTATGGTCGATATCGGTCTCTGTTCAACCTTTGTTCTCTGTCGATCTGCTTTTGATTAATAACTGTCTTGTTCTGATGAACGGGTCTGTATGGGGCCCCCGACTGATCATCCTCGACCCTAATTTTCGATTGATATCGGTTGTGTATATCTGCCTAAGTTACCGCTGGATACTCGATCTAATTTTGTTTCAGCCGATGTGATGCTGTCAAACTTAGCTCGTTCAACCCTTGGGTGAAAGCTTGTACGGCCCAGTCGTTTGTGACCGGGGGTAATTCCATGCGTTCCATTTAAAATCGAGATACGAATTCCCTCAGCATTTCTCCCTGCCTTTGCTTTACTTTGAAGAGGTCTGATTTTCTCGTTGCAACCTTTATGGCACCAGCATGTGCTTTTACGAATGAATCTGCTAACATGGCAAAAGAATCGATGGAATTCGGCGGTAAATTATGGTACCAGATCATAGCTCCTTTCGAGAGGGTCTCCTCGAACTTTTTCAACAGCACAGATTCGATCTCATCGTCTTCCAAATCGTTACCTTTTATGGCACATGTGTACGAGGTGACATATTCGTTAGGATCGGTCGTACCGTTATATTTGGAAATTTCGGGCGTACAGAATTTTTTGAGGATTGGCTTCGGTGCCGCACTCAACGGAAAAGGCTTTTGTATGAATTTTTTTAAATCAAGCCCTTTTATCATTGGTGGAGCCCCCGGGATTTGGTCGACCCTAACATTCCCTCTTGTCATTGGCTTCGACTCATTTTGTGAGTTCCTCGAGCAATTTAGTAATTCCGGGAGTAGTCCTCGATTCTTGCTCGTTAGATTTCACTATGGCAGGTTCTGTTCTAGGGGTGACTTCTCGAAGTGGATTGGAAATCGGCCTGCTTTGTGCGCGAATTTGGCTCTGTAGCTGAGCTATCGCTACTTATTGGGCTTGCAACATCTCGAAGATCATGCGTAAGCTGGCCCTGATTTTCCCTGGGTTTTGGGTGTCCTAGGCTACGGATCGAGTACCGTCCTGAATGCTTCTTTCCGGTTCGGAATGGTGGTTTGCTTCCAAAGCTATTTGTGAATTGACATCCAGTGGTATTTCGGCTCGAATCTCGGGTGGTGCCAAGTTGTTGGTTTTATTTTGAAGGCCGGCTTCGTAATCGATCGATGAAGCCATTCGATCAGTGGCTATTCGTAGCTGACCCTGAATTAAAGATATTTTCGGAAATAAGTGTGAGTCACAATGGCGTGTTCCTTTTTAGATTTGTATCAAATGATCACTATTATCCTCGCCCCCACGGTGGGCGCCAAACTGTTTACCCAAAAAATGGATAGAGTTGAATTTATACGCAGTTCCGAAGATATGTGGTGAAACTTAATACAAAATGCAAGGATAAATAAAATGTGAATGTAGATTGGAGAGAATGTAATCTAGACAAGGCAATCAAGAACAGTGAACCTTATGATTCAGCAAATAGAATCAATCTAAGAAATTGGAATAGCCATTCTTTATTGTATAGGAATATAATCCTTTCATTACAATGTAAGTCTCAGAAAAATCTATCTTCCAGAAATGATAACCAAGCCCTTTTATAGTGGAGGGATTTGGCTCCAAGCATAATAAAATAAACATTCAGTGGGAGACTCATGATAAGTCAGCTTTTCCATAATTTCTGCCAAGATTCCCTCTAGTGGGATTGCAACGGCTTTTGTCTGCGAGCTCGATCTCGCTTAGAATCCTCGATTTTGGTTCGAGCTTGATTTCGGCTCGAACTTGTGATCTTGGTTCGAGCCCGACCCTGGTTCGAGCCCTCGAATTAATTTCGGATCAATGTTGGTTGGTCTTTGGATTATCAGCACGATAGGTCTACCTGCGTCATAGTTCGATTCTTATTCGAGTTTGATTATGATATCGATCTCGACACGGACCAGCCTCCCCGGGTTCGAAGTTAATTCGTCCTCCCCTTAGGATCTTTCTTCGATACATCACCCTTCGAATCATACCGCACATGCCAAAGCTGAAATCTATTTCGACCGTATACAATACTAATAGTCGAACTAACTACTATAATTTTGA
This sequence comes from Nicotiana tomentosiformis, assembly GCF_000390325.3. Classification (NCBI taxonomy): domain Eukaryota; kingdom Viridiplantae; phylum Streptophyta; class Magnoliopsida; order Solanales; family Solanaceae; genus Nicotiana; species Nicotiana tomentosiformis. The sequence continues at coordinate 72,510,942 of NC_090817.1, read as the reverse complement.
ATGATAGAACCATTTCAGTGATGTATTTATTGGTCTGGTCAAATATTCAATCTCTTCACTCTTACCCTTCACGGAAAAGGTCCAAATATATGAAGTGCCTGTTCAACAAGCAAGAAGAACAGTCTAATGGCTTATTCGGCCAAGTTTTTTTTGGCTAACATTTTTTTTTTTAAAGTTAAGGTGTTTGACCAAACTTTTAGAAAAAAAAAATTATTTTTAAGTAGAAAAATAAACCGTTCTTGAGAACTAAAAAAAAATAAATTATCCCCAAAAGTACTTTTTTGAAAAATACACTTAGAAATACTTTTAAAAACTTAGTCAAACACTAATTGTTGATCAAAAGTATTTTTCAAATTAATTAAAAGCTTATCACTAAAAGTACTTTTTTGAGAGATACTTTTAAAAAAAAAAATCAAAATTAGTAAAGTTTAGAAGCTTGGCCAAACTGGACGAAAATATTGGTAATTTATTTCTTGTTTGGATTGTGTCTGGTTGAAGGGTTCGTCAAATATAAAGTGATTGTCATATAAATTTAGTCAAAAAGACTTAGCCACCCCAATGCAATGCGAATATATGATTAATGAACTGACACAGAAAATGCAAAATAAAAGCTTATCTATGTATGAGAATTAATTAGAGCATTTGTCATATTTGATATCCATTATGATTAATAATCTATACATTATTTTCGTGAAGCTTCCTTTCGCTTCACTATGTTGACTAGGGGTTCGTTGAAAAAAACCAACGCCCAAGGAAAAAAGAAAAAGGAAGGAAGAGAGTATTTGATTAAAGAGTGTTATTACAAATTGGGACAAATCTAAAACATAGGATTCCCAACTAATCTAAAATAAACGAAAGGAGGAGAGGAATTCCAAATATAAATCACTATCTTTATCTTCTGTAGCGTTATGCAAGGCCCAGGTACTCTCATGACTAACTAGCAAGAAAACGTGCGGTCCCCGAACTCTCATTTTAAATTAAAATTGTTCACAATTCATGCATTTTCTTATACATCAAATTAACTCATATTCTGTAAGCAGCGCGATTAGTTATGGCATAATTGAGATATTGATTTAGATTTGATGCTTTATAGAACTTGATCCAGTGCCACATTGATTTCTTAATTAACATGTTCGATTAGTTATGTGTAATGAACGGGAATTCGGCCCATATCTTAAATTTATGTGACTCGTCAAAGAAAAAAAAATAGAAGAATTATATTCCTATATTTGGCCACACCCGTGCCCGTGTCCTCCTACTGAAAATGAAAGTGGCCATATGCTCGCATTGCACATGCAATCTTATGGATACAAATTGTTGCGTCCTAATAAAAAAAAGGAAAATGTTAGATACTCGTCAAGTTGTCATTGATATTTGATACCAAACTAGGTGCAAAACTTGTCAAAAACTTAATCAATAAGAGATATATGGCACACATCATGAGTACATAATTTAAGAAAGAAAGAGATACCAATTTTTAAAATTTATTGATTCTAAATATACATGATATTTTTGTGGTTACTGAATCGTTTCATTTGGTAATAAATTTAAATTATTATTATTATTTTTTAATTTCCCTCCCCTTTTTATTCTCCTTTGTTGGAGCTATTGCCCCTTTGATCGAGTGTTGATCCTCTTGTCAATAAATTTAAATTATTTCAAAATATAAAAAAGCATTATTACGTAATACAAATTTTAACAGTCCCCACTGGTGGTCCGTGGTCGAAACAAATCAGGCCAAGCCCACTAGCCCAGGAAACAAAGGTCCAAAATTACCAGCTTGCCGTTTCTTCTTCCACCATCTGTCTTAGGCTAAGCTCAACACCTCATAAACCCAGACCACTCATCCCAGCTTAAGTGGACCCACCATAAACTTTTTTTCTTAATCCCTAAAAATAAAGGAATATCCAAATAACCTCTCAAAACACCGTCGTCACTTTGCCCTACATGTGTCAAACGGGCCGGGTTGATCCGGTTTCGGACCGGCATAGACCGGTTTTAGACCATATCGGACCGGTAGGTAAGGGGCGGGCAGGGCTGGGTTGGGACGGAAAACGGATTGTGTCGGGTAGGATAGAGGTACCGGTTAACCGGACCGACCCGGATCGGTTCAACGACTATTTCAATTTTTTTTTAATATAGTTGACCATTGGCAACGGTCAGCTAGACGGTTATTTTACAAGAATAGCTCTTTTAAGGTATTTTTTCAAAAATAACACTTTTAGTACTTACTAATTTAACCCTTTGAAAAACTATAAATATACTCCCCTCTTCATCATTTCTTCACTTATCTCTCAACTCTCAAACCCAAATTCTCAATTCAAGTTAAATCATGCCCCGTGCTTCTAGAGTGCGCTAATATGTTTCGGAACACTTTGAAGTAGAAGAAGAAAATGAAGAAATTCGCAAAGTAAAGTGCAAGAACTATGGTCGGGTCTTAAATTTTCGTCAAAAGTGGGAGGGCACAGGTTGTTTAAGGAGGCATATGAAGAGTTGTCTTGAGCGTACTCCATAAATTCGTATTTAAGTTGATTTGAGATAATTTGTGTTATTTTAAAATTACTAGACTTATTTAAGCTTAATGTTTTAGTTTGTTAGATTAATTTGAAGTATTATTATGCAATGAAAGCTATGAAAGCCATGAAAGCCTTTGAAGTTTGATCCTTACATATCAAGTTATAAGTTATATTTTTTTCATGTTCATTGTATTATCTTATATTCCTAATAAATTTTTCAAATATAAGGCTTTTGAAAACTTTGGAATTTATTCAAACATTCTTTTTATACGTTAATTTTTAGTATTTTACATTTTTATTTTATCTAAATATAAATTACGATTGTTATACAAAATACAAACACAAATAAAATTAAATAAGCCCGGCCCGGCCCATTAGGCCCGGAACCGTTCTGGTTAAATTTTGCACCTTAGAAGCCCTGAACCGGTAAATCCGGTAAAAAATAACCGGAAACCGACTCGGTAACGAAACCGGTGTCACGACCCAAAATCCCACCACATGCGTCGTGATGGCACCTAATCTCTAAGACTATGTAAGCCGATTTCTATTACATTTTGAAGCCTTTTTTTTTTTGTTTTTAAAATATAACAACGAAAATAATTACAATACACAACGTCCCAAGAGTAGTAGTACTGAGTCACGAACTCTAACTGAATACATAGAATGATCACGAGGACCAAATATACAATATTGTTTGATTACAAGTTAACAGTACAACGAAATGAAAGGACTCCAAGGGACTGGGACGACCAAGCAGCTCTACCTTGGATCCTTACGATCTCGCTTTAACTCTGCTCAAGTCCGTTATCTTCGATACCTAGCTCTGCACAAAAATGTGCAGAAGTGTAGAGTGAGCACACCACAGCGGTGCCCAATAAGTATCAAGACTAACCTCAATGGAGTAGAGACGAGGTACAGTCAAGACACTCACTAGTCTAATAATCTGTGCAATATAATATACAAAATAATAGGAAACAAATAATAATAATAATAATAATAAAGGCAGGATAAAACAACCAGTGATATGCACGACAAACAACAAGAATATCATTAATATCACTCAACAATTAATAAACACAATTACATCCCAATTAAATCAAGCCCTTCAAATAAATGTCTTTCACATAGTTCTTCAAGATAACTCTCTTTCAAATATAATTCTCTCAAATAATTATTTTTTAAATATAATTCTTTCAATAAATCTTTTCAAATACAATTTCCTCAAATAAATATCTTTCAAAATACAATTCTTTTATATGATACTTTTTAAGTAAAAATCCTTTCAAATAAATATTTTGAATATAATTCTTTCAATTAAAAAGTCACCATGTGACACCTCATTTCAAAATCATCAAAATACGGGTCTCAACCCATTTTTATATTTTTCGTAAATACGGGTCTCAACCCATTTTTATATTTTCACGGCACCTCGTGCCCATAATTAAATCATCATATTTGCCCGGCACCTTGTGCTCTCATTTCATATCACAACTGCACGGACAATTCACGTGCCAAATATCATTATCATTTCATCACAGCACCTCGTGTCCACATTTTATATCACAGCTATACGGACAATCTACGTGCCAATATCCCCATTTCATATCACAATTCACGGCACTTCGTGCCCACATTTCATTTTATAAACCGCCTGGCAATAGCCACAGGCTCCCAATTTCAATAAAATCAGATTATTATCAATTTAGTAACAACAAGACAAGTTACACAAGGTATAAAAATAAACACAAGAAAATCACAACATCACATGAAAATTTTCAACACCACAACCCCACATCATCACATATCGTCTCTGACAATAGCCACCCTTATCGCTCCTATAGCCACCCTTATCACTCCTATAGTCATCCTTATCGCTCTGCCCAGACAATATCAATAGCCAACAAACACAACAGTGAAATGCCACCCTTATAACCACTTAATATCAACGGTGAAATGCCACCCTTATCTCCCCAAAATAACAACTCCCACAACACAATAATTTATACGGGAAATTATCACAACAACATAACAAAAATCAATTCATATCACAATTTGCCCAATGGCCACAACCAAATTTCAAAGCTACAACCAAGTCAATTAATTTCACAGCAAATAGCCAAATGCTCCACACAATGTGTACAACACCCAAAAATAATCAATAGAGATAGAAATTACTCAACATAAAGCAAAGTTTTCATAAAAGATTAAATTTTCAATAATTATATAAACACCTCTTCTTAAGCTCATTTAATTAATTATTTGCAGAGGGAAAAATCCAAAATGAAATTAAATTCCAATAATTATCAAGTCAACAAATTCACAAAATTTCATAAATAATCAAATAACAATCACCTCACATTGTCATATAACGACAGAGTCAACAACAAGAGTTTAGGCACGACAAGTAGATGATTAAATATATACCAACAATTATCCAATTTACTATACAATATGCTCAAGACTTTAACTCAACAAAATTTGCACATATAAACCAAGTACGTACTCGTCACCTCGCGTACATGGTTTTCAATTACCCAAGTTGCACATAAGATTCAATGCCTAAGGGAAATTTCCCGCACTCGAGGTTAAGCAAGATACTTACCTTTTTGAAGTTAGGCTGATATTCCAAAATAACCTTCTTGCTTGAATTGACCTCTGGACAGCACAAATCTATCCAAATTAATTGTATAACTTTATTAAAATTCATCGGAAACAATTTCGGATAATAATACGTCGACTTAAAATTTTATTCCAAAAAGTCAATAAAAGTCAACGCGGGACCGGACTCTCGGAACCCGATATAATTTTCATAAAATTCGAATACCCATTCCGATACGAGTTCAACCATACCAATTTTATCGAATTCCAATAACAAATCGATCTTCAAATCTTAAATTTTCGTTTTTGGAAGATTTTACAAAATCTTGATTTTTCTTTCATTAAATCCGAATTAAATGATGGATTCAAAGACATAATCATATAATTTAATCAAAACTGGATAAGAATTACTTACCCCAAACACCTACGCAAGAATCTCTCTAAAAATCACCTTCTACCGAGCTCCCAATTTGATTTTGAGTTATGAACTCAATCCCCCATTTTTGGGACTTTTAATTCTGCCTAGATACACCTTCTTTGCGTTCGCGCCCATTCCTTCACATTCGCACCCATTCCTTCGCATTCGCGAAGGCCAAAATTCAGTTGCCTCAAATCCTTCTTCGCGTTCACGAAGGCCAACTGCTTCTGCCCCATCATTTCCTCTTCGCGTTCGCGAAGTCCTCATCGCGTTCGTATTGACCAGCTGACCAACTCCTTCGCATTCGTGACAATTCCTTCACGTTCGCGAAGGCCAAACAACCCCAGGCCCCTATCTTTCTTTTCTTCTTCGCGTTCGCGTTATCTGGGCCGCGTTCGCGAAGGCTTGCCCTACTCTTTCTTCACGTTAGCGTTCACAACTTCGTGTTCGCGAAGGAAATATCATTAGCCCCTCAAACTTCTCTTCGCGAATGCGGAAATTCCTTCACGTTCGCGAAGAAGTAAACCAGACTTCAGCAACAGTAGTCCAAACAACTCCAATTTGGTCCGAAACCACTCCGAAATATCCCCGAGCCCCTCGGGACCCCGTCTAATCATGCTAACCAGTCCCATAACATATCACAGACTCTCTCGAGGTTTCAAATCGCATCAAATTACACCGAAAATACAAATCGCACCACAAATCAAACTTATGAACTTCTAAAACTCGTGCCGAAACCTATCAAACCAACCCGGAATGACGTCAAATTTTGCAGGCAAGTCCCAAATAACATAAACGGAGCTGTTCCAACTCTCAGAATCACATTCTGACCCCGATATCAAAAAGTCAACCCCCCGATCAAACTTTCCAAAATTTTGATTTTCACCATTTCAAGCTTAATTCCACTACGGACTTCCAAATAATTTTTCGGACACGCTCCTAAGTCCAAAATTATCATACAGAGCTAACGGAACCGACAGAACTCCATTCCGAAGTCGTCTTCATACAGTTCCGACTACGATCAAAATCCTAAAACTTAAGCTCCCTTTTTAGGAACTAAGTGTCCCAAATCACTCTAAATCATCCGTAATTCAAACTCGACCACACACGCTGGTCATAATACATATTGCGAGGCTGCTCGAAACCTTAAGTCACAGAACGGGGCGTAAATTCTTAAAATGACAAGTCAGATCGTTACATTCTCCACCTCTTAAACAAACGTTCGTCCTCGAACGTGCTAAGAATCTTTCTGAGGACTTTAAATTACTGAGTATATTCTTGCACACATACTTGTGAGTGATTTTAAATTCTCGCAATTTAACACGGGTCCGACAACACCATCTCAATTGAGATTATTTATTTTCTCCATTCTTATAAGCTTTAAAGCAAAATCCCTAACTCTCCAATCATTTCCAAAAATGCCTGAATTCTCACAACAACGCACAACATTAGTCTCAACTGGCTATAGCAACCCGTGCCTATGCACATATAAATTTCCTCAATAGTGTTGAAGTAACTCAAAACTTTCTCTGGGGTGTTATATTATTCTCCGCTTAGGATCATTCGCCCTCAAACACATAACATATTTATCTCTTCTTTTGCAAATTCTCAATCCTCCAAATTTTACTAACTCCCAAATTTTTCAGAAATTTCGGCAAAGTTTTCCCTGTAATTTGGCCTATCCACCTGCCAGAGTAACACCCAAACAACTCCTAACAACATATCCAAAATCCAACAAAATACCACAGGGTATATATCAATAATATTAATCTCAGCATTACTTGATCATAATGATATCAGGACATGAAGCACATCATATGTATGCTCATCACCACATCTCTGGTCTTAAAAGTTGTTCATAATTAATTCCAACATCATCAATTAATCTCATATTAACCATCACCTCATTTTAAATTTTCACAATACTGACAACAGAACGTGAGGCATGAAGACCTCATGATTACTTACTCGGATTAATGAGTCACATTTAACGCCATCTGGACACTCACCTTATAGGCTAAAACTCAATATTTACAACACAAAAATGGATGAATATGAACAGAAAATATACAAGCATTATCAAATAAGCCTAACATGCATGCCTCTATATTAATATTATTGCACAAATTAAATTTCACAAGGGAGAATTTTAAACTCATAAATATTTCACTACAAGGACCTTGTCCTTATATAACTTCCATCGCGGCTTGCAGCCCGGTTTAAATATTTCTCATCATATAAAATGCGAGGATCTCGTCCTCAAATCCGAATCACCAGTATTTTGCACATTGTGCCCACTGAAATTTCAACTTTCCTTTCTTTCTTCTTTTTAATATATTTCATAAATAATTTTCAGAACATATAATGAACCCTCATACCGGTAGGGCGTATAATTCATTAAAAAAATTGAAATCAATTATTCCGAAACACATTAAACCTACTGTATTGAATAATAATATTTTTTTTGTTTTTGGGCTTATAGCCCTCAATGATGCACAAAAATAAAGTGACAGACACAGGCTCACATCTTTAATTCTCCCAACAGGGATACACATATAAGTGGATCACAAATTTACGAAGCTCACCCATAAATGGAGCATAATAGGAGGATTCACCTCAATATTCAGAACCGAATCAATTTAAGGAAAATATCCTTTTATAATAAAAAAAAAATCAGGATCGTACCTGTAATGACACCATCTAGTGTATTGGCCTCAGCCAAATCATAGTGATTAAATCAATAGGTCGGGCCTCCACCTCTTAGGCGCTAACTACCTGCCTGTCCTCCACCTCTAGCTGACTGTGCATGTGGAGTATCAACTGGAATAAAGCTTGTAGCTGGAGTGTTCTGATGAAATCCACCCCTCCCAAGTCTGGGACAATCTCTCATGATATGCCTAGTATCACCATACTCATAACAACCCCTCTGAGGTCGTGGCTGCTAGTACTGAGTCTGTGCCGGATAACTAGAATAACCACTGTAAGAATCTCGTGTCGGTAGTGCACTATAAACTGGAGCACTCCGAGTATTCTGATGTGCGGACTGAGTTGACCGACTGCTTGAGCCTCCGCTATAATGGGTTCTAGCTGAAGAGTAAAATCCACTGAACCCTCCAGATTTTCGAGACCTTTTGGCCTCCTTAGACCCCCTTTCCTCGCCTAAAACACCCTCAATCTTCCTTGCAATCTCCACTACTTGCTGAAATGAAGCATCCGTTTGCAGTTCTCGAGCCATGCATATTTTGATATCATAATCGAGCCCCTAAATGAATCTGCGAACCCGTTCTCTGATTGTACGAACCAAGATAGGTGCATGACAGGCTAACTCACTGAACCTGATAGCATATTCTGACACTGTTATAGTGCCCTGACGCAACCGTTCAAACTCTGTGTGCCACGCATCTATGAGAGTCTAGGAAACAAACTCTTTCAAGAACATTTCCGAAAATTGAGCCCAAGTTGGTGGTGTGGCATCGGCTGGTCTACCTTCTTCATAAATTTGCCACCACCGGTACGCTGCGCCTGACAGTTGAAATGTAGTAAAGGAAACTCCGCTCATTTCCACAATACCCATGGTGCGAAGAATACGGTGACAATTTTTCAGAAATCCTTGGGCATCCTCTGTAGCTGTGCCACTGAAAGTTGGTGGATCATATTTCTTAAACCTTTCAAGTCTCTTTTGTTCTTCTTCTGATGCCTCGGGCCTTACCTCAGGCCGAACCGGAATAACAGGTTGTACCGGTACTACAGCCGGAACCTGACCAACGTGAACCTGCTGCTCTGGAGTTGTGATAGGAGTCTGAGCTACTCCCCTAATCTGCGGAATGTTTGGTGCAACAGAGATCAATCCCGCCAGAGTTAATGTACCAAATATACTCAGGAACTGTGCCAAAGTTTCCTGAAGTCCGGGGGTAACAATAGGTGCTTCTGGTACCCGTCCCCCAACTGGAGCTACTGGTGGCTCCTCAACTGTTGTCCTGACATGTGCTCTAGTTGAGCACGTGCCCTTCCTCGGCCTCTACCTCGGCCCCGGCTTCTTGCAGCCCTAGCAGTATGTGCGGATGCCTGCTCAGCTAACCCAGTAGCACGTGTCCTCACCATCTGTGAAAGAATGGAGATACAAGGTTCAAATTCCAAGTTCAACAAATTCCGCACGACAGGAATGAAAGAAATGGAAATTTCCTAACAGTTATGTAGCCTCTCGAAGATAAGTACAGACGTCTCCGTACCGATCCACAAGACTTTACTAGACTCGTTCGTGACTCGTAGAACCTATGAACCTAGAGCTCTGATACCAACTTGTCACGACCCAAAATCCCACCACAGGCGTCGTGATGGCACCTAAGACTAGGTAGGCCGATTTCTATTACATTTTGAAGCCATTTTTTTTGTTTTTAAAATCTAACAGCGAAAATAATTACAATACAAAACCTCCCAAGACTAGTAGTACTGATTCACGAACTCTAACTGAATATATAGAATGATCACGAGGACCAAATATACAATACTGTTTGATTACAAGTTAACAGTACAACGAAATAAAAGGACTCCAAGGGACTGCGACGACCAAGCAGCTCTACCTTGAATCCTTACGATCTCGCTTTAACTCTGCTCAAGTCTGTTATCTTCAATACCTGGCTCTGCACAAAAATGTGCAGAAATATAGAGTGAGCACACCACAGCGGTACCCAGTAAGTATCAAGACTAACCTCAATGGAGTAGAGACGAGGTACAGTCAAGACACTCACTAGTCCAATAATCTGTGCAATATAATATACAAAATAATAGAAACAAATAATAATAAAGTCAGGATAAAACAACCAATGATATGCACAACAGATAACAAAAATACCATTAATATCACTCAACAATTAATAAACACAATTACACCCCAATAAATCAAGCCCTTCAAATAAATGTCTTTCACGTAGTTCTTCCAGATAACTCTCTTTCAAATATAATTCTCTCAAATAATTATTTTTCAAATATAATTCTTTCAATAAATCTTTTCAAATACAATTTCCTCAAATAAATATCTTTCAAAATACAATTCTTTTATATGATACTTTCTAAGTAAAAATCCTTTCAAATAAATATTTTGAATATAATTCTTTCAATTAAAAAGTCACCAAGTGACACCTCATTTCAAAATCATCAAAATACGGGTCTCAGCCCATTTTTATAATTTTCGTAAATACGGGTATCGGCCCATTTTCATATTTTCACGGTACCTCGTGCCCATATTTAAATCATCATATTTGCTCGGCACCTCGTGCCCTCATTTCATATCATAACTGCACGGACAATTCACGTGCCAAATATCATTATCATTTCATCACAGCACCTCGTGCCCACATTTTATATCACAACTGCACGGTCAATCCACATGCCAATATCCCAATTTTATATCACAATTCATGGCACCTCGTGCCCACATTTCATTTTATAAACCGCCTGGCAATAGCCACAGGCTCCCAATTTCAACAAAATCATATTATTATCAATTTACTAATAACAAGACAAGTTGCACAAGGTATAAAAATAAACACAAGAAAATCACAACATCACATGAAAATTTTCAACACCACAACCCCACATCATCACATATCGTCCCTGACAATAGCCACCCTTATCGTTTTTATAGCCATCCTTATCTCTCCTATAGCCACCCTTATCGCTCCGCCCAGACAATATCAATAGCCAACAAACACAACAGTGAAATGCCACCCTTATAACCACATAATATCAACGGTGAAATGCCACTCTTATCTCCCCAAAATAACAACTCACACAACACACCAATTTACACGGAAAATTATCACAACAACATAACAAAAATTAATTCATATCACAATTTGCCCAATGGCCACAACCAAATTTTAAAGTTACAACCAAGTCAATTAATTTCACAGCAGATAGCCAAATGATCCACACAATGTGTACAACACCCAAAAACAATCAATAGAGATAGAAATTACTCAACATAAAACAAAGTCTTCATAAATGATCAAATTTTCAATAATTATATAAACACTTCTTCTTAAGCTCATTTAATTAATTATTTGCAGAGGAAAAAATCGAAAATGAAATTAAATTCCAATAATTATCAAGTCAGCAAATTCACGAAATTTCATAAATAATCAAATAACAATCACCTCACATTGTCATATAACAACAGAGTCAACAACAAGGGTTTAGGCACGACAAGTAGATGATTAAATATATGCCAATAATTATCCAATTTACTACACAATATGCTCAAGACTTTAACTCAATAAAATTTGCACATATAAATCGAGTACGTACTCGTCACCTCCTCAATTACCCAAGTTGCACATAAGACTCAATGTCTAAGGAAAATTTTCCCCACTCGAGGTTAAGCAAGATACTTACCTTTTTGAAGTTAGACCGATATTAATAGCCTTCTTGCTTGAATTGACCTCCGGACAGCTCAAATCTATCCAAATTAATTGTATAACTTCATTAAAATTCATCGAAAACAATTCCGTATAATAATACGTCGACTTAAAATTTTATTCCAAAAAGTCAATAAAAGTCAACGCAGGACCCGCCCCTCAGAACCCGACATAATTTTCATGAAATCTGAATACCCATTCCGATACGAGTTCAACCATACCAATTTTATCGAATTCGAATAACAAATCGACCTCCAAATCTTAAATTTTTGTTTTTGGAAGATTTTACAAAAATCTAATTTTTCTTCCATTAAATCCGAATTAAATGATGGATTCAAAGACATAATCATGGAATTTAATCAAAACTGGATAAGAATCACTTACCCCTTACACCCACGCAAGAATCTCTCCAAAAATCGCCTTCTACCGAGCTTCCAATTTGATTTTGAGTTATGAACTCAAACCCCCATTTTTGGGACTTTTAATTCTACCCAGATATACCTTCTTCGCGTTCGCGCCCATTCCTTCGCGAAGGCCAAAATCCATGTGCCTCAAATCCTTCTTCGCGTTCGCGTGACAAGCGTCGCGTTTGCGAAGGCCAACTGCTTCTGCCCCATCATTTTCTCTTCGCATTCGCGAAGTCCTTGTCGCGTTCGCGTTAACCAGCTCCTTCGCGTTCGTGACAATTCCTTCGCGTTCGCGAAGGCCAAACGACCCCAGGCCCCTATCTTCCTTTTCTTCTTCGCGTTCGCGTTGCCTGGGCCGCATTCGCAAAGGCTTGCCATGCTCCTTCTTCTCGTTCGCGTTCACAGCTTCGCGTTCGCGAAGGACAAATCATCAGCCCCTCAAACTCCTCTTCGCAAAACGCGGAACTCCCTTCGCGTTCGCGAAGAAGGAAACCGGACTTCAGTAACAACAGTCCAAACAACTCCAATTTGGTCCGAAACCACTCCGAAACACACCCGAGCCCCTCGGGACTCCGTCAAATCATGCTAACCAATCCCATAACATATCACATACTCGCTCGAGGTTTCAAATCGCATCAAATTACGCCGAAAATACAAATCGCACCACAAATCGAACTTATGAACTTCAAAAACTTCCAACTTCTAAAACTCGTGCCGAAACCTATCAAACCAACCCGAAATGACGTTAAATTTTGCAGGCAAGTCCCAAATAACATAACGGAGCTGTTCCAACTCTCGGAATCGCATTCCGACCTCGATATCAAAAAGTCAACCCCCTGGTCAAACTTTCCAAAATTTTGAGTTTCGCCATTTCAAGATTAATTCCACTACGGACCTCCAAATAATTTTTCGGACATGCTTCAAAGTCTAAAATCATCATACGGAGCTAACGGAATCGACGAAACTCCATTTCGGAGTCGTCTTCATACAGTTCCGACTACGGTCAAAATCCTAAGACTTAAGTTCTCTTTTTAGGAACTAAGTGTCCCAAATCACCCCGAATCATCCGTAATTCAAATTCGACCACACACGCGGGTTATAATACATATTGCGAGGCTGCTCGAAACCTTAAGTCACTGAACGAGACGTAAATTCTTAAAACGACAAGTTGGGTCGTTAGAACCGACCGATTCCCTTTTCCCCTAAACCCGACCGGCCCGGCCCGGCCCCTTGGACACCTATACTTTGCCCTCCAAAAAAACCCTATATATATATGTTGTTCCCCCTCCCTCTTTCGGCTCTTGAAAGTGCGACAAATCTCAGCACCTTCACCTTCTTCTCTTTCTCTAGAAGCTTCTTTTCCGTTCTTCATTCTCCTTTTTCAGCGCAAATAGTTTTCGTTTTTCAATTCCTTTTGTCGTACTAAATTCCAAGCATGAGTCGGACTCAAAACTCGGCTCACTCCACACAAACCCTCAAATTCCTCTACAGTTACGGCGGCAAAATCCTTCCTCGTCGCTCTGACGGAAAGCTCCGTTACATAGGGGGCTTTACTAGAGTCCTATCCATTGATCGGTTTATTTCTTTCTCAGGTCTGTTTATTCATTCATTCATCTTCTTATTATCACTTCTACTTTGTTTAGTTTTGAATAGTATTTCGTGCCTTTTTTAGAAGCTGATTAAATTTTTTACTGTTGCAGAGTTGATGGTGAAATTTGGAGAATTGTCTGGATCGTCTATGAGTTTAAGGTGTAAGCTTCCGATTGAGGATTTGGATGTTTTAGTATCGATTACCTGTGACGAGGACCTGGCGGATGTGATCGAAGAGTACGGTCGAGTTTCGGCATTGACGAATCAAGAGATTAAGATTAGAGCCTTATTATCTCCGATTAATTTGCAGAAGAAGATCTCTCCTCCGTCTTCGCCTATGTCTTGCCTCGATTTTCCGTCATCGAACGTGAAGCCAGGAAAAGTCGGCAGTTTCTACTCGCCTCCGGCGTATGCGGCGGCGCATAGAAGTTCCTCGCCAGCTTTAGGGTTATCCGGTCGGGATACCGAGAGACGGCCAGGAACTTCACTATCCTTTCTATGGACACGGAAGCATTAGGCCTCTGTATTACTTTGCTCCTCACCATTACCAATAGATCAACAAAAATACAGAGAGAGAAAGAGAGAGAAGTGATAGTTTTTTAGGAGATATCAGAGTTGTACATGGATGAAATGAATCTCCTTCACACCGAAAAATGACAGTAAAGAAAATATTACAGTGTTACATAAAATTTTTACGGATTAACAAAAAGACAGATTCAACTTTCCTGGTGCGTGAATTAGATTGTACATTGTTTGAAATTTTTCCGTTTATTCAATTTTGAGATGGATTTAAAATTCGAGATGAAGTTGTTATCAAAATTCTGTGGATTCTGAAAATGACCCCTGCTTGGATTTAGACGCCGTTAGGGTTCCGTTGCCATTGTCCATCATAGGTTTCGCTAGGCGCTTAGTTGTTTTGGGCCGGCTGCCTGCGTCCGTATGGGTTTTTTTTCTTCTGTTAATGTCTTGCTTTATTCGCTTCAGTCATATTCTTTTCAACTGATCTTCCATTCTTTCTCGCAATTAATTCATTCAACACTAACGCTTTTTCCTTTCAAATTTTGCAGGGGTTATTTATTGCGTGAGAAAGTTCTGTGAATTCTTTGTGCAGGACGTAATACTTTAACTGGGACATTAATAATATCGATTGAACGAGTAAATTGGCTGCGTATGACTGCACCTACTGTAAAGAAAGCATATAAAAAGGTCAGATAACGAACCCGCGAGCTATCACATGGAACAGATTATCTTAAAACATAATCATCCTTGAGTAATTTATTTTTCTGTTTAAGCAATCGATATTCAAGGATTGCTGATCCAATTAATCCATTTTTGTCGGATCGGAGAAGTCTTTAAATATAAGTAAATTGTTCTGCGAATATGTCGTAATAGTGAATAGTCCCAAAATACGTAGATGTAGTCTTAGTTATATCCACATAGAGATGCTTACTTTAGAGGAGCTTCAGAAGGGCAGCCTTTTTAACTCCTAAAAATTACTCCCGTGCTGTAATTCCATTCTCTAAAGTCTCAATGAAATAATTTATAGGTTTAAGATAAAATTCTAAAAGAGCTGCAGTGTAATCTTTACATTGTATAATTAGGGCCACAAAACTTCTTATGTTATTACTTTGCCTTCTAAATTATCTTAATTAGGACCTATTAAATTTCACTGAGATTCGCCTTTGATGGATCTATAATTGCAACTACATTTTGGAATCTTACTATACTTCTATCACGTCAACACCATTGACTACAATATCGTTATGACAATTTTCATGTATTAGAGCATTGGAGTTTACTCTGCCATCGAGTAATGTAACTGACGCGGGGGGGGGGGGGGAGGCTTAGTAGAGTGTTGGAGGGCGCTCATATTTGTATATATCATAATAGGAATGAAAGTGATGACATAATACCTCTCTATATTAGCATCTCCATATAACACTTATTCACTATAAAAGTCAAGTTTTTTTTAGAATTGAATTTTTACGTTATATTTTATCTCTCTATAACAACAACAACCATATTTATAACATAACGCTCTTTGTAAAATTACCCTTCTATAACAGTCATATAGAATCTTTAAAATTACTAATAATAATTCTAAAAATATGCACACAATCTTTTCCATTAATAAAAGTGTCTATCTTGCAAAAGATATAAAATTTGAAGATTTGCACATGATATCTTTTTTATTGGATAAAATTTAAATAAAAAATTTAACGGTTAAACTCTTAGATTGTCTTCAAGGAAAAACTATTGGATACCTATTTGCTGAAAATTTGAACACAAATCTTCGCCAATTCAAGCGTTATATTGCTAGTACGAGAGTGAAATCTACTAAACAAGCTACAATTATAAAAGTTCTTCCATCAATCTTGGAAAAAATATTTTTTAGGTAGCTTTAAAATGTCTGCGTTAAAGTTTAAATCTTTATACTTTTAGTTATGAACTTATTAATAATATATTATCTTTCTTCAATATTTAACTAGTGAAATATACATATTTTTTTGAGATTTTAAATTTGAATAATGTTCTTATCTTTTATATGTAACATGAAAAAAATAAAATAATTAATTTTTAGATAAGTTTTATATATAGCAGCCAAACAATATTTAAACGTCAAATGCTATTATAGGTATATAACAATCTCACTATAAAAGTCAAAAAATATCAGAACAAACGAGGCTGTTATAGAGAGGATTGACTGTATCTTTCATTTACCTCAGAGGATGCTAGGGCTTTTAATTTAAAGAAAAGAAATTTTGTGGTGGTAGCGGTATAAGATTCTACAGTATTAGTGTGTAGACAGAAACAAATACAAGTGGATCTAAGGCACTAGACATAATACTTGCAGTCTTGCACGATTAAAAGCAAGATGCAGAAATTTTAACAAAAGAATGGGAAAGAATTTGTGATCTTTAACATGTAATATTATTGTGACAAAAATTTTTAAACTTATAATTTTAAAATTGTCATAACATTTATTTGGTTATAAAAATTTTGTATTAATATAAAAAAAATTGAAATTAGATTATTTTCAAATACAAAATGTATTATTTGTCCTTTTTCTAAACGAAACTAATTTTAAAATATTACAATGGAAAATGAAAGAGAGTTGTAAATACTATGAATAGGTCGACTGGCTGGTTAGGTGCATATGAATCTTGGGAACACAAATTACCAATTGACAATGAATCCAAGCAAAAATATTGGCTCACCGAAATTATAGTGGTCATTGGTCCCCTATGGACGATGTGGTTTAGCTCCACAGACCAAACCTCTGCTTATAAAATAGAATAAAAAAAAGATCGTATAAAGAATTTCGGTGTTCATAAAATAGAAAAAAATGATCTTATATATTATTTTTAGATTTTTATATGTGAAAAAAAGATCTCTTACAAAAATATATAAAAATAAAAATAAATTTGTAAAAGGGGTATAAAACCAATCGAGAAAATATCTCTTTTATAAAATTTATTATTAATATTTGACTATCTTAAACGTTGAAAAGATGGTTTGACCAAACTTAAAAAATCAGTTTATTTTGAAAAATATTTTTATTTTTCATATTTAAAAGAGAGAATCAAATTTAAAAGGTAAGCTATTTTCTATCTTATTATTTTCCATTCGAAACATTTTAAAATGCACCTAGAAAATCAGGTTGTGACAATTATATCCGAGATCTTTCCTAGAAAATATAAATTAATCCACATTAGAAAATAGAAAACATGAGTAGTGATACTATGAACTTAGGAAGAATGATTTGCCAACCTTGCCATGTGCCACATGCCTTACGAGTCCCTATTTCTACACCTAATCCTATCAAGAAATTGCCTTTGGTTTTCCCTAGGAAACCTCCTTCGCATGTTTAAATAATAACTGCAGCCACGACTTGCAGCTCCATTGTATTTGTTCCTTCCTCCTCTCCAAACATCCTTAGAATTCAGCCTCAAGGAAAACAAAAGAGAGATGAATGTTACAGCAACGTCTATTCTTATCCTGTCCTCTGTAAACAGAGACAGAGAAGCCTCCTCGGTTGTCCCACTTGTCTTTGCTGCAGCAGCTGCCGCCTTCCTTGTTGGATCACTTATTGTTATGGCCGTAAGAACCACCGTAATAACGTGGATTACGGTACTTGTACTGCTAGCATTCGCCGGAAAACGCCGCCGAGGTGTTGTAAGGGATGGCAAAAAGATCACGTCGGAGGTGGCAATGTATGCGGCTAACATTATGATTAAACAGAAAGGGGTGTATGCTATCATTTTGGGCTTCACTTCTATGGCATTGTTAATTACATGATTTGTACAACTATATCGAAGGTGAATTCATAATTTAAAATTAAATGGTTGGCTGATCTTATTGTATACATAGAATTTTGTTTTATTTGCATATGTAAATAAATTTAGTCGAAAACAATAAGTTCAGTTGAATCCACGTTTAACCCATCCTAAATAAATCTGTCTCTACATGTATGTTGCTGCTAGAACAGAGTTGTAAATTTCGCATTTTCTTATTTTTACTGTAAATATTGTGGTGATTATGGCTGATCTTATTGTATACGTAGAATTTTGTTTTTGTTTACCTTCAAAATCGGATAACAATTAAATTTGTAAGTGATTTTAAAAATACACGGATTAACTTGACACAAAACGATAAGTTAAGTTGCTATTGAGTAACTAAAGATAAGATAAATTCAAACCACACGAGTTGGATAATTTCAACCTTGATGGAATAATTGTCCTCGAGCCGGGTTCACTACGACCGGTGTCGATAAACAGAAGAGCAAAAGCTTAAAGAAAATATTTATGTATTGCTTTTTGAGTGCGTGTTACAATGTGTCAAAATAAATTTTTAGACCTCCTTTATATAGTAGGAAAGTCCTATTTTAGGTACAACTTCTATAAAAGGTAAAAAATCTTCTGATTAACTGATTACCGGCTCCTTATCGAGACGCACTGAGATCCCCGCTGTAATATTCGCCGGTCTCGGATATTTCGTCCCTCTGTTGGCTATTCTGGATTGTCTGACAACGTTCTTCGAAGTCGCTCGAGTCTAGGACCGATTCCGGGATCATGGTCTCGATATTCACAAAGGCAGGCGTCATGCCCCCGGGTTCTAGTCTGGTGGGACTTTGGCTCGATTTCGGTCCTATATTGCCATGTCTCGAGCTTGGCTTATCTTGTTGGAGGCTAGGAGCTCTATGAGCTCGGTTTCACCCGTATACAGATAGTCCCCTCTTTTTTTCGGAGAGTAAACGATGAGAAACAACATGAGCTTCTGATTCTTGCTTCGATGCACCGTGACAGAAACGATGAAACAACCGAAAACGTCTCGTCAGTCAAGTCTTAATGGCATTAAATGCATGTCAGCCGCCGGTAGGCCGTCCCTGGATGCAAAACGCGCTGAAATACTATAATTGCCCCCTTCTTTGCTCATTTTAACTTTACTTCCAAGCCTTCTACCCTCGTACCTTTAAGATTTCAATACTTTCTAGCACTTTTACTCCGTTTTTTCGAGATCCTTCGCAAGAATTTTTATCTGTCTTCATCTTAAACCATCAAGTCCAATCTTTCAACTTCCTTTCTTTCTCCACCTTTCTAAGATTTTCCTCCATTTTTTAAAGAAATGGCAAAGACTTCAAAAACCGTTCCTAGAAAGAAACCCCTTCTACTTCACGACCGGCTACTGAGTCCCAGGAGACCGTTTCACGCACTGCCGTCGACGAACCAGTACCTGAATCTCCTTTGGAAATGTTCATCCCCGGGGGAAGCTCGATCAACGTCGATTTTAAGGTTGAAAAACCTTCCTCTGTACAAGGCCGGTGTGAGGAGGTCTCGAGATACATCTGCTTGATCACTGAAGAAGTCCTCCCTATGGTCCGAAAAGACTGCAACTGGGCCGATAAGGACATAATGATCCCCGACCCTGATGAAGCCATTATCACGCATGTCGAGGGACACCTAAGTGTTTATACGTATCCCTCTACATTGGGCCCGGTGGACCCGGTCATCATAAATTTCTGTAAGAGGTACGAGGTATGCCTCAGTCAGATTCATCCTTTGCTCTAGAGGATCGTGATCCTCCTCCGGTTCTTCATGAACAAAGTCGATGGATGCTCGTTCACCATCGACCATCTTCTTCGCGTATACAGTCCCCGAATCTTTCGGGGAGGGGAACTGATAAAGCTTGTGCATCGGGCCATTAAATCCCTGTTCTCAAGTATTGATGAGGACCGGAATCGGGGCTGGCAAGGCCATTTTGTCCGAGTGAGGAATTCGGACTTAATCCCAGCCGAGTGCAGGCCATTCCCCGAGAAGTGGAATACCTCACGTAAGTATGACTTACTTTCGAATGTAAATTTTACACTTACTTCTCTTTTTCTTACCGATGTTTTGTGGTGGTGCAGCCGTTGCTCGGGTCCCGAATGCTGTCCCTCGACTCAAGGAGTGGGTCGATGGTATCATATCATAGATGCCATATTCCGAGCGCTCATGGCGCAGGCTCTCGAAGGACCGTTGGGAGGCCCGTTCCCATGGCGAGACTTCTTTCCCGAGTAGGTAGTATTAAGATTCTTCTTTTAATATTAAGCCCTTACTCCCTTTACTTCTTTTTGCAGGCTTATCTAAGGACGTCGAGCTGAGGCCTCCAGCCGGTGGTGAGGACTTACCTACCGAGTCCCCTATTCCGAGACAGGCCAAAGAGAAGAAAATAAAAAGGTCTCTGAGTTCCCCGTGCTCGGAGAAAAAGAAAACAAGAAGATGGCTGGTGCGCAAGTCAAAAAAAAGCACCAGTTCCCGAGCACCATCTTCGGATTCGCTCTATCGGCTGAGAGACGAATCCGAAGAAGAAGAAGAATAAGAATCCTTTGTTCTGGTGGCCCTCGTGTCGTCGCAATTTGAAGGACAGGGGGCCTCAGGAACCGCGAGTCCGATCTGCCTCAAGCTAAAGAGGTCGATGAGGAGGCCAGGGCTGAGGCTTCCCAGGATGTGGGCAGTGCCCCGAAGGAGACACTCTGTGTGATAGACATCACCGAGTCTCCCTCGTATACTGAGTCTATGTACCGTAAGCCCAAACAGCGAAAGAATGCCCCAACGAGAGGGCACATGGGGCGAATGACCTTTTCGCATCTTTTTTGATGGCGTGGATTCCACAGCCACGGAGGACATCACCGGATTGGGTGACTTAGAGCTACCAAAGAAAAGTCCGTCTTCGGGAGCAAGTGGTCCTACCTCAAGTCCAAAACTGATCAACCGGTTCCCTGCCCTGAGCGCGGACCCTAATCGGAAGCGATCCATCATCATCTCCATTCCGGAGGATGCCCGAGTTCTTTTCGCCCCCGTAGGGGTGGCTAGTTACCTTCGGTGACTAGTGACCGAGGAAGACCAAGCGAAAATGAACGAGGTAGACGCACCCTTCCTGTTCAACGAAGCACAACAGGCGCTGAACCGGGTAACTTTAGACAACTCTCGATGATTTCAATTCCTCCTCTTATATTTGAACTAATTTATTGATAATCTTTTTATTCTTCTTCGTATTTGTAGGCCTCGGTGCTTCACCATGAAAATTTCCTCCGGTATTGGGATGAGTTGAACCATTTCGAAGCTCAAGTCAGAGGGCTTACTGAGAAGAGAGATACCTACAAACTTCTCAGCGAGCAGCGTGAAGGAGAGGCTAAGAGCCTTCGAGCTGAATTGGAAGTGGCTCGGAAAGAACACGCCGACCTGGTTGAACAGGTAAAAATCTTTGAATTTAGTGACGATGATCTAGACACGGTGACTAATGGTCGGAACTTGCAGTTTCAGCAGAAGATTGATCGGATCGACCAACTCCGAGCCGAGATGGATGCACTCAAGTCGAGGCCGAAGAGTGGAGAGGCAGGATGGACCGCCTGGCCTCTGAAAAGGAGACTGCCCGAGCGCAGTTGGCCTCAATGGAGGCCTAGCTTCGGGCGGTGAAGGAGAAGGCTGAGGCTCGGTCCCAAAAGGTTGAGGAGCTCCAGTCTCAGCTAAGCTCGGCTGCTTCCGATTGAGAGACTCTTGCCAAGGAGCTTAAAGCGGCCAAGTCGGTGGTTGAAGTGACCAAAGATGATGCCGACAAGATGGTGGCCCAATATAAGGCCGATGTCGAGGTAGCCCAGGACGGCTGAAAGATATCATCGAATACGTGAAGTGTCAGTACCGAAGGGAGGCCTTGAAGATAATCATGCCCGGGGTTTTGATTTATCGGCCGAAGTTGAAAGTGCTAAGGGGTTCGAAGCGATGCCAATAAAATGGCGTATCCCGAGGAAGAAAAAGACTCCGAGGGTTTGGACGGATCTGGGGGTGAAGAAAACTATGATGGTGCCGGTGACGAGGCGGGCTCCGGTGGAGACTAGGTCGTTTAAGTGCCTTGTATATTTTTCTTTGTTTTTGTTTTCTTTTACTTTTGTACTTTTTTTTGTCAAGGACATTTGGCCTTGGTAAAGATGTTTTCTATATATATATATATATATATATATATATATATATATATATATATATATATATATATATATATATATATAACGCCTTTTTTTTTCCTTCGTTAGTTTTTAAGCTTGTTTCCTTTCGCTTTATTCTTTATGATATCAAAGATATCGGAATGCCTTAGATGTAATATTTAGGTATTGCCCGGATGTTCGAACATGACTTTCTTTCGATATTATTTAGTTTATGATTCTTGGAGGCTCGGTATGACCGGAAACTTTCCCCAAAATACTTAGAACTTTTTAGATTATAATTTGTCGAGGGTAGACTTTTGAACCGGTTTAGAAATTTTGAAGGCCTTGTTTTTTGTTACGGGTCCCGGACGTCTCCGAGCTATTTTTATATGGACGTAGCCTTTCTTGTTCGGGTGTTACCCAGTGGGCTTGTTACCCCGAGTCATCCGGGCTTAA
Organism: Nicotiana tomentosiformis; assembly: GCF_000390325.3. Taxonomy (NCBI): domain Eukaryota; kingdom Viridiplantae; phylum Streptophyta; class Magnoliopsida; order Solanales; family Solanaceae; genus Nicotiana; species Nicotiana tomentosiformis. Next base: position 72,488,083 of record NC_090817.1, on the reverse strand, counting down.
CCGAGATAACCATTTCCCGAATGGGGGTGGTCGTAGCCTTTAAAGTCCTGGCACTGCCAAATAAGCTTTGTGCCCCCCAGACTTTATTATCTCAGGATGTCTGAACCTTCCATGGGCGACAATCCTTGAGTGAGGTGGCCCTTGGGCTCGATGTCTTCGGGGATCAAATGTAAGAAAGAAAAATTTTCAAGGGGCAAAATATTTATCCGCAAGGTAGAAACTTCCTTTTAATTTTGTGCGTAATATACAAAGTTACACCTGTGTTGTTTAAGCTTTGTGTCCGGGCTCGGGTGGTATATGAGGGCACAGTTCATTGGACCGTTTGGACCTTTCAGTAAATCCTATCGATCGAGCCTAGACTATTCGAGCACAAAGTTTCTTTCCTTGCCAAAATTATTTTCCAAGGGTGATGCCCCCCAGTATTCAAGGTCGATCATAGAGATGCCTCGGATACTGTTGACAACCAATATTCGATTCTAAGTTAGCATGATCCATTATTTCCTCGTTAAACACCTTGTCGGAAAATCCATTTGGGACAAAATCGGTTCAAGGAAAAAAGAGTGCAATGTGTGCTTTTAGGCCTAAACAATTGTATCGTTCTTTAACAGTTACCTGCAAGTGTTAGTCCAAAACGTAAATAAATAAAAGAAGTAAACGGGGTCGTACCTTAGTAGTAATATCGTTTCAAGTGAGTTACGTTCCAGTTGTTCGGTAGTCGCTCACCAGAGCTTGTACGATCCTTTCCCGGTGTTCTCGATAATTTGATACGGACCTTCCCAGTTCGGTCCCAGCTTTCCTTCGTTTGGGTTCTGGGTGTTTAATATGACTTTCCCCAACACTAAGTCCCCAACATTAAAGTTTAGAAGGTTGGCTCTTCGATTGTAATTCCTCTCGATCCGTTATTTTTGGGCTGCCATCCGGACGAGGGTGGCTTTGCGCCTTTCATCTAATAGTTCCAAGCTTGTATTCATGGTCTCGTTGTTTAATTATTTAGTTGCATTTAAAAACCTGAGACTCGATTCTCCGACTTCAAGCGGTATTAGAGCTTCGGCGCCGTAAACCAACGAGAACGAGATAGCCCCGATACTAGACTTTGAGGTCGTACGGTAAGCCCATATGACTTTGGGTAAGATTTTCTTTCCATTTTCCTTTGGCGTCGGTCAATCTCTTTCTGAGATTTTGGAGTATGATTTTGTTCGTGAACTCCGCTTTTCCCTTCCCACTAGGGTGATAGGGTGTCGACATGATTCTATTGATCTTATGATCCTCAAAAAACTTGCTTACTTTGCTGTCGACGAACTACTTTCCATTGTCACACATGATATCGGTCGGCATTCCGAACAGACATATTATGTGGTGCCAAATGAAATCAATGACTTCCTTCTCCTTGACTTTCTCAAATGCTTGGGCTTCCACCCATTTCGAAACATAGTCAGTCATAAATAATATAAATTGAGCCTTACCGGGTGCCCATGGAAGGGGGGCGACGATTCCCCATTTCATGAACAACCAAAGGGACAAGACCGAATGTAGCAGCTCCTCGGGCTTATGAATCATCGGAGCATACCTCTGACACCAGTCGCATTTTCGTACAAACTCCTTTGCGTCCTTTTCCATGTCGATCCAATAGTAGTCGGCTCTCATTATTTTTTGAACTAATGATTCGGTGCCCGAATGATTTCCGCAGGTGCCTTCGTGGATTTCCCTCAAAACATACTCGGTGTCTCCAGGTCCTATACATATTGCGAGTGGGCCTTCGAACGTTCTCCGGAACAATGTACTATCTTCGGACAGGCTGAACCAGGGCTGCCTTCGTACGCAGAGTCCTTAATTCCTTTGGGTCTGAAGGTAGTTTTTTGGTCTTCAGATATTTTATATATTTGTTTTTCCAGTCCCAAGTCAGGCTCATTGAGTTTATCTCGGCGTGACTTTCTTCCACTACCGATATCATGAGTTGCACGACCGCTTTCGAGTTGAACTTGTTGTCATCGATCGACGACCCCAAGTTAGCAAGGGCATCGACCTCGCTGTTTGATCCCGAGGCACGTGTTGTAGAGTCCATTCTTTGAAACGATGTAAAGTTACCTGTAGTTTATCCATGTGCCTTTGCATTCGTTCCTCTCTCACTTCGCAGGTCCTATTAACTTGGTTCACCACAAAGTGGGAATCGCACTTAGCTTCGACCACCTTTGCCCCCAAACTTTTGGCCAGTTCGAGACCTACAATCGTGTCCTCATACTCGACTTCACTGTTAGTTAATTTTACAGTACTGATAGATTATCTAACTATATTACCTGCGGGCAGTTTCAATACAATTCCAAGTTCGGACCTCTTCACGTTTGAGGCACCGTCCGTAAAGAGGGTCCTGATTCCCAAAGAGGTCCCAGAGTTCAACAACAACTCTTTTTTGACTTCGGGTATTAGGGACGGTGTAAAGTCGGCCACAAAGTCTGCCAAAATTTGAGACTTAATGGCGGTCCGAGGCCAATATTTGATGTCGTACCCACTGATCTCTACGGTCCATTTGGCCAACCGTCCCGAGAGCTCGGATTTATGCATTACATTCCTCAATGGGTAAGTGGTTACGACACATATGGGGTGACATTGGAAGTACGGTTTTAACTTCCTAGAGGCGCTTAGCAAAGCGAGCGCCAGCTTTTCTAGGAGAGGGTACCTAGTTTCGGCCTCGCCGAGAGTCCTGCTAACATAGTAAATTAGAAATTGCGTATCTTTCTCCTCCTGGATCAGGACTCCACTTACCGCTATCTCTGATATTGCCAAGTATAGGTATATCTGTTCCTTTGTCTTCGGTGTGTGAAGCAGCGGTGGACTCGATAGATATCGCTTGAGCTCTTCCAAGGCCCGTTGGCACTCCCGGGTCCATGAGAAGTTATTCTTTTTCTTCAATAGTGAGAAGAAACGGTGGCTCTTGTCGGACGACCTCGAGATAAATCGTCCCAAGGTGGCTATGCATCCGGTTAACCTTTGTATGGCCTTCACGTTGTCCAAAATAGTGATATATTCAATGACCTTGATCTTATCGGGGTTGATCTCGATCCCCCAGTTGGATACCATGAATCCGAGAAATTTACCTGACCCAACACCAAATGCACATTTCTCCGGGTTCAGCTTCATATTGTATTTCTTCAATATTCTAATGGTTTCTTGCAAATGTTTCAAATGGTTCTCTGCTCGCAGGGACTTAACCAACATATCGTCAATGTAAACCTCCATTGATTTTCCTATTTGCTATTTGAACATCCGATTTACGAGGCGTTGGTAAGTGGCGCCGACATTTGTTTAGTCCGAACGACATCACATTATAGCAGTAGGCATCGTACTTGGTGATGAAGGAAGTTTTTTCCTAATCACCCGGGTATACCTTTCGATCGGGCAATTGTTCGATCAATACGACTTATTTCAGTTCCTCGATCGTCGATTTGGTAACGTTAGAGTCATCGGGAGCTACGAAAGACCTGGGAACCCCGTAGTCATCATCCTCACCCATCTCCTGCTTCTACGGTTGGGACAAAGTTGATGTCAATAGTTGCTATTTGGTTTCTCCCTTGGTGACCGGAACCAACTCCTTTGGTGCCGAAAGTGTTGATATCGGGACCATCTCGTCGGCCGCAAACATCTCTTTGGCAGCCGGTTGTTCCCCGTAAACTATTTTTATTCCTTCCGGCATCGGGAACTTCAACTCCTGGTGCAAAGTTAAGAGTACTTCCCTCATGTTGTGAATCCATGATCTTCCGAACAGAGCATTATACCTCATGTCCCCCTCGATCACATAGAAATTTGTTTCTTGAACGGTCCCGGCGATGTTCACCGGTAACATTATTTCCTCTTTAGTGGTCTCACATGCCATGTTTAACCCATTTAGGACTCTGACCGCAGGCACGATCTGATTTTGTAGGCCGAGTTATTCCACGACACTCGATCTGATGATGTTGGTCGAGCTACCTGGATCAATTAACACACGTTTAACTCAAGATTTATTTATGAGTACCGATATTACACTGCATCATTGTGGGGCTGTATGATCCCCTCAGCGTCTTCTCCGTTGAAAGATAAGGTTCCCTCGGGAACGTAATCCCGAGTCCATTTATCCCTTGTGATAGATACTTTGGTGCGCTTCATTATCGGCCCCTAGGGGACATCAACCCCACCAATGATCATGTTAATGACGTGCTGAGGTTCCTTCTGTTCAACCTGTTTACCAGAATCTATGTTCCTAAAGTCGTTCTTGGCCCAAAAACTTAGGAACTTCGAGAGATGCCTGTTATTGAATAGCCGGGCTACTTCCTCTCTTAATTGTCGGCAATCTTCTGTCCTATGATTGTGAGTGCCATAATATTTGCACATTAGGTTAGGATACTTTTGGGCTGGATCAGATTGTAGAGGTAGAGGCCATTTGGTGTCCTTGATACGTCCAATGCCAGATACGATGGTGGCGATGTCGATGTTAAAGTTGTACCCCAATAGCCTTGGCGCTTCTTTCGGCCCGATGGGCCTGTCGAAACTATTTTTTCTCATGAGTCCCCGGTTGTTTTGACCCCGATCACTTCTTATTTCACCTTTCACGGGGTTTCGCCTAGATCCACTACCTCTTCGGTCTCCATTGTATGGCTGATACCGATCCCTGTTCGACCTTGGCTCATGATATATGTCTCTCCTGACTCTGTCAACTGATCCGACGGGATAAACGGACCCGGAAGGGGCTCCGAGTTGATCGTCTTTAACCCTTATTTTTAATTGATACCGATTATGCACGTCGGCCCAGGTGAAAGTCGGGTACTCCACTAGATTTTGCTTCAAATGTTGTGAAGCCAACGAGCTTCGAACATTGAGTCCCTGGGTGAAGGCTTGAACGGACCAATCGTCTGTGACCGAGGCAAGTCCATCCGTTTCGTTTGAAACCGAGACACGAATTCTCTGAGCATCTCATTATCCCTCTGCTTTACTTTAAAAATGTCTGACTTCCTGGTCTCGACCTTGATCCCCGGCGTGTGCCTTGACAAATGAATCTGCAAGCATAGCAAACTAGTCAATTGAATTAGGAGGTAGGTTGTGATACCATATCATAGCTCCCTTGGATATAGTTTCCCCAAACCTTTTCAGCAGGACAGACTCGATCTCGTCACCCTCTAAGTCATTCCCTTTGATGGCGCATGTGTAAGAGGTTACATGCTCATTTGGGTTGGTCGTTCTATTGTACTTAGGAATCTCGGGCATGCGAAACATTTTTGGGATCGGCTTCGGCGCTGCGCTCGGAGGAAAAGGTTTTTGAACAAACTTCTTGGAATCTATGCTCCTCGGATTTGATCGACCCTCGAATTGTAGGTTTTCACCTTTTTGTCGTTGGCTTCGATTTTCTTCTCTCCCGATTCTATCCGTTTTATCAATTCCTCGAGCATTTTTATGATCTCGTGGTTACTCCCCGATTCATTTTAATTTAGCCTCTCCATGATCAATTCATGTCTGTGGGTGACTTCCCGGGATGGATCGGGCCCAACCCAGCTCGGCGCTCAACTTTGGTTCTGCAACTGGGTATCGTTGCATGTTAAGCCTGTAATATTTCGAAGATCACTCGCAAGTTGATCACATTGTTTTCGCCGCTGCGAGTATTCTGGGCAATCGATCGGGCTTCCCCGCGTACGTTGTTCTCGGGATCGGTAGGCAAATTTGTGTTGATGGCCAAATGCGAACTGGCGTCGATGGGGTCTGCCACCGGAACTCCGTCGAGATCGACTGGGGCCTCCTCGTTACCGGGTGCTGCATTGTTGTTCTCGCAATGGTGGTTGGACTCGACATCTGTGTTTAGAGGGGCAGACTATGGGTTTGACATTTCAATTTTAACCTGAAATCAAAGACGCTTCAAAGAACAAGGGTAAAATAGGGCGTGTTACGGGAATTTATATTAAATCGCCTCTATTATCCTTAGCCCCACGGTGGACGCCAAACTGTTTATCCTCAAAATCGGATAACAATTAAATTTGTAAGTGGTTTTAAGGATACGCGGATTAACTTGACACAAAGCGATAAATTAAGTTTCTATTGAGTAAATAAAGATAAGATAAATTCAAACCACACGAGTCGGATAATTTCAGCCTTGATGAAATAATTTTTCTTGAGCCGGGCTCACCACGACCGGTGTCGATAAACAGAAGAACAAGAGTTTAAAGAAAATAATAATGTATTTCTTTTGAGTGCGTGTTACAATGTGTCAAAATAATTTTTAGACCCCCTTTATATAGTAGGGGGATCCTATCTTAGGCACAACTCTATAAAAAGTAAAAAAAATTCCGATTCGTTGATTGCGGCTCCTTATCGATACGCGCTGAGATCCCCGCTGTAATATTTGGCCGGTCCCGATTATTTCGGCCTTCTGTTGGCTATGCTGGATTGTCTGACAACGTTCTTCGAAGTCGCTCGAGTCTAGGACAGATTCCGGGATCATGGCCTCGATATTCTCGAAGGCAGGCGTCATGCCCCCGAGTTCTAGTCCGATAGGACTTTGGCTCGATTTTAGTCCTTTATTGCCATGTCTCGAGCTTGGCTTATCTTGTTGGAGGTTAGGATGCACCATGAGCTCGGTTTCACCCGTATACAGTTTTATTTGTATATGTAATTAAGTTTAGTCGAAAACAATAAGTTCAGTTGAATCCATGTTTAACCCATCCTAAATTTGTCTCTATGCATCTAGGCTAGCGTTGCTGTCTCTACTTGTATGTTGTTTCTAGAACAGAGTTGTAAATTTCGCATTTTCTTATTTTTACTGTAAATATTATGGTGATTACGGCTGAAATTTTGCGCAGGCACTTGGTTTATATCCCCATGCTTTACCCTTATGAAGCTCTCTAGTGTTTCTAGTACTTATTGTTATGTACGATAATATTCATTGATCTCTGGATGCCTTTGTACGTTCTTTTTCTATATTGCTTTTGGTCTTTCACTGATTCTTCTATCAGATTTAATATTTGGGACTTCTTTTTTTTTTTTTTTTGTATATATACGAAATTTTAAACTTATTTACCCGATTTATTTAAGTTTTTTAATTTATAAAATGTAACTAAAGTTTTTTACAAACTATACACAAAATCTGGTAAACGTCTACAATTTATCTACAATTTAAATACAATTTTATTTTACAGAATACAGTCAAAATCTACAATTTAAATATAATTTATATACACCTTAAATACAAATTATGTTAGTTATATGTATTTTATATGTCGTTTATGCACCCGAACTACAAAATGTATACAATTTGTTTATGTCTTTTTCTTCGAGTTTCAATCTGAAATTTTAACCAACCTCGAATCTTCATCAAATTCTCTCAAAATTGAGATATAAACTCCATAGAATATTCTCAATCATTTGCAGCAATACCCAATTCAAACAAATAACAATTTCACAAAATTCAATTTTCAAATTCAAAGCGTCGAAATTTTTTAATGGATCTAAATTTCGCGATACAATTACGTTCTGACTCTAAATTTTTTAAAAAGGGAACTTTTGTTAGCAAGCAAAAAGATTGTCACTGTCGTTCAAATAGTTTTCATTTGAACAATCATTAATCGCCTAACTGGATTGCCATGATCATAGAAGAAAATTGTAACGTCGAGGGGCGAATATGAGCCTAGACTTTATACATAGCAAGTTTCTAGGTTGGTATTAGTGGGCCACATAGCTTAAGCTTCTAGGTTGGATGAGAAAGAATAAGAAAGATTGGATTCTAATACATTATTTTTTTTTATATATAATTGATAAATTGTATATTAACTTGTAATTAAGTTAAAATTTTAATTTGAGGGTAAATAAGTTTTAAAAATAATATAAATATGTAAAAATCTTTTAATTCTTTTGGTTTCTCATGGTTTCGATATCTGTTTTGGATCGACTAGCCATTAAACAGAAAAATGTTTCCTATTATAATTTTTTTTATTTCTAGGGCTCAAACATGGAACCTCTAATTAAGGGTAAATCAATCATATCCATTCCCCCAAAAAGGGCCTTGGTGGCTCTTCCGAGATGCTACGTCCTTTATCATTGGAAGAATGTCTTCTGAGTTAAAAATGCTATTCTCTGTGTCTCATGTTACTGTGTTTTAATTTGATTTGACACAAAATTTTAAGAATATAAATAACACTTTTAAATCTTGTGGGTTTTAACTAAATATATGTATGGCATACCAATAGTACCTTTTAAATGTGTTAAACATGCTGTATTATTTTTTACGAAAGAGAGTTTATTAAGGTGTAGACAGCTAACTTTTATTGGATTTTAATCCATAAATTTATATAAACTATCTTTTAAATTCAAGATATATTAGTCCAATAAATATTATTGAATTAATAAGTTTATTATATGTTAATTAAATAAACATGTCCAAGTACATTGTGCTAACCCATTTAATTGGATTACAAATGATGAGCCCACTTTGTTAAGCCCAAAATGTCATCTTTCTAGAGGCCCAGTTTAGTGTCACATGTCAAATGATGTGGCATGCCAAGTCAAATGGAAGAGACAATAGGATCATATCATGTGTCAAAATGACAAGGCATGCGAAGTCAAAAAAAAAAGAAGGCCAACGAAATTGCACCACGTGTACAAGTGACATGTTTGGACCAATCAAATGTAGCCTTATACCCACTTCAATCATATTGATAATTGATGATTCCAGTCAATCAATCAAATTCAAGGAAAAGAGTTTGTCCTCATCACTAACTCCTTCCTCCCACAACTATAAATAAGACTCTTCATAACTCAAGAAGAGGACAAGAATTCAAACAAGAAGCAATAGAGAGCTCGTGGATCAAATACTACAACTTTCTCTATAAGCTGCAAGCATTGAGGCATTGTAAGGATTCAAAGAACTGTCACAACCCAAAATCAACCCGTCGTGATTCCGCCTAACATGATACTAGGCAAGCTGACTATTCAGACATTTCCAACACTTTAAATCTTTGAAAGATATTAAACGAGTGTAAATAAAGAAAAAATCTCTTAAAATATGATAGGAAAAATAATAACTCATTACATAAATTCTTCCCAAAACCGGGGTGTCATTGAGTACATGAGCATTTACGAAATAACAAAGTCTAGTGCAATGTCTAAAAGTAAAACTGAATAAATAAACTAAAAGATAAGGGAGGAGAGTCAAAGTCTGGGAACGTCAAGCAGCTACCTCGATGATCTCCGAAGGTCTGGCCTCTGCAAATCAACAACCTCTAAAACCGGAAGCCCCTGGATCTGCACACGAGGTGCAGGGTGTAGCGTGAGTACAACTAACTCAATAAGTAACAAATCTAACCTTTGAACTGAAAGTAGTGACAAGTTCAATTATTATGGTCTGCTTTCAACATTTAACAGTACGGGAAGTTATAAAAAATATGACAATGATAAATTAGATATTTATATTGAGAAAATGCATCAAGACCCCATTCAACTTGTTCTGAAAAATTATTTACACAGCTAAACTTTACAGGTGTCCTAACACCCCACTATTGTTAAAATAATTGTATTTATTTACTCCCTCCTAAATCCTGGCTAACCGCGTGTCTTAGACAACGGAATTGAGCGTGTCTTTGCTTTCTTTTATCGTTAAAAATAAACTAACATTAGAATGTGACCCTACTAACTGTTTATTAGGTTTGTTTCTTTTAGGTGAATGAGACCAAATATGTATTTTAATACAGTTTATGTAGCTGCCATATTATTGTTGATATTAAACACTAAAAATAGATGTATGAAAATACACGCTTGATTGATTGCCAAGTTCTGGGCATACAAAGAAACAACAAAAACACACCTACAATACTTCAAAATGTAAAAACAACACTTCATAAGAAACAACACTTGATTACATTCCGTTGAAAAGTTCATTACATTCAAATGAACGGTCCATTACAAACATACAAAATAATACCTACAAGTAACAACTACATACATATTGAGATGACAAAATTAGATTCAAAATGGCAACCTCATTGTATCTTCTTTCAATGAAATTCCTGGATACCTACAAGCAACAAGTATAATACACATCCCCAATATAATGAACCAAAGTACATTTTCCCTAGCCTTGGACTTAGCTAATTTGCTCTTCCACTTATTTTCCTTCTCTTTCATCTTCTCCATATCAACATGCAATTTCACCAATTGAGCATCAATCTTCTTCATCTTCTCCCCTTCTATGGTATTTTCAACCTTTAAAGTTTACCTCGGCTTGGCAAGATTTTCAAAGCCTTCTAATATAGTCTCAAGTTCATCCATTTTGTCAAGAAATTTTGGAATAACATATTGGACCTAGGATCAATTTCAGAATCCTTCCAAACCCAAAAATCATAAGATCATGGACCCTAAGATGAATAACAAAAGGAAATCAATCAATGATAATTTTTCACAACTCAATTATTGAAAGAATTTTCACTCTCATTTACCCCACAGTATGGACAAACCTAATATCTTCTTCCTGGGTTCCAAAGGGTCCAAGATGTTAATAAAGGCAGCACATAGCCATGGTTGCATCAAATTTCTCCACCTGACTCATTTTCTTCCTCTTCCGTGCAAAGCCTTGTCAAATTCAAGCCTTTTGAAGGCATTGCAATAACTACAACACAAATAGATAATACCAAAGTCATATAATTTGCCGACCAAAATATTAGAAACATCAGCCACATTACAATGTTTAATCAAGAGAAATTGGATTTTAGGAGAAAGACATAACAATAATAAAAGAAAGAAATTAGGGTTCTTGAGAAGGAGAAAGATTAACCTTTGTTTTCAAAGATCAAAACTTCAAAGGAAAATTTGATGCAATTTCGGCAGAATTTAGATGAAGAAGAAATTAGGATTCTTCAATTGGGTTTGGTAAAATATTGGGGAACAATAGATTTTACCGTTGGTTAGGGTTATATTGAAGTTAGAAATTTAATTTCTTTCTTTATTTTAGGTGTTTTTAATGATTAAAAGAAAGCAAAGACACGCTCAATTTCGTTGTCTAAGACACGCGGCTGGCCAGGGCTTAGGAGGGAGTAAATAAATACAATTGTTTTAATAATAGTGGGGAGTTAGGACACACGTAAAGTTTAGGTATATAAATGATTTTTCAGGACAAGTTGAATGGGGTCTTTATGTATTTTCTCATTTATATTCTACAAGTGAAGGTACAAGAATTTAGACATGCTTTCAACAAGGACTTAGACATGCTTTCAAATTTCACAACAAAACTTAACACATAACAGGGCAGCTCCAGTCCGCATGCAAATAAAATAGGGCAGATCTAGTTCAAATGTCATAACTTCTAGCATTGCGTCCACTGTGGGTGTGTAGACTCCGGAGGGGCCGATCAAGCCCAAGCTTTATAATAAGCCAAATCTTGGCATGAATCAATAAACATGCTGCAGCGTGCAGCCCGATCTTATAAATATTACTCACAATGGGTCTTCAGCCTCACTCAGCCAATAATTTTTCCAGTCTCTCGGGCTCACAAGAATCATGATATTCAGCCCACGAATGATGATATGATATAACAAATAAATACAACAGAGACTGAGACATAATATCCAAGAAAATAACTGTGACTGAGTACAATTTGACAGATTAGGCAATTAGTTCAGCAGCAAGGTACGACCACAATGGGTCCCAAGAGTACCATCATATAGACTAAGCAGGGTTTCTAACATGACTGACAACTCAATAGATCTAGCACATGGTGAAAATACGGTTAACAACAAGATTTAACAACTATTCGGTTCCATGGAATCGACCAAGTCACAATTCTTACGGTACATGCCTACATGCCTGTCACTTAGCACATGCGACACCTCAACTCCAATTATATAATACGAAATTCTGGGTTTCACACCCTCGGAACCAAGCTTAGAAGTATTACTTACCTTAAACCGTGCAAATCCCAACTCCAACACGCCTTTGCCTCGCGAATCTACCTCCAACTTTCTCGAATCTAGCCACAAATAGTTCGATACAATCAACACGAGCTAAAGGAATAAATTCCATATGAAATTACTAAGCTTTTAATTAAAAGTCAAAAAGTCCACTCAAAAGTCGGTCCCCGGGCCCACGTCTCGGAATCCAATAAAAGTCACAAAACCCGAGAGCCCATTCAATTGCGAGTCCAGCCATACCAAATTACCAACATCCAACACAAAAATTGATACCCGAATCCCCAATTTAAACTCTCCAAATCCCTAACCTCAAACCCCCAAATTACACTTCAAGACCACATAATCTAGGTCAAAAATTAAATGGGGAAATATAATTATTGAATAAATTTAACCACAAGTGATTTACCTTAAGAAACCCCTCGAAAGTCCTCTCAAAAATCGCCTTAGACCGTGTTTGCAAAGTCCAAATTGAGAGAAATCACGAAACCCTTCGGATTTAAACACTACCCAGCTATCCCACTTCTGCGGTCCCAACATCCGCTTCTCCGGTACCGCTTTTACGGTCAATTATCCGCATCTGCAGAGGTCACTTAAGGGCCGATCAACCGCTTCGGCGGTCACAAATCAATCTTCTGCGGGTGCGCACCTACGCAAGCCAATCCGCTTCTGTGGACTAGTGCCTACAAGCTCCTCTCCGCTTCTACAATCCCCCACGCGCAGGTGCGAGTCCGCACCTGTGGAAAGCCTTCCGCATCCGCATCCGCACTCCACAGCCCCAAGTCCAAACTCCGCTTCCGCGACTCATAGCTCGCACCTGCGACCAAAACTCCGCAAGTGCAGTTACACCAGCAGACTCCCAGTTTCAGCAATCATCAAAACTCATAATTCATTCCGTTAACCATCCGAAATCCACCCGAGGTCCCCGGGACCTCCCGCAATTATACAAACAAGTCCTAAAATACGATACGAACTTAGTCGAGCCCTCAAATCACATCAAATAATATGAAAAATATGAATCGCACCCCAATTCAAGCCTATTGAAACTAAAGAAATTTCAACTTCTACAAACGATGCCGAAACCTATCAAATCACGTCCGATTGACCTCAAATTTTGCACACAAGTCACAAATGATGCCATGGAACTACGCCAACTCCCGAAACTCCAACCCAAGCCTGGTAACCACAAAGTCCACTCTCGGTCAAACTTATAAATTTCCAACTTCGCCATTTCAAGCCTAATTCAACTACGGACCTCCAAATCACAATCCGGTCACGCTCCTAAGTCCAAAATCACCCAATGGAGCTAACAGAACCATCAAAAATCCAATCCGAATTCGTTTACATATAAGTCAACATCCGGTCAACCTTTTTAACTTAAGCTTCCAACCTTGAGACTAAGTGTCTCAATTTATTCCGAAACCTCTCCGGACTCGAACGAACTGCCCCGGCAAGTCACATAACAACAATTAAGCAGGGAATGAACAGTAAATAGGGGAACAAGGCTATAACTCTCAAAATGACTATCCGGGTCGTTACATTCTCCCCTTCTTAAATAAACGTTTGTCCTCGAACGGGTCTAGAAAAGTACCTAGAATCTCAAATAGGCATGGGTATCTGCTCCGCATCTCCCGCTCGGTCTCCCACGTAGCCTCCTCAACTGGCTGACCTCTCCACTACAGCTTCACCGAAGCTATGTCCTTTGACCTCAACTTTCAAACCTGCCGATCCAAAATGTCCACTGACTCCACATCATATGTCAAATCACCATCCAACTGAACCGTGCTGAAGTCCAAAACATGAGATGGATCACCGATATACTTCCAGATCATAGAAACATGAAATACTGGATGCACACTCGACAAACTAGGTGGCATGGAAACCTTGTAAGCCACATCTTCATTCCTCTGAAGTACCTCAAATGGCCTAATATATCGAGGGCTCAACTTGCCTTCTTTCCGAACCTCATAACACCCTTCATGGGTGAAACTTTGAGCAGTACCTTCTCCCTAACCATGAAAGCAACATCCCAAACCTTCCTATCGGCATAACTCATCTGTCTGGACTGCATCGTGCGAAGCCGATCCTGAATCAATTTGACCTTGTCCAAAGCATCCTGAACCAAGTCAATACCCAATAGCGTAGCCTCACCCGGCTCAAACCAATCCACCAGAGATCGACATCGTCTCCCATACAAAGCCTCATACGGAGCCATCTAAATGTTCGACTGGTAGTTGTTATTGTAGGCAAACTCTGTGAGCGGTTGAAACTAATCCCAAGAACCCCCAAAATCTATGACACAATCGCATATTATATCTTCCAATATCTGAATAGTGCACTCGGACTGTCCGTCCATCTGAGGGAGAAATTACCAACTCCCATTGTACGGCTCTCCAAAATTGTGATGTAAACTGCATGCCCCGATCTGAAATGATGGACACTGGCACACCGTGAAGGCGAACAATCTCGCGGATGTAAATATCAGCCAACCACTCCGAAGAATAAGTAGTCCCAACTTGAATGAAGTGGGCGGACTTAGTCAGCCGATCTACAATTACCCAAATAGCATCAAACTTCCTCGAAGTCCGTGGGAGCCCAACTACAAAATCCATGGTGATACGCTCCCATTTCCACTTTGGGATCTCTAGCCTCTGAAGCAATCCACCCGACCTCTAATGCTCTTACTTCATATGCTGACAGTTAAGGCACCGAGCTACAAACTCCACTATGTCCTTCTTCATTCTCCTCCACCAGTAGTGCTGCCTCAAGTCCTGGTACATCTTTGCGGCACCTGAATGAATGAAATACCGTGAACTATGGGCCTACTCAAGAATCAACTCACGCGGCCTATCTACATTAGGCACACAAATCCGACCCTGCATCCTCAACACCCCATCATGCCTAATAGTAACATCTCTGGTATCACCGTGCTGAACCGTGTCCTTAAGGACAAGTAAATGGGAATCATCATACTGGCGCTCACAGATGCGATCATATAAGTAAGACCGAGAAACCACACAAGCTAGAACCATGCTGGGCTACGAAACATCTAATCTCAAGAACTGGTTAGGCCAAGGCCTGAACATCAACTGCAAGCGGTCACTCACCAACAGGAATGAATGCAAGGCTACCCATACTCACCGCCTTTCTACTCAAGGCATCGGCCACCACATTGGCCTTCCCGGGATGATACAAAATAGTGATATCATAGTCCTTTAGCAGCTCCAACCATCTCCGCTGCCTCAAATTCAGATCCTTTTATTTGAACAAGTGCCGGAGGCTCCGATGATCCGTAAATACCTCACAAGACACACTGTAGAGATAATGTCTCCAAATCTTCAATGTATTAACGATGGCAGCCAACTCCAAATCGTGGACGGGGTAGTTCTTCTCATGAGGCTTTAACTGACGCGAAGCATAATCGATCACGCTACCCTCCTACATCATGACACACCCAATACCGACCCGAGAAGCATCACAATACACTGTATAAGAACTAAAAGCTAAAGGTAGAACTAGAATTGGAGATGTGATCAATGCAGTCTTGAGATTCTGAAAGCTCTTTTCACACTCATCTGACCACCTAAAAGTAGCACCCTTTTGGGTCAATTTGGTCAAGGGTGATGCAATAGACGATAAACCCTCCACGAAGCAATGATATTAACCTGCCAAGCCGAGAAAGCTCCGAATCTCCGTAGTTGAGGACGGTCTGGGCCAACTCTGAACCGCTTCTATCTTCTTCGAATCTACCTGAATCCCCTCACTGGATACCACGTGCCCCAAGAACACCACTGAACCAAGCCAAAACTCGCACTTGGAGAACTTGGCATAAAGCTTCTCATTCCTCAACCGCTACAACACAATCCTCAAATGCTGGTCATGTTCCTCCTGGCTACGAGAGTACACCAGGATATCATCAATGAATACTATGACAAACGAGTCGAGATAAGTCTGAAACACGCTATTCATCAGATGCATGAATGCTGCTGGGGCATTGGTCAGTCCAAAAGATATTACAAGGAACTCATAATGACCATAAAAGGTCCTGAATGATGTCTTTAGAATATCCGAGTCCCAAATCTTCAACTGGTGATACCTAGACCTCAAATCAATCTTAGAGAACATCCTCGCTCCCTGAAGCTGGTCAAATAGATCATCAATGCATGGCAAAGGATACTTGTTCTTAATTGTTACTTTGTTCAACTGCCTATAGTCGATGCACATCCGCATAGTGCCATCCTTCTTATTCACAAATAGAACTGGTGCACCCCAAGGCAACACACTAGGCCTAATAAACCCCTTATCAAGAAGTTCCTGAAGCTATTCTTTCAATTCTTTCAACTCAGCCGGTTCCATACGATACGGAGGAATAGAAATGGGCTGAGTGCTCAGCACCAAGTTAATACCAAAGTCAATATCCCTATCAGGCGGCATGCACTGCAGGTCTGTAGAAAACACATTCGAAAAGTCTCGTACCACCGGAACATAATCAATAGTAGGGGAATCAGCACCAACATCCCTCACAAAGGACAAATAAGATAAACAACCCTTCCCAACCATCCGTTGGGCCTTCAAATATGAAATCACTCTGTTAGGAACATAATCTAGGGAACCAGGATCAAATAATACAGAAGAATTCATATGGCATACTGAGACAATACCTGTGATCACTGCATCTGAAGCAATATCATCTGTCCTGGCAGGAATAGCATAGAATCGGGCTTGACTGCCACTTGATCGGTCTTCCCCTCTTGTGTGACCCCTAGCTGCCTGAGCCCCACCCCAAGCTGGCTGGGCGGGTGGTGAAGTAACTGGTGCTGAAGTCGTGGCCTAACTCTTCTGGTGAATTGGACCTCCCGTAAGGCAGGGACAGAACCTCTTCACATGACCCAACTCTCCACACTCGAAACATCCCCTCTCGAAAAATGGTGGCAAATACTAACGCAGACCCCGAGAACAAGAATAACTACCAGAAGAACCTGGTGTAGACAAACCCAGAACTAAAGGTTCATGAGATGAACTCTGAGCTGGGTGGGCACCGAGAGATGACTGGCTCGGTCTAGCACTGTATGAACCATGGCTGGATAATGCACCACGAAGACTGGACGAGCCATCTGAGCAGGCCTATAAGGACGACCCCTGCCGTGGTAGAACTGACCCCCAGAAGGAACACCGCCAAAACCACCCGATCTATGAGGCTTCCCTATCTTCACGCTCCTGACTACGGACCATCTCTAATCGCCGAGAAATATCAACCACCTCGTCGAACTGAACACCAGATACACTCTCCCGAATCATAACAAAACGCAACTAATATGTGAGGCCATCAATGAACCTCCTAATCCTCTCCCTCTCTGTGGGAATCAACCAAACTGCATGACAAGCCAAGTTTGAAAATCTCATCTCATACTGGGTCATAGACAGGCCGTCCTAGCGTAGCTACTCGAACTGCCTGCGCAGCTCCTCTCTACGGGTCGGTGGCACAAACTTTTCCAAGAAGAGAGCGGAGAACTCACGCCATGATAGTGGTGTAGCATCGACTGGCATGCTTCTCTCATAGGCCTCCCGCCATCTGAAGGCAGCCCCAGTAAACTAGAAAGTAGTGAATGATACCCCACTGGTGCCGTGAGAAGAATCCTCTGGCACCTATCCAAGAAGTCCTGGGCATCCTCAGTCTCCGCCCTACTGAATGATAGAGACTGGAGCCTCCAATATCTCTCTACTCTCCTCTGCTCATTATCATTCATAACGAGACCAACTTGGGCCTGAGCAGCTGCAACCAGCGGGGCTGAAAATACCCCCGACATCTGAAAGTCCCTGCATCACCTGCTCTGTAATACGGGCGACGGGAGTCTGAGTACCTCCCCCGGCCTAAGAAGTGGCTGGCGCGGTCTGAATAGAAACTACCTGAGCAAGGCTAGTGCACACCGTCAAAATCTGAGCCAAATCCTCCTGAAGGCCTGGGATCACAATGGGCACAGTTGGTGCCTGAGCTGGCCCCACAGGCTCAATCACTTCTGGAACCTGCTCCTAAGCTGGAGCAACTGGTGAATGTGCATGTGCTGCTTAAGTTGTTGTACGAGTTGTGCTTATGCCCCTACCGCGGCCCTTACCGCGACCTCAGCCTCTCGTGGCCCTAGCTGGTGGTACTGGTGGTTATTCGTCCTATCCAGTAGCACGTGTCCTCACTATCCGTGAGAGAATGGAATAACATAAGTTTTAGTTTCTGAAATCAACAAATCCGCACGACAAGAATACAAGAATGTGAAATTTCCTAAGGGTTCGGCAGCCTTTCGAAGATAAGTATCGACGTCTCTGTACCGATCCGCAAGACTACTAAACTTGCTCATCACTAGTGAGACCTATGTAACCTAGGCTCTGATACTAACTTGTCACAATCCAAAACCAACCCGTCGTGATGGCGCCTGTCATGATACTAGAAAAATCAACTATTCAGACATTTCCAACACTTTAAATCTTTGAAAGATATTAAACGAGTTTAAATAAAGGAAAAATCTCTTAAACTCATTACATAAATTCTTCCCAAAATCGGGGTGTCACTGAGTATATGAGCATTTACAAAATAGCAAAGTCTAGTACACTGTCTAGAAGTAAAACTGAATAAATAAACTGAAAGATAAGGGAGGAGAGTCAAGGTCTGTGAATGCCAAGCAGCTACCTCGATGATCTCCGAAGGTCTGGCCTCTGCAAATCAACAACTGCTGAAACCGAAAGCCCCTGGATCTACACACGAGGTGCAGGGTGTAGCGTGAGTACATCCAACTCAATAAATAAAAAAATCTAACCTTTGGACTGAAAGTAGTGACAAGTCCAATTATTACGGTCCGCTTTCAACATTTAATAGTACGGGAAGTTACAGAAAATATAACAATGATATCTCAGATATTTATATTCTACAAGTGAAGGTACAAGAATTTAGACATGCTTTCAACAAGGACTTAGACATTCTTTCAGATTTCACAACAAAACTTAACACATAACAGGGAAGCTCTAGCCCACATACAAATAAAACAGGGCAGATCCAGCCCAAATGTCATAACTGCTAGCATTGCGTCCATTGTGGGTGTGCAGACTCCGTAGGGGCGGATCCAGCCCAAGCGCTATAATAAGCCAAATCTTGGTATGAATCAATAAACATGTTGCAGCGTGCAGGCCAATCCCGTAAATACTACTCATAATAGGCCTTCAGCCTCACTCCGCCAATAATTTTTCAAGTCTTTCGGGCTCACAAGAATCATGATATTCAGCCCACGAATGATGATATGATATAACAAATAAAGACAACAGAGATTGAGACATAATATGCAAGCAGTAACTGTGACTGAGTACAGTTTGATAGATTAGGCAATTAGTTCAGCAACAAGGTACGACCACTGTGGGTCCTAATAGTACCATCATATAGCCTAAGCAGGGTTTCTAACATGACTGACAACTCAATAGATCTAGCATATGGTGAAAATATGGTTAACAACAAGATTTAACAACTATTCAGTTCCATAGAATCGACCAAGTCATAATTCTTACGGTACACGCCTACATGCCATCACTTAGCACATGCGACACCTCCACACCAATCACATAATACGAAATTCGGGGTTTCACACCCTCAGAACCAAGCTTAGAAGTGTTACTTACCTCAAACCATGCAAATCTCTACTCCAACACACCCTTGCCTCGTGAATCGACCTTCAAATGTCTCGAATCTAGCCACAAATAGTTCGATACAATCAACACGAGCTAAAGGAATAAATTCCACATGAAATTACTAAGCTTTTAATTAAAAGTCAAAAAGTCCACTCAAAAGTTGTCCCCCAGGCCCATGTCTCGGAATCCAATAAAAGTCACAAAACCCGGAAGGCCATTCAACCGTGAATCTAACCATACCAAATTTACCAACATCAAACACCAAATCGACACCCAAATCCCCAATTTAAACTCTCCAAATCCCTAGCCTCAAACCCCCAAATTACACCTCAAGACCGCACAATCTAGGTGGAAAATTCAATGGGGAAACATAATTATTGAATAAATGTAACCACAAGTGACTTACCTCAAGAAACCCCACGAAAAGCCTCTCAAAAATTGCCTTAGACCGAGTTTGCAAAGTCCAAAATGAGAGAAATCATGAAACCCTTCGTATTTAAACACTGCCCAGCTATCCCGCTTTTGCGGTCCCAATATCCGCTGCTCCGGTACCTCTTTTGCGGTCAGTCATCTTGCAGAGGCCACTTAAGGGCCGACCAACCACTTATGCAAATACAAATCCCGCTTCTGGGGGTGAGCACCTGCGCAAGCCTATCCGCTTCTGCGGACCAGTGCCTCCAAGCTCCTCTCCGCTTCTGCTATCCCCCACGCACAGGTGCGAGTCCACACTTGCGGAAAGCCTTCCACATCCGCGCTCCACAGCCCCCAGTCCAAACTCCGCTTTTGCGCCTCCCAGCTCGCACATGCTTCAGTAATCATCCAAACTCCAAATTTGATCCATTAACCATTCGAACTCCACCCTAGGCCCCCGGTACCTCACCCAATTATACCAACAAGTCCTAAAACACGATACGAACTTAGTAGAGCTCTCAAATCACATCAAACAACATCAAAAACATGAATCGCACCCCAATTCAAGCCTATTGAAACTAAGGAAATTCCAACTTCTACAAACGATGCCGAAACCTATCAAATCACGTCTGATTGACCTCAAATTTTGCACACAAGTCAAAAATGATGCCACAGACCTACTCCAACTTCTGGAAATCCAATCCGAGCTCGGTAACCACAAAGTACACTCTCGGTCGAACTTATAAATTTCCAACTTCACCATTTCAAGCCTAATTCAACTACGGACCTCCAAATTACAATCCTGACATGCTCCTAAGTCCAAAATCACCCAACGGAGCTAACTGAACCATCAAAACTCTAATTCGGAGTCGTTTACAAATAAGTTAACATCCGGTCATCCTTTTCAACTTTAGCTTCCAACCTTGAGATTAAGTATCTTTATTCATTCAGAAACGTCTCCGGACCCGAACCAACTGCCTCGGTAAGCCACATAACAAAAATTAAGTAGGGAATGAATAGTAAATGGGGGAACAAGACTATAACTCTCAAAACGACCGGCCGGGTCGTTACAAGAACAAGAAGCATTGTAAGGATTCAAAGATCAAGAAGGGTTCAAGGGATTCGAAGATCAGTTAACGTTCAAGGGATTCGAAGATCAATGCGCATTCTAATACATACAATTCACGATCAAGCTCAAAGGCCCTTGAATTAGTTTTATTTGCTACTGGAAAGAAGAATAAGAGGATTCATAGAGATTGTAACGCTCAGATTATTTGAAACAAGATACTAATACTGTTGCAATACCTTTTTAGTCTAATTATTTTCTTGATGTAAATTTATTGTCTACAAATGTTGGCACGTCCAGTGGGACAATCTCTACCTCTCATATCATCTTTTTGATCATCAAAGTTCAAAAACATCAAAATAGCTTCAAAGAAGATCAACTCCAAATTAACATCATCTGAGGCTGGTAATTCCAAGTTCTATGTTGATGTGGAAAGCATCCTAGATGTTATCTTTAAAAGCTTTGGACCAGTTACAAGGAGAAAAACAAGCTTTCTAGGAGATTATCCGAGGGAGTACTCTTATGATGCCTAAGAGAGGATGAAGTAGTCCAAGATTTAAAAGAAACACATTCTAGGGTGTGTGGATCACATTAATTTGGGACAAAACTCCACTTTCATATAAAGATGACGAGATATTATTGGCCAACGATGGTAAAAGACTTCTTGGACTACACTCGAAGATGTAAGGCTTGCCAATTCCATGCAAATTTTATACATCAGCCTCATGAAGTACTACATCCAACTATTGCATCTTCGCCATTTGATGCTTGGGGGTTGGATATTTTTTGACCACTACCAAAATGTCACGATCTAATTCCCACCATATGCCGTGACGGAACCCAATACTGCTATTAGGTAAGTCAACCATTAATCTGCAAGTCGATCGATAGTCCATAATACGTTTTAGTATAAGTGATGAAATAAATAAGCAAAATTTCTCTATTTTTGTAGTAAAGTTACTGATATTATCGTTAAGGTTTAAACGTGGTCGAAATATAAATTCGAATATCATAACAGAAATGCAACCAAGAATAAAAATCTAAATCTTCAAAACCCAGTATCACAAGTGCATGAGCATCTTCTAGAATATACATTACTACCATAATAATTGTCTAGAATAGAAAATAGACAAAGTACAATAAATGAATAGGAAGGGGACTCTGTGTTCTATGGATCGTAACATGGAGTGAAGCTCACCACAAAGTCTCCTCTGTAACGACGCCTACGCGCCAGTATGACCACCAAACGTACATGTCACAGCACCTGCACAATTAGTGCAAAAGTATAGTATAAGTATGTAAATCAATGTGTACCTAGTAAGTATCTAGTTTAAACTCGAAGAAGTAGTGACGAGGGGTAGACATCAAAAGTTACTAGTGGTCCAATAACAAGATACATAAAAGTAGACAGGCATTAAACACAACAAGTAGCAATGAAATAGATAAGTATAATTAACATGATTCTCCACGTAAGAATAATTACGAAATCATTAAATACCATAGACTACCTCGAAGGAAACTAAGATAATCAATATGAAATACAATGTCAACTCTTAAGTGAGGAAAACTCATATGTACGTTGACTCCCTATAAAATATTACGCATGATTTTGCCGAGGAGAACGACCCGATCCCATAAGAGTAATTGTACAATATTCTGTTGTGGCCGTACAGCCCGATCCCATAATACTGCCGAGGTCGTACAGCCTAATCCAAATATGCATCTCACAATACTGCCTTGGAAAACGGCCCGATCCCACAATGGTACTGCTGAAGCATTCAACCCGATCCCATAATAGTACTGCTGAGGCGTTCAGCCCGATCCCATAAGAATAGAGAAAATTTTGACAGGTCATTAGCCCAACTCACGAATATATGTGCAAGTTATGAAATCAAGGAACTTTCGGACAAACACGTACAATGCGGGAGAAATACGTAAGAGAAAGTATCATTTTCGTGGCTAATCAAGTAGCGCCTCAAGTTTCTAGAATAGTAAAGTTCGATACTCTATGCAAGTCTGGTCTCAAGCTAAAATATAAATTAAATCATTTGAACGGACAAGAATAACTCAAGTAGTATAATTAAAGTATGGTGTGAGACTACGTCTAGCTGGACATAATAAAAGATCTTGTATAAGCACGAACACTCGTCACCTCATACGTGCGTAGCTCCCATAACATATAGCACGTAACAAATATAGCACCTACGAGATAAATGCCCTCTTACAAGGTTAGACAGGAGACTTACCTTGCTCTAAGGTCCGTTAAGAGGTTCCAACGCCTCTTTAACACCTCGTACCAATGTCAAATGATCCAAAACTAGCCAAAGAACGTGCAAACTAATCAAAATATACTCAAAGACTCGTAATTTAATAATTAGAAACAAACCTCAACTCCACACACAAAGTCAACCCCCGGGGCCCACGCGCCTGGATTCCTAAAACTCTTGAAGATAAATATTATCCACAGCACCGCGAACTCAAATATATAATTTATTCTAAATTCCATGCCCACTTCGTGGTTAAAACTCAAAAATATCATTTCTAGATTTTCTTCTAAAATCCCACAATTTCTATCAATTTTCATATTTAAATCCATATATAATCCATATATTTAACTCACAACAAGTTGAAATCACTTACCTTGTGATAGATGATGAAAATGGCTCCTCCAAATTGCCCAAAAATAACCTTAGCAAAAGAAAAATGCGTTGAAATGAGAAAATTTATGATTCGCTAAGTTATATTCTGCCCAGATCCTTCCCTTTCGCGATCACGGAAATACACCCGCGATCGTAAAAGACAACGTTTCTCCCGCTAGAATTCTCTTCTACGTGATCGCGGGGGACCTCATGCGATCGCTAATAATAGAAATCCCGACCTACGCGAACGCGAGCTGAGCCCCGCGAATGCGGAGGCCCAAATCCAGCCCCTAGAACTCACACATACGCGATCGCGAATATCCATATGCGATCGCGAAGCTTAAGTTTCCAACCCAGGCCATCCCCTGCTACACATCGCGTTCGTGATCCCTTCAACAGGAATGAGAAGCTCAACCAGATCACCCATCGTGATTGCAATTCCCTACGATCGTGAAGAACAAATTCTTCTCCAGTTTCATACATCCCTCCACGATTGCGATGCATATCACTAACACAAGAATCCAGACTTATCCAAATTATCCCAAAATACACCTGAGGCCCCCGTAACCCCGTCGAATCATACCAACAAGTTCCCAAACCTTATCCAGACTTATCCAAAGGCTCAAAACGTCATGAATAACATCAAAATAAAGAATCAACGATCAAAATCTTTCTCTTAACTTTCAAACCTTCAAACTTCATCGAACGTAGCTGAGTCACACTTAGACATTCCGGATTACGACCAAACTTCACACACAAGTTCTGATCAACTAAATGAACCTATCTAAGGTCTTGGAACACCACCTGGAGTCCGATAACACCAAAATCCACTCCAAGTCATACTTATCAAATTCAAAAACCTTCAAAATGCAAACTCCCGACAATAAGGGTCGAATCGCTCCTGGACCACCCGATACTCAACCCCAACCTACACCCAAGTCTAAAACTACCTTACAAACCTATAGGAAACTTCAAATCCGGATTCCGAGGTCATTTACTCAAAAGTGAAACCTTAGTAGCTCTTCCAACTTAAAGCTTCCAAATTGAGAATTAGTGTTCCAAATCAAGTCCGAATTTCTCAAAAATCAAAACCACCTACACATGCAAGTCAAAATACATAATGTGAAGCTACTAAAGGTCTCAAACCACCAAACAACATGCTAAAACTCAAAACGATCGGTTGGGTCGTTAGATTCTCCCCCACTTAAATATACGTTCGTCCTCGAATGGGCCAAGAGTCATTCCCAGCTGCCAAATCACTTTATAACTCATCATGCACATACCCATACCACCTCAATCCATATAAGCACATTAGCACACCTCCTACTGAAGATACTTCTTATGACCTTAGCCCACCAGCCTTAGAACCAAATTCCAAAATCTAGTTCCTATAAGGTCTGACTCTTGCATACATTCATTGTATCAATCACAACGAGCCATCTCAAAGCATAATTATACACCCAAGATGTAACTACACTATGTACCGCATAGCTCATATGCTCATAGAAATAGTTTCCAACAATAATAGTTGCTAGTTTCCAAACCCAGTACCAGTTATATACCTCCTGACACATAAAAACCATGTTCCAAACCTCGCGAATATAATACATAAGGAGAGGGACCCAAGTACCAGAACTATCCAACACACGTAACAAATATAACAACCAAACAAAATGCTATAAATCTATTCCACGGAGGAGAAGAAAAACACATAAAATAAGTATAAGGAATCATACCCAACATCTTACCATTTCGGTACGTAATTCGATCCATACATAGTACCATTGTAGTGTGCAACCCGATCCAAACATCATACCCGTGGCGGCGTGCTACCCGATCCACACATCATACCTGTGGCGGTGTACCACCCGATCCATACATAATAATCTACATGGGAATAACCATCGAGCCAGAATGCTCATACTCACTAAACACACGTACATCAACAACAAGCACTCCAAGTGCATAAACATAACCATGGAGAGATGGATAGCATAATGCACTATGGGAAAGGCCAAGCACAACTAAGGTGCAAAAATATATCAGCTTCTCGAGAGCCATCTCGCTCATATAACACCACAAAGCGTACACAGGACCACAACACGTGCGTAGATAATCAAGTCGCCTCACAACCCGCATAACATAAAAGGTAACACATGAAGTAGATGGTGACATGAATAACATCCGTCACGCCTGAAGACTCATCCATAGATAAATGCTATGTTGAATAAACGGATCTGATCTGGTGTAGAATATACATTCACATTAGGCCTACCATTGGACCTCCAAAATGATTCCACTTATCTCAAAATAGGTAAATATACTTTCAAGATCCACAATGACCTTATCCATGACACATACAATCAACCATCAAATCCTGAACAAACTTCAATAGTCTGCAACCAAAGGAATAGTCTGCCTCTCAGAAATAAACTCTCCAATCTGCGACAGTACCAGAATCTCCACACCTGGTCTACATCTCTCCCACTTAAATGACTAACATATCACACCTACACAATCATCCCATAAGAGATACTCCCACAAACTTCCACACCAAGTAACAAAATTTGAACATCAATGGCTACCAACCATGCTATTTCTATAGTGCTAGTCAAGCATCCGCAAATCAATACACAATGCCTCTCCCACAAGACACACCATTCTCAGGCGACATTGAAATAGTGCTAGCATACTCTCAACATCTGAAATATCTTCCACTACTTCAAACTCGTGACATTCCTGTCAAAACTGAACCACAACTTTGACCCTTCAATACCAATTCCACACAGCTTACTACATCTACCATGATGTTATGCGAGAATACAAGAATTCCATCATAATCCTAAATCATAAGTAGAAGAAGCACTCCATCGGTCTTAAACCTTTCAATTAGCTCATCTCAAGAGAAAAATCGGAACACGCAACCAACTTCTCAAAATCCGTAAAACACATCAATCTCAAGTCGTGGTCAAAATTGTCATAAACTCGTCGGGACCTATTTGCACATAACCAAGCCATCAGGACTGAATCCCTCTAAATCAACCGAGTCACGCAGACTGCCAAACCCAGAAGTATTGCCATGAAACACCTATATAGCTTTATCATATCGAAGGAACCTATCATTTCCCCTACTATGTTGACCCAAACCATTGCTAAACTGGCCATACTTCTTCAATTTCCTCTTGACTTGCCTTCAAAATAAAGTGTCTCTTTCTCAGCACACAATAAATCTCAATCAACACTCATCCCGAGTGACCCCAAATCACAAGACCAAGTCGTCTCAATACCCATAAGCCATTTTATACCCTCGCATACACTCAATAGTACCTCCAACTGATACACTTATTCTGAAGAGACCTTCTGCGAATCTAAAGTTGTTTCTTCCATCTCCCTAACACTACATCGCAGAACCAAAAATAATGTAGAAATACCCAAGTCTCTCTCACACTCCGCTGCAAAACGCAATCCTTAGCCACGCAACGAACTCAAAAATCCCTTAGGTACCACACCTAGAATCTTAAACCCACTAAAACCATTATTGAGAGTCGCCCATTCTAAGCTAGTCCCGAATACATAACCAAACAAGCCAAATGACTAGTTCTCCATTAGCATATGAATACTCTGAAAGAAGTACCCAAGCGAATCCTTTCCCTTGCACATCACATCCACAATGAATATCAAATCTGAGTCATCCTACAACCTCCATAAATTAATAAGACAAAATATAACACCCACCACACAATTCTTTTCTCAAATCATCATCGAAGTCATAACAAGTCCACTAGCATCCCTTAGTTTTGAAACTACAACCACATAAGACCATGTGACCCAAACATCGACGGTAGACTCCCTCACTTGGCTTCAAGTCACAATCACATAAACCAATAATCTACAATGATTTCTTGTCCTTCGTTACCCCGATCTCACACTGTTACTCAACTAAATTCTCATAAACTCATATTGCACTAAGCATAATATATCCTAAAGTTTTCAGCCCCCAAATGCACACTCGACCCCGTGACGGTTGCGCCATCTTCCTGAAGTGATCCAAACCCATATTGTAGTACATGCATCCTATTGGATAGAAGGTAGAACCTTCATAGGAACTTCATATGAAATCATGCAATACTAAACTTCTCATAGGAGATAGCCTACCTGCGTAACCTCATATCGACATCCTCCAATAACATTGCCATGGTTATAACCACTATGAAATCAGTTAATCCTCCTGAGTCCACACTCGTCCACCAGCTGTAGGAATTTGTTCATTCCATCAACATCAACTGAAGGTAAAACAATGCGTTTAAAACTCAAATATATAATTCATCCCCAAAACAATAATCAAGCATTCACATTCCTATACATTCTAAGCAAACTCTTTTTGACACATTCGAACTTCCTAAGTATAGAAGCCACCATCTCAAATGAAATACATAGACTTAGTCATTCCACAATAACCCAAACCACACCAAGCTTCCTCAAATCCTATGGCTACCCTACCATAAAATCCATAATGATACGCTCCCGCTTCACCTTCGGTCTAGCCAACTTTCGAAGCAAACTACTTGATCTCTGCTACTCATACTTGACCTGCTAACAATTCAACCACTTGAGACATAACCGACAGTGCCCTTTTCATCCCCCGCCACCATTGATACTGCCTCAAATCACGTTCCATCTCAGTAGCACCTAGACAAATGAATTACCACAATCTCTGAGCCTTCTCGAGGATCATCTCCCTAGAACCAGCAATATTGGAACACAAGTTCTGCCCTGAAGTTGCAATATGCCGTCATCTCCAATAACCGCTTCTTAAGTACCACTTTGCGACATCTTGCCCCCAAAGAAAAATAAATAAAGACCATCATACCGATGAGCCTTAGTTCACTCAAAAAAGGACAATAACGCGACAACACAAACAAGAACTCTACCAAGTTCGGAAATACCCAAATCTTGCAACTCCATCGACCAAAATCTGAACATCCATAGCCCAAATGCCTCTCCTACGCTAGAATAAGTACCAAACTCCCAATCAGGAATCGAATAATCCTCCTCCCAAAGCATTCACTGTCGAGACACATAAGTAGTCACCCTGCCTTTTTTGAACCAACACTACACGGCTAATTAATACGAGAAGCATCATAATACACCATGTATAGCCCTGAACCCGTAGGCAACACCAAGACTGGGCTGAAATGACTGGACACCCCTCTACAAGGCGGCGATAGTAGTCCACCCTCATAACGCAGGAAAAATATCCTGCACCACATCTATAGCATCACCATAACTCGTCGGTTCCTAACTGATATCGAATGCTCGGCATTGCGTACAAATGAGTATGGAGGAATTGAAGACATAAGCTTCAACCAAAATTAAGTCGCACGAAAAGGAATCAAAGAAGGAAAGTTCTCTTAACAGTATTGTAGCCTCTTGAAGATAAGTACAAATATCTCTGAACTTATCCGTAAGACTTGTGCGTGACTCGTGATACCTAAGTGAATCTAGTGCTCTGATACCAAGCTATCATGAATGACACCCAACACTATTTTTAGGCAAGCCAACCATTACTCCACATGTCGATATATAGTCCATAACATATTTTAGTACAAGCGATGAAATAAATAAGAAAAATTTATTTGTTTTTATAATAAAGTAATTATATTATCTTAAAGGTTCAAACGTGATCGAAATATAAATTTGAATATCATAACAGAAATGCAACCAAGAACAAAAATCTAAATCCCCAAAACCCGGCGTCTCAAGTGCATGAGCATCTACTAGAATACACAGTACTACTACAATAACTGTCTGAAATAAAAAATAGACAGAATACAGTAAATGAATAGGAAGGGACTTCGTGTTCTGCAGATCGTAACATAGAGAGCAGCTCATCACAAAGTCTCCTCAACAACTGCGCCTACGCGTCGGTATGACCACCAAAAGTACATATTTTAGTACCTGCACAATTAGTGCAGAAATATAGTATGAGTACGTAAATCAACGTATACCCACTAAGTATCTAGTCTAACCTCGAAGAAGCCGTAATGAGGATTTGACATCGACACTTACTAGAGGTCCAATAACAATGTACTTAAAAGTAGACATGCATGAAATGCAACAAGTAGCAATGAAACAGATAAATATAATTAACATGATTCTCCACGTAAAAATAGTTACGAAATCATCAAATACCATAAACTGCCTCTAAGGAAACAAAAACAACCAATATCAAATGCAATTTCAAATCTTAAGTCAGGAAAACTCATATGTATGTTGACTCTGTATCGAATATTACACACGATTCTACAGAGGCGAACGTCCTGATCCCATAGGAGTGATTGTACAATATTCTACCTTGGTCATACAGCCCGATCCCATAATAATGTCGAGATCGTACGACCCAATCCATAGATGCATCTCATAATACTGCCGAGGCGAATGACCCGATCCCATAATGGTACTGCTGAGGCGATCAGCCTAATCCCATAGTAGTACTGCTGAGGCATTTAGCCCGATCCCATAAGAATATTGAAATTTTGACGGGTCATCAGCTCTACTTGCGAATATATATATGCGAGTTATGAAATCAAGGAACTTTCGGACAAACGCGTACAACGCGGGAGAAATCTGTAAGAGAAAGTATAATTTTTATGGCTAATCAAGTATCACGTCAAGTTTCTAAAATAGCAAAGTTTGATACTCTATGAAAGTCTAGTCTCAGGCTAAAACATAAATTAAAGCATTTAAATAGGCAAGAATAAATCAAGTAGTACAATTAACGCATGGTGTGAGTCTACGTCTACTCGGACATAATAAAAAATCTAGTATACGCACAGACACTCGTCACCTCATACGTGCGTAGCTCCCATAACACACAACACGTAACAAATATAGCATATACGGGATAAATTCTCTCTTACAAGGTTAGACATGAGACTTACCTTGCTCTGAAGTTCGATAATCGACTCCAACTCCTCTCTAACACCTAAAACCAATATGAAATGATCCGAAACTAGCCAAAGAATGTGCAAACCAATCCAAATATACTCAAAAACTTGTAATTTAACAATTAGAAATAATTCTCAACTCCACATGAAAAGTCATCAAATTCAACCCCCCGGGCCTATGCGCCCGGATTCCGAAAATGCTTGAAGATAAATATTACCCATAGCATCACGAACTCAAATATATAATTTATTCCAAATTCTATGCCCAATTTCATGGTGAAAACTCATGTATTTGACTCACAAGAAGTTGGAATCACTTACCTTGTGATAGATGAGGAAAATGGCTCCTCCAAATAACCCAAAGATCGCCTTAGCAAGAGAGAAATGAGTTGAAATGAGCAAATTTCTGATTTTCGAATTTATATTCTGCCCAGGTCCTTCCCCTTCGCGATCGCGAAAATACACCCGCGATCGCAAAGGCCAATACTGGCCCTACTAAAATTCCCATCTATGTGATTGCGGGGGACCTCACGCGATCACGAACAATAGCAATCCAGACCTATGCGAACGCGAGCTGAGCCTCGCGAACGCGACGGTCAAAATCCAGCCCCCAAAACTCACATGTACGCGATCTCAAATATCCATACACGATCGCGAAGCTCAATAAGACCACCAATTGCGATTGTGATTCCCTTCTATGATCACGAAGAACAAATTCTTCTCCAGTTCCACACATCCCTCCGAGATCGCGAGACCTTCTCCGCGATCACGATTCATACCACTGACACCAGAAACCAGCAACTGAAAATCAAAGGAAAATGGCCTAAAACTATCCCAAAATACACCTGAGGCCCCCAGGACCCCATCCAATCATACTAACAAGTCCTCATACCTTATCCAAACTTATCCAAAGGCTCGAAACACAAAGAATAATATCAAAATCAACAATCAACAATCAAAACCCTTCCCTTAACTTTTAAACCTTCAAACTTCACCGAACGCGTTCGAATCATACTTAGACATTACGGGTTACTACCAAACTTCACACACAAGTTCCGATCAACTAAATGAACCTGGTGACGCACATGCTAGGTGACAGGCGTGTGGGCGTGCACCGAGAGGATTGTGACTTGGTCCGTCCCGAAAAACTGTAAAGTTGAATAATTTGTTGTTAGCTATATGCTCTCTATGTGTTGATAAAATTTGATTGTAAATCATGCTTAGGCTATGCGATAGTAATGTTGGGACCCACAGAGGTCGCGTACTTGTTGAATTGCTTGCTAAATGCTATATGTACTCAGTCTTAGCTTTTACTTGCACATTTTATCTCAGTCTCTATTATTATTATTGATACATTATATCATTGTTGTTTGGGCTGATTTCATGATTATTAAGAGCTAGAGAGACTGGAGAGATTTATGATTGAGTGAGGCCGAGGGCCTGATTATGAGATATTGATACTATAGTACGTAAGTTGTCCGTGCAGCACGTGAGTTGGCCGTGCAGATACTTATATTATACTATAGCACGTGAGTTGGCCGTGCAGATCCTTATATTATACTATAGCACGTGAGTTGGCCGTGCAGCACGTGAGTTGGCCGTGCGGATCCAGATAGTTATATTATGGCACGTGAGTTGTCCGTGCAGATTATAGCGCTTGGGATATAGGAGCCCCTCCGGATTCTGTACACCCCCAGTGAGCGCGGGTACCCATGGAAAGTGAGTGATAAGGGCTGGGAGCCCAGTGATCGATGAGGGCTGGTAGCCCAGTGAGTGATTGTTATCCTCAGAGGTTGTACTTGATTTTCATTTGTTGTTGCACTTAATTGCTATCTGTCATTGTGGTGAAATCTCTGAAATATTTTTATATACAGATTACATGAACATGAACTGTATAAAAATTGATTTGACATTAAGCTGTCAGATTTGATAGCATGTCTATTCCTTGCTAGAATTACTGGAAATGAACCATAACTGTGTAGCTCGTTACTATCTTCAGTTCCTTATTTATTATTGTTACTTTCTGAGTTGGTTGTACTTATACTATACCCTGCACTTCGTGTGCAGATCCAGGTGTTCCCGTACATAGCGGGTGTTGATCCTTTCGTGCAGTTAATTTTCAGGAGATTTTGAGGTAGCTGCCGTGTTCCGCAGACCTTGTCTCTCCTTCTCTATCTCCTTGTTTATTGTATTTGGTCTCAGACTATTATAGGCCATATTTTTCAGACTTGTATTTAGATTAGATGCTCATGTACTAAGTGACACCGGGTTTTGGGAGTGATATATTTGAAATTTTGAGATTTCTTCCGCTGAATTTAATTATTTTATTTTCAAACTTGAGAGAAATTGTGGTTTATTGAGATTTTTGGCTTGCCTAGTATTGAGATAGGCGTCATCACGACAGGTGAGATTTTGGGTCGTGACAAATTCTCAATTCGAAAGCTTTAAGATGACCAAGGTTTGACTTTCGAGTAAATGATCTCGGAATCAAGATTTGAAGTGTCCTATAGGTTCATAAGGTAAATTTGGACTTGGACGTAGGTTCATCTTGAGTATCGGGTAGTCCATGAGTGATTCGACACTTATTGTCGGAAGTTTACATTTTGAAGGTTTTTGAATTTGCTAAATTTGAGTTGGAGTGGATTTTGGTATTACCAGACTCTAGGTGTTGTTCCGGGATCTCGGTCAATAAAATTCATTGGAATTAATTCCATAAGAATATGCTAATTTTCCATAAAAATCCTAAATTTTAGCTCAAAAATCGCATGTGGGGTCTATGCCTCGGAACCTGATAAAAGTTACAAAATCCGAATACTCATTCCGATACGAGTTCAACCATATCAATTTTATCAAATTCCGATAACAACTCGACCTCCAAATCTTAAATTTTTGTTTTTGGAAGGTTTTGCAAAAATCTTGATTTCTTCTATTTAAATCCGAAATAAATGATGAATATAACCATAGAATCATGAAGTATAATCACTTTCAGGTATAGAACACTTACTCCAATCTATATGGTGAAAATCGCCTCAAAAATCGCTTCAATCCGAGCTCCATAGCTCCAAATATGTTTAAAATGGCTGAAACTTTAAAATATAGCTACTGCCCAGGTATTTACTCTTCGCGATCGCGAAGCTCAAAACTTTTCAGCCCCAAATTTGCTCTTCGCGATCGCGGAAAACCAATCGCGATCATGAAGAACAAACTTCCTAACATCTTCCAGACAGCCTCCAGTATAATGGTCATAACGTTTTGTACAAAACTCCAAATTATAAATGGTTTAACTTTCTGCAAAACTAGACACCAAGGGTTATACCTGTCATTTGTTGCTCATCTCCCAATTCTTTATAGAGTTCGAGATATAAGCTTTCAAAGTCAGCCCTATGTAACA
Organism: Nicotiana tomentosiformis; assembly: GCF_000390325.3. Lineage (NCBI taxonomy): Eukaryota > Viridiplantae > Streptophyta > Magnoliopsida > Solanales > Solanaceae > Nicotiana > Nicotiana tomentosiformis. Next base: position 72,454,055 of record NC_090817.1, on the reverse strand, counting down.
GAGATTTTCAAACTCTTCTCGGACAGCTTGTAGTGTATCTACCACAACTGTTTGTACACAACTCCAAATGATAATTGATTTACATTTCAGAAAACTAGACATCAAGGGCTACAACTTTAATTTTTGGATCATCTCCAAATTCCTTATAGATTGTGAGATATAAGCTTCCAAAGTCGGGTCAGTGCAACAGGATTTTCCTCTACGCGATCGCGAAAAGGCTTCCGCGATCGCGATTCACAGTGCCCAAACAGCAAAATTGCTCTTCGCGATCGCGATGCATACCTCTGTGGACAAAAATCAGCAACTAAGAATGGCCTAAAAATGATCCGAAATTACCCCAAAACTCACCCGAGCCCCTCAGGACCTCAACCAAATATACCAACAAGTCCTAAAACATCATACGAACTTAGTCGAAGCCTCGAATCACATCAAACAATGCTAAAACTACGAATCATGCCTCAATTCAAGCCTAATGAACTTTGAACTTTCAAATTCTATATCTTGTGCCGAAATACATCAAATCAATCCGGAATGATTTCAAATTTTACACACAAGTCATAAATGACATAACGAAGCTATTTCAATTTTCAGAATCGGATTCCGACCTCGATATCAAAAAGTCAACCCCCCGGTCAAATTTCTCAAAATTTAACTTTCGGCATTTCAAGCCTAATTCTACTACAGACCTCCAAATAATTTTTCGGACACACTCCTAAGTCCAACATCACCATACAGCAGAGCTATTGGAATCATCAGAATTAAATTCCGAGGTCGTTTACACATAAGTCAATATCCGATCAACTATTTCAACTTAAACTTCCAAGCTAACTCTGAAATACCTTAAAACCAAAATCAATAATTCACACAAGTCATAATACTCGTAAGAAATTATTCAAGACTTTAAATAGTTGAAAGAAGCGTAAATGCTCAAAACGACCGGTCGGATCGTTACAGAATTAGTCTTTCAAATCAACTCCGAACTTTTCGAAAATCAAAATCAACTACACATGCAAGTCAATGTGAAGATACTAAAGGTCTCAAACCGCCGAACGATATGCTAAAGCTCAAAACGACCGGTCAGGTCGTTACACAAAATCTTATGGCAGACATTTGTACATCTTAAATACAACTAATTACTTCTTAAAATAGGTGGAAGTTGTTACCCTCAAGGAAGTAAAGAAGGACAATGTTGCGAATTTCATCCGAGTAAACATCATTTATTGCTTTGATATTCCTCGTTATATAATAATAGATAATAAAAATTTATTTGACAACAAGTTGATGAATAAGATTTGTGACATCTTTGGCTTCAAGCAATATAACTCTTCTATGTACTATGTTACCGCCAGTAGTTTAAGTGAGGCATTTAATAAGACTATATATGACTTGTTAAATAAAGTCGTCTCCAAGTTCAAACGAGATTGACATGATCGTATGGATGAATCTGTGTTGGCATACAGGATAACTCACCACACACCAATATAAGTAACCCCTTATTCGTTTTTCTATGGAGATGAGGTTGTTTTGCCACTCAAGCGTCAAATACCTTCCTTATGACTTGCTATTCAAAAAGGGATCATCGATGAAGAAAATGCTCGACTTCGACTAGTAAAATTGGAAGCTTTTGATAAGAGGTTGGAAGCTCAACAAAGTCTTGAATGTTATCAAGCTCGATTGTCTCGCACCTTCAATAAAAGAGTTCGCCCGAGATCCTTTTAAGTAGGAGATCAAGTCCTCGCGATAAGAAGACCTATCATCATTTTTCATCAACTAGAACTAAGTTTAGTTCAAAATGGGATGGACCATATATTGTGCAAGAAGTTTATTCAAGTGGTGCTTACAAGCTTATTGATACAAAAGGCTTAAGAATCGGTTCTATCAATAAAAAATTCTTGAAGAAGTACTATCCTTGAAAGTAACTAAAATCCTTAATGCAAGAACATAAACTACATGTTACTCCTGGTCTGCAAGAGTATAAATTATGTACGACACAAAAAAAGGTTCTCTAGGTTGAAAACCTCGAAAGAGGCGGCCTAGGAAAAAGTTAGGATATATAAAAGGGGAAAAAAAGAAGTTCATCCATTCTGAACTACGGTATGACTTGATCCTCTTCACTTTCACGTCCCAAACCCGACCCTGGCGCAATAGGCATCCTATGATAAGGAATAGCGCCGAAAGCACCTTATAAGATAGATATTACGATACTTGCCCCTCGTTTAGTTAAAAAATTATTAAACATTAAGTATGATGAAAATAAGTCTAAATAAAATAATCTGAATTGAATGTAATAATCCAAAAATCTTGAAAATAAGCTAAGCAATGACTTGCACAATACTTCCCACAGTATGACCATTGTCTATGGAACTTCTAAGAAAAATAATCGAACTCAAAATACAGCTTGAAACTAAAAAGAATTAATAAATGACTCAATGGAACTCCGAACAAGGATGTGGGTTCACCAACAACTCGAAAGCAACAAGTACTCCTAGCCCACTCGATCTGTCTGTACCTACTCTACTCTGCTGCCTAACATACCATAAAAAATAACAATGATATACCAGAGTACTAGGTACTCAGTAAATATCTAGGATCAAGTACGCATATAAATAAAGTAAGTACAAAGTGTAAAATAAAACAATAATAATGAAACTATTCAAATTAAATAAGTACAGTAAATCATGCGTTCTACAAGAATCAACAATAAAGAGATAATACAGTATTTGTTCATCATGTTCAGAAATCATATCATGCCAATATAGGCCTATATAAATTACCGTCAATCAAGACTCATGCCTTTGCCCATACAAGCCCAGTACCATTGCCAAAAAAGGCTCAATTCCATTGCTCATACAAACCCAAGTAAATCACCCATACATGCCCGAATAACCATACATGCCCAAATAGGCCCAAATAAGTTTCGTGCTTATCATGTATGCCTTTTTGTTAATCATGGCATAGTAGCCAATTCATTCATGTTCATTATTTCTTTAGCAAGGACATCTCAAAAACTCATGCTTTAATTCAGAAAATCATACTCAAAAATCAATAGTTCGAAGACATACTTTGATTTAAGTAAATCACATTCATAAGCGTTATGCTAGTTCAAGTTCAACAACCCATTCATAGTGTGTATCATGTACTCACACACCTTTATAGTGAAAAGGGGTGTCCAAGGCGACATACCTTAAATCCTACTAAATCAATTAAAAAGCAATCTCCAAAGCTCAAGCAATTACTCTTTGAAGAATTTTCAATATTCTACCTCAATTACTCCTTGTTGAATTATCAAAAATCTTGTATTGATTGGGGAAGCTCTAGGGTGTTTTTCTCCTCAAAAAGTCGGCCAAAATGTATTAGTTTGAAATCTAAAATATTCTTGTATTTATTGATTCTTATTAGTTTTTTCTATCACATACGATCTCTATATTGTACGTACCATCCGTATGTTGGTCGTATATACGTCAAATATACTACAAATATACTATTGATATATGGCTCATATGTTAAATATACGGCATGTATGTTGAACATGCGGCCTGTATACGACCTCCACATGTAAACTTCAAAGATTTAAATTTTTTAACACTTTTGGACTCAAAAAATGGTACAACATACTGTCTGTATGTCCAACATAGTTCAGAGACTTGAAATTTTTAACTTTTAGTGTGTTCCGAAGACTCCACATGCATATTGAACATGCGGTCCGCATTCCGGCTGCATCTTGACCCAAATGTTTTCAACTTATTTTCTTTCGATTCTTTACAACTCCATTCTTTTTGTATACTTGATACATACTTAAACCTCAACTTCTACATGTGAATACACATCAGTTACCATAATTCGGGCCAACCACAAGCATTTAACGAGTTCAAACCTAGCCTGAATTTGCGAGGTGTTATATTATATTCCCCTTTGATTCATCTTCGAACGTGGATCATTGCCTAAAATTTGACTAACTCCTAAAATTTGCATTAAAAATTCACTAGAGTTTCCTTGTAACCGGAGTTATCCCGAAGAATCCTATTTCTCCTTATCACAATAATTAACCACACACAAACCCCAACAAGAAGTTACATAATACAATTATTCACACTCTTAAACATGCAATTCAAGCCTATCATTACATTAACTTCATTACTCCTTTGTAGCTAAAGCTACCCCAAAATTTCCTATTTTTCGAATATCTCTACAACCAACAACCGTACATACTTCCAAAAGGAGGAGCACTATACATCAATCCAAACACTACACTTCGGCAAGGAGGCTAATTCAACAACACACAATTCAAGCCTAACTTACATTATTTCCAGCGCTCATTAGATTTAAAAAGAACAAGCATACGTGTAGTTGCCAATAAAAGGGGGTATATACTCTTATCATGTATTTTTCTTTCTTTATCTGTAGTAGCTTCTTCGAATTTTAATTTTGTCTAGGATAATATCCTTTAGCTCTTAACCTATACGATCTTTCACATCACTCTTAGTCTTATTACAACTATATGTTGGTATTGTACTACTATATTTCATATTACATAGGCTTTTTAAATCGTATCTTGAAATTACTTGAGGTATATCCCCTACTTAGCATGCTCTTGGTGATTAGCCTCTTTTCAAACTTTTATAACTAGATCTATTGACCTGCTCTTTAAGGCTAGGTACTTTATGACATGTTGCCCTTAAGTCCTTGTTCTCTAATTTCCTTATGACCATCATAATCTAATCAGTAATAGCAAAATCAATATTATTTTTTAGACACAAAGTCATATATATATATATATATATATATATTGTTCTCTAATTTCCTTATGACCATCATAATCTAATCAGTAATAGCAAAATCAATATTATTTTTTAGACACAAAGTCATATATACATATATATATATATATAGAGAGAGAGAGCATGAATACAATGTCGGTTTACAAAAATAACCTTATAATATTAAGCATGATAACTTATAATAAAAGGACATAACCGAAATTCTAGATATTAGTCTTATAATCCTATTAGTTTAAGGACATAATACTATACATTAGAAATCCTATATGATTACCTTTAGGAATCCTATTAGTATAATTACTTTCGGGCGGTCTAATTCATATAAAATTGAACAAGTAAATATCTTTAGTCATATAATCACATTACTTTTAGGATATACTTCTTAAAAATTTCTATTACTAATTTAATTCGAGAATGTATTATAATGTCCTATTACTAATTTAATTTGAGAATGTATTATATTGTCCAAATCTATTTAGAAAAAGGAGAGTCTATTTTTTATAAAAGTATAAATACAATATTAATATACCAAAAGCCCTAAAATATTAAGCGAAAGAATTCATAGAGAAAGGACATAACTGTAATAACCTATTTTTGGACTACAATACCTTCTTTGCTAATTTTTAATATTTAAGATTTTAAAATTAATAAAATTTTGTCTATTAAATTCTTATTAAAAATATGTATGAAGGTTTAATAAAATCAATTTCATAAGAATCCTCCGTATTGGCAATACATTACCACTCCATAATGTCCAATACCAAAAACATAATATTAAATGGATTGCATAAAGAGTTAAAATTGAGAAAAAAAATACCCCCATAATAATATATTTTTATACTATTATATTTGAACTATTTTCCTACTCAAATAATATTTTTTAATCAATTTTTCGTGTAATATTAAAAAATACCCAATTATTAAACAACAATTAAGAAAATATTTAAGAATATAAATGTGTGAGAAAGAGAAAAAAATGGTTGGTAAGAGTCAATACCACTAATGATTCATCAAACATAAAGATCTAAAAGTGAAATGTCATATCAATCTTTTACTCTTTGAAAATAAAATTTATAGTGGATAAAATTATAATTAAGATTAAATATTCAAAACAAGAGATGAACTAATATTAAGATCTGAATCAACATAGAATAAATTATTTTTTATGTTAAAACCAAATAATTAAATCTTTTAATTAATTATTTAGCGAGAGAATCCAATTCAATTATTTTTTAATTCATCATATGAGTTAAATTCTTATTCAAGTTAAAATAAATCTTAGGATACATAAATGTATTACATAAAAAGAGCGTTAGAATACAAAGTAAAAATGTTAGTATATTATTAAGAATCAAAATGCTATACAAGTGACTAAGGAAGCACAATCAAAGCTAAATCTTAATCAAGAACAAGCTTTCAAGACTATATTATAAAGAGTCGACTCTGGTATAACGGAATTATTCTTTGTAGATGACTCCTACGGAATCGAAATAATATTTCTATGTCATGCATTACTTGCAAATATCATATCAAGAGGCATGACACTGTTAGCAATAATAGCAAGTGGTGTATCAACAACGATTTTATTGTGAGGCCACCCACTTTAGATTTAATATACCTCTTCAAACAACTTAAATAACCATCACAAATATATCAAAGCAGAGCAATGGTGCTAAATTTATAAGAAAAACAAAATTGATAATATGGGATGAAGCACTTATGATAAAGTATCAAACGATCGAAATAATTGTCTGGAGTTCTTATTAATGAAACGTTTGGTGGACAATTAATGGTTTGGGAGGTGATTTCTGTTAAGTACTACCAGTAGTTTCAAAATCGACAAAAGCAGAGACTGTAAAAGCTAGCTTGCCAAAGTTAAACTTCTACCTCAAATGAAAAAGATTCAACTGACAAAAAATATAAAGTAAGAATAAATCCAGTATTCTGTGTCTTTTTTGCTTCGTGTCGAAAACGAAGAAAAGCATCCAATAAAAGATGATTTGATTTTTTCTGAATACTTGGTTATCAATCTTAATGGTAATAATAGTGCATTTAATAAGAGAAATATTTCTACCATTAGATTAAAACGCAATTTGTGCAAATCACATGATAGAATTAAAAAGATATTTTAGCTAGAAGAAATGAATATGTTGATCAACTAAATAAAAGATTGATTGATTATAATAAAAATAAAATATTTTTCAGTTTCTGACTCAGTAGAAAATGATACCAATAATTACTACCAACAAGAATACTTAAATACTTTAATACCAAATGGTCTTCTACCATACATGTTTGTTGTCAAGTTTATTATTTCTTACGTATGTTAGTGTCACCATATATATAATAGACTAAGTTAAAACTGATCTTCCATTGTATATAGGTTAATTTTGAAAAACAAATATGTCCGTCATGCTACTGAAAAACTTAGATACACCGAATAGCTTATGTAATAGCACACAGATGGTATATAGAAGTTTTGACAATAACGTCATACATGTAAAAAAAATATAATACTTTGTGCTTCTAAGTATATTCTTATCCTTGAATTCAACTTTCGTCTTCCGAAACTAAGGAATATCCTTTTAAATTTGTGTGAAAATAATTTTTAGTATGTTTATGTTTTGCAAATATAACAAATAAAGCACAAGGACAAACATCCTAAATATTAAACTATTTTTACCGTAATATATTTTCTTGCACGAACAAACGTATATTGCACTTTCAAGAGAGATATAGAGATCAACAACAAAATTTTTGGTTAAGGTAAAGCAACCAAAGCATTAGGAGGAAACATACACAAAAAATATATTGTCCACAAAGAAGTGTTCGTTAAGATACCATTACATTAAATACTTTTACAATATAATACATAATTATCTAACTAACACGACAAAATTGATCATTTGTGTAAATTTTGATGATGTCCTTTTATTTTAAATTCGTGTATTATACTAATGTAAAAGATTATTGTATTATTATACATGAAATTTTTCCCATTAATTAATGTTTTTGTTCCTTCATAAAAATAAATGTTTGAATCATCACGTGTCATATATATATTTATATATATATACACTAGTTGAGTCCTGCCCGGGCACAGCTCGGGCCCAACAATTCGAATTGTAATTTTCATTCATTGCAAATGCTCAATGTATATATACCAGTTGAGTCCTGCCCGGGCACACCTCGGGCCCAACAATTCGAATTGTAATTTTCATTCATTGCAAATGCTCAATGTCTTTTATTCCTCTTGATAAAAAGATTTTTTGAACCTAGAAGCTTAGAGATCGTGTGACGAATTTTTTAGTCGTTTTATCCTTTCCTACCAATTGTGATTCATAATATTTTCGAAATTAAAAAAAAAAAGCAAATTTATGAAATAAAAAATTAAGAAATAATGTAGAGTCATTTAAAAATAATTGAGTACACACACCATGACAAAATTAACCAACACTTAACTTCATGTCTGGGTAAATTTGGAAACAATATTGTAAATCCTTAATATAGAAGTCAAAGATGGTTGTTGACGGACATTAAGAAATATTAGCATTCAGTCCTTTAAAGCGGTGAAGACTTTAGTAGCTTCTATTTATAGCTCCAATACTACCTTTGTTCTCAACAAATTTACCTCTATATACCAAACCATATTTTCCAAGTCTATGTAAGCAATCAAATTTGCAATTATGGTATACCAAATAAGAGAAATAACCATGTGATAAGTATAAATTTAGACGTACAGAGAGCTATAATTTTTTAAAAGAATCCAACGGTAAACTATGCTAAAATTTGCCGCTACTGATGCCAAATCGTCACAAATACACTATCATCAGGGTAGGAGACATTATTAGCAAAGGTCATCTAACGTTAACTACAGATCTTTAATGAAAAAAGTCACTGTCGTCTATCAAATTCTGAAGAAGAGAAAAAGCAAAAACCATGTAGAAAAGATGAAGCAAAAACCAGCTCTATGTCCTCACTTTGTTGCTGAGTTGATTATTAGCAAGTGCTAGAATAGCAGTGAGGGTGCATAAATTCCACAGACATAGTTGGTTATTGATCATGGCACCATTTGCTACTTCAAGGAACATGTGCGGGATAGATGCACTACAGGTGGGAACCAATAGTGTCATAAGAAAACCTGCTTTCCTGCAAGGAGGCTGAGGAACTTCACAGAGTCCTACGTTAGTGAAGGCTTTTGAGGTAATACTATTGGAAAAACAAACTTGGAGAGTGCAAAACTGTCATGGGTTTGCAGTCAAACCACCTTCGTTGGACTTGTGTAGAGAGAACATTACAGCTTTAGTTGACGAACCAGCTTGCTGCTAACCTTGTAGTTTGTGGCAGATTCAGTTATGCAACTTATAGGTTGGCTTGCCGTTCAATTCTTGTCTCACAATGTGGTGATATCTATCATTTAGTGGTACTATTGGTCCAAAACTTCTTCTTCTCTTAGAATAGATAGTAGTACTGGTGGCTTCTTCTTTGAAAGGAACTCTTCTCTGGTTACACTTCACATAGCAGTCATAATATATGCATGAATATATTCTGCAGACAACCTGTCCAAGTAGTAACCACCATAAGCTCATCTTCCAGCACTTGGGTAGAGAACATTTATCAAGAAATTTCATTGACCTATATTAAGGGCATTCATAATTTTCAAGGAAAGTGGATAAAAGACTAAGTTTGATTTACGTGAACCTCAGTTTCGAGAGCCAAAAAGACATATCTTGGAGTAGTTATTTTTCAGCTTTAACAATAGCTAGACTCTCTTAAGGAAAACCCTTACACATAAAGAGGTATAAGATCGTTGTCCCTCCTGGACTATAAGCACCAATATTGTTTGAAATTTAATGCATCAAAAAGGAATACGCAGAGCATTTCTAACTTTAAATCAAAAGGTATATTAGAGCAGGAAAAAAGGATAAAAATTAGAAATATACAACCAACATGAAGGTAATTTATATGAACATTTACACACTTGTAAGTACTTTATAAAGAAATTATAGTAATTGGAAAACATATTAGCTAATGAGCCACCCACATATCACTATCAAGTAGACCATGCATCTCTTATGATTACATAACATCATATTACTTATCTAGGTGCTGCAGAGACCGCTCCAAAATCAGTAAGCATACCAACATGGAAGAAAATAACTTAGTTTTAGAAGCAATATATCATCAACTAAACCCAAAAAGAAGAATAATATTTCATTTATACCATGAAAATAGAGAGGCAAGCAAGAAGTTCAAATATCACAAGTATTTAATCACCATTTAGTCTTACTACACACTATAAGTTTAGGGTATCTGGCACCGATAAAAAATAAAGTTTTATGACAAGAGTGGGTTGCTCTAGTGGTAAGCACCCTCCACTTCCAACCAAGAGGTTGTGAGTTCGAGTCACCCCAAGAATAAGGTGGGGAGTTCTTGGAGGGAAGGAGCCGAGGGTCTATCGGAAACAACCTCTCTATCCCAGAGTAAGGGTAAGGTCTGCGTACACACTACCCTCCCCAGACCCCACTAGTGGGATTATACTGGGTTGTTGTTGTTGTTATTGGTATCTGGAAGAAAGAAAAGAAAATTCTCTTTAATTGGTTAAATTCGTATTAGGTTATTATTTTTGTCCAAATAAGCAACCACAACCAAGATTATTTATAAGCAACAGTCATTGCATAAATGGCTTCAAACATCATACTTTAATAATCCTTAGATTCTTTTCTAATAACAATCATTGTAGTAAATAAAAAGATTTATCCACAAGTAGGTATGACCAAGCACGTCTTTCATATATATATAAACATATATAAAATTTTGTGCTTAACCAAGATTTATTTTTGATTAGTTACAGTTGACCAAGTCTAAAGAACCTAATCTTTACTTATAAGCAATTGAGTCAATTCGCATAACATTTATCCTTCACGGTTTGTCATATGGCCAGACCATAATGAATAGCATCATTAATGATTTTTTTGTTTCCATCCACAGGAGAAGCACATTCTTTAGATGTCTAATATTTTCTTGCTCTATATTACTCTGTGATATTAGTATCATCTCTTACTATAGTCTTTTATAAGATACTAAGGTAAAAGAACGAATCCAATAGTGTTTATGTAAACCACTAAACATATACATCTTCTCATTATCCATTACTTAAAAATTTGTTGGCAGAGTCCTCATCTAATAAACAGAAGTTAGAATAAAAGACCCATCATATGACTCCTTAATGGAAGCTTAAGGAATTTCTATTACACAACAGTTGTTATCTACAATAGTATAAATGATATCTAGATTGTTCATTCTTAAGCAGGGCCATCTAGAAAGAATATATTAATTTATTTTTTTTAAAGTAAAAGATGAACTGCACTAATTTAAATGAGTATTTTGAAAAAACTTTAAAAGATGCCGGCAATATAAATGCATAAGATTGACTTGAAGCCAGTAAGATAGGTACTAAAAGTAGAAATTTTAACTTCGTGATCTTCAGGAATCAGAATCTTGCAGAGTTTTTGAAGTAGCTATTAGGTTTGGGGGGAAAAAATGAGGAGAAAGAAAGAAGCAAACATTTTTCCTCAAGTGCAGTCTGCAAACGCAAATGCAATTAACACTGACCATGAATCTGGATTCACCTCTTGCAGACATATCATCAAACACCAATATTCCTGTCATTTTTTAATCGGATTTTTTGTTATTCCCGCCAATATTGCTGTATTTGTAAATTATAATTCTGCAAAATATAATTTTGAATAACAATTCTGCAAAATATAATTTAACGTAATGAAACAATAATAAATTCGAGCCCACTGAATTCACCCCAGTGTTTTAGCGAACACAAAGTTCGGTAGCAAATCACACATATATATATAGCAGCAAAATGTTGAAGAAGACCAAACGTGTTTTAGCGAACACAAAGTTCGGTAGCAAGACCAAACGTCCACCCTCCATGGTGGAGCAAGCATTACATGTTTGTGGAAGCCGAAGCCGTAGCCGAGCGAGCGACGACGACGGCGCGAGGCTTGCTTTCTTCTTAACTCTTTAAGAGCTACAAGAAGAGCAATTATATATATACCCACCAAAAATGTCTTCCTCTTCCAATATGGGACAATGTCTCATTGTCAACAGGGGAAAACTTAAAATTTTACTCAAAATTTCATTTTTCCTCCATTTCCCATTCACCCTCATTTTAAGAATATTTCATCTTAAAAACAAAACCTCAACATTTTTGGTTTTAGTTCTGCACTAAATAGTTAGTAATAAAGACAAAATTCATTAAAAAGACAAAATGATGTGCAGATAAGGCACAATTAGTAATATGCATGTAAAATTCTAGAAAGACAGTATTCAAATAGAATAGCAAACTAACATATAGACACGAAATTATTTTATTACAAATAAAGAAACTACAATAAACAAAAAAAACAGTAATAACTCTAAAAATAGAGAGGCCACACCAAATATAAATAAAGGAAAAATGGGCAGAGTCATGAGATCTCTGAAAGAATGAAGACCCAGAAAAACACATCTATTATATTACAATCACACATCTATTAAGTATTGTCAGAGTTCTCACACCGAAGCCACCATCACAGGACAGACCCTTCAACAAATTCACCGAACTGAACAAAAATAAATCACACAATAGAGATAACATACAACTCAAATTGAGAATTACTTATCTGCATCATTTTGTCACTCTTAAGACGCAAAAAAGTTGTTTCATCTTTGTTCTATCACATTTAACTTGGCTCTTAAGAACACTATTAAAATATACTTAGTATTTTCCTACTTATTATAATTCTTGAATACTAATTTAGTCACCCATAGTATTTAGAAGCTTAGCATCTCGTTTTGTAACATTATACCTTCTCAGGGCACACCATCCTACTTTTGCAACTCTTAAGGTTTCATTTGTATCTAATGACTTAATCTTCATTCACTTACTCATCTAAAACTCACATATATCATACTTATACCTTCCCACATATCATTGATTATTGTCTTAAATTCTTGTATTTTCCATATCTCCTGAAATACTTATGTTACCTTGCTTCAAGTTATTATCTCCTTCTTTAGACTAAGATTCCTCGTTGTGAACTATGTTAATTCATATCCTATAACCTCCAAAACATTCCCCACTTTTTAATATATATATTTTACCCTAAGAACATAAAGGAAATCATCCCCTTTTCAATTCTTACTACTTTATCCTCTTGATCATGCATTACACTTGATCTTCTTTATGATCAACAACACTACAGTGACAGACCATCATAATACTTTACCCTAGTTTCAAATATACTCTAAGTATCATAACTTCTTTAAACACATTAATAATTTTCTAATCAAGACTTATTTGGGCTAAAACTATCTAAGCATAGTATGATAAAGTTTGTTACATTGAAGTATTTTCACCAATGCATCGGTTGGGTTCTATTGCATTGAAAACCTTATTCATCTTAACAATTCTCTTAGGCCTACCAAGATTTCGGTAGAACTACCCCTGTAATTAGGACTATGCCATTTTTATACTTGTCTCAAAACATCAACAACCACACCCTATAATCATCATATATATACATCAAATGCCTACTATTGAATTTCAAGCGACTTTGTATTATCCATCAGACTATAAGTTACAACTAATGTGCACTCCATAGCGCTATTGTTCACTTGGTTAGCATATGCATTACAAGTTTATGCCATATTCGCAAGGCATGAATAACGAATATGTTAAAATGAACCTAAAGAGAAGTTCAACCTCTATAGCACAATCTAGAATCAAGAAGAGTAAGAAACACCTATAATGTCCTGATAGTCATTTATTCATACAGGTGGTCAGTGTATATGAAGAGGACTTCACTAGACACAGTTCCACAGACAATCCTAGGACACGTCTAATCCTAGTGCTCTGGTACCAAGCTTGTTATGCCCCAAACCCAACCCTGGCGCAACATGCATCCGATGCTAAGGAACCACACTTACGCACCTTATAAGATACATATTATGATACTTTCCCCATATTCAGTTAATAGATCATTAAACATTAAGCATGATGAAAATAAGTCTAGATGAAATAATCTGAATTGAATTTAATAATCCAAAAATCTTGAAAACAAGTTAAGCAACAAATTGCACAATACTTCCCACACACAGCCCGAAACTAATAAAAATTAATAAATAACTCAATGGAGCCCCACTAATAAGGATATGGGCTCACCAACAACTCCAAATCAATAAGTACTCCCTGCCCGCTTGATCTGTCTATATCTTCTCTATTTTGTTGTTTGATATACCATAAAAAATAAAAAATGGTATGCCTGAGTACTAGGTGCTTAGTGAATGTCTAGGAGCAAGCGCTCATATAAATAAAGTACAGAGTATAAAATGAAATAGTAATAATGAAACCGTTCAAATTAAATAAGTGCAGTAAATTATATGTTCAACAAGAATCAACAATAAAATGATAATAGGGTTCTAGTTCATCATGTTCAGAAAGCATATCATGCCCATGCATGCTCAAATAAATCGCAACCAATCAAAACTCACGTCTTTTCCCATAACAGGCCTGGTACCATTGCCAAAAAAGTCTCAATTTCATTGCTCATACATGCCCAAGTAAATCGCCTATATAGGCCCAAATAGATCGCCCATATAGGCCCAAATAGATTTTTCATACAGGCCCAAATAGATTTTGTGTTTATCATGTGTGTCTTTTAATTAATCATGATATAACAGCTGATTCATTCATGTTTATTATTCTTTTAGTATGGACATCTCAAAAAGTCATGCTTTAGTTAAGGAAATCATACTCAAAAACCAATAGTTCGAAGATATGGTTTGATTTAAGTAAATCATGTTCATAAGAGTTATATGCTAGTTCAAGTTTAACAACCCATGCATAGCGTGCATCATGTATTCATGCACCTTTGCAGTGAAAAAGGGTGTTCAAGGCGACATACCTTAAATCCTGCTAAAACAATTGAAAAACAATCTCAAACTCTCAAGCAATTACTCTTTGAAGAATTTCTAATATTCCACCTCACTTTCTCCTTGTTAGATTTTCAAGAATATTCTATGATTTGGGGAAACTCTAGGGTGTTTTTCTCCTCAAAATTCGGCTAAAATAAAATAGGGTTTGAAATTTTAAAAATTCTTGTATTTATAGATTCCTGTCAATTTTGATATGCAGCCACATACGGTTTGTATGTTGGTCGTATGTCAACTCCTAAAGCCTATGACGGCAGATATATATTGAATATACTACTAATATATATTTTATATACGGTCCGTATGGTGAATATACGAACCATATGTTAGAACATGCGACTTGTATATGGCCTTAGCATGTAAACTTCAGAGACTTGAAATTTTTCAATGATTTTGGGCTCACAAAATGGTACAACATGCGGCCCGCATGTCCAACATGTGATTTGTATGTTGCTATCGTATCAAGTTCAGAGACTAAATTTTTTTAACTTTTAGTACTTTCTGAAGACCTAACATGCAGTTGGACATGCGGCCCGCATGTTGAACATGCAGTCCGCCTCCCGACTGCATCTTGACCCAGATGTTTTCAACTGTTTTTTAATTTTTTCAACTCCAATCTTCTTGCATACTTGGTACACGCTTAGACCTCGGCTTCCAAAAGTGAATACACATCAGTTACCATAAATTGGATCTAACCACAAGTATTTAATAAGTTCAAGCCTAGTCCGAATCTGTAAGGTGTTACATTCACCGGGGTACGTAGGCAACTTAGAGTTTGATTCTAAGTTCAGTCGCATGAGTTCAAAAACATATGTCATCCGAGGTGTTTTTCAAATGAAGTACAATGGAATAAAGTCCACGTGATTGTCACTCTAATTCAGGCTTACAAGTATTCTTTTGTCGAACTTTGTGTGTCTCAC
The DNA here is from genome assembly GCF_000390325.3 of Nicotiana tomentosiformis. Taxonomy (NCBI): domain Eukaryota; kingdom Viridiplantae; phylum Streptophyta; class Magnoliopsida; order Solanales; family Solanaceae; genus Nicotiana; species Nicotiana tomentosiformis. Next base: position 72,438,367 of record NC_090817.1, on the reverse strand, counting down.
GACCCAATTCTCACCATAGGCCGTGATGGTGCCCCACGTTGTTGTCAGGCAAGCCATCAACAAGTCAACGCGATGATCAATAGTTCATCACACATTTTAAAATAAGTGATGAAATAAATAAGTGGAATTATTCCATTTTCATAGTAAAATACTGACTTCATCTTCAAGGTTTGAACATGATCGAAATATAAATTGAATGTCATAACAAAAACACAACCATGAACAACAGTATAAAGTCCCTAAAATCCGATAACACAAGTGCGCGGGCATCTACTGGAATATACAATACTACAAAATAACTGTCTGGAATGGAAAAATAGACCGAATATAGTAAATAAATATAAATGGGACTCCACAAAGTAGAAAGCAACTCACCACAAAGTCTCCTCAGTAGCTGCGTCGACACACATGTATGACCACCTGATAGACCTATCTCAGTACCTGTACAATATGTGCAGAAGTATAATAAGAGTACGTAAATCAATGCATATCTAGTACGTATCTAGTCTAACCTCGAAGAAGTAATGGCGAAAGATCGACATCGACACTTACTAGTGGTACAATAATTAAATATACATAAGAAAATAAACAAGTATGAGGTATGGGAAGTAGCAACGAAACAAATAAATATTTACAATATATTCTTCAATAGAAGGATAAATATGAAATCGTTAAATACCGATTACTGTAATGGAATATATCTGACCAATATCAGGGGAAAATTCTAAATCTAAGTCAAAGATGCTCATGTATGCACTAATTCCCCATCGAAGTATTCTGCACGATTCGGTCTAAGCAAATGACCCGATCTCATAAGAGCAGTTTTACAATATCCTGCCGAGGCGAATGACCCGATTTCATAGGAGTGATTTTATAATATCTTGCCGAAGTGAACGGCTTGATCCCATAAGAGTGGTGTTACATAATTTTGTCGAGGCGAACGACCCGATCTAATGTCACGCCCCAACCTCGAGAAGCGCGCCCGGCGCTCGACCGAGTGAACCCGGCCAAGCAAGCCTGTTAAATACTTTCTACCCAGCTCACCCATGATAAGAGAAGGCATATTTCTATTGGCTAAACAGTAGAAGGACCATATATAGACATTACTAAACCATTTCAGTTTGCTACTTCCCTGTTAAGTTTCAAAATACATACATTTTGTGATTTAGTGGAACGAAATCCAAAATACAACATAATCTGTTTGACCTTTCTAGCATCCATATACAACCCACATAGTATCTACGGAGTCTCTAAAGATACAAAAGAGAATAAAGATGGTGCCGGCAACAAGGCCCCGGCTATACCTAAAAAAGTGACCACAATATAAACAAAAGGCAATACATGACCCCGGAAAGAAATGGGGCTCACCGAGTCTGCTGAGAAGAAGATGCATCACTATCTGTGATCAACATCGTCTGTTAAGTAACCACCTGCATACATTTAAAGATGCAGTGCCCCCGGCAAAAGGGACGTTAGTATCGTTAAATAGCACTAGTATGTAAAGCTAAATACCAACTCAATAGAATGAATAATAATACAATAGGAACAGTCAAGAATGCAACATGAGCTTTAAACAACATTACAACATCAAGTTAAGGATCACATATATTTGTAAGCCAATTCTCGCATTATCAGGTAGGATGGTTTTTAGTGCCAACATGCCACAATCCCCAATACCACCGTGTTCTTACATGGAGTCTGATCTCGGCCCGATCGGTTAGGCCATCTCATTTAAGACATCAATCATTTTTACATCTTCATCCACAATACCGTCGTGTTCTTACACGGAGTCCGATCTTGGCCCGATCATCTCATTTGAGACATTACCATAATTTCATTATGATTTCCAACACAGTACCACTATGTGTCTGGCATGGCGTCCGCTCACGGCCCGATCGGCTAGGCCAACTCATTTGAGACATCAAACATTTTCACAATTTCATCCAAAATACCACTGTGTTCTTACACGGAGTCCGATCTCGGCCCGATCGGCTAGGTCATCTCATTTGAGACATTACCTTTTTCAGTCAATCATCTCACATCGTACTTCTTTTATATACTTTCGATTCATTGGCCCTAGTGATTACGATTACAAAGTCATTCTTGGCACTTGGCCGTATTTCATAGTTACAGACCCCTTTTCCACATTCAATATCATTATCATTACTAACAACAATAAGGCTTCTCATTCAAGACATTAAATTCACATATGAGCAATTTGGGCATCTTAAGCACATATAGGGTTTTTCATACAATTTGGCATAACAACCTTTATTTCAATCTTGACATGAAGTCGTAATATTTCTAACACCTATTCCACATTTTTGAACACATTCTCAAATAACAAGATAACATAATGAAGCATTTAGACTAAATATTGAACTTATATCCTTCAACACAAATACATTAGGAATCACCAATTCTATAATGATCAAGAGCTTACTCCAATTACATGAACACGGTGGGATTCAATTCTAAGAAAAAGGGGGTTTAGCCAACATACCTCAATTGAGCCTATTAAAACTTTAAGATATTCCGGTATATTAGTAACTTCAATCTATTTTAGCAATGTAACAAAATTGAACCAAAATTAGGAAGATGAACATGGTTTTAGCTCATTTGAGCATATTATCAAACGCTAGGTGTGCATCAATGTTTTAAGGCCCTTTTTGTGGAAGATTCCATCATTCCCTAACCCATTCTCTATCACTTTAGCTCACAATCTTTCCATATACTACAAGGATACATGCATGCAAGGTAAGCACTCGCATCCCAATGAATTACCTTACTAATGGCCCATTCTAGCTACATATTGAAATTAAGAGTTTGGGTGATAGAATCTTACCTCTTAGGAAGAAGACCTAGGTGCATTTCTTAATAATCTTCAATGTTTTAAGTGAGAATTGAAGAACAATTTGATGAAGATCACTTCTCCCTCTAGGACCCTCTCTCACTCTAGAAATATCAGAAAATAAGCTCAAAATGGTCTATGGGATGTGTTTTAACGAAATAGGGTCAGGTTTAAAAACCCCAAAATTAAAGCTCCGGAACAGGTTCTGCGGTCGCATATATGACCCGCATAGTGGTTATGCGGTCCGTGAAATGACCGCAAAAATGGGTGCCAGAACTAGAAAGAAGCTGACCTAGTATGCGGTCACTATATCCGCAGACCTGTTCTGCGATCGCATAATGCACCGGAGAACGGTTCTGCGGTCACATAGTGCACCGCAGAACCTCCCTCCGAAAAATCCCAAGGCGGGATATACGACAAGAATGCGGCCTACAGAACGGTTATGCAGTCGCATAATGGCCGCAAAATTGGACATAAAAAATGCCCCAGAAATCTGCCCTACTCTGCGACCAGTCTGCGGTCCGCAGAATAGTTCTGCGGCCGAAGAATGGGCCGCAGAAATAAGTACTTCTGTCGAATATTTTCCTTTAACTCCTAGCGCACTGTTCAATCCAAAAAGTATGAACCGCGTCTCGCAAGCTAGTCGCGAAGAATTTTCTACTATTATTAACCTCTACGCCTACTTTGGCATCACAGAATCCTGGTTTTTAGGAAAAGGTTTACGGGGTCTTACATCCTACCCCACTTAAGATCATTCGTCCTCGAATAAGGGTCAAGGTTCACTATTTATATCTTATACAACTCAAGTTTTCCATACCTTACACCAGCAGCCCAAAATTTAACTAACTCTCTAAATTTCCAAAGATTTCGCGAGAGTTTCCTTTATAACTAGTCTTATCCACCTGTCAGAGAGCCCCATAAACACATCTTACAAACATATGCACAACTCAACGACGTAAAAAACTCATAACAGTACTAACCGTGGCCTTATGTAAACAATATATAATCAAAAGGAACACCTTTACATTAACTGAACAAGTGATACAAAATTCATAGGCGACATGTTCATAAAAAGAAAGGATTACACAGATATTCAAACAAGTAAGGATACTTCTTCTTCATTTCTTCCTTGGCCTCCCATGTGGCCTCTTCAACCTGTTGGTTTTGCCATAACACTTTCACGGAGGCAATTTCTTTATTCCTCAACTTTCGGACTTGCCTATCAAGAATGGAAACTGGAATTTCTTCATATGACACTTCTTCATTAACCTCAATGGTCTCAATCGGCATAATAGCTAACGGATCTCCAACTACCTTCTTTAATATAGACACACGGAATACCGGGTGCACTAATGACATCTCAAGTGGTAGCTCAAGCTTCTACGTCACCTCACCGATCCTCTGGATGATTTTGTACGGCCCGACATACCTCGGACTCAATTTCCCTTTCTTTCCTAACCGCATTATACCCTTCATGGGGGGAATCTTCATAAATACCCAATAATCTTCTTTGAACTCTAAATCTCTGCGATGAACATCTGAATGGGATTTTTGAAGACTCTGAGCAGTTTTTAACCGCTCCTTAATGATTTTAACTTTTTTCATAGCCTGATGCACGAGGTCTGGCCCTATCAACTCTGCTTCCCCAATTTCGAACCACCCAATGGGAGATCTACATCTCCTACCATATAATGCCTCAAATGGTGGCATCTGAATACTAACATGAAAGTTGTTATTAGGAAAAGTATGAACCGCGGTGAGCTAATTGTCTATTATTATTAACCTCTACGCCTACTTTGGCATCACAGAATATGGGTTTTTAGGAAAACTTTTACGAGTCCTTACATCTAATAGTTTTACATGATTCTGCTGAGGCGATCAACCCGATCCCATAACAGTATTGAAACATTTGACGGGTCATTAGCCCAACTCGCGAATATATTTAAGAGTTGAATAATCTTGAAACTTTCGTACAAATGAGTATGACACGAGAGTAAATCCGTAAGGAAAGGTATAATTTTTTCGGCTAATCAAGTAGCACGTCAAGTCTCTAGAATAGCAAAGCTCAATCATCTACGCAAGTCTAATCTCAGGCTAAAATATTAAAGCATTTAAAAGGGCAAGATTAACTCAAATAGTACAATTAAATCATGGTTGTCACGATCCGAAATTCACCTAGTCGTGATGGCACGTAGCCCAACCTACTAGGTAAGACCAACAACTGATAACATAACTCTAATAAAATAACAAGAAACCAGTAAATGAAATAACTAAAATTTTCATTCAATAACCTAAGGATTGGTAGTACAGGTCATGCGCCACTAAGATTTAGATTTACAAAGCTAGTATGAAAATAAATACAACACGTGTTTGGAATATACATGAACATATTATAAATCTAAAACTACCAAGGACAAATGGTAGCTATATCCAGGAAATAAGTACATCTTCAGTGCCAGCTCCAGTCGTCCACGTCATCTCAGCTCCAAGATCTACACGCAAGGTACATAAATATAGTATGAGCACAATCGACCCCATGTGCCAAACAAGTATCATAATTAACCTCGAGGGGGTAATAAAAGTAAGAATTATAAATTATACTCGCTAATTACCTGCACAATTCATAATTCCAACAAGTACAGAATAGTAATATGATCAAGTCATGAAATCACAGATAAAACCACCTTGGTGCAGACAATTTTCTTAACGTACTTTGCTCAGTCAACAATCTAGCATATAAGGAAAATATGTAAGTAAATCAGGTAAACAGGCAAGAAAAATTGCAAGTAAAGAAGAAATGCAATAACCAAGTATCAATCTGTTACGGCGCACAACCCGATCCAAATAGAAATCACAACACAACTCTAAGGCCCACATCAGAATCTCAATAACCGAACCAAACCATTAATCAGCTTTCCCAAGGCCCACATTAACCAGAAACCCGTTAGTTTCTCACAATCCGTGTGTACACCATCAAGAAGGAACATAATAGGGTGACCCTAGGGGAATGGATCCATATACACACGCTGCACAGACAACTCACATGCTGCACAGATAACTCACGTGCTAATGATAACAATATCCCAGATCTACACAGACAACTCATGTGTTGCACGGACAACTCACGTGCTAATAAATCAATCGCATGGACAACTCACATGTTGTACGGACAACTCACGTGCCAATATCACCATCCATTCGGCGTGGTCACATGCTCAATATCACAATTCGCCTTGCGTGGTCACATGCTCAATATCACAATCCGTCCAGAATAGTCATAGGCTCAATATCACAATCCGCACGGCGTGGTCATGTGCTACCAGTCCAATCCATATCACACAGAAAGAAGATATACAAGAATATATGTACAGGATCAATGAACATCAAATTTCATACTCCTAGACTGGTATAAGTGACATGGTAAGGTGTATGCATGTGTAAATTATGCTATCATTGCTCAAATCAAGCAAATACATCACGAAAGTAGCAATTATCAGGATCGATCAGGAGATTAACCTCTATGTAACCTCAAACATGCCTCAAATAGCTCACAACATGGCTATAACTATAAGAATCACCATAGCTTGAAGTTTAGCAATCAATTCAAGGCATATCCTAGTCTAAACACTACCCTGAGCAAGAAAAATACCCCAGTGCACACACATGGTCTCAACCACACACATGTGCGCCACCCATAGCACATAGCTATCACAAATAGCTCGAGAAACTAGTGCCTCAACCAAGTTTTGGTAAGATACTTATCTCAAGCAAGCCAAATCATTACTCCAGAAGCGCCATCCCGCACGAATCGACCTCTGAAGGACTCGAAAATGTCAAATCTTTAATCAAATACTCAAAGTCAACCAAAATGTCACTATGATATCACACCCAGGAACCTGACAAAACTCAAAAATTTCGACAACCCATTTGAATACGAGTCCAACCATACTAATTTCTCTTTAATCCGACTCTGAATTAATGTTCAAATCTCAAATATTTACTTTAGAAAAGTTTAGATAAAAACCCTCAATTTCTCTTTTAGATTCATCAAACAAATGCCAAAATCAAAAATAAATTTATGAATAATAATCAAAACCGGGTCAAAATACTTACCCCAAACCACATGGTGAACATCTCCTCTAAAATTTCGCAAATTTGAGCTCCAAATCTCAAAATGTGATAAAATGAACTCAAAGTCCGAAAATAGAACTTTATAACACTGCTCTAAGGATACCCATCGCCATCGCGTGAAGACCTTCACGATCGTGAAGCACAAAATTCACTGCCCAAGAAATACCGTGCGCGTTCACTTCACAAACCTCGCGAACGCGATGCATAGATAAGCCTACACTCCGCGAACGCGGTGTAGACAATTGCGAGCATGATGGAAAAACCACCAGCTCCAAGCACTTCATCGCGAATGCGAAGAGGAAAGTACTCAACCAATAAACAACCTTTTCGAACGTGGTCCTCACCCACGAACGCGATGAACAAAACTCCCCCAGTCCAATTCCTTATACGCGATCGCGGTGACACCTACGCGAATGTGATTCACTATAGACACCAGCAAAACCAACAATGCAAACAAAAGATAAATCGTCTGAAACTACCTTGAAACTCACCCGAGCCCCTCAGGACCCCGTCCGAACATACCAACAAGTCCCAAAATATAACATGGATCTACTCAAGGCCTCAAATCTCACAAAGTCAGAGCAAATGATCAAAATAGTCCTTAATGTATTGGGGTTGATTTATTTTGGTCCTTGATATATGCACCCTAATAGGTATGGTCCTTAATGTATACTAAAAGTGTATCATTTTGGTCTCTACCCTACAAATTAACAGATTTGTCCAAAACCTCTGTTAAGTTTAACCCCTACCCTTTGCGAAAGAAACTGGCTTATCGGAGCTCCTCTGTCAAAGCTGACAACAACGGGAACTACTTCTTTAGCGGAGTCATTTTTCTTTCAACAAGTTAGTTCTTTGAACCAAATAAATGAAAATTACAGCTGACCTATTGCAAATAAATTTCTAAAAAGGTCCACAGTATTACCAACAAAAATTACATATAAGAAAATGATAAACATTATAACTTTAGTTAAACATATAAAAATACCAGCTAGATCTCCTCTAATTAACACTAAACCAACAGAAAATTAGTGCTAAAAAAGAAAAAGATTAGGGTAGTATATAAAAACAAGCATATCTGCCGAAATTGGAAGGCGACTCTTTGAAAATTTGTAAAAGGAAAAACAATCTCTCTATAAAAAGGATAATCGGGTCACGCGTTTCTTGCTCCTCTCGCTCCACCTTCTCGGTCTGTCCCTTTATTTTACCTTGTCTAACGCATAGGTTTCCCTTCGAGGAGATTACGTATTAAAGAGCAACGAAGAAAATCCAGAGAGTTGAGACCAATGAAGCTCATCGCCCATGGCTTCCTATTCCTAAACGGACCAACTTCATACTGATAAAGAATCCATTGTTTATCTTTTGAAATCCCTACTATTTTCTCTTCGTTGGAGCTGTTGGGTATAGGTTAAACTTAACAGAGGTTTTGGACAAATCTGTTAGTTTGTAGGCTAGAGACCAAAATGATACACTTTTAGTATACATTAAGGACCATACCTATTACGGTGCATATATCAAGGACCAAAGTAAACCAACCCTAATACATTAAGGACTATTTTGATAATTTTTTCCACAAATTCATATCAAAATCACGAATTGCACCTCAATTCAAGCTTAAGGAACTATTTCAAATTCCAAACTTATGCCGAACACATCTAAACAACTCGGAATCACCTCAAATTCTGCACACAAGTTCCAAATGACATAACAAACATATTCTAACTTTCGAAATAACAATCCAAACTCGATGTCATCAAAGTTAACTATTGGTCAAACTTATAAACTTTCCAAACTTTTAAATTGCCAACTTTCGCCAATTAGAGCCAAAATCCTCTAGAAGCATCTAAATGCAAATCCGGACATAGCCTCCAAGTCCAAAATCACCATCTAGACCTAACAGAGCCATCAAAATCCCGATCCGAGCACAAATACATAAAATTCAAACTTGGTCAACTCTTCCAACTTAAAACTTTATAGTTGAGAATCATTCTTCCAAATCAATCCCGAACCGCTCGAAAATCAAAACCGACGATACACGCAAGTCATAATACACTATATGATGTAGCCCATGACCTCACACCACTGAACGAAAAGCAAATGCTCAAAACGACTGGCCGGGTCGTTACAATAGCGTAAGTCTAAGTCTACCTGGAAGTATAAAAAATCTATCATATGCACAGACACTCGTCACCTCGTACGTACGTAGCTCCTATAACACATATCATATAGTAATAGAATACCTACGGGGATAATTTTCCTCTTACATGGTTAGACAAGAGACTTACCTTGCTTCGAAATCTGATGCAGGCTCGAGCATCACTCTAGCACCTCAAATTATTGTCGAACAATCCGAAACTAGCCAATGAACATGAAAAAATCAAAAGTAACTCAAGAACATATAATTTATCATTAGAAACAATTCCCAACACCGCACGAAAAGTCAACAAAAGTTAACTACATGCCCATGCGCCGGATTCCCAAAAGTCTCAAAAATAAATGTAACACCAAGCACCATGAACTCAAATATATAATTTTTCTCTAATCCATGTCTAATTTCGTGGTGAAACTCAAAAATATTATTTCTAGGTCATCTTCCAAAATCTCACATTTTCACCTCTACATCATATGAATTTATAAGCCTAAATTCATATATATTCATAAAATATAATCAAAAGTGAGTTAGAAATACTTAATCCCAATAGGTTAGTGAAATGACCCTTCAAAATTTCCCAAAAATCGGGTCAATTGCTCCCAAATGAAAAGTGAGAAGAAATCCCAAAATTCCAACTTTTAATGTTTGCCCAGGTATTACGCTTCGTGATCGTGGAAGAACCCTTGTGATTGCGAAGGCCAAATCTGCTATTGCCTCTAAAACCTTTGTCGGAAACGCTGACTACACTTCGCGAACATGAAGTACATGCACCCCTGACCTATGCAAACGCGTTCCTGCTTTCGCAATTTCGAAGGCTAACATCCAACCTACCTTCCCCGCTCCGCGAACGTGAACTGTGGAGCGGGAACGCGAAGACCAACTGATCACACACATTGAAAACATGATACTCAACCTGCGAATGCGAAGAACAAATCTCAGCTACCTTTAAATATCCCTCCGCGATCGTGAAGCATACCGGACACCAACAGAAATTTGCAACCTCAAACATGCTCTGGGTGGTCCGAAACTCACTCGAGCCACCTGGGATCCCGTCCAATCATACTAAAAAGTCAATAAATACTAACCGAGCCTATCCAAATCCTCCAAACACACAATAACATCACATCAATGAATCAAATATCAAAACACAAGTTGAACTTCTCTTAAGTTCAAGAACTTCCAAACTTTCAACCATGCGTCTGATTCAAGCCTAACAAATCTGGATTATATCCAAACTTTGCACACAAATTATAAATGATAAAAAAAATCACTTTCAAGTTCCGTAACAACAATCCGAATCCGATATAATCGAAGTCAACTCCGGTCAAACTTAAGAACTCTCTAAACCTTCAAATTGCTAACTTTCGGCAAATAGAGCCAAAACATCCTAGGAACCTTCAAATTCAAATCTGAACATACGCCTTAGTCAAAAATAATCATACGAACCTATTGGAACCATCAAATCACAAATCCGAGGTCGTTTACTAAAATGGCAAACCTTAGTCAACTTTTCCAACTTAAAGCTTCCAAATTGAGAGTCACTCTTCCAAATCAATTCCGAACCTCTCCAATGTAAAAACCAACCACACACGTAAGTTGTAATGCACCATATGAAGCTAATCAATGTCTCAAATCACCGAATAGAATGCTAAATCTAAAAAATGATTGGTTGGGTCTGTTTGAAATAAATTTTCAAGATATGAAAAATAAACTGCAATCACAAAATAGGAGAAAAATATTTTTACTAATAAATTGTGAGTACAATTCTGTTTCTCCCTTAATTCTTCTCTCCTGATTATCTCTGTGATTCGAGGGCTAAAACAGCGTATTTCTCGAATGTACGATGATGCAGACCTCCTGGGAATGTATTTGATCTCCAACTTCTTGAACTATTTGATTGTCAAGAAGTATCCAGCCATATTTTGATCTCTTTGTGAATATCCCAAGAGCTTATGAGATTTTTGAGACCCCTCTTCAAGGGAATATGTATCCCTTTATATAGGTGTGCGTTAGAGTTTAGGATAGAGTAACCTCCAAGAAATCCTAATAGACTCCTAGGATTTCAAAAGTCTTGTAGTATCTTGAATTTAGGATTTAGCTTGATCCGTTAAAATTTCAATGTCTACATGGTCGTTATATTTTCCCCTACTTAAACCTATGTTTGTCCTCAAACATGCCAATAGTCGTTCTAAGGCCGTCAATAATTGTATAAGATCCTAATACACACACCCATGCCACCTCAATCCATATAAGACCCTTAACATACTCCCGATTGAATATCCTTCTTTTGACCTTAGCCCACAAGCTTTAGAACTAAATTTCAACATCCGGAACTCCTTGTAAGATTTGATTCTTGTATATAGGCATTGTATAAATCCCAAAAGCTACATCAAGTCTTAAATGTACCGTGAAGATGTAACCACATAATGTACCTCATAGCTCATATGCCCATAATCGTATCTTCTACCCACAATAACTGCTCATTACCAACTCTGGTACTGATAACATACCTCATATTACATAGAATCATGTACCAATCCTTTGAAACACTACTAATGATGAGAGAAATGTATAAAAACTCATAACCACTCATCTGAATTACCAGTCATGGAATTCTCTCGCTCAACAAGAACCATTACCCAATTCTGAGCTAACTAATTGTAGCCTTATTCCAAATATACCTTATCCAAATCCAATTGCATTAATTCTAGGTCCAATAACCTCGTATCACCCAGTACAAGCTACTCGACCGATAGGACACGTCAAATACCATCCAGAATCATATACGATACAATCCGTGCTCTAAACAACCAACATATCGGGTATGAACAATAATGAAAAGGGGAACCCAAGTATGAGAACTATCCATCACGTGGAATATAACAATAAAACAAAATTCTATGAATCCATCCCACAAGGGGGAAGCAAAACATATGAGATAGTACAAGAAATCGTACCCAACATATCACCGTTGCAGCTTGCAACCCGATCCCTTAACATTCTCGTGAGAATTCCCATAGAATTGTAATCCTCATATTTGTCAAATAAATGTGTATCAATAACAAGCATCTAAAGTGCATAAACATAACCCTGGGGAGGTGGATAGTATAATGTGCTATGAAAAATAAAAGACAAGCACAACTATGGTGCAATAAGCAAATAAGCATCTCAAGAGCCATCTCGCTCGCATATCTCCACAAGACCTAAACAGTGCCACCACATGCGTGTGAATAATCAAGTAGCCTCTAAACCTCGAGAATACAGGAATCTCCATACATGGCCTCTAGATACCCCACTTAAATGACTGATACTTCACACATACACAATCACATCAGGAAAAACACTCCCATAAAATATTTCGCGTCAGGTAGAAAAACCTAAACACAATGGTTGCTAACCATGCAATCTCTGTAGTATTAGTCAAGCATCTACACATCGATACACAATGCATCTTCTATTACACTCACATTTCTCAAGTGATACAAGATAGTGCTAGCATTATTTTAAACATCTTAAATCTCCCATGTTGTCTAGAACTTATGACATTCCTTTCAAAACTGAACCGCAACCTCGTCCTTTCAATCTCAATTCCACACAGCTTACCGCATCTACTAGCTATTATGTGAAAATGAGAGAATCCCATTATCAACTCTGAATCACAAATATAATACATACTCCATAGACCAGAACATTCCATTTGAATCCATTCAGAAGAAAATTACAACACACGACAATCATTCCATAACTGTAGAAGACATCAAATTCAAGACGTGGTCGAAACTGTTATAAACTCCTAGAAACCCCTTTGCAATAGTCAAGCCATCAAAACTAAATCCCCATAAATCAACAAAGTCACGTAGACTGCCAATCCCAAAAGTATTACCATAAAACACCTATAGAACCTTGTCATACAAAAGGAACTGATTATTTTTATTACCACACTGATCCAAGCCACTACTAAACTTACCCAACTTCTTCAGATCCCCCTTGACTTGCCTTCAAGATAACACTCTTCTTTCCCAACATGCCATAGATCTCAATCAACACTCATCCTAGGTGACCCGAAAATGAAACCACGTGGTTCTAAGACACATAAGCTAATTTATTCCCTTGCATGAATCTGATGGTACCTCAAACCAAAATTCTCGCTCTGAAGGGACCTTCTATGAATCCGAAGCTATTTCTTTTATCTCCTAAACACAACATCATATAACCAATAAAAAGTGCAGCTCGGTACACTAAATTTTTGCTATGTGCGGGGTCTTAGAAAGGGCCGGACCACAAGGGTTTATTGTACGTAGCCTTATCTTATATTTCTATACGAGGTTATTTTCATGGCTCGAACCCGTAAGCTCCTGGTCACATGACAGTAACTTTACCAGTTACGCCAAGGCTCCCCTTCATCTCAAAATCGATAATAATATAGAAATACTCCAAGTCTCTTTCACAATTCGTTTGAAACCTAAATCCTTAGTCATACGACTCCAAAAACCCTTAACTATCACATCTTGGATCTTGAACCCACTAGAACCATCCTCGAGAGCCACCCACTCTGACCTAGTCCCAAATGCATAGCCAAATATTCCAAACGACTAGTGCACTGTTAGCATATGAATACTCTAGAAGAAGAAATTGAATGCATAATTTCCCTAGCACACTACATATATAAAATCTTAGCCATCCCCCTCCATATATCAATAAGGCAAAATATAACACGCATCCAGCAATTCCTTGGTCGAATCATCCTTGAAGTTATAACTAATCCACCAGCATCCCTTAGTTCTGAAACTACAATAACAAATGACCATGTGACCCAATAGCCAAAGGTAGGCTCCCCACTTGGCTTTAAGCCACAATCATATAACCCAAGAACCCACAATGACTTCTCCTCCTCAATTACCATGATCTCGCACCATTACTCAGTTTAATTTCTCATAAGCTCATGTTACACTAACCATGACACATCCTAAATAATCAGTCCCAAATGCACACTCAACCTCATGACAGTCGCGTCGTCTTCCTCAAGCGATCCATATCCATATTGCAGTGCATGCATCCCATTGTATAGAAGGTAAAACTCATCAAAGGAACCTCATAATAAATCATATAATATCTAACCTTCTCACAGAAGATATCCTACATGTGTAGCCTCAAATTGACCTCTTTCTATGACCTTGCCATGAGTACCACCACTATATAATTGATTGATCCTCTGAGTCCACACTCATCCACAGGCTACAAGAATATATTTCATCTTACCAATGAACAATTGATAGGTCCATCAACACATCCAAATCTCAACACTGTATTGCACACCAAGATGATAATCAAGTTTCCATATTCCCTCAGTAGCTCAAGCAAACTTGTCTCATCAAATTCGAACTCTCCAAAATATAAGAAGTCATCACTAGAATGAAGTGCACAGACTTAGTCAATTGTCCACAATATTCCAAATAGCGTCAAACTCTCCCAGGGTCCATGGAAACCTCACAACAAAATACATAATATTACGCGTCCACTTCCACTCCACTATAACTATCCTCTAAAGCAAATCATCCAGTCTCTACTTCTTATACTTGACCTGCTGACAATTCAACTACCGCGAGACATGTCTAACAAAGTCCTTTTTCATTTTCTGCCACTAATAATGTTGCCTCAAATCACGATTCATCTTCATAAAACCCGAATGAATAGAATACCATAAACTCTAATCCTTCTCAAGGATCATCTCCCTCGAACTATAAACACTGGAAATACAAATTTGAACCTGAAGTCGCAACATGCCGTCATCTCCGATGGTCGTTTCTTAAGTACCACCTCGCAACATTATGTCCCCACGAACAAGCAAATAGAGAACATCATACTGACAAGCCTTAATGTGGTCAAACAAGGATGACTACACAACAAAACACAAGCGAGAACTCTACTAAGCTCGAAAATACCCAAATATCGCAAATTCATCGGCCAAAGCCTGAACAATTGTAGCCTAAATGCCTCTCATCTGCTGGAATAAATGAAAAATCATAATCATGAGCCGAATATTCCTCTAGAGCATTCATTGGCATGACACATAAGTAAACACCCTACCATTTTGTACCAACACCACGTGAAGATCAACACATGAAACATCACAATACACAATGTATAGCACTGAACCCGTGGGCAACACCAACACTGGACTGAAATGATTAGACACCCCTCCACAAGGTGAGGATAGTAATCTGCCCTTATAATACAAGGAAAAAGAGTAGTGTTATATGATTCTATCGAGGAAAACAGACCAATCCCATATGAATATTGAAATTATCAATGGGTTACTAGCCCAACTCGCCAATATTCTTACGATTTGAATAATCATGAAACTTTCGAACAAATGAGTACGACACGGGAGTAAATCCGTAAGGGAAGGCGGCTAATCAAGTAATACGCTAGGTCTCTAGAATAGCATAGCTTATCAATCTACGAAAGTCTAGTCTCAGGCTAAAACATTAAAGCATTTAAACGGGCAAGATTAACTCAAGTAGTATAATTAAAGCATGATGTAAGTCTAAGTCTACCCGGACGTATAAAAAATCTAGCATACGCACATACGCTCGTCACCTCATACATACGTAGCTCTCATAACACATAGTTAGGCAATAGACTTACCTCGCTCCAAAATCCGATGTCGGCTTCAACACTGCTCTAGCACCTCAAATCAATGTCAAACAACCTGAAACTAGCCAAAAAAAATGTGAACCAATCAAAACTTATTGAAGAACCTATAATTTATCAATTAGAAATAATTCCCAACCCTGAATGAAAAGTAAATAAAAGTCAATGGGCCCACGCGCTCGGATTCCAAAAATTCTCAAAAGTAAATATTACCCATAGTTCCACAAACTCAAATATATAATTTTTTTTCTCTAATCCATGTCTAATTTCGTGGTAAAAACTTAAAAATATCATTTTTAGGTAATCTTCTAAAATTTCACATTTTTCACCTCCACTTCATGAATTTACAAGCCTA
Source organism: Nicotiana tomentosiformis (assembly GCF_000390325.3). Lineage (NCBI taxonomy): Eukaryota > Viridiplantae > Streptophyta > Magnoliopsida > Solanales > Solanaceae > Nicotiana > Nicotiana tomentosiformis. Next base: position 72,422,227 of record NC_090817.1, on the reverse strand, counting down.
AATTCATACATATTCATGAGATATAATTAAAAGTGGGTAAGAAACATTTACCCTCAATAGGTGGGTGAAATGACCCTTCAAAATCTCCCCAAAATTGGCTCCAATTGCTCCCAAATGAAAAGTAAGAAGAAATCCCAAAATTCCAACTTTTAAAGTATGCTCAGGTACTACTCTCTGTGATGGCGGAAGAACCCCTACAATCGTGAATGCCAAATCTGCTACTGCCTCCAAAATTCTTCCTGAACGTGGAATACACTTCACGAATGCGAAGCACTGGAAACCCAGACCTACGCGAATGCATGCCTGCTACTGCAATCCCGAAGGCTAATATCTAGCCTGCCTCCTCTGCTCCGCGAACACTACCCATGAAGCACGAAAGCGAAGACCAACTAACCACACACATCGTGAACGTGATACTTAGCTTGCAAACGTGAAGAACAAATCTCAGTTGCCTGAAAATAACCCTCCACAATCGTGAGACCTTCTCCGCGATCGCGAAGCACTCCATATATTAGCAGAAATCTGCAACCTTAAACATGCTCCGGGTGCTCCAAAACTCACTCGAGCTACCCGGTACCCCATTTAATTATACCAACAAGGCCATAAATACTAACCGGACCTATTCAAAGCCTCCAATACATACGATAACATCACATCAATGAATCAAAGATCAAAATACAAGTTGAACTTCTCCTGAGTTCAAGAACTTCCAAACTTCCAACCAAGCGTCAATTCAAGCCTAACCAATATGCATTACATCCAAAAATTTTACACCAGTTTTAAATGACAAAATTAACTTATTACATATTTCAGAACGATTATCCTAATATGATATCATCGAAGTCAATTCCTGGTCAAACTTAGGAACTCTCTAAACCTTCAAATTATCAACTTTCGGCAAATAAAGCCAAAACATCTTAGGAACCTCCAAATTTAAATACAAACATACCTCCAAGTCCAAAATCATCATATGAACCTATTGGAACCATTAAATTATCAATCCGATATTATTTACTAAAAGTCAAATATTGGTCAACTCTTCCAACTTTAACCTTTCAAATTGAGAATCACTCTTCCAAATCAATCCCGAACCTCTCAAATATCAAAACCATACACACAATTCGTAATGTACCATATAAATCTACTCAAGATCTCAAACTTCCGAACGACAAATTGGTATCTCTGACGATATGATTATAGTCATTCAGAAGGAGGCAAAATCCTAAAGTTGAAGTTTTTAAGTCTACCAGTCTTTAGATTGAAGTTTTCAAAAGTTTGTCAAGTAATGAAGCCGAAGCTGTAAAATCCATCAAGTCTTCAAATAAGATGGCTCTTGATTTAAAGGCGCTTCTATGTCAAGGTATAGCGTTTTTGGGCAAAGGCGCTCAAAGCTGAAAATCCTAAAGTGGCTGAATGCAAAGATAAAAGGTAAAATACAAAATATTACCTAAAACTATATTGAAGGAATTTGATTCTAAATTTTGGATATGTCTAGGATTATGAAGTCTTATTTTCGAAAAATCAAATTGTTCGTTAATTCGGCATTCTACACCAAGATATAATTTTGTTCGGTGAAGTTGCCCGAATTTAAAATTGTCAATGTATCAGAATCTAAAGTTGACTTTAAAATATTATCTAGGACGATTCTAAAAGTGTTCGATTATAATTTTTGGCTAAGTCTTAGATTTTTCAGTCTAGGTTCTAAGAAATCAAATGGTTCATTATTTCGACATTCCTAGACCAACATAAAAATTTACTAGTAAAGTTGCTTAAATCTAAAACTGTCAACGTGTGGAATCTAAAGTTGATTTTAAAATATTATCTGGAATGATTATGAAGGTGTCTAATTCTAAATTTTGAATATATCTTGGATTTTGAAGTCTAGTATCCGAGAAATCAAACGACTCATAACTTTGACGTTCCTACATTGAGATATAAATTTCCTACCACGAAAAAGTAAAGCTAATGAACAATATTATGTTCAAAAGAAGAAAATAGGAAAATATAAATTAAAATCTAGAGAACTTCGAGACATGAACCGCAATGACATTTAAAATAATTTCAAAGCCTACTATATAGACGTTAATATACCAGGATAAGAAAGTAACTGTTGGTATTGAACCGCCAAACAAAAAGAAACATCAATGAGAACGTGCAATATAAAGCAAAACATATAGAGTTTTCACCTCTAACTAGAATATCCGCTAGTCAATCAAATTCAAGGAAAAAAAGGCAAATAAAATACTTTCTATAGGTTAATCTAAATACAATTTGTAATTGACTAAGTCTTGAAGGGTAGTCTCTAAGAGTTGTTTCGTTTTCTCCACGTCAGCCAAGTTATCAGCAGTTGCCAAGGAAACATCAGAACATCTATGGAACTCCTCTTTAGTAGATGAAATTCTGGATTCAATATCTTTAACTTCGTTTTTGGTAGCATCTGAAAGAGCTCTTAACTTCTTTACATTTTTTTAGCTTCTTTAAGAGATTGACTGTTGTCAGACAGTTCTTCGACATTCATTTTTTTTAGTCAAGGAAAGATCAAGATGTTTCTTGAATTTTAAGGATGACTCTGATTTTTCAACTTCCACAACCTTATCCGAAAGAGTATATCATGCCTGATCATATAAAGCGACAAGCTCAAAGAAAGACTTCAATATGTTCTTCAAAGGGTAAATATCCATACCTTTTTTTATCCATCTCTTCGAGATTCACTCAGACCACATATTCAAGAGAAGAAGCACGGTATGTAGTAAGGCCAGAGAGTTTAGTATGAATTTTGGTCCATGCATCCAAGATCAAATTCTTGCGGAGAGTCAAGACAACCTTTCTTCTATCAAAGATAGACATTGTTGGTGCTGGTCATTTATAAAAATTCTTGTGGAGGGTCAAGACAACCTTTTAATAATTACCTCTTTAATGGCCGTTAAAGTCCTTGAACCACTGCCCATGCTATTAGTAATTTTAACTACACCCAAATTAGTATCCCCCTGTTTGTTTGAATATGGCTTCACCCGCTTGAAGTTTTAGTCTCCATGACAGCTACCACTCTCCTTTTGGGATAATCGTTTGTTGGAAGTAGGGACAATGGAACCTAATGAAAAGGAACCTTTATTAACTCGATGATCCTAAGCAAGCATCTTCTCCTTTTGAACTTCTTTATATGGAGGTCCCTTGACTTTGTATAGTACAACCACATTAGATTTTAAAGTAGTGTGCTTATTTTCCTTGTTGTGATCTTGAGTTATGTCCTCGGGGTAATAAAGTTTGGCCCAGTATTGTCTACTAAAGTTTTTAGATTATCCTCAAGAAACTTTTCATGCGCTTTCTCCCATAAAGACGTATAACTTGTGGAGAAAAGCTTATTTACAGAAGCTTCTATTGGGGAAAAGTCGCCCTCGATATAGATCGATACAATGTGTAAATACGCCAAAATCTGAGTCATTCATCCAAAGAGGCACTGCAGATCTTAATCTCCAAATAACCAAGGATGTTTTGATAAAATCCAAACTGACGGCCAAACTAATACGAACTTTATAGCTCGATAATGAAGGAGTTATCATACCTGAAAGAGAGGTAGTTAAAACCAAGCTCATGAAGCAGTTTGACTCCAACTCCAACGCGATCTTGTTGTCCATATAAAAATAAAGATGCGGCTCAATCAACATGATTGGGGTCCATATAATAATATTTTTTTGCATCAATCTTGTCAAAATACCTCGCCGCGCCCTCTCTTGAGTACACCACTATCAACAGAATAGATGGACCTTTGGGAAGTGCGTAGTGGCTTTTGAAGTAATAGACAAGCCAACTGTAAACGTAATGGATAGGAAAATAAAATTTGATTTGATCAAGATGTGAAGAACATGAAATATTATCAAACCATTGTAAATGCTTGCCAAAACAGGAACTGCAAGATTAAATTTCCGTCTAATTGCCATCATGCTTGCCATTTTAAAAATATTTGGACAAGTGAAGCTTTCTGCCTTATGGGAAAATACGAAACTGCACATCCAACATGATAAGAAAGTTGTGAGATATATGTCATTTTTCTTTTCATACCTTACCCCCAACTTGAAAAACATCGTTTCTTCATCACTGGACTATCTAGTTATCTTGAGTATAGCTTTATTGAGATTATGTGTCGATTTTAACTGTGCAATTTTTTTTCCTTCCTTTGTGAGTCATGTCCACATCTTAAAGAATTTTTGCACCAAAATTTTACCCACTTTCTCAAGAAAACCTTTTGGTTAACACTTAACACATGTAATTTCCTTAAGACGGTGAAATGTGGCAAAGAAGTATTCGCAAGACCGAGAAATGAATATCAGTTTCTTTCGTCTTTAGTGTCTTCGTCTTGGGGCACCAAGCTTCGCAAAATGCTTGCAAAATATTTGAATTTCGATCGTAAGTGAAAAGTGAGGCATAAATGACATCATAAATTATTGTTTTACTCAAGGCTTATTGGCTTTTATCAAGTATGTCTTCAGTCCATTCTCAGTACCCTGAAATATAATGATACTCGCCCTCGATTGTTACAATAATTTTTCAACGTATTTCTCCTTGAATTATGCGATGCCCTAAGCCTGAAAAGGTGCTAGTAATGTTTACATGATGGACTAGCGCTTGGAGGGACCATGTCTTAGATGATCGACTGGAACTTGATTTGTGCTCCAAAGTCCAATTTTCTACGTGAAGCATATTCCTCAAGAAAGGCCACGAGCTCACATATTGTCCGGCTTGTGAAGTATGAATCAAAAGCTTGGTTTGTTTTATGCTATCTTTAGTCTCAACTATGAGGTATCTAGGTTTGGAGGAAGAGGAGGTGTAGTATTTGAAATTTACCATCTCTTCAAGCTGCAAAGGATAAAAGAAGTCATAGTGTCCAAATCAAGAACGTAGGAATGATTACGGAGATTTTAACGGATAAGCTTGTTACCATTCTTAAGGCGAGGATGAGTTGCAATCCCTTTGCGCCTAAAATTATTCCACCTATGTTTTAGGCAAGAATGAGTTGCCATCCCTTTGTGCCCTAAGATTATTCTAGTGATTTTAGGGTGAGGATAAGTTGTCATCCCTTTGCACCCTAAGATTATTTGACCAATTTTACGGCGAAAATGAGTTGTTATCCCTTGCATCCTACGATCACATTCTTTATGCAAAGGAATGTATTAACATACAAGGGAAAGTCAACTCCCCTAACCACTAAAGATATCATTGGACATTTAATTCAAGTCCTAAACATTCTTATTTGACGAGGCCTAAAGCATTTAGTCATTATCAACTTTTGACATACAAGAATTACATTGCGCCGATCATTACTAATCTTAACGAGCATCAAGACAATACTTCAAGCGGTCCTAAAAAGTTTAGACACTTCCGCTAGTCTTGAAATATGAGCATTTATAGACGGCAAAATTTTATTGGATTTAAATTCATAAAATTTATATGAACTATATTTTAAATTTAAGTATGTTAGTTCAAATAAATATTATGAGCTAATATAATTGGATTAATAAGTCCAATACATATGGATTAAATAAATAAGTCTAAATACATTAGGCTAGTCCATTTAATTAAGCTACAAATGATGAGCCCACTTTGTTAAGCCCAAAATGTTATCTTTTTAGAGGCCTAGTTTGATGATACGTGTCAAATGACATGGCACGCCAAGTCAAATGGAAGAGCCAATAAGATCATTGTCAAAATGACAAGGCATGTCATGTCAAATAAATAAAAAATTGCGCAACATATACAAATGACATGTTCTAACCAATCAAATAATGTTATCACTGCTTCAATATGTTCTAACCTTTCCAAGTTGGTTCCTAAAAAATATATTTAGGTCATACAAGGACTGAAATACTATTGCGAGTAATGTGAATACAACTTTGTCGGGACTTCTAAAGCAAATTAAAACTCATATATCAAAATTATAATAATGATTCAAAGACTTAAACCACACAAGGTTCCTTTTTTTTATTGACTTAAACCACATAATATTTTTACTACTTGCTGGGAATGCTTCTTTATTTTTTCTTTAGCTGAGGATCTATCATATACGATCTTTCTGTCCTCTAACGGTAGGGGTAAGACTAGGTACATCCTACAATCCTTAAATCCACTTATGGAAATCCACTGAGTTATTGTTGTTGATCAACGCTTAGCATTTTCATGAACTTCTGTCTTTTTAAAATTTTATTTTACAATGTACACACAATGATTAATATAACATTTGTGCTAATTTTTAAAATTAAATACATACTAATTTGAATACATGCATGACGTGCGTATCCTGAAACTAGTAAGATATTAAACTGGTAAAACACATTATTTAACTTGATCTTAGCAAAAGTTAAATATAAGGGAAAGAGAGAAAACTTATAGCGCTTTTATTATGGAAGGAAATATTTTTTTTTAAGAAAACAACGATTTGTTTTACTTGAGAAGATGGATCATTTGTTCCGTGTTCGATTAAGTATAAAAATATGTGATATATATTTAACGCAGATTAAAGCAACTGATATGGAATATGAATTAAAAGTGAGAACGAAAATTCATGTTTTCCTTCTTGGTAAAAAATTATTATTATTAGAGAAAATAATCTGTCATACTAAGCATGTCCTTGAATTAGATTAAACTGACCACATAATTATGAGTAAAAATTTCCCGAATATAATTATTAAAAGATTTTTTTTATCGGATGTCCCCGAAGAGACAATTATTAAAAGTTCAAGTTATAATTTTCGACTGAAGAACTCGATAATCTTGTATCTCAAATTCTCAATGACTCTTTGAATTTTAAAAATAATTTGAATTTAAATTATGATCTCTAATTAATCAATCAGTAGTCCCCTATTCTTTGGAACCAAGCAATGAAATTTAAACAAAACAAAAGAAAAAACATAAAACAGAGCCCAAACTATAAATGCGCTAAAAAAACACTATAAATAAATGCGATATACATGACATGACAAAAGATTGACACCCTTGGGTTTAGGGAGTCTCTTCCTCTGCTTCTATTTCACCGATTATATCGCTCCATTTTGTTGAATTTTAACTCTAGGGTTAGGGTTTTTAATTCTTATCGTAATCCTATAGATATATACTGGTTTTGTGTATAAACGTTTGTGCGGCTTACCCCGAACGCTAGCTCTACCCCAATGGAGTCTTCTATCGTGATCAAGGTTTGATCTTTTTGTCTATTCATTTGTTTTGGTTTATTGGACCTTTTCTATTCCTGCATGTATAATTCGTATTTGTTCAGTTTGTTTTTGTTACGTTGATATGTGGTAATACCAAAATCAAGCAATTGTTTTGCAGTGTAAAGATATTTCTTTTACTGCATGATGTAGAGAATATTAGAGGTTTCAATGCGGTGATCGTTAAACTGTAAATAAATGCTTTAGAGTGTTCTGGTTTGTGGATTTTTCTTTTTTTTTTTCCTTCTCGTTGACGATTTGATATTCATATATGATTTAAGCACTAATTATTAGGTTATGTTTCACTTTACGGATTAGGAGTTCGAGATTCGTGAGCTGCTCCAACTAGTTTTGAATTGCGAAGTAGTCGATTAATTTATTGTTAAAAATTGCTCTCATATGTTTTTTTGCCGGATATTCTAGCTTTTCCTATTAGAGACTCTTATATGTTCTTATTGTATCTAGCCGGATATGCTCTTATATGCCTTCTAGGATCTTTTAGCCCTATAGAGATTCTTATGCCAGTAGAAAATATAGATTTCATTTTTATTTTTATTTTGTAAAATGTTGGCTTGAGTGAACATGGTCTGTGAAGATTCATATAGCTGACCCAACTTGTTTCGGACTGAGGCGTAGTTGTTGTTATACTCTAGCTTTTCCTATGATCCTTGTGACCTTCAGGGCGTTCCGCATGCTATGCAATCTTGTCTATGTATAAACACTTGTATGAATATATGTCGGTTTCTGTTTTCATGATAACATTAGACTCCTTGACATTGGTTTAACTCTTGAAACAAATGTCTGTTGAGGAGGAGAGCTAGCAGAGGTTCTGTTTGTGCTTTTTTGGTTAATTTTCTTATGTTCCATTGATTATGTTTCGACTCATTTAGTGTAGCCTCCTATGGATGATTTTTGGTCGGTACTAATGGGTTTCTGCTGGCTCTGGATACTTTATAGGTGAATTATGGAAAGACACTTAGACGATTCAATGCCTGTGTTGCTGATGATAAACATGGCCTTAATATGGATGGATTGAGAGACAAGATCTTTCAACTTTTCAACTTTGCTCCAAATACTAAACTCACACTGACATACATTGATGAGGACGGTGATGTTGTAACGCTCGTTGATGATGAAGATCTGCAGGATATCACGAGGCAGAACCTGAATCCCCTGCGAATATGTGTGAGATTGAACACTAAAAAGATTATCAGATCTTCAGATGCATCTAGTGGAAATTCTACCACCCTGAGATCCCCAGTGGTCCAGCCTACATTTCCGAACATAAATTCAAGTGTTTCTGATCTTCTCAAATCTTTGCCAGAATCAAAAAGCGGAAAAATCTTAAAGCACTCTGCAGACATGGCGACTAAAGCTTCATCAGCTGCCCGAGAAATTGCTGAGCTTTCCAAATCTCTCTCGGCGATCGGCTTATCCTACCTAAAGCAGGCTTCGGGATCTCAGCCTGCCTCAGAAACTGGCTCACAGGGTCCAGCATCTGGAATCAATACGGGTGTGACAGTGACAAAAGACTTAATTGGCTGTGTTGTAGATGAAACAACCTCACAAGCATTTACTAGTGTTAAAAGTGGAGAGCCGTCCCTCAAAAAGGAAGAGCCATCCCCTGCAGAGAATGCTGAGGAGGCAATCTTTAAATTTGCAAGCCAACCCAAAAATCATACTGAATCTACAGATGCCTCAAAACTGAGATCTTCCCAACCATATCGGAGTGAAACTCAATGTGAATCGTTATCCAAAAATCCTAAGCCTAACACATGTCTGGTTGATGGTAAGAAGGAACAAAGTAAGAAATTTGGTGATTCCCATCTTGTCGGAAAGGCCCTTGGTAGTTCGTATTCTAGTTCCTCACCCACAAGCCTAGAAAAGGCAGCTGATAAACAGCCAGGTGGCTCTGCAAGTTCCAATTTTGCAAAAATACTCTGGGACTCTTGTAGTTTGGGTTGCAATGGTAGTTCATCCGAGATTCTTTCTAATGGTTTTAGATCTCCAAGTTCATATCTCATGACTGGGGTGCCTGTGGCAAAAGACACTGTGCTGCCTCAATACTCTCCTTTTGAGATACCATTTAAAAAGAGCCATAATCACAGTGATGGGGCAGCAACAATTTTTCATAGAGGTGTTCGTTGTGATGGTTGTGGGGTTCATCCTATAACTGGCCCTAGGTTCAAATCTAAAGTGTAAGATGTTTAGCTTTTGTATTTGTAGTATTTGACTTGTCGACATTAAATGACTCATTAAATCTTCCGTGTTCATGCAGAAAGGAGGACTATGATCTCTGCAGCATATGCTTTGCACAAATGGGAAATGATGCTGATTACATCAGAATGGATCATCCTGTTACTTACCAGCATCCCTTAGCTTTCAAGGGTTTATATGATCCTGTATAAGGAGTTCATCATTTTTTTCTTTCTTTCAATTTTCTATGTGTATTCTCTCTCTCTGTTTTATTAACTCTGTCAACTCTTTTTCTGTCTGTAGAATGGGTGGATGCGCTCCCCTACCGTTCCACAAGTATCTCAAGGCTGTGGGTTGAAATCAGGTCGACCTAAGCTGGACAGCTGCTTCATAGAGGATGTCAGTGTACTTGATGGCAGTATCATGGCTCCTTCGGCTCCATTTATCAAGATCTGGAGAATGAGGAACAATGGTAATATTGTCTGGCCAAAAGGAACAAAACTTGTTTGGATTGGGGGAGATAGATTATGTGATGCATGCTCTGTTGAGTTACAGGTAAGAATTTACACGCAAGTATTTGCTTTTTGTGATTCCCCATTGTTGACCATCCACATTCTGGTCCTGTTAACAGTTTATTAATTTATATATCTGGAAAGATGTGAGGATACTGTGTCCCTTGAACTGCAGATTACTTCGGATGGCTTGGCGGTTAACCAGGAGCTCGATGTGGCAGTTGTTTTTACTGCTTCTGAGCTTCCTGGTAAGTACATCTCCTACTGGAGGATGGCCTCACCTTCAGGGCAATTCTTTGGTCAGCGTGTATGGGTGCTTATCCAGGTGAGAATTGTTTGCTTGCAACACTATTCCTTGATGATAAGAGTTAGCTTCTATGCTGATTTGAATGGTTATAATTCACTCATGCAGGTTGATCCCTCAGTGAACCTTCGAAAAAAGGAGTTTGATGAATCCTCTCAGTACTTGAACTTGAATTTCCCTCCAGCCAGCAGTGGCGTAGATGGACCTGAACTCTCAAACCCAACCATGGAGTTGGTTGAGCCAGTGGTTGCTGGAAACCCAAATAAGGAGCAGGAGGAATCCAAGCCAAGCATTAATGATAGCTTGTTAACTGTTGTTGGTGACAAGTCGAGCGTCTCTCCTTCAGCACCTGGTTCATCAATTTCATATCCCATTGATTTATCTGAGGCAGCACCAGCTGTTACTTCTGCTACACCACCCTCTGTTACTGAGATGCAGGCATCTTCACAGGATGTTAGAGGAAACAGTGACGTTGAGGCGACCCTCCTCAAGGAACTGGAGGAGATGGGTTTCAAACAGGTAGACTTAAACAAAGAAATCTTGAGGATGAACGAGTATGACTTGGAACATGCAGTTGATGATCTTTGCGGTGTTGCCGACTGGGATCCTATCCTTGACGAGCTGGAGGAGATGGTAGGTTAATGTAGAGGTCATTGAAAATGCAGTTGACATTGAAATCTGTACATTCCTTTTCCACATATCCTGCTTAAAAGCATGGACCAACTTCTGGCTATGTATTTTGTGAATGCAGGGTTTCCACAACAAAGAGATGAACAGGAAGCTACTTAAGAAGAATAATGGAAGCATCAAGCGTGTTGTGATGGATCTTATTGCTGGAGAAAATTAGGAGCAAGTCGGTACTACATGTTCAATATGTGATGCTTACAATGGACTTCTATAAATAAATTGGAAGTGGGGTGTTCATCAGTCGGTTTGGTACAACTTTGAAAGATTTTGGTTTGGTATTTTCGATTTTCAGTTTTAAAAATGTTATACCAATACATTTGATTCTCACTTTTAGGTTTCGATTTGTGCAGTCCCGTAACTTCGGTATTACTCTTTGAGGTTATATTCTATCAACCGGACTGTTAGTCCTGAATCATGAAGCTATATTTCTCATTTCTATCTTGCAACTTCCTCTATTACCTCTTCACTTAAAAAACATCCAAACAAATAATAGCTTACTAATCTCTTTAGTAGGACTGCTTCTCTTGAGTAGTAGTACGATCATTGTTAGTAGCTTGACTATTTATTTGTGGAGAAATGGATGCCTTGATATAGTGAATCCCTATGACCACTATTTCTCTTCCTTCCATTATCTTTAAAACATTGTTGTACATGGGATTTGCAACCAAAAATTAAATTTCTGAGACGTGAAAACCAGAGGTGGTGAAAGACAGATGTCATGTCTAGTTACAGAAGTGAATCTACATATTATTAGGAAAGCTACAGTCATGAGAACGTGTTTTAAAAAAAAAAAAGACCCTTATCTTTTGGTAGTTCAGCTTCATTAAATCTCCTCGATGACATGTTGAACAAGTCTCTTAAGCTTTTTTCACCCTCGTGCTTCTTACCAATATTCCAGTTTAGCTCATCCAATGCAGAAAGTGGATGGTCTAGCATTAGCTCCATCTCTAACTTTTTGGATACATTTACAAGCTCATAAGAATCCCAAAGGGATTGCTTAAAATCCCAGCTACCTGCACCATAAATTTTCCTGGTAGACACTTTGCTCATAGCTTCAAGCTTGAATCTTGATGGCTTGCTCTTGAAATTATGGCAGTGAGGGTCGAATTCGACGGCGGTCCTAAGGCTGCTAGAGTGACCATGCCATGCTTGTGCCACAGCCTTGAGGATTTCAAGGTCTTGTTCCTCTTGAATTTCCTGCTTTTGCTTCATTGTCCGTCTTAAGTCAGTATTGTATGGGCCATGCTTTTATTAAAAATCACGTTGAGGATCTTAGGCATTTGGCTTGAGTTCGTGAAGACCAAATCCGATAAAGGATAGTTTTTTCAAGTTGTTGGAAATTCTTATACCAAGTAAAGCTAGATGTAGAGAAAAAAACCCTTTGAAACCAATTTAGTTTTATCTTCTAATGAGAGAACTAGAAAGGTAAAGCTTGAGCTCAAGTGTAAAACTTAGAGATACAATGTGCATACGCCTCATTTCTGGTCCTTCTAGTTGGTGTTTTCCATTACGTTATGTCAATTTTCAATATATATACAGTACAAAATTGTCCACAGGGACCTGACCCTTTTAGAGTAAGAGGATAGCAATTATCTTCTCATCTTTAGACTAAGATAAGAGGATACAAATAGTACAAAATTGTACACAGGCACATGATATTTCAACCTCTCTATTTTTGGAACGAGAACGAGAACGTATGTGATTTCATCATGATTGGCCACAATACAACAAATTACAGGATCCCCACTCCTTCCCCAACCTTCAGGGCACAAAAAGTAAGAAAATGAGTGGTGTGTCTGGCTATGAGGATGCAGTAGGGTCGTGCATAATTAGATAAATACCGAATTATCGTACTGAAATCAAAAAATTTGGTATTTGGTATTCGATATTTTGGTATTCGATATGGTATTTGGTTTAAGTTTTAAAAAATATTGGTATTAGGTATGGTATTTGATATTTTAAAATGAAATACCGATACCGTACCGAAATATATATTATATTGCACAATACACATATTATTAATTATAACATAAATATAAAAATCTAAAATTTTACTTTTCTTTATTCTCTAAGTTCATCAATTAACTCTAAGCAAGTAACATGACATTTCTAATGATCAAAATTATTCTTTTATGTACAATTTTCTCTTTCTAGGTTGATATTTGTTAGTTTTGGACAAAATTTTTGTCAACAAATATTTCTAGTTTTGTACTTTTGAGTACTTTAATTTTGAATATTACAGTCTATGATTATATGCACTAGTTAGTATTCAAACCGAATAAACCGAAATTGATGATTATATGCACTAGTTAGTATTCAAACCGAATAAACCGAAATTGAAAGGAGAAAAATATAACCATACCGAATTTAATTAGGTACGGTATTGATATTGCATTTTAAAAAATCGAATACCGAAATACCAAACTGAAATGTTTATATATCGTATCGTACCGACCGACGAACTCCCTATGATACAGAGCTGGTAAATAAACAGGTTGAATGAAATTTGAACGGATTAAAACAGATCTAATTAATGAACATTTAACGCGGGTTGAAACATTATTGACGTGTATAATTGGATGTGTGTTGTATTGTGATCTTCGAGTTACAACTAATTTGATGGATCATTTTAAATTCAATTGTTAGATCAAATCAACAAATAAAATGTATATACCAACTCGTTCAAACTTGAGCTGAGTGGACGGTTACTTGAAAAGTGAGCTACTTTTGTCACCCTGCTTGGGTGTTATGTGCCTTTGCACCGTCCTAGGCTATAAAGTAATATTTCTCCGACGTTTTATATCAGACTCATGCCTTTATTAGTAGTAACACATTTGCCTTCTTTTTATTGCCGAAGTCCGAAGTGATGGTGCACTGTACGAATTCTTTTTGCATATTTTTCGATTATCGGTTTGCCAACGGAAAATTTGATTTTGTAGTTTATTATAAATATTATTTTAGTTGATCCTTTTTACAAGAGTTATTATAAGATCATTTTTTTTTACCACGCTCCGAATTGAATAGAAGTCTCTTAAGTTGATAATTTAATGAGACGCCCCACAAACACATGAAATAACGTCACCTACAAAGCGACGATATCGCCAAAATCAGAAGCATTTTGTCATTTCCATCAGTATTCATGCTTACTTTACTAGTATATCTCCTTTTTACCCAAAACACCAATTCTATTTTCGAAAGATGTTCGGAACTTGAAATTCTCTATTGAGTAATTTGAATTGCAAAAGAACTACTAGTAATATTTTCCCGAAAACAATTATTTGGTACATTAAGTTGCTCTAGAAAGAGAACCCATAAAACTACTTACAAAAAACAATGTTGGGCGACCGACTGTTCGGTGATAGTGATAGTCCCTCCTCTTCTCCCTTCAACAAAATTTTATAGATTTTGTTTGCTCTAAACAAAATTCTTTTAAAGCATTTTAACAAATAAAGGTGTCCATTCGAATTTAAATTGATTAGTTTTTACTCAGGTGAAAACCTTTAAAGATTCTTTAAGATTTTAGTAATAAGTTTTTTTAAAAAGAAATAAATTAAAAAACGACTAGTGGCAAAATTATATCTTAATATATATACATTAATTTAAAAAAAAAAAAAACTACACTATTTTCCAATACAACTACAACTTGAGTGCCTTTTTTATAAACAAAACAATTACTCCCTTTATTCCATTTTATAGGATACTACATAAGGACTTGTTTGGATGATTGTTACCTATTGTATTGTATCGTATTGTTACTTTAAATATAATGTTTGTTTTGATTGTTGCTTAAATTTTATTGTATCGAATCGTTAAATCAATCGTTACGTAACGACAAAAGGTGCCACTTATGGAACGCCGGATTTGATGTGATAGCATCATTTCCTTACTTTTTCCTTTCATCTTGCCCTTCCTTATTATTAAATAATCATATTTTATCATTTATCCTACTTTTTATATAATAATTCTACTCTGTATCTTATTTTTTTTCTTTGTAATGTTGCAAGTTTGTTCTTCATATTGTTGGTGCATGACATCATGAAACCGACAAATGATACAATATATCCAAACATTATATTCATCAAATAATACAATACAATACGATACATTATGAAACGACATGTAACAACAATCCAAATAAGTGGTAAGTACTATTGTATAATCAACTGAAAACAAATACTAACAACTTTTTATACTCGCTCTATTTTATGACACACTTTCCTTATTAATGTGTTCGAAAAAGAATGACATATTTATATATTTAGAAATATTTAACTTTAAACTTTTTATTGTATCGACTTTACTCTTAATGAGAAGTTTTTATAATCACAAAATATTACGGTGCCACAAAACTTTTGTCTCTTAAGCTTCACATATTTTTTTAAAATTTTTTTTCTTAAATTTTAATCAATTCAAACAAATACTTTATCTAAATTCAAAAACTAATCAATTTTAATGTATCAAGTCAAACAAACGGAGCAGAATACTTAACCAGAGAGGAAACTGCCATTTCCAGGGAATTTTTCAGTGAAAAGAAAGAACTTTATTTTACTATAGCTATAGGGTCACATGTCAATAGCTCTATTATCCAGCTTTTGAGTGTCAGAAAAGTTTCCCACTGTCCTTCCTATGTTAACTTTCCAGCACTAAATTACAAATCAGTACAACACAACATCCCATCAACTTAAAAGTTATTGTTGTTAGTAGAAGCTAGGAACATCATCAGCAACCACTCACTACTTTCTTCCTTTTCTTAAATCTTAAAACCTCTTTCTCAAGATTTTGTTTGTTGGGTTTTAGGTACCATCTGAAGATTCTATATAAACCAAATTGTTCTTTCCTTGTTTTGCTTGTACAACAACAACAAGCTGACCATATTCTTTTTTACTGTCCAATAAATATTGAGATAGAAAAGAAGTGGACAATGGATGTGGACTTTTGGAGTTCAAGCGTAAACTCAACCAAGAATATTTCTGCTGTCCAATCTACTTATTTAATCAATTCTGGTAAATATCAATTGCATCACATGCTTTTGTCTTGTGGAAGTACTGTTCTTGCACTGTTACTGCTCTTTTATTTTTCTACCTCAAATAAATGTTGTGGTAGGCATTTAGGTCTCTGTCCCAGGGAGTTTAAATGCTGAGTGAGGCTTTTGACACTTCTATGTTACTCCCTTAGGATACTTTCTTTATTGCTATCTTTATTATTTGGGGGGGGGGGGGGGGGGTGTATCTTTATTATTTTGGGGTACGGGGGAAAAAATTGGAGTGACTGAGGTTAGGATGTGAAAGTTTGTTTAGGAAATTGGAAGTTTGGAAGATGCTTGAACCTTTGGCTTTCATTTTCTATCAATTTGGTAGTATCTCCATAGGTAGGGGTGAAAACTTGGATGACAGAATAAGTCAAGATTTACAAGGAGGGATCATATGCTACTCCCTTGGGGAAAGATTAAGACTTGAAACACATAACCTTGGGGATAAAGACATGCTATTCCACTTATTTATACTAGACTAGATTGGTGATGATGTGTTTTATTTCCTAAACTTCAAACCTTATGATTCTTTGTTTTGGAAATTAAACAGATTCTCAATTGAATGTGGACAATGAAGGAGGAGAAGATGTTAGGACTTGGTTCCCTTGCCCTTTCTGTTATGTGGAAATTGAAGTGCCAATGCTTTGCTGCCATTTGCAAGATGAGCATTGTTTTGACTTAAAAAACGCGGTAATGTCAAGTGATGCTTCCTTACATTACATCCTTTTAACATACTCTATATTTTTCTTATGTTATATGCAAAATGAAGTGTAAGACTGCACTACTATACGTGAAACTTTTCAATCTTTTCTATGCATTTGTACTGGAGATCTGTATGAATTGATCAATCTACTTGACGTTTCTAATTCCAGGTCTGTCCCATATGTGCTGCAAGTTTGGGAAAAGATCCTATTGTACATTTTTCTGTACAACATGCACAGTCAGTTAAGGTAAACATATTTGACCTTTGAAATATATAGTTTTGGCTATAAAGAATCTATAAGCGATCCCTACCTCATTTCCAGAGAAGGAGAAAATACCTAAAATCTGGCTACAGGGATAATGCCACGGCTATGATTGGGAAGGATCTTCAAGATATAGCTTCGTATTTTGAGACAAATTCAGGGGTTGGTCGGTACAAAGGGCACGAACCTGCTCCCGATCCACTTCTATTGCCATTTCTCTGCAATGTGCCTCCTACTCATACCGAAAGCAGGCGGCAAGACAAGTCTTCTGTTTGTGACACTGCTACTACTGAAATAGAAAGGTACTAGTCTAATGAACTTTCTTTTGATATACATGCATATAAGTTATTTATTCATTCGTTCTCTTTTTTTACATGGAAGTTTCCTCATAAAACAAAATGGAATAAATGCTAAACCTGAAATTTAATATACCTGAGTAAGTGTGAAATTTCAGTCTGTACCTTTTTCAATTTTTGTATTCCTTGTCACTATAACCAACTTTAAAATCCACCTATAGAGTAGTCTCGCCTTTCTCAACCCAAAGCGAAGCTATATATCCTATTAAGTTTTTCTGTTCAGCTATTGCTTTTGGTGATTCATCAGCTAAAAAACTGGGGCTTCCTCTCTTTGCTAGTGGTGAGTTCGTTTGTTGTACATATGTATAGAATTCTCTCTCGGCATTTTAGGATAAGAATCAGAATTTAGGGCAATCTCTGTTTGCTCGCCTAGATGAATAATGATTCCAATATTTAGGGCCAAATTTTGTGTATGCATTGACACTGGACAGTTAATGCAAGTAGAATATGTTGCTACCATCTTCTTATGAACAAAACTATAGCTGTTCCGTAAATTGCCTATTTTGAACAGTTGGAGACATACTCTTTAGAACGCTGAGGTACTAACGAGTGTCAACAGCTGTGGTTGTACTTGTCTTTAATATTTCTTTTTATCCCCTTTATCATCTCTAACCTGCAACACTCTCACCAAACGGAAATTTCTTTTCGCATTGACGGTGTAAGGATTATATAGACAATCAGGGAGATAACTTAGAACTATGTTTTGCCTGGACTCTCTGAGAACGTCGTTGGATGCATGTCGGATCCTTCAAAAGTAGTATATTTTTGGAGGATGGCGGCATGATTTTGGAGAGTCCGCCACAATATGGAGTTAGAATACATTATTAGTAAGCAACACGCTATTACATATTAATTAACATTGATGGTGTACTGTCAATACTTAAATAAAAATGGTTATAAAGGAAGTGGTGCTAAGTTAACAGTAGAATGACAGAAATCTGTTCTCTTGTGCAGCAGGAAGCTGCTCGTATCTGATCCAGCACTGGAAGAGGATTTTGAAGAGAAGAGGCAGAGAGCTGCATTCCTTCAAGAGCTGATTGCGTCAACTATCTTCTAGGAAATCATCCAATTTTTTGAAAAGAATCCCATTCAGACTTTACTAGCAAAACAGTAATGTAATACAATATTATAACTGATGTACGGCCAAAAATACATATATTTAACCATTATTGTCTTGCATTCTAATATTTTTTAATCATCTTTTGAGTATTAATTATATTGTTTTACGTTTAATATTATATTTTAACTGTGTAGTAATAAAACAGTGTGAAGATAAAGAGATTTAGAACAAAATTGATAAAACTCTAAAGAAAAAGAAAGGAAATAAATCAATTAAAAAGAGGGAGATTGGGTTTTGTCCCCCAAGTGTAGGACAATGAAAAGGGGAAATACAATTTGAAGTGAAGGACTTTGAACGTGAAAACGGAAAAAACGTACTGCTTCTAGCGCTAAGGCCAGCGAGTTGCGCTGCCTGGACGTTCAAAACGTCAACTTGTCCTATTTCGTCTAGGACTTGATTATTTCGGCCCTATACACTCCTAACTTGTATAAAAGGGGTCCTAAACCTATTTTGGAGGAGAGAGAACGTTTTTGAGGGGACAAACTTTTGACCTAGGGAGAGCACAGAATCGCCGTGGAGGCCGAGTTTTATATTTTCTTCCGCCAAACTTAGTAATTTTTATGTTTCTTTGTATGATTTGTTATTTTGCTACCATGTCTATGTGGAGCTAAACTTCACGTTCTAGGGTTGTGGTTCTTTCATGACTATTGTTATTCGGATATTGATTTTGCTTTTTTGATTTATCATATTGGTTTATTTATTCAATCTTGCGCTTAATTATTTAATTGCTTGATCACCAATTGAATACTATCTACGAATCTAGAATTGAACTGAAAAGTGAGAATTCTAGATTGCACATAGGATTGAGTAGACCAAGTTCTTGAACCTGGGCATCGGGGAACGGATTCGCGGTTAGGATAGACATATACCTAATTGCCTTGCTTGGTTGATGTACAAGAATTATAAATGCGTTCTTGTTAGTTCTAATTTCATAGACATATAGGCATTAGGTTAGCTTGAATAGGCGAGTAAGGACTCGACAGATTCTTATGAGCTACATTAACCATGTCAACCAATGAGCTAGATAAATTAGTTAGTTATTTTAATTGAAGAATACAATAGGAATATTAGATAGCCCATAACCCTAGATCGTTTTCATTACATTAATAACATAAAAATATAATATTCCTTTGTTCAGAGTTCATTAGTTATTTTCTTTTTAGTTTAATTACTTTAGCATCACTACTTTTAGGTTTAATTCTTGTTTAGATAATTAGGATAGTCTAATTTAGTTAATAGTTAATCACAAGTTCTCTCGTGGGTTCGACATCCGACTTTTAGTCACTTTATTACTTGACGATCGCGTATACTTGCATGTGCGTTTGGCCGCAACAATAACGTCTCAAAGTAATTATATGTCTAGATAGGAACTTTAGAGTTGAAGTATGTTGTTGTATTTCATTTGTTTTTGAGGACCAACTTATTTATTGTTACAGCATATATCTTTCCTTCACTTAAGCCCGTATTTTGATTTTGGTATGTGTTTACCCTCAAAATCGGATAATAATTAAATTTGTAAGTGGTTTTAAGGATACGCAGATTAATTTGACACAAAGTGATAAATTTAGTTGCTATTGAATAAACAAAGATAAAATAAATTCAAACCACACGAGTTGGATAGTTTCAGCCTTAATGAAATAGCCACTCTTGAACCGAGCTCACCAAGACCGGTATAAATGAAAACGAACAAGAGCCGGAGACAAAGAAAATAATAATATAATTGCTTTTTAGTGCGTGTTACAATATATTTTCATGAATTATCAGACCCCCTTTATATAGTAGGAGAATCCTATTTTAGGTACAACTCTATAAAAGGTAAAAAATCTTCTATTAACTAATTGCCGGTTCCTTATCGATACTTGCCGAGATCCCCGCCGTAATATTCGGCCAGTCACAGATACTTCGGCCTCCTGTTGTCTATGCTGGACTGTCTGACAATATCCTTCGAAGTCGTTCGAGGGTAGGACCGATTCCGGGACCATGACCTCAATATTCTCAAAGGCAGGCGTCATACCCCCGGGTTTTGGCCCGATGGGACTTTAGCTCGATTTCAATCCCTTGTTGCCATGTCTCGAGCCTGGCTTATTTTGTCGGAGGCTAGGATGCACCATGAGATCAATTTCACCCGTATAAAGATAGTCCCCTCGTTTCTCGGAGAGTAAATGATGAGAAACAATATGAGCTTCCGATTCTTATTTCGATACACGGTGACAGAAATGACAAAACAACCGAAACGTCTCGTCAGTCAAGTCATAATGGCATTAAATGCATGTCAGCCGTCGGTCGGTCGTCCCTGAATGCGGAACGCCGTTGAACCATTATAAATACCCCTTCCTTTGTTCATTTTAACTTTACATCCAAACCTTCTACCCTCGTACCTTTAAGATTTCAATACTATTTAGCACTTTTACTCCGGTTATTCGAGGTCCTTTACAAAGATTTTACCCATCTTCATCTCAAGCCAACAAGTATAATCCTTTAACTTCCTTTCTTTCTCCACCTTTCTCAGACTTTTCTCCATTTCTTTAAAGAAATGGCAAAGACTTCCAAAACTGTTCCCCAGAAAGAAACTCCTTCTATTTCGCAGCCGACTACTGAGGCCGAGGAGACTATTTCACGCACTGCCGTTGATGAACCAGTACCTGAACCCCCTTTGAAAATGTTCATCCCCAGGGGATGCTCGGTCAACGTCGATTTCGAAAAGCCTTCCTTCGTACAAGGCCGGTGTGAGGAGGTCTCGAGATACATCTGCTCGATCATCGAAGAGATCCTCTCTATGGTCCGAAAAGACTGCAAATGGGACAATAAGGACATAGTGGTCCCCGACCCTGATGAAGTCATTACTACCCATATCGAGGGATACCTAAGTGTTTACACTTATCCCTTTATACTGGGCCTGATGGATCCGGTCATTTTGGATTTTTGCAGAAGGTACAATGTGTGCCTTGGCCAGATTTACCCATCGCTCTGGAGGATCATGATCCTCCTCCGGTTTATTGTGAACAAAATCGATGGGTGCTTGTTCACCATCGACCATCTTCTTAGCTTATACAGTTCCCGAATCTTCCGGGAGGGAGGGGGGAGGGGGGACTGATAAAGCTTGTGCTTCAGGCCAGTAAAGCCCCATTCTCAAGTATTGATGAGGACCGGGATCGGGGCTGGGAAGGCTGTTTTGTTCGAGTGAGGACTTCAGACTTAATCTCGGCTGAGTGCAGGCTATTTCCTGAGAAGTGGAATACCTCACGTAAGTAAGATTTACTTTCGAATGTCAATTTTATACTTACTTCTCTTTTTATTATTGGTGCTTTGTGGTGGTTCAACCGTCGCTCGGGTCCCAAATAATGTCCCTCAACTCAAGGAGTAGGTCGAGAGTATCGTATCACAGATGCCCTATTCCGAGCGTTCATGGCGTAAGCTCTCGAAGAGTCGTTGGGAGGCCCGTTCCCATGGTGAGACTTCTTTCCCGAGTAGGTAGTATTAGGATACCTCTTTTAACATTAATCCCTTACTCCCTTTACTTCTTTTCGCAGGTTTATCTAAGGATGTCGAGCTGAGGCCTCCAAGTGGTGGCGAGGACTTACCTACCGAGTCCCTTGTTCTGAGACAGGCCGAAGAGAAGAAAAGGAAGAGAGCTTCGAGTTCCCTGAGCTCGGAGAAAAAGAAAACAAGGAGAAGGCTAGTGTGAAAGTCAATAGAAAACACCAACGCCCAAGCACCAGCTTCAGATTCGCTTTATCGGCTGAGGGACGAATCCGAAGAAGAAGAACCTTTTGTTATGGTGGCCCGCGATCCGTTGCAGCTCGAAGAGCAGGGGCCCCTGAACCAGAGATTCGTGAGGCGGTTCTGCCTCAAGCCAGGGAGGTCGATGATGAGATCGGGGTCGAGGCTTCCCGGTATGCGGGTAGTGCCCCGATGGAGGCACTCGGTGTGATAGACATCACCGAGTCACCCTCGTTCACTGAGTCCATGTTCAACGAGGCCCAAACGGTGAAAGAGCACCCCAACAAGGGGGCCCATGGAGTGAAAGACCCCCTCCGCTGCTTTTTTGATGGCGTGGATTCCACCGCCACGGAAGACGTCACCGGATTAGGTGACATACCGAGGAAGAGTCCGTCCTCGGGGCAGGTGTGCCTAACTCGAGCCCAAAACTGATCAACTGATTCCCTGCCCCGAGTGTGGATCTTGATCGGAAGCGGTCTATCATCATCACCGTTTCGGAGGATGCCCGGGTCCTTTCCACCCCCGTAGGGGTGGCCAGTTACCTTCGGTGTCTGATGACCGAAGAAGACCAAGCCAAAATGAACGAGGTAGATGCGCCCTGTCGGTTCAACGAAGCACAACAGGCGCTGAACCGGGTAACTTTGGATAACTCTCGATGACTTCAATTTCTTTTCTTATACTTGAACTAATTCATGGATAATCCTAACATTTTTCTTCGTATTTGTAGGCTTCGGTACTTCACCAAGAAACTTTCCTCCGGTATCGAGATGAGCTGAACCAACTCGAAGCTGAAGTTAGAGAGCTTACTGAGAAGAGAGACACATACAAACTTCTCAGCGAGCAGCGTGAAGGAGAGGCTAATAGCCTTCGAGCTGAGTTGGAAGCGACTCAGAAAGAACATGCCGACCTGGTTGAACAGGTAAAATTTTTTGAAGTTAGTGACGATGAGCTAGACATAGTGACTAACGGTCGGAACCCGCAGGTCCAACAGAAGATTGATCGAATCGACCAACTCCGAGCCAAGATGGATGCAGTCAAGGTCGAGGCCGAAGAGTGGAGAGGCAGAATGGACCGCCTGGCCTCGAAAAAGGAGACAACCCGGGCGCAGTTGACCTCGGCGGAGGCCCAGCTTCGAGCGACGAGGGAGAAGACTGAGGCATGGTCCCAAAAGATTGAGGAGCTCCAGTCTCAGCTAAGCTCGGCTATTTCCGATCGAGAGACCCTTGCCAAGGAGCTTAAAGCAGCCAAGTCGGTGGTTGAAGTGACCAAAGCTGATGCCGACGAGATGGTGGCCCAGTATAAGGCCGATGCCGAGGCAGCCCAGGACCGGCTGAAAGATATCGTCAAATATGGGAAGTGGCAGTCACGAAGGGAGGCCCTCGAGGAAGTTTATGCTTTGGGTTTTGATTTGTCGGCCGAGGTCAAAACTTCTAAGGGGCTTAAAGCAGAGGCCAAGAAACTGGTGTATCCCGAGGACGAAGAAGACTCCGAGGGTTCGGACGAATTTGGGGGCGGAGAAGACTCTAATAGTCCCGGTGACGAGGCAGGCTCTGGTGAAGACCAGGCCATTTAAGTGCCTTGTATATTTTTCTTTGTTTTTGTACTTTTGTACTTTTTGTCAAGGCCGTTTTGCCTTTGTAAAAATCTTTTCACATATATATATATAAGGCTTTTTCCCTTCGACAGCTTTTTAAGCTCATTTTCTTTCTCTTTTTTCTTTATGATTGCAAAGATATCGAATGCCTTAGCACGTAATAATTAGGTCTTGTTCGGAGGTTCGAATAGGCCTTGCTCTCGATATTATTTTGTTTAAGACTCGTGGGGGCTCGGTATGACTGAAAGCTTTCCCCAAAGTACTTAAAATGTTTTAGATTATAATTTGTCGATGGTAGCCTTTTGAACCGATTTAGAAATTTTGAAGGCCTTGTTTTTTATTATGGGTCTCGGACATCTCCAAGCTATTTTAATACGGCCGTAGCCTTTCTAGTTTGGGTGTTGCCCAGTGGACTTGTTACCCCGAGTCATCCGGGCTTCACCGAGATAACCGTTCCCGAATGAGGGTGGCCGTAGCCTTTAAAGTTCGGGCACTGCCAAATAAGCTTTGTGCCCCCGGACTTTATTATCTCGGGCTGTCTGAACCTGCCTTGGGCAGCAGTCCCCGAGTGAGGTGGCCCTTGGGCTCGATGTCTTTGGGGGATCAAATGTAAGAAAGAAAAATCTTCAAGGGGCAAAATATTTATCCGCAAGGTAGAAACTTTCTTTCAATTTTGTGCGTAATATACAAAGTTACACATGTGTTGTTCAAGCTTTGTGTCCGAGCTCGGGTGGTCTATGTGGGCACGCTTCATTTGACGTTTGGACCTTAGAGTAAATCCTATCGATCGAGCCTAGACTATCCGAGCACAAAGTTCCTTTCCTTGCCAAAATCATTTTTCAAGGGTGATGCCCCCCTAATGTTCGAGGTCGTTCATAGAGAAGCCTCGAATACTGTTGACAACCGGTCTTCGATTCTAAGTCTGCACGATCCACTGTTGCCTCATTAAGAACCTTGCCGAAAAATCCATTTGGGACAAAACAGGTTCAAGGAAAAAGGAGTGCAATGCGTGTTTTCAGGCCTAAAATATTGTATCGTTCTTTGACGGGTACTTGCAAGCATTAGTCCAAAATGTAGATAAATAAAAGAGGAAAATGAGGTCGTACCTTAGCAGTAATATCGTTTCAAGTGAGTTACGTTCCAGTTGTTTGGTAGTCGTTCACCATTCATTGCTCCGAGTTTGTATGACCCTTTTATGGTGATCTCGATAATTTGATACGGACCTTCCCAGTTCGGTCCCAGCTTTTCTTCGTTCAGGTTCCGGGTGTTTAATGTGACTTCCTCAACACTAAGTCCCCGACATTGAACTGTCGAAGGTTGGCTCTTCGATTGTAATACCTCTCGATCCGTTATTTTTGGGCGGCCATTCGTACGAGGGCAGGTTCACGCCTTTCATCTAACAGTTTCAGGCTCATATTCATGGCCTCATTATTTTATTATTCGGTTGTATATCAGAACCTGAGACTCGATTCTCTAACTTTGACCGGTATTAGAGCTTCGGCGCTGTAAACTAACGAGGCCCCGGTACTGAACTTCGAGGTCGTATGGTATGCTCATAGGACTTCGGGCAAGATTTCTTTCCATTTTCCTTTGGCGTCGGTCAATCTATATCTGAGGTTCTGGATTATGGTTTTGTTTGTGGACTTCGCTTACCCGTTCCCACTAGGGTGATAGGGTGTTGATAGGATCCTTTTGATCTTATGATCTTCGAGGAACTTGCTTACTTTGCTGCCGATGAACTGTTTTCTGTTGTCGCATACGATCTCGGCCGGCATCCCGAACCTGCATATTATATGGTCCCAAATGAAATCGATGACTTCCTTCTCCCTGACTTTCTCATACACCTGGGCTTCTACCCATTTAGAAAAATAGTCAGTCATAAATAATATAAATTGAGTCTTACCAGGTGCCCATGGGAGGGGGCCGACGATGTCCATCCCCCATTTCATGAACGGCCAGGATGACAAGACCGAATGTACCAACTCCCCGAGCTGATGAATCATCGGAGCATGCCTTTGATATCCATCGCATTTTCGTACGAACTCCTTCGTGTCCTTTTCCATGTCGACCCAATAGTAACCAGCTCTGATTATTTTCTGAATTAATGATTCGACGCCCGAATGATTTCCGCAGGTGCCTTCGTGGATTTTCCTCAGAACATACTCTGTGTCTCCTGGTCCTAGACATATTGCGAGTGGGCCATCGAACGTTCTCTGGAATAGGGTGTCGTCTTCAGACAAGCTGAATCGGGCTGCCTTCGTACGCAGAGTGCTCGATTCCTTAGGATCCGAGGGCAGTTTTCCGGTTTTCAGATACTCTATATATTTGTTTTTCCAATCCCAAGACAGACTTGTTGAGTTTATCTCGGCGTGACCCTCTTCCACTACCGATCTCATCAGTTGTATGACCGCCCCCGAGTTAAACTCATCGTCGTCGACCGACGATCCCAAGTTAGCGAGATCATCGGCCTCGCTGTTTTGATCCCGAGGTACATATTGTAGAGTCCACTCCTTGAACCGATGTAACGTTACCTGTAGTTTATCCAGGTATCTTTGCATTCGTTCCTCTCTGACTTTGAATGTCCCATAAACTTGGTTCACCACAAGGAGGGAGTCGCACTTAGCTTCGATCACCTTTGCCCCCAAGCTTTTGGCCAGTTCGAGACCTGCAATCATGGCCTCATACTCGGCTTCATTGTTAGTTAATTTTACAGTCCAAATAGATTGTCTAACTACATTACCTATTGATGGCTTCAATACAATGCCGAGTCCGGACCCTTTCGTGTTCGAGGCGCTGTCCATAAAGAGGGTCCAGATTTCTGAAGAAGTCCCCGAGTTCAACAACAACTCTCTTTTGACCTCGGGTACTAGGGCCGACGTAAAGTCGGCCACAAAGTCTGGCCAAAATTTGAGACTTAATGACTGTCTGAGGCCGATATTTGATATCGTACCCACTGATCTCTATGACCCATTTGGCCAACCGTCCCGAGAGCTTGGGTTTATGCATTATATTCCTCAATGTGTAAGTTGTCACGATACAAATGGGGTGACATTGGAAGTACCGTTTTAGCTTCCTAGAGGCGCTTAGAAAAGCGAGCACCAACTTTTCTAGGTGAGGGTATCTAGTTTCGGCCTCGCCTAGAGTCCTGCTAACATAGTAAATTGGGAATTGTGTACCTTTCTCTTCCCGGACCAGGACTCCACTTGCCGCTATCTCCGATACTGCCAAGTATAGGTACAACTGTTCGTCTGTCTTCGGCGTGTGAAGCAGCGGTGGGCTCGATAGATATCTCTTGAGCTCCTCCAAAGCTCGTTGGCACTCCGGGGTCCATGAGAAGTTATTATTTTTCTTCAACAGTGAGAAGAATCGGTGGCTTTTGTCGGATGACCTCGAAATAAATCGTTCCAAGGTAGCTATGCGTCCGGTTAATCTTTGTACAACCTTCACATTGTCCACAACAGTGATATCTTCGATGGCCTTGATCTTATCGGGGTTGATCTCGATTCCCTGGTTGGATACCATGAATCCGAGGAATTTACCGGACCCGCACTAAAAAGAAATTATATTATTATTTTCTTTGTCTCCAACTCTTGTTCTTTTTCATCTATACCGGTCTTGGTGAGCTCGGTTCGAGAGTGGCTATTTCATTAAGGCAGAAACTATCCAACTCGTGTGGTTTGAATTTATTTTGTCTTTGTTTATTCAATAGCAACTCAATTTATCGCTTTGTGTCAAATTAATTCGCGTATCCTTAAAACCACTTACAAATTTAATTGTTATCCGATTTTGAGGGTAAACAGTTTGGCGCCCACCGTGGGACTAAGGATAATAGCGGAAATTTGATACGAATTCCCGTAACGTACCTTATTTTACACTTGTTCTTTGAAGTATTTTTGATTCCAGGTTAAAATCGAAATGTCAAACCCCCCAGTCCGCCACTCTAAACATGGATACGGCGTCCGGCCACCATGGCGATAACAACAATGTAGCACCTGGTAACGAGGTGCCCCCAATCGATCTCAGCGGATTTCCGATCGCAGACCCTATCGACGTCAGTTTGCTTGTGACCATCAATACAAATTTGCCTACCGATCCCGAGAACAGCGTGTGTAGGGAAGTCCGATCAATTGCCCAGAATACGCACAGCGGTGAAAACGATGGGATAAATTTGCGGGTGATCTTCGAAATGTTGCAGGCTCAATAGGCAATGATAGCCCAGTTGCAGAACCAAAGCCGAGAGCCGAGCAGGGTTGAGCCCGAGCCATCCCAGAAAGTCACCTGCAGAAATGAACCAATCACGGAGAGACCGAATGAAAATGAGTCAGGGACTAACCCCTAGATCATAAAAATGCTCGAGGAATTGACAAAGCGGATAGAATCGGGGACAAAAAGGTGGAAATCTACAATTCCAGGGTCGACCAAATCCTACGAGCACCTCCGATATTGAAGGGCCTAGATTCCAAGAAATTTGTTCAAAAACCTTTTCCTCCGAGCGCAACACCGAAACCGATCCCAAAGAAGTTCTGCATGCCTTAGATTCCTAAGTACATCAAAACGACCGACCCAAATGAGCATGTGACTTCCTACATATGCGCCATCAAAGGAAACGACTTGGAGGATGACGAGATCGAGTCTATCCTGCTGAAAAAGTTCGGGGAAACTCTGTCCAAGGGAGTTATGATATGGTATCACAATCTACCTCTTAATTCTATTGACTCGTTTGCTATGCTTGCAGATTTCTTCGTAAAAGCACACGCCGAGGCTATCAAGGTCGAAACCAGGAAGTCTGACCTTTTCAAAGTGAAGAAGAGGGATAATGAGATGCTCAGGGAATTCGTGTCCTGGTTTCAAATGGAACGAATGGACTTGCCTCTGGTCGCAGACGATTGGGTCGTTCAAGCTTTCACCCAGAGACTCAATGCTCGGAGCTCGTTGGCTTCACAACAGTTGAAACAAAATTTGGTGGAGTACCTGACCCTCACTTGGGACGACGTGCATAATCGGTGTCAATCAAAATCAGGGTTGAAGACGATCAACTCGGGGCCCCTTTCGGGTCCGTCTATCTCGTCAGAACAGTTGGTAGAGTTAGGAGAGACGTTGATCGTGAACCAAGAATGAACATGGATCGATACCGGCCATACAATGGAGACCAAAGGGGTAGTGGATATGAGCGAAACCCCGTGAAAATTGAAAGAAGAAGTGATCGAGGTCAAAACAACCGGGGACTCATGAGCAAAAAAAATTTCGACTGGCCCATCAGGCCGAGGGAAGCACCAAAGCTTTCAGAGTACAATTTTAACGTCGCCGCCACCGCCATCGTATCCACCATTGGACGTATCAAAGACACCAAATGGCCTCGACCCCTACAGTCCGATCTAGCCCAAAGGGATCTCAACTTAATGTACACGTATCATGTCACTCACGGTCAAAAGACAAAAGATTGCCAACAATTAAGAGAGGAGGTAGCCCGACTATTCAATAACGGGCATCTTCGAGAGTTCCTGAGCGATCGAGCCAAGAACCACTTTAGGAACATAGATTCTGGTAAGCAGATCGAACAGGAGGAACCTCAACACGTCATTAACATGATCATCGGTGGGGTCGACACTCCTCGGGGGCCGATGCTAAAGCACACCAAAGTATCTATCACAAGGGAAAAACGGACTAGGGATTATGTGCCGAAGGGAACCTTGTCCTTCAATGACGAAGACGCGGAGGGCATCGTTCAGCCCCACACCGATGCACTGGTAATATCAGTACTTATGAATACATCTAGAGTTAAGCGTGTGTTAATTGATCCAGGTAGCTCGGCCAACAACATCAGATCAAGGGTCATGGAACAGCTCTGCCTACAAGATCAGATCGTACCTGCAGTTTGAGTCCTAAACGGGTTCAACATGGCATGTGAGACCACTAAAGGGGAGATAACATTACTGGTGAACACCGTCGGGACCATTCAAGAAACAAGGTTCTATGTGATCGAATGGGACATGAGGTACAATGCTTTATTCGGGAGACCATGGATTCACAACATGAGGGAGGTACCCTCGACTCTGCACCAGGTGCTAAAGTTCCCGATGCCGGAAGGAATAAAAATAGTTTATGAAGAACAACCGGCCGCAAAAGAGATATTCGCGGTCGATGAGGTGGTCTCGATATCCACACTTTTGACACCGAAAGAGCTGGGTCCGGTTACCAAGGGAGAAACCAAATAGCAACAACTGATACTGACTCCATCCCAGCAAGAGAAGCAAGAGATGGATGAGGATGACGACTACGGGGTTCCCAGGTCTTTCATAGCTCCCGATGATTCTGACGTTACTAAATCAACGGTCGAGAAACTGGAGCAAGTCATACTGATCGAACACTTGCCCGATCGAAAGGTATACCTGGGCACGGGGTTGAATCCCGAGCTCAGGAAAAAACTCATTCAATTTCTTATAGCTAACGAAGATTGTTTCACTTGGTCCCACCTTGATATGACAGGGATTCCACCGGAGATAACCACTCACAAGCTAAGCCTGGGCCCGAAATTCTACCCGGTCAAGCAGAAGAGAAGACCCCAGTCCGAGGTCAAACATGCTTTCATCAAGGACGAGGTATCCAAACTCCTTAAAATAGGGTCCATCTGGGAGGTTAGATACCCGGACTGATTAGCAAACGTAGTAGTAGTCCCCAATAAGGGGAACAAATTAAGGATGTGTATGGACTATAAAGACTTAAATAAAGCGTGTCCCAAGGACACTTTCCCTTTGCCTAACATCGATCGCATGATCGATGCGATGACCGACCACGAGATCCTCAGCTTTCTCGACGTTTATTCCTAGTACAACCAAATTCAGATGGACCCGGGTGATCAGGAAAAAATTTCCTTCATCACCAGGTATGACACCTACTACTATAATGTGATGTCGTTCGGACTATAAAACGCCGGTGCCACTTACCAACGCCTAGTCACAGATACTTCGGCCTTCTGTTGGCTATGCTGAATTGTCTGACAATATCCTTCGAAGTCGTTCGAGGCTAGGTCCGATTTCGGGACCATGGCCTCGATATTCTCGAAGGCAGGAGTCATGCCCCCGGGTTCTGGCCCGATGAGACTTTAGCTTGATTTCGGTCCCTTGTTGCCATGTCTCAAGCCTGGCTTATTTTGTTGGAGGGTAGGATGCACCATGAGCTCGATTGCGCCCGTATACACTTTGCTCATAAAGTCTCACAAACCTACGCAGTTTTCTTCACTTTTCATGGACACTCACATTTGGTACGGTATGAAAGAATTTTCTTACCGTGGCGAAACTGATTCTTCACTTTTCGGTTTCGGTTTGTGCAATTCGGTTATTTCGGGATTACTCTTTAAAATTGTATTCTATCAACTAAATTTAATGATGTTTCATTCTAAAATAAGAATTTTTATACGGACAATCGTATTGGCCAAGCTTCTGGGAGGTCGAAAGTTGTGTGGCAAAAAAAGTATTTATTTGGAAATATGAGGTGTTTGGCTAACACAGAGAAGTGTTTTTGAGTAGCAGATGCTTCTGGGAAGAAGTTACAAATTCTAGCTTCTTCCAAGAATCAGAAGCAGAAAATTATTTTTTTAAAACAAAAATATCCTTACCATAAAATTATATTTCCTAAATTATTCCTTATTAATTTAACCTTTATTATTTTATTTCTACCTTCCCTTTCTTCTTCTTTTTTTTATCGCATTTTTATTCTTCTTCTCTCTTATTCCAACTTGGAATAATCTCTCTAATATAAATAACTATCTTCTTTTTTCTTTCGCCATTTCTTCTTGTTTTTGTCTCATATTACTCTTTGAAATAAAAAAAGCTAATCACCAAATTCAAGCACCTTCTTCATAAGGTATTTTTTTTTTCTTTTGTGATATACCAATATTATATGATCTCCAATTTGTAGTTTTATTTTAAAAAAGGCTTTTTGGCGTGCATGTATATAGTATAGTTGACATAATGCAATACTACTTAGTTTGTTATTTTCTCAAGAATTGATAGTATTTTTCATAGGAATTTTTACATTCCTATACACTATTTGAAACTTTATTACCCTCCCTACTCAAGTTTCAATTTAATTACATCATATATATAAATTTACCAATTATATACACTTTAGGAATTAAATGAGTATCCCTTTATATTAGGAATCAATTATTTCCCATCCTTATTCTCTCTCCCTCCTGCGCTCTCTCTTTCTCTCCGTCTCTCTCTCTCTCTCTCTCTCTCTCTCTTTATCTCTCTCTCTCTCTCTCTCTCTCTCTCTCTCTCTCTCTCTCCTGCACTCTCTACGTCTCTCTCTATCTCTCAATCCCTAATTCTAGTAATGTAGAGCAAACGAAAAGAGAGCAGCAATTTCATGCTTATTGAAATTCCAGTAATGTAGAGTTGAAGGTGTTGCACAATTGGTGTTCAAATTCCAGTAATGTTGGTGTTCAAATTGAAATTGTCAATCAATAAATTTTGAAGGTGTTTGACTCTCCACCATTGACAGCCATTAAAAAGCTTTGAAGCTTTGAATTCGAATTTGGGTTTTTAAAAACCATTATTTATTTGGATTGGGTGTTGTTACAAATAATTGAGAATATTGTTTGAAGTTTATATCTCAATTTTGAGGGTGTTTTGGTGAAGATTAGACTTGATTTTGGCTGAATTTCAGATTGAAACTCGAAGAAGAAGAAAAAGAAGACATGACATACATTATACTTACGAAATTGTAGTAATGTTGTAGTAAAATTGTAGAAAAATTATATTCTATTGTTTATATATATATTTTTATTTAAATATTGTATGAAATTTGAAAAATATTGTATAAAAATTGTATTTAAGTTGTATGATATGATAGTTGTATATAATTGGATAGAAATAAGTTGTATAATATATAATTAGTTGTATGAAATTTATTTTTACTATGTATAAATCAGATACAAAATATACAAAAGACATATTGTATAAAATTTATATAAAAATTGTATTTAAGTGGTATGATATTGTAGTTGTATATAACTGGGTAGAAATAATATATAAAAGTTGCATATAAGTTATATAATATATAATTAGTTGTATGAAATTTATTTTTACTATTTATAAATCAGATACAAAATATACAAAAGACATATTGTATAAAATTTATATTTAAGTTGTATGATATTGTAATTGTATTTAACTGGGTAGAAATAATGTATGAAAGTTGTAGATAAGTTATAAATAAGTTGTATAATATATAATTAGTATATATAAATCAAATCCAAAATATACAAAAGAAATTTACTTGTCTCACAATTGCTTTATAAAATTGTACTAATAGGTATCTCTTGTTCTATTTGTACGTGCTAGTCTAATTAAGTATATGCTTATATCCAAATTACGATTGCCCAGATAAAGTTTTCTCTTGCCTTCGGTGGATGTATAGGTGACGAGGTGGGTAAATGGATTATATGTGAGTTGTATAAATCTTCACCCATGCCATGAAGTAGTAGAAGATGAGATATGGGGAGAAAGAGAGGGTGACTGTATTTACCCGACTTGGAGATTATCTAGTTTTTGCATATTGTGATATCGAGATTTGAGGGATTAGATTCTCTAAATCCCTAAATATAAGTTCAATCTAGAGAGAAGAGGGGAGAGAGGAGAGAAAAAAAAGGAAAAAGGGTGTAACCAAATCCCTTGATTGAAGGCACAAATAATGGATTGAGAGCCTTTTGAGGTGGATTGTATATATTTTGTAACTAAAATGTGTTTAGGTCGGGTAAATACCAAAACATGGACATTTTTCGTAATAAAGTTTCAAATAGTGTATAGGAATGAAAAAATTCCTTTTTCATACATGTAACTTGTACGTACATATATTCCTACCAATATTATTGCTTTTATATACTTATATTTTATATTAATTAAATTTTTTAATATATATTACTTTATGTTTTATACTTTAATTAAATAAAAATAAAAAATTAATTAAATTTTTTATAATAAATATTTTAAATTTATTTTTTTAAATAATGCTAATGTTAAACTAAACTTTTACTGTCGTTTATCGTAATTTGACGCTCAAAAGTACTTTTGTAGAAAGATTAGCGAAATACAATTTGCTTATCAAATATTGCAAAAATTATTTTTCAAACGAATTGGCCAAACACAAACTGCTAATCTGCAAAAGTACATTTTCGAAAAGCACTTAAGTAATTTTTGGCAGTTTGGCAAATGGACTCTAAGACAAATATGTTTGCAGCCATTCAACAAATTAAATATTGGGTAACAATTTTCATTTACGATGTTTAATACTAAGGAGATCTAACAATAACTAACAGTAAGAGCAAATTCTTTGACTGATACTAACAGATACCATGAACAGAAAGTACCTAAAAAATTGGATGCTCAAAGTGGACCAAATTATTTTTTCACTTTAAATTATACTTGAATTATTCAAACGTATAAAACCGTTGACATTCTACTTAGTGGTGAAAAATAATGAGAATTTGAAGGGAAAAAAAGAACATTTATGAAGCTTTTTCTTTTTAACTTCAAAATAGATTTGAACTATTCAAAATTGTATAGAGTTATTTTTGACAATCTACTTTGTAAAAATGAAATTACTAGGTGATGAGAAAAAAAAAATTATTCCGTTAACCTTGAATATTTCCTAAAACGTTTCATAAGTTTTTGTGAATGGTAAAGATGGATGCAAGATGGTTCGAACACCACTGTCATAAATATATTTAGATAAAAATTAATTAAATTCTTATTGTATAAATTCAAATTATTAATTAATGATTCGCTTGACCACTATTCTATCAAGCCACTAGTTTCGATTTTAGTTTGTCTTCTATATTTAGATACTATTATTATGTAGATAATCTATATTATTATTATTATTATTATTATCAAATCACGAATGTTCCATGTTAAATGTTGAAAAATGAACATATCCACAAAATATCGATCGACTTTTATGCCCTTTATTCATTAGATATTTCTATAACATTAATGTACAAAAATAAAAAAGTATTTCAATAGTGGTAGAGTCCAAGTCTTTTCTAAATAGAACTATGGGCTCAAATGATGAATTCCAATGCAATCCATTTGGTTATTCAAACAAGGAGACTAAGAGGTTTCACATGCCGACTCTTGACTGTTAGTTTTTCATATTATAGGTCATAAAGGAAAGTTTTAAGATGATAACTTGCCTCCTTTCATATTTTTAATTACAAGCCTAAAAGTAATGATTGAGTCTACTAGCGATATAAAGTTATGAAGAAATATATTGCAAAGTTACATATGGTGTGCATCATTGCTTCCTTTTTGGTGGAATATTTTTTATATTGGTGTCGTGAGAGTTCTGCAATTTTATAGAAATCTACTGTGATTACTGAAGTGCATTTGCCATAGTAGAGTGTGAAAAGGGCCTTTGTTCACTACATTTCTATGTTTGAACCGGCTCAAGTTTGAGTAATATAGATAAGGGGCTAGAGTATAAAATGCCGTTCTTCACAGCATATCTAGAGTTGAACTAGTGTAACTTTGAGAAATATAGATGAAGAGACTTATGTGAAGATTAATCTTTATCTATACTTGATTGCTCATATGTGAAAGAATCATCTTCAACTCAATCAGGATCAAATTTTGGTTGCTTTTTGTCTTTGTAGCATGACTTAAAGTATCCAAATTACTAGAAATATCCGGTTTTACTGCATAGAAAAAAGGTAATGGATTCGTTTTAAGAGTTCTTAAAACTATTCTTAAACATGTAATGAAAGAGGGCCAACTTTATCAGTTCACCGGAATTAACTCGTTAGAAAGATGAGTGAAGGTGTTGAGTCTGGCACTCAAATAATCCTCCTTAAACTTTAAAAAAAAAGTGAGAGTTTTTATCTATGCTAGAATGAGGGGTGTGTGATCCTTACTAGAACTTAGTTTGACATTAGCTGCTACTAAAACTTTAATTGCATTTATTAGTAAAATTTTCTGATAAACATTAACTGAGGTATTCTGTTTACAAGCAATTATACGGCTTAATTTAGTTTGGTTTGTAGTAGTGTTAGTCTACAAAATACCGACTATATATTGACTGTTAATCTTTCATATTGTAGGTCTTAAAGGAAAGTTTTAAGACGACAACTTGCCTCCTTTCTCATTTTTAGTTAAATCTTAAGATAAAAATTAATTAAATCTTATTGTATAAATTAAAATTATTAATTAATGATTCGCTTAACCACTATTCTTATCAAGCCACTAGTTTCGATGTTCGTTTGCCTTCTATATTTAGATCGAGCAAACTATTATTATATAGATAATCTATATTATAATTATAAAAGCATGAATGTTCCGTACTAAATATTGAAAAACGAAAATATTCGCGAAATATCGATCGACTTTCATGCTCTTTATTCATTAGATATTTTTTAACATTAATGTACAAAAATAAAAAAGTATTTCAGTAGTGGTAGAGTCCAAGTCTTTTCTAAATAAAACTATCGGCTCATCAAATCACGAATTCCAATGCAATTTATTTGGTTATTCAAACAAGGAGACTAAGAGGTCCCCAATTTACTGCACTTCCGGATTTACTGCACTTCCGGATATAAATCTTATTTGGTCTAGAATTCCATACGTCTTCTCGTTAAATATTTGTTGGTTCTTGAGAGGTTGTTTCCCCGGCGTCCTGTATTAGTTGAAAAAATTGAAAGGTGGTGACAATAATATTTTTTAGAGCTTTGGTGTATATGTTCATATATGTATCTTAATAGTTATATATTCTTGTGTCAAGATTGCAGCTAAATAATCATATTATTTTTACAGGTTGCTTTAGCGGTATGATCACTTTTTTCCTTCAGTAAACTAATAATCTAGAGTTTTTTGTATGCAGCACTATATAACAGGTTTTAGAATTGGAGTTGGAGAGGCATGAGCATGATAAACAAGAAAACGATTGAGGGATGCAATATAACCTCAGGAACACTTAGCATGATTGTAAAGAAAAAGGGAATGGTATCAGCCACTGGAGTTTATAATTTTTTGGATATCTACTTCCAATAATTTGCGATGTTATCCGGTAAGGCATATGAATGTCGACTAAATTACAGTTGCCTCTATTTGACCATGTTTCAATTTTCATCCTTTGCACGTCTATTAATGTGATGATCCAAAAGATTATCTTATATTTTAAAACTCGAATTTGCGCTCTTAAGCCTTAAAAATCTCATTTTTACCCTCATCGATTTGCGTGCACAGTCCGGGCAGGTTTCCGGAAAGCTTTTATGTTGAAAATTGATGAAAATAAGAATTTATGCCTTAAAAGTTAATTTTAGTTGACTTCGGTCAATATCTTTGGTAAACGGTCCCGGATCCATATTTTGATGGTCTCGGTGGGTCCGTATCGAATTATGGGATCTGGGCGTATGCCCGAAATCGAATTCGGAGGTCTCTAGCTCAAGTTATGAATTTTGGATGAAAATTAAAAGTCTAAAAATTAATTATTTTTAAGAATTGATTGATGTTTGGCATTATTAATGCCGGGTCCGTATTCTAATTTCGGAGCCCGGTACAGGTTCATTATCATATTTAAGACTTGTCTGTGAAATTTGGTGAGAAACGGAGTTGATTTGACGTGATTCGGACGTCCAGTTGAGAAGATATGAATTTTAAAGTGTTCTTGAGAATTTCATTTGATTTGCTACTAAATTCGTAGTTCTAGGTGTTATTTTGGCGATATGATCGTGCGAGCAAGTTTGTATGATGTTTTTAGACTTGCGTACATGTTTGGTTTGGAGCCCTGAGGGCTCGGGTGAGTTTCGGATAGGCCACGGGATATTTTGAACTTAGAAAATTTTGCTGGTATAATTGAATCTGTTGCAGGCCTCTGATCTCGCAATTGCTAGATCAGGCATCGCAAATGCGAACCAAGCAGGTATAGCAATTGCGAGATTTTTATCGTAATTGCGAAGAAAAGCCTAGGCCAGCAGTTCTCGCAATTTCGAGTTTTCTTTCGCATTTGCGAAGGGAGTCGGGGAAGGGCAGTGATCGCAAATGCAATCATGTAGTCGCATTTGCGAAGATTCAAGGTCGCATTTGCGAACTTATCTTCGCATTTACGATGACTCCTTCGCATTTGCGAAGCTCAGGTCGCAAATGCGACATCTGCAGCTGATCAAAATGACTTTTGGACATGAATTTTCATTCATTTCCCAAATTTTCAAGACCTAAAACACAAGAGGCAATTTTCCAAAGATCATTTCTTCCCCAAATCATAGGTAAGTGATTCTAAACTAGTTTCTTTCAATCTTTCATTACATTTTATAAGAATTCAACCTAAAATCTAAGGTTTTCATGGTAGAATTAGGGGTTTTGGGTAGAAACTAGGGATTTCGAAAATTTGGGGATTTAGACCTCAATTTGAGGTCGGATTCCAAAACCAATTATATATTCGGGCTCGGGGATGAATGGGTAAATGGATTTTAGTCCGAACCTCAAGTTTTGACCAAGCGGGCCCGGGGTCGATTTTTTGACTTTTTGGAGGAAAATTTGGGAAATCTAAATTTATGCAATGTAATTGATTCCTTTAGCAATATTTGATATTATTGAGTCATTTTTGAATAGATACGAGTGGTTTGGAGGTGAATTCCAAAGGAAAAGCTGTGATTGAGAATTAAGTGGCCTTCGGAGCGAGGTAAGTGTTGTGTCTAACCCTGACTTGAGGGAATTAGGAACCTTAGATTACTTGCTAAGTGAAATCCATGTGAGCGGCGTATATGTGAGGTGACAAGTACTTATGCGCCGCCAATTTATCCGTTTTTTCACGTTTCTCAGTTTTTCTTATATTGTCTCATTCCTATGCCTAATTGCTATGTGTTATACTAGTGTTGTTCAATTTATCGTTCTTATCATGTTTACGGATTTTCTGGTGATAATTGAGTTTTTATTTCAAAGTTGAGATTGATGTTATGGAACCAAATGTTGAAGTAAGGTTTGTACTTGTTATTCTATCTCCCTGTTGTTATTTATGCATTGCATTATGGTAAGGGAGAGTGTTAATGCACGAAGGGTGATGCCGTGCCATATTGTGAGTGTTAATGCAAGGAGGGTGATGCCGTGCCATATTGTGAGTGTTAATGCACGAAGGGTGATGCCGTGTCATATTGTGAGTGTTAATGCACGAAGAGTGATGCCGTGCCATATTGTGAGTATTAATGCACGAAGGATGATGCCGTGCCATATTGTGAGTGTTAATGCACGAAGGGTGATACCGTGCCATATTGTGAGTGTTAATGCACGAAGGGTGATGCCGCGCCATGATATGAGAGTTAATGCACGAAGGGTGATGCCGTGCCGTTTCTTTTAATTTAATGGTGAGATTGAGAGTAAAAGCACGAAGGGTGATGCCGTGCATTTTTTCTTACTGTATTCACTATTCATGTTGATTCATGGTATATTGTCTGCTCCGGTGATCATTCTGTTGTAGTCCTTTATCTTGTATTCCTCTCAGTATGTTCCCCTCCCGACATTTCCTGTTTAGTTCTTCATTCTGTTATTTGTATATACGATGTTAAATTGTACAGGTTGATTTGTAGGTGCCTTGCCTTAGCCTCGTCACTACTTCGTCGAGGTTAGGCTCGATACTTACTAGTACATGGGGTCGGTTGAACTGATACTGTACTCTGCACTTTCTGTTCAGATTTTGATACCGGCTCTAGTTGATCGATAGTTTACTATTGGTCCACTGTACGGAGACTCAAGGTAGATCTGTCGGTGTACACAGACCTTGAAGTCCCCGTCTATCTTTTCAATTCTACTGTTTCTTTCATTCAAACAGTTGTATTTCTTTCAGACTATTACTTGTAGTAAATTCTAGAATGCTCGTGAATTGTGACTCCAAATCCGGGTGGTAGTAATTAATACAATTTTATGATATTCTGCACTTATTATATTTTATCTTAGTTAATTATTGTTAATTATTGAATGAAAATATGAAATTGGTTTAATGATTTTCTAACGTTGGCTTGCCTAGCAAGTGAAATGTTAGGCGCCATCACGGTCCCGTCAATGGGATATTTCGGATCGTGACAATTGGTATCAGAGCACTAGGTTTCCTAGGTCTCACAATTCACGAGCAAGCTTAGTAGAGTCTAGAGGATCGGTACGGAAACGTCTGTGCTTATCTTCCAGAGGCTATGAAGTTTAGGAACAAGTTTCACTTATATTCTTCTCTCTCGTGCGATTTTGCTTTCTCAATGCTGATTGAACTCTTCTATTCTTATTCTCTCGCAGATGGCGAGAGCACGTACCGCTTCCTTAGCTGAGCAGCAGCCAGAGCCTCCAGGGGCAGCTCCTAGGCGGGGTAGAGGTCGAGGCCGAGGCCGTGCTAGAGGCCAAGGCAGGGGCATGGCTCAGCCTAGAGCCCGAGCAGCAGCCCCAGCAATGGAGCCTCAGATAGAGCTTGACGAGGAGGTTCCAGTCCAGACTGTTCCTGCCGGACCAGCTCAGGTTCCGGAGGAGTTCATTGCTACCCCAGTACTTCAGAACGCTTTGGTCCGTTTGGTGGGCTTTATGGAGAGTGTGGCCCAGACTGGCGCATTTCCCATGGCACCAACAGTCTCTCAGGCTGGAGGAGGAGCCCAGACTCCTACCACTCCCGCTCCTGAGCAGATAGCTCCCCAGTATCAGGCTCCAGCAGCTCAGCCAGTCAGATTAGTTCAGCCGATTATTGCGGCACAGGTCGGAGATGGGCCAGATATGTCTTCTGAGGCTTTATGGAGATTGAACAGGTTTACCAAGCTCTTTCCTGTTCACTTCAGTGGTGCTCCTTTAGAGGACCCCCAGGAATATCTTGACAGCTGCCACGAGGTTCTACGGAACATGGGTATAGTGGAGACCAATAGGGTCGATTTTGCTGTATTTCAGATGACTGGTTCCGCCAAGAAATAGTGGAGAGATTACTTGTTGACCAGACCAGCTGGGTCGCCTGCTCTTACTTGGGACCAGTTCTCTTAGCTCTTCATAGAGAAGTTTCTGTCCATGACATTGAGAGAGGAGCTTCACCGTCAGTTTGAGAGTCTCCAGCAGGGCAGTATGACTGTTACTCAGTATGAGACCCGTTTTGTGGATTTGGCCCGTCATGCTATTCTTCTGCTTCCCACCGAGAGAGAGAGAGTGAGGAGGTTTATTTATGGACTTGTTTAGCCTATCAGATTGCATAGGGCTAAGGAGACTGGGAGTGAGATTTCTTTTCAGGCGGCTGCTAATGTCGCCAGACGAGTCGAAATGGTTCTTACACAGGGAGGTCAGGGGTCTGACAAGAGACCTTGTCATTCCGGTGAGTTTAGCGGTGCCTCATCTAGATGCAAGAGTACTTTTGTTAGAGGCCATCCTC
Organism: Nicotiana tomentosiformis; assembly: GCF_000390325.3. NCBI lineage: Eukaryota > Viridiplantae > Streptophyta > Magnoliopsida > Solanales > Solanaceae > Nicotiana > Nicotiana tomentosiformis. Next base: position 72,381,169 of record NC_090817.1, on the reverse strand, counting down.
CCAGGCCGTTTCATTCAACGCTCCAGGCATCCCACGGTGCCTCAGGGCCCTCAGATGCATTATTCCGACCAGCTAGCCTACAATGCACCACCAGCTCCTATTAGTGCACCTCCACTCCAGAGTTATCAGGGTGGTTATTCAGGTCGACAGGGTTAGTTTCAGGGTCAGCTGTCAAAGCAGCCGAGGTTATGTTATATTTGTGGTGATCTGAGGCATATTGCTAGATTTTTCCCTCGAGCTACGGGCAGCTCACAGCATCAGAGTTCTCGTGCCATAGTTCCGGCACCAGTTGCTGCACCACCTGCTCAGCCAGCCAGAGGCAGGGGTCAGACAGCCTGAGGTATAGGCCAGATTGTTAGAGGTGGATGCTAGGCCGTTAGAGGTGGAGACCAGCCAGTTAGAGGCCGTCCCAGGGACGTAGTTCAGGGTGGTGGGGCCCAGCCCTTTCCCAGCCAGGCCTGAGGCTGAGTCATTTGACGTTGTTATCACATGTACTATTTCAGTTTGCAGTAGAGATGCTTCAGTTCTATTTGATTCGGGATCTACTTACTCCTATGTGTCATCCTATTTTGCTTCCTATTTGGTTGTGCCTCATGATTCTTTGAGTGCTAATATGTATGTGTCCACACCAGTGGGAGATGCTATTGTTGTAGATCATGTTTGTCGTTCATGTGTGGTCACCATTGGGAGTCTTGAGACTCGTGTAGATCTTCTACTTCTCGACATGGTTGATTTTGATGTCATACTGGGTATGGATTGGTTGTCACCTTATCATGCCATATTAGATTGTCACGCCAAGACGATGACCTTAGCCTTGCAGGGGTTGCCTCGATTAGAATGGAGAGGGAATCTTGGCCATTCTGCCAGCAGGGTCATCTCTTATGTGAAGGCTCGGCATATGGTCGAGAAAGGGTGTCTAGATTATTTGGCTTATGTCCGCAATTCTAGTGCGGAGGTTCCTTCCATAGATTCGGTACCGGTTGTTCGTGAGTTTCCAGAGGTGTTTCCTGCAGACCTGCCGGGGATGCCACCCGACAGGGATATTGATTTCTGCATTGATTTGGCTCCGGACACTCAGCCTATTTCCATTTCGCCATATCGCATGGCCCCGCCAGAGTTGAAAGAATTGAAGGAGCAGTTGCAAGATTTGCTTGATAAGGGCTTCATTATACCTAGTGTCTCGCCCTGGGGTGCACCAGTGTTATTTGTGAAGAAGAAAGATGGATCGATGAGGATATGTATAGATTATCGGCAGTTGAACAAAGTCACCACCAAGAACAAATATCCATTGCCGAGGATTGATGATTTGTTTGATCAGCTTTAGGGTGTCAAAGTGTTTTTAAAGATTGATTTGAGATCTGGCTACCATCAGTTGAGGATTAGGGCATCCGATGCTCCTAAGATAGCTTTTCAGACTCGGTATGGGCATTATGAGTTTCTAGTGATGTCATTTGGGCTGACAAATGCCCCAGCAACATTCATGGATTTGATGAACCGGGTGTTCAAACCCTATTTGGATTCCTTTGTGGTTGTGTTTATTGATGATATCTTGATCTATTCCCACAGTCGAGAGGAGCATGAGCAGCACCTTCGGATAGTTCTTCAGACTCTGAAAGACGGCCAGCTATATGCTAAGTTCTCAAAATGCGAGTTTTGGTTGAGTTCAATTGCTTTCTTGGGTCACGTTGTATCAGCAGAGGGTATTCAGGTGGATCCTAAAAAGATTGAGGCAGTCCAGAACTGGCCTAGACCCACATCAGCTACAGAGATCCGTAGTTTTCTGGGTTTGCCGGGCTATTACCGTCGATTTGTGGAGGGGTTTTCATCCATAGCAGCCCCATTGACCAGATTGACCCAGAAGGGTGCCCCGTTCAGGTGGCCAGACGAGTGTGAAGCGAGCTTTAAGAAGCTCAAGACTGCTTTGACCACGACACCGGTATTGGTGTTACCCACAGGTTCAGGATCTTATACAGTATATTGTGATGCATCTCATATTGGTCTTGGTGCAGTATTGATGCAGGGTGGCAAGGTTATTGCATTTGCTTCGCGGCAGCTGAAGGCTCACGAGAAGAATTACCATGTTCATGATCTAGAGCTGGCAGCCATTGTTCACGCGTTGAAGATTTAGAGGCACTATTTTTACGGCGTGCCATATGAGGTATTCACTGATCATCGGAGCTTGCAGTATTTGTTCAAGTAGAAGGAACTCAATTTGAGGCAGAGGAGGTGGCTGGAGCTAATGAAAGACTATTATATCACCATATTGTATCATCCCGGGAAGGCCAATGTGGTGGCCGATGCTTTGAGTAGAAAGTCCGTCAGTATGGGTAGCCTTGCATATATTCCAGTTGGTGAGAGGCCGCTTGCCTGGGATGTTCAGGCCTTGGCCAACCAGTTCATGAGGTTAGATGTTTCCGAGCCCAGCCGTGTTCTAGCTTGTACAGTTGCTCGGTCTTCTTTGTTTGAGCGCATCAGAGATCGGCAGGATGACCATCCTCATTTACTTGTCCTTAGAGACACAGTGTGGCACGGTGGTGATAAGCAGGTTGCTGTTGGAGATGACAGAGTTTTGAGGATGCAGTGTCGTATTTGTGTGCCTAATGTGGATGGACTTTGTGAGTTGATCCTTAAAGAGTCCCACAGTTCCCGATATTCTATTCATCCGGGTATCGCCAAGATGTATCAGGACTTGAGGCAGCATTATTGGTGCAGGCAAATGAAGAAGGACATAGTTGCCTATGTAGCTCGGTGCCTAAATTGCCAGTAGGTAAAGTGTGAGCATCAGAGACCTGGTGGTTTACTTCAGAGGTTAGATATTCCTGAGTAGAAGTGGGAACGTATCACTATGGATTTTGTTGTTGGACTCTCATGGACTCAGAGGAAGTTTGATGCAATTTGGATTATTGTGGACAGGCTGACTAAGTCAGCACATTTCATTCCTGTGGCAGTTACCTATTCCTCGAAGCGGTTGACAGAGATTCACATTCGTGAGATCGTCCGTCTTCACGGTGTGCCCGCGTCTATCATTTCTGATCGAGGCACACAGTTTACCTCGCACTTTTGGAGGGCAGTTCAGTGTGAGTTGGGTATGCGGGTTGAGTTGAGCATAGCTTTTCATCCTCAGACGGACGGGCAGTCCGAGCGTACTATTCAGATCTTGGAGGATATGCTCCGCGCCTGTGTTATTGACTTTGGAGGTTCTTGGGATCAGTTTTTGCCGTTAGTGAAGTTTGCCTACAATAACAGCTACCAGTCGAGCATTTAGATGGCTCCCTATGAGGAATTATATGGTAGACGGTGTAGGTCACCAGTTGGGTGGTTCGAGCCGGGGGAGGCTAGGTTATTGGGAACAGATTTAGTACAGGATACCTTAGATAAGGTCAAGATTATTCAGGATCGACTTCACACAGCTCAGTCCAGGCAGAAGAGTTATGCCGACCGTAGAGTTCGTGATGTTGCATTAATGGTCGGAGAGAGATTGTTACTTCGGGTATCACCCATGAAGGGTGCAATGAGGTTCGGAAAGAAGGGCAAGTTGAGCCCTAGGTATATCGGACCTTTTGAGATTCTAGAGAGTGTGGGATATGTGGCTTACAAGCTTCTTGAGAATTTCATTTGATTTGGTACTAAATTCGTAATTCTAGGTGTTATTTTGGTGATTTGATCGTGCGAGCAAGTTCGTATGATATTTTTAGACTTGCGTGCATGTTTGATTTGGAGTCCCGAGGGCTCGGGTGAGTTTCGGATAGGCCACGGGATATTTTGAACTTAGAAAATTTTGCTGGTATAACTGAACCTGTTGCAGGCCTCTGATCTCGCAATTGCGAGATCAGGCATCGCAAATGCGAACCAAGCAGGTATGGCAATTGCGAGGTTTTTATCGCAATTGCGAAGAAAAGCCTAGGCCAGCAGTTTTCGCAATTTTGAGTTTTCTTTCGCGTTTGCGAATGGAGTCGGGGAAGGGCAATGATCGCAAATGCGATCATTTAGTCGCATTTGCGAAGATTCAAGGTCGCATTTGCAAACTTATCTTCGCATTTGCGAAGGCAGTAGAAATATGATGGGCTTCGCATTTGCAATGACTCCTTCGCATTTGTGAAGCTCAGGTCGATAATGCGACGCCTGCAACTGATCAAAATGACTTTTGGACAGGAATTTTCATTCATTTCTCAAATTTTCAAGACCTAAAACACAAGAGGCGATTTTCCAAAGACTATTTCTTCCCCAAATCATAGGTAAGTGATTCTAAACTGGTTTCTTTCAATCTTTCACTACATTTTACAAGATTTCAACCTAAAATCTAAGGTTTTCATGGTAGAATTAGGGGTTTTGGGTAGAAACTAGGGATTTCGGAAATTTAGGGATTTAGACCTCAATTTGAGGTCGGATTCCAAAACCAATTATATATTCGGGCTTGGGGGTGAATGGGTAAATGAATTTTGGTCTGAACCTCGAATTTTGACCAAGCGGGCCCGGGGTCGATTTTCGACCTTTGGGAGAAAATTTGGAAAATCTAAATTTATGCAATGTAATTGATTCCTTTAGCAATATTTAATATTATTGAGTCATTTTTGAATTAGATACGAGTGGTTTGGAGGTGAATTCTAGAGAAAAAGCTGTGATTGAGAATTAAGTGGACTTCGGAGCGAGGTAAGTATTGTGTCAAATCCTGACTTGAGGGAATTAGGAACCTTAGATTACTTGCTAAGTGAAATCCATGTGAGCGGCGTATATGTGAGGTGACGAGTACTTATGCGCCGCCAATTTACCTATTTTTCCATGTTTCTCAGTTTTTCTTATATTGTCTCATTCCTATGCCTAATTGCTATGTGTTATACTAGTGTTGTTCAATTTATCATTCTTATCACGTTTACGGATTTTCTGGCGATAATTGAGTTTTTATTTCAAAGTTGAGATTGATGTTATGGAAATAAATATTGAAGTAAGGTTTGTACTTGTTATTCTATCTCCCTGTTATTATTTATGCATTGCATTATGGTAAGGGAGAGTGTTAATGCATGAAGGGTGATGCCGTGCCATATTGTGAGTGTTAATGCACGAAGGGTGATGCCGTGCCATATTGTGAGTGTTAATGCACGAAGGGTGATGCCGTGCCATATTGTGAGTGTTAATGCACGAAGGGTGATGTCGTGCCATGATATGAGAGTTAATGCATGAAGGGTGATGCCGTGCCGTTTCTAATAATGTTATGGTGAGATTGAGAGTAAAAGCACGAAGGGTGATGCCGTGCATTTTTTCTTACTGTATTCACTATTCCTGTTGATTCATGGTATATTGTCTGCTTCGGTGATCATTCTGTTGTATTCCTTTATCTTGTATTCCCCTCAGTATGTTCCCCTCCCGACATTTCCTGTTTAGTTCTTCATTTTCTGTTGTATGTTTATACGCTGTTAAATTGTACAGGTTGATTTGTAGGTGCCTTGCCTTAGCCTCGTTACTACTTCGTCGAGGTTAGGCTTGACACTTACCAGTACATGGGATCGGTTGTACTGATACTGCATTCTGTACTTTCTGTGCAGATTTTGATACCGGCTCGGGTTGATCGAGATTTTACTATTGGTCCACTGTCCGGAGACTCAAGGTAGATCTGTCGGCGTACACAACACTTGAAGTCCCCGTCTATCTTTTATGTTCTACTGTCTATTTCATTTAGACAGTTGTATTTCTTTCAGACTATTACTTGTAGTAAATTCTAGAATGCTCGTGAATTGTGACTCCAGATCCGGGTGGTAGTAATTAATACAGTTTTATGATATTTCGCACTTATTATATTTCATCTTAGATAATTATTGTTAATTACTGAATGGAAATAAGGAATTGGTTTAATGATTCTCTAACGTTGGCTTGCCTAGCAAGTGAAATGTTAGGCGCCATCACGGTCCCGTCAGTGAGAAATTTCGGGTCGTGACAATCAAATATCAGTGTGTATCGGAGTAATGCAATTCCCGCTTCTACAGAAGATGTTGTATTCTTTTTTAGAATTGATTTACTCTTCTTTTATTCTGAGCACATTCAGAAATCTGATCAATGGTTGAGATTGCTTTTTTTTTTTTTTTTTTTTTACTGATTTTACATATATGCTGGTCAAGTATTGGAGGCAAAAATAAATAAATAAAAAAGCATTGGAAGCAGGGCGGAGCTACAGTTGTGGGTGCGGGTTCGGGCGAACCCAGTGACTTTTTTCAAGATCCTGTATTTGTATTGAAATATTTACTACATTATATATATATATATATATATATATATATATATATATATATATATATATATATAAAACTGTCGAAATCAGTAACAAAAGTGGTCTGGGTTCAATGGTAAGGGGGTCTGGGTTCGCTGTGAGACACCCGAGTTCGAATCCCTCTGTAAGCAGAGTGCTATCATTATTCTTATAATATTTTTAGAAATCACAAACTAAATGAGTAAACGACGACGTTTTCCCAAACAACTCCAACGACAATTCCACTGACTTTCCTCTAAACTAACATTTTAAATAGCTTTTTTCTTTCTAATAAACAAAAGAAAAAACTCTAAACAAAAAGTAAAAAAACCGACGCCTTCCAACTCCAAACAAGGACGAACGAAAATCCCAAATCAAAACAAAAAAAGCTAGGGTTTCTCCGCCTCTGTCTGTGACCGTGTGACTCTGTGACCGTGTGAATCTGTCTCTATTGACCGATTTTTGCTGCTAATTGCTACCACTTTCTCCCTTACAAGTTAGACCCTTCTTCCTTCTTCAATTCTTCTTTTATGATTTTTTGCTTCATGTTTTTCTCTTATATTTTATATTTAATATTTTATACAAAATCTTATTTTTAATCTTTGATTCTAGGGTTGCCCACATTTTGACCTCTATTCTCTTTATCAATTTGTGCTTTCCAAAAGTTCAAACTTGGAATCCCAAATCCCCGACAAGCTGACCGACAAGGTATGTGGTCCATTGGTCCTACTTTCTTGTTTTTAGTTTTTTAGTGAGACCAACTTGCATTTGGGTACTACTCAGAGATAAAATTTTTATTATATTTTATATAATAAATGTGGGAAGCAAGATTATTAGTTGTAACTGTTATTTCGGTGTTTAAGATTTGAAAACAAATGAAAAGTTGAATCACTATTCGAATCATTAGTCAAATATGTAATATGTTGCTCTAGTATTATTTTCACATAGGCTAATACTAAATAATTTGTAAAAATATACTCAAGCACAAAGCAGCCAAGATTTGAAGTATTGTGAAACATACAACTTGAAGTGTAATTTGTGTTTTATGATTTTTAGGGTCTACTAGCAAAAGTCGATATGATCACGAGTTTTTACAAAGCTCAAGCTTCTGCAGCTTCTTCTAGCTCTCCTTTGACAAGTTCACCATGTCCAGTTATTAATAACAATATTAATCATTTCCAAGCATCGGATAAAGTGTTGGATTATGAGCCCGATCCCGCTGAGAAAAAATTAATTTCAGAATATCCTCCTAATTTATATGACCGAGTAAGGAGAAATTATATACAAAATGGACTTTGTCAACGTCGTGATTTTGTCTTTCCAAAAAGAAATTTTGGAGGAATAATGCGTTACTTTAATCCTGAATGGTTTAAAACTTCATGTTCTCAATGGTTAGAATATAGCATTAAACAAGATGCAACATTTTGTTTATATTGTTACTTGTTTAAAAATGAGGTTGGAGGATATGGAAAAAATGTAGGTGATGCTTTCACAACAGATGGTTTTAGAGGTTGGAATAAAGGTTTAGAAAGGCTTAAATCATATGTGGGTGACGTGAATAGTGTTCATAACCGATGTTTCAAGATGATGCTAGATTTAATGAACCAAGCACAATCCATTCTAACTTCGTTGGACAAGCAATCTGAAAAAATTAAAAGTTAACATCGAGTTCGCTTGAATGCTTCAATTGATGTGATAAGATATTTTTTGAAAGAAGGAATGCCTTTTCGGGGCCATGATGAGAGTATAACTTCTACAAGAGAAGGCCATTTTTTAGATCTCTTAAAATGGTATGCAGATAGGAAGGAAGATATGAAAAATGTGGTATTAGAAAAAGCTCCAAAAAATAATACCATGACTTCTCCTGATATTCAAAAAGATATTGTGAATTCTTGTGCAAAAGAAACGGTGAAAGCAATTATTGAAGACTTGAATGAGGATTTTTTTGGAATATTAGTTGATGAGTCTAAGGATGTCTCTCATAAGGAACAAATGGCTCTTGTTCTACGCTATGTCAACAAGGAATGTGAACTTATTGAGCGATTCCTTGGTCTTGTTCATGTTAAAGCTACTACTGCACATGCATTACAAAAAGCAATATATTTTTTGCTTTTACAACATTCATTGAGTTCATCTCTAATACGGGGATATAAAGAAATACCATGATGTAAATAATATTTTTGACATTCATGCTAATGTTTTGAATGTTGTTGGAGGTTCTTATAAGTTTAGGGAGATGCTTAGAGATGATCAAGCTAAAAAATTAGATGAGTTATTAGTGCTTGGTGAAGTACATACAGGAAGTGGATTAAATTAAGAATTTGGGCTTCAAAGACCAGGTGATACCCGTTGGGGATCACACTTTAAGACATTGCGTAACTTTATTTCTTTATTCTCATCGGAGTTCTTGCAAATGAGGGCTCAAATTATCAGGTGAAAGCACAGGCAAAAAGTCTAGTGGAAGATATAAGATCTTATGAGTTTGAGTGTATATTACATTTGATATTTAAAATATTGGCAATTACATATGATTTGAATATGGATCTGCAAAGAAAAGATCAAGATATTGTTAGTGCTATGAAACTTGTTGATTTCTCAAAGAGGCAATTGCATACAATGAGGGAATCTAAATGGAATTCTTTGATGGAAGATGTCTCTTTGTTTTATGATAAAAATGGTATTGTGATCCCAAAAATGGATGAGAAGTATGGTCTTGGAAAGTCTAAGCGTAAAAGCTCAACTATTTTATATTTTTATCATTTGCATGTAGATGTTTTTTGTGCTGCTATTGATTTGCAACTTTCAGAGCTTAATAGTCGTTTTAGTGAAGTGAATACTGATCTTCTTCTTGGTATGGCTAGTTTGAGTCCCGATGATTCTTTTGCAAGTTATGATAAAAATAAGATTATGAAACTTGCTACATATTATCCAAATGAGTTCACTGCTTCTAAGCTTGAAGATCTTAGTCGTGAGCTTGACAACTATATTGACTATGTGCGAGAAATGAACAATGCATTCTCTAACTTGAAAGAGCTTGGCGATCTTTCGAAGACAATGGTCAAAACAAATATTCATAAGACATGGGGACTTGTTTATTTGCTTGTGAAACTGAATTTGATATTACCTGTGGCGACTGCAACGGTCGAAAGAGCTTTTTCTTCAATGAAATTTATTAAAAATAACTTGCGAAGCAGGATTGATGATGACTTTTTGAATGATTGTATAGTTTGTTATATAGAGGGTGAAGTATTTGAAAGTGTACCTAATGATGCAATCATTGATCGTTTTCAAAATATGACAAGTCGTCGAGTGCAATTGAAATGATAATGTTTATATTCATATATTGTATTTGTATGGTTCGTTACTTTTTAAATATATATTAAATATCGATATTCATTGTTTAGTCAACTAGTTATTGTATATTAGTTTTAGGTCATCGTCTTATCTTAAAATTTAGAACCCATACACTTCAAATCCTAACTCCGCCTCTGATTGGAAGAACTTAACATGGTGCACACATATTAGGTAATTACTGCTACTAATTACTAAAGTTGGTTTGATAAAAATCATAGAAGAAACCAGGTTTAATGTGACTATCAGGTATAATGCAGCTGAAGTTTATGTTCCACCGAGAAATCAAAGCGTGAAGCCACCATTGCTGGAAAAATGTACTAATTGATAGGTAACGGGTCTCTATGCTTATGCTAGCTGGTGGCATTGAAAATTTAGCATATGATTAGCTAATCAAAACATATGTCTATACCGATAAAGATATGTTCTTGTATTTTGGCCGGATTCAAGAATATGCATGCCCAATTTAAAATGAGAAAAACAATGTACTTCACGACTGTGAAATTAAAATAACAAACATTCAATGTTATATTGGTGACAAAAATTGAGAATTTATTTGTGGCACTAGACGATATTTTGAAAAACGAGTCGAACAAGGTCTCATATTCTATCTTTCTATCTATCCATCTATCTATATCTATATCTATTTATCTATATCTATATCTATATTATTATAAAAGCATAAATATTTTATACTAAATATTGAACGACTAAAATATCCCCAAAATATTGACCGACGTTTTTACCCTTTCAAAGTTAAATAATTCATTCAAACAACTAACTTGATATTGGGTAAATTTTGTAATATTAGGACTTTTGATATCAGCTAAAATTTGATTTCTATGAATATTGTTCTGTTTTTATAGGAATCTAAATTTGAAAAGGATCGAATTACGTGGTCATAGAATCTGAGTAGGAATGTGTGTCACGATGGGGAAATTTTCCATTGACGGGATCGTGATGACGCCTAACATTTCACTTACTAGGCAAGCCAACGTTAGAAAATGCCGAAAAGACTCCTCAACTCTACCAAATCTCTATCACTTTCTTCTACTCCTTATTTTTGAATTCAAAAGATGGCGAAAACATCGCAAACCGTTCCTCAGAAAGAGAAAGCTTCATCTTCACATTGTGCCGCCGATGAGACACCGGCGGAGCCACGGCCAGAGGAGTGTGTCCCCGAGGCGTGCGTCCTTACTTCAGATTTTAAAGTTGATAAAGGTTCATCGGTCCCTGGCCGGTGTGAGCCGGTATCGAGGTACATGTGTTCGATTACTGAGAAGCACCTCGATCTGTTAAAGAAGGACTGCAATTGGGGGAAAAAAGAAGTGATAATACCTGCCCCTGACGAAGACATCACTTCTCACATGAAAGGGTTTTTGAATGTATATACTTACCCTTTCACTTTGGGTCCCCTCGATTCCATCGTTATCGACTTCTGTCGACAATATCAGGTAACCTTAGGCCAGGTCCACCCTTCTTTGTGGCGGATCGTTATTCTGATCCGATATTTCGTGAGCAAAATCGAGGGGATGTCGTTCACCCTCGATCATCTTATCTGGCTGTATCGTCCCCGACTTTTTCGGGGAGGGTTAATAAAACTCTAGCGTCGGGCTACCAAGGCTTTGTTCTCGAGTATTGACGAGGATAGGGACCGGGGTTGGATGAGCAGGTTCGTTCGAGCAAGGACTTCGGACCTGATCCCGACTGAAAAGATGCCCTTCCCCGAGGAGTGGAATTTGAAACGTAAGTGTGATTTTGCTATTGCTTCTATTTTGTTCTTTCATTTGTTCTCTTATCGACACTCCTCTTTTCGTGATGTAGCGGTTCCCTGGATGCCCGGAGCGGTTTCCGACCTCAAGAATTGGGTACGGGATCTTGTTTCGACTTCCATATACGCCGAACGCTCATGGCGTGATTTGTCTAAGGGTCGGTGGGAGGCCAAAAATCACGGTAAGCTCATTTCTCGGACTCTGATGAGGCATTTCTCGATATTTTTTATAAGGTTTCCTATGTGCAGGTTTGGGTAAGGACACGGTCTTGAGACCTCTGTCTAATGAGGAGGATGTCTCGACCTTCGTTCCAAAGCCGGTGAAGGAAAACAAATGGAAGAGAGCTTCGTTGCCCAAATATCCAAAACCGAAGAAGAGGACGGCTCGTAAGCCGAACAAGAATGTTATTCCTTTGACCGTAGAATCCGTTTTGCACCTAAGGGATGAGGAAGAAGAGGAAGAGGATAATGAGTCCACGCTGGCGGTCCAGACGAAGAGAGCCACTGATGCTTCAATGCCGGCTGGATCGATGATGCCCTATGGGGCTCCGTCTCGAACTAAAAATATACTGGAGAGAGGTTCTGGTAGAGTTCCCGAACTATCGGATGTCGAAGACGCCTCTCATCGGAATCAACCGACAGAGGTTACAATTGAAGAGCCCTTCGAACCCCTCCAAGCCGAGGGGAATGCTCCGAGCGAGTCACTTGGGGCAGCAGCGGTAATTTTGGACTCGCCTACCTTTCCCGCTTTTTTCGCAGGGTAGATTCGGGAAGCTCAAGCTCTGGGGGCTCTCGATCTAGGTAGGCCTCACGATGAAGAGGATCCGTTTCGTGACCTGTTTACTGGTATCGAGGATGTTGCCAGTGCTGGTGATGAATCAGATCTTTTTCACGGTTTGCGGCAGGCTTTGAACCAGGTGAGTCTTTTAAAAATCTTTTCGTTGGTATTGCCTTTATGTTCGTCTTTCGTTAACTTTACTTCTTATTCCTTCGTAGGCTGCGGCGGTCCATCAAGAACAATGTTCTCATTCCCAGAATAAGTTGCATCGATACGCGGCCGACCTGAAACGCGCTACCGACGAAAGGAACTCTCTCAAACTTTCCTTAGGGCAGAGAGAGGAGGAAATAAAAGATCTCCGAGCCAAGCTGGCCAAGGCTTATCGAGACCAGAACGATTTGTCTGAGCAGGTAATGATGCTTTTGAAAGCTTATGGGTTCGATACCAGAACGGTAGCTAACATTTCGGTCTCACAGCTGCAGCAAAAAATCGAGATGATAGGGAAGCTGCTTGAGGAGGTCGACGTGATAAGGATGGAATCCTTGCGGTGGAAAGAAGGTATGGACCGCTTTGCTGCAGAAAAAGAGACTGCTCGAGCCCAGTTATCATCGTCTGAAACCCAACTTCAGAAAATGAAGGAAAAGGGCCTGGTTCAAGCAAGAAAAATTGAGGAGCTCGAGGCTCGGTTGGCCTCAGTGCTCGCCAAGGCCGAATCCGATGCTGAAATGGCAAAGACTTATGCGGATGCGCTCGTGGCCGTCTATCGGGCTGATGCTGAAGCTGCCCAAGTTCAGGCAAGAGAGGCAACCGAATCCGCCAATGGTCGGGCGCATTGGGTCGCCGAACTTGCTAAATGCCGATCCAGGAGAGAAAATCTCTAGGAGATTCATGCTCGCGGCTTCGATCTCACAGAGGAGATAAAAAGGGCAAAAGAACTCGAAGCTGATGCTGAGGCTCTGGTTTTCGATTATGATGATGACGACGATGGGAGCAAAAGCGGATCCGAGAACGGGGGGGAATCTGATAAAGAAGAGACCACTCCCGTTAAAATTTTTTTTTTTAATTATTTTTGTAGCCACCTATGTAGATAAATTTTGTGTATAGGCATATCTCTATGTATTGAACCACTTAATCAAACTTGAACCTCGTGGTCTCTGTAACCGAGCGAGCGTTTATTCAAACTTGGGGCAATGTAGCCCTTTAGGCTTTTGACGGTCGAGCGAGTGTTTGATTGGGCTCGAATTGATATAGCCCGTAGGCTATTTGGTCAAATGAGTGTTTGCTCGAACTCGAAATAAAAAATAATAGATAGACCATAGGCTTGATCGAGTGAGTGATTCAAACTCGAATTAATGCAGCCCGTAGGCTATTTGGTCGAGTGAGTGTTTGCTCGAACTTGAAATGAAAAAATAGCCCGTGGGCCTGGTCGAGTGAATGATTCGAACTCGAATTGACGTCGAGTGATTGTTTGCTCGAACTCGTAATGAAAAATAGCCCGTAGGCCTAGTCGAGTGAATGATTCGAACTCGAATTGATGCAGCCCGTAGGCTATTTGGTCGAGTGAGTGTTTGCTCGAACTCGAAATGAAAAATAGCCCGTAGGCCTGGCCGAGTGAATGATTCGAACTCGAATTGATGCAGCCCGTAAGCTATTTGGTCGAGTGAGTGTTTGCTCGAACTCGTAATGAAAAATAGCCCGTAGGCCTAGTCGAGTGAATGATTCGAACTCGAATTGATACAGCCCGTACGCTATTTAGTCGAGTGAGTGTTTGCTCGAACTCGAAATGAAAAATAGCCCGTAGGCCTGGTCGAGTGAATGATTCGAACTCGAATTGATGCAGCCCGTAAGCTATTTGGTCGAGTGAGTGTTTGCTCGAACTCGTAATGAAAAATAGCCCGTAGGCCTAGTCGAGTGAATGATTCGAACTCGAATTGATGCAGCCCGTAAGCTATTTGGTCGAGTGAGTGTTTGATCGAACCCGAAATGAAAAATAGCCCGTAGGCCTGGTCGAATGAATGATTCGAACTCGAATTGATGTAGCCCATAAGCTATTTGGTCGAGTGAGTGTTTGCTCAAACTCGAAATGAAAAAATAGCCCGTAGGCTTAATGGTCGCATTATATCTTAATTCTTCGCATGTCATTACACGCCCGGGTTCGGGCCAATTTATACGAGCATGGCTTGCTTCGACCATTTGGCTCTTTATAGTTTTCCTGCGGGATCCTGTTGCTGTGAAATAAATCTCTTATAGGGCCTCGGATATCATTATAAATGCTACACGACCAGTGGTTGCCTCATTAAAAACCTTGCCGAAAAATCCATTTGGGATAAAATCGGTATAAGGAAAAAAGAGTGCAACGCGTGCTTTCTGATGAGAGATCCGTCCCTTGTTCAGACTTCTGCAGGGGTCAGTTTTGAGATATAAACGAATATGGAAAGGTTGTACCTTAACAGTAGTACCATTTTAGATGTGATACATTCCAGTTGCTTGATAATTGTTTGCCGTTTATAATGCCGAGCCTGTACGACCCCTTTCCGATGTCCTCGAGTACCTGATATGGTCCTTCCCAATTCGGTCCTAGCTTTCCTTCATTCAGATTTCGGGTATTGATGGTAATTTTTCTCAACACTAAGTCCCCAGGCTTGAAATGGCGGAGCTTGGTTCTTCGATTATAATACCTTTCGATTCGCTGCTTTTGGGCGGCCATTCGGACGAGGGCAGGTTCTCGCCTTTCGTCCGATAGTTCGAGGCTTGTGTTCATAGCCTCATTATTTGATTCTTCCATCGAGAATCAAAATCTGGCACTGGGTTCACCAACCTCGACTGGTATCAATGCTTCGGATCCGTATACTAAGGAGAACGGGGTCACCCATGTACTGGATTTTGATGTTGTCCGATATGCCCAAAGGACTTCGGGTAGGATTTCTCTCCATCTCCCTTTAGCATCATTCAATCTCTTCTTTAAGTTTTGAATGACAGTTTTATTAGTTGATTCGTCCTGCCCGTTCCCACTGGGGTAGTACGGCATTGACAGTATCCTTCTTATCTTGTGGTCTTCGAGGAATCCTGTTACTTTGCCGCCAATGAATTGCTTTCCATTGTCACATACTATTTCGGCGGGTATCCCGAACCGGCATATGATATGATCCCAAATAAAGTCTATAACTTCTTTCTCTCTTATTTTCTCGAACACTTGTGCTTCAACCCATTTAGAAAAATAGTCAGTCATAAACAGAATGAATTTGGCTTTACCTGGGGTCGATGGCAGAGGGCCGACGATATCCATTCCCCATTTCATGAAAGGCCACGGGGATAGGATCGAGTGGAGTTGTTCTCTGGGCTGGTGGATCATTGGTGTGAACCTTTGACATTTATCACATTTACGAACAAATTCCTTCGTATCTTTGTCCATATCGATCCAATAATACCCTGCTCTGATTATTTTTTGGGCTAATGTGTCGGCTCCAGAGTGATTCCCGCAAGTACCCTCATGCACTTCCCGTAGGACATAATCGACATCCCCCGAACCCAAGCATACCGCTAATGGTCCGTCGAACGTTCTTCGGTACAGTGTTCCGTCTGAAGCCAGAGTGAATCGAGCAGCCTTGGTCCGTAGGGTTCTGGAATCTTTAGGGTCCAAAGGGAGTTTTCCGTTTTTCAAATATTCGATATACTTGTTTTTCCAATCCCAGGTTAAGCTTGTAGAATTTATTTTAGCGTGTCCTTCTTCGATTACCGACCTCGAAAGTTGGACTACATTCCCTGAGCCCGTATCATCTACCTCGACCGATGACCCCAAATTCGCCAGTGTGTCGGCCTCATTATTATGTTCCCGTGGCACATGTCGTAAAGTCCGTTGCTTGAAATGATGCAAAGTGATAAGCAGTTTATCCAGATATCTCTGCATTCTACCTTCTCGAACTTCGAAAGTTTTGTTTACTTGACTTACCACCAGCAAGGAGTCGCAGTTGGCTTCAATGATTTCTGCTCCCAAATTTCTAGCTAGCTCGAGACCTGCAATCATGGCTTCGTACACGGCCTCGTTGTTAGTCAGCTTGATAGTTTTAATAGATTGTCTAATAATGCCACCTGTGGGTGGTTTCAAAACTATGCCCAGCCCGGACCCCTTTATGTTTGAAGCCCCATACGTAAAAAGGATCCATACCCCCGATGATGTACCTGATTTCAACAGTTCCTTTTCGGCTTTGGGTATGAGGGCTGGTGTGAAATCGGCCACGAAGTCTGCTAGGACTTGAGACTTGATGGCCGTGCGGGGTCGATATTCTATATTGTACCCACTGAGTTCGACGGCCCATTTGGCCAGTCGGCCTGATAACTCGGGTTTGTGCAAAATATTACGAAGTGGGTAAGTAGACAATACGCATATGGGGTGACATTGAAAATATGGCCTTAACTTCCTTGAGGCGCTTATCAGTGCAAGCGCCAACCTTTCTAGGAGTGGATATCTAGTTTCCGCCTCTCCTAAGGTTCGACTTGTATAATAAACTGGGAATTGCGTACCTTGCTCTTCTCGAACTAGGACACCACTTACGGCGACTTCCGATACTGCCAAGTACAAACAAAGTTTCTTATCAGTTTTTGGAGTGTGAAGCAGTGGTGCGCTTGATAGATATCGTTTTAGTCCTTCTAATGCTTGTTGGCACTCCGGGGTCCAAGAAAAATCGTTCTTCTTTTTGAGTAGAGAAAAAAATTTATGGCTTCGATCGGACGACCTCGATATGAATCGGCTTAGGGCGGCGATCCGACCCGTTAGTCTTTGCACGGCCTTCATGCTGTCTATGATGGTGATGCCTTCGACGGCCCTGATTTTATCGGGGTTAATCTCTATTCCCCGATGTGATACCATGAAGCCGAGGAACTTGCCCGAACCGACCCCAAAGGAACATTTTTCGGGGTTGAGCTTCATTTTGTATTTCCTAAGAATCTCGAACGTTTCCTGCAAATGAATTAAATGGTCCTCTGCGCGCAGGGATTTGACTAACATGTCATCAATATAAACCTCCATTGATTTTTCTATTTGTTCTTCGAACATTTTATTCACTAGGCATTGGTAAGTGGCCCCTGCATTTTTTAGCCCGAAGGGCATCACATTATAACAATACGTTCCATATTTGGTGATAAATGAGGTTTTTTCCTGGTCCTCCGGGTTCATCTGTATTTGATTATACCCGGAGTAGTCATCGAGAAAAGTGAGGATCTCGTGGCCGGCCGTGGCATCGATCATGCGATCGATGTTGGGCAACAGAAAAGAATCTTTGGGGCATGCTTTGTTCAAATCCTTATAGTCCACGCACATTCTAAGTTTGTCCCCTTTTTTAGGGACTACAACTACGTTGGCTAACCATTCGAGATATTTTGCCTCCCGAATGGACCCTATTTTGAGAAGTTTGGTTACCTCGTCCTTTATGAAGGCGTCCTTTCTATCGGACTGGGGTCTTCTTTTTTGCTTCACCGGTCTTAACCTGTGGTCCAAACTTAGCTGATGCGTCATTATGTCCGGCGGGATCCCTGTTATATCTAAATGGGACCAGGCGAAACAATCAATGTTATTCATAAGAAATTGAACGAGTTTCTTCCTGAGTTCGGGGCTCAACCCCGTTCCCAAGTATACCTTTTGCTCGAGCCGATGCTCGATTAACATGACTTGTTCTAGCTCCTCGATCGTCGATTTTGTGGCATCAGAGTCATTGGGAATTACGAATGATCGAGGGACCCTTTGGTCCCCCTCCTCTTCGACTTTCTGGTTGTCTGGCTAGGTTGAAGTCGCTGTCTATAATTGCTATTTGGTGTCCCGTTCTCCTTCCGGGCCCGATCCTTTTATCGGCAAAAGTGAGGACACTGGTTTGGCTTCGTCGACGGCGAACATTTCTTTTGCGGCTAGTTGCTCTCTGTATACCGTTTTGACATCTCCTGACGCCGGAAATTTGAGGACCTGGTGTAGGGTCGAAGGCACGGCTCTCATGTTGTGGATCCATGGCCTTCCGAAAAGGGTGTTATACCTCATATCGCCTTCGATCATGTGAAACTTTGTTTCCTGGACAGTTCCGGCCACGTTTATTAGTAAGGCTATCTCCCCTTTAGTGGTTTCACATGCCATATTGAACCCGTTTAGGACCAGAGTTGCAGGTACGATCCGATCCTGCAGGCCGAGCTGCTCTACTACCTTCAATCGGATGATATTGGCCGAGCTACCTGGATCGATCAACACACGCTTAATTTTAGTTTTATTTACGAGTACAAATATTACCAGTGCGTCATTGTGAGGTTGGATGACCCCCTCTGCATCTTCATCATCGAAGGACAAAGTCCCCATGGGTGCGTAGTCTTGAGTCCGAGATCGCTTTTCCCTCACCATCGATGTTTTAATGCGCTTAAGCATCGGTCCCCGGGGGTATCGGTGCCGCCGATGATCATGTGGATAACGTGCTGCGGTTCTTCTTGCTTGTTCTGCTTGCTGAAATCCCTACTTCTAAAATGGCTCTTTGCCCTATCACTTAGAAACTCCCGAAGATGCCCTTTGTTAAATAGGCGAGCTATTTCCTCTCTGAGTTGCTTGCAATCTTCCGTTCTGTGGCCATGGGTACCATGATATTCGCACGTTCGATTGGGATTTCTCTGAGTAGGATTGGTTTGCATTGGTCGAGGCCATTTAGTGTCTTCGATGCGTCCGATGGCCGACACGAGAGAGGATGTGCCAACGTTGAAGTTATATTCTGATAATCGAGGTGCTTCTATATGCTCGGCATATTTGTCGAAGCTGCTCTTACTCATAAGCCCCCGAGAATTTTGTCCCCGATCAATTCTTTGACTGTTCCGAACTGCGCTGCGTGTTGAACCATTGTTTACTCGTTCGGTGACGTACGGTCGATATCGGTCTCTGTTTGACCTTTGCTCTCTGTCGATCTGCTTTTGATTAATAACTGTCTTGTTCTGATGAACAGGTCCGTACGGGGTCCCCGACTGATCATCCTCGACCCTAATTTTCGATTGATATCGGTTGTGCACATCTGCCCAAGTTACCGCCGGATACTCGATCAAATTTTTCTTCAGCCGATGTGATGCTATCGAACTTAGCTCATTCAACCCTTGGGTGAAAGCTTGTACGGCCCAGTCGTCGGTGACCGGGGGTAATTCCATGCGTTCCATTTGAAATCGGGATACGAATTCCCTCAGCATCTCTCCCTGCCTTTGCTTTACTTTGAAGAGGTCTTATTTTCTCGTTGCAACCTTTATGGCTCCAGCATGCGCCTTTACGAACGAATCTGCTAACATGGCAAAAAAATCGATGGAATTTGGTGGTAAATTGTGGTACGAAATCATAGCTCCTTTCGAGAGGGTCTCCCCGAACTTTTTCAATAGCACGGATTCGATCTCATCATCTTCCAAATCGTTGCCTTTTATTGCACAGGTGTAAGAGGTGACATGTTCGTTAGGATCAGTCGTACCATTATATTTGAGAATTTCGAGTATACGGAACTTTTTGGGGATTGGCTTCGGTGCCGCACTTGATGGAAAAGGCTTTTGTATGAATTGTTTTGAATCAAGCCCTTTTACCATTGGTGGAGCCCCCGAGATTTGATCGACCCTGGCGTTATATGTTTCCACCCTCTTGTCGTTAGCTTCGACTCGTTTTGTGAGTTCCTCGAGCAATTTAGTAATTCCGGGACTAGTCCCCGATTCCTGCTCGTTAGATTTTACTATGGCAGGCTCTGTTCTGGGGGTGACCTCTCGAAGTAACCCCTGCCGGACCTCTCGAAGTGGATTGGAAACCGGCCTGCTTTGTGCTTGAGTTTGGCTCTGTAGCCGAGCTATCGCTAATTGCTGGGCTTGCAACATCTCGAAGATCATGCGTAAGATGGCCCCGATCTCCTCTGGGTTTTGGGTGTCTTGGGCTACGGATCGAGCACCGCCCTGAGTGCTTCTTTCCGGTTCGGAATGCTGGTTTGCTTCCAAAGCAATTTATGAATTAACATCTAGTGGTATTTCGGTTCGAATCTCGGGTAGTGCCGAGTTGTTGGTTTCATCTTGAAGGCAGCTTCGTAATCGGTCGGTGAAGCCATTTGGTCGGTGGCTATTCGTAGCCGAACTTGAATTGAAGGTGTTTTTGGAAATAAGTGACCACTGTTATCCTCGGCCTCACGATGGGCGCCAAACTGTTTCCCCGAAAAATGGATATAGTTGAATTTATACGCAGTTCCGAAGATATGTGGTACAACTTAACACAAAATGCTGGGATAAATAAAAGGATGAAATAGGTTAGAGAAAACGTAATCCAGGCGAATCAATTATGAACAGTGAATTTAGGATTTAACAAAATAGAATCAATCTGAGAAACTAGAAAGATCACTCTTCTTATAGAGATAATACAGTTTTTTGATAGTCTATATCTCCAAAAAGATGCCCTACAAGAAAGATAAAACAAGCCCTTTTATAGTGAAAAGAGTTTGGCTCCAAGTATAATAAAATAAACATTCGGTGGGATACCCATGATAAATCAGCTTTTCCATAATTTCTGCCAAGATTCCCTCTAGTGGGATTACAACGGCTTTTGTCTATGAGCTCGATCTTGCTTAGAATCCTCGATTTTGGTTCGAGCTTGATTTCGGCTCGAACTCGTGATCTTGGCTTGAGCCCGATCCTGGTTCGAGCCCTCGGATGGATTCTAGGTCGATGCAGGTTGGTTTTTGGATTATCAGTACGATAGATCTACCCGCCGCCATGGTTCGATTCTTGTTCGGGTTTGATTATGATATCGATCTCAATACGGACCGGCCTCCCCGGGCTCTAGGTTAGTTCGTTCCCCTCTTCGGGATCTTTCTTCGATACACCATCCTTCGAACCATACCGGACATGCCAAGGCTGAAATCCATTTCGACCGTATACACTGAGGTACCACATGTAATCCGTTTCACTAATTTTTAGTTTAATGACATTTTATATACTGTTTTGTTGTCGTTTTTTAATTATCAAATTATTTTTAGGAGTTTTTATCAAGCTTTTTCTAAATTTATAAATATTATTTCTCGTGATGTTATGGTTAGGTGATTCATCTGATTGAGAAGTTCATGGCTGGAGCGAGTGATGCGTAGGTTAAACTTGTCACAATTTAAACTATAGAGTATCATAATTGAATTTGATAACAAGCTACAAGGTAATGAGTTTTGTTTTACAAGATGACATGTTTGCATATAACCTTCTTCTGCTTCTCTTCCTCCTTCTTACTCAATATTTTTTTTGAATTTTGAAAATCAACTTTTCAGATATAGGTATGTAGCTCCCATGGTGTGAGTTCCATAAAACTAAAACAAAGGATCATTCAAAATATGCCTTAGATATGAATATATGTTTTCCCACTTTTAATATATGATCTTCCATAGGTCTTCTTCTTTATTTTAGGTTCTAGCGATCTGGATTATTAAAAACTTTTAGATCTTTGGAAGCCAGCAATTCAAAACATAGTTTTAATAAGTTTTTACTATATTTTTGTTTTTATTTTATGCTCTTTTGAATATATATTTTGCAGCTATGTACATTTTTTATTTATTTTGCAAAGTGAAGTTTACCTAAATTAGTCTATCTACTTGAAAATTATTTAATGAAACGCCTTGTAGCTCATAAGTTATCGATTTTTATTTAAATTTTATATTTTTTTTATAGTATCATCCTTCAAGTAGAATTGAGACTAATCTTAATCTCAACATTATTTCTACTTATATTTTTGAAATATTCATAAATTTAATAATGTTAAAATTTTATCTCATTTTGTAGTACTTATATCCCTAATATAAACAACGTAACATACTTTATAATGTCTGAGTTTCATCCTCAAGATGAAGAAAATAAAAACTTTATTATAAAGGATTGTATAAAAAAAGCAACAAAAAAATTATTTATTGGAAAACAATTAGGATTTTATTTGCTAGAGGAATAATGTTTGAAAGACAACAACTTTTAATTATTTAGCATAAAAGAACCATAAACAGAGAACGCATTTAATAATATAAATTTTAGTTTGTCTTTTCTTAAATTTTTGGAGAACATTTAGTTCCATTAAAAATTAATATATTAATCAAGAGCAATCTACTATGATTGTCGGTGACTAATTAATTATTTATATGAGAGTCTAAATAGTAGTAAGATATTTAGATAAATAGCAAGGCTAACATTGTTGACAAATCCAGCGACCAAAAGCTTCTCTTCCTTCATATGACAAAACGACACAACACGATGCAAGTTGTTACGGCTCAATCTGTCATGTCTCTTATATACATACGGAAGTCTTCCTTATCTTTTTGTATAAGAAAAATGTAATTATGATAAAAAATGAATTAGCTAACAAAAAGTGGTATCTTTAATATCATAAATTGGATGAAATCAACGCTTTAGTGTAACAAGTATATTCACATATCTCCCGTTAACTATTAGATATGTTATTGTTATACACTTTTTATATTTACTCTCCTGTGTAACCTTTTTGTTTTCACGTTTTCATTTTCTTAGTGCTAGAAAATTACGTGTGAGGCACGTATATAGAGACTAGTTATTATAAAAGTATGAATACAATGTCGGTTTATAAAAATAATCATATAATATTAAGTATAATAACTCATAATAAAAGGACATAACCGGAATTCTAGATATTAGCCTTATAATCCTATTAGTTTTAGGACATAACACTACACGTTAAGAATCCTACATGATTACCTTTTAGGAATCCTATTAGTATAATTATTTTCGGGCTGTCTAATTCATATAAATATCTTTAGTTATGTAATTCTATTACTTTTAGGATATACTTCTTAAAAATTCCTATTACTAATTTAATTTAAAAACGTATTATAATGTCCTATTACTAATTTAATTTGAGAATGTATTATATTGTCCAAATCATTTAGAAAAATGAGAGTCTATATTATTATAAAAGCATAAGTACAATATTAATATATCAAAATAGCCCTAAAATATTATACGGAAGAACTCATAGGAAAAAGACATAAGTGCAATAACCTATTTTTTGGACTACAATACCTTCTATGCTAATATTTAATATTTAAAATTTTAAAATTAATAAAATTTTATCTATTAAATTCTAACTAAAAATATGTAAGAAGGTTTAATAAAATTAATTTCATAAGAATCCTCCGCATTGGCAATACATTACCACTCCATAATGTCCAGTACGAAGAAAAAATAAAAGTAATATTAAATGGACTGCATAAAGAGTTGAATTGAGAAAAAAAAATACACCCACGATAATATATTTTTATATTATATTTAAACTATTTTCCTACTCAAATAATATTTTTTTATTAATTTTTCGTGTAATATTGACAAATACTCAACTATTAAACAAAAATTAAGAAAATATTTAAGAATATAAATATGTGAGAAAGAGAAAAAAAATAGTTGGTAAGAGTCAATACCACTAATAATTCTACAAACATAAAGATCTAAAAGTGAAATGTCATATCAATCTTTTACTCTTTAAAAATAAAATTTATGGTGGATAAAATTATAATTAAGATTAAATATTCAAAACAAGAGATGAACTAATATTAAGAGAATACTCCCAGGCTCTTATAATTGCCTGTGATGAAGCACTTATGAACTCCGGTCAATTATTTTTGAAATTCATCATATGAATAAAATTGTTATTCAAGTTTAAAAAAAAAGAGCTTAAGATACATAAATTTATTCCATAAAAAGAGCGTTAAAATATAAAGTAAAAATGTTAGCATATTATTAAGAATCAAAATGTTATACAAGTGTCTGAAGAAGCACAATCAAAGCTAAATTCTAAACAAAAATAAGTTTTCAAGACTATATTATAAAGAGTCGACTTTGGTATAACAAGATTATTCTTTGTAGATGCCTCCGGTGGAATCGAAATAATATTTCTATGTCATGCATTACATACAAATATCATATCAAGAGGCATGGCACTGTTAATAATAATAGCAAGTGGTGTACCAACACCGATTTTAGTATGAGGCCACCCACTTTAGATTTGATATACCTCTTCAAACAATTTAAATAACCATCATAAATATATCAAAGCTGTAACGACCCGACTGGTCGTTTCGAGTATTTACACTCCTTTCAACTATTTGAAGTCTTAAATAGCTTCATATAATATATTATGACTTGTGTGAATCTTCGGTTTTGATTTTCAGGTGTTTCAGAATTAGTTCAGAAGAATGAATTTCATGTTTGAAGCTTTAAGTTGGAAGAGTTGACCTAGTTTGACTTTTTAGTATTTGACCTCGGATCGGGGTTTTGATAATTTTGTTAGGTCCGGATGGTGATTTTGGACTTAGGCGTATGCCCAGAATTTCATTTGGATATTTCTAGAAGGTTTCGACACCAATTGGCGAAAGTTAGAAATTGAAGGTTTGGAATATTCATAAGTTTGACCGGGAGTTGACTTTGATGATATCGGGTTCAGATCATGGTTCCGGAAATTTCAGTAGCTTTGTTATGTCATTTATGACTTGCGTAAAAAAATTGAAGTCATTCCGGATTGATTTGATATGTTTCGTAATGAGTTTTGGAAGTTGAAAGATTCAAAGTTCATTAAGTTCGAGTTGAGGTGCAATTCGTTATTTTGATATTGTTAGGTGTGATTTGAGGCCCCGAGTAGGTCTGTGTTATGTTATGGGACTTGCTGGTATATTCGGACGGGGTCCCGAGCGGCTCGAGCATATTTCGAGGTGAGTTTTGAACATGTTGGGCATTTCGACACTTTGATGATGTCCTGGAGCAGTTGAAGTGCGGACGGGGGGCACATTTTTGGAGTGCGGATGTGCGGCCGCAAACTCCCAAAGTGCGGAGGCAGTTGAAAATATGCGGACTACAGTTGAAAATGTGCGGACCGCAGAAATCCTCCTGCGGCCGTAGAAAGGAGAATCTATATGTTCGATGGTCTGACTTCGGAAGCTTATACCTTTTGATCTATAAGAAATTTGGAGATGATCCAAAATGAAAGTTATAGCCCTTTGAGTCTAGTTTTCAGAAAGTTTAATCATTCATAATTTATACATTTGTACCGAAAGTTATGGTCAATTTACTGAAACCTGGTAGTGCAGTCACTGCTAGACTGTGACCGCACAATTTGGATTGTAGCAGCAGAACTTGGAATGTGCGGACCGCACAAAAAATGTGCGGTCAGCACAATGTGAGATCAGAATGTTGTACCTTATAAATGAGTGTTAGAGTATTATTTCATATTTGGACTTTGGGAGCTCGGTTTGTGGAGATTTATCGTGGGATTTTTAAGAAATTCATCGGGGTAAGTGATTCTAACTCGGATTTGGTTAACATACATGAATTTATCATTGTTTTCATTATTTACTTAGTATTTTGAGTTGGAAATTTGGAAAAATTTGTAGAAATTTCATAAAACGAATTTTTGGGATTTGAATGTCGATTCGGAGTCGGATCTGAGTGAAACTAATATGGTTGGACTCGTAATTGAATGGGTTATCGGATTTTGTGAGTTTCGTCGGATTTCGAGATGTGGGACCCATTGCCAACTTTTTGAGCAGAGTCGTGAATTTTTATAAATTATTAAATTGTAAACATTGGAGTATATTTTGATAAATTTGCACGCTGTTTGACTAGTTTCGAATCGTTTGGCTTGGAATTGAGGAGATAGGAAGGTGTTTGGAGGTTGATACGCGCGGAATAGAATTTTCGTAGTATTGTTTAGCTTGCTCGGCAGCGAATTCGGCTTGTTCGAGGTAAGTAACACTTCTAAACTTGGTTCTGAGGATATGAATCCCTGAATTTCGTGTTATATAAATTTGTCACGACCCGAAATTTCCACCTTCGGGACCATGATGGTGCCTAACATTTCACTTGCTAGGCAAGCCAATGTTAGAATAAAATTATCTATTTTAATATAATTTTAAATTAATTAATAACAAAGAAACAAATGCGGAAATAAAGTCTGAAATAAAGTGAATAATCCATAATAAACGCGATGTCTAAATACCATCTCAGAACTGGAGTCACAAGTGCATGAGCTTCTAGAATAATACAAATAAGGGTCTGAATAAAATAAAGTTGTCTGAAAGAAAACACACAACTAAAATAAAGTAGACGGGGACTTCAGAACTACGGACGTTGTGCAGTTATACCTCAAGTCTCCTCTAGGTAGCTGAAATCCGAGCAAGTCTATGGTACGCCGCTGGGACAAACTCCAAAATCTGCACAAGAAGTGCAGAGTGTAGTATGAGTACAACCGCCCCCATGTACTCTATAAGTGCCGAGCCTAACCTCGACGAAGTAGTGACGAGGCTAAGGAAGGTCGCTTACATTAACCTCTACATAATAATAATAATAATAACAGAAATAGTAGTAAGACCGGTAAATAATATCAATAATTAAAGTCAATTCAGCAGTCTTAATCCTTCAACTTGTTTCCATTGCGGCGTACAACCCGCTTCAATAATATAAACTTAAAATAATTCTGTTGCGGCGTGCAACTCGTTCCCCCCAATATAAACTTTAAATAAATCTGTTGCGGCGTGCAACCCGTTCCCCCAATATAAACTTTAAATAAATCTGTTGCGGCATGCAACCCGTTCCCTCCCATATATTTTACCAACTCTTAAATGTAATAAAAATACTCCAATAAATACCACGTTCAATGAGAAACTATTAAGCATCAAGGCATACAATAATTATAATTTATTTATGAAGCAAACAATGATAAGTAGCAATTAATTATAAAAATCAGGGAGAAAATAGGTAGTTTAATATTTAATATGCTAAATGTCAAGTAGCAATTAAGACACATAAATCAAATAAGCATGTAACAATTATTGCAGGAATTCAAGAATTAATATTTGACAAGGATTAGGAGAGCGCAATTATTATAACAGTTAATTCGTATCTTAAAATAATTTAAGATGTTTAAATAATTAAGAAAACACTTAATTTGAAAAAATATAGGCACTCGTCACATTTTCTATACATCGTTACACATGAAATTCACATAGCAAATAATTCAAGGGTTCTATTCCCTCAAGTCAAGGTTAACCACGACACTTACCTCGCTTTGCAACCAAATTCAAGATTCCAATAAACCTTTGCCACGTGAATTCGTGTCTGAAATCCTCAAATCTAGTCATAAATAATTTAAAATACTCAATACAAATCGTAGGAATTAATTCCATATGAATTTATTAATTTTCCAGATTAAAACCCGAAATTCATCTAAAACATTGACAGTGGGACCCACATCTTGAATCCCAGAAAAACTCACGAAATCCGAACACTCGTTCCGATACGAGTTCAACCATATAAAAATTATCGAATTCTGACATCGGGTTGGCTTTCAAATCTTATTTTACATTTTTGGAAGATTTTATAAAAATCTGATTTTTCTTTCATAAATTCATGGATTCATAATGTAAATGAGTATGGAATCAATGAAATATAATCAATATAGGATAAGGAACACTTACTCCAATATTTTTTCCGTGAAAATCTCCCCAAAATCGCCTTACCCGAGCTCAAAATCTTGGAAAATGAAAAATGGGACGAAATCCCATTTCCAGAACTTATGTTCTGCTGTCCAGGAATTTCTTCTTCGCGAACGCGATAGCACCCTCGCGTTCGCAAAGCACATTTTTGTGCTGCCCCAGATTTCTTCTTCGCGAACGCGAGGGTAGTCTCGCGAACGCGACGCCTTGCCAAACTTGGACTTCGCGAATACTATCTCCCCTACACGAACGCGAAGCCTTATCACCTGGTGCCCAGCCAGGCCTCGCCCTTCTACGCGAACGCGAACGCTCCCACGCGTTCGCGATGTATACTGCCCTTTACCCCTTCGCGAATGTAGTCCCCTCTTCGCGAACGCGAAGAATAAATTTGTCCTGCCTCTAGTTCCTCTTCGCGAACGCGAGACCCCTATCGCGAACGCAAAGAAGGAAACCAGACAGTGCATCAGAAAAATTCCAACAAAGTTCCAAGTCCAAAATGCAACCCGTTAACCATCTGAAACTTACCCGAGGCCCCCGAGACCTTAACCAAATATACCGCCAAGTCCTAAAATATCATACGAACTTAGTCGAAATCTCAAATCACATCAAACAACGCTAAAATCATAAATCATACCACAATTCAAGCTTAAGGAACTTAAAAATTTTCAACTTCTACATTCGATGCCGAAACCTATCAAATCAAGTCCAATTGACCTCAAATTATTCACAATAGTCATAAATGACATAACAGACCTATTTTAATTTCCGAAATCGTATTCCGACCCCGATTAAATAGTTAACTCCGTGGTCAAACTTGAATATCTTTAGCCTTTAAATTCCAGGCATACGCCCAAGTCCCAAATCACGAGACGGACCTACGGAGCTCTCAAAATACTGATCCGGGTCTGTTTGCTAAAATTTTTGACCAAAATCAACTTAATTAAGTTTTAAGACTCTATTTCACTTTTTAATCAATTTTTCATATAAAAACTTTCCGAAAAATTATACGGATTGCGCACGAAAGTCGAGGAATCATAAATAGTACTTTTCAAGGTCTTAGGATACAGAATTAATTATTAAATTTAAATATGACGTTTTGGGTCATCACATTCTCCACCTCTAAAACAAACGTTCGTTCTCGAACGGAATTAGAAAAGTACATGAGCCGGTAAAAAAGTGTGGATATTTACTTAGCATGTCCGACTCAGACTCCCAGGTAGCTGCTTCTACCGGCTGACCCCTCCATTCCACCCGAACTGAAGGATAACTCTTAGAGCTCAATTGCCGGACCTGCCAGGCTAGAATAGCTACCAGCTCCTCTTCATAAGTCAAATCCTTGTCCAATTAGACTGAGCTGAAATCTAAAACATGGGACGGATCACCATAATATTTTCGGAGCATAGACACATGGAACACTGGATGAACCGCTGATAAACTAGGTGGTAATGCAAGCTTGTAGGCTACTTCGCCCACCCTTTCAAGAATTTCAAAGGGTCCAATATACCGAGGGCTCAACTTGCCCTTCTTTCCGAACCTCATTACATCTTTCATAGGTGAAACCCGGAGCAACACTCTCTCTCCCACCATAAATGCAATGTCACGAGCTTTACGGTCGGCATAACTCTTTTTCTAGATTGAGCTGTGCGAAATCGATCCTGAATAATTTTGACCTTATCCAAGGCATCCTGTATCAAATCGGTACCAAACAACCGAGCCTTTCCCGGTTCAAACCAGTCAACCGACGATCGTCATCGCCTTTCGTATAATGCCTCATTTGGAGCCATCTGAATGCTCGACTGACAGCTATTATTATAAGCAAACTTCGCAAGTGGCAAGAACTGATCCCAAGAACCTCCAAAGTCTATAACACAAGCGCGAAGCATATCTTCTAATATTTGAATAGTGTGCTTTGACTGTCCGTCTGTTTGTGGATGAAATGCTATACTCAACTCAACCTGCGTGCCTAACTCACGTTGTACATCCCTCCAGAAGTGTGAGGTAAACTGCATACCTCGATCTGAAATAATAGACACGGGCACACCGTGAAGGCGGACAATCTCACGAATGTAAATTTCAGCTAACTGCTCTGAAGAATAGGTAACTTCCACTGGAATAAAATGTGCTAACTTGGTCAACCTGTCCACAATGACCCTAACTGCGTCAAACTTTCTCTGAGTCTATGAGAGCCCAACAACAAAATCTATAGTGATACGCTCCCAGTTCCGCTCAGGAATTTCTAACTTCTGAAGCAAACCACCAGGTCTCTGATGCTCGTACTTAACTTGCTGACAATTCAGACACTGAGATACATATGCAACTATATCCTTCTTCATTCTCCTCCACCAATAATGTTGCCGCAAATCTTGATACATTTTGGTGGCACCTAGATGAATAGAATACCTAGAACTGTGGGCTTCTTCCACAATTAATTTATGAAGCCCATCCATATTAGGCACACAAATACGACCCTGCATTCGCAGAACTCCATCTTCCTCCATGACAACCTTTTTGGCATCACCGTGCCGCACCATGTCCTTAAGGACAAGTAAATGAGGATCATCATAATGCCTCTCTCTGATATGCTCATATAAAGAAGACCGAGCGACTGTGCAAGCTAGAACCCGACTGGGCTCTGAAATATCTAACCTCACGAACTGATTAGCCAAAGTCTGTACATCTACAGCTAACGGTCTCTCACCAACTGGAATATAAGCAAGGCTGCCCATACTAATAGCCTTTCTACTCAAAGCATCGACCACCACATTATCCTTTCTGGGGTAATACAAGATGGTGATATCATAGTCTTTCAACAACTCCAACCATCTTCTCTGCCTCACATTAAGATCATTTTCCTGAACAAATACTGAAGGCTACGATGATCAGTAAATACCTCACATGAGACACCGTAAAGGTCATGTCTCCAAATCTTCAGCGCATGAACAATGGCTGCCAATTCTAAGTCGTGAATCGGATAATTCTTCTCATGAACTTTCAACTGTCGTGACGCATATACAATCACCCTGCATCTTGCATCAATACTGCACCAAACCCAACGCGAGATGCATCATAATACACTATATAGATCTTGAACTTGTGAGTAATATCAACACTGGCGCTGTAGTCAAAGCGGTCTTGAATTTCTGAAAGCTCAACTCACACTCGTCTGGACATCTAAGTGGGGCACCCTTTTTGGTCAATCTGGTCTTAATAGTTGTTCATAATCAATAACAGAATCGTAAATTAACTTCATGTTAACAAAAATCTCGTTTCAAACCTTCACAATACTGATAACGAGATGCGAGGCATAAAGACCTTATAATTATTTACCTGAATTAACGAGTCACACTCCCTATTATTACTATAGTACAAATTTAATTTCACAAAGGAGAACTTAAACATTAGAATTTTCCTCACAAAGATCTCGTCCTTATATAACTTCCACCGCAACTCGTAGCCCGGTTTAAACATATCAATTTATATTAAAATGCGAGGATTTTGTCCTCAGTTCTGAATCACAAGTAATATGCACATCGTGCCAATCGAAAAATTCTATTTTCTCCTTTTAAATAATTTCGGTTACACAAAATCACAACACATAATGAACCCCACACCAGTAGGGCATATATTTCACAATTTATAATTAATTATCCGGAAATTATATCAAAACTTACCGAAATGAGTAACAGAAAGCCAGCTTTAGCCTCGCAGCTCTTATTAGTGACCAACATGGAATGATAGGCGTAGTTATCTCCATAGAATCTCCCAATAGTAGTAAACATATAAGTAGATTATAAAATTACGACGCTCACCCATAAGTGAAGCACAATAGAAGGACTCGTCTAGATACTCAGAACTGAATCAAGTTAAGGAAATTATTCCTTTATATTAAATCGAGGCCGTACCTGTAACGCCACCATCTGATGTAATGACCTCCGCCATATCATAAAACAAATATATCAACGACTGG
The DNA here is from genome assembly GCF_000390325.3 of Nicotiana tomentosiformis. Classification (NCBI taxonomy): domain Eukaryota; kingdom Viridiplantae; phylum Streptophyta; class Magnoliopsida; order Solanales; family Solanaceae; genus Nicotiana; species Nicotiana tomentosiformis. The sequence continues at coordinate 72,349,555 of NC_090817.1, read as the reverse complement.
GCCTCCACCTCTAGAACGCCTTTTACCCGCCCGTCCTCCACCCCTAACAGGTCGTGTGGGTGGTGTAGTAACTGTAATAGGGCACGTAGCCTAAATGCTTTGATGAAATATGTCTCTCCCAAGTCTAGGATAAATTTCTCATGATGTGCCTAGTATCATTGCATTCATAACAACCCCCTTTGCAGATTTGGCTGCTCATACTGAGTCTCTGCCAGATAACTGGAATAACCATTATAGGAAACTCATGTCAGTGGTGCATTAAAAGAACTTACTGGAGCACCCTAAATAATCCGATGTGCGGACTGGGCTGGCCGACTGCCCGAGCCCCCGCAATAATGATTTATACTCGCAGAGTAGAATCCACTGAATCCTCCAGAACCTCGAGACATTTTGGTCTCCTTAGTTTCCTCTTTCCTCACCCCGAACACGTTCTAATATCTTGGCAATTTCTACCACTAGCGGAAATGAAGTATCAACCTGTAGCTCCTGAGTCGTACAAAATTTTACGATCATAATTGAGTCCTTTAATGAGTCTGTGGACTCGCTCTCTGGCTGTAGGAAGAAAAGTAGGAATATGATGGGCTAACTTATTGAACCTGATAGCATATTCTGACACCGTCAAGGTGACCTTACGCAACCGTTCAAACCCTATGCACCACGTATTACGGAGAGTTCGGGAAATAAACTCTTTCAAAAGCGTTTATGAGAACTAAGCCAAGTGGGCGGTGTTGCATTGGCTGGTCTGCCCTCTTTATAGGCTTGCCACGAACACCGGTGGAGACTTATCTCTCCCAAGGCCAATTTCTTCTTTTGTTATGCTGACTCAACACTGCCGAGTTGGCCCATTTCTTAACATACTCTTCGATTCTTCTTTGGGGTAACCCTTACCCCTATTTATACACAATGATCACAAAAGTAGAGCTCCGTACAGACAAATCTTGGCACGAACCACATAGTACAGAATCTCGTCAACCATTGTACTTCCTCCAAAGCACCCCAAAATCCACAACTATGACGTCCACGCTGAGCAGACCTTCTGTAAATTTAAAGTTATTTCTCTAATTCCTTTGGTACTGGAGTATAGGTTTATTAAGGAGGCGGACATACTGCAAGTCCCAACATTATCCTCTACAAAATCTCAGGCCTTAAACATGTGTAAATTTTTGGGGAACCTTTCAGTACCACATATATACATTTCAGGCCAAAACTGATATAACACATGACCCCGCAATCCATCCATTGATAGTAGACTCCCCCACTCAGCGCGAAGTCATAGTTCACCACGTCCGATGATCCACAATATTAACCTTCACAGCTCATATAAAACAACCAGATACCAAGGTCCGTTGCACCCCCCCCCCACATGATTTACTAGGTGATCTCTTAATATGTCCGCATCTTCAGTCGGAACCACACGTTGAGGCAATGTTTGAGCATCTCTGGCTCCCGCGTAGTCCATCTGCGGTATCACGAACCGTCGATGTACAACTGATACCGAGTGCGCAATGTCATACACGAGTGGATACAAAGGAATATGAGATGTATGTTTCAAGCTAAATCAATACCGCACGATAAGGAATGAAAGAAGTTGAATTATTCCTAAACTCTATAGCCTCTATGTCACGACCTAATTTCCCTTCCGTTTGGGTATCGTGATGGCACCTAGTCTTAAGGACTAGGTAAGCCTAATAATAATTAAAACAACAACATTATTTAAATAGAATCTCTAACAATTACCAAAACCAGTAGTACAAGTCATAAGCTCTACAGAGTGTTTGCAAAAAAGAAAGTCTCTAAATACAACTGTCCAGAAATAGGAATAAACAGTGCAAAACGAAAACTTGAAGGTGACTCCGAAGCCTACGAACGCATCGGTAGGCTTACCTTGAGTCTCCGCAGCAAAAGTCCACACAACTAGCTAACGAACACTTTCCTGGATCTACACAAAAATGTGCAGAAGAGTAGCATGAGCACACCACAGCGGTGCCCAGTAAGTATCAAGACTAACCTCGGTGGAGTAGTGATGAGGAACAGTCAAGACACCCACTGGTCAAATAAACTGTATAGATATAAGTACATGAACAACAGAAGTATGATGTCAACATAAAGACTATGCAATATGGCTCACAGTACAGTGATGGCAATAAGGAAGGAAACAACAAGTATCAGCGGAATATCATAAAAATGACACAGAAAGGTGAATGGAACACAACCTAAATCCGGAATCACAAATACAGCAAGGACAAGTAATAACTCAGCAACTATAACCGCTTTTACATCAAGTTTTAGTCAACAACTCCACGAGGTACCGAACCTCTGACAAATCGCAATTCACGGGTCTCAATACCTGAACTCTAACACTTGGCCTCCTGTGCCCTCATAACATCTCATAACCGCACTAATGACTCACGTGACAATAGAGTCATTCTCACATAGAAGGCAAGTGAACAAGGGTGAGCATCTATGCTCAATAATATCGAGAACACCTCTTGTCCGATAAGAGTTCTTAACTACGTGTATGCTTGTGCAAGTGTACTACCCTAGTCCATATCAACAATTAAGCATAAGGAAAAAGAACGGACATCACGTAGAATATTCTCTCACTGCTTTCACAAGATAAAGCTCACACAAGTACGTATACCACTATACAAATATCAACAACAAAAATGCCCCCAGGCCATAAATCATCGCAAATCAACACCTGACACAGCCCACCTTGTCTCGCCACGTGTGCAATAGTAACATAAATGCCTACATTGTCTTGCCACATGCGTAACCCCCCATATATATATATATATATATATATATATATATATATATATATACATACATATCCCGCCTTGTCACGCCGCATGTGCAGATATCAATGGTAACAATAGCACAGTAGAAACCTCGTGCAACCCCATAATAACAACCGCACAGCAGAAACCTCGTGCATCACAATAATAACAACCGCACGGTATAAACCTCGTGCATCACCACAACAAGTACAATAGCAACAATGACAATAATACAAAGTACGACAAGTAAATCAACTCAAGAACTTTAATTCATAAAGAAACGGTAGAACCAATTCACAAGGAATAACCACAGTAAAGAATGTTAGGCGTAAAGAGAACATCTCAACAAAGGTAAAACTAATGTGTAGCAACGATCCCACAATATACACTTCAATAACAGGGAAGCTAACACAAATCAAATAATGCCAAATAAAACAAGTGGACTAAGATATAGGATATCTAAACTTCTTTTAAGGTTGAGGAAATTACGAAGGATATTCAACAATTCAATTAAGGATAAGAAGCGGAAAAATAATCATAACCTCAATTAAGACTGAACAATTATAGGATGAAATAATATAAATTCCAAATAAAGATAAGCAGTTATGAAAAGATAGCATGGCTATAAAAGAGATAACAGTTTCAATTAAGGCACATATGAATCAAGTAACAATAATAGTGGATCATGAAGCAATTGATTCTAATTAAGCAGGTAGATGTGAATCTAGTAATTAAGATATATAATCATAACAAGAACAACTGCATATTCAATGAATACAAGGACCTAAGAACCCTAAAAGGGCAACTTTCCACAAATAAGTTCGTGCACGCACTCGTCACCTCGTGTACACGGACTACAATCAACATAGAAGACTCAAATCCTAAGGGAAAGTCCCCTACACAAGGTTAGACAAGATACTTACCTCGAATCAAGCTCAAATAATCGGTCACAATGCCTTTTCCACGAATATCCGGCTCCGAATGACCCAAATCTAGCCAAACACAATTGCATAACATGAATACAACAATAATAGACTCATCTAATCAATGAAATCAATATTTTAACAAAAATTCCGAAATTCACCCTAAAAAGTCAACCCGGGCCCACATCTCGGAATCGAATAAAAATCATAAAATACGAACACCCATTCACTCACGAGTCCAACCATATAAGAATTACTCAAATCCGACCACAAATCCCCCTTCAAAACTCAAAATCTTCATTGAAGAAGTTCTTCCTATTTTTCCCAATTTCAACCCCAAAAATACGAAATTTAATGGAGAAACAACTATAGATTAATGCAATAAAACCAAATTTGAGTAAGAAATCGTTACCCACAAGATTCCTCTGAAAATCCCTCAAAGAATCGCCTTCTCCCGAGCTAAAAATCAAAAATGGAGTGAAAAATGAACTAACCCTTGATTCCAACCCCTTTCTGCCCAGCGATCCTCACACCTACTATCATTTCTCGCACGTGTGCCTACCGCACCTGCGGTCTAACCAGTCGCACCTGCGGAAGTCACTAACTCCCCAGCCTGCACACCTGCGAGCCTTCTGCGCATCTGCGGGCATCGCAGATGCAGAACTTCCTCGCATCTGCGCTTCCATCTCGGCACCTGCGAGTCCGCTGATGCACACAAATTCTCCGCACCTGCGGAGACTGCCAAGTCCAGCTCTTCTCGCACCTGCGCCTCCATCTTCGCATATGCGACCATCGCACCTGCGCCCAAGGTCTGCAGGTGCGATTACACTAGAACTCAGACCTCCCCAAAACTACGAAAATCATCTGCAACTCGTCCGAAAAACACCTGGGGCCCTCGGGACCCCGTCCAAACATACCAACAAGTTCTATACCCTAACACGGACCCACTCGAGGTCTCAAATCACATCAAACAACGTCGAAACTATGAATCGCACCATGAATCAAACTTATAAATTTTCAAATCTTCCAACTTCTAAAACCCGTGCCAAAACCTATCAAATCAACACGGAATGACGTCAAATTTTGCAGGCAAGTCCCAAATAACATAACAGAGCTGTTCCAACTCTCGGAATCGCATTCTGACCCCGATATCAAAAATTCCACTTCCGGTCTAAATCTCCAAAAATTAGACTTTTGCCATTTCAAGCCTAAATCAGCTACGGACCTCGGATTTACAATCCGGACACACTCCTAAGTCCAAAATCACCCAATGTAGCTAATGGAACCGAGGGAACTCCATTCCAGAGTTGTCTTCACAGAGTTCTGACTACGGTCAAAATCCTAAGACTTAAGCTTTCGTTTTAGGGACTAAGTGTCCCAAATCACTCTGAAATATCCGGTAACCGAATTCAACTACGCACGTAAGTCAACACACGTAAAATGAAGCTGCTTAGTGCCTTATGCCGCCAGACGAGACTTAAATTCTCAAAATGACCGGCCGGGTCGTTACACTCTGGAAGATAAGTAAAGACGTCTCAGTACCGATCCTTCAGACTCAACTAAGCATGCTCGTGACTCGTGAGACCTTCGTAACCTAATGCTCTGATACCAACTTGTCATGACCCAAAATTTCCACCTTCGGGACCGTGATGGCGCCTAACATTTCAATTGCTAGGCAAGCCAACGTTAGAATATAATTAGCCATTTTAACACAATTTTAAATTAATTAATAACAAAGAAACAAATGCGAAAATAAAGTCTGAAATAAAGTGAATAATCCATAATAAAGGCGATATCTAAATACCATCCCAGAACTGCAGTCATAAGTACACGAGCTTCTAAAATAATACAAATAAGGGTTTGAATAAAATAAAAGCTGTCTGAAAGAAAACACACAGCTAAAATAAAGTAGACGGGGACTTCAGAACTGCGGACGCTGTGCATTTATACCTCAAGTCTCCTCTAGGTAGCTAAAATCCGAGTAAGTCTATGCTACGCCACTGGGACCAACTCCGAAATCTGCACAAGAAGTGCAGAGTGTAGTATGAGTACCGACCCCATGTACTCTGTAAGTGCCGAGCCTAACCTCGACAAAGTAGTGCCGAGCCTAACCTCGACAGCTAAGGCAGGTCGCTTATATTAACCTTTACACAATAATAATAATAACAGGAATAGTAGTAAGACCGGTAAATAATATCAATAATTAAAGTCAATTCAGCAGTCTTAATCCTTCAACTTGTTTCCATTGCAGCATATAACCCGCTCCAATAATATAAACATAAAATAAATCTATTGCGGCGTACAACCCGTTCCTCCCAATATAAACTTTAAATAAATCTGTTGCGGCGTGCAACCCCTTCCACCCCAATATAAACTTTAAATAAATTTGTTGCGGCGTGCAATCCATTGCCCCCATATATTAACAACTCTTAAATGTAATAAAAATACTCCAATAAATACCACGTTCAATGGGAAACTATTAAGCATCAAGGAATACAATAATTATAATTTATTTATGAAACAAAAAATGACAAGTAGCAATTAATTATAGAAATCAGGGAGAAAATAGGTAGTTTAATATTTAATATGCTAAATGTCAAGTAGCAATTAAGATACATAAATCAAATAAGCATGTCACAATTATTGCATGAATTCAAAAATTAATATTTGACAAGGAATAGGAGAGAAACAATTATTATAACAATTAATTCGTCTCTTAAAACAATTTAAGATGTTTAAATAATTAAGCAAATAATTAATTTGACAAAATATAGGCATTCGTCACCTTGCCTATACATCGTTACACATGAAATTCACATAGCAAATAATTCAAGAGTTTTATTCCCTCAAGTCAAGGTTAACCACGATACTTACCTCGCTTTGCAACCAAATTCAAGATTCCAATAACCCTTTGCCTCGCGAATTCGTGTCCGAAATACTCAAATCTAATCATAACAAATTCAATATACTCAATACAAATCGTAGGAATTAATTCCATATGAATTTACTAATTTTCCGGATTAAAATCTGAAATACATCTTAAACATCGACAGTGGGACCCACATCTCGAATCCCGAAAAAACTCACGAAATCAGAACACCCGTTCCAATACGAGTTCAACCATATAAAAATTATCGAATTCTGATATCGGATTGGCTTTCAAATCTTCATTTAACATTTTCGAAAGATTTTATAAAAATCTGATTTTTCTTCCATAAATTCACGGATTCATGATGTAAATGAGTATGGAATCATGAAATATAATCAATATAGGATAAGGAACACTTAACCCAATATTTTCCCGTTAACATCGCCCCAAAATAGCCTTACACGAGCTCAAAATCTTGAAAAATAAAAAATGGGATGAAATCCCATTTCCAGAACTTAAGTTCTGATGTCCAGGAATTTCTTCTTCACGAACGCGATAGCACCCTCGCATTCGCGAAGCACATTTTTATGCTGCCCCAGATTTCTTCTTCGCGAACGCGGTGGCAGTCTCGCGACGCGATGCCTTGCCAAACTTGGCCTTCGCGAATGCGGTCTCCCCTACGCGAACGCGAAGCCTTATCGCCTGGTGCCCGGCCAGGCATCGATCGTCCTTCTACGCGAGCGCGAGCGCTCCCATGCGTTCGCGATGTACAGTGCCCTTTACCCCTTCGCAAATGCAGTCCCCTTTTCGCGAATGCGAAGAGTAAATTTTGCCTGCCTCCAGTTCCTCTTTGCGAATGCGAGACTCCTATCGCGAACTCCAAGACGGTAACCAGACAGTGCATCAGAAAAATTCCAGCAAAGTTCCAAGTCCAAAATTCAACCCGTTAACCATCTGAAACTCACCTGAGGCCCCCGAGGCCTCAACCAAATACACCACCAAGTCCTAAAATATCATACGAACTTAGTCAAAACCTCAAATCACATCAAACAATGCTACAACCACAAATCATACCACAATTCAAGCTTAAGGAACTTAAAAATTTTCAACTTCTACATTCGATGCCGAAACCTATCAAATCAAGTCCGATTGACCTCAAATTTTGCACACAAGTCATAAATTATATAACAGACCTATTGTAATTTTCGGAATTAGATTCTGACCCCGATATCAAAGAGTCAACTCTGTGGTCAAACTTGAAAATCTTTAGCCTTTAAATTTCTAGTTTCCGTTAAATGGTCATAACTTGAGCTAGGGACCTCCAAATTAAATTTCGGGCATACGCCCAAGTCTCAAATAGGGATACGGGCCTATCGAAAATGTCAAAATAGTGATCTGAGTCTGTTTCTAAAAATATTGACCATAGTCAACTTAATTAAGTTTTAAGACTCTATTTCACCGTTTAATCAATGTTTCATATAAAAACTTTCCGAAAAATTATACGGATTGCGCATGAAAGTTGAGGAATGATAAATAGTGATTTTTGAGGTATTAGAACACAAAATTAATTATTAAATTTAAAGATGACCTTTTGGGTCATCATATAATTATTTGGAGGTGACGCACATGTTAGGTGATGGGCATGTGGGCGTGCACCATAGAAATGGTGACTTAAATGATTCCGTAGAGTTGCATAATCAAATAATCATGTCATTACCCATATATCCTCTACGTGTTAGAGGAAATTGAGCTGATACTTATATTAAAGATCATGTTTAGGCTACGTGCCGATATTTTTGGGACCTAATGAGGTCTTATTGCTATTGAATTACTTGTTTAAATTTACTATTTTGTAGTAAGTCACATCTATCATTTCCATATCATATCTCAGTCTCTATTGTCATTTATTGATACGTCATATCATCATGTCGGATTGATTTTCATGCCATTGAGAGCCCGAGAGACAAGAGATTTTGAGTGATATTTATGGGATCGAGTTGCATGCCTCAACATATTTTTTTTATTTATGCCTGGATATGGCTATTATAGCGCTTGGGCTAAAAGAGTCCCTCCGGAGTCTGCACCCCCCACAGTGAGCGCGGTTGATTTTCTATTGAGTGATGGATCTTCCCTGGACATGGATCTTGTCCGAATCATTTATATCCGGGGATGGATCTTCCCCTAGGCTGGATTAGCCTTATACAATATTGATTGACTGTCAGTTGATATGTATATATACGGGATGGATCTTCCCTGGGCTGGATTGGCCATATACAGTACTGTGTGATTGAGTATTTTGTGATTTTGAGTGCACGAGATTTTCCACAGAGGTACATCACACACAACATGTGCATTGGCATGTAGATATAGAGATGTCATATTCCTCATATCATTCAGAGTTGATCTAATTTATTTGTACTGAGTTTAACTATTGAACTTGAAAGCATGCCTACATTTCTGTACTGTTATTTTTATACTGGACTGTACCTATTGAGCTTGTCACTACTTTCAGCCCAAAGGTTAGTCTTGTTACTTATTAAGTACATGGGGTCGGTTGCACTCATACTACACTTCTGCACCTTGCGTGTAGATTTTTGATGTTAATGTAGCTGCATACGGCGGGAGCTGGATCCGAAGATATACCTGCATTCCAGTCATTGCTGCCTCTTGTTTATGGTAGCTTTAGAATTTTTAATCTATTCATGTATACTTCAGACAAATGACGTATTTTATTTCATACCAGCTTTGTAAATTCTAATCTTTAAAGCTCATGATTTGTACTATCAGTCCTTGGGGAGTGTATAAGAGTTAGTTAAATATTAATTTAATTGGATTGTTGTTATTTGGCTTACCTAGCGGGTGAATTTAGGTGCCATCATGGCTAGTTGGATTTTGGGTCATGACAAAAGCAGAGCAATGGTGCTAAATTTATAAGGAAAGCAAAATTGATAATATGGGATGAAACACTTATGGCTAAGTGTCAAATGATCGAAATAATTGCCTGGAGTTCTAGAAATATATTGGATATTAATGAACCATTTGGTGAATTAATAATGGTTTGGGAGGTAATTTCTATCAAGTACTACCAGTAGTTCCAAAATCGACAGCATGGACTGTAAAAGCTAGCTTGCCAAAGTTATACTTATGGCCTCAAACGAAAAAGATTTAACTGACAAAAAATATAAAGTAAGAACATATCCATTATTCAGTGTCTTCTTGCTTCGTGTCAGAAACGAAGAAGAGCATCCAACAAAAGATGATTTGGTTCTTACTGAACACTTGGTTATCAATCCCAATGGTAATAGTAGTGCATTTAATAAGAGTAATATTTCTATCAATAGATTAAAACTCAATTTGTACAAATCACTTGATAGAATTAAAAAGATATCTTAGCTAGCAGAAATGAATATGTTGATCAACTAAATAAAATGTTGATTGCAAAATTTTATAGTAAAAACAAAATATTTTTCAATTTTTGGCTCAGCAGAAAATGATACCAATAATTACTACCAAGAAGAATAATTAAATACTTTAATACTAAATGGCCTTCTACTATACATGTTTGTTGTCAAGTTTCTTATTTCTTACGTATGTTAGTGTCACCGTATATATAATAGACTAAGTTAAAATTGATCCTCCATTGTATATAGGTTTATTTTGAAGAAAAATATGCCTGTCATGCTACGGAAAAACTTAGATACGCCAAATAGCTTATGTAATAACACATAGATGGTATATAGAAGTTTTGACAATAACGTCATACATGCAAAAATGTGATGACCCAAAAGGTTATCTTATATTTTAGAACTCGAATCTGTGCTCTTAAGCCTTAAAAATCTCATTTTTGACCTCCTCAATTTGCGTGCACAGTTCGGGAAGGTTTCCGGAAAGCTTTTATGTTGAAAATTGATGAAAATAAGAATTTATGCCTTAAAAGTTAATTTTAGTTGACTTCGGTCAACACTTTTAGTAAACGGGCCCGGATTCATGTTTTGACGGTCCCGGTGGGTCCGTATCAAATTATGGGACCTGGGCGTATGCTCAGAATCGAATTCGGAGGTCCCTAGCTTAAGTTATGAATTTTTGATAAAAATTAAAAGTCTAGAAATTATTTATTTTTAAGAATTGATGGATATTTGGCATTGCTAGTATCGGGTCCGTATTTTGGTTTCGGAGCCCGGTATAGGTTCATTATGATATTTAAGACTTGTCTGTGAAATTTGGTGAGAAACAGAGTTGATTTGACGTGATTCGGACATTCGATTGAGAAAATAGTAATTTTAAAATGTTCTTGAGAATTTCATTTGATTTGGTGCTAAATTCGTAGTTCTAGGTATTATTTTGGCGATTTGATTGCGCGAGCAAGTTCGTATGAAGTTTTTATACTTGTGTGCATGTTTGGTTTGGAGACCCGAGGGCTCGGGTGAGTTTTGGATAGGCCACGGGATGTTTTGGATTTTGACTGGTATTTTGCTGCAGTAGGTGTTTTGGCATGTCCTTCTTCGCGTTTGCGAAGGTACTCTCGCGAACGCGAAGAGTAAACTGGCCAGCTGAAGTTTTCTTCTTCGCGAGCGCGAAGGCTTTGTCGCGAACGTGAAGCGATGGGGGCGTTACCCTTCGCGAACGCGACCAGCTCCTCGCGAACGCGTAGTGTTAGGCGCACCTGGGGAAGGGTTGGTCGTTCCTTCATCGCGAACGCGAGCAATGCCTCGCGAACGCGGAGGCCAGGGGGGAGTAACCATCGCGAATGCGAGCAGGATCTCGCGAACGGGAAGGCTTGGCAGCCAGTACCTTTCGCAAACGCGACAGTACTCTCGCGAACGCGATGAACACTGTCGCCCAGCACTTAACAGAATCCAAAAACGGGATTTTAGCCAAAAATTTATTTTTCTCAAAAATCAAACGGTGTTAGGCGATTTTTCAAGAGTCATTTCTTCCCCAAAGTGTTGGTAAGTGATTCTAAACCATTTTCTTTCAATTACCCATTACATTTTTTGAATTTTCAACCTAAACTCTAGAGTTTTAATGGTAGAATTAGGAGTTAAGGTAGAAACTAGGGATTTCGGGAATTTGGGGATTTAGACCTCAATTTGGGGTCGGATTCCAAAACCAATTATATATTCGGGCTCGGGGATGAATGGGTAAATGAATTTTGGTCCGAACCTCGGGTTTTGACCAAGCGGGCCCGTGGTCGATTTTTTGACTTTTTGGAGGAAAATTTGGGAAATTTAATTTATGCAATATAATTGATTCCTTTAGCAATATTTGATATTATTGAGTCATTTTTGAATAGATACGAGTGGTTTGGAGGTAAATTCCAAAGGAAAAGTTGTGATTGAGAATTAAATGGCCTTCGGAGCGAGGTAAGTGTTGTGTCTAACCCTGACTTGAGGGAATTAGAAACCTTAGATTACTTGCTAAGTGAAATCCATGTGAGCGGCGTATATGTGAGGTGACGAGTACTTATGAGCCGCCAATTTACCTGTTTTCCATGTTTTCTCTGTTTTTCTTATATTGTCTCTTTCCTATGCCAAATTGCTACGTGTTATAGTAGTATTGCTCAATTTATCGTTCTTATCATGTTTACGGATTTTCTGGTGATAATTGAGTTTTTATTTCAAAGTTGAGATTGATATTATGGAACCAAATGTTGAAGTAAGGTTTGTACTTGTTATTATATCTCTCTGTAGTTATTATGCATTGCATTATGGTAAGGGAGAGTGTAAAAGCACGAAGGGTGATGCCATGCCATATTGTGAGTGTTAATGCACGAAGGGTGATGCCGTGCCTTATTGTAAGTGTTAATGCACGAAAGGTGATGCCGTGCCATATTGTGAGTGTTAATGCACGAAGGGTAATGCCGTGACATATTGTGAGTGTTAATGCACGAAGGGTGATGTCGTGCCATGATACGAGAGTTAATGCACGAAGGGTGATGCCGTGCCATGATATGAGAGTTATTGCACGAAGGGTGATGTCGTGCCATATTGTGAGTGTTAATGCACGAAGGGTGATGTCGTGCCATATTTTGAGTGTTAATGCACGAAGGGTGATGTCATGCCATGATATGAGAGTTAATGCACGAAGGGTGATGCCGTGCCGTTTCTATTAATATTATGGTGAGATTGAGAGTAAAAGCACGAAGGGTGATACCGTGTATTTTTTCTTACTGTATTCACTATTCCTGTTGATTCACTGTATATTGACTGTTTCGGTGATCATTTTGTTGTAGTTCTTTATCTTGTATTCCCCTCAGTATGTTCCCCTCCCGACATTTCCTGTTTAGTTCTTCATTTATGTTATTTGTATATACACTGTTAAATTGTACAGGTTGATTTGTAGGCACCTTGCCTTAGCCTCGTCACTACTTCGTCGAGGTTAGGATCGACACTTACCAGTACATGGGATCGGTTGTACTGATACTGCACTCTGCACTTTCTGTGTAGATTTTGATACCGGCTCGGGTTGATCGAGATTTTGCTATTGGTCCGTTGACCAGAGACTCAAGGTAGATCTGTCGGCATTCACAGACCTTGAATTTCCCATCTATCTTTTCTGTTCTACTGTTTCTTTTATTCAAACAGTTGTATTTCTTTCAGACTATTACTTGTAGTAAATTCTAGAATGCTCGTGAATTGTGACTCCAGATCCGGGTGGTAGTAATTAATACAGTTTTATGATACTCCGTACTTATTATATTTCATCTTAGTTGATTATTGTTAATTATTGAATGGGAATAAGGAAATGGGTTTAATGATTCTCTAACGTTGGCTTGCCTAGCAAGTGAAATGTTAGGCGCCATTACGGTCCCGTTAGTGGGAAATTTCGGGTCGCGAGAGTTGGTATCAGAGCACTAGGTTGCCTAGGTCCCACGATTCATGAGGAAGCTTAGTAGAGTCTTAAGGATCGGTACGGAGACGTCTGTGCTTATCTTCTAGAGGCTATGATGTTTAGGAACAAGTTTCACTTCTTTTCTTCTCTGTCGTGCGATCTTGCTTTCTCAATGCTTATTGAACTCTTCTATCTTATTATCTCGCAGATGGTGAGAACACGTACCGCTTCCTCAACTGAGAAGAAGCCAGAGCCTCCCGCGATAGCTCCTACGTGGGGCAGAGGTCAAGGCCAAGTCCGTGCCAGGGGCCGAGGCAGGGGCAGGGCTCAGCCTAGGGCCCGAGCAGCAGCCCTAGCAGTGGAGCCTCAGATAGAGCTTGACGAGGAGGTTCTAGCCTAGACTGTTCCTGCCAGACCAGCTCAGGTTCCGGAGGGGTTCATTGCTACCCCGGTACTTCAGGACGCTTTGGTCCGTTTTGTGGGCCTTATAGAGAGTGTAGCCTAGACTGTCGCATTTCCCATAGCACCAGCAGTCTCTCAGGCTGGAGGAGGAGCCCAGACTCCCATCACTCCCGCTCTGGAGCAGATAGCTCCTTAGTATTAGGCTCCAGTAGCTCAGCCAGTCGGATTAGTTCAGCCGGTTATTGCTGTACAGGTAGGAGATGGGCCAGCAATGTCTTCTGAGGCTTTATGGAGATTGGATAGGTTTACCAAGCTCTTTCCTGTTCACTTCAGTGGTGCTCCTTCAGAGGACCCCCAGGAGTATCTTGACAGCCGTCATGAGGTTCTACGAAATATGGGCATATTGGAGACCAATGGGGTCGATTTTGCTGCATTTCAGATGACTAGTTCTGCCAAGAAATGGTAGAGAGATTACTTGTTGACTAGACTAGCTGGGTCGCCTGCTCTTACTTGGGACCAGTTCTCTCAACTCTTCATAGAGAAGTTTCTGCCTATCACATTGAGAGAGTTGCGTCACCGTCAGTTTGAGCGTCTCCATCAGGGCAGTATGACTATTACTCAGTATGAGACCCATTTTGTAGATTTGGCCCATCATGCCATTCTTCTGCTTCCCACTGAGAGAGAGAGGGTGAGGAGGTTTATTGATGGACTTGCTCAGCCTATCAGATTGCAGATGGATAAGGAGACTGGGAGTGAGATTTCTTTTCAGGCGGCTGCTAATGTCGCCAGACGAGTCGAAATGGTTCTTACTCAGGGAGGTCAGGGGTCTGACAAGAGACCTCATCATTCTGGTGAGTTCAGCGGTGCCTCATCTAGAGGCAGGAGTACTTTTGGTAGAGGCAATCCTCCCAGGCCATTTCATTCAGTGCTCCAGGCATCCTACGGTGCCTCAGGTGGTCGTGGCCCCCAGATGCATTATTCCGACCAGCTAGCCTACAGTGCATCACCAGCTCCTATTAGTGCACCTCCACTCCAGAGTTATCAGGGTGGTTATTCAGGTCGATAGGGTCAGTTTCAAGGTCAGCAGTCACAGCAGCCGAGGTTATGTTATACTTGTGGTGATCTGAGGCACATTGCTAGATTTTGCCCTCGAGCAACGGGCAGCTCACAGCATCAGAGTTCACGTGCCATGGTACCGGCACCAGTTGCTGCACTACCCACTCAGCCAGCCAGAAGCAGGGGTCAGGCAGCCAGAGGTAGAGACCAGACTATTAGAGGTAGAGGTCAGGCCGTTAGAGATAGAGACCAACCAGTTAGAGGCCGTCCCAGGTACGTAGTTCAGGGTGGTGGGGCCCAGCCCCGATGTTATGCTTTCCCAGCCAGGCCTGAGGCTGAGTCATCTGACGCTATTATCACAGGTACTGTTTCAGTTTGCAGTAGAGATGCTTCAGTTCTATTTGATCCGGGATCTACTTACTCCTATGTATCATCCTATTTTGCTTCGTATTTGGTTGTGCCCCATGAGTCTTTGAGTGCTCTTGTGTATGTGTCCACACCAGTGGGAGATGCTATTGTGGTAGATCGTATTTATCGTTCGTGTGTGGTCACCATTGGGAGTCTTAAGACTCGTGTATATCTTCTACTTCTCGACATGGTTGATTTTGATGTCATACTGGGTATGGATTGGCTGTCACCTTATCATGCTATATTAGATTGTCACGCCAAGATGGTGACCTTAGCCTTGCAGGGGTTGCCTCGATTAGAGTGGAGAGGGAATCTTGGCCATTCTGCCAGCAGGGTTATCTCTTATGTGAAGGCTCGACATATGGTCGAGAAGGGGTGTCTAGCTTATTTGGCTTATGTCCGCGATTCTAGTGCGGAGGTTCCTTCCATATATTCGGTGCCGATTATTCGTGAGTTTCCAGAGGTGTTTCTTGTAGACCTGCCGGGGATGCCACCCGGCAGGCATATTGACTTCTGCATTGATTTGGCTCCGGGTACTCAGCCTATTTCCATTCTGCCATACCGCATGGCCCCGCCAAAGTTGAAAGAATTGAATGAGCAGTTGCACGATTTGCTTGATAAGGGCTTTATTAGACCTAGTGTCTCGCCCTGGGGTGCACCTGTGTTGTTTGTGAAGGAGAAAGATGGATCGATAAGGATGTGTATAGATTATCGGCAGTTGAACAAAGTCACCATCAAGAACAAGTATCCATTGCCGAGGATTGATGATTTATTAGATCAGCTTCAGGGTGCCATGGTGTTTTCAAAGATTGATTTGAGATCTGGCTATCATCAGTTGAGGATTAGGGCATCCGATGTTCCTAAGACAGCTTTTCGGACTCGGTATGGGCATTATGAGTTTCTAGTGATGTCATTTGGGCTGACAAATGCCCCAACATCATTCATGGATTTGATGAACCGGGTGTTCAAACCCTACTTGGATTCATTTGTGGTTGTGTTTATTGATGATATCTTGATCTACTCCCACAATCGAGAGGAGCATGAGCAGCACCTTCGGATCATTCTTCAGACTCTGAAAGACAGTCAATTATATACTAAGTTCTCAAAATGCGAGTTTTGGTTGAGTTCAGTTTCTTTCTTCGGTCACGTTGTATCAGCAGAGGGTGTTCAGGTAGATCTTAATAAGATTAAGGCAGTCTAGAACTGGCCTAGACCCACATCAGCTATAGATATCCGTAGTTTCCTGGGTTTGGCGGGCTATTACCGTCGATTTATGGAGGGGTTTTCATCTATAGCAGCCCCGTTGACCAGATTGACCCAGTAAGGCGCCCCGTTCTGGTGATCAGACGAGTATGAAGTGAGCTTTCAGAAGCTCAAGACTGCTTTGACCACGACACTGGTATTGGTATTACCCACACGTTCAGGATCTTATACAGTATATTGTGATGCATCCCATATTGGTCTGGGTGCGGTATAGATGCAGGGTGGCAAGGTTATTGCATATGCTTCGCGGCAGCTGAAGGTTCACGAAAAGAATTACCCTGTTCATGATCTAGAGCTGGCAGCCATTGTTCATGCGCTGAAGATTTGGAGGCACTATCTTTACGGCGTGCCATGTGAGGTATTCACTAATCATCAGAGCTTGCAGTATTTGTTCAAGCATAAGGAACTCAATTTGAGGCAGAGGAGGTGGCTGGAGCTATTGAAAGACTATGATATCACCATATTGTATCATCCCGCGAAGGCCAATGTGGTGGCCGATGCTTTGAGTAGAAAGTCAGTCAGTATGGGTAGCCTTGCATATATTCCTATTGGTGAGAGACCGCTTGCATTGGATGTTCAGGCCTTGGCCAACCAGTTCGTGAGGTTAGATGTTTCTGAGCCCAGTCGTGTTTTAGCTTGTACAGTTGCTCAGTCTTCTTTGGGTGGTGCCAAGCAGGTTACTGTTGGAGATGACGGAGTTTTGAGGATGCAGGGTCGTATTTGTGTGCCTAATGTGGATGGGCTTCGTGAGTTGATCCTTGAGGAGGCTCACAGTTCTCGGTATTCTATTCACCCGGGTGCTGCCAAGATGTACCAAGACCTCCGGCAGCATTATTGGTGGAGAAGGATGAAGAAAGACATAGTTGCCTAAGTAGCTCGGTGCCTAAATTGCTAGCAGGTAAAGTGTGAGCATCAGAGACCTGGTGGTTTACTTCAGAGGTTAGAGATTCCTGAGTGGAAGTGGGAGCGTATCACTATGGACTTTGTTGTTAGACTCCCATAGACTCAGAGGAAGTTCGATGCCGTGTGGGTTATAGTGGATAGGCTGACTAAGTCAGCGCACTTCATTCCTGTGGCAGTTACCTATTCCTCGGAGCGGTTAGTAGAGATTTATATTCGGGATATCATCCGTCTTCACGGTGTGCCCGTGTCTATCATTTCTGATCGAGGTACGCAGTTTACCTTGCACTTTTGGAGGGCAGTTCAGCATGAGTTGGGTACGCGGGTTGAGTTGAGCATAATATTTCATCCTCAGAAGGACAGGCAGTCCGAGCGTACTATTCAGATCTTGGAGGATATGCTCCGCGCTTGTGTTATAGACTTTGGAGGATCGTGGGATCAGTTCTTGCCCCTTGCAGCATTCACCTACAATAACAACTATCAGTCGAGCATTCAGATGGCTCCCTATGAGGCATTATATGGTAGGCGGTGTCGGTCGCTAGTTGGGTGGTTCGAGCCGGGAGAGGCTCGGTTGTTGGGCACAGACTTAGTATAGGATGCCTTGGACAAGGTCAAGATTATTCAGGATCGACTCCGCACAGCTCAGTCCAGGCAGAAGAGTTATGCCGATCGTAGAGTTCGTGATATTGCATTCATGGTCGGAGAGAGAGTGTTATTTCAGGTATCACCCATGAAGGGTGTAATGAGGTTCGGAAAGAAGGGCAAGTTGAGCCCTAGGTATATCAGACCTTTTAAGATTCTGGAGAGAGTGGGAGAGGTGGCTTACAGGCTTGCGTTGCCACCTAGTTTAGCAGTTGTTCATCCGGTATTCCATGTGTCTGTGCTTCGAAAGTATCACGGTGATTCGTCCCATGTGTTAGATTTCAGCTCTGTCCAGTTGGACAAGGATTTGACTTACGAGGAGGAGCCGGTGGCAATTCTAGCCCGGCAAGTTCGCCAGTTGAGATCAAAGAATTACCCTTCAGTTCGAGTGCAGTGGGGAGGTCAGCCTATTGAGGCAGCTACTTGGGAATCTGAGTTCGATATGCGGAGTAGATATCCCCACCTTTTCACCAGCCCAGGTACTTTTCTATGTCCGTTCGAGGATGAACGGTTATTTTAGAGGTGGAGAATATGATGACCCAAAAGGTCATCTTATGTTTTAAAACTCGAATATGCGCTCTTAAGCCTTAAAAATCTCATTTTTACCCACCTCTATTTGCGTGCGCAGTCCCGAGCAGGTTTCCGGAAAGCTTTTATGTTGAAAATTGATGAAAATAAGAATTAATGCCTTAAAGTTGATTTTAGTTGACTTCGGTCAACATTTTTGGTAAACGGGCCCAGATCCATGTTTTGACAATCCTGGTGGATCCGTATCGAATTATGGGACTTGGGCGTATGTCCGGAATCAAATTCGGAGGTCCTTAGCTTAAGTTATGAATTTTTGATGAACATTAAAAGTCTGGAAATTATTTATTTTTAAGAATTGATTGATATTTGGTATTGTTAGTATCGGGTCCGTATTTTAGTTTCGGTACCCGGTATAGGTTCATTATGATATTTAAGACTTGTCTGTGAAATTTGGTGAGAAACGGAGTTGATTTGACGTGATTCGGACCTTCGGTTGAGAAAATAGTAATTTTAAAGTGTTCTTGAGAATTTCATTTGATTTGATGCTAAATTCGTAGTTCTAGGTGTTATTTTGGCGATTTGATCGCGCGAGCAAGTACGTATGAAATTTTTATACTTGTGTGCATGTTTGGTTTGGAGCCCCGAGGGCTTGGGTGAGTTTTGGATAGGCCACGTGATGTTTTGGACTTTGAAAATCTGGTATTTTGCTGCAGCAGGTGTTCTCGCATGTCCTTCTTCGCGTTCGCGAAGTTACTCTCGCGAACGCGAAGAGTAAACTGGGCAGCTGAAGTTTTCTTCTTCGCGAACACGAAGTCTTTGTCGCGAACGTGAAGTGATGGGGGCGTTACCCTTCGCGAACGTGACCAGCTCCTCGCGAACGCGTAGTGTTAGGCACACCTGGGGGAGGGCTGGTCGTTCCTTCATCGTGAACGTGAGCAATGCCTCGCGAATGTGAAGGCCAGGGGGCGTAACCATCACGAACGCGAGCAGGATCTCGCGAACGTGAAGGCTTGGCAGCCAGTACCCTTCGCGAACGCGACAGTGCTCTCGCGAACGCGATGAACACTGTCGCCCAGCACTTAACAGAATCCAAAAACGGGATTTTAGCCAAAAATTCATTTTTCTCAAAAACCAAAACGGTGTGAGGCGATATTTCAAGAGTCATTTCTTCCCCAAAGTGATGCTAAGTGATTCTAAACCATTTTCTTTCAATTACCCATTACATTTCTTGAATTTTCAACCTAAAATCTAGAGTTTTCATGGTAGAATTAGGGGTTAGGGTAGAAACTAGGGATTTCGGAAATTTGGAGAGTTAGACCTCAATTTGGGGTCGGATTCCAAAATCAGTTATGTATTCGGGCTCGGGGATGAATGGGTAAATGGATTTTGGTTTGAACCTCGGGTTTTGACCAAGCGGGCCCGGGGTCGAATTTTCGACTTTTTGGAGGAAATTTTGGGAAATTTAATTTATGCAATATAATTGATTCCTTTAGCAATATTTGATATTATTGAGTCATTTTTGAATATATACGAGTGGTTTGGAGGTGAATACCAAAGAAAAAGCTGTGATTGAGAATTAAATGGCCTTCAGAGCGAGGTAAGTGTTGTGTCTAACCCTAACTTGAGGGAATTAGGAACCTTAGATTACTTGCTAAGTGAAATCCATGTGAGCGGCGTATATGTGAGGTGACGAGTACTTATGCTCCGCCAATTTACCTGTTTTCCATATTTTCTCTATTTTTCTTATATTGTCTCTTTCCTATACCAAATTGCTACGTGTTATACTAGTATTGCTTAATTTATCGTTCTTATCATGTTTACGGATTTTCTTGTGATAATGGAGTTTTTATTTCAAAGTTGAGATTGATATTATGGAACCAAATGTTGAAGTAAGGTTTGTACTGGTTATTATATCTCTCTGTAGTTATTATGCATTGCATTATGGTAAGGGAGAGTGTAAAAGCACGAAGGGTGATGCCGTGTCATATTGTGAGTGTTAATGCACGAAAGGTAATGTCGTGCCATATTGTGAGTGTTAATGCACGAAGGGTGATGACGTTCCATATTGTGAGTGTTAATGTACGAAGGGTGATGCCATGCCATATTGTGAGTGTTAATGCACGAAGGGTGATGTCGTGCCATGATATGAGAGTTAATGCACGGAGGGTGATGTCGTGCCGTTTCTATTAATTTTATGGTGAGATTGAGAGTAAAAGCACGAAGTTTGATGCCGTGTATTTTTTCTTACTGTATTCACTATTCCTGTTGATTCACGGTATATTGAATGCTCCGGTGATCATTCTGTTGTAGTTCTTTATCTTGTATTCCCCTCAGTATGTTCCCCTCCCGACATTTCCTGTTTAGTTCTTCATTTATGTTATTTGTATATACACTGTTAAATTGTACATGTTGATTTGTAGGTGCCTTGCCTTAGCCTCGTCACTACTTCGTCGAGGTTAGGCTCGACACTTACCAGTACATGGGGTCGGTTATACTGATACTGCACTCTATACTTTCTGTGCAGATTTTGATATCGGCTCGGGTTGATCGAGATTTTGCTATTGGCCCGCTGACCGGAGACTCAAGGTAGATCTGTCGGCGTTCACAGACCTTGAAATTCCCTTCTATCTTTTCCTTTCTACTGTTTCTTTCATTCAGATAGTTGTATTTCTTTCAGACTATTACTTGTAGTAAATTCTAGAATACTCGTGAATTGTGACCCCAGATCCGGGTGGTAATAATTAATACAGTTTTATGATACTCCGTACTTATTATATTTCATCTTAGTTGATTATTGTTAATTACTGAATGGGAATAAGGAAATGAACTGATTCTCTAACGTTGGCTTGCCTAGCAAGTGAAATGTTAGGCGCCATCACGGTCCCGTCGGTGGGAAATTTCGGGTCGTGACAAAAAAATATGATACTGGTCAATGTGCTTTTAAGTATATTCTTATCCCCGAATTCAACTTTCAACTTCCGAAACTAAGGAATATCCTTTTAAATTTGTGTGAAAATAGTTTTTAGTATGTTTATATTTTGCAAATATAATAAATAAAGCACAAGGACAAACATCCCAAATATTGGACTATATTTACCGCAATATATTTTTTTGCACGACCAACCATATGTTGCACTCTCAAGAGGTATATCAAGATCGACAACTAGAGTTCTGGTTAATGCAGAGCAACCAACGCATTAGGAGAAAACATACACAAAAATAATATTGTCCACAAAGAAGTGTTCGTTAAGATACCATCACATTAAATACTTTTAAACTCTAATATATAATTATCTAACTAACATGACAAAGTTGATCATTTGTGTAAGTTTTGATGATGTCCTTTTATTTTAAATTCATGTATTATGCTAATATAATAATATTTTTTAGCATTTAGATGATTGTTGTATTATTATACATAAAATTTCTCTCATTAATTAAAATTTTATTTGTCACGTCGCCGTTAGGCAAGCCAACGGTAAACTATCACATTAACTGTTCATTTGATTACTTTCAAAACCATAAATTTTATTAAGGAAGGAAATTTACACTTTTAAATCCATGGGAACGTACATAATTAGTAGTTTATAAAAAAAGCGAAAGGCGAAAATAATATATAAATCCGTAAGCATCAAATAGCATATCCCAAAACTTGGTGTCACGAGTGCATGAGCTTTTACTAAGGAGTCCAATAATAATACAATATTTGTCTGGAATGTAAATAAGATAGGATAAACTAAATGGTACAATGAAGACTCTGTGGGCTGCGATGCGTAGCCTGGAATGCAGCTCACCATAAAGTCTCCCCAGCAGTTGCGCCTACGCGCCAAGATGACCACCAAATGGACCAGTCGGATCCTGCACATTTAGTGCAGAAGTGCAACATGAGTACGTAAATCAACGCGTACCCAGTAAGTATCTAGCCTAACCTCGGAGAAGTAGTGACGAGGGGTCGACATCGACACTTACTAGAGGTTCAATAAAACAATATGATAAATTATAAGAAGCTATGAAGCACAACAATAATAATGGGGTAAAACCGTAAGTTACATAACCTTCCAAAAATCTCTTTTAAAGATATAGATTTCTCAGTCTCGTATTCTATCTCAAGAACTCAGATGTATCATGTGCCAGTATCAAACTGATAAGGAAATACCATATAAATTGCCGGGCATCAGTGGAAGGACAATCTCATGAATATTCGGACTGCTAGCGATATAACGCACGATTATGCCGAGGTCGTTCAGCCTGATACAGAATAATGTGTATACTACCGAAGGTCGAGCGGCACGAACCATAGATGCATCTATTATACTGCCGAGGCATTCAACCCGCT
This sequence comes from Nicotiana tomentosiformis, assembly GCF_000390325.3. Lineage (NCBI taxonomy): Eukaryota > Viridiplantae > Streptophyta > Magnoliopsida > Solanales > Solanaceae > Nicotiana > Nicotiana tomentosiformis. The sequence goes on along the minus strand of NC_090817.1, from coordinate 72,326,617 downwards.
CCACAAGAAAGGAAGGAAATCATCGAATTACGAGATACGTTCTTACAATACAGTACATGAGAACAAAGCGAATATAACCCTTCCCGTTTCTCAAATAATTTGCTAACAACTCAAGGTAATAAGGTGTAACGACCTGACATGTCGTTTTGAGAATCTGTACTTCGCTCAGAGTTTTGAGAACTCGATCATCTTCGCATGATGTGTTATGACTTGCATAAATCTTCGATGTTGGTTTTCAAGTTATTCGGAATCGATTTGGAAGGATGAACTTCAAGATTCAAGCTCTAAGTTGGAAGAATTGACTAAGGTTGGATTTTTGGGTAAACGATCTCAGAATCGGGATTTAAAGGTTCCAGCAGGTTCGTATGATGATTTTGGACTTGGGCGTATGTTCGGATTGGGTTTTGGATAACCCGAGAGCATTTTGGCGCCAATTGTGGAAGTTAGCACTTTGGAAGAAATTCATCATATTTGGGCTGAAGTGCATTTAATGTTATCGATGTCCGTTTGGGATTCTGAGTCTGAGAATAGCTCCATATGGTGATTTTGGTATTGGGAGCGCGTCCGAAAATGGATTTGGAGGTCCTTAGGTCATTTTGGAGTCGTTTGGCAAAAGTTAGAAATTTGAAGGTTTTTGAGAAGTTTGACCAGAAGTGAACTTTTTGATATCGGGGTCGGAATCTGATTTCGGAGTTGGATCAGGTCCGTAATGTCAAATGTGACTTGTGTACAAAATTTGAGGTCAATCGGACGTCATTTGATAGGTTTCGGCATCGGTTGTGGAAGTTTCAAGTTTCAAGTTCATTGAATTCGAATTGAGGTATGATTCGCCGTTCTGATGTTGTTTTGTGTGTTTTGAGGCCTCGAGTAGGTCCGTGTTATATTATGGGACTTGTTGGTATGTTTGGACGGGGTCCCAAGGGCTTCGGGTGTGTTCTGGGTGGGCTACGGGACAATTTTCCTCCTATTTTGAACTGCTGAATCTGTCATCTGGTTTTCCTTCATCGCGTTCGCGTCCTTGCACTCGCATTCGCGTAATGTTATTTTGGACGGTGGAATATTTCCTCTTCGCGTTTGCATCTACCCTCTCATGTTTGCGAAGTTCTGCCACCTCCTTCTTCGCGTTCGCATTCCATATGTCACGTTCGCGAAGTGCAAACTAGGCCCCAGGCACTGGTGATCATTTTACTCTTCGCGTCCGCGTGTCTCTTACGTGTTCGCGTAAGTCCTGTCCCTTGTTCATCACGTTCACATCCCGTTTCTCGCATTTGCGAAGGGTATTCTGGGCAGCTTTTGTTTTCTTCTTCGCGAACGCGATAGTTCTTCTGCGTTCGCGATGCTTAAAAGACCTGGGCAGTGTTCTTTTAAAAATCGCAATTTTGACTTCATTTTAACATTTTCAAGCACGGATTAGGGCGATTCTTGGAGCAATTTTCGTCTTGTGGACTGGGGTGAGTGTTTTCTACTCATTTTTGATCTTATATCACGAATCTACCCTCATTTTTGGTAATTGGATTATGAATTTTATAGAGGAAATTTGAGGTTTTGGCCTAAAGTTCATAATATGAATTTTTGAGTTTTGAACATTGAATTGGAGTTGGATTTGAGTGAAACTAGTATGGTTGGACTCGTACTTAAATGGGTGGCCGTATTTCGTGAAATTTGTCGGGTTCCGAGGTGCGAGCCCGGGGGTCGACTTTTGGGTCGATTTTTAGACTTTGTTAAAGATTGAGACTTTATGATCCGGAATAGTCTCTTACGAGTTTTATTTGTGCTTTGAAGTTATTTTGATTAGATTTGAGCCGCCTGGAGGTCATATCACCCGATGAGTTCATTTTGAGTATCGGTTTGCCTTCTTTGAGGTAAGTGTTTTGCCTAACTTTGTTGAGGGAATTTTTTCTACTATTTGATATTGTTTGCTATATGCGGGGGTGATACATATATGAGGTGACAAGCATATATGCATGTGCCAGGATAACCATGCTCGGGGGTAAAATATGTTATAAACTGTGTCTTGTAGAATCACGTGATCTTCTTGCCTCATGCCTTACTTGGCTCCTAGATACTAAGAACATAGTATTAAATGTTAGAAACCAAGACTTAGCTTATGATAACTAGATCAAATTTGATGGAAATTCTAAGAATACATTGGTGTGTTTAATTCGGTTATCAATATGCATAATCATTAATACATTGCTACGACCGATATTCTTGAGATACTAGATTCTATACTTGTGTTGTAGATCATTTGTAAAATTTGTTGGAATACTTGAATAAAAAGGTTCTTGTGGGTTTATTGTACTATTGTTGGCTTGGAAAGTTGCGATCGGGAATTCATTTGAAATATTCATTTAAACACTCCCATTGACATTATTTATGCTTCCTTCTTTGTTTGTCATTGATATATATATGCTTGGTAAGGAAAAGTGTAAAGCACGAAGGGTGATGCCGTGCCTTTGTTTATGCATTATCATATGAGGGAGAGTGTAAAGCACGAAGGGTGATGCCGTACCATATTATTTGAGAGTTAAAGCACGAAGGGTGATGTCGTGCCATATTATTGAGAGTAAAAGCACGAAGGGTAATGTCGTGCATATTATTGAGAGTAAAAGCACGAAGGGTGATACCGTGCCATATTATTGTGAGTAAAAGCATGAAGGGTGATACCGTGCCATGTTATGTGAGTAAAAGTACGATAGGTGATGTCGTGCCATTATATTTATATTATTACGCTTTCATGTTATGGTGAGTTCATGGCATGAAGGGTGTTTCCATGCAAGTGAGAACGAGAGACATGCATTATGTTGTGATATTTCTTTCTTGCAGATACCTTCATGTCTTTACCTGGAGTTGTTATTGTCATGTTCATGGTTCTTATGTGATATGTCATTACTGTTCTGTCTTTATCCTTTATCACCTTGTTGTCATGCTATCATGCCTTCTATTTGCTTAAACTTGCTAATATCATGCCTATTTCCTGTTGTTAAGATTTCATCCATGCCATCTGTTTTGTTGCACTTAAGTGTAGGTCTTCTTCCATACTAGTCGTTCATGTCCCTACTTGCTAACTTATATAGATCATGTGTCCGCTTCCTTATTTGTCATATTCGTCTTCATGCCTTCACCTTGCTAGTTAGTCGAAATTACATTCCTTTTTCCTAATCATTGTCATTACCTATATGCTTTCTGTTTAGTCTATTACTGATGTTCTCATGTACAATCTCGTCCTCCATAGTTATTTGCGTATTTCCCACTCTGTCATTTCTGTTATCGGCATTTCTGTCATTTGGTTGGTATTGCTTTCCGCATAATTGGTGAGGATGAGATAAATGCACGAAGGGCATTGCCGTGCCGTTAAATTTGATGTCTTGGGTATATTTCTCACATTATGAAAGTTTTGATGTGATTGTTGTGAATTATTGGCTTTCGCTCTCAGGAAAGGATTAGGTGATATTTTGATACTTATTGAATTGTGTTTTCTTTTAGTACTCCGTTATTGCTTTGTATAATAGTTTCGTGTGCTCTACTCTATTGTACTGTAGTATAGTTTTATTGTTAGTTACATTACAGGTTTTATCAATGAGCATCTTTTAACCAAAGCCTCGTCACTACTTCGACGAGGTTAGAAAAGATACTTACTCAGTACATGGGGTCAGTTGTACTGATACTACACTTCTGCATATTACGTGCAGATATTGGTTGTTGTTGTTGCTGTGTTCTATGGTTGCCGGGATTGAAGATGTACCTGCATTCCTGTTGTAGCTGCCTCTTGTTCATGGTAGCCCTAGATTTATAAAAACTCTTTTTATGTACCTTTCAAATAGAAGATGTATTTACTTCATATCAGCTTGTAAATTCTATTCTTAGAAGCACATGATTTGTACTACCAGTCCTTGGGGATGTATAAGACTTAGATAACTCATTTGTTAAATTGTGTTATTTAATTAATTAAAAATGGGAAATCGTTAATTGGCTTACCTAGCGGGTTGGGTTAGGTGCCATCATGACTAGTGAATTCCGGGTCGTGACAGGTGGTATCAAAGCTCTAGGTTCATAGGTTCTACAAGTCATGAACAAGTGTCTAGTAGAGTCTTGCGAATCCGTATGATGATGTCCATACCTATCTTCGAGAGGCTGCAGGGCATTTAGAATAAACTTCCCATTCTTCTTTCCTTATCGTGCGACATTGATTCTGCTTGGAGCGTAACTTTTTGAATTCCTTCCATGCATTCGTTTGCGCATGCGAGCGTTCGGTATTGGCGGAGCATCGACGGCTTGTGAGTCCCTGGATGAGATGCGAGATATGATTCATATGTGCTGATGATGGGTCAATCCGGAGTACTTGAGGCCGGGTTATGACTGTGGTTTGAGCACGGGGATCTCGGTTATGTGAGCATGCGCTTTTATACTTATACATCTGGTAGTGTGCCTATGAGTAGAGATGTGGCAGGCGAGTGGTTGGGTGACTAAATGACGAGTAGGATGTGGCTGCAGACTATATTCGGGTGATTAAATGTGACGAAAGGAGTCTGTTTGAGGTGTAAAAAGGGGTAATGGACGTTGGTTTCTGTCTTTATGTGGCGTATGGTCTCGAGTTATGAGTGTATTGAAAGGCTTTCGTGTTGTTTAATTGTGAAAGGGATTTGACTCGCTTGCCTTATTGATGAGTTCAGACTCAGGAAGCTTAAGTGATGGCATAGAGGTCGTGGCTAGGGTTTAAGATTTACAGTGGATGGTGTCAAGGCTCGCGGTATTTCCATATCACTATGGATTATGCATTTCATTAACAGGAAGACTAAGTGGTGGAAGGAACGGCTTTATATTCACAGAAGGTGCCTTCAGAGCGGGTGCCTTGGTTGTGGTACTTTGGGGCGCTAAGAGGGAATGCAACGGCTTATGGGCCATAGGGCGGTGCGGTTTTTATGCTAGAACCTCTTATGGCGAGCTTTGGGGTAAGAATCATGGTGTTCTCACAAGGAGGGGTATCAACTTGAGGTTAATCTAGAAGGAACTTAGAGGAAAGTGGCGGTTTGATAGTAAATTGGATCAACACGGTAATGATAAGATCGGTTCCTTAGGTACTTATGATGTGGTGGGTTTCCACAGGTGTTTCGTGGCAATGCTCATGGGTTTTGGGCAACTGCGTGGCTTGGTTAAGTTAGAGGGATTCGGTTCTGATAGCTTGGGTATGTGCCAATGGATTTCCAGGGGTTCTCGATGATTTCTATCACGGTTTGGGGTGAATACTTCCTATTGGTGTGAGGAAACATGTTGCGTATTGGCATTTCCTCCTAGATGAGATCAAATAGAATGCTTCTGACTGAACGGGATTGAGTTTTGAATGTGCAAGGTCACGGTTCCATTTTGAAGGGAAAGTCATGAATTCTTAGACAGCATGGACAGTTTCGGACGTCTAAATGGATGTTATTACTACTTGGTATTGCATGAGAATGGTGTGCATTTTAGAAGGCGCATTGTGTTTTGACTTACGAATGCATCATTTATATTGCGATGCTCTCCTGGTTAGTCTGCTGGTGAGATTAAGATTTTGTTATATGACACGGAAGAATTTCAGAAGTATTTCTCATGGGATGATTGTATACGAGAGATGTGTTAGACATTTGGGCGGTGGAGTTGGGATCAGGTAGGGTGATTCTTGTGTTCCATAGATTTGAAGATTGGAGTTCTCAGAAACAGATTGTTTCGTGGTTGTGGACTGTGAGATATGGCCAAAACCAGCCAGATGATGGTGTGTGTTACGGTTATGTCGCTGTGGACTTTTGGAGGGCTAATCGTCCGTTCAGGGATGACCGGAGTTAATTTGGGGGCTCATTAGTAGGCCCAATAAGGATGAATATTCAGTATAGGATCGGATTTGCTTGCTCATGCGTAGTTGTTGCCACGTGTATATCATCGGGCGAAATGAATGTTATTCGCGCCTTGGTTTATGTTATATGTTTTCCTCTTAGACTATGACGGATTGTGGGGGTTATATTGTCCTTCGCACGTATATTGTAATTCAGTTTAGGCTTCATGGTACTATGGGCGAGATGGCCTTCGCGATGTTGATTTTCTTATTGCACCATAGTTGTGCTTATCCTTCTCAGTATTGTTTGTTCTTGATAATTTTCCCACGGTTGTATTTCTGTGCACACTATGGTGCTTGATATTGACGCACATATGATCAGTGAGCCGAGCGTTCTGGCTCGAGGGGTACCTTATGTGGATTGATATGATGGGATCGGGTTGCACGCCGCAACGGTACTGTGATGAAATATAACTCCTGATGTTTACCTCGTGTAGTTTTGCTTTCACCTTGTTGAAAATAGTTCATAGTAAAATGCTAAAATTTCCCTGCCTACTTAACTTGTTTAGTAGTCTTTTTATTTAGCTCTCCTACGGTTATCTGTCATGTCTGAATTATTACTCGTTGGTGTTCGGGACCGTGTTATATGGGGTTCCATATGATTACTATTGATACTAGTCGGTGGGGCTGCTTGTAATGGCTGGGATGAGGTTTCTAGACTTGAGAATGGCACTATTGTAATAGGATGAGGAAGGTTTGGAAGAATAATATTATGCTTTGGTGAGGATTCGGGCAAAATGGCCCTGGTCGGACTAGTGAGTTTCTTGGATTATTGATCAGATGAGTGGTTAAGAGGTTATGTGTGTTTCTTTCATCATTGGCGGGGTATGAAGGTTTTAAACGAGGCTCTAATCGATATGAGGTTTGCTACCGACACTGGATTTGTTTTCAGGCAGTAATGGTGGCCAACAGTTCCTATTGTGATTGTCCGAGTGATGGGCGCATCATGCGATTTCATCCTGGGGTTTATGGTTATGGCCTAATACAGCTTGTTCATGCTTATACTGTGTGTAGATGTGAGATTTGGGGCTTATAATGAATTCGGGGTGTTAGAAATTGGGTTCAAAGGTTTAAGGACCAAGGTTGAAGTAAGGATCTCTAGTTAGGTTGTGTTGGCAGGTTTATATGGGGCAAGGTGATGCGGGATCACCCCTGGGTTTATGCATAGTAAGATTATACCATGATTTGATAGCTTTAGAATGACTCCTGGCACATTCGAGGACGACCGTATGTTTAAGTGGTGGAGGATGTAACGACCCGACAGGTCATTTTGATAATCTATACTTTGCTCAGAGTTTTGAGAGCTCGAGCATCTCCGCATGATGTTTTATGACTTGCGTAAATCGTCGGTGTTGGTTTTCAAGTTATCCGGAATCGATTTGGAAGGATGAATTTCAAGATTCAAACTCTAAGTTGGAAGAATTGACTAAGCTTGGATTTTTGGGTAAACGATCTCGGAATCAGGATTTGAAGGTTCCAGCAGGTTCGTATGATGATTTTGGACTTGGACGTATGTTCGGATTGGGTTTTGGATAACCCGAGAGCATTTTGGCGCCAATTGTGGAAGTTAGCATTTTGGAAGAAATTTATCATATTTGGGCTGAAGTGCATTTCAATGTTATCGATGTCCGTTTGGGATTCCGAGTCTGAGAATAGCTCCGTATGGTGATTCTGGTATTGGGAGCGTGTCCGAAAATGGATTTGGAGGTCCGTAGGTCATTTTGGAGTCGTTTGGCAAAAGTTAGAAATTTGATGGTTTTTGAGAAGTTTAACCGAAAGTGAACTTTTTGCTATCGGGGTCAGAATCCGATTTCGGAAGTTGGATCAGGTCCGTAATGTCAAATGTGACTTGTGTGCAAAATTTGAGGTCAATCGGACGTGATTTGATAGGTTTCGGCGTCGGTTGTGGAATTTTGAAGTTTCAAGTTCATTGAATTCGAATTGAGGTGTGATTCATCGTTTAGATGTTGTTTTATGTGTTTTGAGGCCTCGAATAGGTCTGTATTATGTTATGGGACTTGTTGGTATGTTTGGACGGGGTCCCGGGGGTCTCGGGTGTGTTCCGGGTGGGCTATGGGACATTTTTCTCCTATTTTGAACTGCTGAATCTGTCATCTGGCTTTCCTTCATCGCGTTCGCATCCTTGCACTCGCGTTCGCGTAGTGTTATTTTGGAGGGTGGAATATTTCCTCTTCGCGTTCGCACCTACCCTCTTCGTTTGTATAATCGTTTCGTGTGCTCTACTCTATTGTACTGTAGTATAGTTTTATTGTTAGTTACATTACATGTTTTATCAATGAACATCTTTTAACCAAAGCCTTGTGACTACTTCGACGAGGTTAGAAAAGATACTTACTCAGTACATGGGGTCGGTTGCACTGATACTACACTTCTGCACATTGCGTGCAGATATTAGTTGTTGTTGTTGCTGTGTTCTATGGTTGCCGGGATTGAAGATGTACCTGCATTCCTGTTGTAGCTGCCTCTTGTTCATGGTAGCCCTAGATTTATAAAAACTCTTTTTATGTACTTTTCAAACAGAAGATGTATTTACTTCATATCAGCTTGTAAATTCTATTCTTAGAAGCTCATGATTTGTACTACCAGTCCTTGGGGATGTATAAGACTTAGATAACTCATTTGTTAAATTGTGTTATTAAATTAATTGAAAATAGAAAATCGTTAATTGGCTTACCAAGCGGGTTGGATTAGGTTCCATCACGGCTAGTGAATTCCGGGTCGTGACATAAGGCTCGGCCTAATATATATATATATATATATATATATATATATATATATATATATATATATATATATATATATATATATATATATATATATATATATACATGTAACTCTAAATCAATTTTCATTATAAATTTAATTATTTAAGCTAGCAAATGGAGTTCAAATAATTCAAATATTACATGTTAAAGTCCTAAGTCTACCCAGACATAAATATGCTTTAGCTACGTACGGACTCTCGTCACCTCGTGCGTACGTAGTATCCACAACTAGTAGCACATAATAATTACATCACCTATGGGGGTAGTTTCCTCCTCACAAGGTTAGAAAGGAGGCTACCTCGCTCCGAAGTTCCATAACCGGCTCCAACGCCTCTCTAACACCTCAACTCAAAGCCAAACGTCCCGAAACTAGTCAAACAACATGCAAATCAATGAAAATATACTCCAATGCTTACAATTTATAAAAATTCCCAACTCCGCTCGAAAAGTCAATAAAGTCAACCCTCGGGCCCACGTGCCCGGATTCCAAAATTTTTCGAAGATAAACTTTACCCATAACATTACAAACTCAAATATATGATTTAGTCCAAATTCTACGTCCAATTTCGTGGTCAAAATCTACAAATACCAAATTCTAGGTTTTCTACCAAAATCCTAAATTTCTACTAATTTTCATATTTAAATCTATATATAAACCATGTATTTAACTCACAATATGCGGGAATTACTTACCTTGACATAAATGATGAAAATCTTCCTCCCGAGAGCTCCAAAAATCGCCCAACCAAATAAAAATGTGAGAGAAATGGGCTAAGTATCGGATTAAAAACACCCCACTGCCCAACAACTTTTGCACCTGCGGATGCATTTGTGCGTCTGCGAGCTTTCTTCTGCGAGAAAAATCTCACTCCTGCGGAAGTCCACTGCCAGTAGCCCATTGCACCTGCAAAAATTCTTCCGCTCCTGCGCAATCGCAGGTGCGACACTGCCTCGCGAATCTGTGCATTTGCCCGCACCTGCAGCGGTGGCCTCGCTTCTGCGCACACGCAGATGCATAGCTCGTCTCCGCTTCTACGACCACACGCCCAGGCTGCCCAAGTCGCTTCTACGAGCTTCATCTCGCTTCTTCGAGGTCGCTTCTGCGACCAAACTTCCGCAGAAGCGATCGCTCCAGCAACAGAAATTCCCAGCAACATCAACAAGGCTCAAATCGATCTGAACCGCGTCCGAAACTCGCTCGAGCCACTCGGGTCTTAACCAAATATACCAACACATCCCAAAATACGATATAAACTTAGTCGAAGCCTCAAATCATGCCAAACAACATCAAAACTACGAATCGACGATCGAAACCTTTCTTTAAACTTTCAACCATTCAAACTTCGCTGAACACGTCCGAATTATACTTAAACATCCCGGAATGACGCCAAATTTTGCGTACAAGTCACAAATCACGATACAAACCTATTCCAAGGCTCGAAATCCCAAACGGGTATCGATAACTTCAAAGTACACTTCAAACCAAACATAAAAAATTCTTAAACTTTCAAAATGCCAACTTTCTACAATAAGCGCCGAAATGCTTCCGGACAACCCGATACTCAACCCGAACATACACCCAAGTCCGAAATCATCATACGAACCTATTAAAACCTTCAAATCCCGATTCCGAGGTCGTTTACTCAAAAGTCAAACCTTAGTCAATCCTTCCAATCTAAAGCTTCCGAATTTTGAAGTTTCTTTCCCAAATCAACCCCGAACTTTCCGAAATTCGATTCCGACCATACGTACAAGTTATAGTACTTGAAGTGAAGCTACTCAAGGCCTCAAACCGCTGATCGACGCGCTAGAGCTTAAAACGACCGGTCTGATCGTTACATTATTGTTCCTTCAAATAAATAAATATTTTAATTATCACGTGCCATTATTAACATGCAACACACGTTCATCGATACTAGTTATATTAAAAGCACGAAAATCCTTAGTGAAAATGTCGTTCGCCTTCTTTACCCTTTAAAAATAAAGTTAAAAATAACTAAAATTTTACTTATTAGATCTTTCCTTATTTAAATTACATAAATAGTCCTAATATTTAGGACTTTATATGAATATTTTTATTATTTGAACTATGTAGCATAACTATAATATATTTCATATATTACTTTTCCTAATATTATTTGAGAAAAAGGAAAACATGGGTCAAATGTGAAGAGCATGAAAGGCCAACAATCTTATGCAACTCTAAGTGATGCAGCAACACCGAGAGCAAGTTCCAATCGGACAAGAGTACCAAGCATAAACAACAACAGGGGTCCTTGGCAAATGGAGGCTTATGCAACTCTAGTTTCTCATGATTTTATAAGTACTAATTTCTCGGCACGTCAAGTTATGTAGTATAATTTTGTAAAATACTATAAATATTATTAAATTATCATTTGAGTAAATAATTAAGCATAAAAGAAAAATGGACAAATTTCTATGAAAAAATCAGTGTAGATTGTCGTATGGTGAATTTCTTATCATTGTAAAGATGATTGGATATCATTTGAGCTTACAAAGACGAACAATCAAAATTTAATTTGATACATATGATATATTTACTTATTTTGATTTTATGAGGTACAATCTAATCAGTGGCGTACGTAATATTTTTCATAAGTGGTGTCACAATTTGAAGAAATGAATAAATAAATAACTTATTGTAGTTGTAAGCGGTGTCATTTTCTATATTTATCCCTAATATTTTTATTTTTCTTATACATAATTAGTAAAAAAATCCAGCGAAGCGATGTCCCATGACACCGCATAAGACAAGGTGTATACGCCCCTGAATCTAATGAAACATCTCAACTAAATGATAATTTTATATAATACATCATCAAACAATATTTTTCACATGTGTAATTTTAATTTACTTTATATTCGTACTCTCTTCTCCAAGTCTATCCATCTCCCATAAGTGATTTTCTTGCTACTGACATGCAAATTACATCTAAAAAGTATGAGATTAAAACATTAGTGATAAGTATTAATTAATTATGTACAAAAATAAATCATAAGTTCGTATAAATAATTGTCAAAGATAGTGTCACCGCTAGATATTTTCCACGTGTTCCAAGGATACAAAATCATTTGAAATACTTTTGGGTGGCAATGTTATTGGCTGATTCCTTTGCAATGGTGTTATTAGTAAAAGTTATTTCAACTTCTATGTGCACTGAAGTACTGTTGGGGTTAACACGATTTAATCAACCATTATTAATATATTAGCTCTTATTTGGTCCATATAAGTTCTTTCACTTTTTCACATAATTATTAAAAGAAGTTAATTGGATATGTTTTGTACGTAGCTTGTTGACAGGGACAAAATATTTTACTAATTTTACTTTGCTTGCCATTTTGACTGAACATAATATGGTTAGGTAGAGAAAGCAAAAAAAAGTTTAATATATATATATATATATATATATATATATATATATATATATATATATATATATATATATATATATAAAAGATAGGTTTTGTACGTTCTACCGTGATCAACATTCTTGTTTGAGATATACAACAAATTAAGATAATTTAACATCTTGTGCTGATAGTAACTATTTTTTTTAGTTAGTACATTAAAATATTTTAATTAATTAAAAATTGAAGTATTATCAATTGTGTGACCGAGTAATCCAAGTAAGATATTAGGAGAAAAAAGAGTATAGAATACAAATTTACATTGGATGCAATATAAAATTTATAGTGAAAGAATAATAATTTTCAAATGAAAGTAGGTGCCGAACAAATACAAAACTTTGAGAGTTTGTTTCAATCAAACAAACAAAAAATTTTGCAAACAAATGATTAACTTAAGCCAAATAGTATGCCTATTACCAAGTAAAACCGTCCCATATGCAAGGATATTAACTAAAAGAGCTAAGTTTTTGTAAAACAATAATGCCAAACATCTCAGAACAAAATAAAATATTGAGAAGGATCACTTTTTCTTCATTAGCGTTTGGATAGGAACGGTATCAAGTTTTAAAACTGTAATTCTTTAAATGATCTAGTTTCATAAGAGATAATATATCTTCTGTGTAACAACATTTTAAAACTAATACACCTAGGAACAAAGTGATATTCTGAAATTTTGCATCAAAGGAATCTCATTTGAATGAAACTTTCTTTATCGTATTCATTTTTGCATTTAAATTTTAATTTGCCTAGAAAAAAACTGAAATTATTAGCACTTTAAAGAAACCCTCCTCCATTTATTAGGATATTTAAAACATCCCTTAAATCATACAATAGAAAAATTTAAGGGATGGTTCAGTTGTAACATTGAAAGTGAATACATGCATGCTTAGATGACAAGAAATTTTTCAACTGCGCCAAAATAAGAATAAGTAGCACAATTTTCACTTCCTTTCCATTCACTTCCATCAGATATATTTCTGATACTGTAAATATATATAAAGTTTCATCAAATTTAATTTAACAAACAAGCACACATCTCTCATTCCCAGCAATGAACATTATAGGGTGAATTAATGATTTTATCGAACAAGTCATGTTGGATATCTTCATTTCAATTTGTTTGTCTGCCATAAATTTATTGGAGTAAGATTTAGTATTTGGAATGGTTATAAATGAGATTGAGAAATTTGTATGAAGAGAAAACAATTGGCGTATTCTATTCTTTCGGAACGAAAGAATAATGGAGAACAATGGAATGAAGATTCCATCAATTTAACATTGAACGTTAACATTAAATATTTTATACATTATAACATATAGTTCAATTTTACTTCTTTGGTTATCTTAGAATGTTTTACGACCACAAAAGATTCTAGTATCATATTTTCATTCTTTCACAAGAACTTGAATTTATTTTGTATTCTACTTATTGCAATAAGGAAATCATAAAATTCCCCTCTCAAGAATATTATAACATTCATATTTCCAATTCTTTTATTGATCATAGTTTCAATTTAGAGACAATAATGGGATAGTTGTACTACAAATTTATACTGCAACATCACTTTGAGAATAAACACTATTTTGCACCAACTTGAGATCATGATAGTAAACAATCGTTATATTTAGATATTGGTTAAGGGTTAATGTTCTTTGTGATTAGATATTTCATCCCACAATTTAAAAATGAACTTCACATGATTTTATGCATGCAAGTATGCAACATATATATTTTTGCCATCTAAATACTATTTGGCAACGAAATAACAATTATAAATATATCAAAAATGTAAATTTAGCATACATTTCAAGATCATCATTATAAGTATGTCATTTATCCTAATATTTGCAAAACATAAATTTCACAAAATCCACAAAAGGTAGAAACTTATAAGTAAATAATAAAGTAAAGTTAAGAAAACAGAACCTATTTTTTTTATCGAGTCTCACCCAAGAGATTTGCATATTGTCAAAGATTGTTGCCTTTCGTTTTTTTTCCTTTTGCATGCGGTCAACTCTTTAGACGATTTTCCATCTGCCTTATCAATGAATTTTTATCTTCTAAACGCGTTATGTAGACTCCTTTGTATGAGAAGAAGATCCACAAAGGCAACAGTCACCAATTAACACACCTTTTGACAGAAATATAACCCACATGGAAAGAGTTTGCCACTATATAATTTTTGTCACATACAGGAAAAAATATAAGTTAAACAATCGTGTCTTCCCTCCTTTGACACATTAATAACTGATACTACTATGAAAAGTTACACCTCTTCAAATAAATTTAGTATTTTTATTTAATATTTTTATAAGTAGAATATTTAAATTAATTAGAAAGGCAATTATATAATTTAACTTTTCAGTTAAAGTGTTCCTACTCTTAATATAATATAGATATAGATACTCGTTAAAGCACATTCTAAAGAATTTCTAATCACATTCATTAGTATCAATGAATCAGTAGGGATCCCATTTCACCCAGCCAGCTACAATGAATAGACAGATATACGCTTGAAAGAAAGCACAACTTACTAGTGAAAAGAAAGGCCGTTAGACTTGCTGCGCCTTTTCCTTTTGTTGATAACTGTTTGACCCAAAATCGGATTTTATATATTTTAAGGCATCTACCAATCGTTTCCATCCAAACTTGAAACAAGGAAATCAATGATAGTAACTAATGAATAAAATAAATAAAAGCAGGAATAATGAAAATCTTATCAGATGAGAGCCTCGTCGGGTTGAATAGGCAATATCATTAACAATCTTCAAGATAGTTGAACAAAGTTTGACAGCGAAATAAAGTAAACAAGATCACTGAAAAATGATTATAGTATGCTTTTTTTTTCTTTTTTTCTTTTTTTTTTACGATGCCCCTCTCTCGAAATGCAGAGGTGGTATTTATATGAGACACTGTCGTTCCGAGCTTCAAGCCAGGACGTCAGGGAGTTGGGTAGTGGAGAGCGAGATTCTCGATAATTGGAACAGCCTTAGCATAACATCCGATGGCCAAGATCTCAGGGTGCGGTTGACTGAGTCTGCTCTTTTCAGATACTCGACCCTTCGATAACCATAGCTTCCAATCGCTGAGCCCGGTAGCAGATCCCATCGTATATCTGCATTTCTGATTCTTACTTGCCACGTGGAATTTTCCTAGCACGCCACGTGAAAAAGGTAAATTTAACCGATGCAGAGTCTAGACCAGCTTTTGCGGACCTCGACTAATTCTACGGGGTACTTGCTATCTTCCACCAGCACATGAATCGGGTAACTCTGTTCACCAAGAGTTGGACAGCTGAAAAGAAATCACCTTTTTCAGAAGGCTCCTTGTCTAGGATAGTAAAAGCAGATTTAACGACACTTGCTAGCATCAGCTTTTTTAAGTAAACTTGCTCTATCACTGGTAGCAATGCATTTATCCTTTGCTTGAATCAACACAAGGGGATTATAAAGTATTCAGTGTAAAGCGAACTGATTGCACATGACTTGTACTTGTCAAAATAGTAACTTCTTTTCATTTTTCATGTGAAGATACAAGCAATTAAAACCACATTGGAGGATAAAACCAAGTACCAACAATTGGGAAGAAAGGTCATACCAGAGTATCAAATCCAGAAAGATCAAACACATTCTAAACAATGTTAGCTCTGGAACACATGCTTCTTAACCATAAAAGTCAGAATTGACCAGTTGGCTAAATATGCCACTCACCTAAGAAGAAATAAACCACTGGATTCAAAGAGTGCATCAGTAATGCATGATAAGAGGAACAAACTCGAAAGATGAGAAAATGGACCTTTTCATTCTGAAGATACAAAAGCAAAGTGTATGTGACAATCGTAATGTATCTAAGATGTTCGCGTTAGTCAATGAAGACCAACATTTCTCATCATGTCAACATCACGTACCACATATTATTCACTGCTTCTGTATTCAAGGTCAGTGAGTCCTCCAATCCAAGATGAACCAACTCTGAATGTTCTGCTCAAATATTGTAAACCAAGCAATACAGAACAACAATTTTAAGCAGTGCAGATAAATACATATCTGTTTCGAGTACCATAGTTTTTAGTTACATAGACATACAGAAATTCAGTCATTCGCCAGCTGACAAATTATTATCCATAGTTTACAAAAAAATTATTTATTCTTTTGTGCTTTTCTATCAGCATCATTTTGCTGAAACAAAAAGCCGAAGCAGTGAATCTCAAATTAGCAAATCTGCACTTAAAGTTTCAAACAGAGTTGAACATTTGTTCTAAATTAAATAAAGTGCATGAAATCAAATGTTCTCATTCCTTTCAAGCAAAGGAAAAGTGAAAGAGGAGACTGAGGAAAAATCCCAAAAGTTCAGTAGAATTTGGTGTTTAAAACAGGATACTTCTACTAAAGTAAGATTCTAAGACATAATAAAAGTAACCAAGAAGTTGCATATATGACAATGGATTAAGTAACTTCAATGGAAAGTGCCGATCATGTGAAAAGAGAAGCTCAGCTGCAAGTTCATCATTCTAAGATTTTCTGAATAACACCAGCTCCAACAGTCTTTCCTCCTTCCCTGATAGCAAACCGCATCCCTTGCTCACAGGCAACAGGCATAATAAGCTCAACCACCATGTTTACACGATCGCCAGGCATGACCATCTTAGATTCCTCTCCTTTGTCACTCATAATCGCGGTAACCTTTCCAGTCACATCAGTTGTCCTCATGTAAAACTGAGGCCTATAACCCGCGAAAAACGGGGAATGCCTGCCCCCCTCTTCCTTCTTCAACACATACACCAAAGCTTCAAACTTTGTGTGCGGAGTAATCGTTCCGGGTTTCGCCAACACCATCCCTCTCTGAATATCAATCTTCTGAATACCTCTCAACAACAACCCCACATTATCTCCTGCCATTGCTTCATCCAAAATCTTCTGAAACATCTCAACCCCTGTCACTGTAGTATTCCTAGTATCCTTCAATCCAACTATATCAACAATTTCCCCAACCTTAACAGTCCCTCTCTCTACTCTCCCCGTCGCCACAGTACCTCTACCGGTGATCGAGAAAACATCCTCAATAGCCATCAAGAAAGGCAATTCAGTTTGTCTTTGTGGGATAGGGATATATTCATCAACATTATCCATCAATTGATAAATCTTATCAACCCATTGATTTTCACCCCTTTTAATACTAGGATTAGCCATCAAAGCCTCTAAAGCTAAAAGTGCAGAACCAGAAATAATAGGAATTTCATCACCAGGGAACTCATAACTTGACAATAATTCTCTTACCTCCAACTCAACAAGCTCAAGTAACTCCTCATCATCAACTTGGTCTTGTTTGTTCAAGAAAACAACCATGTTAGGGACACCCACTTGCTTAGCTAACAAAATATGCTCTTTAGTCTGTGGCATTGGGCCATCAGCACCTGACACAACAAGAATTGCCCCATCCATTTGGGCAGCACCAGTAATCATGTTCTTGACATAATCAGCATGCCCCGGGCAGTCCACGTGGGCATAATGTCTGTTTTCCGTTTCATACTCCACCGTGGCAGTGTTGATAGTAATACCACGCGCCCTTTCTTCAGGGGCAGCATCAATTTCGTCATATTTCTTGGGGGCGGAGTTGCCCATAGAGGCAAGCGCCATGGTCAAAGCAGCTGTGAGTGTGGTCTTTCCATGGTCAACGTGGCCAATTGTACCAATGTTGACGTGGGGTTTTTTACGCTCGAATTTGCCACGTGCAGCGCGGACAGTGAACCGACGGGGGTGGGTGGTGGAAGGAGTAGTTGTTGGTGAGTGGAGGAAAAGGGTTGAAGGGGTGGGTGTAAAAGAAGAGGAAAGGACAAGCTTTGAGGAATTTGAAGGGAATACAGCAGCAGTGTTGCTGCTACTGCTTGAGAAAGAAGGGGAAAAAGGGTAAGCAAGCTTTGTAGAAGCTGTAGCTGTTGCAGAAGCTGCTGAAATTGAAGCCATGGCAGCTTTTTGCCTGAAAATGGGATTGAAGTTTTGGAGAAGAGGGTCGAAAGAGAATTGTGGTTGAAAAAAGGAAGAAGAGGAGAGGAAAGGAGAAGGATAATGATGTTATTTATCCTTGGTAGGAATAAAGAGGGCCTCTCATATATGTGGGGTTTTATCCAATCACTTACTTCTCAACTTGCAACTGTGGGGATTAGGGGGTATGGGATTTCTGTGAATTCTGTTCCCAAAATGTGACACGTAAGAAAATGGTCTAAATTTTTTACCCTGCCTTCTTCTTTTAACTTCACATAAAAAAAAAAATCGGAATCTGTATGTTCCAAAGCCTTCTTTTTCTCCCTTTCAGCTTTCGGTAGTGTTTAATTTAATGATTGTACATGCCAAATCTACAACAATGGCTATATATTTGCTATAAAGATTGGTAGAAATTAACAGGGAGTGGGATGTATACAATAGAGTGCCAAGAAAAATCTGGTAACGTGTGCTTTAGAAAAAAGTTCCATATCAAATACTAGTATGTAATACTTAAGTACGAAGGATTGACTAAAAGTGCGAGAACAATAGGGTATATACAAAAGTTTAAACCGTGAGTTTACACCAATGATCTGTATCGAGGTTATAAAGAGCTTTAGGATAGGTAAAAGTAGTGTTTTAAAAGTAGCGGGGGTGCTGAGGGGGCATTTATAAGCACATGAAAAAATATACTTTGTGAAGAAAAATCGGACAACAGTAGAATCATTCAGATAATATTACTTACTTTTTTCTAGTGAACACCAAGATAAAATTAAAGAAAACAGCAAACAGTAGAATCATTCACATAATATTACTTACTTGTTTACAGAAGTTATATATTAACTGGCATTATTTCAACCAATTAACATTTCCAATAGTTAAATACTCATGTAAATATGTACAAGTATACATGCCATTGACTCATTTTTAGCAGCAACATGAACGCACAATATGCGTGTAATGAGAAACCTGTAGTACTGTAATTCCTGGCCCTGAAATGATGGTAACTTTGACAGAAGTGAATCTGTATCTAACGATAGGTCCATGCTTTTCCCTCTAGCTTTTGATCTGCATGTGACCAATGTCAGCAACATTAATCTTTCAGCATTCTGGAATATCTTGAAACAGGGTAGTCGCATAATTGGTGCAATCCAAGAACTATCTGCAGTTGAGTGGCAAAAGGCCGCACAGTAACATCTTCACAGAGAAACTTCAGTCTTCAGGATCCATAGAATAGCAGCCTCATCCGCACTACAAATTATGGGAAGATATTTTGCAACCATAAATGCCACGGATCTCAGGAGGAAGCTTGCTTAGAATATCTGATATAGCCGAGTCATGTTTCTTCCTGAGATCATTTAGCTCCTTTTGCTGCTGACCTAGCAGCTCCTCGAGTTTCTTGACAATTTGTCTGACATCAGCTGGGTAGTTGTTGCTGATCATGTTATTTCTTTCCTCGGATGAATTAGGCCCGCTTGCATAACTAAAATCCGCAGAATGATCATTATCATCAAGGTAAGAATCATGTAGAACACCGGCCTCATCATCCATGTAAGTCTCCGTTTCATAATCTTCGAGTAAGGCAGCAGCAAAATGTGAACTACCTCCGTCTCTCAGGACAACAGGTGATTGTTCATTTTCTTCGGTCCAGCTACCTTCACGAATTGGTGAATCGGTCTGTGACATGTTTGAAGGCCCCTGTCTGAGCGGAGAGCTTGCACTACTGGCTGTTTTCGGTGAATCAGACCAGTACTTCCGACCTGAAGGAAGTCTTTCCAACACAAGACTGCCCGAATGAGCAGAATCAATAGTTAAGGGGGGAACATCATCTCGGGCTCCAGAAGTACAGCTATCGGGAGCAACTTCATCAGTTATGTCATTGTTAGAGCATTCTCTCGGTGCCCAATCTGGGATATATGACCGAATTTCAGAATCAATCATTGCTGCTATTGCTGAAACATCCTGATCTGTCAGGTCCAGCTCTTCGACCATTTCACTAGCAACGGCATTTGCCGTATCAACTTGAATATCAAAGGGGAAGTGAATGTTCCTAATATGACCTGATACCACAGTTCAACTGTTATACAACCTAATTAAGGGAAGCATCTTAAGCTTGATAAAGAAACAATGAGCATGAGCAAATGGTAACCTGTTGAATCAGTTATTCGCAGTTTAAGAAATATTGTATTTAGGTCCTTCCTTTGGCCCTGCACCGTGAAATCTCTACCTCCCTCAGGTAATGGGTCCTTAGTACTTTTTCCATTATCAGACTGATCATCCCTCATTTCTGTAAAAATCTCACAGAAGTCAATAATATTAGCGGACATTTCAGGAAGTGTGCGATCCGATAATTACCTGCATGTCTGGAATTGGAGCTCAAAGATCGACCTACGTTTCCAGAATCCTCATCTGAAAGGAGAAAGGGGTCCATCAATAGTTCTTTAGCAGGCAACCGATCAGAAGCTTTCGCGATACATTTATCTATAAAGGCTTTAACTCCTGGATCCTTCACTTTTGCCAATGAGGCAGGCTTAATTCCCTTCATAGATGCAATTGGTAAAATCAGAATCTTAGTGATGTAGTATTGTAAGATGAAATTAAAAATACCAAGAAATGCAGAGTCACCTATCTCATTATAATGATCTGCTAAAATAAAAATAGAGTTGCAGAAAAATTAAAATTACCAACCAAATTAACAAGCTCCCACTTCCCTCTTTGCGCTCAAAAGAAAACCCCCCCCCCCCCACCAAAACCCAAATAAAAAGTTCACGCCTGTTTTGTAATTTCTAGCAATCAAACACTGAAAATTGATCATATAAACTCATGGATTTGTTGAGTAATGATCTAATATAGTAAAATAAGGTGCTCCCTAGATCCAGTCTAAACAGTTTCATCTTGCCCTGGCACAAAGTTAAAACAGGAGTTTAAATTAAACAGTACTTCAAATAATACTACGCCCCAGAATTAGAGATATAGGTTTGATAGTGATAAGCTTGAGATTTGACAAGGATCAAAGTGGATCTCATATTACTTTGATATAGTATAGTCCTCAATATGCAATAGGTACTCAGAAGGAAAGCCATTTCCCTTTATTAAAGCAAGTGACAACATTTAGTCATAATGCAAAAAGAACACAATCCTTTTGGGATGGAGGTAACTAGTGTGCTAAGTGCTAAGCACTTTTGAGGACCCCATGTTTGCCCGGAGGAGAAGACAACTGTACGTTACAAAAACCTAGCCATTTGATATGCTTCTTTTCTTTTCTTGTAAATTATTCTCCATCACTAGTATCCTTTAAATCCGAGCACAGATGTTGGAAGTTATTTTAACACCTTCAACACTAAAGAGCTCCTTTCCCTGTCACAGTAAAATCCTTACTACTCCCTCATAATCTTACTTGAGCATCTATGTTGCTATTCGTTCAGCCAAACCACTACTCTCATTACCACTTAACATACTGTGTATTATTGCAACTCATTTTAACACCTTCAACACCATGTCAGTTGCTGGATCCAGATCAAGATCTCCATTATATTGTTGGAGAAATTGATCCAGAAAAATTTAATCCAGAAAATTATCTTTCAGTTTAAGTTGTCTGTTCTGCTTCAACCTAAAGTGATGCTAGGCTGCTTCATAGAGGTTCGCTTGACCACATCATGAGCATATTTAAGTTAAGTGCAAGTCAAGCAATTAAGCCCCCATTTCTTTAACTATGAGTCATTCATATCTATTCCTTGTCAATGACACATAATTCCGATAAATGAAACAAACAATAGGCACCACGTACTTAATAACTAACAATGGATTTTTACACTAGTACACAGTATTAATTGAACTCAATAATCTTATTCATCTTCACTAAAATAACCTAACAATACAATGATTTATGTGATACATCAAGATACATACCACATTATTCAGAACAGAAGACCGGATTAGCTAATAGATACTGTTGAGTTAGCACTCATAGGAGAAAAAGATAACTCACTTATTAAACATGGAGAGAGAAAGAGAGAGTATGACAATGATTTCAGTTGGAGTAAGGTCTAAATGAAGTGGTTGATATTGCTAGCTGGAGCAATGCTAAAGAATAAAATTGACATCCAGATAGAAATTCCCAAGGTGAGGGTGGTATTTGGAGGTAAACTGATAACCAGGAAGTACTGAAAGTCCTTTTGAAAATTGTCCCCTGTGAAAAGGATCTTTACTTGAGCCGGGGGTCTATCGGAAACAACCTCTCTACCTTCAAGGTAGTAAGATCTGCGTGCACTACCCTCCCCAGAACCCACTTGTGGGATTATACTGGGTTTGGAGTTGTTGTTGTTGTCCCAGTTGAAAAGGAGGGGGCAGTGCTTCTTATTCAATGTTGACAAAACACTATTGACATATAAACCAAGTTGGGGATTGGCATTTATGTAATCTTCTGAATTTATATTGCTGAAATGGAATGTATTCCATCTAGGATAGAATCGTCCACTTATGCAAGCAGGTCATGACAATGTTGTTTAGGTAGTTTGCTAGATCAAACGAATATCAAAAAACAAACAAATGTAGGCAATTGGGCATCCAATAGGCCCCATAGCTTCAAGATATTAGCTATTAATAACACAGGTAGTTATTCAAGGAACGAATAAGTGCACAGGAGCCCTTTTGAGATAGAGCTTAATGAAATTATCTAAAATGAACTGCCAATCCAACATTTTCAGTAGGCTCATTTGAATAAGAAAATTTAAGACCAAAAGAATATTTTTCATCATCAAAAGCAGGTAGGAGTTGAACTAATGTGGATACAAGACTAAGAAATTAAAACCTGAAGTTCCTTCAATCAGCAGCTGATTCTGATTATGCATAGCCAAACTGCTTTTAAGTGGTCAACAAAATATCATTCCTATGGTAAAACCACCATTAGCTACTGAGCCCACCAAGTCAAGGACATTCATTCGACAGAGGGCTACTATCTTTCCTAAAAAGATCATGTTTGTTCACTACCTTTGCAAATTGAACATCCTGCTTTACAAAGAATGGTTATTGAAGTGAGATCGAACACCCTTTTTAACAAAAGAAAAGGTATCGGACTAAACTTACTTTTACATTCAAGGAGAGAGAGAGAGAGAGAATTTAGTTTTAAGAACTCTGGTACGGGGTATACCCTATCAATTCTTATTGTATTCAAAGACTCAAGAAAAATGAATACTAAGAACTCCAAGCACAAAAATGTTTATCTTTGACAAACTAAAATAGAAACAAGCGGAATCATTATGGTACAAATGGAGTATTCCTTTTTCTTTTGCGAACAGTAGATTCTTAGGTTGGTGAAATAAAGAGGAAAAAATGCTTCATGCAGTTTTCTTCCGAGAAACAGCTTCCAATTGCAGCATAATTGGTCCCTAAGAAATGCCTGTCAATATGCAGAAAATAGTAATGAATTCTCATTCTTTCCAATTCCAATGGGTAATATTATATCTGAGTCTTTTTGCACAACTTGCGGATTTGCCCTCTTCGTTTAAAGCTATAAGCATCCTTTGGAGATCTTCCAAGGAAGCCAATTCCAAGTAGATCCTCCCTTTCCCTCGCTCCACTTTGTTTCGCTCGACCTTGGAGTAGTGCCACTATCATCAGGTCGATGAACTTGATACTGCCATAAAACCACGAGTCCACGACAACGCACAGAAACCTGACTTCTTTGTATTTGTTCTGATAACCGGGTTAGTGTATTAAAATGTCTAAATGTAAACGCAGCATAAGTGTTTATTTTACTAATTTGCTATTATAATAATGCGCCTCTAAAGACACAGACTTAAGCCGGAGTTTCCATCCTCCCCACCCAAAGGGAAAAGGAGAAAGAGACAAAGGTCATCAACCCCCAGGAATGAACAACTTTTTTTTCTTTGATGACCGAGAAATCGGTCTGCATCGAAACTCAAGGATTCTGGGCCCGCCCTCTATCCTGCTCACTTGAATACCATGCTTAGTTCGCATGGCGCAGGGCTCGAACCCGTGACCTTAGTCACAAGTCCCTCAACCTTTACCACTTAAACTAAGCCCTGGGGCCCAGAAAAGAACATACTTCGAAGCAATTGTGTGACTACCAACAGATAATTACCTAGAGCTTAGTAAACGAACAATCATGTAAAACTATAAATGTCATAGTTCCTTAAGGGGGGCACTAATTATAACTCTCAATTAGAAAAGTTTCCATTACTTTTGCTGCTTACAACCTTGTTCCCAAGAAAATGATATCTCTATCAACAATCATGAACCCTGTTAGTGTATAGATATGTATAGTGTAGTCTTGTCCCACATTGGAAGAGGAATAATATCTCCTTGTAGTGTATAGCTATAAATAGGGACCTCTTGTATTGTATTTATCATCCAATATCAATAACATATTTTCTCCCGTGCCTTCTCACATGGTATCAGAGCATTAGATCGTTGTGCGTCATTCCAGCGTTAACCGGGAAGAAAGAACTTAGTCATCGTGTAATTTTTCCGGTGACCTAAGGCTTGTCTAAGTGAAAGTCACTTTCTGTCAGTGTTGTGCTAAAACCAACACCACCACGAGGTAGATCACCCTCCGACTACCTACCCCTGAAATTTTATCCGGCAGTAAAGCCGCTACGCTCCTCCACGCGCCGGCAACAACTTTTCCGGCGAGGGTTCCGGCCATTTTTTCGCGAAGCTTCTTCAGGACAGTGTGCTCTCCTCAAAATTCCGAGCCTACCCATCTAATTCAAATCAAATTGCGGCCACTTTTATATTTTTCCGGAGTGAACAGTGACCTTTCTGGCCATTTTTTGAAAATATTTCTTCAGGACAGCTTGCTCGCAAAGGAATTCCGAGTTTATCCATCCTGGTTACAACAAATTCCGACAACTTTGGAATTTTCCGGCGAGCTACAGTGTTTCTGGCACAGAACAGTGTTCTGTTTTCCTACTGTAAACAGTGTTTTTCAAGCTATTTCTTCAGTTTTCTCAGAGGAGTTACTTATTTTCACTATTTCAAGTTAACCCTACTACTACAAATTGTAACGACATGGGAACCGATGCTTTGAATAGTCGGATGGTTTCTTTAGCAGAGTATATTGAGTTCCTTCAGTATAAAGCATGTAAGCAAACATCTTCTAAGATAGCTTCTGTTGTTCAAACAGGTAATAGCGTGACTTGTTTCTCCCAATCTTCATCCTCTGAGTCTTGGGTCATTGATTCAGGTGCATCAGATCATATTTCTGGTAACAAATCTCTTTTCACTACTATTTCGTATTCTCAATCTCTTCCAAAAGTCACAATGGCCAATGGGTCTCAAACCATGGCAACTGCAATAGGTCAAGCAAGCCCACTTCCTTCCTTACCTTTAGATTCAGTCCTTTATGTTCCCAATAGTCCTTTTAATCTCATAGCTGTTAGTCGCTTAGCCAAATCACTTAAATGCGCTGTTTTATTTCTTAATGACCATGTTTTTATACAGGAACGCAGTACGGGGCGGATCATTGGTACCGGACGTGAATCAAACGGACTTTATTACCTTATCCTTGCTAAATCACATGGACTTACATCTTGTCTTCCTTCTACAACTTGTTCTGTTACTGATTCACCAGATTTATTACATAAACGGTTGGGACATCCAGTTTGTCAAAACTTCAGAAAATGGTATCTGGTTTATCTCACTTGTCAGCTCTAGAGTGTGAGTCATGTCAGCTCGGTAAGCATACCCGCTCCCATTTCCCTCGGCGTCTTGATAATCGAGCAAAGTCACCTTTTACTTTAGTCCATTCAGATGTTTGGGGTCCTAGTCGGGTCAGTTCCACCTTAGGATTCCGCTACTTTGTCAGTTTCATTGATGATTATTCTAGGTGCACTTGGATATTTTTGATAAAAAATCGATCTGAGCTGTTTTCTATTTTCCAAACCTTCCACGCTGAAATTCAAAATCAATTTGGGGTTTCTATTCGCACATTTCGTAGTGATAATGCCCGAGAGTATTTGTCTTCCCCATTTCAACAGTTTATGAAATCTCAATTCATCAAACATCTTGTCCGTATACATCTCAACAAAATGGGGTAGCTGAAAGAAAGAATAGACATCTTATTGAAACTGCTCGTACCCTACTCATACAATCTCATGCTCTGTTGCGTTTTTGGGGGATGCCATTCTTACATCTTGCTATCTTATTAATCGTATGCCATCTTCAGCTATCCACAACTAAGTTCCATTCTCTGTCATGTTTCCCCACTTACCTTTGTTCTCTCTTCTACCCCGTATCTTTGGAAGCACTTATTTTGTCCATAACCTTACTCCAGGAACAGATAAGTTAGCTCCTCGTGCTATTAAGTGCGTATTTCTGGGTTTCTCGAGAACACAAAAGGGGTATCGATACTACTCTCCTGACCTTCAGCGGTACCTTATGTCTGCTGATGTTACCTTCTTTGAAACCCAATCATACTTCACAGGTTCAGGTCATCACTTAGATATTTCTGAGGTACTACCAGTTTCATCTTTTGGAGATTCAGTCACTCCAGCTCCACCACCTACAGCTCCAGTTGTAGCTCCACCACCTATAGCTCCAGTTGTAGCTCTACCACCTATAGCTCCAGTTCCACCACCTACAGCTCCGGTTGTAGCTCCACCACCTATAGCTCCAGTTCCTCCACATAATCCAGTTCAACCTTTTGCAGCTCCACTACTCTTGACTTATCATCGTCGTCCACATCCAGCATCAAGCCCAGGTGATTCACGCCCCGCATCAGATTCTGCACCTACTGCGGACTTGTCTCCTCTTAGTCAACCAATTGCACTCTGCAAAGGTGTACGATCCACACTTAATCCTAATCCCCACTATGTCGGTTTAAGTTATCATCATCTGTCGTCACCACATTATGCTTTTATATCTTCTTTGTCCACTGTTTCTATCCC
Source organism: Nicotiana tomentosiformis (assembly GCF_000390325.3). Classification (NCBI taxonomy): domain Eukaryota; kingdom Viridiplantae; phylum Streptophyta; class Magnoliopsida; order Solanales; family Solanaceae; genus Nicotiana; species Nicotiana tomentosiformis. The sequence continues at coordinate 72,299,648 of NC_090817.1, read as the reverse complement.
TAAGTCTACAGGTGAGGCACTATCTCATCCAGGTTGGCGACATGCTATGATTGACGAGATGTCTGCTTTACATGCGAGTGACACTTGGGAGCTTGTTCCTCTTCCTGCAGGTAAGTCTACTGTTGGTTGTCGTTGGGTTTATGCAGTCAAAGTCGGCCCGGATGGCCAGGTTGATCGGCTTAAGGCTCGTCTTGTTGCAAAAGGATATACTCAGATTTTTGGGCTTGATTATAGTGATACTTTCTCTCCCGTGGCTAAAGTAGCATCTGTTCGTCTCTTTTTGTCCATGGCTGTTGTACGTCATTGGCCTCTTTATCAGTTAGACATTAAGAATGCTTTTCTCCACGGTGATCTTGAGGAAGAAGTTTATATGGAGCAACCACCTGGTTTTGTTGCTCAGGGGGAGTTTAATGGTTGTGTGCAGATTGCGCAAGTCATTATATGGTTTGAAACAGTCCCCTCGAGCTTGGTTTGGTAAGTTCAGCACAATTATTTAGGAGTTCGGCATGACTCGTAGTGAGGCTAATCACTCTGTGTTTTATCGGCATTCTGCTCCTAATCTGTGTATTTATCTAGTGGTTTATGTTGATGATATTGTTATTACTGGTAATGATCAGGATGGTATTACTAATCTGAAGGAACATCTCTTTCAGCACTTCCAGACTAAGGATCTGGGCAGATTGAAGTATTTTCTAGGTATTGAGGTCGCTCAGTCTAGCTCAGGTATTGTTATTTCACAGCGGAAGTATGCCTTAGACATTCTTGAGGAGACTGGAATGATGGGTTGCAGACCTATTGACTCTCCTATGGATCCGAATGCTAAGCTTCTGCCTGGACAGGGGAGCCTCTTAGAGACCCTACGAGATATAGGAGGTTGGTTGGCAAATTGAATTACTCACAGTGACTAGACCTGACATTTCTTTTCCGGTGAGTGTTGTAAGTCAGTTTATGGATTCTTCCTGTGATAGTCACTGGGATGCAGTTGTTCGCATTCTTCGGTATATAAAGTCAGCTCCAGGCAAAGGATTACTATTCGAGGATCGAGGCCACGAGCAGATTGTTGGGTACACAGATGCTGATTGGGCAGGATCACCTTTTGATAGACGTTCTACGTCTGGATATTGCGTTCTAGCAGGAGGTAATTTGGTCTCGTGGAAGAGCAAGAAACAGAATGTAGTTGCTCGATCTAGCACCGAAGCCGAATATCGGGCCATGGCTATGGCGACGTGTGAGTTAGTTTGGGTCAAGCAGTTGCTCAAGGAGTTAAAGTTCGGAGAAATCAGCAAGATGGAACTAGTGTGTGATAACCAAGATATTTTCACTAAGTCTCTTACTGGTTCTCGTATTAGTTACATGTGTAACAAGCTCGGTACATATGATGTGTATGCACCGGCTTGAGGGGGAGTGTTAGTTTATAGATATGTATAGTGTAGTCTTGTCCCACATTAAAAGAGGAGTAATATTTCCTTGTAGTGTATAGCTATAAATAGGGACCTCTTGTATTGTATTTATCATCCAATATCAATAATATATTTTCTTCCGTGCCTTCTCACAAACACAAAATAACATGTACGAAGCTTGATGAACAAGAAAGAAAGATAGAAAGAGAGCATGGGAAGAACGATGCAAATTCTTACTGCTGTCACTTTCTTATATATTTGAGCAGCATTGGAACACTCAACATAAGGATACTCAAAAGTCACGAGCTCCAGCAGGCACATACCAAAGGCATAGATATCTACTAGCTCATTGTATTCCTCCTCATAAAGTTCTGGTGCCATGAATTCTGGTGTACCTGAGATCAAATATAGAATTGCATTTTTCAGCAACCATCTAAACCACCAATGAACAGCCAATTGAAACCTAGAGGACAGTTGCAAAATTAGAAAAACTGAGGACCTCACCAATGACACTATGAGCAGCGCGAGCCTTACAAAGAATTGCAGCAAGTCCCAAGTCACCAATCTTAACCTCCCCTTGGTTACCATTGATAAAAATGTTATCACACTTAAGGTCACGATGAATAATTGGAGGGTCATGACCATGTAGATATGAGAGACCCTCCAATATCTGCCTAGACCAATTCTTGAGTGCTCTAACATCAACCTTCTTATGTTTCTTACGGTACCTACACGAGCATACAAAAAGACCAGTCCACAATTCAATGTTTCAAAAAATATGGGTATTGGGTTGAGAAAAGGAAGAAAAACCACATAGCCATACTGTCTTAAAGTCCCGGAAGTGAAAATTTCAGTAATGATATTGATATTCTCATTTTTTGAGTCAACCCACGAGTTATAGAATTTGATGATATTCTTGTGCTTGAGGGTTTTAAGCAAATGAACTTCAGAATATAGACGCTCCAAGTCCACAGAATTCCTCAAGAGATCAGCCACTTTAACTTGATTCCAAGCAACTTCAATCCCCTCTAATTCATCAAATGCTCGATAACTAGATTTCCAATAGTAAGTCAAGAATGGACAAAAAATCGCACTTGACAAAATTCATTAATGGGGAAAAAAGCAGTAAAACAATACTCCCTTCATCTCAATTTATATGACAAAATTTCCAGAATATCTGTAACAATATTATTATACAATTTTCACAAATATTAAGAATTCAAAGTCATTTAACTATTCAAAGTCAATACCTTTATGTAATGTTTTCTCTATCAATCTAACTTTTAAACTATTACTTTATTTTTCTTCCGTTATTACTAGTATAATATACTCCCTCTGTTTCATTTTATGTGGCACTATTTCCTTATTAGTTTGTTCCAAAAAGAATAACATCTTCCTATATTTTCGAAACAATTTAACTTTAACCTTCTTATTTCACCCTTAATGACATGCTTTTATGGCCACAAAACTCCATGGCATGTTTAAGACCACAAGTTCCAAAAGTCTTTTTTTTTCTTCTTAAACTCCATGCTCAATCAAACGCTACCACATAAATTGAAACGGAGGGAGTACTAGTCAAATTAACATCTTATATTCCTTATCCTGCCAAACACCATCAATCAAAATGAAACAGCTGCAGAGCATCACACACGTAAAGACGTTATAAAGGATACACTTTCTTGAAAGCTCCTTTTCCCAAAACCTCTTTGTACTGCAAATAACAAGACAATCAACTTCAAAGTCACAATGTGGCAACAGTAATAGCAAAGCAACAATAACAACTCAGTATAATTCCACTAGTGGGATCTGGGGAGGGTGGTTTGTATGCAGACCTTACCCCCTACCCTGTGGTAGAGAGGCTGTTTCCGATAGACCCTCGGCTCCCTCCCTCCAAGAACTCCCCACCTTGCTCTTGGGGTGACTTGAACTCACAAACTCTTGATTGGAAGTGGAGGGTGTTCACCACTAGAGCAACCCACTCTTGTCAACAGCAATAGCAAAGCAGTAACAAAGAATAGAACAGCGGGAAATACAAAAAGAAATACTCCCCGTCCCAATTTATTTGATTCTCTTTCCATTTGGGACGTTAAAAGAAAAGTTCCACGCTATTCTATTTATGTACAATTTTAACTAACTTCAAGCTTTCTAATTTATTAAATTTTATCTATAATATGATAAATTCTTTCCTTATCAAACAAACATTTTTTTTTATAACGGTTGTATCTGGACCAGCTTGTCACTAGCTCAACTATTTCCTTACCAAACTAACTTTTCGATCATTATGTTATATTTTTCACACTATCACTCGTATATTATTTCAGTCAAATCATATAAGATGAGCAGAATATGGTCACTGAGCAGTTTGAAAAATGTACTCCAAACACAGCATAATGTACAATGAAGCCAAGAGTTAATAAATTAATGTAAAAATGAGAAACTGACCCGGCCGTAACGAGCAGAAGGATCGAGCTCGACAAACTCCGGTTCAGATTCAGAATCGTCCGGTTCCTGTTCGGACGCAGAATCCTGCTGCATTGTCTTCGTTCAATGAATTCAATTATGAGAAGAAAAAATAATTCAAAAACCTAGCTCTTCGCGAACAACAACAATTGGATTCAGATCAAGATCAATTTGAAATTGCGAAATAACAATCTAATCGTACACTTTTGTCTCAGAATTGAGATATAAGCAGTTTAAGGGGATGTGTAAATTGACAGAAGACTCTGTTACACCAAACTAGTAGTTACATAATACATCATATGTAAACAGCAGAAACGTATAAAAGAAATGAAGCGTGCCAACTGCCAAGGGAAAAAAGCAGAGTTCGAGTTGAAGGCGTCTGGGTGGGGTCATGGGCAGATAGATGTGTGTATTCTTTACTTTACGCTGTGCATGCGAACGAACCAGACTCAAACCCGGACGCATCTTATCTTGGATCCTAGGACCCGAATACGAGAGATCACTTCATTTTAATTATAAATTATAAATTCTTTTAACTTTTTTTTAAAAAAATCAATAAAATTTGTATATTTAAGAGTTATATAAAAAGCCATATCTTATCTAATCGTTTAGTATCTAAGTATCTAACAAAAGTTTGAAAAATACAAAGTTGTCAACTAAAAAATATTGGCTTTCTACATATATAACATAATGCTGTATAAAATAGAGTTAGGAAGCGTATTATTTCAAGAGATGAAACGTACTTTGTGTAGGGATTTAAATATTTTTTTTTAAAATTGGGATAACATTACATATTTGTGTAAGATTACATAATATAGAAAATGTATAAACAATTGACATATTAAATGGATGCTTTGCGTAATTGATCCTTTAATTTAGTGGGATTGAATAGTCAACTCTAGAGAAAATCGAAAGTCAACGGTTTTGGCACATGGCGACACCTAGTTAGCTGGGAATCCTTTTTATTGTTCCTTTTGTTTTATAGTTCCGCTCAACTATATCTCTTTTTTCTTTTTTATTATCAGTTTGCTTCTAACCTACGTGGCAATCCTAGATATATAACTATAATATACAAGGCTAACTAGTTAAAAAATTTCTTATTAGCTTTTCTTTTTGCCTTTTCCTTCTATTTTGAGTGAAGAAGATGATGAGAATAGAAACAAACATGCCCCGAGAACACCTTTTGGAAACAAAGTAAATTCAAAGGTAGAGTTAGAAATCTTTTTCCTTTTTCTTTCTCTATTCACTTAAAACATGCACCAATGATGGTGTGTCTGATAATTCACACATAAAAGGCCGAGCTTGAACACACTTCGTCAAAGAATTATATATGTAATGTGTAATGACCCGGCCAGTCGTTTTGAGAGTTGTAGTCTCATTCCCCCATTCACTGTTCAATTTATGCTTCACAGTTTGTTATGTGACTTGCCCGGGTGATTAGTTTGGGTCAGGTGAGGTTTTAGGAATGAATTGGAATACTTAGTTCCAAGGTTTAAAGTTTAAGTTGAAATAGTGATCGGATGTCGACTTATATGTAAACGACCCCGGAATAGAGTTTTGATGATTTCAATAGCTCTATATGGTGATTTTGGACTTAGGAGCGTGTCTGGAATTTTTTTTTTTGAAGTCCGTAGTAGAATTTGGCTTGAAATGACGAAAGTTGAATTTTTGGGAAGTTTAACCGGGGAGTTGACTTTTTGATATCGAAGTCGGAATCCAGTTCTGAAAATTTTCATAGTTTCGTTATATCATTTATGACTTGTGTGCAATATTTGAGGTTAATCGGACTTGATTTGATAGGTTTCGTCATCGAATGTAGAAGTTAGAAATTCTTAAGTTCCTTAAGCTTGAATTGGGGTATGATTCGTGATTTTTAGCGTTGTTTTATGTGATTTGAGGTTTCAACTAAGTTTGTATGATGTTTTAGGACTTGTTGGTGTATTTGGTTGAGGTCCCGAGGGCCTCGGGTGAGTTTCAGATGGTTAACGGATCAAAATTTAGACTTAAACAGCTGCTGGAATTTTTCTGCTGGAAAAATCGAGGCTGAAAAAAATCGAGGTTGGAAATCGAAGGCTGGAAATCAAAGTCAGGAAATCAAGGTTAGGAAATCGAGGGAAGAAAATTGAGGACAGAAAATGGAGGTCTGGAAATCGAGGGTAGGAAATCGAGGGTAGGAACTGGACAGAAACTTTAAGTTATAAAACAGGAGCTTCGTCCCATTTTTTATTTTTAACAAATTGGAGCTTTGGGAGAGGCGATATTTGAGAGATTTTCAAGGAAAAATATTGGGGTAAGTGATTCTAAATCGGATTTGGTCAATATACACGAATATATCATTGTTTTCATCATTTAATAAGTGTTTTGAGATGGAAACTTGGGGAAGATTGTAGAAATTTCATAAAACAAATTTTTGACATTTCGACGTCGATTCGGAGTTGGATTTGAGTGAAACTAGTATGGTTGGACTCGTAACTGAATGGGTTTTCGAATTTTGTGAGTTTATCGGATTCCGAGACGTGGGCCCCATGGACGATTTGTTTTGGGTTAAATTTTGGATTTTTGTTAGTAAATTTGTATTTTCTTATGGAATATATTGCTATAATTTGTATTGATTGAATCAAATTAATTATGATTAAATTCGAACCGATCGGAGTCAGAAAATCGAGGAAAAGACATACTACTTGACTGATTGAGCATGGTTTGAAGTAAGTGACTTATCTAACCTTGTGTGGGGAAATTCTCCTTAGGATTAGTATTGATATGAAAATGTTGAGGTCTTGAAAGTCGTGTACACGAGGTACCGAGTGTGTACACTGGCTAAATATGGAAGATTATGTCTTTAAATTGTGTAGAGCATTGTTGCATATTAATTAAATTATTTTATTGTGTTATATTCATCATCATTAATATATTTTCGTATTTTAAATTTGTCTGACATGTTCCTCCTAAGTGTTTTATTTGTTTAGTTGAAACTCTGTTTCTTTTGTTCCATGCATTACTTGAAGGTTGGATTTCTTAATTTAAATATTATTAAAAATGAATTGTTTTACATTACAAAAATTTGATGTTAAGCCAAGATGTTAAATTTATGAAATATTATTTTTGCTGAATATTTTGTGAGACTTTGCACTCATTGTGATTGAGCCGTGAGTTCCTTATTGTGGAAATTATTCTTGTTCTTGATTTATTTTGGCAAGTTGAAATATTTGGGCACTGAAGGTGCAAATTATGATATATTGTGATATTGATATGCATGCGGTGGTATAAGGTCTAGGTGTTGAAATGCATGCGGTGAGATAAGGGTGGCTTGATACGCGTGGCTAGCAGGGAAACTACTAGAAGTCATGCGGTGTGAAAAGGGTGGCTAAAACGCGAGATGCTATTTCGGAAAAAATATTTTCTTTAAAATTTAACGTGAAGGCTCCCGTGGTGATATAAGGAAATGAGATATTGTGAATTTATTTATGATTTGAGACTACGAGACGGTACCTCGGGAGTGCCCTTGTTGATATTTCTTTATGGCTGCATTGCCTTTTGTTATTTTGGTGAATTTCCTTAAAGTTGTAAATTTATATTTTTCCTTCTGCGAGGTATTGTTTGCCCTTATTCTGTGCAGTTAAATTGTGACATACTACTTACTTGATTCATCCCCATTTTTATTATTATTATTATTATTATTATTATTATTATTATTATTATTATTATTATTATATTGTTAAACTGTTCGCCCTGTCTTTTATTATTTCTAGTAGGGCCCTGACCTGATCTCGTCACTACTCTACAGAGGTTAGGTTTGGCACTTACTGGGTACCGCCATATTGTACTCATACTACACTTCTGCACATCTTTTGTGCAAATCCAGGTACTTCCTATCAGACCACGTATCAGTGAATTAGACTGTACACTGAGACTTCAAGGTACATCTGCCAGTGTCCGCAGACCCCGGAGTCCCCTTCTACCCTTATTATGTTGTTTTCCTTATTTCTTTAGACTCTGATGTATAGAGACACTGAGGATAAATTCTTAGAAGCTTGTGACTTATTCCTACCGGGTTTTGGGAGTTGAAATTGTTAAATTGCAGTTCTTATTTATTCGGTTGTTAAGGATTAAATTTTAGTTTATATTTAGTTATATTCCACATTGATAGGTTTACCTAGTCTTAGAGACTAGGTGCCATCACGACATACTACAGAGGGAATTTGGGGTCGTGACAAGTTGGTATCAGAGCTCTAGGGTCATAGGTGTTATGAGTCACAAGCAGGTTTAGTAGAGTCTCGCGAATCGGTACGGAGACGTCTGTACTTATCTTCGGAAGGTTATGTAACTGTTAGGAAAATGTTCACTTCTTTGATTCCTTATCATGCGCATTTGTTGACTTCAAAGTTTTAAACCATTGTCTTTCTATTCTCTTATAGATGGTGAGGACACGCACAACTGGATCCGATGATCAGACACCCGCGCCCTGTTGGAGCCGCAAGAGGCCGGGGCCGGGGCAGAGGCTGAGGAAAACCACGTGGTGCAGCCAGAGCACCTACATGAGCTGCTGCAGCAGAACCACCAGTAGCTCCAGTTAGGGAACAGGCACTTGAGACGCCTATTACTACCCCTGCACTTCAGGAGACTCTTGCCCAGTTCTTGAGCATGTTTGGCACTCTAGTTCAGGCAGGGTTGATTCTACTTGCTCCTGCCACATCTTAGGTCGGGGGAGGAGCACAGACTCCCGCCGCCCGTACCCCAGAGCCACGGGCCCAAGTTGACCATACTACAGAAGTTATACCAGTGTAGCCAGTTGTCCCAGTTCGGCCCGAGGCTAGGGCAGCAGTTTCAGAGGGGGAGCAACTGAAGCTCGAGAGGTACAAAAAGTGACAACGGTTTAGCTTCAGAAGATGCTCAAGATTTTCTTGAAGAATGTCATTGTATCCTCCGTACTATGGGTATTGTGGATTCCAGTGGGGTTTCTTTCATGATATTCCAGCGTAGAGGAGCGGCCTACTAATGGTGGTAGGCATATGAGTTGGAAGTCCTGCTGAGGCAGCTTCACTCACTTGGACTCAATTCTCAGATATGTTCTTGAGGGAGTATGTTCCTCAGAGTCTTAGAGATGCATGGCGCGCAAAGTTTAAGCAGTTGTGCCAGGGTTCTATGACCGTGTCAGAGTATGCGGTCCGATTCAGTGATTTGGCTAGGCATGCACCAGCCTTGGTTGCTACTGTTCGAGAGCGGGTTCGCCGATTTATTGAGGGGCTCCACCCTAGTATCAGATACAGTATGGTCCGAGAACTAGAGATGGACATCACATACCAATAAGTGGTGTCAATTGCTAGGAGATTGGAGGGTATGCGGACTCGGGAGAGAGAAGAGAGGGAAGCTAAGAGACCTTGAGATTCTGGCACATATAATAGTTTTCCTGCCCCAGCTGCAGCCCGTCATGGTAGAGGCTATGTGAGCCATCCTATTCATTCAGCACTTCCAGCTTCCAGTGGTATTCCGGGTACTCCCATACCTCAGGTTCCATATTATGCACCGCCAGTGTCTACTGTAGCTCATGTACGAGGTGCTTTCAGCGGGCACTCCAGTCGATCAGGCCCGAGTCAGTCTCAGCAGCCACATCCTTCGAGGGCTTGTTTTGAGTGTGGTGACACTCGTCATATAATGAGGCTTAGGAGAGGTGCACCTCCACAGATTTCTCAGGCCCCACCCATTGGACCTCAGGCTTCTCAGGCTATGATCACTGCACCAGTTGCTACTCCACCTGCACAACCAGCTAGAGGTGGAGGTCGGACAGGTAGAGGTCGCCCTAGAGAGGGAGGCCAGGCCAGATATTATGCCCTTCCTGCTAGAACGGAGGCAGTTGCATCCGATTCTATTATCACGGGTATTGTTCCGGTCTTTCATAAAGATGTATTAGTCTTATTTGATCCAGGTTCCACTTATTCTTACGTGTCATCTTATTTTGCCCCGTATTTGGGCGTATACCGTGATTTTTTGAGTTCTTCTGTTTATGTATCTACACCCATGGGTGAATCTATTATTGTTGACCGCGTGTATAAGTCGTGTTTGATTGTTATCAGTGGTTTTGAGACCAAAGCTGATTTATTATTGCTCAGTATGGTGGATTTTGATATTATTTTGGGCATGGACTGGTTGTCGCCTTATCACGCTATCCTTGATTGTCACGCCAAGACGGTGACGTTGGCTATGCCAGGTCTACTGCGGCTAGAGTGGAAAGGTACCTTGGGTCATGTTCCTAGCAGGGTTGTTTCATTTCTTAAGGCTCAATTAATGGTTGATAAGGGGTGCGATGCGTATCTAGCCTATGTGAGAGATGTTAGTGTTGATACTCCTACCGTGGAGTCAATTCCTGTAGTAAGGGATTTGCCTGATGTATTTCCAGCCAATTTTCCTGGTATGTCATCCGACAGGGATATTGACTTTGGCATTGATTTGTTACCGGGCACTCAGCCCATTTCTATTCTACCATATCAATTGGCCGCAGCAGAATTGAAGGAATTAAAAGAGCAATAACAGGAGCTGCTTGATAAGGGTTTTGTTCGGCCCAGTGTATCGCCTTGGGGTGCTCCTGTCTTATTTGTGAAGAAGAAGGATGGCTCTATGCGGATGTATATTGATTACCGCCAGCTAAACGAGGTTACAGTGAAGAATAAGTTTTGCCACGTATTGATGACCTATTTGATTAGCTTCAGGGTGCTAGAGTGTTCTCTAAAATCTACTTACGTTCAGGCTATAATCAGTTGAAGATTCGGGAACTAGATATCCTGAAGACTGCTTTTAGGACTGGGTATGGTCATTACAAGTTCCTCGTGATGTCTTTTGGGCTGACCAACGCCCCAGCAGCATTTATGCACTTAATGAAGTGTATTTCAGCCCTATCTTGATTCTTTCGTCATTGTGTTTATTGACATCATTCTGGTGTATTCTCAAAATCGGGATGAGGACTGTGCTTCAGACTTTGAGAGAAAAGAGGTTGTATGCAAAATTTTCAAAGTGTGAAATCTGGCTGTGTTCAGTAGGATTTTGGGTCATGTGGTAACGAACAAGGGGATCCAAGTAGATCCAAAGAAAATTGAAGTAGTGCAGAGTTGGCCCAAACCATCATCAGCTACTGAGATCCGGAGTTTTCTTGGCTTAGCGGGGTACTATCGCCGATTTGTAGAGGGTTTCTCTTCTATTGCTGCACCTATGACCAAATTGACCACAAAGGGTGCTCCGTTTAGGTGGACCAAGGAATGTGAGGAGAGCTTTCAAAAGCTCAATACAACTTTGACTACAGCCCCAGTATTGGTATTGCGTACATGTTTAGGGTCTTATACTGTGTATTGTGATGCATCGCGCATTGGTCTCGGCGCAGTGTTGATGCAAGACGGTAGGGTGATTGTCTATGTGTCCAGACAGTTAAAGGTACATGAGAAGAATTATCCGGTCTATGACCTTGAGTTAGCAGCTATTGTTCATGCCTTGAAGATTTGGCGACATTATTTGTACAGTGTCCATTGTGAGGTTTATACCGATCACCGGAGTCTACGACATCTATTTTAACAGAAGGATCTTAATTTACTGCAGCAGAGGTGGTTGGAGTTGCTTAAGGATTATGATATCACCATTCTCTATCATCCCGGAAAGGCCAATGTGGTGGACGATGCCTTGAGTCGTAAGGCGGAGAGTTTGGGCAGCTTAGCATACTTACCAATAATAGAGAGGCCTTTAGCCTAGGATGTTCAGGCCTTGGCCAACCAGTTTGTTAGATTGGATGTTTCCTGGCCGAGCTGAGTTTTGGCTTGTGTGGTTTCTCAGTCTTCTTTGTATGATCGTATCAGGGAGTGTCAGTATGATGACCCCCATCTGCTTGTCCTTAAGGACACAATTCAGCACGGTGATGCCAAGGAAGTCACTATTGGAGATGACGGTGTATTACTGATGTAGGGCAGGCTATATGTGCCTAATATAGATGGTTTGCGTGAGTTGATTCTCCAGGAGGCTCACTATTGGTGGAGGCGAATGAAGAAAGACATAGTGGAATATGTAGCTCGGTGCCTAAATTGTCAGCAGGTGAAATATGAGCATCAACGACCGGGTGGATTGCTTCAGAAGTTAGAGATTCCAGAGTGAAAATATGAGCGAATCACTATGGATTTCGTTGTTGGGCTCCCATGGACTTAGAGGAAGTTCGATGCAGTTTGGGTGATTATGGATAGATTGACCAAGTTAGCTCAATTTATTCCTGTAGTTACTACTTACTCTTCGGAGAAGCTGTCTCAAGTTTACATTCGCGAGATTGTTAGGCTTTATGGCGTACATCTATCATCTCTGACCGGGGTACACAGTTTATATCACGGTTTTGGAGAGCCATACAACGAGAGTTGGGTACTCGGGTAGAGATGAGTACAACATTTCACTCTCAGACGGACGGGCAGTCCGAGCGTACTATTCAGATACCGGAGGATATGCTTCGTGCTTGTGTGATAGATTTTGGGGGTGCTTGGGATCAATTCTTACCACTTGCGGAGTTTGCTTACAACAACACTACCAGTCGAGCATTCAGATGGCTCCGTATGAGGCCTTGTATGGTAGGCGGTGCCGGTCTCCAGTGGGTTGGTTCAAGCCGGGTGAAGCTAGACTATTGGGTACGGACTTGGTTCAAGATGTTTTGGAAAAGGTTAAATTGATTTAGGATTGGCTTCGTACAGCCCAATTTAGACAAAAGAGTTATTGGGATTGGAAGGTTCGTGATGTTGCATTCATGGTTGGTGAGTGGGTCTTGCTCCGGGTTTCGCCTATGAAGGGTATTATGAGATTCAAAAATAAGGGTAAGTTGAGCCCGATGTATATCAGACCTTTTGAGATTCTTGAGAGAGTTGGAGAGGTAGCTTACAGACTTGCACTACTACCTAGTCTCTCTGCAGTTCATCCAATGTTCCAAGTTTCCATGCTCCGGAAGTATCACAGCGATCCGTCTCATGTGTTAGACTTCAGCTCAGTCCAGTTGGACAAGGATCTATCTTATGTCGAGGAACCAATGACCATTTTGGACAGACATGTTAGAAAGCTAAGATCGAAGAGCATTGCTTCGGTAAAAGTACAATTGTGGGGTCATCCGGTTGAGGAGGCGACTTGGGAGACCGAGCATGATATGCGTAGTTGCTATCCTTATCTTTTCACCACTCCAAGTATAATTCTAAACCCGTTCGAGGATGAACATTTTTTTAAGAGGGGGAGGATGTAACGACCCGACCAGTCATTTTGAGAGTTGTAGCCCCATTCCCCCATTCACTGCTCAATTTATGCTTCACAGTTGTTATGTGACTTGTCGGGGTGATTAGTTTGGGTCCGGTGAGGTTTTAGGAATAAATTGGAACACTTAGTTTCAAGGTTTAAAGCTTAAGTTAAAATAGTGATCGGATGTCGACTTATATGTAAACAACCCCGGAATAGAGTTTTGATGATTCTAATAGCTTCGTATGGTGATTTTGGACTTAGGAGCATATACGAATTTATTTTTTGAAGCCCGTAGTGGAATTTGGCTTGAAATGACGAAAGTTGAATTTTTATGAAGTTTGACCGAGGAGTTGACTTTTTGATATCGGGGTCGGAATCCAGTTCTGAAAATTTTCATAGCTCCGTTATGTCATTTATGACTTGTGTGTAAAATTTGAGGTCAATCGGACTTGATTTGATAGGTTTCGACATCGAATGTAGAAGTTGGAAATTCTTAAGTTCCTTAAGCTTGAATTGGGGTATGATTCGTGGTTTTAGCATTGTTTTATGTGATTTGAGGTTTCAACTAAGTTCGTATGATGGTTTAGGACTTGTTGGTATATTTGGTTGAAGTCCCGAGGGCCTCAGGTGAGTTTTGGATGGTTAATGGATCAAAATTTGGACTTAAATAGCTGCTGGAATTTTTCTGCTGGAAATTTCTGCTCGAAAAATCGAAGCTGGAAAAATTGAGGCTAAAAACAATCGAGGCTGGAAATCGGTCAGGAAATCGAGGGCAGGAAATCCAAGGCTGAAAATCGAGGGTAGGAAATCGAGTCGATTTTGCATTTTTGACAAATAGGAGCTTGGGGAGATGCGATTTTTGAGAGATTTTCAAGGAAAAATATTGGGATAAGTGATTCTAACTCGGATTTGGTCAATATACACGAATATATCATTATTTTCATTATTTAATCAGTGTTTTGAGATGGAAACTTGGGGAATATTGTAGAAATTTTATAAAATGAATTTTTGAGATTTCGATGTCGATTCGAAGTCAGATTTGAGTGAAACTAGTATGGTTGGACTCGTAATTGAACGGTTTTGTCGGATTTTGTGAGTTTGTCGGATTCCGAGACGTGGGCCCCACAGGCAATTTTCTTTTGGGTTAAATTTTAAATTTTTGGTAGTAAATTTGTATTTTCTTATGGAATTTATTCCTTTAATTTGTTTTGATTGAATCGAATTAATTATGATTAGATTCGAGCCGATCAGAGTAGGAAAATCAAGGAAAAGGCATACTACTTGACTGATTGAGCATGGTTTGAGGTAAGTGACTTGTTTAACCTTGTGTGGGGGAAATTTCCCTTAGGATAGGTATTGATATGAAAATGTTGAGGTGTTGAAAGTTGTGTACACGAGGTGACGAGTGTGTACACTGGGTAAATATGGAAGATTATATTTTTAGATTGTGTAGAGCACTGTTGCATATTAATTAAATTATTTTATATTGTTATATTTATCATCATTAATATATTTTTGTATTTTAAATTTGCCTGACCTGTTCCTGCTAAGTATTTTATTTGTTTAGTTGAAACTCTATTTCTTTTGTTCCGTGCATTACTTGAAGGTTGAATTTCTTAATTTAAATATTATTAAAATTAAAGTATTTTACATTAAAAACATTTGATGTTAAGTCAAGATGTTAAATTTGTGAAATATTATTTTTGCTTAATACTTTGTAAGACTTTGCACTCATTGTGATTAAGGCGTGAGCTCCTTATTGTGAAAATTATTCTTGTTCTTGATTTATTTTTGCAAGTTGAAATATTTGGGTACTGGAGGTGTAAATTATAATATATTGTGATATTGATATGCATGCGGTGGTATAAGGTCTGGGTGTTGAAACGCATGCGGTGAGATAAGGGTGGCTTGATACGCGTGGCTAGCAAGGGAACTACTAGAAGCCATGCGGTGTGATAAGGGTGGCTAAAACGCGAGATGCTATTTCGGGAAAAATATTTTCTTTAAAATTTAATGTGAAGGCTCCTGCAGTGATATAAGAAAATGAGATATTGTGAATTTATTTATGATTTGGGACTACGAGGAGGTACCTCGGGAGTGCCCTTGTTGATATTTTTTTATGGATGCATTGCCTTTGTTTATTTTGGTAAATTTCCTTATAGTTGTAAATTTCTGTTTTTCCTTCCGCGAGGTATTCTTTGCCCTTATTCTGTGTAGTTAAATTGTGACATACTACTTACTTGATTCATCCCCATTTTCATTATTATTATTATTATTATTATTATTATTATTATTATTATTATTATTATTATTATTATTATTATTATTATATTGTTAAACTGTTCTCCCTGTCTTTTATTATTTCCAGTAGGGCCGTGACTTGACTTTATCACTACTCTACAGAGGTTAGACTTGGCACTTACTGGGTACCGCTGTGGTGTACTCATACTACACTTCTGCACATCTTTTGTGCAGATCCAGATACTTCCTATCAGACCAGATATCAATGAATTAGACTGTACACAGAGACTTCAAGGTACATCTGCCAACATCCGCAGACCCTGGAGTCCCCCTCTATCCTTATTATGTTGTTTTTCTTATTTTCTTTAGATTTTGATGTATAGAGACACTGAGGATAAATTGTTAGAAGCTTGTGACTTATTCCTACCGGGTTTTAGGAGTTGAAATTGTTATATTGGAGTTCTTATTTATTTGACTGTTAAGGATTAAATTTTAGTTTATATTTAGTTATAATGAATAGTGTATTTCAGCCCTATCTTGCTTATTTCGTCATTGTGTTTATTGACGACATTCTGGTGTATTCTCGAAATCGGGAGGATCATGAACAACACCTGAGGACTGTGCTTCAGAGTTTGAGAGAAAAGAGGTTGTATGCAAAATTTTCAAAGTGTGAATTCTGGCTTGGTTTAGTAAGATTTTTGGGTCATGTGGTAACGAACAAGGGGATCCAAGTAGATCTGAAGAAAACTGAAGCAGTGCAGAGTTAGCCCAGACCGTCATCAGCTACTGAGATCCGGAGTTTTCTTGGCTTGGCGGGGTACTATTGCCAATTTGTAGAGGGTTTCTCTTCTATTGTTGCACCTATGACCAAATTGACCACGAAGGGTTCTCCGTTCAGGTGGACCGAGGAATGTGAGGAGAGCTTTCAAAAGCTCAAGACAACTTTGACTACTGCCCCAGTATTGGTATTGCCTACATGTTTAGGGTCTTATATTGTGTATTGTGATACGTCACGCATTGGTCTCGGCTCAGTGTTGATGCAAGATGGTAGGGTGATTGCCTATGCGTCCAGACAGTTGAAGATACATGAGAAAAATTATCTGGTCCACGACCTTGAGTTAGCAGCTATTGTTCATGCCTTGAAGATTTGACGGCGTTATTTGTACGGTGTCCATTGTGATTTTTATACCGATCACCGGAGTCTACAACATCTGTTTAAACAGAAGGATCTTAATTTGCGGCAGCAGAGGTGGTTGGAGCTACTTAAGGATTATGATATCACCATTCTCTCATCCCGGAAAGGTCAATATAGTGGCCGATGCCTTGAGTCATAAGGCGGAGAGTTTGGGCAGCTTAGCATACTTACCAATAGTAGAGAAGCCTTTAGCCTGATGTCCGTATGATAAAGGAGGAGGACTAGGAAAAAGATTTGTATTGTTCTCCCAATAGCTAACTCTCGTTAAGCCTAGTCAAATTTAATTAAATAACCTCTTAAGCTTGATAGTAGATTTGGAGTCGCATGTTTAAATATTTACTAGTCTTTAGGTACGCGCGTGCTGATGGTAGGCTAGGAACACGTGTTTTAGCCGCATTCTGCAATCTAATTACTGCACTTTGAGCGCGTTTGAGCTTAAATGATGGTGATTTGCACTTATTATGTGTTTTATACTTTGTAGGATATAATTCCAAGTTAAGAAGATGTTCTAGAGCTAAATAGACTAATTGGAGCTTTGAAGTCTGAGTACAAGCCAAGGAATTAAACCAGGATCGCATCCGGGGCTCGTGGACCGGTGTTGCATATGAAAGTTGGAAGAAAACGCAAGGGTTATGAAATTTGTACTAATGCTTCGCACCATGCGTATCACAGTGCGACGCATCAGTGCAAATATACGTCAAACATTTGAGAAGTTCAGTGACTTGTAGTTTTTGGGTCTGACAGAAAAATACACTAATGCTACGCATAGTGCGTGGCATAGTGCGTCGCATCAGTATAAAATTTTGCCAGACAAGCTAAGTTCAGAGAGTTGACAACAGATCAAATTACACTAATGCTACGCACCGTGCATGGCATAGTGCGACACATAAAGTGTAAAAAGTTTGTAGGTTTTTCCACTTCGGCTCAAAGAGGGTAGTTTCGTCCTGGTTCGTTCCTACTTGGTATAAATACACTGGAAATACGTTTTTAAGGGACTTTTGACCTTAGAAGTTTTGGGAGAGCATTGGAGGCTACAAGACTCAGGATTTCATCATCTTTCCATCAATTCAATACGGGAGTTTGGATTGTAACGTTAGATTGATGCTTCCTTATTCTTTAATTATATTTGTGATGACTTCCTCCATGATTATGGAGTAATTTCCCTTAGGGTTTGACGGATATGGTATTTTGATAAATATTTGTGGATGTTAACTCTAGTTCTTGCTTGAATTCGTTTATGGAGTTTTGAATTATTGCAACTTTATTCACCGGTCTATTTAATCGAAAGAGGAATATTTTGGTGATTATCTTTGCATTATTTAGTTTGATTTAATTTATTGATTCTCTTAAGTAATTTAAAGAGCTTGTTGAATTGTTGATTAAATCAAGTTAGGAGAATATTCGAGAGACGTTTTCCTAAAGACTAATCCATTAACGAATGCTTGCATATTTTCACAGTGCTTATATTAGTTCACCTCGTAGAGTTAAGATTTAATCGAGAGAGTAGTCTTGACTACACGTTTGAACTAATCATCGAGTGAATTCGTGAGAATTATTAGAACATTAGAGTGAATTAAACTAGAGTTAGATCCTAAATAGCTATCTTGCACCTATCCTGTCAAAACTCTTATTCCTCACATTGATAAGAAACCAACTCTACGAATCTCCAATTTCATGCTGCCAATTGTCAATTACTTTATTTTAGTAGTTAAATGTAGTTCATAATTATTTAACTCAAGTGTTGATCCTCCTGAATAGCAATTAACCCAGAAATTACTCGAACACTGTTTAAATCCAATCTTTGTAGAGACGATATTTTACGATACTATCTTTGACTAGCGAGCATTAATTTTGTGTTGTGTTTTGCGCTCGTCAAATTTTAGCGCCATTGTCGGGGATTGGCAATCAATAGTGTTCAAATTAATTTTTGGTGCTAATTCAGGAATGTTTTATATTTATTTTATTCTTCATGGGTTTCCTCTTCCGTATGCAGGCAACAAATTGACTTCTCTCGTATATGACTTGATCATTTTCAAAGGAATTGGTTCAATACTATCCAGAGGTGGAAAAGAGTCTGCGACAGTTGAGGAATGAAAAAGCACTCACCAGAAAATATTTGGGGCACCCATCAACCCGAGAACACATGGCTAAAAACGGTGAGGACAAAGTAGATTTAGCTGCAAGAGAGGCAGCACAACAGAGACAAGAAGCTGCGTGGATAGCTGCTGAGGCAGCCCGTAGAGCTGCTGATGAGATCGTCAACGATGATGGGGGTCAAAGATTCAATCTAAATCGACCCTTGATTGAAGACCAGCTCGAGAATGCGGTACCCAGGCCTGATAGAGCATTGGGTGATTATGCCAGACCAGTCTATAATCAGCGATTGTCTAGTGTCAGACCTCCACCAGTAGCAGCAAACAATTTTGAGTTGAAGCAAGGCTTGCTTCAAACTATCCAGAACAACTGTGTCTTCAGAGGGATGGTGAATGAGGATCCTAACACTCACTTGATGGATTTTGAGAAAATCATGAACACCTTCCGATACAATAGAGTGTCGAAAGATGCAGCCTACTTAAGGTCATTCCCCTTTTTACTGAAGGATGACGCGAAGCACTGGCTTCGTAGCTTACCAACGGGGTCGATCAGGACATGGGAAGATATGACTAGAAAGTTTCTTGACAAATACTTCTCAGCTGCAAAAATAGTGAAGTTCAAAAGTGAAATTCACAACTTCTACCAGACGGACACTGAAACAGTTTTTGAGGCTTGGAAAAGATTCAAGGAGATAGTGAGGAAGTGTCAGCATAATCGGATTGAATTATGGATGCAACTCCAGGACTTTTGGGATGGACTGACACCACCCTCACGACGAACTCTGAACATTACAGTCGGAGGTCCTTTAATGAAGAAGACTCTTGAGGAGATTGTGGCAATTCTTGATGAGCTATCTGAAGATGCCAATCAGTGGCCAGCTGAGAGTAATGATAGAAAAAGATTAGTTGGGGTTCATTAAGTAGATTCTAACATAACAGTGCAAGCCCAGTTAGAGGCCATGGCCAAAGAGATAAGAAAGTTGACCTTAGCCAAGGTCTAGAGCCAACCATCACCAATTTTTGATTTATGTGGAATGGGTCATCCAACACACGGGTGTCAGGCCTTAGCTACAGATGAAGTGGTAAATGTTGTGGAAAGCTTTGATAGAGGCAACTACCAAAGTGGTAATACTTTCAATTCTATGGGACAGAGGCACCCAGGATTTTCTTGGAATTCACCAAGTGGTAGCCTGAACTCATGGCAGCAAAATAACTCTAGACCTCAGGGACAAGGAGCTCCAGGCTTTCAAAATCAGCAGAGGCATCGCTTCTGCGAGGGCTTTGTCTTTTCTGCGACCACCGCGCCTGTGCAAATTCAACCGCAGGTACAGTCACTCCAGAACCAGCAGCAACCAGCAATAACAACATGAAGAAAAATGATCCGAAATCAATCCGAAACATGACCGAGCCCCTCGGGATCCCGTCCGAACATACCAACAAGTCCCATAACATAACACGGACCTACTCGAGGCCTCAAATCACACCTATCAACATGGAAATAACGAATCACACCTCAATTTAAAATCAATGAACTTCAAAACTTCAAACTTCCATAACTGATGTCGAAACTTATCAAAGCGAGTCTGATTGACCTCAAATTTTGCACACAAGTCACATTTCACATTATGGACCTATTCCAATTTTCAGAATCGGATTCCGACCCCAATATCAAAAAGTCAACCCCTCGGTCAAACGTTCCAAAAATTCATCTTTCGCTATTTCAAGCCTAATTCCACTACGGGCCTCCAAATAATTTTCTGGACACGCTGCTAAGTCCAAAATCACCATACAGAGCTATTGGAATCATCAGAATTCAAATCCGAGGTCGTTTACTCATAAGTCAACATCCGGTTAACTTTTCCAACTTAAGTTTTTAATTATGATACTAAGTGTCTCATTTCACCCCGAAATCCTTCCGGACCCGAACCAATTAATCCGATAAGTCATAAAACAGATGTAAAGCTTAAATTGAGTAGTAAATGGGGGAACATGATTGTAATACTCAAAACGACCGGCCGGGTCGTTATATTCTCCCCCACTTAAATATAGGTTCATCCCTGAACGTGCCAAAAGTTGTTTCCAAGCCATCAAATCACTATTCCATCTTACCACGCACGTACTCGGGGGTGATCCCACGCCACCCTATTCCATATAAGCCTGAAAATACCATGTAATTGAAGATCATTACTTAAACCTTAGCCCATAAACCTTGGAATTCAATTTTCAACATTCAGAATTTCTTTTTCAAGACCCGGATCTCATATCTCTATACTGTATAAGTATGAACAAACAGTATCAAGCCATAACTATAACCACGAATATAATCGCCTAACATATTACACAACTCGCATGCTCGTAACACCATTCCTGATCACAGTAACTACTCCAAAACCAACCAAGTACTAGTATTAAATCCCATATCGAACCAAACCTCATCCCAAAACCTTCGTACACTGTTGATAATAAAAGAAACATGCAGATTTTCATGACCACTTACCAGATCAACAAGTTACAAAGCTTTCCCTTGTTCAACAAGTACCATAGCCAATTATTTAAGCTGAATTCTAAGTTATTCTTCCAACACGCTGTAATCAAACCTGATAGTATCCATTCTAGGTCTAATGACCTTATATTATTAAACACAACTATCCCACAGACAATCCATACCAATATAACTCAAGCCACAACGGCGCAATCCGCGTACCCAAAAATGGAAAAAAATGTCTCAAAGTAGAGAACCGTCTTGTAAGTTCAACGAGCACCACCACAACTGCAATGCTATAAGCTTATCATACATGGTAAAACTAAGACTCACGAATCTAATAACGGTAATCAGCTCTCCTAGAGCTCACATTAACTTCACCCGCATGGAAAACTCACGTGCTATAGTATTAATATCTGGACCCACACGGACAACTCACGTGCCAATAATATCAATATCTGGACCTGTACGGACAACTCACGTGCCAATAATATCAATATCTGGACCCACACGGATAATTCACGTGCCAATAATATTAGTATATGGATCCGCACGGACAACTCACGTGCCAATAACATAATCCGCTTGGCATGGTCACAGCCCTCCCGTCCAAGCATATCATACAAGAGCAATCAAACAAGTACACATGTATATGATAAATGAAGTAAAATTCACATGCTCATGGACTAGTATAAATAACACGCCATAGAGTAGGCATGTGCAAAGTGCACTATCACAACTTAAATCGGCAGTTAACGCATAAATAGTAACTACCCAGTAAATTCGGGGAATTAGCCTCTTTGTAACCTCAAGTATAACCCAGATAGTTCTCAACAAAGGTACGAATAAGAGAAGCGTCATAACTTTACGCTTAACCGTCAACTCTAGGCATATCATATCCTAAATATTTTTCCGAATCTGAATACTTGCCCCGATGCCTGCACATGGGCTCAAACCTCACACACACACTCATATATATATATATATATATATATATATATATATATATATATATATATATATATATATATATATATATAGCGCGTAGTCATCACAAATAATTAACGCAACTAGTGCCTCCACTGAGTTTAAATAAAATACTTACCTCAAACAGGCTGTAACTCTAAAACAATATGCTTTTGAGAACTCACAGTTCCCCAAATTCATAGAAACTTGAACCATCGTAACTGATCACAACTCCAGCACTCGAATGACAATCACATCCTTTATGCACGATCATCCCACTAGGAATATTTTCATAATTCTTCCGTGCCACATATCAATAATTTGAATATCAGCAGTCTATCAACTAGGTGAGTATCGCAATACCGATGACATCCGAAAGTCAAAACACAATGCGCCTTTTGAAATGCGTACCCTTCTCAGGGATTACCGAGCAGTTATAACATTCATTTAAATATCTGAAGCTGACCATGTTGTCCAAAATTCAGGACCTTCCCTTCAAGACTGAACTGTCACCTCGTATATGTAGATTTTAATCCCGCACAACACACCGCATCTATCATGCCATCATGTGACAAGCACAATAATCTTATTATCATCTTTGAGTCACCAACAATTTACATACCCTATTAGTTAGAAACATTTCTCTTGCTTCTTTCCAGGAGGAAGTCACAATACACAACACGTTCCCCACACTGGTAGGAAATATCTAGCTCAAACCATGGTAGAAACGATCAAGAACATTTTGAAATCCATTTGCACATAACCAAGCTATCAGAACTGAATTCCTCTAACTCGACCAAGCCACACATGTTGCCAAATCCAAAAGTATTGCCACAAAACACCCGTAAAGCCCCACCTCATCATAAGAACCAAAAGAACCGAGCATACCATTACCATACTGATCCAGCATGTTACCCATTTGTCCTATTTTCTCCGAGTTTCTTCTGAATTACCCCCATGTTGACATTTCTCCTTATCAGAACACTACTATCCTTACCCAAAGCTCACTACAAGACATCCTAACATAAAACCACATCGCCCTAAGGCCCATGAGCCACTGTATTCTTCTTAAGCACCTCCATAAATACCACAATCGTAACACCCACTCTAAAAATACCTTATGTGAATTTAAATTTTTTCTTCTTACCTTTCTTATACAAAAATGTAGAATCCATAATCATATAGAATTACCGCAAATCCCGGCACCACTAAACGTAAATCTCAGATTCTATCCATACACAAATCTTCTCGATTGCTATATATAATTCTCAAACCCATTAGAACCTTCTCGGGAGTCACCCATTTTGCTTAAATCTAAATTGCATCACCCAAATAGGCTGAAAGACACGTGCCTCATTAGCACAACAACACTTAAAGAGGTAACCCTGCCTTAACATGACCAATCAAATTCATACTTCGTGCGCACTATATTATTCACAAATAACAACTCACTCATCCCATGATTTTGATATACTCATAAAGCGCAATATAACCCGTATTTAGAAATTTCAGTACTCGAGTCATCCTCTATCTCAACCTCAGCAAGTCATAACTTATCCACAAGTATGCCTCAGACCCAAAACTAAAATTTAACATATAACCATGAATTGAATTGTCAATAGCAGGCTCCCCTACTTGGCTCAAAGCCATAAATTAAAACACTCGATAATTCGCAATACCCATACTCTATTACTGTCATAACACCGCGGTCAGTTCAACAAAAATTCTTGTCAAGCTCATACCACGCCAACCATAAAAATACCTCAATCGTCCGATAAGCTCGCATTCATTCTCTTAACACTCAAGTCAACTTTCTCAACCATATTCAAATTCAAGTCTCAACACATACGCCCCGCTAGCAGAAAAGAACTCTCTCTATTCACATTATAATGAACACACCTACGTAGATTACTCTGCAGGGGATAACCCACTTGCTTAGCCTAAAATTTGTATCTTGTTATACCCTTTCGCAGCCACAATTACTATGCAATCACTTAATCTTTCTGAGTCCAAACTTATTAGCAAGACATGAGACTTTAATCTGTCCCACAATTTAACAGCATGAAAGATCCTTCAAAATATTGATACTCGAGACTGTACGTCACATTAAAACAAAAATAAAGCACCCAATGGCCCTTCCTTTATATTTCAAGGAAACAATTCTCATCATATTTAAATCGTCTTAACATATCCCGCAGTCACATCATACTTATCACAAAGCCATTCTACCGCTCATCGAGCTACAAGTTCTACTCGTAGAGACATTACCGGACATATGAGTCCAAATGTACATGTTACAACTAAAGGTACCGAGCCTAAGTTACGGTCTAAACCTAGCCTCAAGTCCTCCAAACTGGCCCATCACCAAAACACAGAATACTCAACTCGAATCTCGTTCATGGAATTATAAGCCGGCGATGCACAACTGATACCGAGCGCTCATGTGCACATACGAATGCATGGAAGAAATTCAAAGAGTTACATTTTAAGCTGAATCAATTTCGCACGATAAGGAAAGAAAGATGGAAAATTATCCTAAATGCCCTGTAGCCTCTCAAAGATAAGTATAGACGTTATCATACCGATCCGCAAGACTCTACTAGACACTTGCTCATGACTCGTGAGACCTATGTAACATAGGCTCTGATACCAACTTGTCACGTCCCAAAATCTCACCCGTCGTGATGGCGCCTATCTCAATACTAGGCAAGCCGACAATCTTAATAAACCACCATATCTTTTAAATTTGAAAACATAATAATTAAATTCAGTGGAAGAAATCTCATAATTACAAATATAACACTCCCAAAACCCGGTGTCACTGAGTACATGAGCATCTAATATGAATACAATGTCTGACTAATTAAAAAAACCACTGTCTAAAAGTATAGAACAGTACAATAACTGAAGGAAAGAGAGACAAGGTAAGTGGACGCCAGGCGACTACCTTGATAGTCTCCAACTGGTAACACACTGAGGTCTAACAGCCGCCATGTCCAGAAGCACCTGGATCTGCACACGAGGTGCAGAGTGTAGTATGAGTACAACCAACTCAATAAGTAGCAAGACTAACCTCTTGGCTAAAAGTAATGACGAGCTCCGCAGGTACAGTCCAGTATAAGTAATGATACAGAAATGTAGGCATGCTTTCAAGTTCAACAGTTAAACTCAGTATAAGTGAAATAAATCATTAGTGCATGATATGAGGAATATGAAATCTCAGTGGAAAGACCTTCTGTAATACTGGTCACAAATCATTCGGTCACTCGGTACTGTTTATGGCCAATCTGGCCCAGGGATATTCCATTCAGTATATATATATTCGACTAACAATCAGTTTCTCAGTACCGTATAAAGCTAATCCAGCCTTGGGAAATTTATCCCCAAATGTAAATGATAAGGACAAGATCCATGTCTAGGTAAATTCATCACAATATAAATAAGTAAGGCAAGTCCATGCCCTGAGAAATCCATCCCGAATATATATAATCATCTACGCTCACTGCGGGTTGTACAGACTCTGGAGGGGCTCCTTCAGCCCAAGCATGATATAAAGCCTATATGGCCTACTACAGGCGGTTAGTCCTGATCCGTATAATAATAAAGCCTATAAGGCCTGCTGCAGGCGGGCATCCCCGATACATAAAATAGTAAAGCCTATAAGTCCTGCTGCAGGCGGGCAACCCTGATCCATATAATAATAATAATAATGTATAAAGCCATTATGGCCTGCTGCAGGCGAGAAACCCCGTTCCATATAGTAATCATATATGTAAAGCCAATATGGTCTGTTGCGGCGCGCAACTCGATCCCTTAAATATCCTCACAATGGACAAATATGACTGAGTGTGAAATGTATATTTTTGAAACAATTAATTCAATAGCAACACGACCCATGGGTCCCAAAATATTGGCACGTAGCCTAAACATGATCTTTAATAAAGGACTCAGCTCAATTTCCCTAACACGTAGAAAATGTTCAGATAATAACATGATTATTTAATTTTTACAACTTCACAAAATTTATTCAGGCCACAATTTCAATGGTGCATGTCCACACGCTCGTCAACTATCGTGTGCGTCACCTCCAACAATTTATATATAACACCAATTTAGGGATTCATACCCTCAGAACCAAGTTTAGAAGTGTTACTTACCTCGAACAAGTCAAATCCAATGTCGAGCAAGCTAAACGATGCTCCAGAAATTCCATTATGCGCGTATCAACTTCTGAACGCCTTCATATCTCCTCAATTCCATGCTAAATAATTCGAAACTAGTCACAATTAGTTCGATTAATTCAATACAAATCATTGGAATTAATTCCATATGAAAATACTATTTTTTCCAACAAAAATCTGAATTGTAACTCAAAAATTGCCCGTGGGGCCCACATCTCAGAATCTGATGAAACTCACAAAATTAACAACTCATCCAATTATAAGTCCAACCATACTAATTTCACTTAAATCCGACTCCGAATCGATGTTTAAATCTTGAAAATTCATTTTATAAAATTGTAGAAAATTCCTCCGATTTCCATTGAAAAATCAATAATCTAACGCCGAAAACAAAGATTAATCCATGGAATATAATCACAAGGGAGTCAAGAACACTTACCCCAAGTTGTGTGGAAAATTTCCTCTCTAAAATCGCCCAAACCGAACTCCAAAATCCGAAAATGACTAAAAATAGCGAAACCCCGAATTTTAGCTTCTGTCCAGTTGTTCCGCTTATGCGGACAAGGGGTCGTATCTGCGACCTTCGCTTCTGCGGGAAAAAGGCTCGCATTTGCGTGCAAGGCCGCTTCTACGATGGCCATGGTCGCATCTGCGATCGCGTTTCTGCGCCTGAGGATTCGCTTATGCGACTGCTATGTCGCTTCTACGAGGGCGTTGTCACTTCTTTGACCATTGCACCTTCACAAATTCAACCGCAGGTGCGGTCAATCCAGAACCAGCAGCAACCAACAATAACAACATGAAGAAAAATGATCCGAAACATTCCAAAACATGCCCGAGCCCCTCGGGACCCCGTCCGAACATACAAACAAGTCCCGTAACATAACACGGACCTACTAGAGGCCTCAAATCACACCTAATAATATCGAAACGACGAATCACACCTCAATTCAAAATTAATGAACTTCGAAACTTCAAACTTCCACAACCGATGTCGAAACCTATCAAATCACGTCCGATTGACCTCAAATTTTACACACAAGTCACATTTCACATTACGGACTTATTCCAATTTATAGAATCGGATTCCGAACCCGATATAAAAAAGTCAACCCCCGGTCAAACTTCTCAAAAATTCATCTTTTGCCATTTCAAGCCTAATTCCACTATGGACCTCCAAATAATTATTCGAACACGCTTCTAAGTCCAAAATTACCATACGGAGCTATTGGAATCATCAGAATTTAAATTTGAGGTCGTTTATATATAAGTCAATATCTGGTCAATTTTTTCAACTTAAGTTTTCAATTGTGAGACTAAGTGTCTTATTTTACTCCGAAATCCTTTCGGACCCGAACCAATTAATCTGATAAGTCAGAAAACAGATGTAAAGCTTAAATTGAGTAGTAAATGAGGGAACAAAGTTATACTACTCAAAACGACCGATCGGGTCGTTACAACACCCATGGTGCAACTATAAAAGAATTGGGCACATCTTTTTGAAACCTGGAAAGACAGGTTGGGCAACTAGCTACTCTATTGTCTGAGAGGGTTCGAGGAATGCTCCCTGCTGATATAGAAAGAAATACAAAAGAGACAATCAATGCAGTGTCTTTGAGGAGTGGGCACGAGTTGGAGGATCCCATAGCAAAGCGAAAGGATGAGCCGGTTGAAAGACAGGTGGAGATTGTGGAGGAACAGAAAATCAGCAACATTCAAGAAGGTGAAGTGAGGGTAGATAAGGATTTGAAGAAGAAGGGGAAGATTAAAGCTCAGAAAAAGAAGAAAAATGATAATTCAACAAATAATGAGACTGAAGAGCACAAATACATTCCAGCTCTACCTTTCCCCAGAAGCAAAGAGGAATGAGTTATGTGCCAACGTGTGTGTGAGGCTGTTGTTGATATGTTGTGCATGAATGTTTAGAACTTACCCTGTGTGTTTGCAAAGTGAAATAGTAGTCTTGTTCAGTCTAGGAAGTGATATGAGCATTTCTTTATTGAGCCAGCTATATGTTTTACCCACCTAATGAATTTGTATCTTAGTTAACCCCTTTGAGCCTGTAATCCTATTTATTTGGATACCACACCACAAGCTTGATCCCTTTATTTGAATTGTCTATCTATTTGAACCTTTTACCTCTCTTGAGCACTTGGAGTTGTATGAGCTTGTAAAAGCTAAGTGAGGTATGGTCGGTTTTTTAGTAGAACTATAGAAAAAGGAGAAAGGTGCACTGTTTGAAAAATTGTGAGAGCCACTTGGAGAGAATTAGAAAAAAAAAGAGTTTGATTGAAAAGAATAAAAAAAATTAGAACTTAGAAAAGGAAAAAAATGGATTCCATGCTAGTGGTAGTCTTATCTTGTTTGTGGTTAAAAATATTGGGAGCTTGATGCTATTATAAATGAAGGTTGGGGTTTGGTTTAACATAATTGCGGGGTTTGAATTGTTAATATATATGTATTAAAGTGCTTAGGGAGGTGTAGTCACTATATCCAAATCTATCCTACCCGTCCCGCATCCAATATTACAACCAAATTAAGTCCTACTTGATCCTTGACTGAATGAGCTCAATTAGTAGATTATTACACTACGGGCAAGCCTATGGTACGTCTTCTGTGGCATATGAATCTTAATTCTAAGAGTGATCGAATTCTTTCTATCTTTAGTTCCTAATTTTTCTTGAATTTTATCGTGTGTGGAACTACTCTCTATTGTTTGCGTGAGGGCACATGACTTACGAAGGTAAGGTGAATTCTTTGACCTCAATGTTAGAGTAAGTGGGCATGTTGTGAAAAATAGGTGGTGCTCGTGAGTCGAATCTTGAGGTTAGGATGTTATGATATGGTGCTTAGTCTATTTTAAATATTCTTGGCATGATGCGTTAGGGAAGTTGTCTGATGAGAAGGTCATTTCTATGTGAAGTGTAGTTTGATTGCTCGAGGACGAGCAATAGTTTAAGTGTGGAGTATTGATGGTAGGCTAGGAACACGTGTTTTAGCCGCATTCTGCACTCTAATTACTGCACTTTGAGCTTAAATGATGGTGATTTTCACTTATTACGTGTTTTATGCTTTGTAGGAGATGATTCCGAGTTAAGATGATGTTCTGGAGCTAAATCGACTAATTAGAGATTTGAAGTATGAGTACAAGCCAAGAAATTAAACCGAGATCACATACGTGGCTCGTGGACCGGCGTTGCAAACGAAAGTTGGAAGAAAGCACAAGGGTTATGACATTTGTACTAATGCTTCGCACCATGCGTAGCACAGTGCGGTACATAAGTGCAAATGTGCGTCAAATATTTGAGAAGTTCAAAGACTTGTAGTTTTTGGGTCTGACCGAAAAATACACTAATGCTACGCATAATGCGTATCATCAGTACAAAATTTTATTAGACAATCTAAGTTCATAGAGTTGACAACCTATCAAATTACACTAATGCTACGCACCCTGTGTGGCATAGTGTGATGCTGTGATGACCCAAAAATTTATCTTTAAATTTAATAATTATTTCTGTGTTTTGAGACCTCAAATAACACTATTCATCATTCCTCGACTTGCGCGCGTAGTCTATATAATTTTTCGGAAAGTTTTTATATAAAAAATTGATTAAAATGTGAAATGGAGCTTTAAAACTCAATTAAGTTGACTCTAGTCAACACTTTGAGAAAATGACCCCGGATTAGTGTTTTAATAGTTCCGGTAGGTCCGTATCATGATTTGGGACTTGGGTGTATGCCCGGAATTTAATTTGGAGGTCACTAGCTCAAGTTATGGCCATTTAACGGAAACTAGGAATTTAAAGGCTAAAGATTTCCAAAGTTTGACCACGGATCTGACTTTTTGATATCGGGGTTGGAATCCGATTCTGGAAATTTGAATAGGCCCGTTATGTCATTTATGACTTGTGTGCAAAATTTGAGGTCAATCGGACTTGATTTGATAGGTTTCGGCATCGAATGTAGAAGTTGAAAACTTTTAAGTTCCTTAAGCTTGAATTGGGGTAGAATTCGCAGTTTTAAAGTTGTTTTATGTGATTTGAGGTCTCGACTAAGTTCGTATGATATTTTAGGACTTGTTGGTGTATTTGGTTGAGGTCCCGGGGGCCTCAGGTGGATTCCGAATGGTTAACGGATAAAAATTTGGATAGTCCGCAGAAGCACGACTGCAGAAGCGGTCCATGCGTCGCAGAAGCGGGACCACAAATGCGGACAAGTGTCCGCAGATGCGAAAATGCTGGACATAACCCATAAAATCGGAAGTTAGCCATTTTTACTCATTTTTGAGTTTTGGGTCTCGGATTTAGGCGATTCCAAAGGGAATTTTCACGACTTTGAATTGGGTAAGTGTTCTATAACCAAAAGTGATTATATTTCATAAATCCATGTCTATATTCATCATTTACTTCGGTATTAGAAGGAAGAAATTGAAATTTTTATAAAAACTTTCCAAAAACGAAAATTTAAGATTTGAAAGTCCATTTGACATCGGAATTTGGTAATTTTGTATGGTTGGACTCGTCTCGGAACGGATGTTCGGATTTTGTAAGTTTTTCCGAGATTCGAGACATGGGCCCCACTGTCAAATTTTGAGATGAATTTCGGATTTTAATCTAAAAAATTAGTAAATTCATATGGAATTAATTCTTACGATTTGTGTTTAGTATATTGAATTGTTTATGAGTAGATTTGAGGATTTTGGACACGAATTTGCGAGGCAATAACGATGTATAGGCAAGGTGACGAGTGCCTATACTTTATCAAATTAATTGTTTGCATAATTATTTAAAAATCATAAATTATTTTAAGACCCGAATTAATTGTTATAATAATTATTTCTCTCATATTCCTTGTCAATTATTAATTCTTGAATTCATGCAATAATTGTTACATGCTTATTTGATTTATGTGTCTTAGTTTCTACTTGACATTTAGCATATTAAATATAAAATTGCCTATTTTCTCTCTCATTTTCAATAATTAATTGCTACTTGTCATTACTTGTTTCCTGAATAAATTATAATCATTGTATGCTTTGTTGTCTAATAATTTCTTATTGAATGTGGTATTTATTGGAGTATTTTTATTACAATCAAGAGTTGTTAATTTTATATTGCTGTAGCGGGTTGCATGCCGCAACGGAAATGAAAATGAATATATTGGGGGATCGGGTTGCACGCCATAACGGATTTTATTTTAAGTTTATATTGTTGGAGCGGGTTGCACGCCGCAACGAAAATTTATTGAAGAATTATATTGTTGGAGCGGGTTGTACGCCGCAACAGAAATTGATTGAAATAGTAATTGATTATGACTGTCGAGTTGGTTTCAACTGTTGAAATGAGTTACATGTTTTATTTCTATTATTGTTGTTATTACCATTATTGCGTACAGGTTAATGTAAGTGACCTGCCTTAGCCTCGTCACTTGTTCGTCGAGGTTAGGCTCGACACTTATAGAGTACATGGGGTCGGTTGTACTCATACTACACTCTACACTTCTTGTGCAGATTTCGGAGTTGGTCCCAGCAGCGTACTGTAGATTTGCTCGGATTCAGCTACTAGTGGAGACTTGAGGTATAGCTGCACGACATTCGCAGCTCTGAAATCCCCTTCTACTTTATTTTAGCTGTGTGCTTTTTTTTTTCCAGACAACTTTATTTAAATCAGACCCTTGTCTGTATTATTCTAGAAGCTCTTGCACTTGTGACACCAGTTTTGGGATGGTATTAAGAGATCGCTAGTATTATGGAGTATTCACTTTATTTCAGACTTTATATCCGCATTTGTTTCTTTGTTATTAATTAATTTAAAATTATGTTAAAATGGCTAATTATATTCTAACGTTGGCTTGCCTTGCAAGTGAAATGTTAGACGCCATCACGGTCCTGAAGGTGGGAATTTTGGGTCGTGACAGTTGGTATTAGAGCACTAGGTTACTTAGGTCTCACGAGTCACGAGCAAGCTTAGTAGGGTCTGAAGGATCGGTATGGAGACGTTTGTACTTATCTTTCAGAGGCTATAAAGTTTAGGAACAATATCACTTCTTTCTTATTCTATCGTGCGATTTTATTCTATCATTGATGATTGAACCATTCTATTCTTATTTTCTAGCAGATGGCGAGAACACGTAATACATCTACCGACGGATAGGGACCAGAGCCCCCGGTGGAAACTCTGACTAGGGGTAGAGGCTGAGGTAGAGGCAGAGACAGAGCTCAAGCTAGAGCTCGAGCAGCAACACCCGTAGTAGAACCTCAGGTGGATCTTCAGGATGAGGATCCAATTCAGACTGTACCGGTTGGACCAGTTCAGGTCCCGGAAGGATTCATAGCTACTCCGGTGCTTCAGGACGCTTTAGTTCATTTGGTGAGTCTTATGGAGGGAGTGGCCCAGAATGGTACATTTCCAGTCTCACAGGCTGGGGGAGGAGCACAAACTCCCACTACTCCCTCTCCGGAGCAGATGGCTCCCCAGTATCAGGCTCTAGCAGCCCCGCCAGTTGGGGTAGTTCAGCCAGTTGTTACGGCACAGGCCGGTGATAGGCCCGCCATGTCTTCCGAGGCCTTATTAAGACTGGATAAGTTTACTAAGATCTTTCCAGTTCACTTTAGTGGTACACCTTCTAAGGACCCACAGGATTATCTTGACTGCTGCCATGAGGTGTTGCGGAACATGGGTATAGTTGAGACCAATGGGGTCGATTTTGCTGTATTTCAGATGACGGGTTTCGCCAAGAGATGGTGGAGAGATTTTATGTTGACCAGACAACTTGGATCGCCTACACTGACTTGGGAGCAGTTCTCACGGCTATTTCTAGAGAAGTTCCTCCCTATCACATTGAGAGAGGATTACCTCAGGCAATCTGAGCGTCTCCAGCAGGTCAGTATGACTGTTACTCAGTACGAGACCAGTTTTGTGGATCTAGCCCATCATGCTCTCCTTTTACTTCCTACTGAGGGAGAAAGAGTGAGGAGGTTTATTGATGGACTCACTCACCCTATCAGGCTTCACATGGCCAAGGAGGCCCGAAGTGAGATTTCCTTTCAGGCGGCTGCTAATGTTGCTAGGAGGATCGAGATGGTTATTGCAAAGGAGAGAGGGCAGGGGTCTGATAATAGGCCTCGTCAGTTTGGTGGGTTCAGTGGTGCCTCGTCTGGAGGCAGGGGTAATTTTGTTAGGGTTCATCCTCCCAGGCCATTTCATTCAGCACTTCAGGCATCTCATGGTGCTTCAGGGAGTCACGATCCTATTATGCCTTACTCTGGGCAGCCAACATTTATTGCACATTCAGCTCCTATCAGTGCACCACCACTCCAGAGTCACTACAATGGTTATTCGGCTCGTTTGGGTCAGCTTCAGCTTCAGTAGCCACGGCAACAGGATGTGTGTTATGAGTGTGGGAACATTGGTCATATTAGGAGGTATTGCCCTAGGTTGTCGAGTAACAGATCTCGGCAGGATTCTCGTGCCATCATACCGGCACTGGTTGCTTCACTGCCTACTTAGGCAGCTAGAGGTAGGGGTCAGGCAGCTAGAGGTGGAGGTCAGGCCATTAGAGATGGAGGTCAGTTCATTAGAGGTGGATGCCAGACAGTTAGAGGCCGTCCTAGAGATGCGGTTTAGAGTGGTGGGGCCCAGCCCCGATTTCATGCTTTTTCGGCTAGGCCTGAGGCCGAATCATCCAATGCTGTGATTACAGGTATTATTCCAGTTTGCCATAGAGATGCTTCAGTTCTATTTTATCTAGGATCTACTTATTCCCATGCGTCCTCTTATTTTGCTTCATTTTTGGTGATGCCTTGTGATTCTCTGAATGCTCTGGTGTGTGTGTCCACTCTGGTGGGAGATTCTCTCATAGTAGATCATGGCTATCGTTCGTGTGTGGTTACTATTGGGAGTCTTTAGACTAGTGTGGATCTTCTACTTCTTGATATGGTAGATTTTGATGTGATCTTGGGTATGGATTGGCTGTCACCTTATCATGATATATTGTATTTTCATGCCAAGATAGTGAACCTAGCCATGCCGGAGTTACCTCGATTAGAGCGGAAAGGAACTCCTGGTCATTCTACCACCAGGGTTATTTCTTATATGAAGGCTCGACGTATGGTCGATAAGGGGTGTCTAGCCTATTTGGCTTATATTCGCGATCCCAGTGCGGGTGTTCCTTCTATGGACTCAGTACCAGTTGTTCGTGAATTTCCAGAAGTATTTCTTGCAGATTTGTCGGGGATACCACCCGACAGAGATATAGACTTATGTATTGATTTGGCTTGGAGCACTCAACCTATTTCTATTCCACCATACCGTATGGCCCTGCTGGAATTGAAAGAACTGAAGCAGCAGTTACAAGACTTGCTTGATCAGGGATTTATTAGACCTAGTGTCTCGCCCTGGGGTGTACTAGTGTTGTTTGTGAAGAAGAAAGATGGTTCAATGCGGATGTGTATAGATTATCGACAGTTGAACAAGGCTACTATCAAGAACAAGTATCCACTGCCAAGAATTGATGACTTATTCGATCAGCTTCAGGGTGCCAAGGTGTTTTCAAAGACCGACCTGAGGTCTGGT
Source organism: Nicotiana tomentosiformis (assembly GCF_000390325.3). NCBI lineage: Eukaryota > Viridiplantae > Streptophyta > Magnoliopsida > Solanales > Solanaceae > Nicotiana > Nicotiana tomentosiformis. The sequence goes on along the minus strand of NC_090817.1, from coordinate 72,264,823 downwards.
TACCATCAGTTGAAGATTAGGGCATCTAATGTCCCTAAGACGGCTTTTCGGACTCGATATGGGCATTACGAATTCCTAGTGATGTCATTTGGGTTGACAAATGCCCCATCATCATTTATGGATTTGATGAATTGGGTGTTCAAGACCTATCTGGATTCAATTGTAGTTGTATTAATTGATGACATCTTGATTTACTCCAGCAGCCGAGAGGAGCATGAGCAACACCTTCGGATTGTGCTTCAGACTTTGAAGAATAATCAGTTATATACCAAATTTTCAAAATGTGAATTTTGATTAGACTCAGTTGCCTTTTTGGGGCATGTTGTATCGGCAGAAGGCATAAAAGTGGATCCTAAGAATATTGAGGCTGTTCAGAATTGGCCTAGACCTACTTCAGTTACAAAGATACGGAGTTTTCTAGGTTTGGCGGGTTATTATCGCCGGTTCGTGGAAGGGTTTTCATCTATAGCAAGCCTATTGACTAGGTTGACCCATAAAGGTGTTCCTTTCGGATGGTCAGACGAGTATGAGTTGAGCTTTAAGAAGCTCAAGACCGCTTTGACTACGGCGCCAGTGTTGGTATTACCCACAGGTTCAGGATCTTATACGGTGTATTGTAATGCATCTCTCATTGGACTGGGTGCAGTATTGATGCAAGATGGCAGGGTGATTGCATATGCATCGCGGCAGTTGAAGGTTCACGAGAAGAATTATCCTGTCCATGACTTAGAATTGGCAGTCATTGTCCATGCACTGAAGATTTGGAGGCATTACCTTTACGGTGTCTCGTGTGAGGTATTCACTGATCATCGTAGCCTACAATATTTGTTTAGGCAAAAAGATCTCTATTTGAGGCAGAGAAAATGGTTGGAGTTGTTGAAAGATTATGATATCACCATTTTGTATTACCCCAGAAAGGCCAATGTGGTGGCCGATGCTTTGAGTAGAAAAGTTGTGAGTATGGGCAGCCTTGCTTATATTCCGGTTGGCGAGAGACCGTTAGCTGCAGATGTTTAGACTTTGGCTAATCAGTTTGTGAGGTTAGATGTTTCAGAACCCAGTTGGGTTCTAGCTTGCACAGTCGCTCGGTCTTCTTTATATGAGCGTATCTGAGAGCGATAATATAATGATCCTCATTTTCTTGTCCTTAAGGACACGGTGCGACACGGTGATGCCAAACAAGTTGCTGTGGGGGAAGATGGATTTCTACGGATGCAGGGTCGTATTTGTGTGCCTAATGTGGATGGGCTTCGTGAATTAATTCTGGAACAGGCCCACAGTTCCCGATATTCTATTCATCCAGGTGCCGCCAAAATGTATCAAGATTTGTGGCAACATTATTGGTGGAGGAGAATGAAGAAGGATATAGTTGCATATGTAGCTCGATGTCTAAATTGTCAACAAGTCATGTACGAGCATCAGAGACCTGGTGGTTTGCTTCAGAAGTTAGAAATTCCTGAGTGGAAGTGGGAGCGTATCACTATGGATTTTGTTGTTGGGCTCCTACGGACTCTGAGAAAATTTGACGCAGTTTGGGTCATTATGGACAGGTTGACCAAGTCAGCACATTTCATTCCAGTAGTAGTTACCTATTCTTCAGAACGGTTAGCAGAGATTTACATCCGCGAGATTGTCCGCCTTCATGGTGTGCCCGTGTCTATTATTTCAGATCGAGGTACGCAATTTACCTTGCACTTATGGAGGGCTGTACAACGTGAGTTAGGCACGCAGGTTGAGTTGAGTACAATATTTCATCCACAGACAGACAGACAGTCAGAGCACACTATTCAGATATTGAAAGATATGCTTCGTGCTTGTGTTATAGACTTTGGAGGTTCTTGGGATCAATTCTTGCCAATTGCGGAGTTTGCCTATAATAATAGCTACCAGTCGAGCATTCAGATGGCTCCATATGAAGCATTGTACGGGAGGCAATGTCGTTCGCCAGTTGGCTGGTTTGTACCGGGAGAGGCTCGGTTGTTGGGTACTGATTTGGTACAAGATGCCTTGGATAAGGTCAAAGTTATTCAGGATCGACTTCGCACAACTCAGTCTAGGCAAAAGAGTTATGCCGACCGTAAAGTTCGTGATATTGCATTCATGGTTGGAGAAAGAGTATTGCTCCGGGTTTCACCTATGAAAGGTGTAATGAGGTTCGGAAAGAAGGACAAGTTGAGCCCTAGGTATATAGGACCTTTCGAAATTCTTGAAAGGGTGGGAGAAATAGCCTACAAGCTTGTATTACCACCTATCTTATCAACGGTCCATCCAGTGTTCCATGTGTCTATGCTCCGGAAATATCATGGTGATCCGTCCCATGTATTAGATTTCAGCTCGGTCCAATTGGACAAAGATTTGACTTATGAAGTGGAGCCAGTAGCTATTCTAGCCCGGCAGGTCCGACAGTTGAGGTCTAAGAGTTATCCTTCAGTTCGAGTGCAATGGAGGGGTCAGCCGGTAGAAGCATATACCTGGGAGTCCGAGTCGGACATGCGGAGTAGATATCCACATCTTTTCACCAGCTCAGGTATTTTTCTAATTCCGTTCGAGGACGAACATTTATTTTAGAGGTGGAGAATGTGATGACCCCAAAGGTCATCTTTAAATTTAATAATTATTTATTTGTTCTGAGACATCAAATAGCACTATTCATCATTCCTCGACTTGTGTGCACAGTCCGTATAATTTTCCGGAAAGTTTTTATATGAAAAATTGATTAAAATGTGAAATGGAGCTTTATAACTCAATTAAGTTGACTTTGGTCAACATTTTGTGCAAATGGACCCGGATCAATGTTTTGACAGTTCCGATAGGTCCGTACTGTGTTTTGGGACTTGGGCGTATGCCGAAATTTAATTTGGAGGTCCCTAGCTCAAGTTATGACCATTTAACAGAAACTAGGAATTTAAAGGCTAAAGATTTTCAAAGTTTGACCACGGATCTGACTTTTTGATATTGGGGTCGGAATCTGATTTTGTAAATTTGAATAGGTCCGTTATGTCATTTATGACTTGTGTGCAAAATTTGAGGTCAATCGGACTTGATTTGATAGGTTTCGACATCAAATGTAGAAGTTGAAAATTTTTAAGTTCCTTAAGCTTGAATTGGGGTAGGATTCGCGGCTTTAAAGTTGTTTGATGTGATTTGATGTCTCGACTAAGTTCGTATGATATTTTAGGACTTGTTGGTGTATTTGATTGAGGTCCCGGGGGCCTCGAGTGAATTCCGGATGGTTAACGGATAAAAATTTGGACTTAAGGAAAATCTGAAATTTTGGCCTTCTAGTGTAATCGCATTTGCGGATTTTAGACCGCAGATGCGAGCTCGCAGAAGTGAGCCATTCCTCACAGAAGCGGACAGGCTGTCGTAGAAGCACGACCGCAGAAGCGGGACCGCAGATGCGGACAAGTGTCCGCAGAAGCGAAAATGCTAGACAGAACCCATAAAATCGAAAGTTAGCCATTTTTACTCATTTTTGAGTTTTGGGTCTTGGATTTAGGCGATTCCAAAGGGATTTTTCACGACTTTGAATTGGATAAGTGTTCTATAACTAAAATTTATTATATTTCATAAATCCATGTCTAAATTCATCATTTATTTCGGATTTAGATGGAAGAAATTGAAATTTTGTAAAACTTTCCAAAAACAAAAATTTAAGATTTGAAGGTCCATTTGACATCGGAATTTGGTAATTTTTGTATGGTTGGACTCGTCTCAGAACGAGTGTTCGAATTTCATAAAGTTTTTTGAGATTCGAGACGTGGTCCCCACTGTCGACTTTTGAGATGAATTTTGGATTTTAATCCCAAAAATTAGTACATTCATATGGAATTAAATCCTACGATTTGTATTGAGTATATTGAATTGTTTATGACTACATTTGAGGATTTCCGACACAAATTCGTGAGGCAAAGGTTTATTGGAATCTTGAGTTGGTTGGAAAGCGAGGTAAGTGTCGTGGTTAACCTTGACTTGAGGAAATAGAACTCTTGAATTATTTGTTACGTTTTTTTCACAATTAATTGCTACTTGTCATTACTTGTTTCCTGAATAAATTATAATCATTGTATGCTTTGTTGTTTAATAATTTCTTATTGAATGTGGTATTTATTGGAGCATTTTTATTACAATCAAGAGTTGTTAATTTTATATTACTGGAGCGGGTTGCACGCTGCAACGGAAATAAAAATAAATATATTGGGGGATCGGATTTCACGCCGTAACAGATTATATTTTAAGTTTATATTGTTGGAGCGCAACAGAAATTGATTGAAATAATAATTGATTATGACTGCTGAGTTGGTTTCAACTGTTGAAATGAGTTACGTGTTTTATTTCTATTATTATTGTTATTACCATTATTGCGTACATGTTAATGTAAGTGACCTGCCTTAGCCTCGTCACTAGTTCGTCGAGGTTAGGCTCGACACTTATAGAGTACATGGGGTCGGTTGTACTCATACTACACTCTGCACTTCTTGTGCAGATTTCGGAGTTGGTCCCAGTGGCGTATTGTAGATTTACTCGGATTCAACTACTAGTGGAGACTTGAGGTATAGCTGCACGGCGTTCGCAGCTCTGAAATCCCCTTCTACTTTATTTTAGCTGTGTGCTTTCTTTCAGACCACTTTATTTTGTTCAGACCCATGTTTGTATTATTATAAAAGCTCGTGCACTTGTTACACTAGTTCTGGGATGGTATTAAGACATCGCTAGTATTATGGAGTATTCACTTTATTTCAGACTTTATTTCCGTATTTTTTTCTTTGTTATTAATTTATTTAAAATTATTTTAAAATGACTAATTATATTCTAAAGTTGGCTTGCCTGGCAAGTGAAATGTTAGGTGCTATCACGGCCCCAAAGGTGGAAATTTCGGGTCGTGACAGACACATGAAGTGTAAAACGTTTGTAGGTTTTCCCACTTCGGCTCAAAGAGGTAGTTTCGTCCGGGTTCGCTCCTACTTGGTATAAATACACTGGAAATACGTTTTTGAAGGGACTTTTGACCTTAGAAGCTTTGGGAGAGCATTGGAGGCTACAAGACTCAGGATTTTATCATCTTTCCATCAATTCAATACGGGAGTTTGGATTTTAACGTTAGATTGATGCTTCCTTATTCTTTAATTATATTTGTGATGACTTTCTCCATGATTATGGTGTAATTTCCCTTAGGGTTTGACGGATATGGTATTTTGATAAATATTTGTGGATGTTAACTCTAGTTCTTGCTTGAATTCGTTTATGGAGTTTTGAATTGTTGCAACTTTATTCACCAGTCTATTTAATCGAAAGAGGAATATTTTTGTGATTATCTTTGCATTATTTTATTTGATTTAATTCATTGATTCTCTTAAGTAATCGAAAGAGCTTGTTGAATTGTTGATTAAAACAAATTAGGAGAATATTCGTGAGACGTTTTCCTAAAGACTAATCCATTAAGGAATGCTTGCATATTTTCATAGTGCTTATATTAGTTCACCTTGTAGAGTTAAGATTTAATCGAAGAGTCTTGACTACACGTTTTAACTAATCATCGAATAAATTCGTGAGAATCATTAGAATATTAGAGTGAATTAAACTAGAGTTAGATCCCAAATAACTATCTTGTCCCTATCTTGTCAAAACCCTTATTCCTCATATTAATAAGAAACCAACTTTGTGAATCTCCAATTCCTTGCTGTCAATTGTCAATTGTGTTATTTTAGTAGTTAAACGTAATTCATAATCATTTAACTCAAGTGTTGATCCTCCTAAATAGCAATTAACCCAGAAATTACTCGAACACTGTTTAAATCTAATTTATGTGGAGATGATATTTTACTATACTATCTTTGACTAGCGAGCATTAATTTTGTGTTGTGATTTGCGCTCGTCATGTGCGCATGTACCCCGTCTTAATGAGCACAATCTTTTTAAAGAAATATAACATAAATATTAGTATATAAAATATTTATTTAAAGCTAATGAATTTAATTTTAAAACTCTAAATTTAGTAAAATGCATCCTGACAAACAAATTAGAGTTACCTTTTAAGTCTAAAATTTATTGCATTCAAAAATCTTTTATTTTGGCCTAAGTCTGAATCCCACTGAATTCTAATTTCTTTTAACATTCAAAAGTTAGGTTTTCTTTTTTTTTTCTTTTCTAGATTCTTGTTTTTGAAAATTAGAACTCTAAAGTTAGGTTTTTTCTTTTTCAAAAGTTAGGTTAAAAAGAAAATTATATTTGTTTTTTCCCTAAATATAGGAGAATAATAAAATCATGATTTTGTCCGATGTGAAATTTATTTTTAAAGGATAAAAAAAATGAACCACATTTCGCTAAAGACTTCATGCTTTTAATATAGTATAGTATAGATAGATAGATAGATAGATAGATAGATAGAGATTGACCACATTGTTTACCCTTGAAACGGATAATAATTAAATTTATATGCGGTTTTAAAGATATGTGGATTGATTCAATATAAATAATTAAGGATGTTAGATCAACGAATTAAGGACAAAAACAAATAATCAAACCAGTTGTGACGTTGAGCCTGGGCTCGGATTTAAGCTTAACGATAGTTCTACCTTCAGTCGAATTCTCGGTTTGAAGCCAGATATGTAAGAAGAACTATGATTAAAATAAGAACTGTTCAATAGCTAGAAAGTGGAGAAATAAGTTTGTATTACTTCGATATGTGTGTTACAATGTGTCCATTAAATAAAAACTACCCCCTTTATATAGTAGGAGAGTTTCACCCCTAGTACAATTCTAAGAAAGGTAAAAAATCTTATTTTTCGTTAATCACTGATCTTCTGCCGATACAGGCCGAGATCTGCGCCGTGATATCCGATGGGGTGCAGATATCGTGGCCCTTTGTTGGTCGTGTATAACCGTTATCGTGTTTTCCGAGGTCTCGGGGTCGTTCCGGGATCAGAGAAGTAATGTCTTATCAAGCCTAGTGGCGACCACTTTGTTCGGACCTTAATACGATGCGTTTCGGCTTCAATTCCGACCCCATATAATCATGCCTTTGCTTCGTTTGACCCACTGGAAAATCAAGGTATAGGTTACCCCCGGTTTTACCCGTATACAGATAGTCCTCTCATTTCAGAGAGTAGGTTTGCCGAAATGATAGGAAACGATAGATGTTCCCCGGTTCCTTCCTTCGTACGTTACAACCAAAATGACAAAGAAGCCGAAACGTTCTATCAGTCTTGTCGTTCTGACCCCGGACACATGTCAACCATCGGCAGTCGCCCCCGAATGCGAAACATCATGTACTTCCCCTATAAAAGCTTCTACCCTTTGCCCATTTTCCATTTTCCGATCCAAGCTTCCACCTTCGAATTTTCTAGCTATTACCAACTCTTTCAAAACTTCATATCTTCATGTCACGACCAGAAATTTCCACCGTCGGGACCGTGATGGCGCCTAACATTTTACTTGCTAGGCTAGCCAATGTTAGACTAATTTACCCTTCTTAACAATTTAAATTTAATTAATGAAGAAGAACTGATTTAATTGCAATAATCCAAATATAAATGCGGAAGCTAAAACCGTAAAACATCTGCTACAAATCCCTAAACCCGGTGTCACAAGTACCCAAGCTGCTAGAGCAATACACACAAGGGTCTGAAATAAATACAAAGCTGTCTGAATGAAAATACACAGCTAAATAAAAAATAAAGACGGGGACTTCAGGAGTTGCGGGTGCTGAGCAGCTATACCTCAAGTCTCAGCAGGCTGTCCAATCCGAGCTCTCTAGTAGCCGCCGCTAGGACCGTCTCCAAAATCTGCACAGTATGCAGAGTGTAGTATCAGTACAACCGACCCCATATACTTGTAAGTGCCGAGCCTAACCTCGACGAAGTAGTGACGAGGCTAAGGCGGGTCACCTATACTACAACCTGAATGCAATATATAATAATGACAGAAAATGGGAATACTGGACAGAATTAAACAGCCAACAGAAAATAATAACCATAGCCTCAAGAATAAACCAATGTCATCCAGAATCACCAATCTTTAATCATTCAGATACAAATACCAAAAGAAAACCAACACAGCTCAAGAAATGGAAACATATATGTTGTTGCGGCGCGCAACCCGATCCCACCAGACAACACAAATTCCTCCCTTATTTCACTGTAACGATATCAACAACAGTAAATAATATATATATATATATATATATATATATATATATATATATATATATATATATATATATATATATATATGCGACGCGCAACCCGATCCCAACATATGTCAATATCAGAATCATAATTCACCCTTATTTCACCATGTCAATCCACCCTTATTCCACCTATTTCGGCGTGCAGCCCGATCCCACCGTATAGTACAAATTCACCCTTATTCCACCTCAATATATCACCCTTATTTCACCTGTTGTGGCGTGCAACCCGATCCCACCATATGTTAATATCAAGTACTCAATAAGCACAGTAAAACTCACAATTCAAATCATAGAAAAACCTTTTACAATTCCAAGACACCAAACTGAACAAATAAGAAACCTTGTACAATATGATAATCCGAATAAGCAATACTACACAGCGAGACCAATCTAGAATTTACAACTATAAGGTACAGATAAACCAACTTGAGCAAACAGTAGGAGATTATGAAACTATAGAAAGAATTAATATCATAAACAGGAGGGAACACTGATTACAAGTGGAAATTAGGCATGGAAACACATTTAGAGGATATAACAACTAAGACAGGGAAATCGATAACATAAGAAGAATGGGAAAACAGGGAAAAACAGATAATTCGGCGGCGCATAAGCACTCGTCACCTCATATATACGCCGCTCACATGAAATTCACATAGCAAATAGTCTGAGGGTTCCTAATTCCCTCAAGTCAAGGTTCGACACAACACTTACCTTGCTCCAAAGACCATTCAAAGCTCAACCACAACTTTACCTTTCAAACCAGCCTCCGAACCAACAATAACTAGCAAATTACAAACCAAATGATTCAAAATAAGCCTTAGGGATCACCCACGATTGCAAAATATTCAATTTCGGTCATTAATCAAAAGTCAACAAAAGTCAACTCCCAGGTTTGCTCGGTCCAAACCCGAAATTTGGACCAAAACCCGATTACCCATTCACCCCCGAGCCCGGTTATGTAATTTATTTTGTAATCCGACCTCAATTTGAGGTCTAAATCCCAATTCCTTAAAAATCCCTAACTCTACCCAAACCCCCATATTTCCACCATGAAAACACTAGATTTTAGGTTAAAAACTTGTGAAATTTAATGAAAGATTGAAAGAAACTAGTTTAGAATCACTTACCAATGATTTCGGGAAGAAAAAGTCTTGGAAAAATTGCCTCTAATGTTTTAGGTTTTGAAAATTTGAGAAAAGAACCAAAAATCCCGTCTAAGTCGTATTTGTTTAGTTGCAGATGTCGCATTTGCGACCTCGCAAATGCGAAGGTTTCATCGCAAATGCGATAAATATCACACCTCTGCAATCTTCGCAAATGCGAAGAATAGTTCACAAATGCGAGCTCAGGCTTAATCGCAAATGCGACCTAGTGATCACAAACGCGAAGAATGGCTATGTCTGATGCCTTCGCAAATGCGAACTAGTGTTCGCAAATGCGGACAACCAGAGGATCACAAATGTGATCAAAACTTCGCATTTGCGAAGGTCTTCCCCCCATCCCACTGCTCACAAATGCGAGGCTCGCATTTGCGAGACAGACCTCGCAATTGCGAAGTCTGCAGATCAGTTGCGGCTGCTGCTATATTTTCTAAGTTCAAAACACTCTGTAACCTATCCGAAACTCACCCGAGCCCTCAGGGCTCCAAACCAAACATGCACACAAGTCCTAAAATATCATACGAACTTGATCGTGCGATCAAATCGCCAAAATAACACCTAGAACTACGAATTGAACACCAAATCAAAGGAAATTTTCAAGAAGACTTTAAAACTTCTATTTTCACAATCGAACGTTCGAATCACGTCAAACCAACTCCGTTTCTCACCAAATTTCACAGACAAGTCATAAATATTATAGTGGACTTGTACCGGGCTCCGAAACCAAAATACAGACCCGGTATCAATAAATCCAAACATCAGTCGATTCTTAAATATCATAAATCTTTCAAACTTTCAATTTTCAACAAAAATCAATAACTCGGGCTAGGGACCTCCGAATTCAATTCCGGGCATACGCCCAGGTCCCAAATTACAATACGGAGCCACCGGGATCATCAAAACACGAATCTGGGTCCATTTGCTCAAAATATTGACCGAAGTCAACTCAAATAAAGTTGTTTCGCAAATATTCTTATTTTTTACAGTTTTTAACATAAAAGCTTTTCAGAAACACGCCCGGACTGCGCACGCAAATCGAGGAGGGTAAAATGAGATTTTTAAGGCTTCGGATTAAAGAATTAGGTTTTCAAACATAAGATGACCTATCAGGTCATCACGTTTTCCACCTCTAAAGCAACCGTTCATCCTCGAACGGATATAGAAAAGTACCTGAAATGGTGAAAAGGTGGAGATATTTACTCCGCATGTACGACTCAAACTCCCAAGTTGTTTCCTTGATGGGCTGACCTCTCCACTGCACTCGGACTGAAGGATAACTCTTCGACCTCAACTAACGAACCTGCCGGGCTAGAATAGCCACCGGCTCCTTCTCAAAAGTCAAATCCTTGTCCAACTGGACAGAGCTGAAATCTAACACATGGGACGGATCGCCGTGATACTTTCAAAGCATGGACACATGGAACACTAGATGAACCGAAGATAACACCATTGGCGAAGCAAGCCTGTAAGCCACCTCTCCCACTCTCTCCAGAATCTCAACGGGCCCGATATACCTAGGGCTCAACTTGCCCTTCTTCTCGAAGCTCATCACACCCTTCATGGGTGATACCCGGAGCAACACTCTCTCCCCGACCATGAATGCAACATCACGAACTATACGGTTGGCATAACTCTTCTGCCTGGACTGAGTTGTGCGAACTATCCTGAATAATCTTGACCTTATCCAAGACATCCTGTACCAAATCTGTACCCAATAACTGAGCCTCCCCTGGCTCAAACCATCCAACCGGTGATCGACACCATCTACCATATAATGCCTTATAGGGAGCCATCTGAATGCTCGACTTGTAGCTGTTGTTGTAGACAAACTCTGCAAGGGGCAAGAACTGATCCCACGATCCTCCAAAGTCTATAACATATGCGCAGAGCATATCCTCCAATATCTGAATAATGCGCTCGGACTGTCCGTCTGTCTGAGGATGAAATGTTGTGCTCAACTCAACTCACGTGCCTAACTCACGCTGTACTGCCCTCCAGAAATATGAGGTGAACTTCGTACCTCGATCAGAAATGATATACACTGGCACACCGTGAAGACAGATGATCTCGCGAATATAAATCTCTGCCAACCGCATTGAAGAATAGGTAACTACCACAGGAATGAAATGCACTGACTTCGTCAGCTTGTCCACAATGACCAAAACTGCGTCGAACTTCCTCTGAGTCCGTGGGAGTCCAACAACGAAATCCATAGTGATACGCTCCCACTTCCACTCAGGAATCTCTATCTTTTGAAGCAAACCACCAGGTCTCTGATGCTCATACTTTACTTTCTAACAATTTAGACACCGAGCTACATAAGGGACTATATCCTTCTTCATCCTCCTCCACCAATTATGCTGCTGCAAGTCCTAATACATCTTGGCGGCGCCCGGATGAATAGAATACCGGGAACTGTGGGCCTCCTCAAAAATCAACTCACGAAGTCCATCCACATTAGGCACACAAACAATAACCTGCTTAGCACCACCGTTCCGCACTGTGTCCCTAAGGACCAATAAAAGAGGGTCATCATACTACCGATCTCTGATGTGCTCAAACAAAGAAGACCGAGCGACTGTACAAGCTAGAACACGGCTGGGCTCTAAAATATCCAACCTTACAAAATAGTTGGCTAAAGTCCGAACATCTGATGCAAGCTGCCTCTCACCGTCTGGAATGAATGCAAGGCTGCCATACTCACTGCCTTTCTACTCAAGGCGTCGGCCACCACATTGGCCTTTCCGGGATGATACAAGATGGTGATATCATAGTCTTTCAATACCTCCAACAACCTCCTCTGCCTCAAATTGAGATCCTTTTGCTTGAACAAATATTGAAGGCTCCGATGATTCGTGAAGACCTCACACGACACGCCGTAAAGATAATGCCTCCAAATCATCAGCGCATGAAGCAATACTGCACCGAGCCCTACACTGGACGCATCACAATATACAATATAATATCCTGAACCTGTGGGAAACACCAACACCGGTGCTATAGTCAAAGTGGTCTTGAGCTTCTGAACGGGGCTGCTATAGATGAAAACCCCTCCACAAACCGACAGTAATAGCCCGCCAAACCCAAGAAACTCCTGATCTCCGTGGCTGAAGCGGGTCTAGGCCAGTTCTAAACTGCCTCAATCTTCTTAGGATCTACCTGAATGCCCTCTGCTGATACAACGTGGCTTAAGAAAGCGACTGAATCCAACCAAAACTCGCACCTTGAAAATTTAGCATATAACTGGTTGTCTCTCAGAGTCTGAAGCACAATCCTAAGATGCTGCTCATGCTCCTCTCAACTGCGGGAGTAGATCAAGATATCATTAATAAACACAATCACAAAGGAGTCCAAATAAGGCTTGAACACTCGGTTCATCAAATCCATGAATGTTGCTGGGGCATTTGTCAACCCAAAGGATATCACTAGAAACTCATAATGCCCGTACCGAGTCCGAAAAGCTATCTTAGGGACATCGGATTCCCTAATCCTCAACTGATGGTAGCCAGATCTCAAATTAATCTTCAAAAATACCTTGGCACCCTGAAGCTGATCAAATAAGTCATCAATCCTCGGCAATGGATACTTGTTCTTGATGGTGACTTTGTTCAACTGCCGGTAATCTATGCACATCCTCATCGATCCATCATTCTTCTTCACGAACAACACAGGCGCACCCCAGGGCGAGACACTAGGTCTAATGAAGCCCTTATTAAGCAAATCTTGCAACTGTTCCTTCAATTCTTTCAACTCTGGCAGGGCCATATAGTATGGCGGGATAAAGATGGGCTGAGTGCCCGGAGCCAAGTCAATACAGAAATAAATATCCCTGTCGGGTGGCATCCCCGACAAGTCTGCAGGAAACACCTCTGGAAACTCACGAACAACTGGCACTGAATCTATGGAAGGAACCTCCGAACTAGAATCGCGTACATAAGCCAAATAAGCTAGATACCCCTTCTCATCCATATGACGAGCCTTAACATAAGAGATAACCCTACTGGTAGAATAGCTAGGAGTACCCCTCCACTCTAATCGAGGCAACCTCGGCAAGGCTAAGGTCACCGTCTTGTCGTGACAATCCAATATGTCATGATAAGGTGACAGCCAATCCATACCCAAGATAACATCAGAATCAACCATATCGAGAAATAGAAGATCTACACTAGTTTCAAGACTCCCAATGGTGACCACACATGAATGATAAACACGATCTACAACAATAGCATCCCCCACAGGTGTGGACACATACACAGGAGCACTCTAAGAATCACGATGCATAACCAAATATGAAGCAAAATAGGATGACACATAGGAGTAAGTAGAACCTGGATCAAATAGAACTGAAGCATCTCTACTGCAAATGGAAACAGTACATGTGCTAACATCGTCAGATGACTCAGCCTCAGGCCTGGCTGGAAAACTATAACATTAGGGCTGGGCCCTACCACCCTGAACTACGTCCCTGGGATAACCTCTAACTGGCTGGCCTCCACCTCTAACGGCCTGACCTCCACCTCTAACAATTTGGCCTCTACCTATGGCTCCTTGATCCCTGCCTCTGGCTGGCTGAGCAGGTGGTGCAGCCATTGGTGCCGGAACCATGGTACGAGAACCCTGATGCTGTGGCATGACTCCCAATAAGCTCGGACATGTCCTCCTGATATGCCCATAACTACCACACTCGAAACATCCATCCTGGTACTGTGATAGTGGAAACTAAGACTGATCGGAATGGGCCGGATAACCACGGTAGTTACTCTAAATAGGGGTGCACTGATAGGAGCTGGTGGTGCACTTTATGCTGGCTGTCCAAAAGGAGGCACATAAGGACCATGACTCCCTGAAGCACTGTGTGATGCCTGAAGCGCTGAATGAAACGGCCTGGCTCCAGATGAGGTACCTCTGAACCCACCCGAATCACGAGGTCACTTGTCAGACCCCTGACCTCCCTGAGCAAGAACCATATCGACTCACCTGGCGACATTGGTAGCCGCCAGAAAAGAAATCTCACTCCCAGTCTCTTTATCCATCTGCAATCTGATAGGCTGAGCAAGTCCGTCAATAAACCTTCTCACCCTCTATCTCTCTCTCGGTAGGAAGCAGAAGAAGAGCTGAGAGAACTGGTCCCATGTAAGAGTAGGCGATCCAGCTGGTCTGGTCAACAAATAATCTCTCCACCATTTTTTGGCGGAACCTGACATCTGAAATGTAGCAAAATCGACCCCGTTGGTCTCCACTATACCCAAGTTCCGTAGCACCTCATGACAACTGTCAAGATACTCCTGGGGATCCTTGAAGGAGCACCAGTAAAGTGAACTGGGAAGAGCTTGGTAAACCTGTCCAATCTTCATTAATCCTCAGAAGACATAGCTGACCCATCATCGGCATGTGCGGCAATAACCGGCTAAACTATTCCAACTGGATGAGCTGCTGGAGTCTAATACTGGGGAGCCATCTACTCCGGAGTGTGAGTAGTAGGTGTCTGTACTCCTCCTCCAGCCTGAGAGATGGCTGGTGCCATGGGGAATGCGCCAGTTTGGGCCACACTCTCCATAAGGCCCACCAAACGGACCAAAGCATCCTGAAGCACTGGGGTGGCAATGAACTCCTCCGGGACCTGAGCTGGTCCGACAGGCACAGCCTGGACTGGAACCTCCTTATCAAATTCTACCTGAGGCTCCACCGCTGGTGCTGCTGCTCGAGCTCTAGGCTGAGCTCTGCCCCTGCCTCGGCCTCTGGCACGACCTCGGCCTTGACCTCTGCCCCTCGTAAAAGCTGCCACTAGGGGCTCTGGTTACTGTTCAGCTGAAGCTGCGGTACGCGTTTTTGCCATCCGCAAGAGAACTGAATAAAAGGGTCCAATCAGCAATGATAGAATAAAATCGCCTGACAGAAAAGAATAGAAGTGAAACTGTTCCTAATTCCAAAGCCTCCGGAAGATAAGTATAGACGTTTTTGTACCGATCCTCCAGACTCTACTAAGTTTGCTCGTGACTCGTAAGACCTATGTAACCTAGTGCTCTGATACCAACTGTCACGACCCAAAATTTCCACCGTCGGGACTGTGATGGCACCTAAATTTCACTTGCTAGGCAAGCCAACGTCAGAATAATTTACCCTTCTTAACAATTTAAATTTAATTAATGAAGAAGAACTGATTTAAAATCAATAATCCAAATATAAATACGGAAGCTAAAACCGTAAAAACATCTGCTACAAATCCCTGAACCGGTGTCACAAGTGCACGAGCTGCTAGAGTAATACATACAAGGGTCTGAAATAAATACAAAGTTGTCTGAATGAAAATACACAGCTAAATAAAAAATAAAGACAGGGACTTCAGGAGCTGCGGGCGCTGAGCAGCTGTACCTCAAGTCTCCGCAGGCTGTCCAATCCGAGCTCTCTAGTAGCAGCCGACGAGACCGTCTCCATAATTTGCACAGTGTGCAGAGTGTAGTATCAGTACAACCGACCCCATGTACTGGTAAGTGCCGAGCCTAAAATCGACGAAGTAGTGACGAGGCTAAGGTGGGTCACCTACACTACAACCTGAACGCAATATATAATAATGACAGAAAATGAGAATACTGGACTGAATTAAACAGCCAACAGAAAATAATAACCACAACCTCAAGAATAAAGCAGTGTCGTCCAGAATCACCAATCTTTAATAATTCAGATACATATACCAAAAGAAAACCAACATAACTCAAGAAATGGAAACATATAGGTTGTTGCGGCGCGCAACCGGATCCCACCAGACAACACAAATTCCTCCCTTATTTCACCGTAACGATATCAACAACAGTAAATAATATATATATATATATATATATATATATATATATATATATATATATATATATATATATATGTTGCGGCGCTCAACCCTATCCCACCATATGTCAATATCAGAATCATAATTCACCCTTATTTCACCATGTCAATCCACCCTTATTCTACCTGTTACAGCGTGCAACCCGATCCCACCGTATAGTACAAATTCACCCTTATTCCACCTCAACATATCACCCTTATTCCACCTGTTGCGGCGTGGAACCCGATCCCATCATATGTTAGTATCTAGTACTCAATAAGCAAAGTAAAACTCACAATTCAAATCATAGAAAAACCCTTTACAATTCCAAGACACCAAACTGAACAAATAGGAAACCTTGTACAATATGATAATCCGAATAAGTAATACTACACAGCGAGACCAATCCAGAATTTATAGCTACAAGGTACAGATAAACCAACTTGAGCAAACAGTAGGAGATTATGAAACTATGGAAAGAAGTAATATCATAAACAAGAGGGAACAATGACTACAAGTGGCAATTAGGCATGGAAACACATTTAGAGCATATAACAACTAAGACAAGGAAAGAGATAATATAAGAAGAATGGGAAAACAGGGAAAAACAGATAATTCGGCAGCGCATAAGCACTCGTCACCTCACATATACTCCGCTTATATGAAATTCACCTAGCAAATAGTCCGAGGGTTCCTAATTCCCTCAAGTCAAGGTTAGACACAATACTTACCTCGCTCCAAAGACCACTCAAAGCTCAACCATAGCTTTACCTTTCAAACCAGCCTCCGAACAAATAATATCTAGCAAATTACCAACCAAATGATTCAAAATAAGCCTTAGGGATCACCTACGATTGCAAAAGATTCAATTTAGGTCATTATTGAAAAGTCAACAAAAGTCAACTTCCGGGTTCGCTTGGTCCAAACCCGAAATTCGGACCAAAACCCGATTACGCATTCACCCCCGAGACCGGTTATGTAATTTATTTTGTAATCCGACCTCAATTTGAGGTCTAACTCCCAATTCCTTAAAAATCCCTAACTCTACCCAAACCCCTAAATTTCCACCATGAAAACACTAGATTTTAGGTTAAAAACTTGTGAAATGTAATGAAATATTGAAAGAAACTAGTTTAAAATCACTTACTAATGATTTGGGGAAGAAGAAGTCTTGGAAAAATCACCTCTAATGTTTTAGGTTTTGAAAATTTGAGAAATGAACCAAAAATCCCGTCTAAGTCATATTTGTTCAGTTGCAGATGTCGCATTTGCGACCTGGGCTTCGTAATTGCGAAGCCCGCAAATGCGAAGGTTTCATTGCAAATGCGAGAAATATCACACCGCTGCAATCTTCGCAAATGCGAAGAAAAGTTTGCAAATGCGAACTCAGGCTTGATCGCAAATGCAACCTAGTGATCGCAAATGCGAAGAATGGCTATGTGTGCTGCCTTCGCAAATGCGAACTAGTGTTCGCAAATGCGGACAGCCAAGATCGCAAATGCGATCAAAACTTCACAATTGCGAAGGTCTTCTCCCCAGCCCACTGCTCGCAAATGCGAGGCTCGCATTTGCGAGCCAGACCTCGCAATAGCGAAGTCTGCAGATCAGTTGCACCAGCTGCTATGTTTTCTAAGATCAAAACACTCTGTAGCCTATCCGAAACTCATCCGAGCCCTCGGGGCTACAAGCCAAATATGTACACAAGTCCTAAAACATCATACAAACTTGTTCGCGCAATCAAATTGAAAAAATAACAGCTAGAACTACGAATTGAACACCAAATCAAAGGAAATTTTCAAAACGACTTTAAAACTTCTATTTTCACAACTGAACGTCCGAATCACGTCAAACCAACTCTGTTTCTCACCAAATTTCACAGACAAGTCATAAATATTATAGTGGACCTATACAGGGTTCCGGAACCAAAATACAGACCCGGTATCAATAAAATCCAACCATCAGTCGATTCTTAAATATCATAAATCTTTCAAACTTTCAATTTTCAACAAAAATCAATAACTCGGGCTAGGGACCTCCGAATTCAATTCCGGGCATACGCCCAGGTTCCAAATTACAATACGGACCCACTGGTACTGTCAAAATCCGAATCCAGATCCGTTTGCTCAAAATATTGACCGAAGTCAACTCAAATGAAGTTTTTTGGCAAAAAAATCTTATTTTTCACAGTTTATTATATAAAAGCTTTCCGGAAACAAGCCCGGACTGAGCACGCACATCGAGGATGGTAAAATGAGATTTTTAAGGCTTCGGATCATAGAATTAAGTTTTAAAACATAAGATGACCTATCGGGTCATCACACTTCATCTTTGATCTTCAAATATTCATAATTGTTCTTAGGTTCTTACCCAGATCTTTATCCTACCTTCAAATCTTCATAATCTTCTCTTCAGGCGTCAAACTTGATCCTTCAAATCTTCATACTTTTTCTTTAAAATTTTAAAATTTCTTAGATAGTAATCGCTATAACTTCCAAATCAATTCCTCAACAGGCTGCCTCTTCATCTTCTCACCCGACCACAAGTACCGAGGAGGCCATTCCTGAAGTGGTTGTTCTCGAGATAGCTTCTCCCGAGGAGGTTGCTTCGGAAGCAACTGCCACCGAATCGCCCCCAGATCCCCTATGAAGAGCTTTATTCTCGGGGGCGGCTTAATCTTAGACGACTTCAAAGTCAAGAAGGCCTCATCCAAACAAGATCGAGGTGAAGGGGCATCGAGGTATATATGCTCTATCACCGAAGATACCCTTCCCATTGTCCTAAAGGACTGTAACTGGGGAGGTAAGGACATGGTAGTCCCCGGGAATGAGGACGATATCACCATTCATATGAAGTGATATTTAAGTGTTTACACTTATCCCTTCATACTAGGCCCGGTGGACCGAGCTGTTTTGAACTTTTGCAAGAGATACGAGGTGTGCCTTGGGTAAATCCACCCGTCTATTTGGATGATCATGATACTCCTTCGTTACTTTGCGAATAACACCAAGTCTCATAGTTTCACCCATGGACCACCTGCTCCATCTATACAGTCCCTGAATTTTCTGAGGGGGACTACTCAAACTCACTTGCTAGGACAGCAAGTCCCCTTTTTTGAGCATTGACGAGGATCGAGATTGAGGCTGGCAGGGGTGCTTCGTTCGGGTATAGACTGAAGATTTGATCCCTCCTGAGTTTCTGCCACTCCCTGAGAAGTGGAATGCATTCCGTAAGTGTAATCTTTCTTTAAGTGTTGAGTCTTCTTTGTTCCCTCTCCCACCATCAATGTTTGTGATCATGCAGTTGTTGCTCGGGTTCCCAATACGGTCCCCCGGCTCAAGGAGTAGATCGAGGGCATTTGCAACCAAATATCGTATTTTGAGCGCTCGTGGCGCAAGCTTTCGAAAGGCCGATAGGAGGCCCGTTCTCATGGTAAGGCTTTTCTCAGAACAGTTACTATTACACTCTGAACTTACTTAATGTTGACCCTTTCTATTTCCTTCACAGGTTTTCCTAAGACCACCGAACTTAGGCCGCTGAAAGTGGATGGGGACGCATCCTTACCCATTGATCCTTCCGTTACGGGACAGCCCGGGTCTGCCGTGGGGGAAAAGAAGAAGAGAAAAAGAAAGTCTTCGGGCTCACTGGGTCCCGAGTTGAAGCCAAATAAGAGGGCGGCTTCCCGGGCTCGTATGCCTAAGAACAACACCAACTTCCGAGTGTCGAATTCTGACTCGCTACTCCGGCTCAGAACGAGTCTGAAGAAATGATATTTTTGTTGCCCACGGATCGACCCTTGCCACGGATCGAGCAGCAGTCGAGGGGGAGAGTCGTGAGGCCGACCGTCCTCCGACTGAAGAGGCCGAGACGGAGACGGGGGCTAAGACCCCCCGAGAAGCCGGTTCTGCTCCGAAGAAAGTGACCGATGTAATATACATCATGGAGACACCCTCCTACACCAAGTCCATGGTTGAGGAGGCCCAAGCAGGAAAAGAGAAGTAAAGTGAAGGAGTTCACTGTGCGGACGACCCCCTTCATTCCTTCTTTGATGGCGTGGACTCATCCACTTTGGCAAATATTTTCGGGCTGGGCGACCTGGGAGTCTCGAAGAAAGACATATCTTCGGAAGCTAGCGGGCCGCGTTCGAGCCCAAAATTAGTTAATCAGTTCCCCGCTCCGAGTGTGGACCCCGATCATAAGAGAGTGATTATTCTTACTGTCCCAGAGGATACTCGGGTTCTATCCGCTCCCGTGGGCATAGCCAACTACCTTAGATGCCTGGTGACCAAGGAGGACCAGGCAAAGATAAATGAGGTGGGCGCGCCGTGTCTCTTCAATGAGGCACAGCAGGCGCTGAACTGGGTAAGGCATCATTACTCCCTCGTGAATTTCACTTTAAGTTTTGATATCCCTCACTATTTTTGTTGTTTTGCAGGCCTCGATACTTCACCACGAGAGCTTTCTATGGTATCGCTCCGAGATCAACCAACTCAAGTTCGAGTTCAAGGAGCATGCTCGAAAGAAGGATATGTGCAAGCTCCCCAGTGAGCAACAAGACGGGGCCATCAAGGACCTTCAGGCCAAGCTGGATAGGGCTTAGAAGGAAGCTTCTACCTTGAGGTGGGAACATGCTGACCTAGTCAAAAAGGTAAAGGTCTTTGAAGTTAAAAACGAGGAGCTAGTTGTGGCGACTAACGAAAAAACCTGCAGGTCTAACAGAAGATCGACCAGACCGACCAACTCTGAATCTAGATGAACGAGGTCCAAGCCATGGCTGATGGGTAGAAAAGCAAACTGGACCTGTTGGCTTCGGAGAAGGAAACTGCCAAGGCGAAGCTGGTGTTGGTGGAGGTCCAACTCCGAGTGGCGAAGGAGAAAGCTAACAAGTGGTCTCAGCTGAATGACGGTCTCCGAACACAGCTGAGCTCGGTTGTCATAGAGCGGGATGCCCTTGGTAGAGAATACGAGGCAGTAAAGTCTAAGTTAGATACAAACTCCACCGATGCCGATGAAATGGTGGCCCAATACAAGATGGATGTGGAGGCAGTTAAAGCCCGCCTGAGGGCAAAGGCTGAATATATGAAGTGGCTATCCCGAAGAGAGACCCTCGAGGAGATCCACGCCCAAGGCTTTGACCTATCGGCTGAGATCGAAGAAGCCAAAAACTCAGAGGCCGAGGTAAAGAAGCTTTACGAGCCCGAAGGTGTCGAAGGCTCTGAGGGATCCGGGGGTTCGGATGGATCCTGACTTCAATGCAACTTTGTTTGCTCGAGGTTTTGAAAACTCGATGCGACCGAAAGTTTTTTCAAGATAATTAAGTGATTTTAGATGATGCTTTTTCCGAGGGTAACCTTTTAGCAGGTTTTGAATTTTTATAAAGGCCTTTATTTTGATTACGAACTTTGGACGTCTCTGAGCCATTTTTTGGATAGCCGTAGCCTTTTGTTTTTGGGCACCGTCTAATAGGTTTGGTGCTCCCGGGATTTAGTAGCCCGGTTTATCCGAACTTTTTTTGGATGATAGTCCCCGAGTAGGGGTAGCCCTTGGGCTCGATAGTACCCGAGTAGGGGTATCCTTTGGGCCCTTAGGATCCGAGTTTTAAGAGGCAAGAAATTATATAATAGCAAGGTGAAACTTTCTTTCATTTCAATGTGTAAAGTACATGATAAAAATTTGTATCATGGCTAAGGTGGGCTACGTGGGCACGGTTCTTATGACTGTTTGGACCTTACAATGTATCCTAACCACCGAGCCTTGGCTACTTAAGTACGAAGTGTCCTCCTTTCCTTGCTAAGGACCTTAACCCTGGGATGATGGCCCCCAGTATTCGAGGTCGAGCTTGAGAGGGCTTAGATACTGTTGATGCACCCATTAATTCTTTTTTGAGACCGGCCTTCGAATCTAGGTTAGCACGATTTACTGTTGCCTCGTTCAAAACCTTGCCAAAAAACCCATTTTGGGTCAAAACCGGTTCAAGGAGAAAAGAGTGCAATGCGTGCTTTCAGACCTAATGGTCACATTCTCCCTTGGCCATTGCCTGCAAGTTTCTGATTCATAATATTATTAAAGAGTAATTGAGATTGTACCTTAGCAGTAGTACCGCTTTAAGTGAGTTACGTTCCAGTTGTTCGGTAGTTGCACACCATTTCCTACTTCGAGTTTGTATGAACCTTTGCCAGTAATTCCGACGATACGATACTGTCCTTCCTGAAAGTGCAAGAGGGGTGAATTGAAAATTTAATTTTCTTTCCGAGGTAGTCGACTAACTTGCATTCTATTCGACTCGTATTTTCAAAACTAAATATAAGAAAGTAAATTGCAGAAAGTAAATAACACAAAATGTTTTATACTAGTTCGGATCCAGAGTGAATCCAACGTCCAGTCCCCTTGGGTTGCAAGGGTGATCTCTTTCAAATATGATGTGACTTAGTACAGATGAGTTGATGTTGTTATACACCAACAACCTTTTAGTCACTTTGTTCTTCTCTCTTATAATTGGTACAATGCCTCACCGATGTTCTTTTCTCTCTCTCTTCTCTTCTTAGTTACACAAGAAATCTATGACGGACTGCAGTGCTTGTTTGAAGTAGAACAAAGAGATTGAATTTGGTTTGATCAAAGTATGTGAAACCTTTGCATCTTCTGTAGAATATTTATGGTGAGTTGGTATCCATTCTTCACGTCTTGATAGATTTGGCCAGCAGTAGTTCTTTGAGGAGTATCAACCTTTACCTTGGAACTGGAGGGGAGCACTTTTGCTTCAACTTCCTGTTTCTTTACCCAAGTGCCATCCACCGCGACATATCCCATACTAATAAACACACTGTTGCTATAACACTTAGAAATAGATACATAGGGATAGTTAGAGAGAGGGATATTGAAAGCCTTGAGGAGGTGAGTAATGACCATCCCGTAGGGTAGGCTTGAGGGATCTTCAGCACATTCAATCAGGAAAATTTATTACCCAGGAGGATAGTTTCACCTTGTGCTTGGTAAAAAGACAGTAGACCAAAAAGGTGTCCCTTTGAGACAGATTGTTGTAGGAACCAGTTTTGGGAAGAATAGTGGTGGCAACAATGTGGGCAAGAATACGGGTTTCAAAATTGATGTCACTGGGCCATAATTAGTTTGGCAGGGGATCAAAGACGGAATCAGCAAGACATTCTTTGGCTTGTTCAAAAGATATTTCAAAATCATCAGGCCAAGAGTTCTTAAACAAAGCAGAGTAACCAGAACTTTTACACTTAAAAAGGGCATCAAACGTAAAATAGTCTAGAATAATGCGCTGACCTAACACGAGAGACTCAATTTTTTCAGATTTCTGGGAGCAAAGATTTGCATAGAACATACGAACTAAGTCTTCATAGACCTTTGGAGGGGTTAGGGAAAAGAAATTTTCGCAACCTTGAAAAGTGAAGAAGTCTTTTACCTTGCAATTTAGGGCTTCCATCTTTTCCAAATTGATGATCCTTCCATGAGCGATTGTCTTACCTTTGAAGGAGACGAACTTATCTCTATTGGGAGAATCCCAATAGTTTAGTTCGAACTCCAGTGCACTGTCCAGGTCGATCTTTACCTTCTTCAGAGTGTACGTTGTTGTTCCTTCTTCCATGGGTCACTTCCCTAGTGCCTTTTCTGCTCGAGCATTTTCAGAGATGATTTCTTGAGAAGACGAAAAACCCTCAAAGTGATCAGAGCCAATAATAACTGGTTCTGATGGTTGAGAGAGGTTTTGTTTCTTTGGACCATGTGCTTTTGCTAGTGGAACCAGAAGGATTTCTTGAGGCTTTAGCCATTGGAGAGGATGATTGAAGGAAGTATGCAGAGAAATTCAAGGGAGAGGCGGACTTATAGAGGTGGAGTAACTGAATCGACATTACTGGCGAGGTAGAGGAAGGAAAGAGATGTGACTGATTGATTCAGTTTCCATCTCGGTAAGCCAAAAAGGCGGAAAGAGTGGCTAAAAATGGAGGCGCACAATTAATGCAACAGGCAGTAATAATTAAGTAACACAGTAACAAAAGATTTTTACCAAAAGCTATTTTGATACGCAATCTTTCAAGTAAAAAAAAATTAAAGCCTTATTTGGAAAAGGTAATAATGCCAAGTAATTCCCTAAGGGTTTTAAACCTATCCTCTAGAAGAGACTTAATAAAAATGTCAGCTAATTGATTTTCCATGTTAACAAAAGATAATTCAATGTCGCCTTAAGAACATGGTCTCTAATAAAATGATGCTTGATATCTATATGCTTTTCTCTAGAATGATGCACAAGGTTTTTTGAAAGACATATAGCACTAGAGTTATCACAGAAAATTTTAACAGGCTTAAACGAAAGATCATAATTAGTTAATTGATGAATCATCCAAAGTAGTTGAGCACAGCATTGCCCAATGGCAATGTATTCAGCTTCAGTTGTAGATAGTGCAACTGATCCTTGTTTCTTACTTGTACTTTTCCAGGAAATAAGTAATTTACCAAGCAATTGACACGTCCCACTTGTACTTTTCCAGTCAGCTTTATCACCAACAGGGTCTGCATCTGAAAAACCTTCAAGATTAAAATTGTTTAAGACGTGGATACCATAATCCATATGAAGTGGTTCCAATACGGTATCTAAAAATTCGCTTCACGACAGTTAAATGTGACTCCTTAGGAGCTTCTTGGAACCTGGCACATCTGCATACACTAAACATTATGTCAGGACGGCTCACAGTTAAGTAGAGTAGAGATCCGATGATTCTACGATATTTTGGTTCATCAACTAATTTTCCTTCTTCATCTTTGTCAAGAAATGTAATTGGACTCATGGGAGTCCTAATTGCCTTGGCATTGTCCATTCCGAATTTTTGTATTAGCTCCTTTGTGTACTTTGTCTGACAAATAAAGATCCTTTCATCTGATTGATGAATTTGGAGTCCAAGGAAGAAAGTTAATTCTCCCATCATGCTCATTTCAAACTCACTATGCATGAGATATGAGAATTTCTTGCATAAAAAAAGGGTTAGCACTTCCAAATATAATATTATCAATATAAATTTGAATAATGAGATTTCTAGAAGATGATCTCTTGATAAAAAGAGTAGTGACAATATTACCTCTTAAAAATCCATGACTAACTAAAAATGAGCTTAGTTTTTCATACCAAGCTCTAGGTGCTTGCTTTAGCCCATAGAGAGCCTTAGTCAACTTAAACACATGATAAGAAAACTGCGAGTTTTCAAAACCGGGAGGTTTTTTTAACATAAACCTCCTCATCAATGAAGCCATTTAAAAATGCACTTTTAACGTCCATTTGAAAAATTTTAAAACCTTTAAAAGAAGCATATGCTAATAAAATATGAATTGATTCTAACCGTGCTACCGGAGCGAAGGTTTCATTATAGTCGACTCCTTATTGTTGAGAGTAACCCTAAGAGACTAGCCTTGCTTTATTCCGGATAACTTTACCTTCTTCATTCAGTTTGTTTCTGAATAACCATTTGGTTCCTATGATTGCTGCATTTGCTGGTTTGGGCACCAATGTCCAAACTTGATTTTTATCAAATTGATCAAGTTCTTCTTGCATTGACTGTACCCAACTTGAGTCTTTCAAGGCTTCGTCAACTTTCTTTGGCTCTATTTGAGATATGAGTGCGATGTTGGCCTTTTTCTTTAAAGCTCCTCTTGTTTTCATTCCATCAGTTGGACTTCCAATTATGAACTTCTAAGGATATTCTTGTTCGCTTCTCCACTCATTTGGTACTGCTTCAGTAAGTTGATTAGTCGACTCATTCTGAGGCCGATCATGCTCATTGATGCCTTCATTAGTCGACTGTGGGATTTCAATCATTTTTTCAGCAGTTTCTTTTGAAGTCTTTTGTTCAATGATCTTTGGCTGATCTCTTCATCACCTGTAATATCTCCTTTCTCGGCCATAGAGTTATTATCATAAAAAATCACATGAACTGATTCCTCTACACATAGGGTACACTTATTATAGATTCTAAAAGATCTACTGTTATTCGAATAGCCGAGAAATATACCTTCATCACTCCTTGGATCAAACTTACCAAGATTGTCCTTGCCATTATTATGGACAAAACATTTGCTTCCGAAAGGATGAAAGTATCCAATATTGGGTTTCTTACCTTTCCATAATTCATATGGAGTTTTCTTCAAAATGGGTCGAATCAAGCACCTATTGAGAATGTGACAAGCTGTGCTAACTGCTTCTGCCCAGAAATGTTTTTGGAGGGAGTGTTCTAGTATCATGGTTCTTGCCATATCCTGTAGAGTTCTATTCTTACGTTCAACCACTCTATTTTTCTGTGGTGACCTAGGTGCTGAGAAATTATTAGTGTATCCTTGATCATTGCAGAATTCTTCAAAAAACTTTGCTTTCAAATTCTCCTCCATGATCACTTTGAATAATCTTACCTGCCTCATCTTCAATAGCACATCCTATTTTCTTGAATTTAACTTCGTACCCCGAATCACGCAGTTGACTTATACTTAGAAGATTGTAATTGAGTCCATCTATTAGATATACTTTAGTAATATCACAATTATTGCTGAATGGAACTATGCCAGTACCAACTATCTTTCCTCTTGAATCATCTCCAAATTTGACATTTTCTCTATTTATTTTTGTGACTTCTTTGAATAGATTTTTGTCACCTGTCATGTGACTAGAACACGCAATGTCTAAATATCATTTTCCTTTGTGACTCTTTCTGTGGTGTTCCTGCAAAATAGAATTATCACCTTCTTTTAGGTACCCAAGCTTGCTTGGGTCTTTATTGGTTAGTTTTACTAGAATTAGGGTTGTTTTGGGGTTTCCAAATACATCTTGAGATATTTGATTTATGAAATCTACAAAATGAGTATTTATGACAAACTTTGTTACAGTAATGGCACATGGGTTGATCCAGTTTTTAATCTCCCACTTGTGTTAGTACTTATGGACTCAGTTCTAGCCAGTCCTATTCCAGTTGACTTATAAGTCGCCTGGTTAGATTTGACAGAACTGTGACTGGTAGACTTGCACATGCCATTAAGTTGCATTTGCAGTTCCTGAACTTCATCCTGAAGTACATCACTTTCGATTTCACAGACTTCAAGTTTGAGTTCACAATCCTTCTTTTCCCTATTGAGTCTCCTTAGTTCATTCAACATTTTTTGAGACTCCTTTAGAGTAAGGTCAAGAATATTCTACAATTCATTACATCTATCACAGTTATAGGATCCTACCACACTTGTTTCACCTCGTGCCATGAAATAATCTTTAGTATCTTTTGCATTCATCGTCTAATGCATCTTCATCAGTCCAGCAACCAGAGTATCTGTTCATGTCGTTTTCCAAAATGGTCATGAAGCACAGGTTTGCTATTTCTTCATATTCTGAACAGTCTTCATCACTCGAGCTTCTGAAGGATTTGTTTTTATTGAATCCTCTGGAGACTTTTCTTTTAAGATCTGGGCATTCGACTTGAACATGCCCATACCTTCCACACTCATAACACTTTTCATCATTCTTGTCCTTTTCATTGTATTGCCTGGGTGGCATCCTTCCCCTTCTTGTGTTTATATACCTTCTCATTAATCCATCCATGTTTCTTGATACCATGTCAATTTCTTCTTCAAGAGCTTCTGGGTCGTCATCAATATCATTTTCAGGTCTTTCAATTGTAGCTTTGAAGGCACTTGTTTTCTTCTTTTCTTCATGATTTGTTTTCTTGAGATGGGTTTTCTCGAATGCTATAAGATCTCCTCGTAGTTCATCATATGAAAGTTTGTTTATATCTTGAGATTCGAGTGCAACTACTTTTATCTGCCAAGTGGTAGGTAGGCTCCTTAGAATTTTTTGAACTTGATCACCACTTGAGTAGGATTTACCAAAGGCTTTTAGATCGCCAATGATTTTGTTGAACCTTGCAAACATTTCCTTAATGGATTCTCCTTCTTTCATTTGGAAGAGTTCATAATCATGAACCAACATGTTTATTCGAGTTTATTTCACTTTGCTGCTTCCTTCATAAGTGACTTCCAGTTTGTCCCACATTTCTTTGGCTGTATCACAACTTGAGATTTTATCATACTCCTCTCCACTTATAGCATTATAGAGTAAATTTTGTGCTTTAGCATTGACCTGAACAACTGCCATTTGCTCGTCTGTGTATTCATTTATATCTTTAGGATCAGTGGGTGGTTGAGCTGCTGCTGGCAGTGGATAGTTACCCTTTTTGATAACACACAATACTTTGACATTATAGGATTTTGCATATATTTCCATTCGCACTTTCCAGTGAGAAAAGTGTTGTCCATTGAAATATGGTGTCCTGACTTGCGCCGTTCCTTCTTGAAAGGGTGCTCCAACAGTTACTTAATTTTTCATGATCTTTTCTCACAAGTTGTTAAGTAAAAAATATGAGACTAGCTCTAATACCAATTGAAACTGCAAGGGGGGGAGGGGGGTAAATTGAAAATTTTCTTTTCTTTTGCGAGGTAGTCGACAAACTTGTGTTCTAGTCGACTGGGATTTTCAAAACTAAATATAAGAAAGTAAATTGCAGAAAGTAAATAATACAAAATTTTTTATACTGGTTCAAATTTAGAGTGAATCCTACGTCCAGTCCCCTTGGGTTGCAAAGTGATCTTTTTCAAATATGATGCAGCTTAGTACAGATGAGTTGATGTTGTTATACACCAAAAACCTTTTGGTCACTTTGTTCTTATCTCTTATAATTGGTACAATGCCTCAGAGTATCTTCTATACTGATTGATTGATACCTTCCGTAAACGGTTGATTCGAATATCCACATGATTGATCTTCTATATTGATTGATTGACCATCTTATGCTGATTGATTTATGCCTTCCGTAAATGGTTGATTCAAATATCCACTTTCCGTAGAATGAGTGGTTACAACTTGGTTCTTGCCTCCTTGATTGTGCTTTTAGATCTTCTGTTAGAGTCTTTCCCATTCTCATAACATCCTTCGGGACTGGTTTCCTACAAGTAGAATTACGTTATTGTCTATCATTAAAATCCAAATCTAACATTTCACAATTTGGTCCCAGCTTCCCCTCGTTCGGCTCTCGGGTGTGTAATGTTACTTTCCTCAACACCAAGTCCCCGATCTTGAAGTATCGGAGGTTGGCTCTTCGGTTGTAGTATCTTTCTATCCATTATTTTTTGGAGGCCAACCGGATTAGGGCGGCCTCATGCCTTTCATTCAATAGTTCCAGGCTCGTGGTCATGACCTCGCGATTCGACTCTTCGGTCGCCTATTGGAACCTGAGGCTAGGTTCTCCCACTTCAACTGGTATTAAGGCTTCAACACCGTAGATAAGTGAGAACGGGGTGGCCCCGATACTATATTTTGAGGTTGTACGGTACACCTACATGACTTCGGGCAGGATTTCCTTCCATTTTCCTTTGGCATCGGTCAACCTCTTTTTTAGGTTTTGGAGAATGGTCTTGTTCGTAGATTCTGCTTGTCCGTTTCCACTCGGGTGGTAAGGTGTTGATTGTATTTTCTTAATCTTGTGATCTTCCAAGGACTTATTTACCTTGCTGCCGACGAACTGTTTCCCATTATCGCATACGATCTCGGCCGGTATCCCGAATCGGTATATTATGTGGTCCCAAATAAAGTCAATGACTTTTTTTTCCCGAACTTTCTTGAACGCTTGAGTTTCGACCCATTTAGAAAAATAATCGGTCATGAATAGTGTTAATTGAGCCTTAACAGATGCCCATGGAAGGGGACCGACGATGTCCACTCCCCATTTCATGAACGGCCATAGGGAAAAGACCGAATGGAGTAGCTTTCCCGGTTGATAGATCATCGGTGCATGTCTCTAGCAGCCATCGCATCTTCGTACAAAGTCCTTCGCATCTTTCTCCATGTCGATCCAGTAGTAGCCGGCCCTGATTCAATTCTAAACCAAAGATTCCGCTCCTGAATAGTTTCCACAAGTGCCTTCGTGAACTTCTCTCAAGGCATACTCGGTATCTCCCGGCCCTAAGCATATGGACAGTGGACTATCGAACATTCTTCTGAACAGAGTCCCTTCAGACAAGCTAAACCTGGCAACCTTCGTATGCAGAGCTCTCGATTCTTTAGGATCTGAGGGAACGTTCCCAATCTTCAAGTAATCTATGTACTTGTTCCTCCAATCCCAATATAAACTCATGGAATTTACTTTGGCGTGACCTTCTTCTATTACCGACTTCATGAGTTGTACTACTGTCCCCGAGATGAACTCATTGTCATCAACCAAGGACCCCATGTTAGCCAGAGCATCGGCCTCGCTGTTCTGATCTCGGGGTACATGTTGTAGGGTCCACTTCTATCACGACCCAAAATCTATTAAAGGTCGTGATGGCGCCGGACACCACTGTCAGGCAAGCCAACCATAAATACTCAATTTGTTTCTCGTTTTAATATTTTGAAATCATATTTTTCCTTCCATTAAACAGTAGAAGATGAAATTTACAAAGTAAATGATAATATTTTAAACAAATTTCAATACAAAACAACTCATAGTCACCCCAAAACCCGGTGTCACAAGTGCATGAGCATTAACTAGGAATATAAAATAAAATACAGTATCTGTCCGGAATACAAATTTGGACAGGAGAAATACAAATACTCTGAAGGAGACTCTGCCGGGTGCGGGTCATACTGTGGAATGCAGCTCACGTAAGTCCCCGTATACATACACGCCTTTGCTCTCACAAGGCCACTAGTTACATATGTACCTACACAAAAATATGCAGCAAGTGTAGCATGAGTACGTAATCAATGCCTAACCCCGGAGGAGTAGTGATGAGGGATAGACATAGACACTTACTAGTGGTCCAATAATATCAAGTACAGTGAAGAGATAAGTAAATATGAGGCAGAGTAAATAAATGAGGTAAACAAGTAATAAATCACGTGGTACAAATTCCCCCTCTTTACGAGGAACTCAAGCTCTCCATTTGAAATTCCCTCCTTAACCGGAGTATATATATATATATATATATATATATATATATATATATATATATATATAGTGGATCTCATCAGATAGATCGTCATAACTCAAATCGGGAAAACTCGCAGATATACTGGCTTTTTGCCAAATATTACGCACGAATCCATGAGGATATGATATAGGAAATGCCGAAGCGTATGGCCCGATCCAACATAAGAATTTAAACTGTGCACTGTCGAGGATCGAACGGCCCGAACCATAGATACATCTATTAAACTATCGAGGCGAATGACCCGCTCCCATGAGAGTGTGGTACATAAATCCTACCGAGGAGAACGACCCGATCCCATAAGAATAAGGAGCTTTGATGGGTCCTTGACCCCACTCACGAATAAACGTGTGAGTTGTAATTTCTTTAACAAAAACCTTTCAATGAAGTATATATATCGCCGAAACATGCCGTAAGAGGAGTAGAACTATTCGGTGACTAATCATGAACTCGTGAAGTCTCTACAATAACAAGTCTAGTCTCAAGTAGTAATGTAAAACAGAGGAATTTAATAGGCGAGAGACTGCTCAAATAATACAGCTATAGCATGATGTGAACCTAAGCCTACTCGGACAATAACATGAATGTAGCTACGTACGGGCTCTCGTCACCTCGCGCGTACGTAGCCCCCACAACAAGTAGCACACATCAATATACAACACCTAGGGGTAATTTTCCCCTCACAGAGTTAGACAGGAGACTTACCTCGCTCCGAAATTCCATAACCGGCTCCAAAGCCTCTCTAACACCTCAAACCGATGCCCGCCACTCCAAACTAGTCAATTAAGATGCAACCCAATCAAAATGTATTCTAATACTCATAATTAATCAATTTATAATAATTTCCAACTCCGCTCGAAAAATCAATAAAGCAACCCTCGGGCCCACGTGCCTGAATTCCGAAAAGTTTCGAAGACAAACACTACCCATAGCACTACGAACTCAAATATATAATTTATTCTCAATTTCATGCCCAAATTCGTGATCAAAATCCAAGAATACCAATTTCTAGGTTTTTCTTCAAAATCCCAAATTTCTACAAATTTTCATGCTTGAATCCATGTAAAAACCATGTATTTAACTCACAATATATAGAAATCTCTTACCCCATTATAGTTGATGAAGATGGCACTCCAAAAGTGCTCCAAAATCGGCTCCCATGGACGAAATGAAATGAAAATGAGCCAAAACCCTGTTTTGTAAAAACCTCACTGCCCAGCGATCCTCGCACTTGCGGAAATTCCATCGCAGGTGCGGTTCAAGCTCAGCTCAACATTCCCGCATCTACGCTCCATGTAGCACATCTGCGGTCCATGCGCCGCACCTGCGCCCATCGTCTGCTCCTGCGTTGCCCACTTCGCACCTACGCCTTCGCAGGTCCGCCCAAATGTTCTGCTCTTGCGGTTGCTGACCAGCCTCCTCTCCTTCGCACTTGTGACTCGTGGCTCGCACCTGCGAGCTCGCACCTTCGGCCCTTTTCACGCAGGTGCGATTGCACTAGATATCAGCTACCTCAACATTTCATCCAAGTCCAAACTCGATCCGTTAACCATCCGGAATCCACCCGAGGCCCTCGGGACCTCAACCAAATATACCAACACGTCCCAAAACACATCACAAACTTAGTCCAGCCTTTAAATCACATCAAATAATGCTAAAAATACGAATCATCCTCCAATTCAAACTTAGTGAACTTTGAAACTTCAACTTCCACAATCGATACCGAAACATATCAAATCACGTCCGATTGACTTCAAATTTTGCACACAAGTCACATTTGACATTACAGACCTACTCCAACACCCGGGATTGGAATTCGACCCCGATATCAAAAAGTCCACTCTCAGTCAAACTTCTCAAAAATCCTTCAAATTTCTAACCTCCGCCAAATGACCCCGAAATGACCTACGGACCTCCAAATCCATTTACGGACGCGCTCCCAATACCAAAATCACCATACAGAGCTATTCCCAGACTCGGAATCCCAAACGCACGTCAATATCATTGAAATGCACTTCAACTCAAACTTATGAAATTCTTCCAAAATGCCAACTTCCATAATAGGTGCCGAAACACTCCCGGGTCATCCAAAACCCGCTCCAGACATACGCCCAAGTCCAAAATCATCATACAAACCTGTTGGAACCTTCAAATACCAATTCCGAGGTCGTTTACTCAAAAAACAACCCTGAGCCAACTCCTCCAACTTAAAGCTTCTAAAATTAGAATTTTCTCTCCAATCAACTCCGAACTTCTCGAATTTCAATTTCGACCACACGTAAAAGTCATAATACCCGAAGTGAAGCTACTCAAGGCCTCAAACCGTCGAATGACGAGCTAGAGCTCAAAATGACCGGTCGGGTCATTACAACTTCGTGAATTGATACAGTGGTACTTATAACTTGTCTAAATACCTTCACATTTGTTCCTCTTTTACTTCGAATGTCCCATTGACTTGATTTATCACAAGAAGGGAATTGCACTTAGCTTTGACTACCTTGGCCCCAAGGCTTTTAGCTAATTCGAGACTTGCAATCATGGCCTCATACTCGGCCTCATTGTTAGTCAATTTCACAGTTCTAATAGACTTCCTAACTACAATGCTCGTAGGAGGCTTCAGCACGATGCTGAGCCCAGACCCCTTTGCATTCGAGGCGCCATCCGTAAAGAGGGTCCAGATTCTCGAGGTAGTCCCCGAGGCTAGAAATAATTCTCTTTGGACTTCGGGCACTAAGGCCGGCATAACGTCGGCCATGAAGTTGGCCAAAATTTGAGATTTTATGGAAGTTCGGGGTCGATATTCGATATCGTACCCGCTGATTTTGATGGCCTATTTGGCCAATCGGCCTGAGAGCTCCGGCTTGTGCATGGTGTTCCTTGGTGGGTAAGAGGTTACGACACATATGGGGTGACATTGAAAGTACGATTTTAGTTTCGTGGAGGCGTTTAGCAAAGCAATCGCCAATTTTTCCAGGTGAGGATACCTTGTTTTGGCCTCGCCTAGAGTTCTACTGACATAGTAAATAGGAAATTGCATACCTTCCTCTTCCCGGACTAAAACTCCACTTACCGCCACCTCGGACACCGCCAAGTAGAGGTACACTTACTCATCCGCCTTCGAAGTGTAGAGCAGGGGCAGACTCGAAAGGTATCGTTTGAGTTCTTCCAAAGCTTGTTGGCATTTCGGGGTCCAGGAAAAGTTATTCTTCTTTTTCAACAATGAAAGAACCGATGGCTTTTGTTCGAGGACCTCAATATGAACCGGCCCAGGGCGGCTATACGCCCGATCAGCCTCTGAATGGCCTTGACATTGTCTACCATAGTGATGTCTTCTATGGTCTTGATATTGTCAGGATTAATCTCGATCCCCCGATTGTATACCATGAATCCGAGGAGCTTTCCCGATTCGACCCCGAATGCGTACTTCTCCGGATTCAGCTTCATATTGTATTTTTTCAATATGTCTAAGTTTTCCTGCAAATGTTTCAAATGTTCCTCTGCTCGCAAGGACTTAACTAACATGTCATCAATGTAAACTTCCATTGATTTTCCTATCTGTTTGTCGAACATTCGATTTACTAGGCATTGATAAGTGGCACCGTCATTCTTTAATCAGAATGACATTACATTATAATAATCGGTGCCAAATTTAGTGATAAAGGAAGTTTTTTCTTGATCACCCATGTCCATCCGAATTTGGTTGTAGCCGTAATAGGCATCGAGAAAATTGAGTATCTCGTGCCCGGCCATCGCGTCGATCATTCGATCAATGTTAGGCAAAGAAAAATAATCCTTAGGGCATTCCTTGTTCAGATCCTTATAATCTACACACATTCTTAGCTTATTTCCTTTCTTAGGTACTACCACTACGTTGGCTAACCAGTCCGGGTACTTATATTCCCGAATGGATCCCATTTTAAGAAGTTTAGATACCTCATCCTTGATGAAGGTGTGCTTGACTTCGTACTGCGGCCTCATTTTCTGCTTAACCGGATGGAACTTCGGGTCCAAACTCAACTTATGACTGGTTACCTCCGGCGGGATACCTGTCATGTCAAGATGGGACCAAGCAAAACAATATGTGTTAGCTATAAGTAATTCAATAAGTTTTTTCCTGAGCTCGGGAGTTAACCTCGTGCCCAGGTATACCGTCCGGTCGGGTAGGTGTTCGATCAATATGACTTGCTCCAGCTCTTCGACCGTTGATTTAGTGGCGTAGGTATCATCAAGAGTTATGAAGGATCTCGGAATTCCATAATCATCTTCCTCATCAGCTCCTTGATCCTCCGGTCCGACTGGGACTGGCATCGGTGGTTGTTATTTGACTTCGGCCCTTCTTGATCAGCTCTGTGTTCCTTAATGCTGGGACGGCGGGCACCGAAAGTACTTCATCGACCGCGAACATCTCCTTTATAGCCGGTTATTCTCCGTATACCATCTTGATTCCTTATGGAGTAGGGAATTTTAACACCTGGTGTAAGGTCGAAGGTATTGCCCTCATGTTGTGAACCCATGGGCTCCCGAATAGAGTGTTATATCTCATGTCCCCTTCGATCGCATAGAACTTTGTTTCCTGGATGGTCCCGACGGTGTTCACGGGTAGAGTTATCTCCCCTTTAGTGGTTTCACATGCCATGTTAAACCCGTTCAACACCCGGACTGCTAGCACTATTTGATCTTGTAACCCCAACTACTCTATGTCCTCGATCTGATGATGTTGGCCAAGCTACCTGGATCAATCAACACACGTTTAACTCGAGATTTATTAATAAGTACAGAAATTACTAGTGCATCATTATAAGGTTGTACAATGCTCTCTGCATCCTCATCACTGAACGAAATGGTTCCTTCAGGGATATAATCTCGGGTGCATTTCTCCCTTGTGATTGACTCTTTAGAGCATTTTATCATCGGTCCCTGACGGACATCGACCCCCCGATGATCATGTTGATGACGTGTTGGGGTTTCTCTTGTTTAGTTTGTTTGTTGGCATCCCTGTTTCTAAAGTGGTTTTTGGCTCGATCGCTCATAAATTCTCGCAGGTGTTCGTTATTAAATAACCGGGAAACTTCTTCTCTTAATTGTCGGCAATTCTTGGTCCTGTGGTCATGAGTGCCACGATACTTACACAACATGTTAGGATCTCTCCGGGTAGGATCAGACTGCAATGGTCGAGGCCACTTGGTCTCCTCGATGCGCCCGATGGCAGATACGATGCTGGATACATCAACGTTAAAGTTATACTCTGATAATCTCAGAGCTTCCCTTCCCCCAAGCAGTCTGTCGAAACCAATTTTGCTTATCAGGCCTCGATCACTTTTCCTTTCGTTCCTTGTAGAGTTGCGCCCGAAACCATTTCCCTTTCGATTTGCTCCGTATGGTTGGTACTGATCTCAGAACGGCCTTGATTCATGATCGACGAATCTCTTAGGCTTGTCGTCGGTTCTAATGGGATAAACGGACCAGAAGGGGCTCTAAGTTAGTCGTCCTCGACTCTGATTTTTGACTGATACCTATTGTGGACGTCGGCCCAAGTTACTGCCGGGTACTCTACCAAGTTTTGTTTCAGCTACTATGAAGCCAAGGAGCTTCGGGGGTTAAGTCCCTGGGTGAATGCCTGAACGGCCCAATCGTCTGCAACCAGAGATAAGTCCATCCGCTCCATTTGAAATCTTGGCACGAACTCCCTGAGCATCTCGTTGTCCCTTTGCTCAACCTTGAAAAGATCCGAGTTTCTGGTCTCGACCTTAATGTCCCCGTCATGAGCCTTTACAAAAGCATCTGCGAGCAAAGTGAATGAATCAATGGAATTCGGGGGCAAGTTGTGGTAACATATCATTGCTCCTTTTCACAGAGTTTCCCCGAACTTCTTTAATAACACAGACTTGATTTCATCGTCTTCTAAGTCGTTGCCTTTGATGGCGCACGTGTAGGAGGTCATATGCTCATTTGGATCCGTGGTTCCGTTATATGTTGGAATATCGGGCATATGAAACATCTTTAGGATTGGCTACGACGCCGCGCTCGGAGGAAAAGGCTTTTAGACAAATTTCTTGGAGTCTGGGCCTCTCAGTATTGGAGGCACTCATGGGATTTGATCGACCCGGGAATTATATGTCTCTACCTTCTTGTCGTTTGCCTCAATTTTCTTTTCACCTGATTACACCCGTTTTGTTAACGCTTCAAGCATCTTCATTACTTCGGGGCTGACAGAGGTCTCAGTCCCAGCCAGTCTTTCGGTGATCTGCTCATTTCTCTGGGTATTTTTCCGGGATGGTTCGGGCTCAACCCTGCTGGGGGCGCGACTTTGGTTTTGCAGCTGTGCTATCTCCGTCTGTTGGGCTTGTAATATTTCTAAGATCACTCGTAGATTGACCCTGTCCCCCTTGCTTTCGGGCGCTCCTTGAGCCGTTTGTCGGGTTCCTCCGCGAACACTGTTCTCGGATAGGTAGGCAGGTTGGCGTCTATGGCCACATGTGAGTTAGAATCGACTGGGTCTGCAACTGGGACACTGTTGGGATCGATAGGGGGTACCTCATTGCTAGGCACCATATTGTTATTTTTGCCATGATTGCCAGACTCAGCATCAACGTTCAAGTGAGCAGACTGAGAGTTTGGCATTTTTAAGTTGTCCTGAAATTGAAAACTTAAAGAACAAGGGTAAAATAAAGTATGTTATGAAAATTTGTATCAAATCACCACTATTATACTTAGCCCCACGGTGGGTACCAAACTGTTTACCCTTGAAACGGATAACAATTAAATTTATATGCGGTTTTAAGGATATATGGATTGATTCAATACAAGTAATTAAGGATGTTAGATCAACAAATTAAGAACAAAAAATAAATAATCAAACAAGTTGTGACGTTGAGCCTAGGTTTGGATTTAAGCTTAACGATAGTTCTGCCCTCAGTCGAATTCTCGGTTCGAAGCCAGATATGTAAGAAGAACTATGATTAGAATAAGAACTTTTCAATAGCTAGAAAGCGGAGAAATAAGTTTGTATTGCTTTGATATGTGTGTTACAATGTGTCCATTAAATAAAAACTACCTCCCTTTATATAGTAGGAGAGTTTCACCCCTAGTACAATTCTAAGAAAGGTAAAAAAATTTCTTTTTCGTTAATCACTAGTCCACTGCCGATACAGGCCGAGATCTGCGTTGTGATATCCGATGGAGTGCGGATATCACGGCCCTCTGTTGCTCGTGTATAATCGTTATCGTATTTTTCGAGGTCTCAGAGCTCGTTCCAGAATCAGAGAAGTAATGTCTTATCACGCCCGGTGGCGACCATTCCGTTCATACCTTAATACGAGGCGTTCCGGCTTCGATTCCGACCCCATATAATCATGTCTTTGCTTCGTTTGACATACCAAAAAATCGGGGCGTAGGTTACGCCGGTTTTACCCGTATACACACGTGAATAAAATAAAAACGAATATAAATTTTATTAAAAGAAGGGCTGAAACTGGAAGGGGGAAAGGGGGAATGATGAAGAATCAAAACTTTAATAACAATTATTTTAGAAAATAGATTATGAAATGTGAGAATTTAATAGAAAACAAGAAAGAGGATAAAATCAAATTAGGCTAAAACCAAAACCAAACTGGCGGAGAAACACCAAAACCAAACTCATTACCATTTAAGAATGTTTTAAAATAAAATACCACGAAATATAGTTTGGAAGAAGTATTATTATTTTACTAGTTACTATAAACATGCGTTGCATGTTAATAATTGCATGTAAATATTCAGTCTTTCGACATTTCGCATTGAGAATGTGTACTTTTATAATAACAATACTAATAGTAATAAAAATAATAATAATATTGCATATATAAGTTCAGTCAATTATTTAATTAAGTCAAATTGAGTTAATGAGAATATATATATATATATATATATATATATATATATATATATATATATATATATATATATATATATATATATATATATATATATGGGACAATTATTTCAATGCAGTATTATTACATTACCAACTGGAATTCAAAATGATTAGACATCATCTAATATGCAAAACGTTCAATTTACTTTAGTTAGATATAGTATAGAAATATGCATGTAATCGTATCATATCTAAGACTTCTTTATAAGTGTTGTTACAGTGTGTATTGTTTTTATTATTTTCACAACACCATTATGACCAAAATTCTTGTAAGTGCCACATCTAATTGTATGTGTGAAAAAATATGTTACGGCAAATAAACTCCAACATTTGTCCACGTGCTTTATTTATTATTATTGCAAAATACAAACGTATGTTTGAAAGCATAATGACCTAAAAGAATACAAACATATTATTTTTTAACAAATTTAAAAGGATATACTTTATTTTCGGAGATAAAAATTGAATTCTCAAAATAGATATATGTTTGAAAGCACATTGACCTATCATGAATTTTGTATATATGATGTTATTGCTAAGACCTCTACGGACCATCCTTTATACCATTACACAAGTCATACGAGGGATCTAAGTTTTTTATAGTATGATGAATGCATTTTTTTTTCAAAACTAACTTATATGTAGAGGAATATTATTTTTAACTTTTTCTATTATGTGCATACATGACACTACATTAATTACATAAGATAGTACTCTCTCTGTTTCAATTTATATGACACACTTTTCTTTTTAATTAATTCAAAAAATAAATAATATCTTTCTATATTTTGTATGTAATAATTTTACGTTAAACTTTATATTTTATCAATGATTTAAAACCACATAAATTTCTATAGATTGTTCCTTTGTAGTACATTAGTGCATCGTCGTCTATTAAACATGTTCTAAAATACTCGATTAGCATGCATGGTCTGATTGACATTGTCTGTTGCTGTGCCTTCAGCTCTTCACTATTTGAGCACTTGATCACTATTATAGTTTGTTATTTAATTTTAATTATTATTGTAGGTGGAACTATACATATTGTTATTTTAATGCTCGCCTTTTATAATTTACTCAAAATTAAATATAAGTTAAATTAATCAACACTTTTTACTCCTATTACAATCAGTCATTAACTACAACTCTAATTAAATTGACGATTCGTACATTCTTTCTTTTAAAAATAAATTGCACGGCTATTATTAGGTATTTGATCTTCATTAAAAGTATAATCAGGCATTAATTACAACTTTAATTAAATTCCACTATAAGTATGGATTTCTTGTTTGAGTTCATTAGTGTTTCAATAAATACTCTTTAAAGGGAGTTCTTAATTTGATTATCTTGTAAAACTTCTTTAAAATAAATATTATTTTAAGTTTTCTTTAATCATTTTTTTAAAAAAAAGTTCTTTGCCGACTCCTTTTTCTAAATAGATTCATGCAATAAGTTATTATCACATTAAACTGTGAATGTAGTTCAAACAGAAAAAGAAGAAAGGAAAAGATCAAGTTGTTATCCAAATAATTGGGATTTTATACGCTAAAATCTTATGGCAAATACATTTATTGGTTATATTGGCGGACAATAGACTATTTTAGTGTAAGTTATCCAAATATTAATCGGAATGTAGTCATTGTTGTCCGGAAAGAAGGATTCTATCTTCCAAACCATGCATATTAGCGGTGTTGTTGTTCAAAAACTAATTACTGTAATTTTGTCCTAGGCAAAGAATTATATCCAATATTACAATTATATCC
The DNA here is from genome assembly GCF_000390325.3 of Nicotiana tomentosiformis. Taxonomy (NCBI): domain Eukaryota; kingdom Viridiplantae; phylum Streptophyta; class Magnoliopsida; order Solanales; family Solanaceae; genus Nicotiana; species Nicotiana tomentosiformis. The sequence goes on along the minus strand of NC_090817.1, from coordinate 72,223,965 downwards.
GACATTATATTGCTTAGCTAAATAAGTATTTAGGACTATTTTGGTAAACCGACATTATATTCATGCTTTTATAATTAACTAGTGGTGAATTAAATTTTACCACAGATACACAAGAATGCTAAAGTAGACTTTAAATGCTAATGCTAGTTTCATTTCATACAACTTATTAGCGGCGAACTATACGGATAATTGGATGTGATTCCTGTTATGATACCATTAAGAATGCTAAAATAGAATGTATGATCTTCTTCTAAATACATCCCAAAATACATCCCTTATTCAATGCTTGAAGTGCTTCCGTGTAGTTATAAAGCGATTACCACAAAATCAGAAAAGAAAAGGAATAAGTGTGTATATATATTCTAAACTTATCAAATATTTTAAAGGAGAAGAAAAAGAAAGACAGAAGTAAGAATCCAATATAAAATTTAACTTTTTATATCAAGTGAGAAGATATCCATAAGCGCAAGAAAAATAAGAAGCAAAAATAAAAAAAATCAAACAAAAGTTAGCTCGGCAATATTATACATTAATGTAGAAGATGACATACTACGCAGTAGTAAAACTTTCATACACAGTTGAGCAAGAGGACGAAAGCTTCCAAGTTCTAACCTTAACAATTGTCATGTGTTCCAAGCAGGCCAAATTTCAAAATCTCTATATTCGTTTAACAAACTCATAAGTGAACTAAGAGTAATAACTAAAAAAGAATTCCTGCCGTATATTTAAACAGTCTAATTTTGGAGGAACCATCTATGGGTTCAACTCACAAAAATATAACAATCTAAACCACAATATTTACCATAATTCTCATCTCCGAGTACCCCAAATTCACACTCTCAAATACCAGTCACATTAAGAAGTTAGTACATGTTAGGCAAATATTTTTTATATTCTTATGGTTTGGAATTTCACAAATACAGTTATAATATAGAAAATACCAACAAAAATTCTCAACGAACATGACACATCGTGCATCAAGGAAAATAAAGAGGAAACTAATCAATGTATAGCCATTGCTTTATTATCTAAAGATTTAAAACATGATTTTTTTTATATAAATATTTATCGGAAAAATCGGATAACGTTAGAGTTTGTATGGTTTCAAGGATATGCAATACAATTCGATATAAATCGCGTAGAGGAATAGAAATATGTGTATTGTTGACTATGAGAATAAAAATAGATAGCAAAGAGAATGAATAAGTAAAACAAGCACAAGGGGATAACTATCAATATAAGAAGTGGTCTTTTGTTGCGGCCCCCTTTAGCTTACAAGGATTCCCCCTTTTATAGAAGAGGGTTATTACAAAAAATAATAAAATAAAACATATAGTGGAAGGCCCATGATGACTTGTCTCTTCCTTGATTCCTGCCAAGATTCTCTCTTGGTGCGGTCGCAACGGCTCTTGTCTGTGAGCTCGATACTGGCTCGAACTCATTACTGGGTCGGGCTCTTCGGTCTTGGCTCGAGTTCGACCTTCGAGATCAGTGTCGCGCATTTCCGACCTCGAAGCAACGCCTTACGGATCGATTCGTTCACGGGCTCGATAGGATTATTGAGCCGACTCCTCGAGTGACTTTCGGGCTCGAGGCTCGTTAGTACCGACTTCGGAGCTCACTCCCAAAATCTCATTCCGACTTTTTAACACTCGAACTCGATCGAACGTAGGAAGGCCAAAATCTATTTCGACCGTATACAGATAGTCCCCTCGTTTTTCGAAAAAGGATGTGGCGAGAAACGATATGATTTTTCAGTAGCTCGACCAGATATACACTGATGTTTTTATCGATCCCAAACATGACGTATGTAATGCTCGATCATCTTATGCGTCTTTACAGTCCCCGACTTTATCGAGGATACCCGAATTTTTTCTTTTCCTGTGGGGACTGCCAGTTACCTTCGGTCCTTGGTGACCGAAGAAGATCAATCAATGATGAATGCGGTGGGGCCCGCCTGTCTCTTCAACGAGGCCCAACGTGCTTTGAATAGGGTAACTCTGATGGCGTTTTTGCCGCTTCTTTTACACAGAGTTGTAGGTAATTCTAATGTTTCTCCTTTTGTTTGCGGGCTTCGGTGTTGCATCACGAGGCTTTTCTTCGAATCAGGGAGGAGCATGATGTCGAGGTTTGGAGCCTCACTGAGAAGAGTGACTCGTACAAGCTTCTTAGTGAAAAATTTCAAGTAGATTTGACAGCGGCTCGGGAAGAGCATGAGGAGATGGCTGAGCAGGTATTCCGAATGTTCTATGATAGTGAAGATGAAAAAGAGATAACCACTAACGATCCAATTCTGCAGGTTCGGCAGAGGATCGAGCAGATTGGACGGCTTAACTCACAGGTAGATACGCTACTGGCCGAGGCAGAAGAATTTAAAAAGTGTATGGATAACCTTGCCTCGAGAAAGGAAACCGTCGAAGATCAGTTGGAGTTGTCAGATGCCCAACCTCGATCTGCGAAAGAAAATACTTTGAGGCTGATCGAAAAGATGAAAGAGCTTCAACATCGGTTGGATTTGGCCATTTTAGATAAAGCAGATTTGGCCAAAGAACTCGAAGTGGCCAGATCTGAAGTGGTCGAGGCCAATAAAAGAGCCGATGCCAAAGTGGAACAGTTCAGGATCGATGTCGAAGTTGATCAAGCCAAAGCAGCGAGCATGGTCGAACATACAAAGTGGCAGGCTCAGAGAGAGGCTCTCGAGGGGGTCAGAACTCAGGGATTCGATGTTGGGGCCGAGATTGAAGTCGCTAGGGCAGAGGAGAACAGAGTTCGGAGGTTGGCCTTTCCTGAGGAGGACTCCGATGACTCGGGGGAGTCTGAAGACGAGGACGATGCCGAGAATACGGCCTCCGATGAAGATTGAGTCATTTAGGGCCTTAGGTCGATCGCTGCGTTCTTTTGATACCTCTTTCGGTTTTTGTATAAAGAACTTCCTTTTGGAAGAGTAGCCTCCTCTATACAAAAAATTTGTAAATATAAATCTTTCTTTTTTTTGAAGAAAAATAGCCTTTCAAACTGAATAGATAGTTTGAATTTAAATCTCTATTGCCTTCGGGCCTTGTGGGTAGTCCCCTTCGCTTTATCGGGCTCGAACATCCTTCAGCTTAAATAGTCAAGTGTTCGTTTTAATTCGAAGAAATGAGTAGTTTTGCTCGAAATCGAAATAAAAGTAGCACGCAGGCTTAGTAATAGAGTCAATGATTCGAACTCGATGCAATGCAGCCTGTAGGCGTAATGGTCGAAGTAGCCCGTTGGCTTAGTGGTCGAGTGAGTGCTTCGAACTCGAAATAAAGTAGCCCGTAGGCGCAATGGTCGAGTGAGTACTTGCTCAAACTCGAAATAAAAGTAGTCCGTAGGCTTTAGTAGTCAAAGTAGCCTGTAGGCTTTAGTAGTCGAGTGAAGGATTCGAACTCGAAATAAAGTAGCCTGTAGGCATAATGGTCGAGTGAGTGCTTGCTCGAACTCGAAATAAAAGTAGCCCTTAGGCTTCATAGTTGAGTGAATGATTCGAACTCGAAATAAAGTAGCCCGTAGGCGTAATATCGAGTGAGTGCTTGCTCGAACTCGAAATAAAAGTAGCCCGTAGGCTTTGTAGTCGAGTGAATGATTCGAACTCGAAATAATGTAGCCCGTAGGCGTAATGATTGAGTGAGTGCTCTCTCGAACTCGAAATAAAAGTAGCCCGTAGGCTTTAGTAGTCGAGTGAATGATTCGAACTCAAAATAAAGTAGCCCGTAGGCTTCGTAGTCAAGTGAATGATTCGAACTCGAAATAAAGTAGCCCGTAGGTGTAATGGTCGAGTGAGTGCTTGCTCGAACTCGAAATAAAAGTAGCCCGTAGGCTTTGTAGTGGAGTGAATGATTCGAACTCAAAATAATGTAGCCCGTAGGCGTAATGGTCAAGTGAGTGCTTGCTCAAGCTCGAAAAAAAGGAGCCCGTAGGCTTTAGTAGTCGAGTGAATGATTCGAACTCGAAATAAAGTATCCCGTAGGTGTAATGGTCGAGTGAGTTCTTGCTCGAACTTGAAATAAAAGTAGCCCGTAGGCTTAGTAGTCGAGTGAATGATTCGAACTCGAAATAATGTAGCCCGTAGGCGTCATGGTCGAGTGAGTGCTTGCTCGAACTCGAAAAAGTAGCCCGTAGGCTTTAGTAGTCAAAGTAGCCCGTAGGCTTTAGTAGTCGAGTGAATGATTCGAACTCGAAATAAAGTAGCCCGTAGGCATAATGGTCGAGTGAGTGCTTGCTCGAACTCAAAATAAAAGTAGCCCGTAGGCTTCGTAGTCGAGTGAATGATTCGAACTCGAAATAAAGTAGCCCGTAGGCGTAATGGTCGAGTGAGTGCTTGCTTGAACTCGAAATAAAAGTAGCCCGTAGGCTTTAGTAGTCGAGTGAATGATTCGAACTCGAAATAATGTAACCCGTAGGCGTAATGGTCGAGTGAGCGCTTGCTCGAACTCGATCCAGTTTGCATAATAAATCTTGAACATAGAATATTAGTAAAGAAGAGGGCTCTCTTCGCAAGTCATTATACATGGGTTCATGTTTTCCGTCAGGGCTCGGGCCAACTACATAAGCATGGTTCGTTTTGACTATTTGGCTCTTACAACGTTTCCTGTTGAGACACTGTTTGTCATGAAATAACGAAGTAACTTCCTTTGCACCGAACTTGATAATCGTCACAGATGCGTTCAATGATAAAGCCCCCTAGTATACGAGGTTGATTTTAAAGAGGTCTCGGATACTCAGCAAGTAGTAACGTTTCCGCTATATGGCTGGTATCGATCTCTGGTTGACTTTTGCTTTTTCATAACAGACCTAGAAATCAACTGGTCATCTTCGACTCTTATTTTGGATTGATATCGATTGTGCACATCGGTCCAAGTAATAGCTGGGTACTCGATCAGATTTTGATTCAGCTGCCGTAAAGCCATCGAGCTCCGCTCGTTTAGACCTTGAGTTAAAGCTCGAACAGCCCAATCGTCTGTGACTGGTGGCAGATCCATTCATTCCTTTTGAAAACGAGATATGAACTCCCTTAGCTTCTCGTTATCCTTTTGTATTACCTTGAACATGTCCGACTTTCTGGTTTCGACCTTTATGGCTCCGGCATGTGCTTTTACGAAGCAATCTGCAAGCATAGCAAAAGAATCAATAGAGTTAGATGGTAAATTATGATACCATGCCATTGCCCCCTTTGACAGGGTTTCACCGAATTTTTTCAATAATACAGATTCGATCTCATCATATTCCAATTCATTGCCCTTGATGGCACGCGTGTAAGAAGTGACGTGCTCGTTGGGGTCGGTCGTTCCGTTATATTTGGGTATTTGGGCATACGAAATTTTTTGGGGATTGGTTTTGGGGCTGCACTCGAAGGGAAAGGCTTTTGAATGAATTTTTTCGAATCTAGCCCTTTTATCATCGGTGGAGCTCCCGGGATCTGATCGACCCTTGAATTATATGTTTCTATTTTTTTATCGTTGGCTTCGACTCGTTTTGTGAGTTCCTCGAGCAATTTAGTAATTTCGGGAGTAGTTCCCGATTCTGGCTCATTTGACTTCACTATGGCTGGTTCCGTTTTGTGGGTGATTTCTCGAATCGGATTGGGCTCCGGCCTGCTTTGTTCCTGAGTTTGGCTCTACAACTGAGCTATCGCTATTTGCTGGGCTTGCAACATCTCGAAGATCATCTGTAAGCTGACTCCGATCTCCTCCGCGTTATGTGTGTCTCGAGCTACGGATCGAGTACTGCCCTGAATTCTTTTTTCCGGTTCGGAACGTTGGTTCGCCTTAAGAGCCACTTGTGAATTGACATCTAGCGGTACTTCGACTCGAGCTTCGGTGACATCGTTAATTCGCCTTCCGTCCCTGGGTGTCAAGTCGTTGATTTCATCTTGAAGGCCGACTTCGTGGTCGATAGGCAAAGCCATCAATCGAGGGTTTGCCATTGTTGATATGAAGTTGTAAACTGGTGTGTCCTTTAGATTTATATCAAACGATCACTGTTACCCTTGGCCCCACGGTGGGTGCCAAACTGTTTATCGAAAAAATCGGATAACGTTAGATTTTGTATTGTTCCACGAATATGCAATACAATTCGATATAAATCGCGTAGAGGAATAGAAATGTATATTATTGACTATGAGAATGAAAATAGTGAGCAAAAAGAATGAATAAGTAAAACAAGCACAAGGGGATAACTATCAATATAAGAAGTGATCTTTTGTTGCGACCCCCTTTAGCTTACAAGGATTCTCCCTTTTATAGAAGAGGGTCATTACAAAAAATAATAAAATAAAACATATAGTGGAAGGCACATGATGACTTGTCTCTTCCTTGATTCCCACCAAGATTCTCTCTCTTGGTGCGGTCGCAACGGCTCTTGTCTGTGAGCTCGATACTTGCTCGAACTCGTTACTGGGTCGGGCCCTTCGGTCTTGGCTCGAGTTCGACCTTCGAGATGGGCATCGCGCATTTTCGACCTCGAAGCAGTGCCTTGCGGATCGATTCGGTCACTGGCTCGATAGGATTATCGAGCCGACTCCTCGAGCGACCTTCGGGCTCGAGGCTCGTTAGTACCGACTTCGGAGCTCACTCCCAAAATCTTATTCCGACTTTTTAACACTCGAACTCGATCGAACGTAGGAAGGCCGAAATCTATTTCGACCGTATACAATAAAAAAAAGAAGTTAAAAGGCAAAATCCTAGATAGAGAAATAGCTTTAATAACCTGAAGATTAAAACACCATCTTGCAGGAGATAAAGAATATGTGAAGTTGGAAATCATGAAGATGAAAAAGAAACTTCGTATCTGTATTTGAGTCTTGAACAATTTGTGGGAGATAGCGTTTTAAAAGCTAAAAGAGAAATTTGTTAGTAGGAATAGAGAAAGTCATCAACGATGCAACGAATTCCTATTAGAATTGAGACTCATTAGCAAAACGTATTCTTGGCAAACACGGATTCTTCAACTACACTTCGATCCAGAGTTTTCAATAGATTAATTACAATTATATCCACCTTAACTTACTTCATTAAACAAATAAGTAAGGGCATAAAAGTCTATCAATGTTTCAAGGATATTTTAGTCGTTTAACATTTAACGTGAAATATTCGTACTTTTATAATAATAATATAGATATAGATATAGATAGATAGATAGATAGATATAGATATGTTCAAATAGGAAAATAATTTATATAATATTAAATATTAATTGATTTAGAAGTCTTAACTATTAGAATTTTCTATATACTTCAAACAAGGAAAGATAATAAGTAAAAAATTTAGTTGATTTTAAAGTCTTAAATATTAAGAAAACAATTAAATGATTATTTTGTCTAGTTTGAACTCTATTTTGAAAAGGAAAAAAAAAGCGAATGACATTTCGCTAAAAGCTTTCGTACTTTTAGTATAACTAGTCTTTGGGTACGCGCGTTGCACATGAACCTATATTAATGAGAACAAACTTTTTGAAAATAATATAGATAATATTTAAGAGATTTTTGTTTTGAGTTATAAAATAAAAAATTAAAGGAAGAAGGTTCCTAACGAAATGATAAACGTTGATCATTTAGAGCTTTGGATCAACTCGTGTGGTTCTTCGTCCAATTTGCTCTAGTACTTGCTTAGGATCTTACCAACTCGTAATCACAAGATCCAAAGGCTACAATTTTTTTAACTCACAAAGACTTGAAATGTATTGTCATTAAAAAATAAAACTGACTGTCATTATTTTTCTTTAATTTCTTTGTTTTACTCTACTTTCAATAAGTTTCTTACATTATTAATCTATTTTTTTATTCTTCTTTGTAGAAGTTCCTTACTTTTGTAAGCTATTATATTATAAAATTAAGGCTTTAAACTTAGATAAAAAAAAATTTCAACCAAAAAAGTTAAATAATCACTCGGTTAAATATTTTTAGTTATTATCAATCAAAAATTGGACTTCATGTTTAAAGAACAACATTTAAACAAAATAATATAGTAATTAGAAGAACATAAATAGCATTTTTGTCTTGTGTGTATAAATATAGTGCCCATTCATTTTTAAATACTTTTATTGGATAAAATTTTCACTTTGAACTCCACTTATGTGTTTAAACACTTTCAAATCACAGTAGGAAAGTTTCGACTACTTTCTCCTATCTAATAAGAGACAGTTAGCACACACCTGGACGACACGTGTGCTTGCTACTAAAGGGTATTTTGGTCATTCCATATTACTCCTAAATTTTGCTGGAAGCTAACGCGTGTCAATCAACTTGACAGTTGGTGCAAATATAAGAAGTTTACGGTACTTTTGTATGACAGATAAGTCACTCTCTGTCTTTATCTATTCATCTTCTTTATTTTTCTCTGTCTGCATTCTGCTTCATCCTCTAATTTCTGCTTTGTTTCAACTTTCAACTGAGTGATAAATTTGTTATCACTGTTTTGTTCTGAATTATTGTAAACTCTTTGTTGTTTTGATAGCAATTTGATCGCTACTTTCGATTTTATGAAAAATATCTGTACCTTCCCCTTCAATGTTGATTTTTATCGATCTCATTGCTGCTTGTTTTTGGGGGTTTCTCACGGTTAGCACAGTATCGTATGTTTATTAGTCAATTTTTGGTTTTCCTGATTATGCTTTTTGAGAAATTTTGGACTGTCTTTACATCTAAATCTCTTTTTATGCTTTTCTCTATTGTTGCTTTGAATAGTATGTTATTTTTACTTCTATTTGTGAACCAATTTACTAAATTTTTTTTGTAATAGCAAGAACAGAACTTCTTCCGTTTTTCTTCGCAGAATAAGAATATAACATGTCGAGATGACATATAGTATGTCCAAATTACTGATGATGTTTTTTTTTTCCCTTATACTATATATAGACCAAAGATGATGACATTTGCTTTATGTTTACTGGCAAAAATATTAAACTTTACTATTAGTAGTAAAATTACTTGCATTATCAAACTTGAGTGAGAAGGCCAGCTAAAAGAAAGAGAACAAGTAATATGCTTCTACTTTCTGCCAGGAACTATTTACAGAGTATGATATGTTAAATTATTTCTTTGCATTAACTATATTGCTTAATGTCTTCCAAATTTTTAACGCTTTCTTAGTAGAATAGACCAACTTTTTTGTGCTGATGGGCCATAATGCTGCAATATGCCTTTGAGAAGGGAAAACTAAAAGAGATTTTCATATTTCCTAGGTTTATTTAAATATCATATATTCTTTTCTTTGGTAGAAATTACCAATTCAAGTTAAAACTTATATTTCACTCTATGAGTAAAAAATTATACTTTCTGCACTCTTTTTGACATTCAAAATATGACTTTGTATTTTACCGAAACATGTGCTAAGAAGATAGCTATCTATGGTTGGTTTGGATGTTTCTGCACTTATTCGCTTCTTTATCTACTGTCTCCCTCTACTATAAATATTTTGTAAATGTTGTCTTCTCATATGAATATGTGTACTATGTTTTCTGTATGAAATTAGAATGTCTGATATACTGTTGTGTTTTAAATTCTTTATTTGACAACAAAATGATATGCCATCAACTGGATTATACAAAAAAGGTGATTGGGTAAATCTTCACTTATACATGAGAGTACGTCGTAAGTTAATTGATGTAAGCTCAGAAATGAGATCATCTTTGAAAGTACATAAAGTAAGTTAATCATGTTACCTTGGAGGTTACAAATATTTAAGATAATGGATAACAAGTGCCAAGAGGGTTGGAAAGCTTAGATGCTAAACGAATTGAAGAAAATAAGTTTCGTCGAAAGTCGACAAGTTTGGAATGTTATAACATGTACTTTTGGGGTGAGACTATGTAACGACCCGGCCAGTCGTTTTAAGTATTTCAGTCCCGTTCCCCCATTTATTACTCAATTTATGCTTTACAGTTGTTATATGACTTGACTGGGTGATTGGTTCGGATCCGATGAGGTTTTGGAATGAATTGGGACACTTAGTTCTAAGGTTTAAAGTTAAAATTAAAATCATGACCGAATGTCGACTTATATGTAAACGACCCCTGATTAGAGTTTTGATGATTTCAATAGCTCCGTATGATAATTTTGGAGTTAGGAGCATGTCCGAAAAATTATTTGGAAGCTCGTAGCTAAATTAGGCTTGAAATGGTGAAAATAGAAATTTAAGTTTAGAAATTTAACCGGGGAGTTTTTTTTGGATATCGAGGCCGGAATCCGATTCTGAAAATTAAAATACCTCCGTTATGTTATTTATGACTTGTGTGCAGAATTTGAGGTCAATCGGACTTGATATGATAGGTTTCGGCGTCGAATGTAGAAGTTGGAATTTTCTAGTTTCATTAGGCTTGAATTGGGGTGTGATTCGTGGTTTTAGCGTTGTTTGATGTGATTTGAGGTTTCGCTAAGTTTGTATGATATTTTAGGACTTGTTGATGTATTTAGCTGAGGCCCCGGGGGCCTCGGGTGAGCTCCGGGATGGTTTCGGATCATTTTTTCTTATTTTGCAACTGCTGGAACTGGTGTCTGGTGTTGTTCTTCGCACATGCGAAGGGTCTCACACGTTTGCGAAGAAGGATTTTTGGGCTGCTGGGATTTGCCCATCGTGAACTCGATGAAGGAGATGCGAACGTGAAGAGGAAGGGGAGCTGGGGGCTTGCTTGGCGTTAAGCCTTCGCGAACACGACGAGGACGTCGCGAACGCGAAGGAAAAATTATTGGCAGCACATCAAGGGCCGCAAACGCGAAGAAGAAAGGCCTGGACAGAATGTTTAAGATCTGAAAATGGGATTTCGTCCCATTTTATATATTTTGACGGATTGGAGCTCGGAAAGAGGCGATTTTTGGGAGCTTTTCAAGAAAAAAAACGGGGTAAGTGTTCTTAACTCAATATTGATCAAATTACCCGTATCCATAGTTATTTTTAATATTTAACGGGTGAATTAAGTTAGAAAAATTTAGAAAATCCTCTTAGTTTAATTTGAAGATTTGAGGGTCGAGTTGATGTCGGAATTAGGTAAAATTGGTATGGTTAGACTTGTGGTTGAATGGGCTTTCGTATTTTGTATTTTTTGCCGGGTTCCGAGGCGTGGGTCCTATAGATGAATTTTGAGTGTAATTTTAGATTTTTATTAAAAAATTAGTATTTTCATATGGAATTAATTCCTATAATTTGTATTGACTGAATCGAATTATTTGTGGCTAGATTCGAGGTGTTTGGAGGCCGATTCGCGAGGTAAAGGCATTGCAGAATAAAGAATTTCACAATTTGAGGTAAGTAACTGTTCTAAATTTGGTCATAAGTATATGAAACCCCAGATTATATGTTATGTGATTGGTTTTAAGGTGACGCACATGCTAGGTGACGGGCGTGTGGGCGTACATCGTTGAAATTGTGACTTTATAAATTCCATGTAACTGTGTGGTTGAATAATCTGTTGATATCCAGACACTTTTCACGTATTAAAGAAATCGAACTATAAATCATGTTTAAAATATGTGTTGACTCTGTAGGGACCCACATAGGTCGTGTATATGTTGAATTATCTGCTAAATTGCTATTTTGCACTCAGTCACAATTTTACTTGTACATTACATCTCAGTCTCTATTATTCATTATAGATGCATCATATCATTGTTGTTTGGGCTGCTTATCATGATTTCTCAGAGCCCGAGAGACTGGAGAGGTTGATGACTGAGTGAGGTCGGGGGCCTGATTGTGAGGATATTTATGGGATCGGGCTGCACGCCGCAACAGGTTTCATTGATTTATGCCATGATTGGCTTGTTATAATGCTTGGGCTAAAGGTGCCCCTCCGGAGTTTGTACACATCCCCCAGTGAGCGCAAGTACCTACAGAGTGCGAGTGCGAGTGCGAGTGCCGACTGATTGAGAGGAATGCGTGACTATGAGGAAAGAGTGATTGTGAGGTTGGAGTGAATGGGAGGATTGAGTGACTGTTGCTCTGAGAGAATGCATTGATTTCTTTATTGTTGCACTTCAGCTGTCATATATCACTGTTTTTTGGAAATTTCTGAAAGACATTATCTTCTATTTCAGTCGAATTTGATATGAATCTACTGCTTGAGATTTAAATGTTGAACTTGAAAGCATGCCTACCTTCTTATGTTGGAAATTACTGTAATTGGACTTAGCTGTGAAGCTCGTCACTATCTTTAGCTCTTTATTTAGTATTGTTACTTGCTGAGTTGGTTGTACTCATACTACACCCTACACCTCGTGTGCAGATCCGGGTGTTCCCGGATGCAGTGGGTGTTTATTCCTTCATACAGTTGATTTTCCGGAGATTTCGAGATAGTTGTCGGTGTTTCGCAGGCCTTGTCTCTCCTTCCCTTTCTTCTTGTTTACTGTATTTGGTCTCAGACTATTATAGACCGTATTTTCCAGACTTGTAATGTATAGATACTCATGTACTCTGTGACACCCCGATAGTTGGGGATTCCGCATTATGTTTGGGGTTTTTAATCCCGTTTATGAGAACTTTTGCTATTAAATCTGTTTTAATTCATTCTTGTTAAAAGTGTTAGAAATATTTTGTGAGAAGTTGGCTTGCCTAGTACCACGTTAGGCGCCATCACGATAGGTTAGGATTTTGGGTCGTGAAAGACTAGGGTGCTTAACATGATAAGGAGGTTATTTTAGTCGTATGATAGTCGCGCGTTATGTTTTGAAGTCAAGCGAGTTGTGAAACAAAAGTTGGCAAATGTCATCACAAGTTACATTCATAATGTGATGAATATTAGGTCAATTGTAGCAGAGATTTTCTCCTAATATACTTGGAATTACAGGATGATCCACATACCAAATTGAAGATCAACGAGTCTAGGTTCTAATGCATTAAACCGTTTGTCGATATGACATTGGAATAGAGAGATATTTGCAGTTTTGCGAGACTGCATAGGTGTGTCCCTGAAGCTTTTTGAGCAATATATTTTGTATGTTATATGAGGTATTTTTGGGACATATTATATACCAAATTGAAGGTCTTGGAATTTAGTTTCCAACGCTCTTAACCGTTCATTAATACGACATCCGGATAAAATGATATACGCGTCAGAAGATGGGCCAATGATAGGGTGCCAAGCTAGCACCTCTTTGACTTTTCAAAAGTTAATATATATCAGTTTAAAGTCGTCTTTCTCTTCATTTCATAGAAAACGACCAGAGAACCCCCATAAACTTACCCTTTAAGTTCTCTTCTAGGGTTTTAAAGAAGATTAACATCTCGGGTACGAAATCAAGAAGCGATAACATTAGAACAATTCCTACGACGTAAGTATCGCTATATCGCCTCTCTATTTCTTTGTAATTTGAGCTTTCGAAGGTACTCCATAGTTAAGAAAATGTCTATTTTCTGTATTTAAGCTTTTAAATATCAAGGAAGTTTGATAAATTTGTTTTCTAATAGTTAGAACTCACGGGACGGTGATCGGAAGCGGTGAGTTCGATTTATTTCACTTTTAGTGGACTGTTTTGTAGTCCACTTGTGTTGGCCTATTGTGAAGCTAATTTATGGAGTTTGGAAGGATGAAGGGCTTGGAGAAACGCCACATGTGGTAGGGTAGTAGGCTGGTCGCTCATCGTTGCAATTTCAGTCTAATTGATAACTTGTTGATTGGGTGTGTTATGGTATATTTGGGGTTTTGGTTGTATTGATGGTCCCGAATTGTAGTTGGATTGTTTTTGAGTTGCTGATTGTATTGTTTTTGTATATAGCCTATAGTAGGCTTGAGGGAGTAGTAAAATCAGGGAAAATGCTACCCATTTTATTTTAGAATTGAGTTATCGTTTGAGATACGTGATATACTAGCGCCATCTAAGTTGTACATGAATTTCTTTCTTATAGGGTTGGCGCACTAGTTGTCGTACTCTTGTTGTTGAGTTGCATTGACGATTTGAGGTATGTTAAGGCTATCTCTTCTTTTCTTTTGGCATGATCCATATGATACAACGAAATGAGCAAACATACAACTTTCACAAATGACGCTATTCTTAGAAGTAACAGGGGTGCCTATGTTCTTGATTCCCTATGTGTCATGTTATTATATCGTATGTCCACTGTCTCAGAAAATTCATAGGTTGATACAATTTATTTCATGATATTAACCGAAGACATATTGATCTCATGACATTCCGAGAGATCTTATTGACTTACTTCATTTTGCATTGCATTCATTTATACATGTATATTGACTCATGACCAGATGGCGTTAGATACGCGTATAGTAGGGTATGGGAAAAGGTTATGGCGTTATATACATACCACCACCTGATCAGCTGGTATACATTGATAATTTCGCCCACAGAGGCCAAGATGATATGATGGGATGCCCTCAGAGGCTTGATGATGTTACGTACGCATATACTTATGCATGATATGACATTTATATGCATATTCATGACATCATACATGTTTCATGATTCACAGAGCTATTCAGACTTACAGATTGAGTTCTTTACTCCATGTTTCTTTCGTGTCTGTATATACTGCTTTCATGCCTTACTTACTCAGTATTTTATTTGTAATGACGTCCTATTTGCCCAGGGACGCTGCATTCCATGCCCGCAGGTCCCGATAGATAGGTTGAGAGTCCTCCTAGTGGGCTATCAGCTCGGCGGAAGGTGTTGGGGCCCTCCACTTGCTCCGAATTTGCCTATTTGGTCAGTATGATTTGGAGATGTATTGATTGATATGGCGGGGCCCTGTCTCGACCTTTATGACGTTTATGTGCTCTTAGAGGCTTGCAGACAGATTACATGTATATGGATACTTGTACGGCTTTTTTGGCCTATATTTTGAGTGTACAAATGATCATGTCGGCCTTATAGGCCCATATGTCACTTGTATAAGTTTCTATATCATGTTGGGTCGTCCTATGTCTAGTATTCCCTTATGTTTTTATTTCGGTTATCTTATGACGTCCCTTCTGGCCCATTTACCTATAATGGTGTGATAAGAAAGATACGTTATGTTAGTACTCGGTTGAGTAAGACACCGGGTGCTCGTCGCGGCCCTCAGGTTTTGGTCATAACAAAAGTGGTATCAGAGCAGCTCTATCCTAGGAAGTCTATAAGCCGTGTCTAGTAGAGTCTTGTTTATGGGTGTATTGTGCACCACACTTATAAGTAGGAGGCTATAGGGCATTTAGAATTGTCACTCTTTCTTCTTATTCTAGATCGTGTGGTAGAGCTCAGTTGTAAGAATTTAAACTCCTAAATTCTACTTTATTCGTAATACAACGATACCTACATCTAGCAAGACAATTGGTAAGAGATTTAATGTGGTTGTGGAAGAGTTGAATGGAAGGAACTTGATTTTGCAACATGCTTATGAGAGTAAATGTGAGGTCTTCAGTAGATCATGTGTGTACTAAGACGTGTAAGGTTCTTGATAAGGAGCCCTAAGGCATGAATATCTATCCACTCAGATGGTAAAAAGCAATGAGAGAATCAGAAGGTAGATACACGTTTCAATAAGTAAAAGAAGCAAGGTGAAGAAGGATACGAGGTACCCAGTTAGTGAAGATTATCAGTATTTACAATTCAAGCAGAGAAATATAAGCATTTTGAGTTTCTTTCAACAGTAACAGAGATATATACACTTAGCCACACCCATCTCAGTTATGCCCTAAGGGAGCTAACCGATATAGTTTAAGAGAAGGATGGGATATCAGGATCCAGTTGGGGTTAAAGTAACCCAAAATGGTGGATAGATTGTTACCATTAGCTGACATTTCCGAAGGATATTGTAAACGTGGTAATAGTTCTCCTTGTGAGATACCTCATTGGTGCACTCTAGAATAGTACATTTAGATATGAAATACTAGAATGTACGGAAAAAATTTAGAAGATTGGCACTGGAATCCTAGAAGGGATAAATATTTACCTTAGTATGGCTCTCATCCCTAGTAAAGAGAGAATTTTATGCGACCCGAATAGCCAGCGAGATGGTGCAAGGGGAGCTAAAAGCAAAAGAATATTTTGTTGAAGTTTTCAGAATAAGGTGATAGACAAAAATATTAGCAGGAGAATAAGAATAGAATAAAAGAATCATTAAGAGTAAGATGTGATAAATGAGTGATAACGGTAAATCAAAATATGATACAATGACAGTCTATAGTCAAGTGAAGGAAAAGACAAGAGGTGGCAGGCCTTGAAATAATAAAAGAGTATAAGCCATAAAGTCATATCCTCATTTTGAGAAATACGTTGGTGACTACAACGTGATTACCAGAAGGAAAAGTTAGACCCCCATAGTAAAAGAAATCAGTATGGGCGAGTGAACAAAATAAACTGAACATGAATTAGGAACCGAAGGATTTGGTAATGGTCGGCATCATGAGAATTTCAGAGATCGTGTTCAAGCAATAATAGAATGGACAACAACAGTATAACCTTTAAAGATCATTGAGGAAGACGCTTCCCTAAAGCAAGCACTGTGAGCAGAGTTAAGCTTAAAGGGTTAGGCTTGCCAGTTACACTAGGTGTTACCCTTGTGCATAAGGAATTCAGTTATCCCTGGTACAGAAGGGCTACCGTAAGGCGAGTAAGGGTCATTGATGATGTGAAAAGATGCCAAAGATGAAGACGTAAAACATCTATAGGTAGATCTACGTAGCACTAAAGCTTAGTACTCCCCTAAATGGGGGAAGATGGTGTGATGTGGTATTAAATCGGAGTTAAGTGGTTCAGGTAACTATGGAATGGTAAAGCAAGAATATGGTAAAAAGGCAAAAGGGAAGAGGTTGCATTTATTTAGCTCCTACAGTTGTGTCGCGACTCTAGAACATTATGCAAGCACGGTGCCGGGGAGAGGCAGTAAGAGTTCCCAGCCAGGATGTTATTGATAAATAAGTGCGAATGGACAGGTAAGTTAAGACAAAGGACATAACCCAAGAGAGATTACGCATAATATAGATATAAGAATGGATCAACGAGTAGTTAGTAGTTGATTCAGGAAGAGCCTAGTATGGCTAGACAAGAGGATACAGACAAATCAGTAGATCATGCAAGATAAACGTAGTGTACCCCAACATAGTGAATTCAGTCTCACAGATATGACATCATGATCCTTGAGAAATATTCAGATAGGAGTTGGGTAGTTAAAGGTACCGTATAAATGTTACAGAAATAAAAGAAAGTGCCACTGGGGAGAGAGCCAAAATTTCAGTTTAGAAGTAACCTATGAGCACAAGGGAACGAAGGTAAGTAACTAAGGATAATTATAGGCGAGTAAAAACATAAACAAATTTCCGTCGGGTATACGATGCAATAAGCTCGCAGATTTACAAGAGTCAGAGGGTCTTCCCTAATTACTACCACGAAAGACTAGATGAGGAAATAAGGAAGAAAGTTTCAACCTAAGCATAGTGACCTAAAGAGGAAATGATCTTGTAACAACAGTCTCGCTACAATATTGTATACACTCCATAAAAAAGTGGCACCTATCGTGGCTAATGAACGGATTTTTTTTTCAAAGGTAATATTTGAGATCATATGAGTTACAGAAAATTCCAGTATTCGAGGGCACTAAGATAAGCCAAGCATTCATGCAACAAGTGCCAGAACGACAAGGAAAAGTAATTGCTTACATTTAAAGATAACTGAGAAGGCACGAAAGGAAATCTATGGTGCTAGCAAGTTAAAGGAAGGTTGCGAGTAGTATAAATAGATATGTGTAGGTCGCAAGCTAAAGTATAGTAGAGTGACAAGGTTTTAGGTAGATAGGAGTACAGATAAGAAAAGGTGAGTGAGAAAGTGACGAGAATAGGTAAGGCCTCGGGATTAAGCCCAACAAGATATTTGATAGTTTTCGTAAGTTATAGAAAGCTCAGTATAGCCTGAATGAACTCGGAGGAGTATAAGACTAAGTGCATTTAGAAGAGATGGAATGCTTCCCTGGTAGTAGAATAAGGGTGTAATTGTGATAGATAAGAGGGTGATGCTTTGGCCTGTGATCGAGTAATGGTTTAAAGAAAAGGTATTTCATGAATTGCACGGGATTAGAATACCCCCATAAGATGAATTGCTTTGGGATGCTATGAAATACAATTATTGAAGTATAGTATTGTCCTCAGGTGGATCAGGCAAATCACTTCAAATGTTTCCCGATGCAACGTAAGCCCTAGTGATAATGTATTACGTAAGATGTTTCAATTTATCAGTGGTAGATTATGGATCAACTTTAAGGTAATCAACAATGGATGGATAAAAGTTACAAAATATGAGATGAGATTAGGCCGTCATTATTAAGATGAACAGTAATGAAGAAGCACTAAAGGACTTAGATTTATACATATAGGACTTAGTGAGAGAGTAACCTGGAGTTGGGTAGCAGACCTCGGTAATAATAAATCAAAGTAAGTATTATGGTATAGTATGACCTACCTAGATGTAGTAAAGCCATGAGCATAGATAACCGAGGCTATGAAATAAGATATATCAATAGTCATAAGTTCGACAAAGTACTGAGCGAAGAACTTCATTACACCTATAGATGCCCAGAGGGACAACTTGTCAAGTTCTGTATATGTTCCCAAAGTGAGGCCTAGAGATTAGCTAAAATATGGAGGAAACATTAGAGAAGGGTCGCATAGGCGCACATACAAGGACAAAGTCGTACAAGTTGCATGACAGGAGGTAGCAACAGTTACGAGATTGAAAGATGACAACAAGTCGTGGTGTGAGAAAGAGGCCTGAAGGGGGGAATGCCCTGGCCTAAAGGGGGGAATGCCCTGGCCTTTGGATTTATTCACAGAGCAGTTGCCTACATGGCAAGGATAGTATTAAAGTATTTTTAAGATCTATGAGTTATGACACTGATAAGCGCATCAGTCAACATTCGAGGACGAATGTTCCAAAGGGGGGAATGATGTTACACCCCATGTTTTAATACGTGAGAGTACGTCGTAAGTCAATTGATGTAAGCTTAGAAATGAGATCGCCTTTGAAAGTACATAAAGTAAGTTAATCATGTTACCTTGGAGGTTACAAATATTTAAGATCATGGATAACAAGTACCAAGAGGGTTGGAAAGCTTAGATGCTAAACGAATTGAAGAAAGTAAGTTTTGTCGAAAGTCGACAAGTTTGGAATGTTATAACATGTACTTTTGGATGATAGTAGTGTTCTTAACATGATAAGGAGGTTATTTTATTTGTATGATAGTTGCGTGTTACGTTTTGAAGTCAAGCGAATTGTGAAACAAAACTTGGCAAATGTCATCACAAGTTACATTCATAATGTGCTGAATATTAGATCAATTGTAGAAGAGAATTTCTCCTAATATACTTGGAATTACAGGATGATCCACATACCAAATTAACGTTCTACAAGTCTAGGTTCGAACGCATTAAAGTTTGTCGATACGACATCGGAACAGAGAGATATTTGTAGTTTTGCGACACTGCGCAGACTGCATAGGTGTGTCCCTGAAGCTTTTTGAGCAATACATTTCGTGTGTTATGAGGTCGTTTTGGGACATATTATATACCAAATTAAAGGTCTTGGAATTTAGTTTCCAACGCTCTTAACCGTTCATTGATACAATATCCGGATAAAATGATATAAGCGTACAGAAGATGGGCCAATGATAGGGTTCCAAGCTAGCACCTCTTTGACTTTTCAAAAGTTAATATATATAGGTTTAAAATCGTCTTTGTAATGACCCGGCCATTTGTTTTGAGTATTACAGTCCCGTTCCCCCATTTACTACTCACATTATACTTTACAGTTGTTGTTTGACTTGCCGGAGTAATTGGTTCAGGTCTGGAAAGATTTCGGAGTGAAATGAGACACTTAGTCTCATAATTGAAAACTTAAGTTAGAAAAGTTCACCGGATATTGACTTATGTGCAAACAACCTCGGATTTGAATTTTGATGATTCCAATAGCTCCGTATGGTGATTTTGACTAAAGAGCATGTCCAGAAAATTATTTGGAGGTCCGTAGTGGAATTATGCTTGAAATCGCGAAAGTAGAATTTTTGGAAAGTTTGACCGGGGGTTGACTTTTTGATATCAAGGTCGGAATCCGATTCTGGAAATTGGAATAGGTCTGTTATGTCATTTATGACTTGTGAAAAATTTGAGATCAATCGGACTTGATTTGATAGGTTTCGGCGTTGAAAGTAGAAGTTGGAAATTTTTAGTTTCATTAAGCTTGAATTGGGGTATGCTTTGTGATTTTGACATTGTTTGATGTAATTTGAGGTCTCGAGTAGGTCCGTATTATGTTATGAGACTTGGGTATATTC
The DNA here is from genome assembly GCF_000390325.3 of Nicotiana tomentosiformis. Taxonomy (NCBI): domain Eukaryota; kingdom Viridiplantae; phylum Streptophyta; class Magnoliopsida; order Solanales; family Solanaceae; genus Nicotiana; species Nicotiana tomentosiformis. The sequence continues at coordinate 72,203,704 of NC_090817.1, read as the reverse complement.
GGACAGGGTCCCGTGGGGCTTGGGCGTGTTTCAGATTGATTTCGGATCATTTTTCTTCATGTTGTTATTACTGGTTGCTGCTGGTTCTGGTGTGACCGCACCTGTGGCTGGTTTTCCTCATGTGCGATGGTTGCAAAAGCGATAGAGAAATCACAGGAGCAAAGTGCGCAGAAGCGTGACCGCAAATACAGTTTGCGTGCTGCAGAAGCGCCCACACTCGCAGATGCGAGCTTCGTCAGCAGAAGCGAGGGTCGCAGATGCGTCCTCTTGTCCACAGATGCGGAAGACGCTGGGCAGAAGCTTTAAATCGTGGGTTTTGGTTTCTTTTTTTATTTTTAAATTTTGGAGCTCAGTTTGGGTCATTTTGGAGAGGAATGTTTCCACACAACTTGGGGTAAGTGTTCTTGACTCCCTTGTGATTAGATTCCATAAATTAATCTTCGTTTGCAGCATTAGATTATTGATTTTTAAGGAGAAATTGGAGGAATTTTCTACAATTTCATAAAATGAATTTTCGAGATTTGAACATCAATTCGGAGTCAGATTTGAGTGAAATTAGTATGGTTGAACTCGTAATTGGATAGGTTGTTGGATTTTGTGAGTTTCATCGGATTCGCGACGTAGGCCCCACAGGCGATTTTGAGTTTAATTTCAGATTTTTATAGAAAAATTAGTATTTTGGTATGAAATTAATTCCTGTAATTTGTGTAGGCTGAATCAAATTTATTGTGGGTAGATTCAAGTCGTTCAGAAGTTGATACGTGCAGAATGGAATTTTTGGAGCATTGTTTAGGTTGCTCGAAATTGGATTCGGCTTGTTCGAGGTAAGTAACTCTTCTAATCTTGGAGCTGAGGGTATGAACCCTAAATATACGTGTTATGTGTTTGGTGTTGAGGTGACGCACATGCTAGGTGACGGGCGTGTGGGCGTGCACCGTGTGAACTGTGATTCCTTTATTTCTGTGGTACTATATAGTTACCTGAACTTATCTGTAATCATGAAATCGCTATGTGCTAGAGTTATCGAAATGTGATTCATGCTATAAACTATGTTTACGCTACATGCTCATTCTGTTGGGACCCACCGAGGTCATTTCTACTGTTGAGTTACTGCTTTCATTGCATTACATACTCAGTCATACGCATTCATATGCATATCATATCTCAGTCTCTGTTGTTATTTATTGATGCATCATATCATTATTTTCGGGCTAGTATCATGACATTCTGAGCCCGTGAGAGAGAGACTGGAGAGATTGATGACTGAGTGAGGCCAAGTGCTTGATTATGAGTAATATTTATGGGATCGGACTGCACGCTGCAGTGGTTATACTGATTTATGGTAGCGCTTGGTCTAAAGGAGCTCCTCCGGAGTCTGCACACACCCCCAGTGAGTGCGGTTGATATTATTAAGGGATGAATCTTCCCTGTACATGGATCTTGTCTGAAGCATTATATACCTGGAGATGGATCTTCTCCACGGGCTGGATTGGCCGTACTCGGTACTGAGTGACTGATGATCAGTTGATGTGTATATTCCGGGATGGATCTTCCCTGGGCCGAATTGGCCATATACAGTACCGAGTGATTGAGCATAATGAGTGGAATGTGTGAGATAGTGATATTGAGTACTCTGAGAGAGTGAGTACATGAGTTAATCTCTGAGATACATTGCATTGACATGCACACATGACATACAAATATAGAGATGTATTTTTTCTCATGTTGTATGGTATCACGTCATTCATAATTTCTTATACATATTGGCATATGGGCTTAGTGATGCATTTTTTACTGGCTATCTGGAAAGAAAATGAAACATCTTATTTATTGTGGAAATGATTTTGGGGGAAAATTACTATTTTCAAACTTACTCATATTTTTGGTAACTTCGGTAAACGATTTGAGTTTTTTACTGATATACTTGAAAGGCATAACTATTTTTCAAAAATCATGATCTAAGCGGAGCATTTTATCTCTGAGTTAATTCTTGTATTACTTGCTTTATGTTGTTATGAACTGTTGTTGCTTATGGGAGTTGGACTTTGATCTTGGTACAAGCTTGTCACTACTTTCAACCTAAGGTTAGGTTTGTTACTTATTGAGTATATGGGGTCGGTTGCACTCATACTACACTTCTGCACCTTGCATGCAGATATTGGATGTTGTTGTTATCGACGGGAGCTAGAATTGAAGACGTACCTGCGTTCCGGTTGTAGCTGCCTCTTGTTCTTGGTAGCCTTATATTTATTAAAATCTGTTTATGTACATTTCGAACAGATGATGTATTTATTTCATACCATCTTTGTAAATTCTAATCTTAGAAGCTCATGATTTGTACTACCGGTCCTTGGGGAATGTATAAGATTTTGATAATTTCTTTTGCTTAATTGTCTTATTAAATTTCATTGGAATTGGATAGTTGATAATTGGCTTACCTAGCGAGTTGGGTTAGGTGCCATCACGACTAGTTGGATTTTGGGTCGTGACAGTCTTTCTCTTCATTTTTCATAGAAAACAACCAGAGAACCCCCCATAAACTTACCCTTTAAGCTCTCTTCTAGGGTTTTAAAGAAGATTAGCATCCCGTGTATGAAATCAAGAAGCGATAACATTAGAACGATCCATACGACGTAAGTATCGCTATATCGCCTCTCTTTTTCTTTGTAGTTTAAGTTTTCGAAGGTACTTCATAGTTAAGAAAATTTCTACTTTCTGTATTTAAGCTTTTAAATATCAAAGAAGTTTGATAAATTCGTTTCCTAATAGTTAGAACTCATGGGATGGCGATCGAAAGTCGTGAGTTCGATTTATTTCACTTTTAGTGGACTATTTTGTAGTCCACTCATTTTGGCCTATTGTGCTTCTGATTTATGGAGTTTGGAAGGATGAAGGGAATGGAGAAAAGCCACATGTGGTAGGGTAGTAGGCTGGCCGCTCGTCGTTGCAATTTCAGTCTAATTGATAACTTGTTAATTGGGTGTGTTATGGTATATTTTGGGTTTCTTTTGTATTGAAGGTCCCGAATTGTAGTTGGATTGTTTTTGAGTTGTTGGTTGTATTGTGTTTGTATATCCCCTATTTTAGGCTTGAGGGAGCAGTAAAATCACGGGAAATGCTGCCCGTTTTATTTTAGAATCAAGTTATCGTTTGAGATACATGATATACGAGCGCCAACTAAGTTGTACATGTATTTTTTTGTTATAGGGTTGGCGCGCTAGTTGTCGTAAGCTTGTTGTTGAGTTGCATTGACGACTTGAGGTATGTTAAGGATATCCCTTCTTTTCTTTTGGCATGATCCATATGATACAACAAAATGAGCAAACACGCAACTTTCACAAATGACTCTATTCTTAGAAGTACTAGGGGTGCCTATGTTCTTGATTCCTCATGTTTCCTGTTACTTTATCGTCTGTTCATGGGTCTCAGAAAATACGTAGGTTGAAAAAGTTTATTTCATGATATTAACCGAAGACATATTGATCTCATGACATTCCGAGAGATCTTACTGACTTACTTTATTTCGTATTGCATTTATTTATACATGTATATTGACTAATAACCAGATGGCGTTATATACGCGTATAGTATATGTATATAAGGTATGGGGAAAGGTTATGGCGTTATATACGCACCACCACATGATCAGCTGGTATACGTTGATGATTTCGCCCACAGAGGCCGAGATGATATGATGGAATGCCCTCAGAGGCTTGATGATGTTACGTACGCATATACCTATGCATGATTTGACATTTAAACTCATATTCATGATATCATACATGTTTCATGATTCACAGAGCTATTCAGACTTACAGGTTGAGTTCTTTACTCCATGTTTCTTTCGTGTCTGTATATACTACTTTCATGCCATATATACTCAGTACTTTATTTGTACTGACGTCCCTTTCACCCGGGGATGCTGCATTTAATACTCGCAGGTCCCGATAGACAGGTCGAGAGTCGTCCTAGTGGGCTATCAGCTCAACAGAAATTGTTGGGGCACTCCACTTGCTCTGGAGTTGCCTATTTGGTCAGTACGATTTGGAGATGTATTGATTGATATGGCGGGGCCCTGTCCCGATCTTTATGACGTTTATGTACTCTTAGAGGCTTGTAGGCAGATGTCACGTATATGGATACTTGTACGGCCTTGTCGACCTATGTTTTGAGTGTACAAATGATCATGTCGGCCTTATAGGCCCGTATGTCACATGTATAAGTTTCTATATCATGTTGGATCGTCCTATGTCTAGTATTCCCTTATGTTTTTATTCTGGTTATTTCATGACGTCCCTTCTGGCCCATTTATCCATAATGGTATGATAAGAAAAATACGTTATGTTGGTACTCGCTTGAGTAAGGCATCGGATTTTTATTCAAGTTATCTCAAATGTGCTAGATTTAGGGTCATTGGTATAAATCTCATTATCTTGAATAATGAACATGTGTGAACTGTTGAGTTGTTACTTCTCTGAAGTTGCTATATTTTACTGTTCTGGTATGATGTATGACTGTATATATCGACAAGTTCTTTTATTTCCACAAAGGAATAGAGATTATAGAACGCATGAAGCAGGGAGTTCCAGCACTTTGAAATGTAGTGATTAAAAAATCCAGATCCACCTTTCACTAGGAATTCTCAACTGTTGAAATTTTTTTTAAGTGTATTTTACGTATATTTGCTGCCTTATATTTGTAATGTGGGATGGTTTATTCTTGCAATTTTACGGTTATTAATATGCAGGTTATATTGATAAAATGGAAGAAATACGTACCATCAATGAAATTACACCGTCAACTACAGAATGGACTTGCAAAGTTGAGGCTGTAGACAAATTTCGGCCGAGAGAGAGCAAAGATCAGCGAGTTTCTTTTCAGACAATAATTGTGCAAGATAAAAACGTAAACTAATTTACAATTATAACTGTAACATAAGATCTTCTCACTTGTACTCTTTCAATAATTAGTACATTATCATTTTTAATAACATTGCAGGAGGAACAAATTTGTGTAATACTCTATGGTAACGACATTAGATGATGTGATAACTTGTTCGAACTTTTCAAGACGTATCTGATTTCAACTGCCAAGGTTAGAAATCCACAGCCTTATTCACTACATATCGGCTAGTTTGAATGGGTTGTCGACCGGTTCACTATTGTGGAGTCTATTCCAAAGAATAATGAAAAGGAGGCACCGTTACCTCCTTCATCGAGACTGAGTACGATTTCCTTCCTCGATGTTGAACAACAGCCTTGCGGTGTTGAATTTGGTATGTTTCAAATTAGCCTATGCTTTATAACATCTTCATTACTTGGAACTCATGGTGAATGCAAAAATACTAGTTTTACCTACATTTGGTTTTTGTTTATAACAATAGATCTTTTAGCTGTGGTGGCAAACTGTGGGGCAATTCAATACACCGCTGATCAGACTAAGAGATTTCAAGAAGCCATAGTTATGGACAACATGTGAGTCATTTAATCTTCTATTACATAACAAAATCTCTTGCTAACACTTACAAATGTACATGAAGAAACCTTTTTTCTTCACTATATGGGAAGACTTGGCATGCAATGAAGGAACTGAGTTACTGAGACAAGTGAGGCAACTGCAAGAATACCCTATTATTCTCGCAAAATGGATAGCTACCATAAAATACCGTGGTGGTAAGCTCATGAACTTCCTTACTTCCTTTTTTTTACATATGAATAACGCTTTCACGTTGTTTATTAACAAAATTTGCATACACAGTTTCATGTTTGGCAACAAGATACAACCCGACAATCTTAATCAATCCCATGTATGTGTAAGTAACTGAATTACAGAATTGGTACAATACAATAAAATGTACCACATTATTATTTAACTAATGTTACTTATATGAAAGAATAATTGCATGATATTTATTGTGCGAATTACAAGGAAAATGAGAACAAATAAATGTTAATGGATTACACACTGAAGAGTTCAACTAAATCACCTTCATCTCTTAATCTTGCAGCTGTTGATGATGAAATATTATCTGTTTCAGCTATTACTATGAAAACCTCCACTGTGAGTTTATTAAATTACAAGATAAAATGTTGATAACTGCCACGCCATACGCTGTCGTTGCATATCTTTTATACGATATGGATAACTGTCCAATATGTTCTAATATGCTACTGTTCGTGTCGGCCCAATAACAATATGGTCTAAACAATATTGGAGTATAAATTTTTGGAATAAACTCTTATGTTAGAGATCAACTATAAAAAATCCTAAAGAAAAAAATATCAAACAAGCTATATTTGTTCATTGAAGTTATATATGGTTCCATTTACAATTAGATTTATTTTGAAATTCTTTTTAAAATACTTATCATTATATTACATCATATTTGTATCCTACGTCATCTTAATATTTGGGAAAGAGGCTGTTGATTCAAACAAATCTATTCTAATATCAAACAGAATAGTTTTCGCAACTTAGTTTTACATAAAATTAGTGAACTATTCTTTACATCTTATTGTCACAACACACTTCTCATGAGGTTTTACTAACTATGCAGTTTTGTATAATTTCACTGCTGAAAATTATATGCAATTAACAATTGATGATTTAGCAGCTTTCACTGCTTATGTTATGAACATAAAACTAACGTCTTGTTTCATTAATTACATTTTGCAGGTGGAAACTTTTTACGTCGAAGGGGAAATTTTGCTACCTGAGCATTTCCAATGATTTTATGTGCTAGGTTATTCAGAATGTAGCCATCTTGTTCGGAGCAAAAAAAAAAAGAGGTTCAATGCATAAATTGCAAGCTGCAACGAATGGTAATTACAAGGTAACAACTACTACTAATAATATGATTCCATTGATAATATTTCATACTGAGTATCATCCCTTTTACCTCAACTAAAATAGTTTACAAAATACCACATCATAGGTGCCACGCTTTGAGGTAGAAATTACAAACGAAACTGGCACAACTACAGCAATATTGTCTAAAGGATTGGCCGAAAGAATGTTGTCAATGACGAGTGAACAGATATATGAAATCGTCAATGTTAAGGTACATACACATATAACGCAGTAGTTAATATAAGCCAACAAAGTTAATATAATACTCTCATGGTTAACACATAAAGGTAAGTTTTGACGAGTCCATTATTTTTTATATCTGTTTGCAGAATGAGTTATTCCATATTGCTCATATCAATCGGCAACTTGCAGATAAACTGTTCAGGCTTCAGTTACAGAGGTTATCATGCAGAACACCAGACGAAAATGCAGGTTCTCTGGTCCTTTATTCATACAGTGAAAAACCAACCACGTTTCTCCTAGAAGAGTCAACATCTGTGGTTGGTGCCAAGGGAACTATGGAAGAAGAGTCAATATTTGTGACTGATGCGAAAGGAACTAAGAAACAAAAAATGGAACCAACTACTCTACCAAATCCACACTTAAGGTTAAAAATTCAAATACCATATTTTACAATGTACTAATTTTCTTAAAATGAATATTTTATTTGTATAGTTTGCCAAGGTAGTGATGTTCGCCCAGATAGTTTGCAATGTACAAATAAATTTTGACAGATTGTACCGATCTTTTAACAAGGTTTAGATAGTTGGCCGCCTTAACAAAGTATTCCACATTTTTTGTGTAAATAGTTGTAAGTAGTGTGTGCCTATATCTGTGAAGGCAATTGGTATTACTTTTGGATATTGGGGCGGCCTCCTGATTCTGCAATCAACAACAACAACACATCTTATAATTAGAATGTATGTACATTTTTGAAAATTTACTGTGTTTATCATATGACGTTTCCCTTTATACTACCGATGTCTCCTCTTACTATTTAAAAAAAGAATTACACATGTATCATTTACATAATTTTTATTTTAGTTCAGTTATAAAAATTTATGGCAGCGTTTAAACACAATTCACTACCGCTAAAATGTTGATATATAAGATTTTTTGGTTATCTGAAGTATTTATTATTGAGCATCAGTAAATACTTTAAAGTTTATGTTATACAAACTACGTCATTGTGCGTGGACTATACATGGGCAACGACCAGCTAGCCTATATTCGAAGTGCAAATTAACAGGTGAGACATGCAGTCACTTTTCCTTCAGATTTTGCTACCTTCGTTTGTTATTCGTATAATATTTGTGTGTTTGTCAAAGCTATATTTTCAGACATAAGCTAAAGGCCAAAGAGCTTCAATGCATCTTACGATAACTTATGATGGAGTAAAGGTAATGTCCAATAGATTGCCTTTATCTCAGGTTTGTTGAGAAAGTAAATTATTTTCTTAAATTATCTTACGATCAAGGTTTGTTAGCTATAATTATAATCATATTTATCGGTTTGATATAAATATTTGCTGAATTTGTACGCTATTCAGGTGAAAAACAAGGTTTAGATGGACTCATTTGGTCATATTTTGGCAATATTAGTGACGTCGACTTCAGCCAGTTCCGCTTTTACTTTGTCTAGGTAAGTACATGTGTTTAAAAAGTTCTCATGCTGTTACGTTGTGTCTACTACTAAAATAAAATCAGACCTAAATCTATTTGTGTACTAAAATAAAATTAATTCAAACGCAATGTTGCTTTCCACTAAAAACCAATATAAATAAAAAGCCTTTTTTGTTGGCTCGGATCATTAATATAAAAAGTTTTTGGTTGTTATCATACTAGAAGCACAATGGAAGTAACCGACTTCCAATATGCTAAATTGTTTCCCCATCTCTCTTGCATTTCTTAATTTTCTATTGAATATCTCAGTATATTGTAATGATCTGATGAGTTTTACTCATAGGATATTAGAAAGTATCTCAAGCAATTATTGAAAGTATTGTTATTCATGTTACAACGCAAGCAACTCTCTCCTGGTTCATTCCTATTTTCATCATCTTTCTCAATTTATCTTCTGCTCCTACTTCTAAAATTTGAACCCCGGCTTCTGCTTTTGTCAATGGCCTTCTGTAGTGATCATATTTGCTTAGTATAGTTTTTCATTATATAATTTGATGTGTTTTCTGGATATATTAGAGCGATCTTAATGAAACATACCCAAACATTCAATGTCTGGAATTGCTCAGAGGTACCAACGACAATTTCTTCTTTTACTTCCTATGCAACCCTTAATTACAAAGATTTTTATCAGTATTGCTAAAACGTTATGTATGTTTTTTCCGATTATTATTCTCTGTTGCATTGCAGTTGTTCTCATACTTATACAATTTCTTTGCAAGACTGGTTTCTTACTCTATAAGGAGTAATGATGTCCTACTAGCTCGTTGCTTTTCCGATAGATTTGAAGAATCATATAACTTAATTTCATAACTTTCTTTTACCATGCTTTAAGTATAAGGCAAAGAATTATATTTCCAGTGCAGGTAATCCAGATATAGAACCTTACAGAAATTTCACAACAATTACAGATAGCAACTAAGTGCATCAAAAAATGGAAAACAAGTACAGCCTCTCAGGGCAACAGACATTCAACTCGTCACAACAGCTCAATCACTCGGCTCTCAGCCCTTAGTACTCACACTCCATAGGTACCTACCCTCACTAGGGGTGTGCAAACTCCGGAGGAGATCCTTTCAACCCAAGCGCTAAAATCCGCACGGACAACTCACGTGCTGCACAGATAACTCACGTGCTATAGTATCAATATGTGAAACTGCATGGACAACTCACGTGCTGCACGGATAACTCACATGCCATAGTATCAATACCTTACAGACAGGCCCTCGGCCTCACTCAGTCATCAACCTCTCTAGTCGCTCGAGCTCTCGGAAATCACAAAGATCAGTCCAAACAAAGATAGCATAGTGTATCAACAAAATCAAGAAGAGGCTAAGATATGATACGCAAGTAAAACCATGACTGAGTACAAGACAGCAATTAGCAAGTAATTCAACAAGTACGCGACCTCTGCGGGTCCCAACAGTACCATCACATAGCCTAAGCATGATTTCTAACATGATTTGCAGCCAAATTTCAATAACGCGGGGAGAGCATATAGCTAGCAATAATTTATTCAACTTTACATGTTCGTCACCTCCAAAATACTCACATAATCCAATAATCCGAGGTTCCATACACTCAGGATCAGATTTAAAACTGTTACTTACCTCGATCCGCGCAAAATTCTACTCCGCAATGCCTTTTCCCCTCGAATCAATCTCCCCCGAATCTAGCCACAAGCAGTACGATATAATTAATATAGGCTAAAAGAATCAATTCCACAAGAAAAATACGAAGTTATAAGCCAAAATCCGAAATCGGCTCAAACCCGGCCCCTTGGGCCCACGTCTCAAAATTTGACAAAAGTCACAAAACCCGAAAGCCCATTCACTCACGGGTCTAACCATACTAAATTCATCAAAATCCGACATCATTTGATCCTCTAAATCCCTAAAATCCACTCTACAATTCTCGAGCCCTAAACCCCCAAATTTCACTTAAATATCTCGCTAATTCGGTGGGGAAATCAATGGGGAATAAATGATTAAAAATAAGTACAAGAAGCTTACCTCAATAATCCCCTCGAAAATCTTCACCAAAATCGCCTAAGTCCGAGTCTCAAATGGTGAAATAAGACTAAAATCACAAACCCTTGCTTTTAAACCTTCTGCCCAGATTGTTTGCATCTGCGGCCATTTATTCGCACCTATGGGGCCGCTCCTACGGAAGTCACTTATCCGCTGCCTCCACTTCCCTGATCAAAGGACCGCATCCGCGCCTATCGCATGTGCGGGAAACCCATCGCATGTGCGGGAAACCCATCGCACCTGCGGCTCGATCTCGTTCCTATGCCCACCTGCCCGCTCCTGCGGCCATTGCTTGTGCCGAAAAATCTTCGCACTTGTGAACTCTGCTCAACTCATCCTTGGCCGCTTCTGCGGGCTCCTTCCTCGCTTTTTCGGGCTCGCACCTACGGTGCCCACTCCACAGGTGCGGTTACATCAGTAGCAGCAGCACTTCAACTGCTTCATCAACTAAAATATCACGTCCGTTAACCACCCAAAATCAACCCGAGGTCCCCCGGGACCTCAACCAAACATACCAACTAGTCATATGACCCAATGCAAACTTAGTTGAACCTTCAAATCACCCAAAACAATATCAAAACACCGATTGACCTCAAAACACCTAACTTCTAGAAGAATTATGCAGATCAGAAGGTTCGCGATGTTGCATTCATGGTTGGAGAGCGCGTCTTGCTCCGGGTGTCACCCATGAAGGGTGTTATGAGGTTCGGAAAGAAGGGCGAGCTGAGCCCGAGGTTTATCGGTCCATTTGAGGTATTGCGATGCATTGGAAAGGTTGCTTATGCGCTTTCCTTCTCTCCTAGTCTTAGCAGGAGTTCATCCAGTATTCTATGTTTCTATGCTCTGGAAGTATCAAGGCGATCCGTCTCATGTGTTGGATTTCAGCTCAGTCCAGTTAGACAAGGATTTATCTTATGTTGAGGAGTCGATGGCGATATTAGATAGGCAGGTTCGAAAGCTGAGGTCAAAGAATGTTTCGTATGTGAAGGTTCGGTGGAGGGGTCAGCTGGTCGAGGAGGCGACTTGGGAGTCCGAGCATGATATGCGCAGCCGTTATCCTCATATTTTCACCACTTTAGGTATGTCTCTATGCTCGTTCGAGGATGAACGATTGTTTTAAGAGGGGGAGGATGTAGCGATCCGGCCGGTCATTTTAAGTCTTAGGATTTTGAATGTAGTCGGAACTGTGTGAAGACGACTCTGGAATGGAGTTTCGTCGGTTCCGTTAGCTCCGTTGGATGATTTTGGACTTAGGAGCGTATTCGGACAGTGAATTTGAGGTTTGTAGCTAATTTAGGCTTGAAATGACGAAAGTCAAATTTTTGGGAAGTTTGACCGAGGGGTTGACTTTTGATATCCGGGTCGGATTTTGCTTCCGGAAGTTGGAGTAGGCCCGTAATGTTGAATATGACTTGTGTGCAAAATTTGAGGTCAATCGAATATGGTTTGATAGGTTTCGACGTCGTTGCTGTGCGTAGTCTATCCTGAATCACCCTAACCTTCTCCAGAGCATCCTGAACCAAGTCTATACCCAATAATCTAGCCTCGCCCGGCTCGAACCAACGCACCGGAGACCTACATTGCCTACCATACAGAGCCTCATACGGTGCCATCTGGATGCTCGACTGATAACTGTTGTTGTAGGCAAACTCCGCTAGTGGCAAGAACTGATCCCACGAACCCCCAAACTCCATCACACATGCACGTAGCATATCCTCTAATATCTGAATAGTGCATTCGGACTGTCCGTCCGTCTGAGGGTGAAATGCTATGCTCAACTCCACTCGAGTACCCAACTCATGCTGCACGGCCCTCCAGAACCGTGATGTAAACTGCGTACCCCGGTCAGAGATGATAGATACCGGTACGCCATGAAGCCTGACAATCTCGCGGATATACACCTGAGCCAGCTGCTCGGAAGAATAGGTAGTCATCAAAGGAATGAAATGAGCTGACTTGGTCAGCCAATCCATAATCACCCAAACTGCATCAAACTTCCGCTGAGTCCGTGGAAGCCCAACAACGAAATCCATAGTGATCCGCTCCCATTTCCACTCCGGCATCTCTAACTTCTGGAGAAACCCACCCGGTCGTTGATGCTCATACTTCACCTGCTGGCAATTTAGGTACCGAGCTACATACTCTACTATATCCTTTTTCATCCTCCTCCACCAGTAATGCTGCCTCAAGTCCTGATACATCTTTGCGGTACCCGGATGAATAGAATACCGCGAACTGTGAGCCTCCTGGAGAATCAACTCACGCAAACCATCTACATTGGGCACACATAGCCTGCCCTACATACTCAATGCACTATCATCCCTAATAGTGACCTTCTTAGCATCACCGTGCTGGACCATGTACTTAAGGACAAGTAGATGGGGGTCATCACACTAACGCGCCTTGATACGATCATAAAGAGAAGACCGAGAGACCATACAAGGCAATACTCGACTCGGCTCAGAAACATCCAATCTAACAAACTGGCAGGCAAAGTCCTGAACATCCAATGCCAATGGCCTCTCTTCTGCTGGAAGATATGCTAAGCTCCCCAAACTCTCCGCCCGGCGACTCAAGGCATCGGCCACCATATTGGCCTTTCCGGGATAGTATAAAATTGTGATATCATAGTCCTTAAGAAGCTCCAACCACCTTCGCTGACGCAAGTTAAGATCTTTTTGTTTGAATAGATGCTGCAAACTCCGATGATTAGTGTAAATCTCACAATGGACCCCGTACAAATAGTGCCACCAAATCTTCAAGGCGTGAACAATAGCTATTAACTCAAGGTCGTGGACAGGATAGTTCTTCTCATGAGGCTTCAATTGGCACGAAGCATAAGAAATCACTCTACCCTCCTGCATCATAACACACCTAATACCGATCCGCGAGGCATCACAATACACTGTGTAAGAACGAGAAGCTGATGGTAGAACTAGAACTGGAGTCGTGGTCAAAGTAGTCTTGAGCTTCTGAAAGCTCTCCTCACACTCCTCCGACCACCTGAAAGGAGCACCCTTTTGGGTCAATTTAGTCAAGGGCGATGCAATAGATGAGAAGCCCTCTACAAAACGGCGGTAATAACCAGCCAAACCGAGAAAACTCCGAATCTCCGTGGCTGAGGACGGTTTGGGCCAACTCTGAACTGCCTCTATCTTCTTTGGGTCTACCTGAATACCCTCACTGGACACCACGTGTCCCAAGAATGCCACTGAACTGAGCCAAAACTCACACTTGGAGAACTTTGCGTAAAGCTTCTCCTCCCTCAATCTCTATAACACAATCCTCAGATGATGGGCATGCTCCTCCTGGCTACGAGAGTACACCAGGATATCATCAATGAATACAATGAAGAACGAGTCCAAATATGGCTGAAACACACTGTTCATTAGATGCATGAACGCTGCTGAGGCGTTGGTCAACCCAAAAGACATCACTAGGAACTCATAATGGCCATATTTGGTCTTCAAAGTTGTCTTAAGAATATCTGAGTCCCGAATCTTCAGCTGGTGATACCCTGACCTCAAATCAATCTTGGAGAACACCCTCACTCCCTGAAGCTGGTCAAATAGATCATCAATATGCGACAATGGATACTTGTTCTTGAGTGTGACCTTGTTCAACTGCCTGTAATCAATATACATTCTCATAGTACCATCCTTCTTCTTTACAAATAGAACCGGTGCACCCCAAGGTGACACGCTAGGCCGAATAAACCCCTTATCAAGGAGTTCCTGAAGCTGCTCTTTCAATTCCTTCAACTCCGCTGGTGCCATGCGATATGGTGGAATAGAAATGGGATGAGTGTCCGGCACCAAATCAATATCGAAATCAATATCCCTATCGGGCGGCATGCCCGGCATGTCTACAGGAAACACATTCAGAAAATCTTGCACCATAGGAATAGAATCAATAGCAGGGACCTCTGCACTAACATCCCTCACAAAAGCCAAATAGGATAGACAACCCTTCTCAACCATCCGCTGAGCCTTCAAGTATGAAATCACTCTACTAGGAACATAGTCTATAGAACCGCTCCACTCAACTCTCGGAAACCCCAGCATCGCTAACGTCATGGTCTTAGCGTGACAATCTAAAACAGCATGACATGGAGACAACCAATCCATACCCAATATCACATCAAAATCGATCACACTAAGCAGCAAAAGATCTACTCTGGTCTCCAGACTCCTAATAGTCACCACACATGACCGATATACATGGTCCATAATGATAGGATCGCCCACTGGATTGGATACATAAATAGATAAAACTAGGGACTCACGGGGTATATCTAGAAAATGCGTGAAATACGAAGACACATATGAATAAGTGAAACCAGGGTCAAATAATACAGAGGCATCTCTGTGGCAAACTGAGACAATATCTGTAATCACAGCATCTGAAGCAATGGCATCTGGTCTGGTAGGGAGGGCATAGAAACGGGCTTGGCCACCCCCTGATCTGCCTCCCCCTCTCGGGCGACCCCTAGCTGACTGAGCCCCACTTCGAGCTGGCTGGACGGGTGGTGGAGCTACTGGTGTTGGTGCTATCGGCCGAGTACTCTGCTGTGGAGTCCCACTCAACAACCTAGGGAAATCTCTCTTGATGTGACCAAAATCTCCGCACTCGAAACAACCCCTCCTCTGACGGAACTGCTGCTCCCGGTGCCCAGAGGAACTACCCGTGAAAACCTGAGCTGATGAGGCATGGTGAGAACTCTGCGCTGGTAGTGCACTGAACGACGACTGGCCCTGCTGATGACTGTGCGACCCATGGCCAGATGATGCATCACGGTGGACTGGGCGAGCCGTCTGAGCATGTCTAAAAGGACGACCCCTACCATGATAGAACTGCCCCCAGAAGGGACACCGCTAAATCCACCCTGTCCACGAGGCCTCTTGGCCTCCCTCTCAACCTGTTCATGGTTGCGAACCATCTCAATCTGACGAGCATTGTCGACAACCTCGTCGAAAGTAGCGCTAGACACACACTCTCTCTCTCTAGTCATAAGCAATCGTAGCTGAAAAGTGAGGCCATCTATGAACCTCCTGATCCTCTCCCTATCTGTGGGAACCAACCAGATAACATGACAGTCCAACTCCGAGAATCGCATCTCATACTGCGTCATAGACATATCACCCTGATGAAGCTGCTCAAACTGCCTGCACAGCTTCTCTCTACGGGGCTGAGGCACGAACTTCTCCATGAATAGACCGGAGAACTACTGCCATGTAAGGGGTGCTACACCGACTGGCCTACGCCTCTCGTAAGCCTCCCACCAACTGAAGGAAGCTTCAGAGAACTGAAAAGTAGTGAACGAGACCCCACTGGTCTCTAGAATGCCTGTTGTACGGAGTATCCTCTGACACCTATCCAAGAAGCCCTGCGCATCCTTTCCCTCAGTACCACTGAAAGATGGAGGCTGGAGTCTCCCAAACCTCTCCAATCGACGCTGCTCATCATCAAGCATGATATGTACCACATAGTCCTGAGTAGCTGCAACCGGCTGGGCTGGTGGTGCCCCCAGTGTCTGGAATCCCTATACCACTTGAACTGGTGTGTGAGCGGTGGGAGTCTGAGCATCTCCACAGGCCTAAGAAGTGGCTGTTGCGGCCAGAATAGAGACCGCCTGGGCAAGATGGGTACACGCGGTCAGAATCTGAGCTAAGGCCTCCTAAAGGCGTGGAATCACCATGGGCACAGGTGGTTCCTAAGCTGGTCCCATCGGCTCATCCACAACTGAAGCCTGCTCCTGAACTGGGGCAACTGGTGGATCTGCAGGTGATGTCCTAGTTGCGGTGCGAGCTGCACCTCTGCCCCTACCAGGATCTCTACCGCGACCTCGGCTTCTCGCGGCCCTGACTGGTGGTACTGGTGATTGTCCATCCTGCCCCATAGTATGCGTCCTCACCATCTGTGAGAGAATTTGAACAACAGAAATTTAGTTACCAGAATAAAAAGATTCGCACGACAAGAATTTAAGAATGTGAAGTTTCCGAAGAGTTCGGCAGCCTCTAGAAGATAAGTACAGACGTCTCCGTACCGATCCACAAAACTCTACTAAACCTACTCATGACTCGTGAGACCTATGTAACCTAGGCTCTGATACCAACTTGTCACGATCCAAAACCTAACCCGTCGTGATGGCGCTTATCGTGATACTAGGCGAGCTGACCTTTCCAAAACACTTTTAAAATTTAACAGAAATGAATTAAGACATTTAAAATAATCAGAATCTTTCATAAAAATTGGGGGGGGGGGGGGGGGGTAAAACCCAAATAAAACATAAGTGCAGAAAAATAGCTCGACATCGGGGCGTCACTGTATCATGAGCATCTAGATATCCAGTCTAATACAAACAGTGTCTGAGTATCAATACTGAAAAGAAGAAAATATAGAAGGAGAGATAAGGTCTGCGTACGTCGGCAGCTACCTCGTAGTCTCCAGTACTCGATCGTGCACGAACTCAACGACCTCTGTGATCAAACACACCTGGATCTCCACATGAAGTGCAGGGTGTAGCATGAGTACAACCAACTCAGCAAGTAACAGAAATAAATAAAGAACTTAGAAGGTAGTGACGAGCTATACAAATATAGTTCATTTTCAATAATTCTAGCATAGAATAGACATGCTTTCAAATCCAGCAGTTCAAGTCAAATCAGTTTATACAGTTACAGTGCAGGTAATCCAGATATAGAATCTTTCAAAAATTTCACAACAATGACAGATAGCAAATAAGTGCATCAATAAATGGAAAACAAGTACAGCCTCTCAGGGCAACATACACTTAACTCGTCACAACAGCTCAATCACTCGACTCTCAGCCCTCAGTACTCACACTCCATAGGTACCTGCGCTCACTGTGGGTGTGCAGACTCCGGAGGGGCTACTTTCAGCCCAAGCGCTAAAATTCACACGGACAACTCACGTGTTGCACGGACAACTCATGTGCTATAGTGTCAATATGCGGAACCGCAAGGACAACTCACGTGCTGAACGGACAACTCACATACTATAGTATCAATACCTCACAGATAGGCCCTCGTCCTCACTCAGTCATCAACCTCTCTAGTCGCTCGGGCTCTCAGAAATCGCAAAGATCAGCCTAAACAAAGATAGCATAGTGTATCAACAAAATCAAGAAGAGGCTGAGATATGATACACAAGTAAAACCTTGACTGAGTGCAAGACAGTAATTAGCAAGTAATTCAACAAGTACGCGACCTCTGCGGGTCCCAACAGTACCATCACATAGCCTAAGCATGATTTCTAACATGATTTGCAGACAAATTTCTATAACACAGGGAGAGCATATAGCTAGCAATAAGTTATTCAACTTTATAGTTTCACGAAATGGACCAAGTCCCAATTCCTACAGTGCACACCCACACACCCGTCACCTAGCATGTGTGTCACCTGCAAAATACTCACATAATCCAATAATCTGCGGTTTCATACCCTCAAGACCAGATTTAAAACTGTTACTTACCTCAATCCACGCAAAATCCTACTCCGCAATACCTTTGCCCCTCCAATCAATCTCCAAATGCCCCGAATCTAGCCACAAGCAGTACGATATAATTAATATAGGCTAAAAGAATCAATCCCACAAGACAAACACGAAATTATAAGCCAAAATCCGAAATCGGCTCAAACCCGGCCCCCGGGCTCACGTCTCGAAATCCGACAAAAATTGCTAAACGCGAAAGCCAATTCACTCACGGGTCTAACCATACTAAATTCATCAAAATCCGACATCATTTGGTCCTCCAAATCCCCAAAATCCACTCTCCAATTCTCGAGCCCTAAATCCCCAAATTTCACTTCAAGATCTCTCTAATTAGGTGGGAAAATTAGTGGGGAATCAAGATTTATGATCAAAAACGAGTACAAGAAGCTTACCTCAATAATACCCTCGAAAAGCTTTACCAAAATCGCCTAAGTCCGAGTCTCAAATGGTGAAATAAGACTAAAATCGTGAACCCTTGCTTTTAATCCTTCTGCCCAGACTTTTCGCATCTACGGCCATTTATCCGCATCTGCGGGGCCGCTTCTGCGTAAACATTCCCGCTCCTGCGGAAGTCACTTATCCGTTTCCTTTGCTTCCACGATCAAAGGACCGCATCTGCGCCTATCGCAGGTGCAGAAAACCTATCGCACATGCGGCTCGATCTCGCTCTTGCGCCCACCTGCCCGCTCCTGCGGCCATCGCATGTGCGGGAAAATCTTCGCACCTGCAACCTCTGCTCAACTCATCCTTGGCTGCTTCTACGGGCTCCTTCCCCGCTTCTGCGAGCTCGCACCTGCGTTGCCCACTCCGCAGATGCGGTTACATTAGTAGCAACAGCACTTCAGCTGCTTCATCAACTCAAAAATCACGTCTGTTAACCACCCGAAATCAACCCGAGGTCCCCGGAACCTCAACCAAATATACCAACTAGTCATATGACCCAATGCAAACTTAGTCGAACCTTCAAATCATCCAAAACAATATCAAAATACCCATTATACCCGGGGTCAAGCCTAAAGAACTTCAAAACTTCTAAATTCTACAAACGATGTCGAAACCTATCAAACCACATCTGATTGACCTCAAATTTTGCACACAAGTCATATTCAACATTACAGACCTACTCCAACTTACGAAAGCGGAATCCGGCCCGGATATCAAAAGTCAACCCCTCGTTCAAACTTCTCAAAAATTTAACTTTCGTCATTTCAAGCCTAAATTAGCCACAGACCTCAAATTCACAGTCCGGACACGCTCCTCAATCCAAAATTACCCAACGGAACCGACAGAACTCCATTCCGGAGTCGTCTTCACACAGTTCCGACTACGGTCAAAATCCTAAGATTTAAGCTACTGTTTTAGGGACTAAGTGTCCCAAAACACTCTGAAACCAAACACAAGACCTTCCGGTAAGTCAAATAAGCAGAAGCAGATACAGAGAAAATAATAAATAGAAGATCGGGGCTAGTACACTCAAAACGACCGGTCGGGTCGTTACAGCTGGTTTGTTGCTTTACAATTAAATTTTACCTTGGAACTGATAATCACCCGTGTTGTTAACAATCAAAACTGAGGGAAACTACTGCTTGGTAAAGTTGAAAGACAGGTTGAAAAGAAAATAAAAATAATATTCCATGTGCATCTACAGGATCAAGAATACTGATTAAATATGTAGTAAGAAACATAAGATTCTTCAAATATTTTTGGACACAACCACCTGTAACATGGCATTTTATCCTGGAGCTTGTACATAAATCAAACATTTTATTTTCTATTTGTGTTATATGTATTAGTTTTCTTGAGTTCCTTACTTACCTTAATAAACTACACGTGCTTTTGGTAAAAAGCTTATGATTTTTAGAAGCTTTCATATATATATATATATATATATATATAAGTTAAATTTCTTTAAATTTCTTTACATGAATATTACTGTGAGTTAAATGTTTAGTTGTTGAGACGTTATAAAAAATATACAAAAATTTTTTCATTCCAATCTGTGCCTTCTTTACCTTAGCAACCAAGAAAGAATATTTTGGTTTTGAATTATAATGGATCCACGGAAAAGTTAAAACTAAAATAATAGAGTTGCTGCGTAAGTTTAGCTGCCTTTTAAATCCAACATAATACGGAAGAGTCATATTATCTTTAATGTTGCTTTAGGGATATGTGATGGTTTATGTACCCACTTTTAGTCCTAGAATTTCTATTGGTTAGTCCTAATAAAGCATCAACCGATCTACCTTTTTCAAACAAAATCCTTCTACTTTCAATTTACACCTCTTTATCTCATGTTAATTTTATGTCTTAGCTGCTTGTACACTGTAAATGATGGAAATTGGTTTAGTTCCAACGGAACCGAAAGTATTACTTATACTTTTATCTGCGGGATGAAAACAAAAAAATAGAAAAAAGAAACATGGAATAATATATAAACCAAATATTGCCAGCTCTTTTAGAGCAATCTAATTATATACCTTTTGTTGCAGAATGTTTATGATATTGTGGGCCTTTAAGCCATGATTGCAGAAGAAAGTGGAATTAGAGGTGGAATGTGAGATGCCTAAACTACATTAGCATTCCGATCACAATACAACCAATGGTTTAATATTACACATTGTCTTGCAGCAACATGTATCGCCCCGCATATTTTTCGATCAAATTTGCCGCCTAAAGGGTTTCAAGACAAGCCAAAGTTGGCTGCCAAAGACCAGAAGGTCTTTGCACATGGAGGCAACAATCCCACAGAATGTCCGGGCACTCATGGAGGCTACACTCTGCCAGCAAAGTCACATACAACATAACTAGGCAGGACCATAGCCTGCCAGGACAATCATACAAGCAATTCACTACCACCAAAGGCATGTGCTGCACAGCTGGGTAGGACCATAGCCTGTCTGGGCGAACATGGAGGAAACTATCTGCCAGCAAGAACTGGGGTACAGCAGTTGGACAAGAGCATTGGCACATGGGCTGCCAACACATTCATGGAGATCATATGATGCCAGCATAAAGCAATGCACCACAGCTGGACGGGTCCACAGCCAACCTAGCTGTATGTGGACATTCATTGTATATATAGACATGTATATTCCTTGTTAGAGGGCAGATCTCTTTTATTAGTATTTCCTTCTTTTGTATATGAAGTAAACCCGAAAATTGGCCTTGGCCTCCAAATATTTGTCTGTCTTTCATCTCATTATCTTTCAACCTTTGAATTTGTGTGATTGTCTTGGTTCAAGCACGACATTGTGCTTATTTATTGGTTAGGACTGAAGCAAGAGTAGTAGTCAGGCTATCTTGCTGTCCTCACAGAGCCCTCAGAAAACGGTCCCGCGATAATTGGTATCAGAGCAAGGTTAATTGACCATGGAAACCGATGGATATAATGCTAACTTAGACAACATTCGTGGGAGAGACGAGTCACCAACAAGGAGACCAAAACCAAAGAAAAGAGGGACAAGCAAAGCGCGAGATCCCAACATAGCCTTAACAAGTGAGGTGGCAGCTTTTGAGCTACCTCCACAACAGGTTGGCCGTGGTGAAGATTGTGAGGCTTCTGCCTCAAATCGTTTAGACATGAGAATGGATCCCACCAAAGCTGGTTTAGCTGCGTTGAACCAGCACATTAAAGTTGTTGAAGGGAACTTCAACTCACTTGAGTCTACTGCCCTAGAAGAGCTAGGAGACGTCAGAGAGACGTTAGATCAAGTGTTCAGGGAGCACAAGGATGGACTGACCAACCTTGAGCTTAAGCTGACCGAGGTTGTATCGACGTTGCACGGAGAAATTAAAGCCCTAAAGCAACAACTGCAGGCATCAAGGTTATTTGGTGGCACTGGTCATGTGATGGTGCATGAAACCAAAATCGAGGGCCCAAAACCGAATGAGTTTAGGGGCGAACGAAATGCTCAAGAAGTAGAGAGCTTCATCCGGAAGATGGAAGACTACTTTGAGCACCTTAGCATCATTGATGAGGCTACCAAGATCCGGGCAGCAACGATGTATCTTGCCGACACCACTATGCTTTGGTATAGAAGGAATAAAGTAGACATGGAGAAGGTAACTTGCTCCATCAAGAGCTGGGAACAGTTCAAGTTCGAACTGAAGTGCCAGTTCTACCCCCAAAACGTTGTCAATCAGGCACGGTGGAAGTTGAGAGAGCTCAGGCAAACAACTTCCATTAGTGAGTATGTGAAGGAATTCACTAAACTCATCCTACAGATTCAGAACATGTCAAGTGATGACTTGCTATTTACCTTCATAGATGGCCTTTAAAACTGGGCCAAATAGGAATTACAGCGGCGTCAAGTCCAAGACGTCGATGAAGTTATCGCAGTGGCTGAGACCTTAAATGATTATAGGACAGAAGCCACAAAGGCAAGGGACACCAACTTCAAATCGGATGGAGACCAAGGATATCGGGACAAGGGCAAGCAAGTTGCTGCCCCTAACCACAACTCCAATGAAGAAGGCAACAAGGCGTCTCATTGGCGTGACCGGTATAATCAACGGAAGAAGGAAGTTGGTCCCCGCAATGGTTGTTACATATGCAAGGACACTAGTCATGGTTACAAGGATTGTCCTTCTTTGAAGAAACTTGGTGCCTTAATTGCGGCCGAGCAGAGGCTAACAGAGTAGAGAGTCCAAGTTGATGAACAAGCCGAAGCAAAAGTTCAACAACCGACAGGCATAGCTCATCTTGGCAACATGATATTGGGCGCAGTAGTAGCCAAAAAGCCTGGTTTGAAGCAAGCTACCCAAGGGAAGCATGACATTGCCAAACTAGTTCACTCATTAGGCGACTATGTGATTAGAAAGGAGCCCCGATCGAGAGAGCTAGGATCCATGTTCATGGATGCAAGATTGAATGGACAATCTATCAGTATCATGGTAGACATCGGCACGACACACAACTTTGTGTCCGAAACAAAGGCTAAGTCACTTGGCCTTGCGTTTGGTCCTAGTAGTTCTGTGCTAAAGACAGTAAACGCCAAACCCACGAACGTGAAAGGAGTTGCCCGTAATATGCAGCTCAACTTAGGAGCTTGGCAAGGAAATGTGAGTTTCTTTGTTGCTTTCCTGGATGTGTTTGATCTGGTATTAGGGATGGACTATTGGGATGAAGTGAAGGCTTTCATCTGTCCATATCTCAATAAGATCTACATTTATGACCCGAAGGGTCCATGTGTGGTACTGACAGTTCGGGTGCCGCAAGTTGTTAGTCAGTTGTCTGCGATTCAAATCGTGAAAGTCTTCAAGAAAGAGGGAGCAACAGTTTTGGCAGTCGGGACAAAGACTAAGGAGGTCAAGGTGGATGAAACCTTGACTCCTTGTGAAAAACAAGTCCTTAAGGAGAAGGACTTCATACCGTGGGCGAAGCCACCTGCCATGGGTCCATACATGGAACCTCCAGAGTTGGAGGATTCAACGAAGCAACCTAAAGAGTTGCTTGGGTCGGGGCATGTCAGTCCATCAGAGGCACCTTGTGGAGATAAGGGTGATATGGAGCGGAGGCTATCCAGCCAACCAAATATTTTTGTAACTCCTTCGGTCGTCGACAAGGAAGTCGAGGCCATAATAAACCATCGGGTGGTACGAGGAATAGATTGGGGCAATTCAAGCGCCCAATTTCTTGTCCGTTGGAAGGGGCAACCACCAGAGGAGGCATCGTGGGAAAAATATGAGGCGCTCTGGCCGTTCAAAGATCAAGTTCATGATTACCTGAACCATTGTGGCGCCGCGGTCGTTGCCATTTCAAGTGGGGGAGTGCGAACCGCCCCACATATTTTCTGACCAAATTTGCCGCCTAAAGGGTTGCAAGACAAGCCAAATTTGGCTGCCAAAGACTAGAAGGTCTTTGCACATAGAGGCAACAATCCCACAGGCTATTCGGGCCCTCATGGAGGCCACACTCTGCCAGCAAAGTCACATGCAGCACAACTGGGCAGGACCACGACCTGCCAGGACAATCATACAAGCAACTCACTACCAGCAAAGGCATGTGCTGCATAGCTGGGTAGGACCACAGCCTGTCTGGGCGAACATGGAGGCAACTATCTGCCAGCAAGAACTGGGGTACAACAGTTGGACAAGACCATTGGCACATGGGCTGCCAACACATTCATGAAGATCACATGATGCTAGCATAAAGCAATGCACCACAGCTGGACGGGTCCACAACCAGCCTAGCTGCTTGTGAACATTCATTGTATATACATGTATATGCCTTGTTAGAGGGCAGATCTCTTGTACTTGTATTTCCTTCTTTTGTATATGAAGTAAACCCAAAAATTGACCTTGGCCTCCAAATCTTTGTCTGTCTTTCATTTCATTATCTTCCAACCTTTGAATTTGTGTGATTGCCTTGGTTCAAGAACGACATTGTACTTATTTATTGGTTAGGACTGAAGAAAGAGTAGTAGTCAGGCTATCTTGCTGTCCTCACAGTGCCCTCAGAAAACGGTCCCGTGACAAACAGCTCTATTTGCCTTCAAAAGGAAAATTCCTGGAATTACCTGTGTCTACAACACTGGAAATTTCGCTTTGCTGTGGACATACGACATTGTTGCTTGCACCGTTTCAATGTTGCAACAATATACCTCTATTCCTCGGGCAAACTGAAAATAATTTAACTTACACCTTTCTGTATGATTTGTCGATTTACAGGAAGGTTTTCTACAGAAAAAAGAAGTGAGCCAAAAAGCTCTAGAAATTCCCCTCTCCATTTGTGATACTATCAATATGTATGGTTTTACCATTAATCTAGGTTACAAAGAATGGTAAGCTAAATCTAAAACGTCGTTTGGCTCATATTTTTTCTTTTAAATATTTCTAGAACATAATAATTAGATCTACGTTTCTCGCATACCTAATCCGAAAATGCTTGTATCATCTCAGGAACAAATATTTCTTAGAATCTTTGCAAGTCATTCACCTCTGAAAGGAAAGGCGTACAACGTCCAAATGATGGAATGCCTAGGAATTACTAATGTATTTCTTTATTATGTTACCTTTAAGACTTGGATCAATGTGGTAATATTTTGTCTCTTCTCTTAATTGACTGCTCATTTTATCTCATGCATCACCTTTTACATCATGTATAATAAACTTCTTCTATTTCTGCTGCAAACAATGAAGTTGTCAGCATTACTCTACATAGCTACCTGATGAAATTTCTAATTTCTTAACTATGTAATCTTAAGACATATATATACAAACAGAATTGTCATTCTTGCAGAAGCTTTCCCCTTATTCGTTACTACAAATATATTGCACTCCAAGTCACCATGCAGATTTAGAGTGTCACGACCCAAAATCTACTATAGGTCGTGATGGCGCCTAACGCCGCCTTCAGACAAGCCACCGGTGATTTACCAATTTAATTACTCATTTTAGTATTTTTAAATCATAATTTTATTTGATTGAACATTATAAAATAGAATTTACAGAGAAAAAAAATGTTTACACAAACCACCATAATGAATATTCTGAAGGAAACCCCCAAAACTCGGTGTCACAAGTGCACGAGCATCAACTAGGAAATATAAAAAAAATACATCTGTTTGGAATACAAAATTAGACAGGAGAATATAAATAACTCTGATAGAGACTTTGCAGGCTATGGACCGTAACATAAAATACAACCCATTGTAAAGTCCCCGCAATAGCCGCGCCTCTACGCCCAAAAGACCACTAGACATATATGTACCTGTACAAAAAGTGTAGCAAGTGTAGCATGAGTACGTAAATCAACGCGTACCTAGTAAGTATCTAGCCTAACCCCATAGAAGTAGTGACGAGGGATCGACATCAACACTTACTAGTGGTCCAATAAGACAGATACAATAGAAATAAACATGTGTGAGTCATAGTAAATAAACAAAATAACAAGTATAATACGTAGTACAATCCTCCTCTTAGTAATGACTCAGACTATCAGCCAGTAGCTACCTCCTCGATCGAAGTATATATACAATGGACCTTACCAGATAGGTCGTCACGGTTCAATCAGTAAAAGCTCACAGATATGCTGGCTTCTTGCCAATTATTACGCACGATTTCATAAGAGTATTTTATAGAAGTGCCGAGGCGTACGGCATGATCCATCATAATATTTTCGAATCATAGATACATCTATTTTATTGCCAAGGCGAACGGCCCTCTCCCATGAGAGTGTGGTATATAAATCTTGTCGTGGCATACGGCCCGATCCTATTAAAGTGCGCACTGCCAAGGGTTGAATGGCACGAACACTTAATCTGCGGCTTATCATGAAGCCATAAAATCTCTACAATTGCAAGTCTATCACTCTACGCAAGTCTAGTCTCAAGTCATAATGTAAAATAAAGGAATTTAATAGGCAAGAGACAACTCAAATAGTACAGTTATAGCATGGTGTGAACCTAAGTCTACCCGGACATAGCATGAATCTAGCTACACACGGACTCTCATCACCTTGTGCGTATGTAGCCCCCGTAATAAGTGACACATAACAAATACATCATCTAGGGGTAGTTTCCCCCTCACAGAGTTAGACAAGAGACTTACGTCGCTCCGAAGTTCCATAACCGGCTCCAAAGCGTCTCTAACACCTCAAACGGATGTCCGTCGATCCAAAACTATTCAAACAAATGTGCAAACCAATCAAAATATATTCTAATACCCATAATTAATCATTTTAAACAATTCCCAACTCCGCTCGAAAAGTCGATAAAATCAACCCTCGGGCCTACGTGCCCGGAACTTTTCGAAGGTAAACTTTACCCATAACATTACTAACTCAAATATATAATCTATTCTTAATTCCATTTCCAAAATCATGGTCAAAATCCAAAATTATCAAATTCTAGGTTTTTTACCAAAATCCCACAACTTTCCTAAAATTTCCTCCTTAAATCCGAATATAAACCGTACATTTAGCTCACAACAAGTGGGAAATTACTTACCTTATTTTACATGATGAAAACTCCTCAAAATCGCCCCAAGAACCGAGCTCCAAAATTATCACGACCCAAAATCTCACCTGCCGTGATGGCGCCTATCTCAATACTAGGCATGCCGACAATCTCAATAAACTACCATATCTTTTAAGTTTGAACCATAATATTTAAATTTAGTGGAAGAAATCTCACAAATACAGATATAAACACTCCCAAAACCCGATGTCACTGAGTATATGAGCATCTAGTATGAATACAAAGTCTGACTGATAAAACACTGTCTGAAAGTATAGAACAGTACAATAACTGAAGGAAAGAGAGACAAGGTCAGCGGACGCCAAGCAGCTACCTTGATACTGGTAACACATTGAGGTCTAACAGTCGCCGTGTTTGGAAGCACCTGGATCTACACACGAGATGCAGAGTATAGTATGAGTACAACCAACTCAATAAGTAACAAGACTAACCTTTGGGATGAAAGTAGTGACGAGCTCAGCAGGTACAGTCCCATATAGAAATAACAATACAGAAATGTAGGCATACTTTCAAGTTCAACAGTTACTTTTAGTACAAATAAAATAGATTAATTCTGAACAATATGAGGAATATGACATCTCTGTATCTACATGCCAATGTACACACTGTATGTGATGCACCTTAGTGAAAACTCCGTGTACTCATAATCTAAAATACTTAATCACCCAGTACTATATATGGCCAATCCAGCCCAGGGAAGATTCATCCCAAATATATATGTATATCCATCAACTGACAGTCAGTCACTCGGTATTATATAGGGCCAATCTATCCTAGGGGAAGATCCATCCCCGAATATCAATGATTCGGACAAGATCAATGTCCAGAAAAAATCCATCCCTCAATATAAATGCTTCAGGCCTGATCCATGCCCAGGGAAGATACATCCCTCAATATATATCTATGGAAAGATCCATGCCCAGGGAAGATCCATCCCAGATATATATATACCAGCTACGCTCACTATGGGGGTGCAAACTCCGAAGGGCTCCTTCAGCCCAATCGCTATAATAGCCAGATCCAGGCATAAATAAATAAACATAACTATCACTCAGAACCTCCAGTCTCTCGGGCTCTCAATAACATGAAGAATCAAATCGACATGATGATATGAAGTATCAATGAATGACAACAGAAACTGAGATATGATATGCAAGTGATAGATGTTACTGAGTACAAAAATTGTAATTTAAACAATAATTCAACAACAATACGACCCATGTGGGTCCCAAAATATATCGGTGTGTAGCCTAAACATGATCTTTAATATGAGTCTCAACTAAATTTATCTAACATGTGGAGGATATGCGGGTAATGTCATTTATTTAATTATGCATCTCCACGAAAATCAATTTAAGTCACAATTTCCATGATGCACGCCCACACGCCCGTCACCTAGCATGTGCATCATCTCCAAATAATTCATATAACACGAAATTTAGGGATTTATACCCTCAGAACCAAGTTTAGAAGTGTTACTTACCTCAAAACCGCGTAATGTATTACTCCGCTATGCCCTTGCCTCTTGAATTGGTCCCCAAATGTCCTGAATCCCGATGTTTTTCCTTAAAAATCTCTCAAAAATCGCCTCTCCCCAAGCTCCAATTTGTTTTAAAAAATAAAAAATGGGACGAAGCCCCCGTTTTATATTTTAAAGTTTCTGTCCAGACGTTGCCCTTGATTTCCTGACCTCGATTTCCTAACCTCGATTTCCAGCCTCGATTTCCCAACCTTGATTTCCTGACCTCAATTTCCTAGCCTCGATTTCCTGGCCTCGATTTCCTACCTCAATTTCCTGACCTCAATTTCCAGCCTCGATTTCCAGCAGAAAAATTCCAGCAGCTGTTTAAGTCAAAATATTTATCCGTTAACCATCCGAAACTCACCCGAGGCCCTCGGGACCTCAACCAAATACACCAACAAGTACTAAAATATCATACAAACTTAGTTGAAACCTCAAATCCAATAAAACAACGCTAAAACCACGAATCATACCCCAATTCAAGCTTAAGAAACTTAAGAATTTCCAACTTCTACATTCAATGCCAAAACCTATCAAATCAATTCCGATTAACCTCAAAATTTTTCACACAAGTCATAAATGACATAATGGATCTATGAAAATTTTCAGGACTAGATTCCGACCCCGATATCAAAAAGTCAACTCCCCCGGTCAAACTTTACAAAAATTTAACTTTCGCCATTACAAGCCAAATTCCACTACGGGCTTCCAAAATAATTTCGGACACACTCCTTAGTCCAAAATTACCATATGGAGCTATTGGAATCATCAAAACTCTATTCCGGATTCGTTTACACATAAGTTGACATCCAGTCACTATTTCAACTTAAACTTTAAACCTTAGAAATAAGTGTTCCAATTCATTCCTAAAACCTTATCGGACCCAAACTAATCACCCCGGCAAGTCACATAACAACTGTGAAGCATAAATTGAGCAGTAAATAGGGAAATGGGACTAAAACTTTCAAAATAACTGGGCGGGTCATTACATCCTCCCCCTCTTAAACAAATATTCGTCCTCGAACTGATTTAGAATTATACCTGGAGTTTTGAAAAGATGAGGATAACAGCTACGCATATCATGCTCGGTCTCCCAATTCGCCTCCTCAACCGGATGACCCCTCTAATGTACTTTTACCGAAGCAATGCTCTTCGGTCTTAGCTTTCTAACCTGTCTGTTCAAAATGGCCACTGGCTCCTCAACATAAGATAGATCCTTATCCAACTGAACTGAGCTGAAGTCTAACACATGAGATGGATTGCCGTGATAATTTCGGAGCATGGAAACATGGAACACTGGATGAACTGCAGAGAGATTAGGTGGTAGTGCAAGTCTATAAGCCACCTCTCCAATTCTTTCAAGAATCTCAAAAAGCCCATTATACCTAGGGCTCAACTTGCCCTTCTTCCCAAATCTCTTATCACCCTTTATGGGCGAAACCCGGAGCAAGACCCGCTCACCATTCATGGATGCAACATCACGAACCTTCCGATCCGCATAAATTTTCTGTCTAGATTGGGCTGTATGAAGTCGATCTTGAATCAATTTGACCTTTTCCAAAGCATCCTGAACCAGGTCTATTCCCAATAGTCTAGCCTCGCCCGGTTCGAACCAACCCACTGGAAATCGGCACTGCCTCCCATATAAGGCCTCATACGGAGCCATCTGAATGCTCGACTGGTAGCTGCTGTTGTAAGAAAACTCCGTGAGTGGCAAGAACTGATCCCAAGCACCTCCAAAATCCATCACACACGCTTGAAGCATATCCTCCAATATCTGGATAGTGCACTCGAACTGTCCGTCCGTTTGAGGGTGAAATATTGCACTCAACTCCACACGAGTAGCCAACTCTCGTTGTACGGCTCTCCAGAACCATGATGTAAACTGCCTACCCCGGTCAGAGATGATAGATACCGATACGCCATGAAGCCTGACAATTTCGCGAATGTAAACCTGAGCCAGCAACTCCGAAGAGTAAGTAGTAACCACATGAATGAAATGGGCTTACTTGGTCAATCGATCTACAATCACCCAAATAGCATCAAACTTTCTCAAAGTTTGTGGGAGCCCAACTATGAAGTCCATGGTAATACGCTCCCACTTCCACTCCAGAATTTCAAGTCTCTAAAGCAATCCGCCTAGTCTCTGATGCTCGTACTTCATTGGTTGACAATTTAAACACCAAGCTACAAACTCAACTATATCTTTCCTCATTCGCCTCCACCAATAGTGCTGCCTCAAATCCTGATACATCTTTGCAGCACCTGGATGAATGGAGTACCGCAAACTATGAGCCTTCTGGATAATCAACTCACACAAACCATCTACATTAGACACACATAGCCTACCCTGCATCCGTAATACACCGTCATCTCCAATAAGGACTTCCTTGGTATCACCGTGCTGAACCGTGTCCTTAAGGGCAAGCAGATGAGGGTCATCATACTGACGTTTCGTGATGCGATCACTAAGAAACCACACAAGCCAAAACTCAGCTCGGCTCAGAAATATCCAATCTGACAAACTGGTTGGCCAAGGCCTGAACATCCAAGGCTAAAGGCCTCTCTGCTACCGGTAAGTATGCTAAGCTGCCCAAACTCTCCGCCTTACGACTCAAGGCATCGCCCACCATATTGGCCTTTTCGGGATGATAGAGAATAGTGATATCATAATCCTTAAGCAACTTCAACCACCTTCGTTGTTGCAAATTAAGATACTTTTGTTTAAACAAATGTTGTAGACTCCGGTGATCGGTATAAACCTCACAATAGACACCGTACAAATAATGTCGCCAAATCATCAAGGCATGAACAATAACTGCTAAATTAAGGTCGTGGACCGGATAATTCTTCTCATGTAACTTTAACTGTCTAGACGCATAGGCAATCACCCTACCTGCTTGCATCAGCACTGCGCCAAGACCAATACGCGACTGTCACGACCCGAAATTCTCACCTTCGGACCGTGATGGCGTCTAACATTTCACTTGCTAGGCAAGCCAACATTAGAATAATATTAACCAATTTTTAAATAATTTTTAAATTATTAATAATTAAAGAAACAAATGCGGAAGCAAAGTTTGAAATATAGTGAATAATCCATAAAAACAACGGTGTCTAAATACCATCCCAGAATTGGTATCACAAGTGCACGAGCTTCTAGAATAAATACACATAAAGGTCTGAATAAAAATAAAGCTTTCTGGAAATAACACACATAGCTAAAGTAAAATAGACGGAGACTTCAGAACTGCGGACGCCATGCAGTTATACCTCAAGTCTCCTCTGGTAGCTGAAATCCGAGTAAGTCTATGGTGCGCCACTGGGACCAACTCCAAAATTTGCACAAGAAGTGCAGAGTGTAGTATCAGTACAACCGAACCCATGTACTAGTAAGTGCTGAGCCTAACTTCGACGAAGTAGTGACGAGGCTAAGGCGGGTCACTTACTTTACCTGTACGCAATATTAGTAACAACAACAATAATAAAAATATATCAGGTAACTCATTTATAATAATTGAAGCCAACTCAGCAGTCATAACCAATTATCAATTCCATCAATTCTGTTGCAGCGTGCAACCTGCTCTCACAATATATTCACATTCAGTTCTGTTGCAGCGTGCAACCCGCTCTCATAATATATTCACATTCAGTTCTGTTGCAGTGTGCAACCTGCTCTCACAATATATTCACATTCAGTTTTGTTGCGGCGTGCAACCCGCTCCTCCAATATATTCATTTTAATCAAGTCCGTTACGGCGTACAACCCGATCCCCCAATATATATGAATATGTATGTCGACTTTTAAATAAGTTTGTTGCGGCGTGCAACCCGATCCTCCAATATGGACTTTTAATAAGTCTGTTGCGGCGTGCAACCCGATCCTCCAATATGGACTTTTTAATAAGTCTGCTGTGGCGTGCAACTCGATCCTCCAATATATTCATTTCAATCAATTCTTATAGAAGAAATTTCCCAGATAAATGTAACAATTAATATGAAATTATAAGACAACAAGCATATAATAATTATGATTTAATCATGAAATAGACAATGTCAAATAGCAAATTATTATAGAAATCAGGGCGAAAATAGGCAGTTTAATATTTATTATGCTAAATATCAAATAACAATTAAGACACATAATTCAAGTAGCATGTAACAATTAATGCAGGAATTCAAGAGTTAATATTTGACAAAGAATAGGAGAGAAATAATTATTATAATAATTAATTTACGATTTAAAATAATTTATGATTTTTCAAGTAAGCAGGCAAACAATTAATTTCACGACGTATAGACACTCGTCATCCCGCCTATACGTCGTTCACATGCTTTTTACATAACAAATAATTTAAGAGTTCTATTCCCTCAAGTCAAGGTTAACCACGACACTTACCTCGCTTTGTAAATTCCAATCAATTACTCGACCACAACTTTTCCTTTTAAATTTATCTCTAAAAGCTTCAAATCTATTCACAAACAATTCTATATACTTAATACTAATCATAGGAATTAATTCCATATGAATTTATAAATTTTCCTGATAAAAATCTGAAATTCATTAAAATATTCGACAATGGGACCCACGTCTCAAATCCCGAAAAAATTCACGAAATCCGAATGCCCGTTCCGATACGAGTTCAACCATATAAAAATTGTCCAATTCCGATATCAAATGGACCTTCAAATCTTAACTTTTCATTTTTGAAAGATTTTATAAAAATCTGATTTTTCTTCCATAAATTCACGGATCCATGATATAAACGAGTATGGAATCATGAAATATAATCAATATAGGATAAGGAACACTTACCCCAATGTTTTTCTGTAAAAATCGCCCAAAAATTGCCTTACTTGCGAACGCGAAGCATAAAACGTGCCAGCCACAATTTGCTCTTCGCGAACGCGAGAGTACCTTCACAAACGCGAAGAAGAACACACCAGAAGCCTGAAGTCTGCAGAAAATCAGATTTCCTAAGTCCGAAATCATCCCGTAGCCCATCCGAAACTCACCCGAGCCCTTGGGGCTCCAAACCAAACATGCACCCAAGTCCTAAAATATCATACGAACTTGCTCACACGATCAAATTGCCAAACTAACACCTAGAACTACAAATCGGACACCAAATCAAAGAAAATTTTCAAGAAAACTTTAAAACCTTTATTTTTACAACCGGACGTCCGAATCACGTCAAATCAACTCTGTTTCTCACCAAATTCGGCAGACAAGTCACAAATATTATAGTGGACATATGCCAGGATCCGGAACCAAAATACGGACCCGAGGTCAATAAATCCAACATCAGAAATTTCTTAAAAATTATTAAGCTTTCAAGCTTTTAATTTTTCATCAAAATTTCATATCTCGGACTAGGGACCTCGGAATTCGATTTCGGGCATACGCCCAGGTCCCAAATCACGATACGGACCTACCGAAATTGTCAAAATACTGATTCGGGTCTGTATGATCAAAATGTTGACCAAAATCAACTTAGTTGAGTTTTAAAGCTCTATTTCCCATTTTAATCCATTTTTCACATAAAAACTTTTCGGAAAATTGTGCGAACAACGCACGCAAGTCGAGGAATGATAAATGGTACTTTTTGAGGTCTTAGAATATAGAATTACTTATTAAATTTAAAGATGACATTTTGGGTCATCACAACGATGCATCACAATACACAGTATAAGACCCTGAACTTGTAGGCAACACCAATACTGGGGTTGTAGTCAAAGTTGTCTCGAGCTTCTAAAAGATCTCTTCACCCTCATCCGACCACCTGAACAGAGCACCTTTCTGGGTTAATTTCGTCATAGGTTCCGTAATAGACGAGAAGCCCTCCCCTAAGCGAATTAATAACCAGCCAAGCCGAGAAAACTCCGAATCTCGGTAGCTGAAGATGGCCTGGGCCAACTCTGAACTGCCTCTATCTTCTTAGGATCCACTTTAATTCCTTCACTGGATACTATGTATCCCAAGAATGCCACTGAACTAAGCCAGAACTCACACTTAGAAAATTTGGCATAAAGTCTCTCCTCTCTCAGCCTCTGTAATACAATACCCAAGAGTTGTACATGCTCCTTCTGGCTACCTGAGTACATCAGGATATCATCAATAAATATTATGACAAATGAATCAAGATATGGCTGGAATACACTATTCATCAAGTGCATAAATGCTGTGGGGGCGTTGGTCAGCCCAAACGACATCACGAGAAATTCATAGTGGCCATAACGAGTCCTAAATGCCATCTTTAAAATATCCGAATCCCGAATTTTCAACTGGTAATACCCAGATCTCAAATCAATTTTGGAGAATGCCCTTGCTCCCTGGAGCTGGTCAAATAAGTCATCAATAAGCGGCAAAGGATATTTATTCTTGCTTGTAACCTTGTTCAGTTGCTTGTAATCAATGCACATCCGCATAGTACCATCTTTCTTTTTCACAAACAAAATTGGTGAACCCCAAGGGGACATACTAGGCCTAATAAACCCCTTATCAAGGAGTTCCTGAAGTTGCTCTTTCAACTCTTTCAACTCAGATAGTGTCATACGATACGGATGAATAGAAATGGGCTAAGTGCCCGGCACCAAGTCAATACCAAAATCAATATCCCTGCCGGGTGGCATACCCGGCAGGTCTGCAGGAAATACATTCGGAAAGTCTCGCATTACCGGTACTGAATCATTAGGAGGATTATCTGGATCAACATCTCTCACAAAGGCCAAATATGACAAACACCCCTTCCCAAACATACGTTGGGCCTTCAAACAAGAAATTACCCTGCTGGGAACATAATCTAGAGAACCTCTCCATTCGACCTTCGGCAACCCCGACATCACCAATGTCACATTTTTTGCGTGACAGTCCAGGATAGCATGACATGGAGACAACCAATCCATACTCAGGATTACATCAAAATCAATCATACTGAGCAATAAGAGATCAACTCTAGTCTCGAGTCCCCCAATAGTTACCACACACGACCGATATACACGATCCACAATAATAGTATCGCCCACCGGCGTAGATACACGAACAGGTAAAACTAAGGACTCACAGGGCATATCCAGGTAATGAGTAAAATACGATGATACATACGGATAAGTGGAACCAGGGTCAAATAATATAGAAGCATCCTT
The DNA here is from genome assembly GCF_000390325.3 of Nicotiana tomentosiformis. Taxonomy (NCBI): domain Eukaryota; kingdom Viridiplantae; phylum Streptophyta; class Magnoliopsida; order Solanales; family Solanaceae; genus Nicotiana; species Nicotiana tomentosiformis. Next base: position 72,167,984 of record NC_090817.1, on the reverse strand, counting down.
GTGGCACACTGAGATAATACCTGTGATTACTGCATCCGAAGCAACAACATCTTGTCTGGCAGAAAAAGCATAGAATCGGGCATGACCGTCACCTGATTGGCCTCCCCCTCTTGGGCAACCTCTAGCTGACTGAGCCTCATCCCGAGCTGGCTGGGCAGGTGGTGGAGCTACTGGTGCAGAAGTCATAACATGACTCCTCTGCTGAACTGGACCTCGCATAAGGCGGGGAAAATATCTCTTTATGTAGCCCAAGTCTCCACACTCAAATCAACCCCTCTATGAAAAGGCTGGTAAGTTCTGAGGTGGACCTCGAGAACCAGAATAACTACTAGAAGAACCTGGTACAGATGATTCCTGAACTAAAGAAGCACGGGGCGTACTCTGGGCTGGAAGTGCACTGAGAGATGACTGACCCTGATGAGAACTGTATGAACCATGGCTGGATGATGCACCACGGTGAACTAGACGACTCGTCTGAGCGTGTCTGTAAGGACGACCCCTGCTGAGGTAGGACTGCCCTCCAGAAGGTACCCCACCAGAACCGTCCGAACCTCAAGGCCTCTTGGCCTCCCTCTCACCACGCTCCTGGCTACGGACCACCTCTATCTGTCGGGCAATGTCAACCACCTCGTCAAAAGTGGCACCAGATACCCTCTCCGTGGTCATAAGTAACCGCAGTTGATATGTGAGGCCATCAATGAACCTCCTAATCCTCTCCCTAAACCTTATAGGAGTCTAAGTACATGCTAGTTTCCTACTTTGATTTTGCTAATATTTATTTTATAATAAGGTATTATATATTTTAAATAAGGAAAAAAGATAATATAGACAATTTAGGTGATTTTGAAGTCCTAAATATTAGAAAAATAGTTAAATGACTATATTGTCTAGTGTGTACTTTATTTTTACAGGGTAAAAAAGGTGAACTATATTTCGCTAAGGGCTTTCGTGCTTTTAATATAATATAGATGGATAGATATAAAAAAAATATAATATAGTACGAGATATCGATGTGCATAAAATTATAAAAAAAATATAAGCCCTTGAAAATAAAATTTAAAAAAATATAAGCTCTTGAAAATAACAAATATTGATCCTATTTAGTCAAAAAGTAGTGAATGGTCTAGCTAAGCATGAAAACAACCAAGATAATCTTGAAATATCAGTGTTCTATCATGTATCACCTTTTTTCTTTTAATTTCCTATCAAAATGATCGCCTAGGTACTTATTATAGACATGCTGTTATTTTGTGGCTTGGAATATTTTCTTGTATTTTTAGGAAACCCATAATCCCTATAGGTTTAGGGAAACTCATTGTCCTAATAGATTTGGGAAAGGAAAACCTATAGTCTTTGTCAAATTGAAAAACCTTTCTTTTATAGGTTTGAGACTATTTGGGATCTATATATAGGGGTTGTAGTTGGGAATTCTATAGATTGTATTGTGAAAAACTCTCTTTGCTTCTGCCCCGAGGATTAGGCTTAGCCGAACCTCGTTAAATCCTTTTATTGATTTTTCTTCTCTATTTGCTTTGTGTGTGATTGTGTGCTAGTTAACCCACAATCTTTCGCAACACATGCCAACTACAAAAAAGAAGAAACAAAATTAGTGATGGACTAGTTATGTGGCTAATTAATAAAAATTCATCGCTAATAATATTGAGTGACGGAATTAGCGACAGATTATAAAAATATCTTATCAGTTACAAGATGAATTTTGTAACTAATTTCTATTTTGTAAAGTCAAATTATGTAATGCATTTTCTTAGTAATAATATTAGTTTTTTTTTTACCAAAAAATAAAAGTCCTTTTCCAATTATTTAACGGGAATATAAATTACGGTAATTTAAGTACTTCAAATAAATTAATTATGGTAATTAATTTTTTATAACAAATTAATTGTTTCTAATTTTTTCAACAATAGTTACTATTTTTTTAAAAACTCTTTGATTTAGTATATTAGGAAAGTTTTTTGATTTTACAATTTTATCCAATGTAAAAAATATTTTTAAATGGTAAAAAAGGTGAACAATATTTCATTAAAGGCCTTCGTGTTTTTAATATAGTATAGAATAGATAAATATAAAAAATATAATATAGTATAAATTTAAATATAAATATAAATATAAATATAAATATAGATATAGATAAATAACTTCCCATTTATGTAACCCTACTAGCAATTAGACGCTAATGATTAACTCCAATAATTTCTTCAACCAGCGATGAGCACGAATTGTAGTTTCATGATCACCAGCCTGATCTCTGCAATATATATATAGCCGACCAACTCTCCTCTTCTCAATACGACAATACCTCTTTCATCCATCCTTTTCACGCCTGACTTTGTAGTGCTCGCCATTAATAGAGTAATACGAGCGAAAGATACCTGCAGGATCGACTTTCCTCTACACAAAACATTCTGCTACAAGAAATACATTTTTTTTACTGTTTGGTTTCTTTTTGGGTCTAGCTAGATATAAGAAGAACTAGTGTTAAGGGACATCAAGAGTTATTAGTGACCTTTTGCCTATCCCTATTGGAAGTAGTTTTTTGAATTTGTACATAAGCTCTAATTAATCCACTAGCAGACTGTCACGACCCAAAATCCAATTGGTCGTGATGACATCTAACTCAACCTGCTAGGTAAGTCAGTTATCAACTATCCAAATTCTAATGAAATTTAACAAGACAATTAAGTAAAAGAAAATATCTAAATCTTATGCATTCCCCAAGGACTGATAGTACAAATCATGAGTTTCTAAGAATAGAGTTTACAAAGCTGGTATGAAGTAAATACATCATCTGTTTGAAAAGTATATAACAGAGTTTTATGAATCTAAGGCTACCATGAACAAAAGGCAGCTACAACCGGAATGCAGGTACATCTTCAGATCCAACTCCCAACGAACACAGCAACATCAGCAGCCAACATCTACATGTAAGGTGCAGAAGTGTAGTATGAGTACAACCGACCCCATGTACTCAATAAGTAACAAACTTAACCTTAGGTTGAAAGTAGTTACGAGCTTGTACCAAGGTCGGGTCCAACACCAATAGCCAACAACAATTTATAACAACATAAAGCAAGTAAAAAAAGAAGTAACTCAGAGACAAAATGCTCAGCTTAATCATGATTTCTGAAAATAGTTCTTTCCCTTTCAAGTACGTCAGTGAAAACCCAAATCGTTTACCGAAGTTGCCAAAAATATGAATAAGTTTGAAAACAGTAATTCTCCGAAAAATCCTTTCAATAATAATTAAGATGTCTCATTTTATTTCCAAATAGCCAGTGTAAAACAAATGCATCACTATACCAATAAGTCAACATGTGTGAGAAATCATGAATGACGTGATACCGTACAACATGAGGAAAATACATCTTTATGCATGCATGCCATGTGTGTATGTCAATGCAATGTATCTCAGAGATGAACTCATGTACTCACACTCTCAGAGTACTCAATCTCACTTCCTCACACATTCCACTCATCATGCTCAATCACTTGGTACTGTATATGGCCTATCCGGCCCAGGGAAGATTCATCCCCGAATATACACATCAACTGATTATTAGTCACTCAGTACCGAGTAGGGCCAATCCAGCCCGTGGAGAAGATCCATCTCCAGGTATATAATGCTTCGGACAAGATCCATGTCCAGGGAAGATCCATCCCTTAATAATACCAACCGCGCTCATGGGGTGTGTGTGCAGACTCCGGAGAGGCTCCTTCAGCCCAAGCGCTATAAACCGCACGGACAACTCTATAATAAGCCAATCATGCCTGCTGCGTCGTGCAACCCGATCCCATAATAATAAAGTATATAAAGTCAATTTGGCCTGCTACAGCATGCAACCCGATCCCATAAATATTCTCACAATCAGGCCCTCAGCCTCACTCAGTCATCAGTCTTTCCAGTCTCTCGCGCTCACAATGTCAGGAAATTAGCCCAAAAATGATGATATGATATGTTAATATGTAGCAACAGAGACTGAGATATGATATGAAATTAATGAACATGACTGAGTATGAAATTACAATGTAAGCAAATAATTCAACAAAAGTAACGACCTCAATGGGTCCCAACAGAATAAACATGTAGCCTAGACATGGTTTCTAACATGAATCATAGCTCAATAACTCTAATACGTAGAGATTTCATGATTTCGGATAAGTTCAGGTAATCACACAGTACCATAGGAATAACGGAGTCACAGTTCACACGGTGCACGCCCACATGCCCGTCACCTAGCATGTGCGTCACCCCAACACCAAACACATAACAGGTATAGTCAGGGTTCAAACCCTTAGCTCCAAGATTAGAAGAGTTACTTACCTCGAACAAGACGAATCCAATTCCGAGCAAGATCAAAAATGCTCCTGAAATTCCATTTTGTGTGTATCAACTCCTGAACGGCTCGAATCTAGTCACAATAAATTTGATTCATTCCACACAATTATAGGAACTAATTCCATATCAAAATACTAATGTTTTCCCACGAAATCCGAAATTATACTCCAAAAATCGCCTGTGGGGTCGATATCTCGAAATCCGACGAAACTTACAAAATCTGGCACCCCATCCAATTACAAGTTCAACCATACTTATTTCACTCAGTTCTGACTCCGAATCGATGTTCAAATCTCGACAATATATTTTATGAAATTGTAGAAAGTTCCTCCAATTTCTCTTAAAAATCAATAATCTTATGCCAAAAACGAAGATTAATTCATGAAATATAATCACAAGGGAGTCAAGAACACTTACCCGAAGTTGTGTGGAAACATTCCTCTCTAAAATCTCCCAAACCGAGCTCCAAAATCCGAAAATGGGTGAAAATAACGAACCCTTGAACTTAAAGGGTTCTGTCCAGTCATTACGCATATGCGGACACGAGGCCGCATCTGCGACCCTCGCTTTTGCGGAAAAAGGCACGCATTTACGAGCCAGGCAGCTTCTGCGATGGCCATGGTCGCATCTGCGAAGCTTGCTTCTGCGCACGTGAACCGCATCTGTGGTTGCGCAGGTGCGTCCAAGCACCCGCATCTACGGTCCTCATGCCCAACTCCCTTCATGCTTCTGCAATTTCTCTGTCGCTTCTGCGACCATCGCACCTGCGCAAATTCAACCGTAGGTGCGGTCACACCAGAACCAGCAATAATAACATGAAGAAAATCGATCTGAAACTCACCCGAGCCACTCGGGACCCCGTCCAAATATACCGAAAAGTCCCATAACATAACACGGACCTACTCGAAGCCTCAAATCACATCAAACAACCTCAAAACGACGAATCGCACCTCAAATCAAAATCTATGAACTTTAAACTTTCAAATTCTATATCTTGTGCCGAAACACATCAAATCAATTCAGAATGACTTCAAATTTTGCACACAAGTCATAAATGACATAACAGAGCTATTCAAATTTCCAGAATTAGATTCCGATCCCGATATCAAAAAGTCAACTCTCCGGTCAAACTTTTCCAAAAATTTATTTTTTGCCATTTTAAGCCTAATTCCACTACGGACCTCCAAATAATTTTTCCGATACGCTACTAAGTCCAAAATCACCTTACGGAGCTGTTGGATTTATCAGAATTAAAATTTGAGGTACTTTACACATAATTCAACATCCGGTCAACTTTTTCAACTTAAATTTTTAATTATGAGACTAAGTATCTCATTTCACTCCGAAATCCTTCCGGACCCGAACCAATTATCCCGACAAGTCATACAACAACTGTAAAGCATAAATTGAGCAGTAAATGGGGGAATGGGGCTGTAATACTCAAAACGACCGGCCGTGTACATTCTCCCCCGCTTAAACATACGTTCGTCCTCGAACGTGCTAAGAGTTGTTTCCAAGCCATAAAATCACTATTCCATATTACCACATACGTACCCGGGGGTGATCCCATGTCACCCTATTCTATATAGGCCTGACAGTACAATACAACTATAAATCATTAATTTAACCTTAGTCCAAAAACCTTGAAATTCAATTGCCAACATTCAGTATTTCTTACAAGCCCCGAATCTCACAGTACTGTATAAGTCTAAACAAGCTGCATCGAGCCATAACCATAACCACAGATATAATCACCTAACATATTACACAACTCGCATGCTCGTAGCACCATTCCTGATCATAGTAACTACTCCAAAACCAACCAAGTACTAGTATTAAATCCTATATCGAACCAAACCTCATCCCAAGACCTTCGTGCACTGCTGATAATGAAAGAAACACGTAGAAATCTCATGACCCCTTATCAGATCAACAAGTCATGGAGCTCTCTCGCCCCAACCAGAACTATAATCACTTTCTAAGCTGAATTTCAATATTATCCTCCCGAATATATCGTAATCGAACCTGATAGTACCCATTCTAGGTCCAATGACCTTATATTATTAAACATAACTATCCCATAGACATGCCACACCAATATAACTCAGATCCACAAACCATGCCATTCGTGCGCCAATATGCAATAATTCAAATGTACTCAATCATAGAAAATGACTCAAATGAGAATACTGCCCCGTAAGCTAACAAGTACCGCCACAACGAAATGCTGAAAAAATTCATCACACACCATAGAACCATCACACGAATCTAACAACGGTAACCAGCCCTTCTAGAGCTCACATTAACATCAACCGCACGGCATGATCACCGGCCTCCAGTCCCAGCATATCATACAGAAGCAATTAAACAAGTACACATGTATATGATAATGAAATAAGATTCTCATACTTTTGGGCTGGTATAAATAACATGTCATAGTGTAGGCATGTGCAAAGTCTGCTATCACAACTCAAATCGGCAAGTTACCATAGAAATAGTAACTACCAAGTTTTCTTAGGGAATTAGCCTATTCATAACCTCAAGTATAGCCCAGATAGTTCTTTACAAAGGTACGAATACGAGACATGTTATAACTTTATACTTAACAGTCAACTCTAGGCATATCATAGCCTAAGCATTCTTTCGAGTATGAATACTTGCCCCGATGCCCGCACATGGGCTCAAACCTCACCTATATACACACTCATAGCGCATAGCTATCACAATTAATTAGCGCAACTAGTACCTCCACTGAGTTTAAATAAAATACTCACCTCAAACAGGTCGCAACCCTGAAACAATATGCTTCCAAGAACTCCCAATTTCCAAATTTATTAGACACATGAATCATTATAACTGATCCCAATTCTAGCATTCGAATGACTAACACATCTTTCATGCACGATCATCCTACGAGGAATACTTCTCCTATTCTTTCGTGCCACATAGCAAAAGTTTGAATATCAGCAGTCTATCAACCATGTGAGTATCATAATACTAATTAAACATCCGTAAGTCAAAACATAATGCGCCTTCTGAAATACGCAACCTTCTCATGCAACACCAAGTAGTAATAGTATTTGTCTAGTCATTTGGAACCGCCCATGTTGTCTAAGAATCCATGACCATCCCTTCAAAATTGAACCGTATACTGGCACATGCAAATCTCAATCTCACTCCATGCGCCGCCTCTATTAGGCCATTACATGAAAATACAAGAACCTCATTAACACTCTGAGTCACCAGCAAATTACATACCCGGTCAGTTAGAATCCTTCCTCTTGCTTCCTTCCGGGAGGAAATCAAAATACACAACATGTTCCCCACACCGGTAGAAAATATTTGGTTCTAAACCATGGTAGAAATCATCAAGAACACTTTGAAACCCGTTTGCACATAACCAAGCTATCATAACTGAATTTCTCTAACTCGACCAAGCCACACAGGTCACCAAACCCAAGAATATTATCGCCAAAACATCTGTAGAACCTCACTACATCATAATTACCCAAAAGAATCGAGCATACCATTACCATACTGGTCTAACCTACTACCCAGTTGTCCTATTTTCTCCGAGTTTCTTCTGAATTACCCTCAAGTTGATACTTCTCATGGTCAGAACACTATGATCCTTACCCAAAGCTCACTATAAGACACCCTAACATAAAACCACACCGCCCTAAGGCCCATAAGCCGTTGTATTCTTCTTAAGCACCCCATAAATACCACAACCGAAACATACATTATGAAAGACCTTATGTGAATTTTAAAATTGTTCCTCTTTCCTTTTCTTATATTAAAATGTAGAATTCATAGTCATACAGAATTACCGCAAGTCCCGACACCATCCAATGTAAATAACCGATTCTAGCGATATACGAATCCGAAAAATTTTTAATTTCCATTTATACATTTTTTTTGAATCCATTAGCACCTTCTCGAGAGTCACCCACTTTGCTCAAATCTAAAAATTGTACCGCCCAAACGGGCCGAAAGACACATGCCTCATTAGCACAACAACACACAAAAATTTAACCCTGCCTTAGCACCACCAATCAAACTCATACTTCGTGTGCACTACATCCTTCAAAATAACATCTTAATCATCCCATGACTTTCATATACTCTTAAAGTTCAATATAACCCGTATTTAGGAATTTCAGTACTCGAGTCATCCTCGATCTCAACCTCTGCAAGTCAAAACTAATCCACAAATATGCCTCAGACCAAAACTAAAATTTAACATGTAGCCATGAATTTAAACCGTCAGCAGCAGACTCCCCCACTTGGCTCAAATCCATAGAACAAAACACTTCAAAACTCACAATACCCATATCTATTACTGCCATAATACCACAGTCAGTTCAACAAAAATTCTTCTCAAGCTCATACAACGCCAACCATAAAAATACCTCAATCGTCCGCTAAGCTCGCATTTATTCTCTTAACACTCATGTCAACTTTCTCAACCAGGTTCAAATTCAAATCTCAACACATACGCCCCGCTGGCAGCAAAGAAACTCTTCACTCACATTATAAGGAACACAGCTACGTAGATTACTCCACAGGAGATTACCCACCTACTTAGCCTCAAATTGGTATCTTGTTATACCCTTTCGCAGTCACAATTACTATGCAATCACTTAGTCTATCTGAGTCCAAACCCATTAACCAGACATGAGAATTTAATTTGTCCCAAAATTTAATAACGTGAAAGATCCTTCAAAACATTCATACTCGAGACTGTACGCCACATCAAAATGAAAATCAAGCACCAATGGCCCCTCCTTTACATTTAAAGGAAACAGCTCTCGTCATATTCAAATCGTCTTAACACATCTCGCAGTTATATCATACTCATCACAAAGCCATTCCACCGCTCATCGAGTCATCAATTCCATTCGTAGGGACATTACTGTACATATGAGTCCAAATGTACAAGTTACAACTGTAGCTACCGAGCTTAAGCTGCGGTCTAACTATGGCCTCACGTCTTCCAGACTGGCCCATCACCGAAACACAGAGTATTCATCTCAAACCTCATTCGTGGAATCGTAAGTCGGCGATGCACAACTGATACCGAGTGCTCACATACGCACACGAATGCGTGAAAGGAATTCAAAGAGTTATATTTCAAGCTGAATCAATTTCGCACGATAAAGAAAGAAAGATGGGAAATTATACTAAATGCCTTGTAGCCTCTCGAAGATAAGTATGGACGTCATCATACCGATCCGCAAGACTCTACTACACACTTGCTCATGACTTGTAGAACCTATGAACCTAGAGCTCTGATACCACCTTGTCACGACCCAAAATCCAACTAGTTGTGATGGCACCTAACCCAACCAACAAGGTAAGCCAGTTATCAACTCTCTAAATTCCAATGAAATTTATTAAGACAATTAAGTAAAAGAAAATATCTAAATCTTATGCATTCCCCAAGGACTGGTAGTACAAATCATGAGCTTCTAAGAATAGAGTTTACAAAGCTGGTATGAAGTAAATTGAACTGTGACTCCGTTATTCCTGTGGTACTGTGTGGTTACCTGAACTTATCTGAAATCATGAAATCTCTAAGTATTAGAGTTATCGAGCTGTGATTCATGTTAGAAATCATGTCTAGGCTACATGTTTATTCTGTTGAGACCCATTGAGGTCGTTACTGTTGTTGAATTATTTTCTTACATTGCAATTTCATACTCAGTCATGTTCATTCATTTCATATCATATCTCAGTCTCTGCTGCTACATATTGACATATCATATCATCATTTTTGGGCTAATTTCCTGACATTGTGAGCCCGAAAGACTAGAGAGATTGATGACTGAGTGAGGCCGAAGGCTTGATTGTGAGGATATTTATGGGATCGGGCTGCACGCCACAGCAGGCCATATTAGCTTTATATACTTTATTATTATGGGATCGGGCTGCACACCACAGCTGGCCAGATTGGTTTTTTATAGCACGTGAGTTGTCCGTGCGGTTTATAGTGCTTGGGCTAAAGGAGCCCCTCCGGAGTCTGCACACACCCCAGTGAGCACGGTTGATATTATTGAGGGATGGATCTTCCCTGGACATGGATCTTGTCCGAAGCATTATATACCTGGAGATGGGTCTTCTCCATGGGTTGGATTGGCCCTACTCGATACTGAGTGACTAGTGATCAATTGATGTGTATATTCCGGGATGGATCTTCCCTCGGCCGGATTGGCCATATACAGTACCGAGTGATTGAGCATGATGAGTGGAATATGTGAAGAAGTGAGATTGAGTACTCTAAGAGTATGAGTTCATGAGTTTATCTCTGAGATACATTTCATTGACATGCACACATGACATACATGCATAGAGATGTATTTTCATCATGTTGTACGGTATCACGTCATTCATGATTTCTCACACATGTTGACTTATTGGTATAGTGATGCATTTGTTTTACACTGGCTATCTAAAAATAAAATGAGACATCTTAATTATTATTGAAAGTATTTTTGGGAGAATTACTATTTTCAAACTTATTCATATTTTTGGCAACTTCGGTAAACGATTTCGGTTTTCACTTACATACTTGAAAGGGGCAGAACTATTTTCAGAAATCATGATTAAGCTGGGCATTTTGTCTCTGAGTTACTTTTTTTATTACTTGCTTTATGTTGTTATAAATTGTTGTTGGCTATGGTGTTGGACCCGAACTTGGTACAAGCTCGTCTTTACTTTTAACCTAAGGTTAGGTTTGTTCCTTATTAAGTAAATGGAGTCGGTTGTACTTATACTACACTTCTGGACCTTGCGTGCAAATGTTGGCTGCTGATGTTGCTGTGTTCGTTGGGAGCTGGATCTGAAGAAGTACCTGCGTTTCGGTTGTAGCTGCCTCTTGTTCATGGTAGCCTTAGATTCATAAAACTCTGTTATGTACTTTTCAAACAGATGTAAACACTGACTATACGTGTTATGTGTTTGATGTTGGGATGACGCACATACTAGGTGACAGGCATATGGGCATGCATAAATTAACTACGAACCTCCAAATCACTATCCGGACACACTCTTAAGTCCAAAATCACTCAACGGGGCTATCGGAACCATCAAAACTGTATTCCGGATCCATTTACACATAAGTCAATATTCGGTCAACTTTTTCAACTTAAGCTTCCAACCTTGAGACTAAGTGTCTCAATTCATTTCGAAACATCTCCAGAGCCGAACCAACTACCCCGGCAAGTCACATAACGATAATTAAGTATAAAATGAGCAGTAAAATTAGGGAACATGGCAACAACACTCAAAACGACCAGCCGGGTCGTTACATATATTTTATATGATGCATACTTTGCTTATTTAATTCTTTATATTTTGTGTTACAATTATTATGAAGGGTGTTTAATTGCATAGGGGAGCAATAGAAAGTATCAAAATGTGAAATTATAGAATCGTGAATAATTAAAAATATTACAATTATGAAATTTTAAACTGCCGTAATATTAAATTAGAAATAAATTGTAGTTTTTGGTTGCAAAACTGGCAGCTCAATGCTGCTTTTGCCTCAGTCAAATCACTATTGCCCCTTCTCATGTTTACATAAGAGTAGCTCTGTTCGTATACGTGACCTTAGGTCTGTCATTTCACTGCTATTCAAAAATTCTGCTCCCCTTTAGTTTTGTTGAGTAAACTCTTCACTTTCCCTTTGTTTTTCTTTTTTCTCTATCCTGCCGCCTCCAGGCTCCAACCCTAGTGAAACTAGAAATTTTCGCAAGGGTGTTCAAAACTTGAAAGAAGTGAAAACCATTCCCCGAAAAGAGTGTTCGTTATATATTATACAACTCTGAAATCTAATATTTTATCAATATATAGTGTAATTTTCGATTAAGGGTGGTCGGTTGAACACCCTTCGGATAATGTAGCTTCGCCCCTGGCTCTAGCTATTGTGGCTCGAACACTTAATGTTTAACAGCTCTAATCCAAAAAAGATGGAAATTAAATCATCGCATCCATTTGCATATTGGCTCTACTATTTTACATATCCCGATAATGAAATAGACGTGCATAAAAGCATTATATTACAACAAAAGCATTGAAGATTTCACTCCAAAGTTTAAGATTGTGAATTGCCCATACACTATGTAACATGGAGAAAAAATATATATATTTGCACATTAGAATACAAATACTGTATTAGATCCTACACTTTTATACATACACAACATAACATAAGTTAAATACTAAAGTATTTTAATTGTTTAATCACCTACATGTAGTCGACCACAACTTTGAACCTTATTTCATTGCAATTAAGTATCTATATTATGGAGGAAGTTAGAGATGATCTCACCTTTACTTCTGCCTTTTTCATTGTCTTGATCATGTATCTGTCATTATTTGTCATATCGAGAAGCTTCCACTTTTTCAGGGGAGCTTAGTTCTTTGAGAGGGCCATAAATAGACAACATATACTCTATTTCATCCACCTTAAATAACATCCTTAAATCCCTAGACAATTTATTGGTCGAAAATACTTAAACTTTTATCTTTTTACACACAAAGTCTCCTAACTCTTAGCACCAACTTGCTCTGGATATTCTAGTTAAAAATGCATTAGACATTATGTTACAGTGTGGCCAGTAAAAATATTTCTTGTTGTAATAGTATACAGAAGATGTGATCAGCAGTTGCAATCTGTATTGGGAACAAAGAGTATAAATTATATTATTGCTGAAAGCATAGATTTCTTTTTCCTATTGGCAAGGCAAGAAGATCACCAAGCTGTCGACTTGTACTCAATACGTAGAAAAGTGAAAAAGATATTGAGATGTAAATGATTATGCATTCTGTATGATATTTCCTATTCCTCATAGGGAGACATAGAATGGCACCAGAATTTTGAAGTTGTGTAAGATAATTGAAACCTCCAGAGAGTGCCATAGAATAATGTAGAATTTGTTAATGCTCAAGGATAAACATATAACACCCCCTATTAACAATTATATAATTTGTTAAAGCTCATGGATAACCATATAGTACCCCCTATTATATATATATATATATATATATATATATATATATATATATATATATATATATATATATATATATATATATATATATATATATATATGTTGCTCCCAAACGCACACGCAAGTAAACGTGATCGTACAAGTAATAAAATGATAAATCGAGTGTCGAACCCACATAGACTTGTGTTAACTACCCACTAATTTTACTAAGATTATTATTCAGTCGATTCAATCAGAGTTCAAAATGTGATTATACTAAGCAATAATTCTAACAAGTAACTAATTAATCAAGCAGCAAAATAGTTGTTGTGTATTTAGTAGAGACGAATATTCCAAGGTTGTGATCGATTCACCAATCCTATTGTATTCTAATTAACTCTCCCTTTCATACAATTTACTCATGGTTGCTAATTAATCGAATAATTGCTCTCGTAGTATTCTCCCAAATTACTACTTGCCTATTATAAATAGATTAACATATATATTCCTATGAAATCAATCTATTAATAACGCATTAAGATTACGATACTTAATTAATCATGGTGACTAGGTATATTCCTATCCTAATCACAAATCCCTCCCCTCCCCTCCGCCCCCCACTCAGAGTTAAGATCATGCCCTCTTCAATTCTTCTCTAATCTAGACATAGCTTTCCCAAGCATAACATAGATAGTAAATAGAACCTAACTGTTGGCCAGATAATTAAGCAATTAATCATAGAATTGAAGAAACAATTATATATTAGTAATTTGTAATCAAGGTTAAGTCAACATCAAACAACAATATTCATGGCTAAATCACAGCCCTAGAACTATAGGTTTTAGCCACTCATAATAATATCAAAACAAATTTACAATTGTTGAAAAATTGAGAATACTAAGAAAAGATGAAGAAAACTGAGATATCATAGCTCCCGGATGTTCCTCGTGTGTATTTTTCCCTCAAATGGCATCTCCTCTCTCAAGATAGGCTTAGTCATGCTTTTATACGCGTTGGGGGGAGGGGGGTCTTCTGCCGGGCGAACTAGAAGAATGTTCATGTCACCAGCGCCCAGGGTAGCGTGGAGCGCTAGCCCTAACGCTAGACTTTTTAACATTCTGACTTATGCGCCATAGGTAGCGCCCAACGCTGCCTGTGGCGCTACTTTGTGACTTTTTCCATTTTCTTCCCTTTTTCGCTTCAATTCACGCACCTTCGTCCCAAATTGCCTCTGGATGATTCCTACACATAAAAATACTACAAATTAGTACAAATTATTACATTACACATCCGAAATCTACGAGACATGAGTAAAATATGAGGCAATATGCATATAAATATACATACTTTAAGCCGAATATCAACACCCCACACTTAGACTCTTGCTCGTCCTTGAGCAATGGGACTATCAACTACACCCCAACAACGTACATATCTCAACTAGAGAGGAGCACTTCAATTTTTAATCATACACTCTACTCTTGACTGTGATCGATACCGGTAATCAAGCATGAACTTACAAATTTCATATTCTTCCCATTTTAAATATGCCCAAGTATAAACAATTCAATTCAACCAACTCAAACAACCTATCCATAACCAACCTACGTCAAGAGCTGACTCGGTACCACTAAGCACTCTCAACTCGAGCACTCACCAATCAAGAGAAATTCACGACATCACCAATCCGTCATGAGATCATATGCTCTCACCAACAAACATAAGAGTGAATATAAAATAGTCCACACATTCAAGTATGACTTTCAACATAATTTAAGGACATCACACAATTTGAACAAAAAGTGCACACTCTCACAAAGAATTCATGTGCATCCCATGGTTTTACCATAAGCTTGCTTGTAGTGTACATCTTACTAATCTAAGTCAGCAAAGTCTAAGATCAATTAGGACTTTATGGGTTGTAATGTAGGCTAAGGGATGGGTAGGATACATTTAGGAATAGTGACTGACCCTCCTAAGCACTTTAATACACAACACTCAAAAATCGAGCACATCTTCTTCTCAACCAATCCACTTGCCTCAACCATATACAACATAGCCCTTTTTTTTCTCAATTAAGCATTTCTATATTCCTACTAGCACGAATTATTAAGATTAGGAGATGTGTATTTTTCTACATTATTTGAATTATGTTTTCCTTTTCTTGCAATATTTTCTTTTTCTATTTTCTTTCTACACACACGCCATACATTAAGGTTCATCAGCTAGTAAACGTTTTTCACAACCTTAGTGCACCTTAAGGGACCTTCCACAGTTCCACGCGAAACCTACTTCCCAATCTCTCACCTTACTTCTTTTAGCGAATAAGTGTCTTCGGAGGTAAAGGTTCAACAATCTCAAATTCAGAACAAAATAGGGGTACGACTTGTAATGTTGGTACCATGAAAAAGGTCCATAGGATCAAAGGGTCTAGCAACAATTTTTTTTTATTTTAAGTGACAAGCACATCTATTATCAAGTAAAGAACTGCCCACGTCATCTCCTAGACTAGCACAACTTAATAATTTTGCTTCGATTAACATATGAGGAAAGTTCTACACTACACATGATAGCACAAAATAACACAAATCCTTACACACACATTGTACATGACTCAATCAAGACGGTTTTGTTCAACTCTCAAGTCAAGCAAGCACATATAATTGAGAAATTTTAAGAAATATTGCACTAGGTGACATACAAGTCAAACAACTGAGAAAAGGCATCACAGAGTAGGCTATTTATTTATGTACGGGAAGACAGAGCACATGCCATCACGTAATGTGCCAGCACGGAACATGTTAATAGTTACCTGAGAGCAACTCAGTTTTTTTCCTATCCTACTCCTAAAAAAAGAAAGTACTCAGTTCGAGCTACACCCTTGGAAAAGAACCGACACCAAAATAAAAAGCAATGGATACTACCTAACTATCCTTCAAAAGAGATCTTTCTGGTGTTTTTAATCAGAATTTAATCCCTCAAAAAAATTGTCCAAAAGACCCATCATCGGGAAACGTCCGAGCTTTTTCAGTTTTTTTTTTCTATTTTCGTATTTAATTTTTTTAAAACTAGATTATGTATACTACGGGTTTCTAAAAGAAAAACTAATAAAATAAAAAAAATAGATTTATACAATTTACATTACATAAAGTAGTTCCCCCACCCCACACTTAGCATATGCATAGTACCCGAATGCATGTAAGAATTTAAAGCAAAGTAAGGTGGAAAGAAGAGCTCCCTGCTAGTCGGATTTCACCTCCTCAGAATACCCACGAGCAGCAGCTCCGGGCTCATCATCATCATCCGCTCTCAGGGGCACCAAATCAAAGGGCCCCATGATGTCAGCATCAAGATCATCCTTAGTGTCGGAGCCTTTGTGGGTGTTCTCATCCTCTGACGGGTGAACAGGACTGCCAAGGGAAATTCCCAACATCTCTTTGGAAGAACTGGACAGCTCATTACATAGATGCATACGCTCCTCGTCTGAAACGCCCAACCTGCTCATGATCACATTTAGGGAGCTATAAAGATACCTGTTGAAGTTCCCGTCCCGCTCATTCTATGCCGTCTGGCTTAGCTTAGACGTAGAATACAACAAGGATGTGATGTCCATCAACCTCTTAGGATCCTCCACAACCTCATCATAACCGCGGTATTCAGGTACCTCCCGGGACAACATGTATTGCGTTAGCAAGTTGCCAAAGAAGAATTTCTTGATTTTTCGCCCAAATCGTGTGCGGTCCATCTTCCCTAACATGATCTCACCCACATTGATGGGTCGCCCAATCATCAGAAAAAATATCAAACACTCAAGCTCTAGTGCACTTGCTGTTTTGTTCAACCGGCATTAATCTGACCTGCATGAAATTCTGCCACACCTTGGCGGTATTGTTGAAGTCAAAGCGGATCATCTCAAGATAGGAATCACCCTTAGTTCTTGTCCACTTTGCATTCTAATCGACGCCACATAGAGTGTGTCGTATAGCCTGCTAGCTTGGGCATTTGACAAACGTTTGCAGCCTACGCAGGTTAGGGCTATCAACTCCCAAAAATTCGTATAAGGAACGCCTATCCATTGGCACCTCCTTTCTGCGGATCAGTGACTTGAACAAATCCCCATTCCAATTTGCATAAAGATCTCGCACCATGCTCAAATTTGCATGGCTCGGGCACTCTAGGAACTTATCCATCTTCATTTCTCTTAACCGGGCAAGCATGTCTGGGAAGTTCTATTCTAGAGTTTCCACATTAATTTCCATTGCAGAGACATACCGCCCATATGGCACAAAGTTATTATGCCATTGTATGGCATCCTCACAAACTAGATCCAAATGAGGCCTTGGTCCCGATAGTGCCTTCTTCGATCCGTCAGTAACCTATTTCCCTTTTGCTTGCCGAGATGACCCTTGCCCTGTCTTGCGCTTTTTAGGAGTGAGAACAGTGGTTGAGGACTTCCCCACTCCTTTACCCGTGTTCGCACTATTACGATCCATATCAACCTACAACACAAATAATCACGAATATTAGAATGAGTCAAGAAATTCATCGAAGGATATCGTGAGAGTCAAAGATGACCCCACACTTAAAATCGAAGGCTCTATGTAATATACCCATAATATTGGTTAAATATACACAAGTGTTGCACCACAAAGCGATGGGTACTCAAGACTTCCCCATGCCGCACAATTATAATGCACTAACTATGCCACACAAATCAAACAGTTGATCATGCGAAGTGACTTAGCCTTATTGCAAGCAAGTAACACATGGTCCCAATCTCTACAACTAATATACTACACTAGCTAATTCTAACAAAGTGCTACAACAAACATAGTACAAGATACATGGAGTGGGTGGTATGGTTATAGCATGTGAATATTAAAGACAAGCTTTGTGTTAGGTAAGCCCACCCCCAACACCCCACACTTAGCCCTATATCACATAAAACTACACTCGGCTACTCATAGGTGAGGTCACCAATGAACCTTCTAATCCTTTCCCTCTCAGTGGGAACCAACTGTGAATACCTAATTTTTGCACGTTTTTTCCAAAAAAAAAAAAAAAAATATATATATATATATATATATATATATATATATATATATATATATATATATATATATATAATAATAATAATAATAATAATAATAATAATAATAATAATAATAATAATAATAATAATAATAATAATAACTTTTGGATGATTTTAGCTATTTTTAGTTGTTTTTCTTTGAATTTATTTGCACTTTTTTTATGTGAGTTTAATTAAAAAGTACTTAAATATTTTTACTTTTTATTTGTATATTTTAGTTTGCATCTCTAAAGGATTTTCTTTTTTGCTTGTATAATTTTATTACAGAGACAAAGGATTGGGCTAGTGTATTTTAATTAAAATTAAGCCAAAATTGGCTCAAATTTTGTGCCCAATTCGGTCATACCTAGTCCAAAATGGCTGGCCAAGACTTGGTCCAAAACGGCGTAGCTTAATGATGAAACTACACCGTTTCATTAAGTGAATCAAGATTAAATCTCATCCATTCATCTCTCCCTCATCCAATGGTCCACAATCAATCTCCCAATTAGGTATTTAAGACTTAGAAATGCTGAAATTGTGCACCCATTTCCTCCAGAATTCCTTTCTTCTTCCTCTCTCTTCTCTATCTAGCCGTTGTCCCTCCGCCGCCACCAGAAATCGCACACCGGCAGCGAACCATCTCCAAACACCTCCAAATTTACACCATGTAATCTCCACAACCTCCTCTTTCCATGGCTCCAAACTAAATCCTTCAAAAACCCCTCAAAATCCTTGAATCTTAGATCTAGAAAATTTTAGCCGCCACTTTTTTCCCCCAAATTCTTGAAGCTCCGGCCACTACTACCCCACAATACCTACATCAACTGATAGAGCTCCTCAAGACCTACCTATTTATGTCAATTTCACCCCGAAAATTCGCCGACCAAAAATCCTGCCAAATTCTGGCGACCTCCCCGAATGCCCACGTTCGGCATACCACCATTGTTTTGGCCACTTGAATTGTGAAATGGTAAAAATACTATTCTTTTTTTCGTGGCTGATTTTTTATTTTATTTTTATTTTTTCAGATTTTATTTTGTCTCTTATTAAATATTTTAGCATTAGCTTTTGAAGTTTGAAATGATAAATTTTATGTTTTTGCACTTGTTGAAGTAGTATAATAGTTTTGTATTGATAAAAGTGAGGTCGTGAAGGAATACTTGACAGTATATGGTACTTGTTTGGTTGCTTATTTACTGCTTCGGAGATTTTTTGAGTACAAAACTCAAAAGTTATTTGTTTGGTAAGAAAATATGGACTTTTGGATAGGTTTTGAATAAAAGTTTGTCTTTAAATAGTGAAGAGCAGATTTTAGTTAGAATGCTCTCTTTTGGACAAGATTGAACAAAAAAGTCTTGCCTTTTGAATTTAAGTGCAGATTTTGTGGAAAATCTGTCAAAAAAGATTGATTTTTAATCATGAAATAATTGGTTGTTTCTCATATATAAAACATACGTCTTCATAGCAATAGAGATCTGGACACACAAAAAAAAAAGGAGAGAAGAATCAGCAGCTAAAGCATTCATTAGTAGCTAAAAATTGTGAGTCTCTGTGAGTTGATTCTTAAGTGCAAAAGGATTTTTTTACAAAAGATAGTAGTCTTTAAAGCTTCTTCTGGAGTTACATAATTGCTGGTTTCAACTGTTTTGCTGGGTATTTCTCGTTCATTTTTTTGGGTTTGAAATGTGCTGGTTGTCATTGTCTTTTGCTGTGTTGCTGCCCCTTTAATTGTTTTGTTATCCGCTTCTTGACTTTTGAAAGAGTTAACTTTGCTGTATTTGTTCTTCTTTCTGTTGTCCAGGTAATTTTCGGACCATGTAAACTCCTAAAATCGAGTTGGAATGAAAGATAATGATGCTAGAAAATATTAGCAGCTTTTGGATAATGTTATGACTATATATTAGATAATTAAACTGTGTCAAGCATCTTTATTTTTATTTTTTTCTAAAGTGTTAGATATAATTCCACTAGGCCCTCAGTTGCTTGGTTGTATGAAAGGAGTATATATTAAAATTTGAACCCATGTAGCTATGTTTGTCCCTTTGTTGTTGCCAAGCTAATTTTTATTTTTAGAGTCCCACTAATCTTGCTTATTTTTTGCAAAGGTTTATTTTAGTAAGGTAGTTAAGCTATGAATAGAAAGATACTCTCTGTAAACTTATTTTTGTAAATAGTTGGTTATGGATTACAAATAGCAAGATAGGACCAGATCTGTAATGTGGTTCTAAAATCCCATATTTGCAGATTTGAAGTCCAAGAGCATATGGGCCTCTTGGATTTTGTCTTGGACATGAGCCCATTGGCTCCATCATCCCAGCAGTGGGGTGTCTTATTTCAATATCATCACAAGCCCATATCTTTCTAGTTTTAAGCAACATAAGTTAATGATTTTCTAGCACTAGTCTCATCTTTTAAATTAGTAATCGTAATAACCGCAAAGCCATTTCATTTAGTCATACACTATTAATTTTTTCAAAAAAATAATAACGTAGTAATAATTCTTGTCATGACTACGGATTCGCTTGCATAGCACTTTTATGAAAAAATTAATAAATTTCGTCTCGGTCGCGCATTCGCTTGCTTGGTACGGTTAGGACAATTTAATATTATTCAAATCTTTTCTTCAATTTTTTTAATAAAGAGTAGCGGACAAAGGACAAGCATGAAAAATCAAATAAAGCACAAGTTATCCAAAAATTAATTCAAGCTAATTTTAGTCAATAAAAGCGACCGTGCTAGAACCACAAGACTCGGGGAATGCCTTACACCTTCTCCCCGGTCAATAGAATTCCTTACCCGGACCTTATTTTCGCAGACCAATAATAATAGAGTCAAACCTTCCTTTGACTAGGAATTCAAATAAAAGGTGACTTGGAACACCCAAAAACTCAATTCCAAGTGACGACTCTGTAAATAAAATAATCCCTACTCAAGTTTGTCACTTTAATTGTAAAAACTCTTTAACCCACAACAGTTCATAACATACATTATCTTTTGGGGGTAGAAAATGGGTGTGACAGCTCTGGCGACTCCGCTGGGGACTTATCAGAATTCGAGCTCGAACATTGATTAATTTTTGGCTTTTATTATTTTTTGATATATTACTGTGTATGTGAGCCTAATGTGCTAATTTTTGCTCATTTACTGCTTTGATATTGTTTGAACTGTATATATAAATTGTCTTCTGTCGCACCCCATCTGAGTCTTCTGATAAGTAATAGTGTTGTGTGTGCTGACCAGCTCTACAAAAATTTTCTTTCTGAGATAAAGTCAGTTTATAGACCTGCTCCTGGTGAAGGATTTAATCACACATGTTTAGGCAGGGAGAACCACCAGTAAAGCCGGAACAGTTTTACGGCAGGCACACTGACGCTCCTCGGCTTGGGTTTTCCGACCGAGTAAGCCAGGTCTAGACATCTTCTCCACCAGGATTTAAACCTAGAAGAACAAACCTCGTGCCGGATATTCGTAGTAGGTTTGATTTTTGCATCATGTGCATTTAGCTTAGCAGCTCTCGACACATGGGGTTGGGTTATGTTTTAGGATAGGTTCCTTATTGAGACCAATATATTCAGGTTATGTGCTATCTGTTGCATTAATTGGGAGGCTTGCATGTTGACCGACTTTAGGATAAATCAGTTGAATAAACAAGAGAGAAATTCTCCGATTTTTGTACATATGTCTGTTAAAAGAAAAAATAAATAAGAGGACGATGTGGTCTAGTTCTACGGTTATAAGGATTAATTTTTATAAATCAAAAGAGAACATAGTCGATTTCTACTGAAGTACGCGGGTCTGATTCTCACCGAATGTGAAATACGTAGGCAGACCTCATCGGTTCTGGCCCTCAATTTTCAAAAATCCAAAAATATTTTTCTTTAATTCTTTCTTTAGAAGTCTTTTTTTAGAAAATCCCAAATAAAAAAATTAAAACCAAAAATATTTTCTTTCTTTTTAGAAGTCCTTCATTCAAAAAAGAAAATCGACTCAAAATCCAAAAATATATTTTTTATTCTTCTTTAGAAGTCTTTCTCCGAAAAAATAAAAATAAAATAAAAATAAAAATTCAAAAAAAAGTATTCTCTTTATTCTTTAGAAGCCTTTCTTTTAAAAAATTCTCATAAAAAAATTGAAATCCAAAAATATTTTTTTTATAAGTCTTTCTTTCTGAAATTAAAAATAAAATTCAAAATCCAAACAAAAAAAGAGTTTAGTTTATTTACTTTATTCCTAATCTCCCTGAAGGCCTGAACTATGCAAGATCTGATTAATATTCCCACATGATACGTAGGCAACCCACATCAGGTTCGATCGAATGATTTTGAAAAAAAAAGAGAAAAAAAAAGAAGAAGAATGTTTATTCTAACATGCTTTTTATTTTGGAATAAAAGCTAGTTAAAAGTTGTCGGTTTGTTGGTTTTCAATGGTGAATCACGAAAACAATCCAAGATCACTCTATCATCTTCTCAACCAAGGGAATAAGCACCGTTATTGTTGATTCGACTAAGATTACGAAAAGGCAAGTACACAGTTTGATGGTGAAAAGAAGAGGCAAATGTTGGTACTTTTACCAGGTTGGAGCCATAGGACATACTTTGTGTGCAACGATATGTGATGATAGGGAGATGAATTCTTCCAAGTCTTTTAGCAAATCTATTGCTATGAAATTTCCCATGCCGTCAGTCCTGAAATTTGATAGCCAATATTGGGAACTGTTTGATCAAAAAGTTAAAATTTAAATGCTGATTCCAAAGCAATCAAAATTAGTTAATGCCATAGTAATGTTGATGTGCAAGTCCCTGGATATGATGTCGCTTAGTAACTTAAAAGTCACTCCTTTTTCAGCCGGGGAGGAGTCATGGTACCTTATTTTGTCATCTTTTCTTCTTCTTTTTATGTTATCATACCCTTCTATTCTTTATTCAATAAAATACAATCAGTCATGTTGTGTCCATTTTGTGCATAGTTCTTTTCTTGCAAGTTCTAGTGACATGATATGCATGCGGAAGTTTTGACCAGATTTTAGAAAATTGATCTACTCTTGAATTTGATAACTAAAAGAAAGAGACACATTTGAAGATGAATAAAGAGTTGAAACAATTTGAGAATAAGCATAAGCAAGGTATACATGGAACCAAAGCAGTCATACCAATGGAGGTTAAGGATCTCTACCTATGAATTATTGTGAAGATCGGTCTTAAGGATGATCGGATGGGTTGAAGTCTGTTTAGCACTAAAAGATAGAAAGTTTTTTTCAAAATAAAGTGCAATACATATAATTTGAAACGAATCAATCATTATTGAAATGCACACTTCCATATCAAGAAAGAAAGGTCACCCAAATTGACTAGGGTCATTCCATGCGAGAAAATTATTGCTCATACAGCTTTACGCTAGACAAGACCTAGAAGACAACATGTTTATCATTGTCATGATTGTGAAAAGATAATATGTTTGGCGTTCTCGGGGCTAGGAGGCCCTTTTTTATGCTACCCAAATATTTTATACCACTTGTTACCCCTTTTGAGCCTATGTTATAATCTTTGACCCCCTCTCTTGGAATCAAGTCTAGAGTCAAAAATCCAAAAAACAAATAGTCTAAAGTCCATGCCCCTAAACATAAGAGCTGGGGAATTTTGCAAAAAAAAATAAAAAAAAGAAAAAGAAAAAGAAAAAGAAAGAAAGATGAAAAAAGAAATAGTTAGATCAGATGTTTTGAACTACGTTTCACTTGATTCCTTTAAAGGATACGTATGCAGCTCTATACTAGGGTTCACTCCAACCAAAAATAATCCATTATCTAAAACTGGGGCATGAGTTTGTTTTAGTTTTCGTTAAAAGAGTCGATTTCAAGAGTTGTAAGTTTACAAACCCATCATATTGAGTCTATTTTGAGCCTTCATACCATCATTTCTTCCTTACCTTATCCAAAAGCCTTCTAAATAAAGACCTCCTAATAAACCATCAAGATTGCCAATAGAAGCATGCAATGAGCAACAATTGTCACACGACATAGAACACTATCAAGTTGCTCACACAAAAATAAAAAAAATAAAAAGAAAAGAAAAAAGAGGAAAAAGAAAAGAAAAAAAAGAAAAAAGAAAAGAAGAGAGAGAGCTTTACTAGTGAAAACCTTCATGGGCACTTTAAGGCGACGGGAAGTTATGATAAATAAATGAAAGAGGCTTGTTGGTGAAAATCCCTTGGGGCACCATTAGTCGAAGGTGAGTCATGAGTCTAATGAAAAATAATTGGCACAAAGATGCTCGGTTTCAAAGCTCGAAGGAATGACAAGAGCAAAGGTTAGATTGGTTTGAAAGATCAGGTCGTTATGTCAAAAATGCATGTCATGATCACTAAGGCTTGCTACCACACTCACATAAGCCCCTTCTTTCCTTCCTTTCCCATAAAAGTTACATCTCTTGTTAAACATTTCTTCCTTCTATTTGTGCATAACTTTGTCTTTTTGCTTTTGAGTCAGTTCTCATCAAAACAAGCAAGAAAGGATTTTCAAAATCTGCTACCAGCTTTTCAGTTGCACAAAGAAAATTCTGGCTAGAACGTTCAAGATACCACGGTCCAGGGAGCAACATGCACTCAGTTGTTATAATCGACATAACTTGAGGATTCGTGTAATACAAAGGTTCCTACCAAAAATACTCATGTTCGCCTACTTGTCAAAAGCAAGTTGAATGGGCACAAAGACAAGCTTCCAAAGACATCAAGGCCACAAACCGACCACCACTTTTAAAACTCATAATTTATCTTTGTTTTGAATCAGGAACAAATCAATGCAGAATGACGATACTTAAAGGATGAATGTCACCAAAGGTAAGTTTCCGCAAAATCTCCATTTTCTTTTATTTTCAGCATGTATCACTATTATTCATACAGATCATTTTCGTAGCTTAACCCAGGTAGAACCTTTTTACCTAGGGGGATCCAACTCATAGATCCAGGTCGAAGTACTCTTTGCTCGGATATTTTAAGTAGCTTAACCCAGGTAGAACTTTTTTACCTAGGAGGATCCAGCTCATAGTTCAGGTAGAAGTACTCTCCGCTCAGGTTGTTTTACGCAGCTTAACTCAGGTAGAACCTTTTCTCCTAGGGGGATCCAGCTCATACTTTCGGGTAGAAGTACTCTTCGCTCAGGATATTTTATGTAGCTTAACCAAGGTAGAACCATTTCACCTAGGGGGATCCAGCTCATAGTTACTGGTAGAAGTACTCAGGTAGAACCTTTTCGCCTAGGCGGATCCAGCTCATAATTTCGGGTAGAAGTACTCTTCGCTCAGGGTGTTTTACGTAGCTTAACTCAGGTAGAACCATTTTACCTAAGGGGATCCAGGTCGTAGTTCTGGGTAGAAGTACTCTTCGCTCAGGTAGTTTTACGCAGCTTAACTCAGGTAGAACCATTTCGCCTAGGGGGATCCAGCTCATAGTTCCGGGTAGAAATACTCTTCGCTCAGGTTGTGTTACGTAGCTTAACTCAGGTAGAATCATTCCGCCTTGAGGGATCCAGCTCATAGTTCTGGGTAGAAGTACTCTTCGTTCAGGTTATTTTACGTAGCTTAATTCATGTAGAGCCATTTCGCCTAGGGGGATCCAGCTTATAGTTCCAGGTAGAAGTACTCTTCGCTTAGGGTATTTTACGTAGCTTAACCTAGGTAGAACCATTTCACCTAGGGGGATCCAGCTTATAGTTCCTGGTAGAAGTATTCTTCGCTCAGGTTGTTTTACGTAGCTTAACCTAGGTAAAACCTTTTCGCCTAGGTTGATCCAGCTCATAATTTCGGGTAGAAGTACTCTTCGTTCAGGTTGTTTTACGTAGCTTAATTCATGTAGAACCATTTTGCCTAGGGGGATCCAGCTCATAGTTCCGGGTAGAAGTACTCTTCGCTCAGGGTGTTTTACGTAACTTAACTCGGGTAGAACCATTTCGCCTAGGGGATCCAACTCATAGTTCCGAGTAGAAGTACTCTTCGCTTAGGATGTTTTGCGTAGCTTAACTCAGGTAGAACCTTTTCACGTAGAGGGATTCAACACTTTATCAATAATATAAAGGGTCCTACTTCCTTCCAGTAATATAAGGTACCAATCCCTGGTTACATTACTTCTCAGTAATACAGGGTACCAACCCCTGGTTACATTCCTTCCTAATGATACAGGGTGCCAACCCCTGGTTACATTCCTTCTTAGTGATACAGTGTGCCAAACCCTGGTTACGTTCCTTTTCAGTAATACAGTTTACCAACCCCTGATTACATTCCCTTCAGTAATACAGGGTACCAACCCCTGGTTACATTTCCTTTTGGTACACAGGGTACTAGCTCGTGGTTGCATATCCTCACATAGCTAGGTTATACTCTTGTCTTTTTCTTCCTTTCAATAAGTTAGATAGTTTATAGCTTTCTCTAATAACTCACAAAATTTCCCTAGTGCCAGACTGGGGCAGAAAATTTTTATTCGTTTTGTTCGTATTTGATGGATTTGCAGGTTCCGCCGTATAGCACAAGTGACGATTAAAGCTTGCAGTTTCAGTTTCTCATCAGAAAAAATAAGTCTTTCGATCACAAGATAGTTGGGTTTAGCTTTGATAAATGTCAGCAACTCGGCGTCTCAAGATTCATCTTCTCAATTTCGGATCAGGAAAGCAAGCAATTGAGATAGAGTCATAATTTTTTTCTTCAAAGAGTATCAAGATCCAGTCTAAGGTCAAAACAAGAGAGCAAGTCAAGATCAAGATTTGACTCCAGAAGACACATAGATAGAAATTTTGTAATCTTAGTTTGTAGACATACGTAGTTCTCGTCTCTTTTCCTTTTGATGTAAGCGGCAAGTAACAATAACAATAACAGTAGCAGCAACGACAGCAGAAACAACAGTCATAACTCCAGTGTCAGGTAGTCCCAGCTACCAAATTTTCCCAGAACTACACATACCTGATTTTTTCATAGCCAAGGATATGTAGGCAACCTCGGATGCAAGGTTCAGTCACCTTTTTCAAAATGCTCTCATTAGAGTCATTGGCAAGCAAGAGTTAATCATGGAATTCACCATCTTTGCACGAAAACATTTCATGTTCTTGAGCAAAGAGGGGCAGCTGTGAATACCTAATTTTTGCACGCTTTTTCCAATATATATATATATATATATATATATATATATATATATATATATATATATATATACATATAATAATAATAATAACTTTTTGGATGATTTAGCTATTTTTAGTTGTTTTTCTTTGAATTTATTTGCGCATTTTTTATGTGAGTTTAATTAAAAAGTACTAAAATATTTTTACTTTTTATTTTTATATTTTAGTTTGCATCTCTAAAGGAATTTTTTTTTTCTTGTATAATTTCATTAGAGAGATAAGAGATTGCGCTAGTGTATTTTAATTAAAATTGAGCCAAAATTAGCCCAAATTTTGAGCCCAATTCGGCCACACCCAGTCCAAAATGGCGTACGCTATTTCATTAAGTGAATCAAGATTAAATCCCATCCATTCATCTCTCTCTCAACCAATGGTCCATAATAAATATCCCAATTAGGTATTTAATACTCATAAATGCTGAAATTTGCCCCCATTTCCCCCATAATTCCTTTCTTCTTCCTCTCTATTCTTTCTCTAGTCGCCGCCCCTCCGCCTCCGCCAGAAATTGCCCACCGGCGGCGGACCACCTCCGAACACCCCCAAATTCACACCATGTAATATCCACAACCTCCTCTTTCCATATCTCCAAACCAAATCCTTCAAAAACCCCTCAAACTGCTTGAATCTT
This sequence comes from Nicotiana tomentosiformis, assembly GCF_000390325.3. Lineage (NCBI taxonomy): Eukaryota > Viridiplantae > Streptophyta > Magnoliopsida > Solanales > Solanaceae > Nicotiana > Nicotiana tomentosiformis. The sequence continues at coordinate 72,139,775 of NC_090817.1, read as the reverse complement.
AGGTCTAGAAAATTTTAGTTGCCACGTTTTTATCCAAAGTCTTGAAGCTCCGGCCACTAACAACCCACAATACCTACATCAACGGATAGAGCTCCTAAAGACCTACCTATTGATGTCAATTCCACCCCAAACATTCGGTGACCAAAAATCCGGCCAAATTCCGGCGACCTCCCCGAATGCCCCCATTTAGCATACCACCATTGTTTTGGCCACTTGAATTGTGAAATGGTAAAAATACTTTCCTTTTTTTTTCTTGGCTGATTTTTTATTTTATTTTTATTTTTTCAGATTTTATTTTGTCTCTTATTAATTATTTTAGCATTAGCTTTTGAAGTTTGAAATACTAAATTTTATGTTTTTGCACTTGTTGAAGTAGTATAATAGTTTTGTATTGATAAAAGTGAGATAGTGAAGGAATACTTGACAATATAGGGTAGTTGTTTGGTTGCTTATTTACTGCTTCAGAAATTTTTTGAGTACAAAACTCAAAAGTCATTTGTTTGGTAAGAAAATATGGACTTTTGGACGGTTTTTTAACAAAAGTCTGTCTTTGAATAGTGAAGAGCAGATTTTAGTTGAAATACTCTCTTTTAGACAAGATTAAACAAAAAAGCGTTGCCTTTTGAATTTAAATGCAGATTTTGTGGAAATTCCTGTAAAAAAAACTGATTTTTAATCATGAAATAGCTGGTTGTTTCTCATATATAAAACATACATCTTCATAGCAGTAGAGATTTGGACACATAAAAAAAAAAGGGAGAGAAAAACCAGCAGCTAAGGAATTCTTTAGTAGCTAAATATTGTGAGTTGAGTTGATTCTTAAGTGCAAAACGTTTTTTTAGAAAAAGATAGTAGTCTTGAAAACTTCTTCTGGAGTTACATAATTGCTGGTTTCAACTATTTTGCTGGGTATTTCTGGTTCATTTGCTTGGGTTTGAAATGTGCTGGTTGATGTTGTCTTTTGTTGTGTTGCTGCCCGTTTAATTGTTTTGCTGTCCGCTTCTTGATTTTGGAAAGAGCTGACTCTGCTGTATTTGTTCTTCTTTTTTCAGTCCAGGTAATTTTCAGACCATGTAAACTTCTAAAATCGAGTTGGAATGAAAGATAATGATGCTAGGAAAAATTAGTAGCTTCATCCTTCTATTGTAATTCATTTTTATATGCTCTTGAATGTTGGATAAAGTTATGACTATATGTTAGATAATTAAACTGTGTCAAGCATCTTTTTTCTTTTTTTTGCTAAAGCGTTAGATGTAATTCCACTGGGACCTCAGTTGCTTGGTTGTATGAAAGGAATATGTATTAAATTTTGAACCCATGTAGCTATGTTTGTCCCTTTGTTGTTGCCAAGCTAAACTTTGTTTTTAAGTTTTAATTTTTATTTTTAGAGTCCCAATAATCTTGCTTATTTTTTGCAAAGATTTATTTTTGTAAGGTAGTTAAGCTGTGAATAGAAAGATACTCTCTGTAAACTTATTTTTGTAAATAGTTGGCTATGGATTGCAAATAGCAAGATAGTGCCAGATCTGTAATGTGGCTTAAAAGGACATATGTGCAGATTTGAAGTCCAAGAGCATATGGGCCTCTTGGATTTCGTCTTGGACATGAGCCCATTGGCTCCATCACCCCAATAGTGGGCTGCCTCATTTCAATGTCATCACAAGCCCACATCTTACTAGTTTTAAGCAACATAAGTTAATAATTTTCTAGCACTAGTGTCATCTTTTAAATTTGTAATCGTAATAACCGCAAAGACATTTCATTTAGCCATACACTATTAATTTTTCCAATACAATAATAACGTAGTAGTAATTGTTGTGATGACTGTGAATTCGCTTGCGTAGCACTGTTATGACAAAATTAATAAAATTTGTCTTGGTCGCGCATTCGCTTGCGTGGTGCGGTTACGACAATTTAATATTATTCAAATCTTTTCTTCAATGTTTTTAATAAATAGTAGCGGACATAGGAAACGCATGAAGTATCAAATAAAGCACAAGTTATCCAAAAATTAATCCAAGCCAATTTTAGTAAATAAAAGTGACCGTACTAGAACTACGGGACTCGGGGAATGCCTTACACCTTCTTCCCAGTCAACAGAATTCCTTATCCGGACTTTATTTTCGCAGACCAATAATAATAGAGTCAAACCTTCCTCTGACTGGGGATTCAAATAAAAGGTGACTTGGAACACCCAGAAACTCAATTCCAAGTGACGACTCTATAAATAAAATAATCCCTACTCATGTTTGTCACTTTAATTAGAATAACTCTTTAACCCACAATAGTTTATAACATACATTATCTTTTGGAGGGTAGAAAAAGGGTGTGACACCAACCAAACTACGTGACGAGCCAACTCTGAAAACTTCACTCATACTGGGTCACTGACATTCCCTCCTGATGTATCTGCTCCAACTGCCTACACAGCTCCTCCTTGCGGTTCTGTGGCACAAACTTGTCCAATTAGAGAATGGAGAATGCATGCCATGAACGTGGTGCTGCACCAGCTGACCTACTCCTCTCATAGGTCTCCCACCATCTGAAAGTTGCCCTAGTCAACTGAAAAGTAGTAAATGAGACCTCTGTGGTCTCTAAAATACCCGTCATGCGAAGAATCCACTGGCACCTATCCAAGAAGTCCTAGGCATCCTTTGACTTAGCCCCACTGAATGATGGAGGCTGGAGCCTCCCAAACCTATCTAGTCTTTCCTGCTCCTTATCACTCATAACAGGACCCCCCTGGACTTGAGCAACTGTAACCGACTGGGCTGGTAGTACCCCCGGTGTCTGAAGTCTCTGCACTACTTACTCTGGAGTACAAGCGACGGGAGTCTGAGTACATCCCTCGACCTAAGAAGTGGCTGTTGCAGCTAGAACTGAAATCGCCTAGGCAAAGCTAGTGAAAAACGTTAATATCTAAGCCAAATTCTGTGATGGCACCTATCATGATACCAGGCAAGCGGACAACTCACACATACCAATACTTTCAATTTACAAATATACTAAAACAGGTTTAAATAAGTGAAAATCTCATAAAAGTAGATGGAAACGCCTCAACTCATACAAATGTTTTTCCTAAAACCTAGGTGTCACCAGGTACATGAGCATCTAATACAGTCTAATACACTGTCTACCAAAATAGAAAAGAATAATAAAAAACTGAGAGATAGGGGAGAAGAGTCAAGGTCTGCGGACGCCAACGCAGCTACCTCAATAATCTTCGAACATGTAAAACTCCACGATCAACAACCACCGTACCCGGAAATACCTGGATCTGCAAATGAGGTACAAGGTGTAGTGTGAGTACTACCAACTCAATAAGTATCGCAAATAAACTAGGCAAGATAAGAGAAGATTATATCATTGAGGATACTAGTTATTTTAGTTTAATTCTGCCTTTCTGGACCAGCACAACACAACATTTAAAACTAACTCATAAGGCTTTGTGAGAAAAATATCCGTGTATGCATGTGCACTGTTTCTGAAATACCCTACTCAAACAATATTATGGCATGTAGAGGAAGGAAACATGTAAATCAGATAAATGATCAAGAAAATACATGTTCCACACACTGCACGGACAACTCATGTGCTAACAAAAGAACCTGTACGGACAACTCACGTACGACATGGAAGAGTTACTTACCTCGAACAAGAAGAATCCATTTCCGAGAAAGATCAAAAATTCTCTAGAAATTCCATTATGCGCGTAGCAACTCATGAACGGCTCGAATCTAGTCACAATAAATTTGATTCAGTCCACACAACTATATGAATTAATTCCATATAAAAATACTAATGTTTTCCCACAAAATTCGAAATTACACTCCAAAAATCATCTGTGGAGCCCCGTCTCAAAATCCGATGAAACTCACAAAATTCGATGACCCATCCAATTACAAGTTCAACCACACTAATTTCACTCAATTCCGACTCCGAATTGATGTTCAAATCTCGAAATATTATCTTATGAAATTGTAGAAAATTTCTCCTTTTTCTCTTGAAAAATCAATAATCTAACACTGAAAACGAAGATTCATTCATGAAATATAATCACAAGGGAGTCTAGAACACTTACTCCAAGTTGTGTGGAAAATTCCTCTCCAAAATCGCCCAAACCGAGCTCCAAAATCCGAAAATGGGTGAAAATAACGAACCCTTGAACTTAAAGGGTTCTGTCCAGTCATTCCGCATCTGCGGACAAGAGGCCACATCTGCGACCTTCGCTTTTGCGGAAAAAGGCACGCATTTGCGAGCTAGGCCGCTTCTGCGATGGCCATGGTCGCATCAGCGAAGCTCGCTTCTGCGCACGTGAACCGCATTTGCGGTTGCACAGGTGCATCCAAGCACCCGCATCTGCGGTCCTCACGCCCAGCTCCCTTCACGCTTCTGCAATTTCTCTGTCGCTTCTGCGACCATCGCACTGCGCAAATTCAACCGCAGATGCGGCCACACCAGAACCATCAATAACAACATGAAGAAAATCGATATGAAACTCACCCGAGTTACTCGGGAACCCGTCCAAATATACTGACAAGTCCCATAACATAACACGGACCTACTCGAGGCCTCAAATCACATCAAACAATATTAAAACGACGAATCGCATCTCAAATCAAAATCTATGAATTTTGAACTTTCAAATTCTATATCTTGTGCCGAAACACATCAAATCAATCCGGAATGACTTTAAATTTTGCACACAAGTCATAAATGACATAACGAATCTATTCAAATTTCCAGAATCAGATTCCGACCCCGATATCAAGAAGTCAACCCCCGGTCAAACTTCCCAAAAAAATTAATTTTTGCCATTTCAAGCCTAATTCCACTACGGACCTCCAAATAATTTTTTGGATACGCTCCTAAGTCCAAAATCATCATACGGAGCTATTGGATTTATCAGAATTCAAATCCGAGGTACTTTACACATAATTTAACATCCGGTCAACTTTTTCAACTTAAGTTTTCAATTATGAGACTAAGTATCCCATTTCATTCCGAAATCCTTCCGGACCCGAACCAATTACTACGGCAAGTCATACAATAACTGTAAAGCATAAATTGAGCAGTAAATGAGGGAACGGAGCTGTAATACTCAAAACGATCGACCGGGTCGTTACAATGTTGAGAATAATCTTGGTCTATATGAACTTGAGTCAAATCGTTGTCGAATAGAGTTTGGTGATTTTTGCACTTTTTTCCTTAGTTCTATCGAGTGATATCATATGGTAAGTTTCTAGAGAAATACGAATTTGGCAAGCTATGCTAGGGATGAGCTGGCTTGACATTCTTTTCCTTTTACAACTTTATTCTTGTCTTTTCTTACAGAAAAAGAAAAACAAAATCGAGAGAACACATTTTCTTCTGGTTAAATGAACCTCCTAATTTGAAACCTCAAGTTGGTGGACCTTTAGGAGTCATTTCAATCTTTTTTTCTTTCCTCAAATTAAATAGTAATAATTTCAACATAATAAAATTAATTAGGTGACCTAGCACACTAAAATAAATATTACGTGACAACTCTAAAATAATTATATCCGGCAGAGTTACTAAATTGTCGCACAATTTTTAACCCCTCCCCTTATTCCTAAACATATTTCGAAAAAAAGGGTGGGACAGAAACCTAAGTTACTAGTATTTACTCTTTTATAAAATCTTATTGGAGTATTATATTTATCACATCAACATACTTTTTGAACTGTAAAATAACTATGATCGTTTATTTTTATTTTTTTTATGTGAAGATGTTAATATTGAACAAGGTATATGTTAGGGATATAGTAGATATACCCTAAATCTAATCTCATATATGATGATTTGAACATATTTTTATGAACACTATTTGATATATATATATATATATATATATATATATATATATATATATATATATGGCATCTGATAAGGTCCTTGATTAAATTTTGAGACTTGACATCATGATAGAGATCATGATAATGAGAGTAAAGTTTCTTATAATTTAATCTAAATTTGTTCTTGATCGTAGGATTATTAATTTGGACATTAGTAATCCGGTTAGATCAATATTTATGTGATCGTCTTTATGAGATAAAGATTAGTTGATCTCATTAATTAAATCACATAGATAGATGATGCATATAGAGATATGATCATTGAACCGACTCATTGGATAATTCCTAATGGTTAGAATTATCATAAACAATCAATAGGATATTCTCTTGAAGAATATGATGTAAGAGTTTCCTTTGACCTGAGATCATCATAGTAATTGACAAGTTATTTATTGTGCTTTGATACTAGACACCTACGGCCCTACGATGATAGTTGAAAGGATATTGAGTACTATTAAATACTTGTAGAATTAGTGATTGATCAAGATGGAATATGTCGACTCTTGGTAATGAGTTTAAGCTCCATGTTGTCATGAATTATAAACGAACAAATTAAGACCTTGGACGGGGCAATTGAATGAAACGAAGAAAAGAGTTTCTTTGGTCATTCAATGGTCGATTATATTTGACATTTTGACATGCACACATAGTTGGTCGCCTATTAGGATTTGACAGTTGAACCATATCGTAGGGTGACTCAGAGCTATAAAAACAGAAGAAAATATTACTTTATTCTTCTACTGGTTCTTGAAAATAAATTGTATACTTCACTCTATCCGGTCGTTAAGGAGTGTTGCTAGACGCCACCCTTGATTAGTATATTGATCTAATTAATGTACTACCCGCTTAGTATTGAACCTATGGGGTCGTACACTAACGAGCATTCTGATCTTTGCTAAAGGATTAATTATTTTATTATTTGATAATTAAATTTAAGAATTTAATTAGTCAAATAAATAAAATTCTTAGTTCAAATAAAATATTATTATATTCTTTTGCTAGCACAGAGAATGTAATTAATGGTGTGTACAAATTGAAGTTTTTTATTTGGAATAGAAAATTAAATTATATCTCTTGATTAATATATATATATATATATATATATATATATATATATAAAATTGATTAAACTGCATTTTATATAAGAGATGTTATATAAAATATTAATTAAGAAAGAAGGTTTGACGGAAATTTTGTCAAGTGAAATCCAATTGGAATTTGGATTCACGTCAAAGTCCATAAACGGACCGTCGGCTTCGGGCTTCTAAGATTCCATTAGGTATTGGATTATGATATTTTAATATAAAACCATTGAAAAGTCCAATTAAGGAATTGATCTCAAGTCTCAACATTGCCGCCTTAGTCTTTTCCATAACCTAAAGGAAAAGGTTGGCGATATGTATTTATATACATATTGATCACCCAAATAACGTGACCAACAGTAGTTCTTCGGAGGAACTGCACCAAGAGATAGTTTTGGCAAAGAAAATTAGTTTTCTTGTAGTGTTGTTGGCTGGATTTTGAGAAATTTCAGCGTACAATATTTTTCATTCAATTTGTTCGATGATTTCATTAATCATAGAGTTGATAGCAATGATCGGTCTCGGTGTGGATACGCATAGAGTCTTCGCACTATCGAAGAATTTTTGAAACGATACTCTCTTCACCAGGTACGTCTCAGATCCGATCTTTGACATATAAATAAATTTTAAACATGAAAAGATCTTCCTAGGATTGTTATTTTCTTCCGTTGCGTGTTACGAACACCTATATGCAATCCTACAGTTCTATCAGAGCCATGGTTTCTCGTGTCTAAAATTTATTTACGAAATTTTTAAGATTATATTTGAAGAGTTCAAACCATAATACTTGTGTCTTGTGCAATAATCAAATCGTTTGAATGCATATGAATTGATATTATTTTATTGTGAATAAAATATGTATTCATATAAGTTAAACGATTGAGATAGTTCGTAACTTGAATTTGAAATTTTGTATTAAATACGACGGGTATCTATAATAGGTTATTGGATTCTATTCTTATTTTTAATTGTTATTAATTCATGAGATGTTAATTAATAATAATGTTCTGGCATTAGTTATTTTTTATTTGATATATGTGATATATCTAACAAGTTGAATTTTGTTTTTGTGTCACGTGCTTGTTCGTTACATAATTTTGAATTATTCATTATATGTGATGTAAATTAATTTAGGATTAAGCATGTAGAAAACTTGAACTAAATTTATGTGCTATAAAAGATTTGATCATCATATTATTAAAAGATGTTTTTAATAACAATTCCCTCCTACTAAAATTTGAGTTCTTAAATAATAAAATATAAGATATTTTATTGTAAAGCTATCCATCAAAATAATTTTTTTTATTTATTTCTTGTTTATAAGGACCGGCCTTACAATCAGGAGACTTATAGTTCGAGAATATGTTAAAAATTATTTATTGCATTAGATGCATGGATTGAAAGAATTATTTAATTTTACACTAGACGCCTGGACTACCCGGGGAGTATAAAATTTAATAAGTTCTTTGCTATCATGATGGTTGAAGTCAACTATGCCAATAGGATCGACTTGACTACCAGGGGACTATTTGACATAGAGCTATTTAAGAAAATTGTATTGAGAAATAATTGGTAAGAGTACCTACCTTTAAAATATATGTGAGAAACGACTTGACTTCCAAGGGGCTCATACATATTGTCAAAGGATTCCTTTACTCCACTAACAGAAATAAAGATTTCTTAAACTATAATGAGGGTAAATAGTTTAAAATAATTAGTGGAAATATCATTTAGATAAAAGTCCATATCTTTATGATATATGTAAATATGTTCTAATATTTATCGCCTTTTCTTTTCTATATTTTAGATTTCTCAATATGTCTGTTATATCATTGCGTAAAATACTTGAGACCAACAAATTGGTAGGACCAAACTTTGATGACTGGTATAGAAATTTGAGAATTGTTCTCATGCATGAAAAGCTCATTGATGTGATCGATAAGCCTGCAAAGATAGTCTCACTAGAGAATGATGTTGAAGACATCACGGTTTATCATAAATACTTGGAAGAATGCCTTATTATTAAACGCATCATTATCGCTTCTATGAGTTCTGAACTCTAGAGGAAACATCAGAATATGGATCCAACTGCAATCATTGAATATCTTAAGAAGATATTGTCACGCCCCGAACCTAGGAGCGAGACAAGCACCCGGTGCCTCACCTAACCTGGCGTACCAAATTGCGACTAAGGGACTCTGAACATATAATGTCATACTTTGGCCATGGGGCCACCTTGCAAGATAATTTGCGAAGCAAAATATAAAACTGAATGGAAACTAGCGCTAACTAAACATCCATATAAAACTAGGCTGAAAAGGCCGTCATAGCTACTACAGCTGACAAACCACCAAATTATACATACAAGGCCTACAAACCCAACATACTGCACTAACCAACAGGATATGTCTACAAGCCTCTACTGATAGATATATTGTGATCGGAACAGGGCCCCGACCTACCCATATTATATATCTAAATACATACATAAGATGCACACAAAAACTTAGACCCGATAACTCCGAAGGATGTGGAGCTTACCGATCAGGCTAAACTCTGGAAACACCTACTGAGGAGGTCTACTCGTCTGTCTATCTGAACCTGCATGTATGAAATGCAGCGTCCCCGGAAAAGGGATGTCAGTACGAAATAATGTACCGAGTATATAAGGCGATAACATAACTGAAAGTTGAAACTGAACTGATAATATAATAACTGAAAATAATTGGGAGTCAAAGATGATCTGGAGATATACTTACCCGTTGATACTGACTCAACTCCTTCAATATAGTAAGTAAAATAATTGTACGGCCTTATAAGGCTCGGTATATATAACTGCTCTGCCGTAGTAGGCTCGCTCATAGGCGCTCGGCCATACTAGGCTATGTATCTCGACCATGCTGGGCTCGCTCATAGGCGCTCGGCCACAGTAGGCTCGGTATATAACTTTCCATCTGATCAGAGGTTGCCCAATAGGGGCCTGCCCATCGATTATAGCTCGATGGTAATGAAAATACTGTAATACTGTATATATAGGCTTGCTGCTCTCTTGACTGGAAGAAGACAATACTAAAATTGAATATAGAGTCTCGATAAGGAATAATATTGTAACTTATGAGACTAGAATAGTGTGAATAAATTCATGAATATGAACTTCTCTTTTTGTCTCATTACTAACATATGTAGCTACGAGATCATGCCAAAATGAAGGAAGGCTTAGCCTTAACATACCTTATCACAATCTTTCCAATCACCAAGTTGAACTCACCTCTTCGCACCTTAATCTACAAGAATGATAATAATACTATTGTTAAGTTACGAAAGTTACAACTATCGCACAACGAACGACAAACTTATTTTGTATTAAAACGGGCAGCATCTCCCCTATAATCCTTACTTCCTCCAAATTCAAGATAACACCAACAATACAAGAACAGAACAATGACAACATATATACATCATTTTCCAGCCCTATATACACCATCAAATACTACAAAACAGCCCAACACACCCCAAGCTCTTCATACACAAAATGACCACCGTAGTAGTGTCAAACGACCCGAAAATGATATGACGAACGACCAGCCAACCACCCTACATTTATATGGTGTTTCTACACCCCCTTCCTCCTCCAAAACTCCACAAAACAGTTGTAAAACACGCAGCTCAACAGCAACACAAAATAGTCCACAAAACAGTCCGCTACAAGTGAATAACTCGAACTCACGGCTTTCGATCACCGTCCCGTGAGTTCTCACAAGTATAGAACGACTTACCATGAATTTATAGAAGAAAAACTGGATGAAAGAGAGAAGTAAACTCACCTTATTTATTGGATAACTCAGCTCCTATCTTGGTTCTTCAAACTCTAGGTTTTACCTCCAATTAGAACTTGAAAGGGAGAGAAAATCAATTAGGGTTTGTGAGAAATTTTTGGGAGGATTCTTTGCAGAGCTTATGTCTGGTTATTATGCTCTATTTTAAGTCTAATATATGAAGAAAATAGGCCTTTAAAAGGCCTCTTTGGACGACCCGAAATGGCCCATTTTGGGCTTTCATTTGAGCAAGTAGGTGACACACCTACTTGTCACCTAGCAGCTTGCGCAGTATCGCAAAAATGCCCATATCTCACTACTCCGATGTTGTATTGACAAACGGTTTAATGCATTGGAAACTCATAGATCTTTAATTTGATGGGTGGAACACCCCATAACTCTAAGTATATTGGGAGAAAATTGCAGTTAGATTTGACCCAAAGTTTCAGTAAAACTTATGAGTGTAACTTGTGATGACTTTCATCGACTTTTGTTCCACAACTCGCTTGACATTAAAACATAACACACGGATGTCATACGACTAATATAAATCATAACATAATCTCCTTATCATGTTAATCACCCTAGTCTCACCCCAAAGGTACATGTTATAACATTCCCAACTTGTCGACTTTCGACGAAACATTGTTTTATTCAATTGCTTTAGCTTCTGAACTGTCCAACCCTCTTTGTACTTGTTGTTCATGATCTTCAATATTTGTAACCTCATAGGTAACATGATTAACTTACTTTATATACTTTTAAATATTATCTCATTTTTGGTCCTACATTAGTTTGCTTACAACGCTTTTTTACGTACGAAAATATAGGGCGTAACATCACTCCCCCCTTGGGAACATTCGTCCTCAAATGTTTACTCTTAGAGACTTTGGAAAATTTTGCCAAAGTATCCTTCGTACACTAGGTTAAAACCAACCTGCACGTAGCCAGAAACATACTATGCATGCCACATATGGCCAATCTTTATAAATAGCAGCAATTTGCCTCACCGACCGTAAATCATAAATATTGAAAGTGAAAAATAAAAGCTTACCTGATGACCTGCTAGCCTACATAGAGCTATGTTGTAGCGTCCCATCTCGAACCATATCTTTAGTTTGAAATAAGTGGGGGCATTTAGACTTCATTTCTTCCTCCGATTCCCATGTCATCTCTTCTACATTCTTGCTCCTCCATAAAACCTTCACGGAAGCTACCTCCTTATTTCGTAGCTTGCGGATTTGTCGGTCTAGGATGGCAACTAGAATTTCCTCGTATGACAAGTCCTCTGTAATCTGTACATCATCCGTGGGCACCACTCGGGTAGGATCGCCAATGCACTTCCGTAGCATAGATACGTGAAAAACCGGACGGACAGACTCCAATTCTGAGGGCAACTCTAACTCATAAGCTACTTGGCCCACTCTCTGAATGATCCTATAAGGCCCAATATACCGTGGGCTAAGCTTGCCTTTCTTGCCAAACCTCATCACGCCCTTCATAGGTGATACCTTTAAGAATACCCAGTCATTAATCCTGAACTCTAAGTCTCGTCGCCGCACGTCAGAATATGACTTCTGACGACTCTGAGCTATCAACAGTCGCTCCCGGATAAGCTTTACTTTCTCTATGGCCTGCTGAACCAGGTCTGGCCCATGTAACCCAGATTCTCCAACATCAAACCACCCTATAGGAGATCTGCACTTACGCCCATACAAAGCCTCGTACGGAGCCATCTGGATACTGGAGTGGTAACTGTTATTATATGCAAACTCGATAAGAGGTAGATGTTCATCCCAACTTCTTTTAAAATCCAACACACATACTCGTAACATATCCTCGAGCGTCTGAATTGTGCGCTCGGCTTGTCCATCAGTCTGTGGATGAAAAGCTGTGCTGAGATTCACCTGAGTCCCTAGACCTCTCTGAAATGACCTCCAAAAATGTGCTGTAAACTGAGCCCCACGGTCAGATATAATAGAAACTGGTACTCCGTGTAGCCGCACTATCTCCTTAATATATAACTTTGCATAATCTTCTGCTGTATATGTAGATCTGACCGGTAGGAAGTGAGCTGATTTCGTGAGCCTATCGACTATCACCCATATGGAATAAACTTACGATTAGAACGAGGTAAACCCGTGATAAAGTCCATGTTTATCGCCTCCCATTTCCATGTCGGGATCTCTATAGTCTGCATTAGCTCTCCGGGCTTCTGGTGCTCTACCTTCACTTTCTAGCAACTAGTACATTAGGCGACAAACTCAGCAATGTTCTTCTTCATATCGTTCCACCAGTACACATCCTTAATGTCATGATACATCTTCGTCGATCCAGGATGGATGGAATACCATGAATAATGTGCCTCTGACATAATCCTGTCTCGTAGCCCTGCTACATCTGGAACACACAAACGACCCCTATATCTGAGAACCCCATCTCCCTTGAGCTCTAACAATGGCTTCTTCTGCTACGGAACTCGCTCTCTCAACTCGACCAACTCTGGGTCCTCGTACTGCCTTTCCTTGACTTCAGCTATGAGGGATGATTTTGCAGTGTTTTGGAGTACAACTCCACCATCCTCAGAATCTACTAACCGAACCCCCAATGAAGCTAATTGATGAATCTCTCTAGCTAATTGTCTTTTCTCGGGCTCTACATGTGCTAAGCTACCCATAGATCGGCGACTTAAGGCATCTGCTACAACATTAGCTTTCCCTGGATGGTAGAGAATGTTAACATCATAATCTTTCAATAACTCAAGCCATCGCCTCTGTCGCAAATTCAACTCTTTCTGCTTGAAGATATATTGTAGGCTTTTATGATCAGTAAATACATCAACATGAACACCATATAAATAATGCCGCCATATCTTAAGTGCATGGACAACCGCAGCTAACTCGAGGTCGTGGGTCGGATAATTCCTCTCGTGCTTCCTCAACTGCCTTGAAGCATACGCAATTACCTTCCCATGTTGCATCAGGACACATCCTACCCCGACACCTGATGCATCACAATACACGGCATAACCCTCTAGACCCTCTGGAAGTGTTAGAACTGGAGCTGAGGTCAACCTATTCTTAAGCTCTTGGAAACTCCGCTCGCAAGCCTCTGTCCATTGAAACTTAGTTTCTTTCTGTGTCAACTTCGTCAATGGTGCCGAAAGGGAAGAAAAACCCTCTACGAACCTCCGATAGTATCCTGCTAAGCCTAGAAAGCTACGAACCTCTGTCGGAGTGGTAGGTCTAGGCCAAGATTTCATGACCTCAATCTTTTGAGTGTCCACCTTTATCCCTTCATTTGATACAATATGCCCCAAGAATGCTACAGACTTCAACCAGAACTCACATTTAGAAAACTTAGCATACAACATACGATCACGGAGGGTTTAGAGTACCGCTCGTAGGTGGTCTGCATGCTCATCCTCTGAACGGGAATAAACCAGAATATCATCAATAAATACTATCACGAACAGATCTAAAAATGGCCGGAATAGGCTATTCATCAAGTCCATAAATACAGCGGGTGCATTAGTCAACCCGAAGGACATGACAAGGAACTCGAAGTGGCCATATCGGGTCCTGAAGGCTGTCTTCGGAATATCTTTTTCCCGAACTCTGACCTGGTGGTACCCCGACCTCAAATCTATCTTTGAAAAGCATCTAGCCCCCTGCAACTGATCAAACAAGTCATCGATCCTTGGAAGTGGATACTTATTCTTAATAGTTACCTTGTTCAGCTGCCTATAATCGATACACATCCTCAGCGAGCCGTCTTTCTTCCGCACAAATAGTACTGGTGCACCCCAAGGTGAGGTACTGGGCCTGATGTAACCTTTCTCCAGCAAATCTTTTAACTGCTCCTTCAACTCCTTCAATTCGCCAGGTGCCATTCTATACGGAGGGACGGATATTGGTTGAGTTCCTGGAAGCAAATCGATGCTAAAATCAATCTCTCGCTCTGGAGGAATACCTGGAAGCTCATCTGGAAACACATCTGCATACTCTTTGACTACGGGAATAGACTGAAGTGTAGGTATCTCAGCATCTGCATCTCTAACTCGCACAATATGATAAATGCACCCTTTTGCGATCATTTTCCTCGCCTTCAGATAGGAAATAAACCTACCTCTGGGTGTTGGTGTATTACCTACCCATTCAAGGACTGGCTCACCCGGAAAATGAAATCTGGCTGCCTTTGCTCGGCAATCAACTGTGGCATAGCAAGCTGCCAACCAGTCCATACCCATGATAGCATCAAAATCCATCATCTCTAGCTCAACTAGGTCAGCTGAGGTCTGACGACTACAAATTGTCACCGTACAACCTCGGTAAACCCGTCTAGCAATAATCGATTCTCCGACCGGTGTAGATACCGCAAAAGGATCACTTAGTATTTCAGGCACTATACCAAACTTCCTCGCGACAAATGGGGTAATATACGATAAAGTAGATCCTGGGTCTATCAAAGCATAAGCATCGTGAGAGCAAATGGTTAATATACCTGTCACAACGTCTGGTGAAGACTCCTGGTCCTGTCGACCCGCTAAAGCATAGATACAGTTCTGATTACCACTTGAACTGGAACCTCTACCTCTGCCCCGACCTCTACCAGCCGAAGACTGAGACTCGCGCCCTGAAGGATGCACGGACATAGATGATCCTGTTGCTGAACTCGCTGGTTGTGCCATTCCCCCAGAATCTCTATTTGGGCAATCTCGCATCATATGCCCCAGACGCCCACATGTATAACAAGCATCAGAACCTACTCGGCATTGGCCCAAGTGTCCTCTACCACAGATGTCACACTGTGGAGGAAATGACCATGTCTGCGTAGATCCTCGCTGTCGCTGCAAACCCGACGCCCGTGAGCTCTCACCTGGTCCTGACTGATTATAGCGGTCAAACCTGTAACCCTATAACTGAGGTGGCGGAGGCCTAGGTGGCCGTCCGAAGTACTGGGTCCTATAACTACCCTGATATTGCTCCTGAGACCTGGGAAATCTCATCCTCTTACGTTGCCCTTGCTCAGCCCTTTCTGTACCCTGCTGCCGACGCCTACCCCTTTCTATATTCTGGGCGAATGCCTGAATCCGGGAGATATCCATACTATCCTGCAATGCAGCGGTGGCACATGCCTCGGTTAACTCTGGGGCTAACCCTGCTATAAACCTGTGAATCCTGTCCCGCATAGTAGCAACTATGGATGGTGCATATCTGGCCAATGAGTCAAAATGGAGACTATACTCTCGAACACTCATATTACCCTGCTTGAGGGCTAGAAACTGATCGACTCGAGCCTGTCGGATCTCCCGTGGTAAGTACTGGTCAAGGAAGGCATCTGAAAAATTCTCCCAAATAGCTGGAGGTGCATCACGTCCCCTGGACCTCTCCCATCCCTCATACCAAAGGATGGCTATATCTCGGAGTCGAAAAGCTGCTAGCTCAACTGCCTCTTTCTCCGTGGCATGCATAACACGAAAGATCCTGTGAAGCTGATCTATGAAATCCTGCGGGTCCTCCCTCTGATCTGTCCCCGTGAACTCTGGGGGACTCAAAGCAATAAACTCTCGGACCCTTGAACTCCCAGACCCCTCAGAAGTTCCTGCACTAGCTGATGCCCTAGCATGTTGCTGGGTAGCTACCAACTGTGTCAACAAATGCACCGCACTCCTTAAGTCCTGATCTGATGGAAGTGGAGGGGGAACTGGATGTGCGGTTTCCCTAGGAATCTCCGTAGTTGGTGGAGGAGCCGGTAACGGCTGAGTAGGGGTCTCACCTTGAGACTCAGACTAGGCCCCATCTACTGGGGGTACCCTGCTGGTCCCCTCACCTACTGCTGTATCTCTCCTCTGGCTAGCCGTAGTCTTCCTAGTCACCGTCATCTGTGCATGCAAACACTAACACATAAGTTTAATTCAAATTTCCTATAACTCAGTTCTGTAGCACGATTTAGATTTCAAAGAAGGGTAACCAACTCCTAAATGCCTTGTAGTGCCCTGCTTATATAATGTGGTGCACAACACATCTATAAACAAGACTCTACGAGACACGGCTTGTAGACTCCCTAGGATAAAACTGCTCTGATACCAAGTTTGTCATGCCCCGAACCTAGGAGCGAGACAAGCACCCGGTGCCTCACCTAACCTGGCGTACCAAATTGCGACTAAGGGACTCTGAACATATAATGTCATACTTTGGCCATGGGGCCACCTTGCAAGACAATTTGCGAAGCAAAATATAAAACTGAATGGAAACTAGCGCTAACTAAACATCAATATAAAACTAGGCTGAAAAGGCCGTCATAGCTACTACAGCTGACAAACCACCAAATTATACATATCAGGCCTACAAACCCAACATACTGCACTAACCAACAGGATATGTCTACAAGCCTCTACTGATAGATATATTGTGATCGGAACAGGGCCCCGACCTACCCATATTATATATCTAAATACATACATAAGATGCACACAAAAACTTAGACCCGATAACTCCGAAGGATGTGGAGCTTACCGATCAGGCTAAACTCTGGAAACACCTACTGAAGAGGTCTACTCGTCTGTCTATCTGAACCTGCATGCATGAAATGCAGCGTCCCCGGAAAAGGGACGTCAGTACGAAATAATGTACCGAGTATATAAGGCAATAACATAACTGAAAGTTGAAACTGAACTGATAATATAATAACTGAAAATAATTGGGAGTCAAAGATGATCTGGAGATATACTTACCCGTTGATACTGACTCAACTCCTTCAATATAGTAAGTAAAATAATTGTACGGCCTTATAAGGCTCGGTATATATAACTGCTCTGCCGTAGTAGGCTCGCTCATAGGCGCTCGGCCATACTAGGCTATGTATCTCGACCATGCTGGGCTCGCTCATAGGCGCTCGGCCATAGTAGGCTCGGTATATAACTTTCCATCTGATCAGAGGTTGCCCAATAGGGGCCTGCCCATCGATTATAGCTCGATAGTAATGAAAATACTGTAATACTGTATATATAGGCTTGCTGCTCTCTTGACTGGAAGAAGACAATACTAAAATTGAATATAGAGTCTCGATAAGGAATAATATTGTAACTTATGAGACTAGAATAGTGTGAATAAATTCATGAATATGAACTTCTCTTTTTGTCTCATTACTAACACATGTAGCTACGAGATCATGCCAAAATGAAGGAAGGCTTAGCCTTAACATACCTTATCACAATCTTTCCAATCACCAAGTTGAACTCACCTCTTCGCACCTTAATCTACAAGAATGATAATAATACTATTGTTAAGTTACGAAAGTTACAACTATCGCACAACGAACGACAAACTTATTTTGTATTAAAACGGGCAGCATCTCCCCTATAATCCTTACTTCCTCCAAATTCAAGATAACACCAACAATACAAGAACAGAATAATGACAACATATATACATCATTTTCCAGCCCTATATACACCATCAAATACTACAAAACAGCCCAACACACCCCAATCTCTTCATACACAAAACGACCACCGTAGTAGTGTCAAACGACCCGAAAATGTTATGACGAACGACCAGCCAACCACCCTACATTTATATGGTGTTTCTACACCCCCTTCATCCTCCAAAACTCCACAAAATAGTCCACAAAACAGTTCGCTACAAGTGAATAACTCGAACTCACGGCTTCCGATCACCGTCCCGTGAGTTCTCACAAGTATAGAACGACTTACCATGAATTTATAGAAGAAAAACTGGATGAAAGAGAGAAGTAAACTCACCTTATTTGTTGGATAACTCAGCTCCTATCTTGGTTCTTCAAACTCTAGGTTTTACCTCCAATTAGAACTTGAAAGGGAGAGAAAATCAATTAGGGTTTGTGGGAAATTTTTGGGAGGATTCTTTGCAGAGCTTATGTCTGGTTATTATGCTCTATTTTAAGTCTAATATATGAAGAAAATAGGCCTTTAAAAGGCCTCTTTGGACGACCCGAAATGGCCCATTTTTGGGCTTTCATTTAAGCAAGTAGGTGACACACCTACTTGTCACCTAGCAGCTTGCGCAGTATCGCAAATATGCCCATATCTCACTACTCCGATGTCGTATTTACAAACGGTTTAATGCATTGGAAAATAGACTCATAGATCTTTAATTTGATGGGTTGAACACCCCATAACTCTAAGTATATTGGGAGAAAATTGCAGTTAGATTTGACCCAAAGTTTCAGTAAAACTTATGAGTGTAACTTGTGATGACTTTCATCGACTTTTGTTCCACAACTCGCTTGACATTAAAACATAACACACGGATGTCATACGACTAATATAAATCATAACATAATCTCCTTATCATGTTAATCACCCTAGTCTCACCCCAAAGGTACATGTTATAACATTCCCAACTTGTCGACTTTCGACGAAACATTGTTTTATTCAATTGCTTTAGCTTCTAAACTGTCCAACCCTCTTTGTACTTGTTGTTCATGATCTTCAATATTTGTAACCTCATAGGTAACATGATTAACTTACTTTATATACTTTTAAATATTATCTCATTTTTGGTCCTACATTAGTTTGCTTACGACGCATTTTTACGTACGAAAATATAGGGTGTAACAGATATTTGATACACAGTTGGACATTGAAATCTCTCTAGTTGGACCCCATGTCAATCATGTGATGGATCTTACCGAAGAACTTGAGAAATTGGGGTACAAGCTTGGTAAAAATCTTTCTGAAGATTTGATCTTGCAGTCAGTATATGATGCTGAATGTTTTCACTATAAGAAGAAAGGGCATTGGAAGAGAAACTGCAAGGAATATCTTGCAACTCTAAAGGATAATAAACAAGGTAAAACATTAATAAAAAATATTTTTAAGGTTTCTTTAGCTACTACTAATTCTTCACTGTGGGTATTAGATACTGGCAGTAGTTATAACATCTGCAATATGTTGCAAGGGTTCAAGATAAGTAGGAGGCTGAAGAAAGGAGAAGTTAATCTACAAGTTAGAAATGGTGCAAAAGTTGCAGTCATAGATGTAGGATCAATTTCTTTAATAATGCCTTCGGGCAAAATACTTATGTTGGATGATTGTTATTATGTTCCTAAATTTGTTTCGAACATAATTTCAGCTTCTATGTTGGACAAACGTGGGTTTTGCATTAACATAGGCAATGATATTTACTCTATTCATTATGATAATGATTTATATGTGAATGGTTATCTCTAACATGATGTTTATGCCTTACCTAATGTGAATGCAAGTTCGATTATGCATGTTTCTAGACTTAAGAGGAAAAGAGATGATCAAGTAAATCATACATACCTTTGGCATTGCAGGCTTGGTCATATTGGAGAGAAAAGAATTAATAAGTTGTACAAGGAAGGGTCCCTTGACAAGTATGATTTTGAATCATATCCAACTTGTGAATCTTGTCTCAAAGGAAAAATGACCAAATCTCCATTTACTGGAAGTGGAGAAAGAGCTTCTAAATTATTGGGACTAATTCATATAGATGTTTGTGGGCCCATGAAGATTCAAGCTAGAGGTGGATATTCTAACTTCATCACCTTCACTGATGATATGTCAAGATATGGATTTGTGTATCTTATGAAACACAAATCTAAATCTTTTGAAATGTTTAAAAAGTTCCGTAGTGAAGTTGAGAAATAGACTGGTAAAAGTATTAAAGTACTAAGGTGTAATAGAGGTGGAGAATATTTTAGTGAAGATTTTACTAGGTATGTCAAAGAGAATGGGATTCTCTCACAGTGGACACCTCAAGTAACATCACAACATAGTGATATATCTGAAAGGAGAAATCGAACCTTATTAGATATGGTGAGATCTATGATGGGGTTCACTGATCTTCCAATAAATTTATGGGATATGCTTTGGAAGCAACAACATACTTACTTAATAAAGTTCTCACTAAGTCAGTCTCTACAACACCATATGAGATATGGAAAGGAAGTAAGCCTAACCTTAAACATATTAAAGTTTGGGGTTGTCCAACTTATGTTAAGAGACTGCCGACTGATAAACTTGACTCAAGATCTGATAAGTGTAGGTTCATTGGGTATCCCAAAGAAACAATGTGATATTATTTCTATCACTCTTCTGATCATAAAGTGTTTGTGGCTAGAGGAGCAACCTTTTTGGAAAGGGAATTTCTTTTAGAAGGAAATCATACTGGAGAAATAGAACTTGATGAAGTTCAAGAAACTAATGAATCAATACAAAATCAAGATCATGAGACACAAGTTGAAGAACCTTTATTGGATATTTTGAAGCTGACAAAAACGTTGCCATCTTCAACGGTTGAAGTTCAAGAACTAAATGTAGTTCAAAAACAGGTTAATGAACCAGTTCCAAACCAAACTGAACAACAACCACATCCAGCACAAGGTGAACAAATTGTACAAGAACCTCTTAGAAGGTCTACATGAGAACATCATGTACCAACTGTAACAATCCAGCCGGTCGTTTCGAGAGTTATAACCTCGTTCTCCAATTCTTTTTACTGCGTTTGTGCTTTACAACTATTATATGTTTTACCGGGTTGGTTGGTTCTGGTCCGAAGTAATTTTTGAGTGAATTGAGACACTTAGTCTCTTAATTAAAAGTTTAGGTTGGAAAAGGTTGACCGGATGTCGACTTATGTGTAAACAGCCTCGGATTTGAATTTTAATGCTCCCGTTAGCTCCATTAGGTGATTTTGGACCTAGGAGCACGTCCGGAATGTGATTTGGAGGTCCGTAGTAGAATAATGCTTGAATTGGCGAACGTTGGAATTTTAGCGATTTTGACCGGTAGTGAAAATTTTGATATCGGGGTCGGATTTGATTTCAGGTAATTGGAGTAGGTTCATGGTATCATTTAGGACTTATGTGCAAATTTTTGAGGTCAATCGGACGTGGTTTGATAGGTTTCGGCGTCGTTTGAGGAATTCGGAAGTTTATAAGTTCTTTAGGCTTGAATCAGGGTGTAATCTATGTTTTGATGTTGTTTTGGGTGATTCGAAGGTTCGACTATGTTCGTATTGGGTTATTTGACTTGTTGGCATGTTTGGTTGAGGTCTCGGGGGCCTCGGGTGGAATTCAGGAGATTTTCGGACTTGGTTTGGGATTTGAGAAGCAGCTGAAGTGCTATTATTGCTGGTGTAACTGCACCTGCGGAGTGGGAACTGCAGGTGTGAGCCCGCAGAAGCGGGGGATGGAACTGCAGAAGTGTCCAAGGAGGAGTGGAGTAGAGGTCGTAGGAGCGAAGGTTATCCCGCACATGCGTTGGTCGCAGAAGCGGTATGCTGGGCGCAGGTGCGATGGGTTTTCCGCACCTGCGATAGGCGCAGATGCGGTCTTGTAGTCACATGAGCGGAGGTAGCCGAATAAGTGACTTCCGCATAAGCGGAAATTTTGCCGCATAAGTGGCTCCGCAGGTGCGGATAAATGGCCTCAGGTGCTAAATGTCTAGGCAGAAGGTTTAAAAGCAAGGGTTCGCGATTTTAGTCTTATTTCAACATTTTGGACTCGGACTTAGGCGATTTTGGAGAAGATTTTCTAGGGGATTATTGAGGTAAGCTTCTTATACTCGTTTTGGATCATAAATTTTATTTCCTACTGATATTCCCACCTAATTAGGGGGATTTTGAAGTGAAATTTGGGGATTTAGGGCTTGAGAATTGGAGAGTGGATTTTGGGGATTTGGGTGACCAAATAGTGTCGGATTTTGATAAATTTAGTATGGTAGACTCGTGAGTGAATGGGCTTTCAGGTTTTGTGACTTTTGTCAGATTTCGAGATATGGGCCTGGGGGCCGGGTTTGAGCCGATTTCGGATTTAGGGCTATAATTTAGTAGTTTTCTAGTGGAATTGATCCCTTTAGCCTTTATTGATTATCCCGTACTGTTTGTGGCTAGATTTGGGACATTTAGAGGCTGATTTGAGGGGCAAGGGCACTTCGGAGTAGGATTCTGCACAGTTGAGGTAAGTAATAGTCTTAAATCTGGTCTTGAGTGTATGAAACCCCGAAATTTGGAATGATGTGATTATTTGGATGTGGCGCACATGCTAGGTGACGGGCGTGTGAGCGTAAACCGTGTGGGATTGTGACTTGGTCCGTCCCGTGAGATAGTAAAGTCGAATATCCTATTGCTGCTTACATGTTTTCCTTGTCTTCCAGCAATTGGACTGCCATTCATGTTAGAAATCATGTTTAGGCTATGTATTGGTGCTGTAGAGACCCGCAGGGGTAATGATACCTGTTGAACTTTCTGGCTTATTGATATTGTACTCAGTCGTAGCATTTCTTGTATATTATACCCCTGTCTTTGTTTTTCCCTGTTGATACATTATAGCATTCTGTTTTAGGCTGATTCCCTTTCATTACTGAGGGCCGTGAGACTAGAGAGGTTCATGACTGAGTGAGGCCAAGGGCCTGTTTGTGAGGTATTGATACCGTAGCATGTGAGTTGTCCGTGCGGATTCTGATATGATACTATTACACATGAGCTGTCCGTGTGGATCTTGATATGATACTATAGAGCGTGAGTTGTCCATTCAGCACTTGAGTTGTCCGTGCTGATTATAGCGCTTGGGCTGTAGGAGCCCCTCCGGAGTCTGTACACCCCCAGTGAGCGCAGGTACCTATTGAGTGTGTGTATTAAGGGCTGAAAATCGAGTGTTGAGCTATTGAGAGCTTGAGTGACTGTACCCTAAGAGGTTGCATTTGTCTTATTTGTTGCTGCATTTAGCTGATTCATGCTACTGTTCTGAACTCCCAGAAATTATAATAACTGGTTTTACTTGAACTTAGTAAATATGCAACTGATTTGACTCATATTGCCGGAATCGACTCATGTCTGCTTTCATTGTTAAAATTACTGAAATGAACTATATTGTATAGCTCGTCACTGCTTCTCAGTTCCTTATTTATTTATGTTACTCGCTGAGTTGGTTGTACTAATGCTACACCCTGTACTTCATGTGCAGATCTAGGTATGTCCGGTCATGGAGGTCATTGAGTTCGTGTGCGATCGAGTATCGGAGACTTACGAGGTAGCTGCCGGCGTCCGCAGACCTTGTCTCTCCTTCTATGCTATCTTTCTTTTCTGTATTGATACTTAGACACAGACTCTTGTAGACACTGTTTATATTAGACTGGCTATCTAGATGCTCATGACTTGGTGACATCCCGATGTTTGGGGCTATCTTTTCGCATTATATTTGAGTCAAACTCCTATTTTTTTATGAAAATCCTGTTATAAAAAAGGCTTTTGATTTATCTTTTTATGAAATGTTGAAGTATTATTTTTAAAATCGGCTTGCCTAGTATCATCGATAGGCGCCATCACGACAGGGTAGAGTTTTGGGTCGTGACAAGTTGGTATCAGAGCCTAGGTTACATAGGTCTCACGAGCCATAAGCAGGTTAGTAGAGTTTTGCGGATCGGTATGGAGACGTCTATACTTATCTTCGAGAGGCTATAGAACCCTTAGGAAAACTTCACATTCTTGAATTCTTATTGTGCGAATCTATTGATTTTGGTAACTAAACATTTGTTGTTTCATTCTCTCACAAATGGTGAGGACTCGTACTACTGGGCAGGATGGACAGCTACCAGTACCACCAGCTAGGGCCGCGAGAGGCCGAGGTCGTGGTAGTGGCCATGATACGGGCAGAGGTACAGCCCACACAGCAGCTGGGGCAGTACCTGCAGATCCACCAGTTTCCCCAGATCAGGATTAGGTCCCAATTGTGGATGCACCAGCGGGGCCAACTCAACCACCACTCGTGCCCATCGTGTATCCTGGCCTTTAGGAGGCCTTAGCTCAGATTCTGACTATGTGCACCGGCCTTTCTCAGGCGGTCTCTATTTTGACGGCAGCAACTACTTCTCAGGCCGGGGGAGGCACTCAGACTCCCGCCGCCCGCACACCAGAGCAGGTGATACAGGGACTCCAGACACCAGGGGCACCACCAGCCCAGCCGGTTGCAGCTGCTCAGGACTATATGGTTCCTGCTATGCCTGAGGATGAGCAGCGTAGATTGGAGAGGTTTGGGAGGCTCCTGCCTCCATCTTTCAGTGGTGCAGAGGGAGAGGATGCACATGGTTTCATGGACAGGTGTCAGAGGATACTCCGTACAGAAGGTATTCTACAGACCAGTGGGGTCTCGTTCACTATTTCTCTGGGGCTGCATTTATTTGGTGGGAGGCTTACGAGAGGCGTAGGCCGGTCGGCGCAGCACCACTTACCTGTCAGCATTTCTCAGTTCTCTTCCTGGAGAAGTTCGTGCCTCAGTCCCGTAGAGAGAAGCTGTGCAGGCAGTTTGAGCAGCTTCGTCAGAGTGATATGTCCATGATGTAGTATGAGATGAGGTTCTCGGAGTTGGCCTGATATTCTATTTGATTGGTTCCCACAGACAGGGAGAGGATCAGGAGGTTCATAGATGGCCTCACTTTTCAGCTATGATTGCTTATGACCAGGGAGGGAGTGTCTGGTGCTACTTTTGATGAGGTTGTCGACATTGCTCGTCAGATTGAGATGGTTCGCAGTCAGGAGCGGGTTGAGAGGGAGGCCAAGAGGCCTCGTGGACAGGGTGGATTTGGCGGTATTTCTTTTGGGGGTCAGTTCCAACACGGTAGGGGTCGTCCATTCAGACATGCTCAGACGGCTCGCCCAGTTCACTATGGTGCACCATCTAGCCATGGGTCACACAGTTATCAGCAAGGCCAGTTGTCATTCAGTGCACTAACAGTGTAGAGTTCTCACCATGCCTCGTCAGCTCACGCTTCCACGGGAAGTTCCTCGGGGCATCAGGAGCAACAATTCCGTCAAAGGAGGGGTTGTTTCGCGTGCAGAGATTTTGGTCACATTAAGAGAGATTGCCCTAGGTTGTTGAGTGGGGCTCCACAGCAGAGTACTCGGCCGATGGCACCAGCACCAGCAACTCCATCACCCATCCAGCCAACTCGAGGTGGGGCTCAGTCAGCTAGGGGTCGCCTGAGAGGGGAAAGTCGTGCAGGTGGTGGCCAGGCCCATTTCTATGCCATCCCTGCCAGACTAGATGCCATTGCTTCGGATGCTGTGATTACATGTATTGTCTCAGTTTTCCACAGATATGCCTCTGTATTATTTGACCCTGGTTCCACTTATTCATATGTGTGCTCGTATTTCGCTCATTTTCTGGATATGCCCCGTGAATCCCTAGTTTCATCTGTTCATGTATCTACTCCGCTGGGCGATACTATTATTGTGGACCGTGTATATCGGTTATTTGTGGTGACTATTAGGAGTCTGGAGATAAGAGTAGATCTTTTGTTGCTTAGTATGGTCGATTTTGATGTGATTTTGGGTATGGATTGCTTGTCTCCATGTCATCTTTTTCTAGATTATCTCTCTAAGACCGTGACGTTGGCGATGCCGGGGTTGCCGAGGGTTGAGTGGAGCGGTTCTATAGACTATGTTCCCAGTAGAGTGATTTCATACTTGAAGGCTCAGCGGATGGTTGAGAAGGGTTGTCTATCTTATTTGGCCTTTGTGAGGGATGTTAGTGCAGAGGCCCCTGCTATTGATTTTTTTCCTGTGGTGTGTGATTTTCTGGATGTGTTTCCTGCAGACCTGCTAGGCATGCCGCCTGACAGGGATATTGACTTCGGTATTTATTTGGTACCAGGCACACAGCCTATTTCTATTCCACCGTATCGTATGGCACAGGCGGAGTTGAAGGAGTTGAAGGAACAACTTCAGGAACTCCTCGATAAGGGGTTTATTCGGCTTAGCATGTCACCTTGGGGTGCATCAGTTCTATTTATAAAGAAGAAGGATGGTACTATGAGAATGTGCATTGATTATAGGTAGTTGAACAAGGTCACAGTCAATAACAAGTATTATTTGCCACGTATTGATTATCTGTTTGACCAGCTTCAAGGAGTGAGGGTGTTCTCCAAAATTGATTTGAGGTCAGGTATCACCAGCTGAAGATTCGGGACTCGAATATTCTTAAGACAGCTTTCTGGACCCGATATGGCCATTATGCGTTCCTTGTGATGTATTTTGGGCTGACCAACGCCCCAACATCGTTCATGCATTTGATGAACAGTGTGTTTCAGCCTTATCTTGACTCGTTCATTATTGTAATCATTGATGACATCCTGGTGTACTCTCGTAGCCAGGAGGAGCATGCCCAGCATCTGAGGATTGTGTTACAGCGATTGAGAGAAGAGAAGCGTTATGCAAAGTTCTCCAAGTGTGAGTTTTTTCTCAGTTCAGTGGCGTTCTTAAGGCACGTGGTGTCCAGTGAGGGTATTCAGGTGGATTCGAAGAAGATAGAGGCAGTGCAGAGTTGGCCAGACCGTCCTCAGCCATGGAGATTCGGAGCTTTCTTGGTTTGGCGGGCTATTACCGTCGTTTTGTGGAGGGTTTCTCATCTATTGCATCGCCCTTAACCAAATTAACCCAAAAGGGTTCTCCATTCAGGTGGTCGGATGAGTGCGGGGAGAGCTTTCAGAAGCTCAAGACTACTTTGACCATGGCTCCAGTTCTAGTTCTGCCATCAGCTTCTAATTCTTACATAGTGTATTGTGATGCCTCACGGGTCGGTATTGGGTGTGTTCTGATACAGGAGGGTAGAGTAATTGTTTATGCTTTGCGCCAGTTGAAGACCCATGAGAAGAACTATCTTATCCATGATATTTAGTTAGCAACTATTATTCACGCCTTGAAGATTTGGCGGCACTATTTGTACGCGGTTCATTATGAGATTTACACTGATAACCGGAGTTTGCAGCATCTGTTCAAGCAGAAGGATCTTAACTTGTGTCAGCGGAGGTGGTTGGAGCTTCTTAAGGACTATGATATCACCATTTTGTGCCACCCCGGGAAGGCCAATATGGTGGCCGATGACTTGAGTCGCCGGGTGAAGTGTTTGGGGGTCTTAGCATATCTTCCAGCAGCAGAGAGGCCATTGGAGTTGGATGTTCAGGCCTTAGCTAGCCAGTTTGTCAGATTGGATATTTCTGAGTCGAGTTGGGTATTGGCTTGTGTGGTCTCCTGATCTTCTCTTTATGATCGTATCAGGGAACGTCAGCATGATGAACCCCATCTGCTTGTCCTCCAGGACAGGGTTCTACGAGGTGATGCCAGGGATGTGACTATTGGTGATGACGAGGTGTTGAGGATGCAGGGTCGGATATGTGTGCCCAATGTAGATGGGCTGCGGGAGTTGATTCTTGAGGAGGCCTATGGCTCGCGGTATTCCATCCAATCGGGTGCCGCGAAAATGTACCATGATTTGAGACAGCACTATTGGTGGAGAAGGATAAAGAAAGATATAGTTGGGTTTGTAGCTCGGTGTCTCAACTGTCAGCAGGTAAAGTATGAGCATCAGAGACCGGGTGGCTTGCTCCAGAGGTTAAAGATCCCAGAGCGGAAGTGGGAGCGGATCACCATGGATTTCATAGTTGGGCTCCCACGAACTTCGAGGAAGTTCGATGCTATTTGGGTGATTGTGGATCGGCTGACCAAGTCCGCACTCTTCATTCGAGTTGGTTTTACTTATTCATCAGAGCGGTTGGCTGAGATTTACATTCGAGAGATCGTTCGCCTTCATGGTGTCCCAATTTCCATCATTTCAGACAGAGGCACGCAGTTTACATCGCAGTTTTGGAGAGCCAAGCAGCTAGAGTTGGGTACTCAGGTTGAGTTGAGCACAACATTTTACCCTCAGATGGACGGACAGTCCGAGCGCACTATCCAGATATTGGAGGACATGCTACGCGCTTGTGTCATTGATTTTGGGGGTTCATGGGACCAGTTTCTACTGCTCGTGGAGTTTGCATACAACAACAGTTATTAGTCGAGCATTTAGATGGCTCCGTACAAGGCTTTGTATGGAAGGCAGTGTAGATCTCCGGTGGGATGGTTTGAGCCGGGTGAGGCTAGGCTTTTGGGTACAGACTTGATCTAGGATGCATTAGACAAGGTGAAATTGATTCGGGAGTGGCTTTGCATGGTGCAGTTTAGGCAAAAGAGTTATGCTGACAGGAAAGTCCGTGATGTGTCTTACGTGGTCGGGGAGATGGTTCTTCTAAAGGTATCACCTATGAAGGGTGTTATAAGGTTTGGAAAGAGGGACAAGTTGAGCCCTTAGTTCATTAGGCCTTTTGAGATACTTCAGAGGATCGGGGAGGGGGCTTACAAGCTTGCCTTGCCACCTAGCTTGTCGAGTATGCATCCAGTACTTTAGGTTTCTATGCTCCAAAAGTACATCGGCGATTCGTCTCATGTTTTGGATTTCGGCACGTTTCAGTTGGATGGTGATTAGACTTATGATGTGAAGCCGGTGGCCATTTTTGAGCGGAAGGTTTGAAAGTTGAGGTCAAAGGATATAGCTTCAGTGAAGGTGCAGTGGAGAGGTCAGCCCATGGAGGAGGCCACTTGGGAGACCAAGCGGGAGATGCAGAGAAGAAATCCACACCTATTGGAGTCTCCAGGTATGTTTCTAGACCCGTTCGAGGACGAACATTTGTTTAAGAGGGGGAGGATGTAACGACCCGGCCAGTCGTTTCGAGGGATATAGTCTCGTTCCCCTATTTTTTTCTGCTGCGCTTGTGCTCTAGAGCTGTTATATGTTTTACCGGGTTAGTTGGTTCAGGTCCGGAGTGATTTCGGAGTGAATTGAGACACTTAGTCTCTTAATTGAAAGTTTAGGTTAGAAAAAGTTGACCGGATGTTGACTTATGTGTAAATAGCATCGGATTTGAATTTTGATGGTCCCGTTAGCTCTGTTAGGTGATTTTGGACTTAGGAGCGCGTCCGGAATGTGATTTGGAGGGCCGTAGTAGAATTAGGCTTGAATTGGCGAAAGTTGGAATTTTGACGATTTTGGCCGGCAATGGAAATTTTGATATCGGGGTAGGATTTGATTTTTGGGAATTGGAGTAGGTTTGTGGTATCATTTTGGACTTGTTTGCAAAATTATAGGTCAATCGGACGTGGTTTGATAGGTTTCGGTGTCGTTTGCGGAATTCGGAAGTTTAGAAGTTCTTTAGGCTTGAATCCGGGTGTAATCTGTGTTTTGATGTTGTTTTAGATATTCAAATGTTTGACTAAGTTTGTATTGGGTTATATGACTTGTTGACATGTTTGGTTGAGG
Source organism: Nicotiana tomentosiformis (assembly GCF_000390325.3). NCBI lineage: Eukaryota > Viridiplantae > Streptophyta > Magnoliopsida > Solanales > Solanaceae > Nicotiana > Nicotiana tomentosiformis. The sequence goes on along the minus strand of NC_090817.1, from coordinate 72,109,862 downwards.
TCCCAGGGGCCTCAGGTGGAATTCGGGAGGTTTTCGGACTTGGTTTGGGATTTGAGAGGCAGCTGAAGTGCTGATGTTGCTGGTGTAACCGCACCTGCAAAGTGGGAACCGCGGACGCGAGCCCGCAGAAGCGGGGATGGAACCGCAGAAGCGGCCAAGGAGGAGTGGAGCAGAGGTCGCAGGTGCGAAGGCTATCCCGCACCTGCGTTGGTCGTAGAAGCGGTATGCTGGGCGCATGTGCGATGGGTTTTCCGCACCTGCGATATGCGCAGATGCGGTCTTGTAGTCGCAGGAGTGGAGGTAGCCGGATAAGTAACTTCCGCAGAAGCGGAAATTTTGCGTCAGAAGCAGCTTCGCAGGTGCGGATAAATGGCCGCAGGTGCGAAATGTCTGGGTAGAAGGTTTAAAAGCAAGGGTTCACGATTTTAGTCTTATTTTAACATTTTATACTCGGACTTAGGCGATTTCGGAGAAGATTTTAGAGGGGATTATTGAGGTAAGCTTCTTGTACTCATTTTGGATCATAAATCTTGTTTTCCACTGATTTCCCCACCTAATTAGCGAGATTTTGAAGTAAAATTTGGGGATTTAGGGCTTGAGAATTGGAGAGTGAATTTTGGGGATTTGGGTAACCAAATGGTGTCAGATTTTGATGAATTTAGTATGGTTAGACTCGTGAGTGAATGGGCTTTCGGGTTTTGTGACTTTTGTCGGATTTCGAGATGTCGGCCCGGGGGCCAGATTTGAGCCGATTTTGTATTTTGGGCTATAATTTAGTAGTTTTCTTGTGGAATTGATCCCTTTAGCCTTTATTGATTATCCCATACTGTTTGTGGCTAGATTCGGGACATTTGGAGGCTGATTTGAGGGGCAAGGGCACTTCGGAGTATGATTCTGCACAGTTGAGGTAAGTAACGGTCTTAAATCTAGTCTTGAGGGTATGAAACCCCGGAGTTTGGTATGATGAGATTATTTGGAAGTGACGCACATGCTAGGTGATAGGAGTGTAAGCGTGCACTGTGAGGGATTGTGACTTGGTCCGTCCCGTGAGACTATAAAGTCGAATAGCCTATTGTTGCTTACATGTTTTCCTTGTCTTCCATCAATTTGACTGCAATTCATGTTAGAAATCATGTTTAGGATATGTATTGGTGTTGTAGAGACCCGCAGGGGTCATGATACCTGTTGAATTTTCTGGATTATTGATATTGTACTCAATCATAGCATTTCTTGTATATTATACCTCATTCTCTATTGTTCCCTGTTGATACATTTAAGCATTCTGTTTTGGGCTGATTCTCTTTCATTACTGAGGGATGTGAGACTAGAGAGGTTCACGACTGAGTGGGGACGAAGGCCTGTTTGTGAGGTATTGATACCGTAACACGTGAGTTGTCCGTGCGGATTCTGATATAATACTATAGCACGTGAGTTGTCCGTGCGGATCTAGATATGATACTATAGCACGTGAGTTGTCCGTGCAGCATGTGAGTTGTCCGTGCGGATTATAGCACTTGGGCTGTAGGAGCCCCTTCAGAATCTGTACACCCCCAGTGAGCGCAGGTACCTATTGAGTGTGTGTATTGAGGGCTGAGAGCCGAGTGTTGAGCTATTGAGAGCTTGAGTGATTGTACCCTGAGAGGTTGCATTTGTATTCTTTGTTGCTGTATTTAGCTAATTCATGCTACTATTCTGAACTCCCGGAAATTATTATAACTGGTTTTACTTGAACTTAGTAAATATGCAACTGATTTGACTCATATTACCGGAATCGACTCATGTCTGCTTTCATTGTTGAAATTACTGAAATGAACTGTATTGTACAGCTCGTCACTGCTTCTCAGTTCCTTATTTATTTCTATTACTTGCTGAGTTGGTTGTACTCATGCTACACCCTGCACTTCATGTGCAGATCTAGGTATGTCCGGTCATGGAGGTCGTTGAGTTCGTGTGCGATCGAGTATCGGAGACTTACGAGGTAGCTGCCGGCGTCCGCAGACCTTGTCTCTCCTTCTATGCTATCTTTCTTTTCTGTATTGATACTTAGACACAGACTCTTGTAGACACTGTTTTTATTAGACTGACTATCTAGATGCTTATGACTTGGTGACACCCTGATGTTTGGGGCTATCTTTCCGCATTATATTTGAGTCAAACTCCTGTTGTTTTTATGAAAATCTTGTTATGAATAAGGCTTGTGATGTATCTTTTTATGAAATGTTGAAGTATTTTTTTGAAAATCGGCTTGCCTAGTATCACCGATAGGTGCCATCAGGACATGTTAGAGTTTTGGATCGTGACACCAACTAGATTAAATCTAATGGAACAAGATGATGTATCAAATAAGGTTGATCATAATGATAATGACCCTAAGACCTATGAAGAGGCTATAACTATGAGAGATAGCAAAAGGCCATGGAATCCATGAAGGAATAAAAAGTATGGACTTTAGTTGAACCTTCAAAGGATATAAAATCTATACGTTGTAAATGGGTTTTTTAAGAAAAAGATTGGAGCAAACGGAAAGGTGGAGTATAGAAAATCTTTTTCTCATTATGTATTCACCTTATTTGGTGGTGTAATGAGTTAGAAATGTTCCAAACAAGCTACAGTAGCTGATTAAGTGGCTAAAGCAGAATATATACCAGCTAGTGAAGCTACTAAGGAAGCTGTATGGATGAAAAAGTTCTTAACTGAACTTAGTGTGGTTCCTTCAATAGAAGGTTAAGTTCCATTATTGTGTGATAATACTGGAGCCATTGCTCAAGCAAAAGAACCAAGATCATACCAAAAATCCAAACACGTTCTGCAAAGGTATCACTAGATAAGAGTGATACCTATCGACAACGAAGATGGCATTCAAGATGAGAACAATAACTTAACCCCCGGGGGCGGAAGGACACTCGTCGATCCCGTTGGAGCTCGGGTCGAAGAGCCAATAGACGTTAATTCACATGCGTACATCGAGGCAAACCTACATTCCGACCCTGAAAATAGCATTCATGGTGGAACTCGGTCTGCAGCTCGAAATACCCAAAATGTTGAGGAAAACGAAATCAGCTTGCTTATAATTTTCGAGATGTTGCAAGCTCAACAAGTAGCAATAGCCCAGTTGCAGAGCCAAACCCAGGAACCGACCATACTCGAGCCCAGTCCACCCCAAGAAGTCACCCACAAAACGGCGCCAGCTATAGTAAGGTCAAATGAGCAAGAATCAGGGACTAATCCCGAATTGTTAAGATGTTAGAAAAACTGACAAAACGAATAGAGTTAGGAGAAAGCAGGAACGAAATACCAAATAGCAATCACAAACGTCAGCTTCGACCCAATTAGAGAATCAAAAGACTGACGAAGATGATGAACATGGGGTCCCTCGATCCTGCATGGTCCCCGATGATTCGGACGCTACCCAATCAACGGTCGAAGAACTGGAGCAAGTCATACTAGTCAAATATCTGCCCGAACGAAAGGTATACCGGGGCACGGGGTTAGATCCCGAGCTCGGGAGAAAGCTTATTCAATTTATTATAGCTAACATAGACTATTTCGCTTAGTCCCATCTTGGCATGACAGGGATTCCACCAGGAATCACCACTCATAAGCTAAGCTTGGACCCAAAGTTCCACCCGGTAAAATAAAAAAGAAGGCCCCAGTCCAAGGTCAAACATGCCTTCATCAAAGACGAGGTAACCAAATTTATTAAAATAGGGTCCATTCGGGAAGTAAAATACCCCGAGTGGCTAGCAAATGTGGTGGTAGTCCCTAAAAAAGGGGAACAAGCTTAGAATGTGTATAGATTATAAAGACCTGAATAAAGCATGCCCTAAGGATTCTTTTCCTTTGCCTAATATCGATCGTGTGATCGATGCCACGGCTGTCCACGAGACTCTCAGCTTTCTCGATACCTATTCCGGGTACAACTAAATACGGATAAACCCGGAGGATCAGGAAATGACCTCATTTATCACTAAGTACGGGACTTACTATTATAATGTAATGCCATTCGACCTAAAAAATGCTGGTGCAACTTGTCAACACCTAGTAAATAGAATGTTCAAAAAGAAAATAGGAAAATCAATGGAGGTTTATATTGATGATATGTTAGTTAAGTCCCTGCGAGCAGAGGACCATTTAAAGCATTTGCAGGAAACTTTCGACATACTAAGGGAGTACAATATGAAGCTCAATCCCGAAAAATGTGCTTTCGGGTTTGGTCGGGCACGTTTCTCGGTTTCATAGTGTCCAATCGAGGAATCGAGATTAACCCCGATAAAATCAAAGCAATCGAGGACATCACAATTGTAGATAATGTAAAGGCCGTGCAAAGGCTAACGGGACAGATAACCGCCTTGGTACAATTCATTTCGAGATCCTCGGATAGGAGCCACCGATTTTTCTCTTTGCTTAAAAAGAAAAGCAATTTTTCATGGACTCTGGAATGTCAGCAGGCTTTGGAAGATCTAAAATGGTATTTATCGAGCCCTTCGTTGCTTCATACCCCGAAGGCAGACGAACAGCTTTATCTGTATCTAGCTTTCTTGAAGATAGCGGTAAGTGGAGTCCTAATTCGAGAAGAACGAGGTACGCAATTCCCTATTTATTATGTCAGTCGAACTTTAGGTGAGGCCGAAACTAGATATCCACACATAGAAAAATTAGCGCTTGCTTTAATAAGTGCCTCTAGGAAACTAAAACCATGTTTCTAGTGCCATCCGATACATGTTGTAACAACTTATCCTCTACGAAATATTTTACACAAACCTGAGCTTTCAGGCCTATTGGCCAAATGGGCCATAGAGATCGGCGCGTACGACATCGAGTATCGACCTCGAACCGCTATCAAATCTCAAATATTAGCGGACTTCGTGGCTGACTTTATGCCGGCCTTCGTACCCGAGATTGAAAAAGAATTACTGATAAAATCGGGTACCTCTTAGGGAGTCTGGACCCTCTTTACGGACGGTGCCTCGAACACAAAGGGGTCCGAACTGGGCATTGTACTAAAATCGCCCACAGGTAATGTAGTTAGACAGTCTATTAAAACTACAAAATTGACTAACAATGAGGCCGAGTATGAGGCCGTGATTGCAGGTCTCGAACTATCTAGAAGTTTGGGGGCCGAGGTCATAGAGGCTAAATGTGATTCCATCCTCGTGGTAAATCAAGTCAAAGGGACTTTTGAAGTCCAAGAAGATCGAATGCAGAGGTACTTGGATAAATTACAAGTGACTCTACATCGATTCAAAGAATGGACTTTGCAATATATACTTCGAGAGTAGAACAGTGAAGCCGACGCTCTTGCGAACTTAGGTTCGTCGGTCGAGGATGACGAACTCAACTCGGGGACTGTCGTACAACTCATGAAATCGGTAATCGAAGAAGGTCATGTCGAGATAAACTCCACAAGTCTAACCTGGGATTGGAGAAACAAATATATATAGTACTTCAAGAACGGGAAACTTCCATCGAATCCAAAGGAATCGAGGGCTCTACGCACAAAAGCTGCACGGTTCACCTTATCCAATGATGGAACACTGTTTTGAAGGACCTTTGGTGGTCCACTGGCAATATGTTTGCGACCGAGAGATACCAACTACATCCTACATGAGATTCACGAGGGCACTTGTGGGAATCATTCTGGTGCCGATTCATTGGTCCACAAAATAATCAGAGCAGGGTATTATTGGACCGATATGAACAAGGATGCAAGGGAGTTCGTTCGAAAATGTGACAAATGCCAAAGACATGCGCCCATGATTCATTAACCCGAGGAACTTCTCCACTCGGTCCTATCTCCATGGCCCTTCATGAAATGGGGAATGGACATCGTCGTCCCCCTCCCATCGACCCCAGGTAAGGCTCAGTTTATTTGGTTTATGACTGATTATTTCTCTAAGTGAGTTGAAGCATAGGCTTTCGAGAAAGTCTGAGAAAATGAAGTAATAGACTTCTTTTGGGACCACATCATATGTCGGTTCGGGATGCCATTCGAAATTGTATATGATAATGGAAAGAAATTAATCGGCAGTAAAGTAGCTAAATTTCTCTAGGACCACAAAATCAAAAGGAACTTATCATCCCAGTGGGAACGGACAAACCGAATCGACCAACAAAACCATCATCCAAAATCTTAAGAAAAGATTAACCAACGCTAAAGGAAAATGGATAGAAATACTACCCGAAGTCCTATGGGCATACCACACGACATCAAAATCCGGTGCCGAAGCAACACCATTCTCGTTGGTTTATGGCGCCGAAGCTCTTATCCCGGTTGAGGTCGGAGAACCTAGCGTCATATTTCGGTATGCAACAAATGAGTCGAATAAAAAGACAATGAACACGAGCCTAGAATTATTGGACGAAAAACGAGAAGCATCTCTCGTCCGATTAGCCGCCCAAAAATAGCGGATCTAAAGTTATTATAATCGAAGAACCAATCTTTGATATTTTAAAATCAGGGATTTAGTGCTAAGAAAAGTCACCCTCAACACCCGAAATTCAAATGATGGAAAACTGGGTCTGAACTGGGAAGGACCGTATCAGGTTCTCAAAATCATCAGAAAAGGATCCTACAAGCTCGGTGTAATAAACGGCAAACAACTACCAAGCAATTGGAATGTGTCGCACCTAAAACGATACTACTGTTAAGGTACGACCCTCTTATGTTCATTTATATTTCAAAATTAACCCTTGCAGGTGTTCGACCAGAAACGGGGATGGAGTATTCAACTCAAAGCCTTTAGGCCTGAAAGCACGCATTGCACTCTTTTTCCCATAGACCGGTTTTGTCCCAAATGGGTTTTTCGGCAAGGTTTTTAATGAGGAAGCCATTGATCGTGCTAACTTAGAACAATTCAACAGTATCTGAGGCCTCTTTACAATCAATATTGGATACTGGGGGGCATTACCCTCAAATGTATCAAGTTCAATGCAAGGAAGTTACTTCATGACAACAGGGTTTCGATAGGAAAATTGTAAGAGCTAAATGGTCAAAACGAACCATGCTCGTGTAGTTTGCTCGATCGCTGTTACAAAACATGAACACATGTATAATGACATAAAGAGAAATTTCTTCTTTACCGATATCTCATATCTCATAATCCATCCTCTACTTCGTGATCTATTATACAAACAGGCTTAAGGGCCGACCATTACCCCATAAATCAGGGAGTGCCAACCGAAAAATCAACGAAATCAAGCCCCACATAAGCCTAAGGGCTACATAACTTCGAGTTCGAGCAACACTCTCACTCAACCATAAAGCCTACGGGCTACATTACTTCCAGTTTGAGCAAACACTCACTCGACTACTAAGCCTACGGTCAACATTACTTCGAGTTCGAGCAAACACTCACACGACTATTAAGCCTAAGGGCTACTCTTACTTCGAGTTCGAACAATCACTAATCGACTACTAAGACTAAGGGCTACTCTCACTTCGAGTTTAAGAAATCACTCACTCAACCATTAAGCCTACGGGCTACATTACTTCGAGTTCGAGCAAACACTCACTCGATTATTAAGCCTAAGGGCTACATTACTTAGAGTTCGAGCAAACACTCACTCGACCGTAAAGCCTAAGGGCTACTCTCACTTCGAGTTCGAGCAATCACTCACTCGATCATAAAGCCTACGCGCTACATTACTTCGAGTTCAAGCAAACACTCACTCAACTACTAAGCCTACAGGCTACATTACTTCGAGTTCAAGCAAACACTCAATCGACTATTAAGCCTAAGGGCTACTCTTACTTCGAGTTCGAGCAATCACTCACTCGACTACTAAGCCTAAGGGCTACTCTCACTTCGAGTTTGATCAATCACTCACTCGACCACTAAGCCTACGGGCTACATTACTTCGAGTTCGAGCAAACACCCACTCGACTATTAAGCCTAAAGATTACATCACTTTGAGTTCGAGCAAAACTCTTACTCGACCATAAAGCCTACTGGCTACATTACTTCGAGTTTGAGCAAACACTCACTCAACTACTAAGCCTACGAGCTAAATTACTTCGAGTTCAAGCAAACACTCACTCGACTATTAAGTCTAAGGGCTACTCTTACTTTGAGTTCGAGCAATCACTCACTCGACTACAAAGCCTAAGGGCGACTCTCACTTCGAGTTCGAGCAATCACTCACTCGACCACTAAGCCTACGAGCTACATTACTTTAAGTTTGAGCAAACACTCACTCGACTATTAAGCCTAAGGGCTACATCACTTTGAGTTCGAGCAAAACTCTCACTTGACCATAAGGCCTACGGGCTACATTACTTCGGATTCGAGCAAACACTCACTCGGTTATAAACACTACAAGGTCCGACTTCGATCAAATTACCTAAAGCCTCGAACTTATGAAAACTTTCATAAGGCATGAATGAAACAAAATCTTCATAAGGCAAAGAATAAGATAAAGACAAGTCGGTAAAGGAAAAAGATCTTTATATATATAAAAGTATTACAAGGTCCTATCCGGACCCTACACAAAAAGATCAAAATAGAAAAAACCCTAAGTTTCCTGATTATCTCTGGGGCAGTCTCTTCTCCATCGGGCTCCTCCCCGCTCTCAGACCCACTCTTGATCTCATCATCATCATCATCATCGGAAGCTAGGGCTCCAGCATCAGCTTCAAGTTCTTTGGCCTTTAGTATCTATTCAGTAAGATCAAAACCTCGAGCATGGATCTCCTCGAGGGTTTCCCTCAGAGATTGTCATTTGGCGAGTTCAGCAACCCAATGTGCTCGAGTTTGAGCGGTCTCGGCTGCCTCTCTCGCTTGCACTTGGGCGGCTTCAGCATCGGCCCGATAGACAGCCACGATTGCATCTGCCTCGACCTTTGCTTTCTCGACCTTGGCAAATTCGGAAGCCAACAGATCTTCGAGCTCCTCTATTTTTCTTACTTGAGCCGAGCTCTTCTCCTTCATGCCTTGAAGTTGACTTTCGACCGATGATAATTGAGCTCGAGCGGTTTCTTTCTCTACAGCAAGATGGTCCATATCTTCTTTCTATCCCAAGGACTCTGCCTTTATCATGTCGACCTCCTCACGAAACTGCTCGATCCTCTCGATCTTCTGTTGCAGCTGTGATAAGGTTTGTCCATGAGCTTTTAAAATTTTCATTACCTACTCGATCAGGTTTGTCTGATCTTGGTGAGCCTTGGCCAACTCGGCTCGAAAATCTTTGATCTCTTCCTCTTTCTACCTACTAAGAAGTTTGAGGGCATTTCTCTCATCCGAAAGCCCTCGGAAGTCGGCCTCACGTCGGCTCAGCTCTGCCCGAGACTTGGAAAGCTCCTCTTGATGAAGAGCTAAAGCCTATACGAAAAAGAGAAAAATTTAGGCAGAAAATGGAAAAATATGACATCAACAAAAGGAATCGAAACTTACCCGATTTAGGGCTCGTTGAACCTCGAAGAAAAGACCCGACGCATCACTCGGGCCGGCAACATCCTCGATACCGGTAAACAAATCACGAAAGGGGTCCTCTCCCTCATGGGCCCCATCTACCTCGAGGGTCCCCAAAGCTCTGGCTTCCCGAATTTCCCCTTCAATAAAAGCAGGGAGAGTAGGCGAGTCTCCGATTACTATTTCCCCAAGCGAGTCGCTTGGGGCGTTCTCCTCAATTCGAAGAGCTTCAGGGCCGGCCCCTTCAGATATACCCACCGTTTGTTAACTTCGGTGGGAGGCATCCTCGATCTCCAATGACTCGAGGACTTTGCCCGAGTCCTTCTCCCATATCCCCTCAGTTCGAGACGGAGCCTCATCAACCACCATCGAGCCAGCTACCTTTGGGGCATTGATGGTTTTCTTCACTCGGGCCACCAGTATGGACCCATCATTTTCTTCTTCTTCTTCTTTGTCTTTATCCCTTAGATGTCGAACTGATTCTTCAGTCAAAAGGATGGTATTCTTCCTCGGCTTACGAGTCGTCCTTGTCTTAAGTTTTGGATCCTCGAAAGTAGAAGCCATTTTTCTCTTGTTGTCCTTCGCCGGTTTCGGAATCGGGGCTGAAGTCTCTTCCTCGCCAGACGGGGGCCTCATAACCGCATCTTTACCCAAGCCTACACACAAGAAAATTGGTTAAGTATAAAAAGACATTTTGTTCGAATCATCGAAGACATGGGAAAGAGGCTTACTATGAACTTTAGCCTCTCATCGGCCCTTTGATAAGTCGCGCCACGAGCGCTCGACTTATGTGGAGGTTGAAGCTAGGTCCCATACCCAGCTCTCAAGGTTAGGAATAGCACCGGGCATCCAAGCAACCACTACATCATGGAAAAGGATATCGGTGAGAAAGAAACGAAGGAGCAAAACAATAGGAGCTAACAGTAGAATTATACTTACGCTTCATGTTCCATTCCTCGGGAAATGGCATCTTCTCAGCCGGGATTAGGTCGGAAGTCTTCACTCGAATGAACCTTCCCATCCAGCTTCAGTCCTTGTCCTCGTCTATGCTCGAAAATAACACTTTGTTAGCCCGACACTGGAGTTTTATTAACCCACCTCGATAGAGGTGGGGGCTATACAATCTAATGAGGTGGTCGAGGGTGAAAGGCATCCCCTTGACTTTCTTCACAAAGAAGCGCATCAGAATAACGATCCGCCAAAAAGAAGGATGGATTTGGCCTAGGGTTATTTGGTATTGGTGGCAAAAATCGATGATAACTGGGTCGAGTGGGCCCAATGTGAAAGGGTAAGTATAAACACTTAAAAACCCTTTCACATGAGTAGTAATATCTTACTTGGGGAGCCGGGATTATCACTTCTTTGTTCTCCTAGTTGCAATCTTTCCTCAACTGTTTATGATGTCCCTCGATTATCGAGCACATATACCTCGATACTGGCTCGCATCGACCGGGAACCGGTGAGGCTTTGTCGATTTTAAAATTAGAGGTAAGAACACACCTCCCGGGAACACACTCCTCAGGTCGTGGCTCCACCTGTGTTTTATCACCGGCGGGCCGCGAAAAAGAAGCTTTTTCTTTTTTAGGAACGGTTTTTGACGTTTTTGCCATTTGGATTTGAAGATTGAAGATAGAGGAAGATGACAAGATTTGGTATTCTGAAGAGGGATTTTGCAGTCAAAATCACAGATTTACAGATGAAAAACTCAGAAGATGTGAAAAAGAACTTAGAAAATTTGGAAATTGGAGATGTAAAAGTAAAAAGTGGTAAAAAGAGGAGCTATTTATAGGGTTGGCAATGACGGTTCAATATCAGCAATGGCCGACCATCGTCTGACATGCATTTAATGCCTTGGTAACTGAACCAACGGGACATCTATCATGTACGACATGGTCGGGCTCGATGCAAACGTCAGTGTATATCTAGTCATACCGTTGGAAAATCATGTCGTTTCTCGCCACATTTTTTCCGAGAAACGAGGGAATTATCTGTATACCGTCAAAATTGGTTTCGACCTTCATATGATTAGTCAAGATTGGAACATAATGGACCAAAGGTCATCTTCATAATATCGAGATGAGATCTAAATCTAGGTTACCAAGCTCAAATTTCTAGGACCGATCAAATACCGAGCTCAAAGTCATTACCGAGCTCGAGTCCAAATCGAACTATGAAGTGAAGCGATGTCATCGAGCTTAAGAGCCAGAGACCAACCAATATCAAGCCCGATTCGATACCGAGCCCCGAGTCAATATTGAGCTCGAGTCAATATCAAGCTCAAGTTAATATCGAGCTCTAAATCTGGAAATCGACCAATACCAAATCCGACCAAGATCGAGCCAAGAGATAAGAGCAGTTACAACCACACTAAGGGAGAGAATTTTGCCGGGAATTAGGGAAAAGCTAATCTATCATGGGATCCCCACTATGTATTTTTAATTATATCTAAAGTAAGATTCCTCCACTATAAGAGGGATATCTACTATTTCTGTAAAGGGACCCAACATTAAGGCATTCATACACTCTCATATTATTGATATTCACAGTGAAAAATATACTGATATTCATATAGAGATAATCCTTTTTTGGGTTTTGTATAATAATTCGTATAAATTCAACTCTATCCTTTTTTCGGGTAAACAAATATAAATTCCAGCATCATTACAGGAAAAAAAGTGTAAACTATCATGTTTGATGCCAAGGAGATTAGTGGACTGAGCATTACCTATTTTAATGAATGGATGCCTTAACATCACCACTCAAAAAGTTCAGACTCAAGATTTAAATTATGCAGGCTAATGTCCTTGATAAAACAAATGGGATTACAACTGCAAACTTTGTTGAAAGCTCCAATGTCTTTCCTCCAACAGCTTGAGACAAACTTTCAACTATTACTTTTTGTATCAATCATCCTTGCACTTGCTCTGAGGTTTCTGTTTAACAAGAAAAGAGATATCAAACTCCCCCCTAGCCCTCTGAAATTACCCATCATTGGCAACCTCCATCAACTAGGAAATGCAACTCACAAGTCCCTTCACTGTCTTGCAAAGAAGTTAGGCCCCATTATGTATCTGAAGCTAGGCGAGATACCAACAGTAGTATTGTCATCAGCAAAGATCGCTAAAGAAGTAATCAGGACTCATGATCTTGCTATTGTAAGTCGGCCTCAGATATATTCAGCTAAACACCTATTGTACAACTGCACTGACATTGGCTTTGCACCCTGTAATTATGGCCAATATTTTGGCTAATGGAGTCCATCTCACATAAGCATAAGCATCTTTGCAAAGTGTAGACTTTGTTGGCAATATTCTTTGGTACCCAAAAATATTGCATTGTGTGTTGGATATCATTTGCACAAGTTATATCTCTTCTTTTACACCTAAGAGGCCAAGACTTTTTGCCTATAAAAGGGAAGGTCATTAGTTCATTTTAGACACACCAACAAGACTTGTCTTCAATTCTTGTTTCTTCCTTTCTTCCTTTATTAAGAGTGCTTTGTATGAGAGTTAGTGTTGGGAAGCACTTGTGTGAACCCTTTCTTTAGAGTGATCTTGTGAGGTTATTCTCTTAGGGTATTTGGGATTAATTAGAGTGTTTACTCTAATTTTGTACTCTCTTTTGCACTCTTATTATTATAGTAAATTGCTCCTCTCTGCTTGTGGACGTAGGTTACTTTGACCGAACCACATTAAATTTGTGTCTTCTTTATCTACTTTAATTGTCGTTGTTATCAACTTCCATTGTCTTTGTTATTATCATTATATCGTTATTTTGCAAAATTCTGTATTACCCGGATTCCCGATCCTAACAAATTGGTATCAGAGCCGGATCTAACTGGGTTAGTTTCAATAGCCAAAAATGACTCTAACAAAGACCTATGTTGAGAAATTTGACCGAAGTGCAAACTTCGGAATGTGGCAATTAAAGATGGAAGCTATCCTAATTCAGGATGGCTTAGACTTGGCGTTGCAAGGAAAGGAGAAGAAGTCGGATAAAATGACGGACGAGGAGTTTGCCATCATAGACAAAAAGGCAAAAGCAGGTATCATTTTAAATCTCTCAAATGAGGTTTTACGTGAAGTTTCTGTAGAAACCATAGATAAAGGCATGTGGGAAAAATTGAAAACCTTATATATGAAGAGGACGGTAGAAAATAGACATTACCTGAAGCAGAAGCTTTATACAATTCGTATGGGTGAAGGTACCTCTATTCTCTCTCATCTTGACACTTTTGATTCCATTCTTATGGATTTGAGTAATATAGATGCTGAAATTAAAAATGAGGATCAAGCCGTGTTACTGCTTTGTTCTCTACCCCCATCTTTTAAGCATATAAGAGATACTATGCTTTATGCAAAGGATAATATCTCTTATAAGGATATTAAATCTATCTTAAAATCAAAAGAACAGATAGATAGTGATATTACTGGGGAAGCTAGTGGAACTCAAGCGGAAGTTGGCTTGTTTGTTAGGGGAAAATCTGACTCCATATCCAGATATAATAATTTACAGTGTCGCTATTGTCATAAGAAAGGTCACAATATCTCTGAATGCTATAAATTGAAAAATAAAGAAAAGCATAAAAAAAGAAAAATTGAGCACAAAAATGCTGACACCGCCGAAGCTAATGTAGCAACTGATGAGATTGAGGGAACTATATTTTTAGCAACTGAAACTAGTTTCAGATTAGACAATGAATGGATTTTAGATTCTAGTTGTTCATATCATATGTGTCCTAGCAGAGACTTGTTTTCTACATATGATTTAGTTGCAGGTGGAGTTGTCTTGATGGGCAAAAATGTTGCCTGCAAAGTTTTTGGAAAAGGTACAGTCCGAATCAAAATGCACGATGGTGTAGTGAGAATTCTCACTGATGTTAGACATGTTCCTGACTTGAAGAAAAATCTTATCTCTTTGGGCACTCTAGAATTTCTTGGGTGCAAGTACACAGGTGAAGGTGGAGTTCTGAAAGTTTCTCATGGTGCTCTTGTGATCATGAAAGCACACAGATCTGGTTCTTTGTATACTTTATTGGGATCCACTGTTATAGGCCTTACTATAGTTTCTGTATCAGACAACTTGTCTAATTTTGATGGCATTAAATTTTGACATATGCCCATTGGGGCTTTTGCGGAGAAGGTGGAGAAAATTTACTATATCAACCAAAATTAGGCCAAGGTGGAGATCTATAATTATGGCCAATATTTTGGCTAATGGAGTCCATCTCACATAAGTATAAGCATCTTTGCAAAGTGTAGACTTTATTGGCAATATTCTTTGGGACCCAAAAATATTGCATTGTGTGTTGGACATCATTTGCACAAGTTGTATCTCTTCTTTTATACCTAAGAGGCCAAGACTTTTTTGCCTATAAAAGGGAAGGTCATTAGTTCATTTTAGACACACCAACAAGACTTGTCTCCAATTCTTGTTTCTTCCTTTCTTCCTTTATTAAGAGTGTTTTGTATGAGAGTTAGTGTTGGGAAGCACTTGTGTGAACCCTTTCTTTGGAGTGATCTTGTGAGGTTATTCTCTTAGGGTATTTGGGATTAATTAGAGTGTTTACTCTAATTTTGTACTCTCTTTTACACTCTTATTATTATAGTAAATTGCTCCTCTCCGCTTGTGGACGTAGGTCACTTTGACCGAACCACGTTAAATTTGTGTCTTCTTTATCTACTTTAATTGTCGTTGTTATCAACTTTCATTGTCTTTGTTATTGTTATTATACCATTGTTTTGCAAAATTTTGCACTACCCGGATTCCCGATCCTAACAAACCCTATGGTTCCTACTGGAGGCAGATGCGCAAGATTTGCATACTTGAGCTACTCAGCACAAAGCGAGTCCAATTTTTTTCAATTGTTAGAGTAGAGGAAGTTGCTCGTCTTGTTCATCGGGTTGCAGAATCATATCCTGGAACCACCACTAACTTAAGTAAAATGCTAGCTCTGTATGCAAATGATGTTATTTGTCGTGTTGCATTTGGGAAGCTATTCACAGGTGGAGATTATGAACGCCACGGGTTTCATCATAAGTTGCTTGAAGAATTCCAAGAACTTTTAGGCGGATTAATTATTGGTGATTTCTTTCCTTCCATAGAATCAATTATTCACAGATTAACAGGACTGAAATCAAGACTAGAAGACACATCCAGGCGCTTTGACAAGCTTCTTGATGAGATAATGGAGGACCACATTAGATCTGGAAATATGAAGATCATAAGGACATTGTTGATGTTTTAATTGAAATACAACAGAGCCGATCTTGAAGCACCCATTACAATGGAAAACGTTAAAGCAATCATCTTGGTAAGTCAGGATTTCATTAGAAACAAAAGTCCTTCCATTTCAAGAAGAATGACATTATTTCCTTATTAATTCGTTTCAAAGAGGATAACTTTGTAAATTCGGATACAATCTGACTTGCACTTCTCATTTTACCTAAATGACAAGCTTTTATACAAATCTTATGACATGTTTAAGACTAAAAGTTTCAAACGTATAATATATAGCCACTCAAATGTTATGGTATATTTAGGACTACAAGTATCGAAAGTTTTTCTTCTCTGTCTAAGATTTCATGCTCCCTCAAACTATGTCATATAAAATGAAACAGAGAAAGAAAGTATTAGCATTACTTTCATAGTTCATTGTTTAGTGTCTTTAAGTTCAACATCTGTGAAAGGCAAAAACAACAGTAGTAACTTTTCTTGTTCTAATTGCAGAACATGTTTGCTGCAGGAACGGATTCAACATTTATTACATTGGATTGGGCAATGACGGAGCTGCTGATGAATCCAAAAGCAATGGAAAGTGCACAAGCAGAGGTGAGAAGTGTTGTGGGAAAAAGAAGCTTCGTATCAGAAATCGATCTGCCTCAGTTGAATTACATCAAAGCTATCATAAAAGAAGTCTTTCGGTTGCATCCTCCTGATCCATTATTAATTCCAAGAGAGTCCACTGAAGAAATCACCATAGAGGGGTATATTATGCCTCCCAAGACAAGATTTTTCATCAACGCGTGGGCGATAGAGAAGGATCCAGATACTTGGGAAAATCCTGATGTATTTGGACCATAGAGATTTATTGACAGCAACATTGATTTCAAAGGGCAAGATTTTGAGCTCGTGCCTTTCGGGGTAGGTAGAAGAATATGTCCTGGCATTGCATTTGCTAGCGCGAATACTGAGCTTGCACTAGCTCAACTTCTTCACAGCTTTGATTGGGAACTTCCCCCTCGTATTGAAGATGATGTTTTTATACTTCAAAACCACACAAGAGAGGGTTAATTTGTGTGGTGCCCAATTTTCGTGAGTACTGAATTATCGATGGACCTGGTTCTTCTATACGTTTCTTACACCACAGTTGCGAAACAAATAATGCAGAAAGTAAAGAACACAAAAGATTTTACGTGAAAAACACCCGGCTCAAAAGGTTAAAAAATCACGACCTACTACCCAATAGAATTTTTCCCATACACTTCACTACAACTCTAAGCCAACAACAAAGTTTACAAACTCTTGCAAACTTAAGGATTACCTCTAACCCTTGTAGCAACCAGTCACGGGTTGTTATGACTACTTCAAGTTAACTCTAACTTGAACAATACAACTAGAATTTACAACTTGTTGCATACCTAAGGATTGACTCTAACCCTTATAGCAACACGCCACAGGCTGTTGCGACTACTTCAAGTTAACTCTAACTTGAAAGATACAACTCAGGTACCTAGTACAATTTGCTTCTTAGAAAGGAGAAAGGTACAACTCAAAACGCCTACCATACTTTGAACTAGAAATAAAGAAAGACACATAAAACTTTTTATGGAGCTAGTTCTTCAATCGGGTTCGTGTAGCTTCAGGATCGTACTCTTAAATCTCACAGGAATTGCTTACAAAATGCCTTGCTATTTTGCTATCAATTTGTGCTTAACTTCAGTATGTGTGCATCACCTATAAAAAAGAACAAAATTGATATTTATAGAGTTAGTAGAATAAGGATTAACTAGAAGTCTAATGCTTTACTCTTCCTTGGTGGAAGAGTTCTAGTTATCTTCAACTTCTAACTCTTTCCTTATCTTGGACAGAGTTCTCATCAAGTAAGGAGTCCTGCTCCTTATCAAATATGCAACATTTTTGTTCAGGGATTATCAGAAATAACCACTTATACTTATCCCTTTCACGTGCATGCCTTTTGCTTGATTCTACCCGTTACCTATGTACACTGTCCATGGACCTGGTTCATGCATGTGTTCCTTTGTCAATCATCAAAACCAAAATCACTCAGGTCAACAAATTCCCCATTTTTGATGATGACAAACTCAGTGCTTTTCATAAGCATGAAACCTGTTTCAACTCAGCTCAATATCAACACAATGTTAGAACACTTTTCATTTAAAGTCATAAATCGTCAAGGACCAGGTTCATTAGGTTATAAACATCACAGTCCATAGCAAAAGCGCACTTTATCTTCCCCCTTTTGGCATCATCGAAAAGTTGCACAATTAAGGTAAGTAACCAAATTTTAACAGATATCACTCATGGCCACTGAGGCTACTTCAAATGCAATCATGGATTCAATTTTCTCTTTTTCAATCTAAGGATATTAGCCATCTAAGAAATATCAACAAACAATTAGAGCAAAAGCAGTGAATTTCATTGAGTGATAAGATCCTACCACAAGGCATAAGAAGAAATAAAAACATAGAACCATGAGCGAAAAACAAAAAATATCCCACTTGGGTTACTGGTTACAAACTAGGCTTAGGAAGGGTTTAAAACTGGGAAGGACCAGGTTCTTGGTTCTTGGCTTGAAGCAGTTTCAACATATCTTGAAGAATACTGTCAATATTCTCCTTTTACTTTGCAAGCTCACACTTGAGAGAGTCTCTCTTAGCATCCTTAGCCATTTTCTTCCACTATTTGAGCCTACTTGCTCCTTTTGGCAGACCTAGTTCTTTTAGACACAATTGAGCACTCAGCCTCAGCCTCTGTTTCTCGAGAATTATTTTGAGAAGTCTTTCTCTTTTTGGCACTAGGTGTGGGTACTTCCACATCCTCATATTCATCTTCAAGAACCAGGTTCATCTCTTCAATCTGGACTACTTCACTTAGCTTTCCAGCCTTTTTTTTAAGCGACTTTCTTAGCATTCTCAGCTAAGGCCCTTTTTACATTGGCCTAACTCTGCTTCTTACGGCTCCTTGTAGTTCTTCCTCTTGTGGGAGGAGTTGCTACAGGGACAGAAGGAGCACTCTTTCTCTTAGTGCTAACCATGCTCTTTCCTGCCGTCTTTCCGACTTTGTTCTTCTTCTTTTGATTGTAACTATTTGACACCTTTTGTAAGAGATCAGGACTCTTGTCTATTTTAGCAAGAGAAAGAACTGGTTCATGAAACCGTTTCCTTAACCTAACCAGCCCATCTGTTGCACTTCTATCACCAGAACTATCACCTATCTCCTGTGATTCTATCCTCATACTTTCATTCATAGTCTCCTCATTATCACTAATCTCTTCACTTAATACAATCATTGCTCTAGCTTCTTCAGTCAAACCAACAAGAGTGGGTGAAGGAAATCCAACCATTCTTTCTTCTCCCTTTCCCCTCACATCCACTTCGACATCCTCACTCTTTTTTTTCTTTTTTTATTTTTACCACAAATTTTTTTAGACCCACCAGTTTCTACACCAGCAATTGTACCAACGAACACAAACCTATTTTCAAGATTCTCAGCAATTTTAGAAGCAGCATCATAAATTTTTAACCCAAAAGTTACTTGCTCGGTTTAAGATGAAACTGGTTCTTCCCCCTCAGTCGCAGACTCGAAGGACTCATCAGATTTTTAGGGTTCTTCTACTTGACTGGCTTGTAACATCTCACTCAATTTCTTAGCTTATTCTCTACTATCCATTGTGTTCCATGCAATCATTTTGATATGCTATTTCTTGGGGGTTTGGGTGGGTGAAGGTTCTTTGGGTGGTGAGGAAGGGTTTTCAGAGTTTTTGGGATTCTCGTGGCTGTTTTCCATTTGATCAATTTAGAAATTTGAGAGAAATAGAGAGAGTTTTGAGGTTTTGGAAATTTTGATCTTTCGAAAAAATTTGAGATAAGAGGGTAAGGTCAAATCAATTTAAATAGGTAAAGGTTGAGTGTATAACGATACTTTTTGAAGTCTAGAAGTCTAATCACATTGGAAGTTTCAGTTTGAAAAGACGTTCGACTCTTCCCTAAATATTTCGGCAATTATGGCACGTGGGGCTCTTGATGAAACTGGGTCGTTTGTAACTAACTGGTTCAAAAGTAGTTTGGGATAAAGTGGGACTCTTTTCAGTTCATGATCCATATGCAGTTATTTCAAATTATATGAAATGTAGAATACATACCTTATAAGCCCGATGAACCAGGTTCTTCACTGAAAGTTCTCTTGTGTAAGACTGATTTTTTCCAAGAAAATAAGGATAATATCATTAGACATCAGTGAGAAATTTTAGCACTTGTCACAAGAGTATACTAATAAAAGTATGAGACAGAGCAATATCTAATCTAATTATTCACAAAATTCATAAATTATCTAACCAATCATTGAGTTAGAACCTGTTTCTTTTAGGAGATCTTAACCATCCCTAATTATAACTTGTTCCTTTCAAAGTGATCCCTACTCAAAGCTTTTGTAAAGATGTTAGCAATTTCCTTATCAGTAGCACAAAATTCCACAGTGATCAACACCTCTCAAAATTATCCCTTTGAAAATGATGCCTAATATCTATGTTCTTAGTTCTTTTGTGATGAACCGGGTTCTTTGTCATACTAATTGCACTGGTGTTATCATAAAAGATGGAAATACAACCTACATCAATTCCAAAGTACATTAATTGTTGTTTGATGTATAACAATTGAGCATAACATGAGGCAGCGGTAACAAACTCAGCTTCAGCAGTATACAAGGCCACATAATTTTTCTTTCTGGTGGCCCAAGACATAAGACATGAGCAAAGAAAGTGTGCCATACCTGAGGTGCTCTTTCTATCCATAAGAAAACCTGCATAATCAGTATTAGCATATCCCACTAAGTTGAAATTACTACCTTTTGGATACCATAGACAAAGGTCAGTGGTGCCTTTTAGGTATCTCAAGATCCTCTTAACAGCAGACAAGTGAGACTCCTTTTGCTTTGCCTGAAATCTAGCATAAAGGACTACATTAAAAACAATGTCAGGTCTGCTAGCAGTGAGATATAACAAGGAGCCAAACATTCCCCTATAAAACTTCTGATCAACAGATGAACTAGGTTCATCTACATCCAATTTTGTGGCTGTTGCTATAGGAATGTCAATTTCTTTGGAATCTTCCATTTTAAACCTTTTAAGCAACTCTTTCACATACTTCTACTGATTGATCATAGTTCCATTTGAATTTTGTTTAATTTGTAAGCCTAAAAAGAAATTAAACTCACCCATCATACTCATTTCAAATTCACTCCCCATTAGTTTAGCAAATTCTTTATTTAACTTATCAGTAATTGCTCCAAAGATTATATCATCAACATATATCTGAACTACCAAGAGATCTTTACCTTTTTCTTTCAAGAATAAAGTATTGTCAATTTTACCTCTCTTGTAGTCATGATCAAGCAAGAATTTTGATAATCTTTCATACCATGCTCTTGGAGCCTGCTTGAGTCCATAAAGTGCCTTGTCAAGCATGTACACATGATCATGACATTCCTTGCTTTCAAAGTCCGGAGGTTGCTTGACAAACACTTCTTCCTTTAGATAGCCATTAAGGAAGGCACTCTTGACATCCATATGATAGAGAATGAATTCCATGTAGGCAGCAAAGGCTATAAGGAGTCTAATTATTTCCAATCTTGCAACTGGATCAAAAGTATCATCATAGTCTATGCCTTCCTCTTGACTATATCCTTGAACCACCGATCTTGCCTTGTTCCTTGTAACTGTTCCATCTTCGTCAAGTTTATTTTTGAAGACCCATTTTCTGTCAATTACTGATCTTTTCTTAGGTCTTGGTACCATATGCCAAACTTGACTTCTCTCAAATTGGTTGAGTTCATCTTGCATTGCATTCCCTCAGTCTGCATCCTGCAAAGCCTCAGCAGCATCTTTAGGTTCAATAAGAGATAAAAAAGCATCAAAAGCACAAAGATTCTTCAAAGAAGATCTGGTTTTGATTCCAGAGATTGGATCAGTAATTATGTTCTCAATGGGATGAGAACTTTGATACTTGTAAGGCTTCACAACCAGCTAGTTTCCCCTATATGTTCCTTCAATGTTTTATTGCTGAGGAACAAGTTCATGGACAGGTTTCCTCGAGGTTTGAGGATCAGTTCCTCTTTGTTCAACTCCCCCTGTTAGGTTACCCTGGTGGAAGGACATGTTCCTTCCTCTGTTGCAGCTTCAGTCTGGGATGTGGTTTCATTTGAGTTTCTTACCAGTCCAATTGCTTCATCATCATGTTCCTACCTCTCAAAAAGAAAGTTAGTTTCGTCAAAAACCACATGTACACTTTGTTCTACACACATAGTTCTTTTATTATAAATTTTATAAGCTTTACTATGTGAAGAATATCTCAAGAATACTCCCTCATCACTTCTGGGATCAAACATACCTAGGGAGTCTTTACCATTATTGTGCACAAATCACCTGCATCCAAATGACCTAAGATGGGATATATTTGGCTTTCTCCCTTTAAGTAACTCATAAGGAGTCTTCTCAATAAGAGGTCTAGTCATGCACCTATTTATGATGTAGCATGCAGTGTTCACAACTTCTGCCCAGAAACTATAGGGTAATTTACTAGAAAGAAGCATAGTTTAGCCCTTTCTTCCAATGTCCTATTCTTTCTTTCAACTACTCTATTTTTTTGTGGAGTCCTAGGAGCAGAAAAATTCTGATTTATGCCATGCTCATCATAAAATTCAGCAAATTTAGCATTCTTAAATTCAGTACCATGATCAGACCCAATTGATGCAAGTTGATTACCTAGTTGTTTATGAGTTTTCTAACAAAAGAAGTGAACATGTCAAATGCTTCATCTTTAGATGTTAAAAACAATGTCCAAGTAAACCTAAAGTAATCATCAACAAACACCATAACATATCTCTTACCACCTTTGTTCAATGTTCTCATTGGTCCACAGAGATCCATATAGACCAGTTCCATCATCCCGGTGGTGCTTACCATTTTCTTGCTTTGGAAAGAGGATCTTTCCTGCTTCCCCCTTGCACAAGCCTCACAAACTTTATTTTCCTTGAACTTAATGTTAGGCAGCCCTATTACCAAGTCCTTAGAGACTAGTTTGGTGAGTTGGCTTAGACTGGCATGTCCAAGTCTTTTGTGCCAAAAGAAGGGATCATTATCCAACACACTTAAGCAAGTCAGTTCATTAACTGAAAGTGTGGACATATCCACAACATATATGTTGTTCACTCTTTTTCCCTACAAAACTATCTTGTTAGTGGTAAGATTAATCACAAAGTATTTTGTAGAGGTGAATGCTACCATGTTACCTCTATCACACAATTGTGATACACTTATTAGATTGTACTTCAGTCCATCTATCAAGTAGACATTCTCAATAGAGTGAGAATCAGTCTTACCTACCTTTCCAACCTCAATGATCTCACCTTTCTTCCCATTTCCAAATGAGACATTACCTCCTTTGAGGTTCTCAAGTGAAAGGAGCAGGTTCTTGCTTCCTGTCATGTGCTTTGAGAAGCCACTATTCATGTACCATATTTGGCTTTTCCCCTTCACTTGGACCTGCAAAATAAAATCAGGGGTTAGTCTTAGGAATCTAAACTAGTTTGGGTCCCTTTCTATAGGCAAAAGGATAAATCACATTCTTTTTAGCCTAACTTGGCAGCATATTTTTTCCTAGAACAAAATTTTTGTTCTTTTGACTTGTCTTCTCTTTTGCAGTGTATTCACTTTTATAGTGACCAGTCTTACCACAGTGCGTGCAAATCTTGTTCTCAGGGAGTGTGGGGTACTCTTTTTTGGGATCCCACTTAGGTGCAGAGTTCCCAAAGCTAAGTCATCTTCTGTTGCTACTATGATGTTCTTGTAGCCATGAAAGTGCATCAGAGGACATGTTCCATTTACAAGTTCTATCTAGCTCATGCTTAACTGTGATAACCCGAAAGGTCATCTTTAAATTTAATATTTATTTATGTATTTTAAGACCTCAAATAGCACCATTCAGCTTTTCTCGACTTGCGTGCGCAATCTCTATAATATTTCGGAAAGCTTTTATGTGAAAAATTGATAAAAATGTGAATTTCTACTTTGAAACTCACTTAAGTTGACTTCGGTCAATAGTTTTAGCAAACGGACCCAGATCGATATTTTGACGGTCCCGGTGGGTCCGTATGGTGATTTTAGACTTAGGAGCGTGTCCGAAAATTATTTGGAGGTCCGTAGTTAAATTAGGCTTGAAATGGCTAAAAAAGAAATTTAAGCTTGGAATTTTGACATGGGAGTTAACTTTTTGATATCGGGGTCGGAATCCAATTCTGGAAATTTGAATAGGTCTGTTATGTCATTTATGACTTGTGTGCAAAATTTGAGGTCAATCGGACTTGAATTGATAGGTTTTGGCATCAAATATAGAAGTTAAAAATTCTTAAGTTCGTTAAGCTTTAATTGGGGTATGATTCATGGTTTTAGCGTTGTTTGATGTGATTTGAGGTTTCGACTAAGTTCGTGTAATATTTTAGGACTTGTTGGTGTATTTGGTTGAGGTCCCGAGGGCCTCGGGTGAGTTTCAGATGGTTAACGGAATAAATTTTGGATTTGGAACCCTACGGGAAACTTTCTGGTGCAGTATCTGGTTTCCTTCATCGCGTTCGCGAGAGGGGTCTCGCATTCGCAAAGAGGAACTGGCAGAAGGCTAAATTTACTCTTCGCGTTCGTGAAGAGGGGACCGTGTTCATGAAGGGTAATGGGCAGTGTTCATCGCGAACACGAGGGAGTGTTCGCGTTCGCGTAGAAGGGCGAGGCCTGGCTGGGCACCAGGCGATAAGGCTTCGTGTTCGCGAAGGGGAGACCGCGTTTGTGAAGTCCAAGTTTGTCAAAACATCGCGTTCGCAAGACTGCCCTCGCGTTCTCGAAGAAGAAATCTGGGGCAGCACAAAAATGTGCTTCGTGAACGCGAGGGTCCTCTCGCGTTCGCGAAGAGGAAAAACCTGGACATAATGTTTAAGTTCTGAAAATGGAATTTCGTTCCATTTTGCCATTTTTGACGATTTGGAGCTCAAGAAGAGGCGATGTTTGGGATATTTTCAAGGAAAACAACGGGGTAAGTGTTCTTAACTTATTATTGGTCAAAATACCCGAATCCATAGTTATTTTTAATATTTAATTGGTGAATTGAATTGGAAAATTTATAAAATCCTCTTGGTTTAATTTGAGAATTTGAGGGTCGAGATGATGTCGGAATTTAGTAAAATTTATGTGGTTAGACTTGTGGTTGAATGGGATTTCGGGTTTTGTAAATTTTGTCGGGTTCCAAGACGTGGGGCAATTTTTGAGTGCAATTTTGGATTTTGTTGGAAAATTAATATTTTCATATGGAATTAATTCCTATAATTTGTATTGACTGAATCTAATTAATTATGACTAGATTCGAGGCGTTCAGACACTAATTCGCAAGGCAAAGGTTTACTGGAATCTTGAATTTGGTTGCAAAGCGAGATAAGTGTTGTGGTTAACCTTGACTTGAGGGAGTAGGACTTGTTTATATATTTGCTACTTTATTTAATGTGCGGGTACAACGTATATGTGAGGTGACGAGTACTTATGCGTTATGATTGAGTCATGCTGGAGGAATTTGTTCATTTTGACTAATTGCATATTTAATTAATATATTCATGCTTAAGTTTATTATTAATTATTTGATCATTATTCATGAAATTATTATTGATTTAATTATTGTTGAATATTGTGGAAGAGTATAAAAGCATGAAGGGTAATGTTGTGCCATTTATATTATTTATATTATCCTTGTCATGGTAAGGAAGAGTGTAAAAGCACGAAGGGTGATACCGTGCCATTTTCAAAGAGTGTAAAAGCATGAAGGGTAATGTCGTGCCAGAAGAGAGCTAAAGAACGAAGGGTAATGTCGTGCCAATCTAATTATTTATTTATCTATTCATGGCAAGAAAGAGAGTTAAAGCACGAAAGATGATACCGTGCCAATCTTATTATTTATTTATCAATTCATGGCAAGAAAGAGAGTTAAAGCACGAAGGGTGATGCCCTGCCAATCTTATTATTTATTTATAAATTTATGGGAAGAATGAGAGTAAAAGAACGAAAGGTGGTGCCGTGCCAGTTTCATATTATCAGCTGCTCATTTTACTGTTGATAAATTAACTGGCTGCTACGTGACACTTCTCCTGCTGAAATTTCTATATCATTCCCCTTCGCATGTTCCCTCCCAAATTTATAAATTGTTAATTTTTGTGTTATTGTTGCTTCGTATTTGTATATGCTTGTACAAGTTGTTTACGTGCGTGCCTTGTCTTAGCCTCGTCACTACTTCATCAAGGTTAGGCTCGACACTTATCGA
This sequence comes from Nicotiana tomentosiformis, assembly GCF_000390325.3. Classification (NCBI taxonomy): domain Eukaryota; kingdom Viridiplantae; phylum Streptophyta; class Magnoliopsida; order Solanales; family Solanaceae; genus Nicotiana; species Nicotiana tomentosiformis. Next base: position 72,083,866 of record NC_090817.1, on the reverse strand, counting down.
GTACATGGGGTCGGTTGTACTAATACTACACTCTACACTTCTTGTGCAGATTTTAGAGTTGGTCCCAGCGGTGTACCATAGACTTGCTCGGATTTAGCTACCCAGAGGAGACTTGAGGTATAACTACACAGCGTCCGTAGTTCTGAAGTCCCCTTCTATCTTATCTAGCTGCGTATTAACTTTCAAACAACTTGAATTTTATTTAGACCTTTATTTGTATTATTCTAGAAGCTCGTGCACTTGTGACACCAGATTCGGGGATGTATTTGGATGATTCGGTTGTTATGGTCTTCCGCACTTTATTTCAGTAATTGACTTCCATTTAATTTGATTTGTTTAAAAATGGTTAAGATTATTTTAACGTTGGCTTGCCTAGCAAGTGAAATGTTAGGTGCCATCACGGTCCTGAAGACGGGAATTTCGGGTCGTGACATTGACCTTGTTCAGATCCTCCATTAGGACTCTTACCTATTCATCCCTCTTATATAACTCATCTTTTACCTTTCCTAAATCGTTTTCTAGTGTGAGTTGTGTGACACTAGCTATTTCTTTACCTATTCCTAACTTCAATTTCAGATTATCATATCTAAGTTCTAAGACAGTTGTGTCAAGTGCATGAACCTTGTTCTTCAAAACAGTATTTTCTTTTTCAGTTTCACAAGCCCTAATTTCCAGGTTTCTGCACTTTGCTTTTAAAAAGTTACACTCTTTTGACAATTGTTCTTTTTCAGAACTTATATTCTTAGATTCATCAATTAAAGTTAGCAATAGTTCTGATAGTCTATCTTTAGAAAGGAATTTAATTTTATCCTTTAGGTCCAGAAGACTTATCTCAGATTCTTCATCAGGTTCATCTTCAGATTCTTGAATTGCTATAAGAGCACGTTCAGTATCATCATCTCCATCATCAATGTCCTTATCTAAACATTCTTCCCAGGCAGCAACCATTGCTTTGGATGGCCCTTTGTTGTATTTCTTCTTATCATGAATATGTTCCTTCTTTCTGTTTCTTCTTTTAGATCTCTCCTTATTCCACTCGACTTCCCACATAGGACAATTCTTGATCATGTGGTTCTTTTTACCACATTTGAAGCATCCATTAGTCATCTGCAAGTGATCTCTTATCCTCTCCTTCCATAAGCAATAGTAGTGATCATTGGATAGTGGTGGCCTAGTGGTGGATTGCTCTTTACAGTTTCCAGGTAGTGCACTCATTTTGATCTATTCCTAAGGTGTTAGCCTCTTCAAAGATAACCTGCTCTTATACCAATTGATATTTTATACTTCAAAACCACACAAGAGGGGGGTGATTTGTGTGGTTCCCAATTTATGCGTGCACTGGATTATCGAAGAACCGGTTCTTCTATATGTTCTTTACACTACAGTTGCGGAATAAATAATGCAGAAAGTAAAGAACACAAGAATTTTTACGTGAAAAACACCCGGCTCAAAAGGTAAAAAAAAAACACGACCTACTACCCAGTCGGATTTTTCTATAACACTTCACTACAACTCTGAGCCAACAACAAAGTTTACAAGCTCTTGTAAACCTAAGGATTACCCCTAACCCTTGTAGCAACCAGCCACAGGCTGTTGCGACTGCTTCAAGTTTGCAAGAGGTTGTAAACTCTGGTTATATTGTTCAAGTTAACTCTAACTTGAACAATATAACCAGAGTTTACAACCTCTTGCAAACCTAAGGATTAACTCTAACCCTTATAGCAACATGCAATAGGTTGTTGCAACTATTTCAAGTTAACTCTAACTTGAAAGATATAACTCAGGTACCTAGTACAATTTGCTTCTTAAAAAGCTGAAAGGTATAACTCAAAATGCCTACTACACTTTGAACTAGAAATAAAGAAAGACACATAAAACTCTTTAAGGAGCTGGTTCTTCAATATGGTTTGTGTAGCTTCAGGATCACACTCTTAAATCTCACAAGAATTGCTCGCAAAATGCCTTGCTATTTTGCTCTCAATTTGTGCTTAACTTCAGTATGTGTGCATCACCTATAAAAGAGAACAAAATTGATATTTATAGAGTTAGTAGAATAAGGATTAACTAGAAGTCTAATGCTTTACTCTTCCTTGGTGGAAGAGTTCTAGTTATCTTCAACTTCTAACTTTTTCCTTATCTTGGATAGAGTTCTCTTCAAGTAAGGAGTCCTACTCTTTATCAAATATGTAACATTTTCGTTCAGGGATTATCAGAAATAACCACCTATACTAATCCATTTCACGTGCATGCCTTTTGCTTGATTCTGCCAGTCATCTGTGTGCACTGTCTATGGACCTGGTTCATGCATGTGTTCCTTTGTCAATCATCAAAACCAAAACTGCTCAGGTCAACATAAGACAAAGATCTGGAAATGACATAAGCTTTTGGTATCTCAATGCCAAGGATATCTCCTCTTATCCTGATTGCCAAACAACACTATCCTGGAGCTATAGCTAAAATTGAATATAAGGTATTTACAATTATGTGCCTCCATGTCAACTTTACGTTTGTATACTGTCAAAACTGAGTTTGCCCTTCGTATACCTAATCGAGATTGGAACATGATGGTTCGAGGTTCATCATTATACAATCGAGCCATGATGCGAAGTTAAGTTGTCGAGCTCGAGACTCAGAGACCGATCAAGATCGAGATCGGCCAAGACTGAGGTCGAGACCCAGAGACTGATCAAGATCGAGATCGGCCAAGACCGAGATCGAGACATAGAGACCGATCCTGATCAAGATCGGCCAAGACCGAGCTCGATCCAAGAAAAAAAAAGGCATTATAGCCGCAATTGGGGGAAGAATCTCGGCGGAAATCACGGCGCAAATCAAGGAGAGACTAATTAATTAATCTATCATGGGATCCCCACTATGTATTTTTAATTATATCCAAAATAGGATTTTCCCACTATATTAAGGGTTGTTATCATTTGTAGAGAAAGAGATTCATTGGGATTTACAGAACATAAAGCAAATACTATCATTTTCCGGGCTTTGATATTTAGTCACATTGTTCCTCTATCAATCACTCTCCATTCAATTCGAAGATGATAAAACTTGAAGGCTTAGGCTAACTAATTCATCTGGTTTGCATTCATTTTTCTTTTACAGCTAATTTCAATATTCATTTACTTATTTTTCTTAATTTGTACCAAGTTATACCATGTATCCTTAGAATTACGTATAAATTCAATTGCTATTCATTTTTTGGGTAAACGGTTTGGCGCCCACCGTGGGGCTAAGGATAATAGTGGTTACTTGATACAAATCTTTGTAAAACACACTATTTTACACTTGCTCTTGAAAGTGTCCTTGCTTTCGGGCTAAAAATGATGAACACTCAGTTAATGGCCATACCTATCGACAACGAATCTAGCCATCAAGATGAGAATAACAACATGACACCCGAGGATGAAAGGCCACCCGTTGACCCTGTTGGAACTCGGGTCGTGGGTCCAATTGACGTTAATTCGCATGTCACCATTGAAGCGAACCAATATTCTGGCCCCAAAAACAGCATTCATGGTGGAACTCGATCTGCAGTTTGAAATACACAAAATGTTGGAGAAGACGGGATCAGCCTACGTATGATTTTCGCAATGTTGCAAGCTCACTAGTTAGCGATAGCTCAGTTGTAGAGCCAAACCCAGGTACCGAGCATACCTGAGCCCCGGTCCACCCCAAGAAGTCACCCACAGAACAGGGCCAGCTGTAATAAGGTCAAATGAACAAGGATCGGGGACTAGCCTTGAAATTATAAAGATGCTCGAGGAACTGACAAAACAAATAGAGTCAGGAGAAAAGAGGATTGAAGCAAATGACAAGAAAGTAGAAACTTATAACTCCAGGGTTGATTAGATCTCAAGGGCACCACCAGTATTGAAGGGTTTGGATTCCAAAAAGTCCGTACAAAAGCCTTTCCCCCGAGCGCATCTCCCAAACCGATCCCCAAGAAGTTCTACATGCCCGAGATTCCTAAATATAATAGAATGACCGACCCCAACAAATATATCACCTCTTACACGTGTGCCATTAAAGGGAACGATCTAGAGGATGACGAGATCGAATCCGTATTATTAAAGAAATTCGGGGAAACCCTGTCAAAGGGAGCAATGATATGGTATCATAATTTACCACCTAACTCTATCGATTATATTGCCATGCTTGCAGATTCTTTTGTAAAAGCACACGTCGGAGCCATAAAGGTCGAGACCAGGAAGTCAGACCTTTTCAAGGTAAGGCAAAAAGATAACGAGATGCTAAGAGAGTTTGTATCTCATTTCCAAATAGAATGAATAGATCTACCACCGGTCACGGACGATTGGGCCGTTCAAGCTTTCACCCAAGGACTAAACGAACGAAGCTCATTGGCTTCACAGCAGTTGAAGCAGAACATAATTGAGTACCCGACTGTTACCTGGGCCGATGTACATAATTGATATCAATCGAAGATTAGAGTCGAAGATGACCAGTTGGGGGCCCCTTCTGGGTCAGTTATCAAAAGAGACATCGACCGAGAACCGATGTTGAACAGGGACCGATACCAGCCATATAATAGAGATCGTACGGGCAGCGGACTAGGGCACAACTCCGTACGAGGTGAAAGGAGAAATGATCGAGAACAAGGGTCTCGAGGGCTGTTGAGCAAGAATGGTTTTGACAGGCATACTGGGCCTAAGGAAGCACCGTGATTGTCAGAGTATAACTTCAACATTGATGCATCCGCCATTATATCGACTATCGGAGGCATCAAAGATACTAAATGGCCTCGACCTCTGCAGACCGATCCAGCCCAGATAAATCCCAATTAAATATGCAAGTATCATGGCACCCATGGCCACAGAACGAAAGATTACATGCAGTTGAGAGAAGAAGTAGCTCGGTTGTTCAATGAAGGACACCTTCGAGAGTTTTTAAGTGATCGGGCCAAGAATCACTTCAAAAACAGGGAGCTCAATAGACAAAACGAGCAAGAAGAGCCGAAACACATTATTCACATGATTATGGGATGGGTCGATGTCCCCCAACGGCTAGTGTTTAAATGCACTAAGGTGTCAATTGTAAGGGAGAAGCGATCTCGAGCTCAGGATTACATTCCAAAAGGAACCTTGTCCTTCAATGACGAAGACGCAGAAGGAATAATGCAGCCCTATAATGATGCACTAGTAATATCTGTACTCATGAATAAAACTCAAGTTAAGCGTGTGTTAATTGATCCAGGTAGTTCGGCCAACATTATTCGATCGAGGGTCGTAGAGAAACTCGGCCTACAGGACCAGGTCGTGCCCGCGGCCCTGGTACTAAATGGATTCAACATGGCAATTGAAACTACTAAGGGCAAGATAACTCTACCCCTAAACGTGGTCGGGACCATCCAAGAAACGAAGTTCCACATGATCGAGGGCGACATGAGGTATTACGCCCTGTTTGGTCGACCCAATTAGAGAAGCAGGAGACTGACAAAGATGATGATTATGGGATCCCTCGATTCTTCGTGGTCCCCGATGATTCCTACACTACCAAATCAACGGTCTAAGAACTTGAGCAATTCACACTAATCGTACATCTTCCCGAACAAAAGGTATACCTGGGCACGGGGTTAAATCCCGAGCTCAGGAAAAAGCTTATTCAATTTCTTATAGCTAACATGGACTATTCTGCTTGGTCCCATCTTGACATGACATGGATCCCACCGGAAATCACCACTCATAAACTAAGCTTGGATCCGAAATTCCATCAAGTGAAGCAAAAAAGAAGGCCCCAGTCCGAGGTCAAACATACCTTAATCAAGGACGAGGTAACCAAACTTCTCAAAATAGAATCTATTCGAGAAGTAAAGTACCTCGAATGGCTAGCAAATGTGGTAGTAGTCCCTAAGAAGGGAAACAAACTTAGAATGTGTGTAGATTATAAAGACCTGAATAAAGCATGACCCAAGGATTCTTTTTCTTTTCCTAAGATCAATCGTATGATTGATGCCACGACCGGCCACGAGACTCTCAGTTTTCTCGATGCCCACGCCGGGTACAACCAGATATAGATGAACCCGGAGGATCAGGAAAAGACCTCGTTTATCACTAAGTACGGTACCTACTATTATAACGTAATGCCATTCGGTCTAAAAAATGCTGGTGCAACTTATCAACGCCTAGTAAACCGAATGTTTGAAGAACAAATAGGAAAATCAATGGAAGTTTATATTGATGACATGTTAGTTAAGTCCCTGCGAGTAGAGGACCATTTAAAGCATTTGTAGGAAACTTTCGATATACTGAGGGAGTACAATATGAAGCTCAACCCTGAAAAGTGTGCATTCGGGGTTGGCTCGAGCAAGTTTCTTGGTTTCATGGTGTCCAATCGGGTAATCGAGATCAACCCCAATAAAATCAAAGTTATCAAGGATATCACGGTAGTGGATAATGTAAAGGTCGTACAGAGGCTGACGGGGTGGATAGCCACCCTAGGACGATTCATTTTGAGATCCTCAGATAGGAGCCACCGATTTCTCTCGCTGCTTAAGAAGAAGAGCAATTTTGCATGGACTACGAAATGCTTGCAGGCCTTGGAGGAACTAAAGAGGTATTTATCGAGCCCTCCGTTGCTTCATACCGTGAAAGTGGACAAACAACTTTACCTTTACTTGGCTGAATCAGAGATAGAGGTAAGTGGAGGCCTGGTCCGAGAAGAACAAGCTACGCAATTCCCCGTTAATTATAACAGTCGGACCTTAGGTGAGGCCGAAACTAGATATCCACACTTAGAAACATTAGCGCTTGCTGTAATAAGCGCCTCTAGGAAATTAAAACCATATTTCCAATGTCATCCAATAAGTGTTGTATCAACTTATCCTCTTCAAAATATTTTGCACAAACCCGAGCTTCTGGGTCTATTGGCCAAATGGGCCGTAGAAATCAGTGGGTACGACATTGAGTATAGACCCTGAACTGCCATCAAGTATCAAATCTTGGTGGACTTCGTGGCTGACTTTATGCCGGCCTTCGTACCCGAGATTGAAAAAGAACTACTAATAAAATCGGGTATATCTTCGGGAGTCTAAACCTTCTTTACAGACGGTTCTTCGAACGCGAAGATGTCCAGACTAGGAATCGTACTAAAATCACCCACAGGTAATGTAGTTAGACAGTCTATCAGAACTACAAAATTGACTAACAATGAGGCCGAGTATGAGGCCATGATTACAAGTCTTGAACTAGCTAGAAGCTTTGGAGCGGAGGTCATAGAGGCTAAGTGTGATTCCCTCCTCGTGGTAAACCAAGTTAACGGGACTTTTGAAGTCCGAGAAGACCGAATGCAAAGGTACTTGGATAAACTACAGGTGACTCTACATCGATTCAAGGAATGGACCTTGCAACATGTACTTCGAGAATAGAATAGGAGGCCGACGCTCTTGAAAACTTAGGTTCATCGGTCGAAGATGACGAACTCAACTCGGGGACTGTCGTAATACTCATGAAATTTGTAATCAAAGAAGGTCACGCCAAGATAAACTCCATAAGTTTAACCTAGGATTAGAGAAACAAATACATAGAGTACTTAAAGAACGGGAAGCTTCCATCATATCCAAAGGAGTCGAGAGCTCTGCGTACAAAGGCAGCACGGTTCACTTTGTCCGAAGACGGAACATTTTTTAGAAGGACGTTCGATGGACCATTGGCAATATGTTTGTGACCGGGAGATACCGACTACATCCTACGAAAAATTCATGAGGGCACTTGTGAAAATCATTCTAGTACCGATTCGCTGGTCCACAAAGTGATCAGAGTAGGGTACTATTGGACCAATATGGGAAAGGATGCAAGGGAGTTCATTCGAAAATGTGACAAATGCCAAAGGCATGCGCTCATGATTCATCAACTCGTAGAACTACTCCACTCGGTCCTATCCCCATGGCCCTTCATGAAATGGGGAATGGACATCGTTGGCCCTCTCCTATCGGCCCCAGGTAAGGTTCAGTTTATTCTGTTTATGACTGATTATTTCTCCAAATGGGTTGAAGCACATGCTTTCATGAAAGTTAGAGAAAAGGAAGTCATAGACTTCATTTGGGACCACATCATATGTCGATTCGGGATGCCCTCCGAGATTGTATATGATAATGAAAAATAATTCATCGGCAGGAAAGTAACTAAATTTCTCGAGGATCACAAGATCAAAAGGATCCTATCAACACCTTATCATCCCAGCGGGAATGGACAAGCCGAATTGGCCAATAAAAGCATCATCCAAAATCTTAAGAAGAGATTGACCGACGACAAAGGAAAATGGGGAGAAATACTACCCGAGGTTCTATGGGCATACCGCACAACATCGAAATTCAGTACCAGAGCAACACCGTTCTCGTTAGTTTATGGCGCTGAAGCTCTGATCCCGGTCGAGGTTGGAGAACCTAGCATCGGGTTTTGATATGCAACAAAGGAGTCGAATAACGAGACCATGAATACGAGCCTAGAATTGTTGGACGAAAGACGCGAAGCCGCTTTCGTCCGATTGGCCGCCCAAAAACAGCGGATCGAAAGGTACTACAATCGAAGAACCAATCTTCGACATTTTAACATCGGGGACTTGGTGCTAAGAAAAGTCACCCTCAACACCCAAAATCAGAATGAAGGGATACTGGGTCCAAACTGGGAAGGACCGTATCAGATTCTTGAAATTATCGGAAAAGGATCATATAAGCTCGGCATGATAAACGACAAACAATTGCCGAGCAATTGGAACGTATGACACCTAAAACGATGCTACTGCTAAGGTACGACCCCTCCCATTTTAACTTATATTTTAAACTAACCCTTGCAGGTGTTCGACAAGAAACAACGATGGGGTCTTCGACACGAAGCCTTTAGGTCTGAAAGCACGCATTGCACTTTTTTCCCTTAGATCGGTTTTGTCCCAAATGGGTTTTCCGGCAAGGTTTTTAATGAGGCAAGCATTGATCGTGCTAACTTAGAACAATTTAACAGTATCTGAGGCTTCTTTACAATCAACCTCGAATACTGGGAGGGCATCTCGAATATCAACTTTGATGCGAGGAAGTTACTTCATGGCAGCAGGGTCTCGATAGGAAAAATTTGTAAGGGCCAAATAGTCGAACGAACCATGTACACATGTATAATTATTTATAAATAGAAGTATTTTTTCTTTGCCGACCATGACCAGAGTTAGTATGATTACCCTCATGCTCGGGGACTGCCGTTCATAAAATAAACGAGATCGAATTATTAAAATTCCGAGATCATAAGACCTATTAGTCAACTCTCGATTTTTATAGGCAACGGCCAACCTACTCGAGGACTGACACTTCGGGCAAGCTCGAAGTAAAACGGAAAAATAAGCCCAAGGGGAAAATCCTGAACTAAAGAGGCTACGACCGAATTAACATGGGTCGGAGACATCTGAATTCCGTAACAAAACAGGCCTTCAAATTCTTTCATAAACCAGTTAAAAAGGCTATCCCCGACAAAATCATAAAAGGCTTCGATAATATCAAACCTCGAAAACTCCAATGAGTACAAAATTGTTCGAAATCTCGAACGATTCCTTATTTCATGCTAAGTCGTTACAAGTTTTTTGCAAATAAAAATGATAAAAAACTTTTTCAAGCCAAAAAGGGGAGAAAGCCATAAACAATCTTTTTACAAAAGCCTAAAGGCTGTTTTTTGCTTTGAGTTCGAGAGACCATCCTCGCTCAAATAAAACACCTAAGGGTTACCTTACTTCGAGTTCGAGCAAGCACTCACTCTATCGTAAAGCCTAAGGGCTATACTAATTCTGTTTCAATCAAATTGTCTAAACCTCGGATACAGTTTTATGCTAAGACATTTTTTACCTTCGTAAAATACAGAAAAGCAAAGGAAAAATACAAAGGGCAAGAAAATCCTTATATATATTCAAAGGTTTTTACAAAAGGCCGAATCGGCCCCAGGAAAGATATAAAACAAACACAAGAAACCTAATATCCTAAGTAGCTTGGTCTTCATCGGAGACTACGTCCTCTGGATTTTATCTATCCTCAGATTCGCTCGAGCTCTCAGAGTCTTCCTCGGGGAAGGCCAGCCTTCAGGCTCTAGTTTCCTCCTCCTTGGCATTTTTAATTTCGGCTGCAACATCGTAGCCCTGAGCACTGACCCCCTCGAGAGCTTCCCTCTGAGCCTGCTATTTAGCATGTTCGACCATGCTCTTGGCCTTAGCCTGGTTGACCTCAACATCGATCCTGAACTGGGCCACTTTAGCATCAGCTCTTTTATTAGCCTCGGACACCTCAGATCGGGCTACGACCACTTCAGATCTGGCTACGGCCACCTCGGATCTGGCCACTTCGAGCTCATCGGCCTAGCTTGCCTTATCAGAAGTGGCCAAATCCAATCGATGCTGAAGCTCCTTAATCTTCTCGATCTGCACCGAGGCATTTTCTTTTGCAGTCCGAAGCTGGGCCTCAGCCGACTCCAATTGCACTTGGACGGCCTCCTTTTTCGAGGCAAGGATGTCCATATTCTCTTTGAATTTTTCCGCCTCAGCCAGTAGCTCATCTACATGTAAATTGGGTTGTCCAATCTGTTTGAGCCTCTGACGAACCTGCAGAATCGGATCGTTAGTGGTTATCTTCAATTCATCTTCACTATCGTGAAGAATTTGGAATACTTGCTCAGCCATCTCCTTGTGCTCATCACGACTCGTTGTCAAATCTGCCCGAAGCTTCTCACTAAGAAGTTTGTCGAAGTCATTCTTCACAGTAAGGTTCTAAACCTCAACCTCATGCTCTTCCCGAAGTCGGAGAAAAGCCTCGTGATGCAACACCGAAACCTGTAGACAAGGAAGAAGATGTTAGAATTATCTACATCTCTAAGTATAAAAGAAACAGCAGAGATACCATCAAAATTACCCGATTCAGAGCGTGTTGGGTCTCGTTGAAAAGGCAAGAGGGTCCTACCGCGTTCATCACGGCTTGTTCCTCTTCGGTCACCAAGGACCGAAGGTAACTAGCAATCCCCACGGGGGGAGAGAAAACTCGAGCATCCTCCTGGACGGAGAGTACTATTTTTCGCCTACGATCGGGATTAACACTCGGGGCCGGGAATCGGTCCACCAATTTTTGGCCCGATGGAGATCCGACGGCACCCAACCATGATGTTTTCTTCGGTACCGGTAATCCACTGAACCCGATAATATCCTCCGAAGCAGCGGACTCGAGCCCGTCCAGAAAGCCATGGATATCAGTCGACTCCTGAATACCCTCATAAGATGGACCTTCCAACATGATGGCCTCATGGATCATAGCATCTGAAATCTGAGGAGATCCAGTAATATCGATCATCCCAAGCTCGTCTCTCGAGATATCTTCTGCTGCTCGAGAAGTCCTTCCCCCGATCTCTCTTTCAACCATATCAGCTCGAGACGGAATAGCCTCGGCTTTTCCTTGTTCAGGAATTATGGCCAGGGCTCCCTTGTCGACCTCCGCCGATTCGGAGGATTGTTGTATCACAACATTAGCCCGCACACAGGATAATTCCTCTACTCCTTCTTCGGGCCCATCCCTTAATCGGCGGATCGAGTCCGGAGGCATGGTACCGGAGCCCCCCTTTGGCTTGCGAGTTTTCTTAGCCGGCTTTTTCTTTTCCGAGACTGGGGAACTCGAAGCATCTTTTCTCTTCTTCTCTTTAACCTGCTTCGGGGCAAGGACCTCTTCGTCACCAGATGGGGGCCTCATGGGCAACGTCCTTTCCAAGGCTTATAAAGGAAATAATAGGGGTAAGCAAGTGAAGAAGATAAAACGATAAACAAACTAAGAAAGAGACTTATCATGACTACGGGCCTCCCATCGACCCTTTGATAGTTCCGTCCAAGCATGCTCCGAGTACGGTCTCTGCAGCACCAGACCTTCAACCCATTGTTTAAGTTCCGGAATCGGTTTCGGCATCCGGGCCACAACTACAACAATAAAAAAAAGTGGATCAAGAGAATGGAAAGCAGAGCCACAAAATTAAACACTCGAAAGGAAATAGTAATCACAGTTCATATTTCACTTCTCGGGAAACGCCATGTCATCAACATGGATCAGGTCCGAAGTTCTAACTCGAACGAATCGTCCCATCCAACCTCGATCACGAGTCTCGTCTATACTCGAGAACGGCGCTTTGGTGGCTCGGCGAGCAAGCTTGATTAACCCTCCTCGATAGAGTCGGGGACTATAAAGGCGCATAAGGTGATTGAGGGTGAAAGGACAACCCTCGATTTTGCTCAAGAAGAATCGGAGGAGAATCACTATTCTCCAAAAAGAAGGGTGGATCTGGCCAAGGGTCACGTCGTATCTCTTGCAAAAGGCGACGATGACAGGGTCTAATGGACCTAACGTGAAAGAATAAGTATAAACACTTAAGAACCCTTCCATGTGGATAGTAATTGATTCTTCAGGCGATGAGATAACCATATGCTTGTCGCCCAAGTTGCATTCCTGTTTCACTTTGTCGAGAATTTTCTCGGTGATTATACACTGATACCTCGAGATCGGCTCACATAGTCCTGGTATCGAAAAAGGTTTTTTAACCTTAAACTCGATGACAGTTGAGCACCCTATCGGAATAAATTCCTCAGGGCGAGCCTCCACCGTATCTTCACCGTCGGCGGGTCGTGATGAAGATGCGGCCTCCTTTTGCGGCACTATTTTGGAGGTTTTCGCCATTAATGAATAGAAGAAAAGAGAATTATAATTTTATGCGATGTAAAATGTATGAAGCAAAGGGGTTTTCTAAATAAAATGCAAGAGTAGAGAAGAAGCTTTTGAGCAAAAAGTTTGGATGAGGATGAAAGTTTGAATATTTATAGCCTGGTGATGACGGTTCAGAACCGGTAGTGGCCGACCAACGATTGACAGGCATTTAATGCCTTGATAACTGGACAGACAGGACACTTATTACATAGGTCATAATCGGGCTCGTCGCTGACATCATCATCCACCAAGTCAGAGTTCGAAAATTCATATCGTTTCTCGTCATCTTCTTTCCCAGAAACGAGGGGACTATCTCTATACGGTCAATACCGAGTTTGCCCTTCGTATGACTAATCGAGATTGAAACATGATGGTCGGAGGTTCATCATTATAAAATCCATGATGCGAAGTTAGGTTGTCGAGCTCGAGACAGAGACCGATCAAGATCGAGATCGGCCAAGACCGAGATCGAGACCCAGAGACTGATCATGATCGAGATCGGCCAAGACCGAGCTCGAGCCAAGAAACAAAAAAGTCGTTATAGCCGCAATTGGGGGAAGAATCTCGGCGAAAATCAAGGAGAGACTAATTAATTAATCTATCATGGGATTTTCACTATGTATTTTTAATTATATCCAAAATAGGATTTTTTTCACTATATTAAGGGTTGTTATCATTGGTAGAGCAAGCGATTTATTAAGATTTACATAACATAAAGCAAATACTATCCTTTTCTGGGCTTTGATACTTAGTCACATTGTTCCTCTATCAATCACTCTCCATTCAATTCGAAGGTGATAAAACTTGAAGGCTTAGGCTAACTAATTCATCCGGTTTGTATTTTTTTTTCTTTTATAGCTAATTTCGATATTCATTTACTTATTTTTCTCAATTTGTACCAAGTTATACCACGTATCCTTAGAATTACGTATAAATTCAATTAATATCCGTTTTCCGGGTAAACAAAGTCCAATTATAACTTTTTAAGTGGTTATGTAGCTATGGAATTACACTTTCTATTTCATTTTATATGTAGATGTTCTCCTGGATCTAAAGTTGATTTAAAAGAGATAAAACTTTGTCTTCTATTTGTAGTGCTAATTTGCTGTTATCTCTTAAGACATGTTCTGGTCTAGTTGCTGCATGAAGCTGGTAGTCAGTAGCCCTACAAATCTTGGTTAAGTATAGATTGAGGTGACAATACTATTGAAAGGAAAAACAAAAACTTAATGGCACGAGTGTTTATCGCCAAATAAGTATAAATTGAGGTGAGAACACATAAATTAACTATGATCAAGCGAACAATTTGTATGTAGAAGACATGTAATTTATTTATTAGTTTGGTATAACCATTGAGTTTGCATAAATTTTTTCCTGTATTGAACCTTAGGTGAAACCTCAGTTTCTGAGATAATGAAACTGAAGCTATGTAAATAATGCCGAATAGACAGAAGATATTTTTATCAAAATTATCGTTGCCTTTGGCCTTTGTTTTCTATTCTTGGTGTCTGGGTTGCCCAATAGACAGAAAATACTTTTACCAAAATTATTGTTGCCTTGTAGGCAGAGGCGGATCCAGAATTTGAGACTTATGGGTTCTTACCGTAATTTCAAATTAATATGCAATAATAACTGGCTTCACAGTTACATATTTACAAATTTTTTGTAAATTTCTTAATATAGATACATGATCTACGCAAGAGTTACTGGGTTCCCCAAAACCCGTATTCAATGCTCTAGGTCCGCCCTCTTATAGGAAATGAACTCTGGTGTACCCACCAAAATTATTTCTGTCTCTGTTCAAAGACTTTTCTTAATCTTACCAATAAAACAATAACGAAAAAAGAAAATAAAAGATCAATTTATCACCCTTATATCTAGAGTAAACAGAGGTGTGGTCTGTCCATGTAGAATACGACCCTCATAATTCTATAGTAAGAACTGTTGGGAATATCCCGCAGTAAATAATAATTATGGTAATAACAACGAAATAATAATGTAGCACAAAGATACGTCAATTAGCAAGAATAGAAGAATCAAACTGCAATAGATCTAAGCAAAAATACCACGTATCATGCAAGAACAAAACATATTGACGTGAAATATCATTGGATTCGAGAAAAGATAGATGATGGATCTATGCAGGTCAAGAAGATCCCTACAAGTGAGAATCCTTCAAATATGCTGACCCGGTGGCATCAAGAGACAAGTTCGAGCTAAGCAAAAAATTTGTCAGATGCACTCAAACTAGAAGCTCGATGTTACCTTCTTCAGGTGAATGAGACTAGAGGAAGAGATTATGGGGTACATCCCATTTGTAATTGGCATGTGCCTATGATTACTTTGGCCCCAAGTTTGGAAATGAATGGAGGAGAATTAAATCTTCTCCTGTAGCATTCTTGGAGGTTACATATTTTTTGTCTCTCTTTCTGATGGTATTTCTACGTAAAATATATTGGTGTCGTTGTCACCCTTTTAATCTTATTGATTACTGTATCTCTGTGCTGCGTTATTATTCCGTTGTTATTGTTGAAAAAATTGGTTATGGAGAATAGGAGTTAACTTGAGGCGTGTCAAGGACACTGTCCTTAAGGATATTTCGCCCATACAATAATGAATAAAATTAGGCTTATCCCCCAGGATCCAAGTTCTTCCAATTATAAAAAATAGGAACAGAACTAGCAGAAAATTCAAGAAAGAAACCCAGCATATAGAAGGAAGAAGATGATTCAGATTGTTATGTTAGAAAGTATGTCTTTAGCTTTTCAAAGACCATGTTTATATAGGTGTTGCTCCAACGGCTAGATAACAGCTAGTTAACGACTAGTAACAGCTAGTTTGACTCTATTAAATGTAAAATAATAATATTTCAAAGAGAAAAGATTTTTCAAACCAAGATGAACATTACCTTTTGAGATATCACTAATTTTACAACAATCCCTCACATATCTCAAAAGGGATATAAATAATAAATAGTAAATAAGAAAGATAGAGAGTATAATTTGTTGGGTTTCGGGTATAATGAAATTTATTTGGTGTCTTATAGACTATGAATCAGATATAGATAAAATAAAATTTAACTTACAGATAATTGGTGAAGTTAATAACTTTTATGAACCAAAAATTCTTGTTGTAAGCTAGAGATCTTATTCATCATATTACACTCCCACAATTTCTGCTGTTACTGCGGTTTTGCGCTAATAGGTCATACGTGCGCCTGATTTTCATGAGTGCTATAAAAATATTTTTGCCATAAATTTCATAGGAGCGGCCCCAGTCCACACTCATATAGGTCCATCGATCAAGTGTATTCTGCAGTGTAATACACCACCTACAAAAGGCTATGGATTATTGGATTAAGAGTATAATAACTCAAGCTCACATTCCTTGCGGTCTTGCACTATATACACACACACACCATAGGAAGAGACATAATTTAATAGTGCATATTTGATCAACTAATGACTTATTATTATCCATATGAACCTATTTCATGGGATCTCCAATCACATAGGTTGGGTTACCATCATTGTTGATACATCTTAAATTTGCAAAAGTCTCAACCCCTCGATGTTTCACTTATAAGTCAAAGGATCGGCCAAATCCTCTTTTGAATACACATAATATATATTAAAATTTCTCATCTCTAAGTAATTGCTTTAAGACATTATATCTTAAGAAAATGTGTCTACTCTTCCCATTGAAAGATTTATTTTCTTACAATGGCTATTACACCTTGGCAATTATAATTCATCTACGCAAATATTGTCGGTTTAATTTCTAGTGGAATACACGCCAAGAGGTTGCTTAATCAGCCTCACTGCCAGGCAATTTTAATATCATAACACCCATCAAAAGGTGATCACACAATCACTATTGAGTTTTTCTCATCTGAATTAGAGCTTCAATATCATCATTGTATCCTTCTAATACGGTGAAAAAATCACATACAAAATACTAACTCATAGTATTTCTCAAATAAGGCATAAAATCATCTCAAATGAAATAAAATTTGACTTTTGTACAAGTGCCTTTTGAAACATCTTTCAATACATATAAAAATTTATTTCCTTTTGATATCTTCCATATTCAAATACCAAAATAAAATTTAATGAACATAGAAGCAATTTTAACTTCTACTCAAATATCTCAAATTAAGAAAAAAATATGCCATAATTCAATAATTTCTTTACCTAAATTACTAAGAGACCCAAAGCAAAATAATTTTTTAGAGTCAGAACTACAATATATTTTTGATCTTCCAATATAAAATTTCACCACAAAAAATCTCAATTTTGTAAGGTCTCATTATAATTTTAACAAACAATATTTTCTAAGTTTTTCCTTATTAGGAACATGATATATAATTCTGGATACCACAGACCCTCACATCTTTAAAAATTTCAGGTTAAGGAGATAATATTTTCACAACTCATAAAGAGTTCTACTCTTTAAATAACAAGCTAATAATATAATTTCATCCTGAAGATTATTCTTCTATTTAGCTATATCTTTAAATTTAGAATAATATACATAGACATACCACTAATTTTGATATTTTCTGATGTGACTATTAAGCATTTGTCGACCATTGACATATACCTCACAAAAAGAATTCATGTCATAACTTTTCATGGTGGTAGACAGATTGACTATAAATTTTTTCGGAAAAATCATTTAGATATGGGGAACTTGCTTAAGGTTCTTACTTTCCATGATATATTCCATGACATTATCAGTATGTCATAGAAGGAACTAAAAGAAATAACATATGCCTTTATGAACATGACTCACATTGTATTTTCACGATTATTCACTTGCAAAAAGATTTGTAGAATCTACCATTCATGTTCCTTATTACATGTATGTAAATTATTGATGAGTTGAATCATCCACTTTATCTTAATCTATCAAATTCACACAGTTTATGCTGAAGTTGACACATTAATTCTCGAAGAAAATACAGTGAGGTATGGATGCAAATAGAAAGCATAAAAGAAATATTTTCGTGAGAGCTTTTAGAATAAAGTGGGTTCTTAAGTAAATATAATTTTTACCCCTAATTGAATTACATAACTACACAAAATATACACTTATGTAGGCTTGGGTACATTTAAATACTAGAAAAGTGTACCTTAATTTTGTTATGCATTTTGTCTTCCACAATGCAATAGTGTATAAAATTGAAGCAGCAACTTGCGAAGAGTACAGTGCAAAGTAGAACCAGCAACAACGGCATACGGTACTAATATAATAATAGTATTTATTCATATGTCATCTACTACTCTCGAGATTCTAGAATTGATGGAGAAAGCTTATGTTTCTTTCGCGTTAGCCATTCTGAATAGCATGTAATGCCCATTAGAATCGATATTCTCCATAAGCACAATGTAGAGATATCCTTAAGATTGTTGAAAAAATTGGTTATGGAGAATAGGAGTTAACTTGAGGCGTGTTAAGGACACTGTCCTTAAGGATATTTCGCCCACACAATAACGAATAAAACTAGGCGTATCCCCCAGGATCCAAGTTCTTCCAATTATAAAAAAATAGGAACAGAACTAGCAGAAAATTCAAGAAAGAAACCCAGCATATAGAAGGAAGAAGATGATTCAGATTGTTATGTTAGAAAGTATGTCTTTAGCTTTTCAAAGACTATGTTTATATAGGTGTTTGTTCCAACGGCTAGATAACAGCTAGTTAACGACTAGTAACAGCTAGTTTGACTCTATTAAATGTAAAATAATTTACTAACTAAAATAAGTAGATGTAAATAATATTTCAAAGAGAAAAGATTTTTCAAACCAAGATGGACATTACCTTTTGAGATATCACTAATTTTATAATAATTATTACCGTAAATATTATTTTCACTGGGATTTTATTCCCAACAAGAACTACTAAGACAGACATACACAATTTTCTTTCCTAACTAACAAACAAATCAAGGGAATGATTTTCCAAAACTATAAAATCGCCACCCTACTTGGGCTATTTGGTTAATAGTTGTTGAATTGAGGTGGGAAAATTCTTATATAGACTAGTCAACTCTAGCCTGTAGTAATGTTTTCTCACTTGTAAGACTTGTATTTACCCTCAATTCTATAGTGGAAATAGTAAAATCTTCATAATTTTCTTTAACACTCAGTCCATCATTATAAAAGTTACATCAAAGTGAAGTGGTGCTGTTGCAAACGTTGGGGGATAACATCTCATTATCCAACAATATTCTTGTTCACCTGTTTTACAAGTGGAATTTACGTTTAGTGTACTAGTATACAGATTTTTTACACCATTTCATCAAATTGACCTACAAAAACAAATGACTCCTAGTAGTAATCTTGATATGATAATAAGAAAAATTAGAGTAACGACACAGTAATAATCTATTTTTTTATAAGTGTCAGCGCATACAACTTCAATGCTTTTGGAATTTTACAATCTTCACCTTTCACCGAAAACAGGAAATAACAAAAGAGAAGAAAAACTACCATGGGCATAATTAATTCACCTCTTTTTAAAAATAATTTCGCTAACCAATTGGATATGTTGCGGGGCAAGGTTGAGAAGAAGGAACCACGAAAAAGAAAAACAAAAACAAAAACAAAAGTTTAGTTTTCAGTCAAAGAAAGATGATGTAAAGGATGTAAACAATCTAACGGTGAAGAATTGGGAGAAACTTTAAAAAGACAATAGAAATATCTAATAATTGACTGGGTCAAAAGTCCTACCGTAGACAGATTGACTAAAGAATTCCAGGGAAAGATTAGTTTAGTTTGTTAGGAAGGAAAATACGTATTAGTAATTGCAAGCTTGAATGGGCATACTATAGTAGTTCTTCTCTTTCAATAAGGTTTAACTTTATAAGTTTAATGCTTCGATATTACTCATATTCCAATGGCAGTATAATCTCCTTATGTTAATCTGGCTGAAGAACTTCTTTAGTAACGAAGCTTTCTATCCAATTAGCAACGAAGCCACTCTCTCACCAAAAAAAAACAAAAAAAAACACGAACAATAGAAAGGAACTTAAGTTTTATATATTAACATTGTCACAGTTTTTACATGTTCACTGTAATTTTTAGCACACATTTTGTAGACATTTATGTTTACCCGTAAAACGGTACAGTTGAATTTATACGTGGTTTCTAGACAAGTGAATTAATTCGATCCTGAAATAACAAGATAATTGAAAAAATATATAACACTTAAGCTTGAAAGGAAGACAAAATGACAGAAATAAAGACTATGGTAGTGAAGTCTCCGGGCGCAATAATAATAAGAACAAGAACAGAAAATAAGAAGGTAAAATTGATTAGAGCTATGAGTAGATTGTAGTATTAGTGTGCCAGAAAATTCGTGTCCTTACAATAATAACAGAACTCACTATTTATAGCTACGTCTAGGAAACGAGGTCCTAGGATCGTGCCCTTCTTTAATGTCAATTATGAGGGTCATTGATGAAGATGTAATGGTGAGCATAAATGCTAAATTCCTTGTAATAGGCAATGTACTTAATGCTGTGGAATATTCTCCATTAAATGATACCGGGCGAAGAGTATTTATTACATCTTTATGAGCGTTATTCTTTCCAGTGACAGACGGGACCGTTGCCTTTGGTTTTGGCTATCCCCCGTCTTAGGTTCCACGTATCCCTCTTTTGGGCGGCCACGTAGAAGAGCATATTTTACCCTATATAGATAGTCCCCCTGCTTTCTGGTGACATAACTTTGTATCATCGGGAAGTTGGTAGAAATACTCTTTTGGCGGGAATTACTATGACCCCCTCTGACGGCTTCTGACGGTTGATTAGACGTACGTCTCTCTGCAATTAATGCCCCGAATACGTGTCATCCCATGATTCAGCATAACTTTTGCCGATTATCGAAGTAATCATGGCCATGAATTTAGCCGGCAAAAACTTTTACTTATACGCATCAACCTTCTTCCATTATACTCCATAATTTTCCAAGCTTTCTAAAATCTTTCTTGCTGTTAATAAACCTTTCTTTAACTCCCTTCAAACAAAAAAGCTTTTCTTTCATCCAAATGGCTTCTTCTTAAAAGAATGTTAGCTCTTCAAAAGGCAAGAACAAAGTCGAGGATGTTGCTCCTCCAACGGTGGCAGATATCCTTCTTCCATCCGTTCTTCAGTATTCTTGTTGTGAAGGAAGACTGTCGCTGCCATAATTTGGATATTGTTGCTCCTGATCTATCGGAGCGAGTGACCCTACCCAAGATGGGTTTTGCATATTTTTACACGTATCCCTTTACTTTGAGTGCGTTCTCTTTGAGTGGAGATTTTGACTCCGTTATTACGGAATTCTGCCTCCGCTATCAGATATGTTTGGCACAAGTAAGTCCTTCTGTGTGGAGGACAATTTTCTGTCTCCGGCGCTTGTGCCAAGAGACGGGAGAGGAGCTATCTTTAGCTCATGTAATGAATCTTTATTCCCCCAAAATCTTTCGCGGGGGAATGATAAATTTCACCAAATGTGGCCACCATACTCTGTTATCTAGCATGGATGATGACAACGACTGTGGGTGGATGGAACGGTTCGTTGCGGTTTCCACCAATGACATCATTCCGGCAACGGCTTCATCCTTTCCAAAAGCATGGAACCGCACTCGTAAGCGCCTTGTTTAATATTTCTTTTATTAGGTATTGTTTTATACCTATATTGATCCTTCATCTTTTGCCTATTTCAGCAACTTGTTGGGTCCCACCGATGGTTGAAGGTTTGGACCAATGGGTCCAGAAAATCTTGGATGTCACTATGCCTGAAACCCGCACATGAAAAGAACTAGCCCTTAAATACGGGTGGAAGGCCAAAAACTATGGTAACTTAGACTCACCTTATTTTAGTTTTTTATGTGAAGAAATGGATTGATCCTTTCTATCTTTTCTCTGAAATCAGATCTACCCGCAGGCTCTGTTGTTGTCCCCGAGGAGGACAATTTGGCTGATCCTGCTGACGCGGCGAGGGTACTTTAGGAGGCGCTTACTCAAACAGGTGTCTCTGGTCCTGCTTCAGGCACAAGTGTTTCTTTACGGAGTCCCCGGCCGGAGGACAAACAACCAAAAAGAAGACGCTCCTCTGCGGTCGGGGAGAAGAATAAGAGGGCGAAGGCTGCTGCCCCCGAGTCGTCTCCGGTAGTTGTGGTGACTAGCCCTCCTCCCGGGTCGGTCATAGACATTGTGATGATCGACAATGATGGAGAAGCTAGTGATGGAGGAGATTCTCTACATAGAAGGCGACGATCTTCATCAACTCAAAAAAAATGCTCAACCTGTAGAGTTAGTTACACCATCCGAGGATGATGTCTCAATGCTCTGGGGGGAAAACGATATGGTGGAAAATGCCAACTCTCGCATCCGTGTCCCAGTCGTTGCGCCCGATATTTTGGGGCTGAGTACTGGGTCCCTTCCGTCCTCGGCTAACGAGCAACCAACAACCAGCACTGCATTTGCTACAGTTGATTCTCATTCTTCAACTCCACTAGCTTCATCTCCCTCTTCACCAACACCAGCAACTGCTACATCATTTCCACCTTCATCCATACTTCCACCAAAAACTACTACATCATCTCCAATGGTCGCACCTGACCACGAAAAAGGTGTTCCTCTTTCCCAGTCCCCAGTTCATGGGAATTTGGGGGAAAATTATGCTACCCCTTCTGAAGATCCACAAAGGAGGAGGAATGTTACTCTTTCGGTCTCTACCGGATGTAACTTGCTATCCCCGACCGGTAGATCTTGCTAATTATATGAAGCCTTTGGCTTCAGAAAAAGATTGGGAAAAGATTCAGGCACTCTCGTGAGAGTGTTTGTTGAACAACGCCATACACAACGCCGCAGCGGTACATTCCTTTCTTCATTTGTTATTTCTTCTATTTTTGCTCGAACATATCCTGAGTTTTTACTTTCTTATTTTGTAGGCCAACTTTCTTGCTTTCGAGGGCCTTCAGAGGTTGATTCGTGAGAAGGAAGAAATTACCTCCACACGGGATCAGCTTTTGGCAGAGCGGTAGCAAAGTGTCGCTCGCCTCTCAAAATTAGAAGCCAAAGCCACTGAGGCCGCTGTATTGGAGGCTCGTTTGTAGCAAAGCAAGCAAGAAGTGGATACCCTTAGCCGAGAGATTGCCCCGTTGAGGGTTCAATTTGAAAAGGCTAAGGCCAAATAGGTTGAAGTTCATAACGTTATTCTTGCTGCATCCGATCGTGAGATTGCCTCCGCTGAAAGATTGACTAACTTAGAGGCAACATTGAACTTCAAAACTGAAGAGCTTGCTACTGCGGGGGCGAAACATGCCCAACTGTAGGAGAAGTATAGGAAAACTATCGAGCATAATAGGTTCTTTAGTTCAACTATCTGCGACCTTGATATTAGCCTCAAATATGTTAGATCTGCCCGGGAAAGCCTTTCTGCCGAGGTAACCCAACTCAAAGAAGAACTTAAGCGTCGAGCGGCTTCCCTCGTCGTTGAGAAAAATTTCGCTATGCATAGCATGAGGAGAAAAACCTTGGAAGAGGCCAAAGCTGGTATTATTGACTTTGATGCTAAAATTACAAAGGCCCGTGAGTTTGAGTTGGCTGCTAAAAACGGTCTCCCGGCAGAGCCTGCTGCTTCCGGTTCTTCGAGTTCTGGTTCTGAAACTTTGGGAACTGAAGAGGAAGCGGAAGACGAAAATGTTAAAGGCCAAACTGGCGAAGGCCAAAATGTTGAGCCATCGGTGGATCTATCCACTTCCCCTAGGGGCGCAGACACTTCTCTTCCTCCAGGTTCCGGAGATGCTGTAGTTTAGCTTTTCTTTTCTTTTTCCAATTCTTGTATCTGTGCCATTTTGGCAATTTATTGTAAATAAAAACATCTTCTTGCTCAAGTATTGTTTGAGTCTTTGCTTAATTTGAACATTTGTGCAAGTTTTAATCTTTGCATTCTCTTCTTTTTGCTTAAGAGTTTTGCGCAAGTTTTACTTTGCGTCTTATTATGTGAAGCCTTGGGTGTATTTTTCCCGAAAGCATTTTGATTCCGGGCATGAGTTCTTCTGAAATCAACCCTTTAACGTGAGGGTTTTCATAAGAGAGGGTCCTCTTGTGTTTACGGTGCTCTTGAAGAGGACGTCTCATATTCATTATGGCAGTAGCATTTGAAGTACTTGTTTAACTTTCAAATGACAAAGTTAATTCATCATTCAGATAAGAAACAAGATAAAAACAAAGGACTTCATTTTATTCCTTCTATTTTCTAAAAGTACATAAGCATTTGTTATGCTGAAAAAAGAAATTGCCATTACTTGTGGCTAACTTGTATAACATGTTTCTACGGGGCTGGTCGCGCAGTCCTTGGTCCCGATGATACAACTATGTTTTCGATTTTCACTACCCGGTCGATATGGCAGTCATTATTTTCATATCCTCATATCTTTCCCCCCAATATTCAAATGCGAAGAATGCGAATTAGAACACTGGAAGCCTTGTACCTTCGAGGATCCCACTAATGAATTGCTAGATAATCCTTAACTTGGTAACACACTTTACTTCCCTTCAGGAATTCATGCTATTGAGCGAAGGACTTATCTAACAACCCTCTAGTGGTTGGTACTTGTGAACGGTCGGGTAACCTTTGCTCGATAGCAAACTTAGCTTCCCGGTAGGAATTTCGCTATAGAGCAAAAGATTATCTAACCGTCCCAGAGTGGATCTTTGCTTTTGTGCCTTGCTATTAAAGGTCTTATTGTTATTGTTGGAGCTTTCTTTGTAGTATGCTTTCTGTTGCTGCCTCATTAAAAACCTTACCAGAAAAACCCAATTGGGATAAAAACTGGACGAAGAGAAAAAGAGTGCAGCACATACTTTCAGTTCAGGTGATGTTCATCAGCAATAATATCTTTTGAGGTGTGCCACATTCCAGTTGCTGGGCAAATTTTCTCTATCTTGGTTGTCTAATTCATATGAGCCTTTCCCGGTGACAGCTGAAACTCGGTAGGGCCTTCCCATGTTGGACCTAGCTTCCTTGCGTTGAGCTCCTGGGTACTTTGAGTTACTTTCTTTAGGACCAAGTCTCTTACTTTGAAATAACGGAGGTTGGCTCTTCGATTATAATACACCTTTCCCGGTGACAGCTGAAACTCGGTAGGGGCCTTCCCATGTTGGACCTAGCTTCCCTGCGTTGAGCTCCCGGGTACTTTGAGTTACTTTCCTTAGGACCAAGTCTTCTACTTTGAAATAACGGAGTTGGCTCTTCGATTATAATACCGCTCCATTCTCTGTTGTTGGGCTACCATTCTTACATGCGCCAAGTCCCTGTACTCATCGAGTAGCTCTAAGTTGACTAACATTGCTTCATTGTTTGATTCTTCATCTGCTTGGAAATATCTCAAGGTGGGTTCCCCTACTTTCACCGGGATTAAAGCTTCTTCCCCATACACAAGGGAAAAGGGAGTTTCTCATGTGCTCGATTTGGCCGTTGTTTGGTATGCCCATAAAACTCCGGGTAATTCCTCGGACCAAGTCTCCTACTTTGTTCATTGAATCCTCTTGACCATTTGCGCTCGGATGGTAGGGTGGTGAAGATGTGATCCTCTTAATTTTTAAATATTCGAGGAACTTTGTGACTTTTGCACCGATAAATTGTGCCTTATTATCGCATGTTATCTCTTTTGGTATTCCAAACCTGAAAATTATATTTTCCCACAAGCAATCCACCACTTCGCGCTCGCTGATCTTCTGATAAGGACCTGCTTCCACCCACTGAGAAAAAAAGTCTGTCAAAATCAAAAAAAATCTTACCTTTCCGGGGGCCGGCAGCAATGGCCCAACAATATCCATCCCCTATTTCATGAACAGCCATGGGCACAGAACCGAATGTAAAGGTTCTACCGGTTATTGTACCAGTGGTGCGCAGCGTTGGCACTTATCACACTTTTGTATGAAGTCTTTGGCTTCTTGTTCCATGCGGGGCCAATAATATCCTACCCTTACCAATTTCAGCAATAAGAAATCTGCGCCCGAATGATTGCCGCATATCCCTTCGTGGACTTCTCGCACAACATAGTTAGCTTCGGATGCCCCCAAGCATCGGGACAACGGGCCTTGGAAAGATTTTCTATACAGTTGGCCTCTCTTGAAGCTATATCGCGCTGCTTTGTCGTGCAATGCCCGGGACGCTTTGGAGTCTTTGGGAAACTTTCCATGCTCGAGATAATCAATGATTTCTGATGTGTGTCTATAATTCCATAGTTTATCACATTTTTCTCCTTGCATTTTATATGCTTTAATGATAAATTACACTTTATTTGCACGTAATGGAGTCTATTTTATGTGTAGGTGAATTGGAGATGAAAGTAGAGCAAAAGGAATAAGTAAAGTCTAAAGTGGGCTCGAAAACAATTGAAAAGCAAAAAGAAAGAAGTGAGCAGCCGACAAATGAAAAGCTAGCAAAGCCAGGTCTAGAGCAGGCATTAGAGCAGGCTGGGCGAGCCCTTTAGCTCGCGTGGGAGCTGGCGACGCTAGGCCTGGGGTGAGCTCCACCTCGCGTTAAGGCTGGCGAGGCCAGGTCTGGGGCGAGCTTCAGCTCGCATGAAGCCTCGCGAGGCCAGGTTTGAGGCGCGCACATTCCAAACTTTAAAGGCTTATTTTGTCTCCTGGTTTGACTAGGACTTGGCCTATGGGTTTAGGTATTTTCCTACACATATAAATAGACCTAAAATGCCACTTTTGAAGGACTCTTGGCAATTGGAGGCAAGGATAGCTCGTGGAACAACTGTTAGGAGCTAGACTCATCGATTTCTACATCCCTTTATCCGTACTTTGTAATTTAATTATGAAAAATATTATGGATATTGTTACTATGAGAATGAGTAGCTAAACTCCTAATCTAAGGTTTTGATGGAACCTACTGAAGGATGATTTTCTTGTTACGTTAATATAGATTTGTCGTAGTATTTTCTCTATTTGTTCAACTACAATATAATTGTGGTTGATTGAAGGGCCCTCAATTAGCTGTGCCTATTTAGTATGTATTACTCAGGAGAGACTGCATATTTAGGTAGTTGTTGAACAACATCACTCCTAACGTATATGAGGGATCAATACAAAGGGTTTAAAGGTGGGATTAGGAATAATAAAACCTTGGTGCGATCCGAGTGAGCCGTACTTAATGCCAGCTAGCGTAATTCGGGAGAATATGTCTAGTAAATTGTGGTAATTACTCGGGAGAGAGTTACGACAGTAAGAGTGCTCATGATCGATAGAGAAGACTTAGGCAAATTTATAGAAAACGTAGTGGAAAAGATTCTGACAATAGAGGAAATCACAACCTTAGATCATTCAACAACTTTTCTACAACCCGTTAGTAATTAGTTACTAATTGTTGCATTTTCATTACGTAATATTTAGTTAGTAAACATTCAAATTATTACTTAAATATTTCTGAAGATTGATTGCGTGAGTTCGGCGAGTCTAGTAGCTGTGTCTGATAGGTTAATTCCCTGTGAGATTCGACTCTGGACTTATTAGCCGGAATATATTTGCAACGACCGCTTAGTCCTTTTTATAAGGTATAGTTGGGCGTAATCACATTTTGGCGTCGTTGCCGGGGAGTTAACGGTGTTATTAATTGTAGCTAAAAGAATTGCTAGAATTCTTAGTGTAGTCAATTTTCTTCATTTTGAACCAAATACATTGAAATTCTAATGTTTGTAGTCTTGGGTGCTACAAGTGCATGCCTAGAAACTCCTCAAGAACTGGTGAATTGTTCTAAGCATTATCAGATGCTGAGAAAGTTTTCAAGGCACTGAATTGTGGAAACAAGAAGGGCAAACAACAACAGAACTCAACAGAACAAATCGATCCAGACATGGATGATGTAATAGAAAATCCAAATAACATAAATAATGCGAATGACCCGAACAATCATGGTTTGGTGCCTCTTGTGCCAGAAGCAGCCTTGTATGATTGGGCACAACCCACCGCCGAAAATCTGGCAACCACAATTGCAGTCCCTCAAATACAAGCGGAATCATTTCAAATCACAAACAACATGCTACATTTGTTGCAGAACAAGGGACTATTTTCAGGGTCTTACATTAAATATCCTCAGCAGCATCTGAGAAATTTCTTGTCGATATGTGTCACACAAAGGCAACCTAATGTGACACCGGAAGCAATAAAGCTATTATTGTTTCCATTCTCGATGACGGGAGAAGCTCAGACTTGGCTTAATTCACTCCCCATAAACTCCATCACTACTTGGGAGGAATTAGTCAAGCAATTTGTAAACCTGTTCTACCCACCCAATAAGACTGCCAAACAAATTGATGAAATATTGAGCTTCAGGCAGAGACCAACAAAAACACTACAAGAAACGTGGGAGAGGTTCGAGGGTATGCTGGTTAAGTGTCCACATCATGGCATACCAGAGCAAATGTTGGGGCAGAGGTTCTACATGGGATTGGCAGACAGCTTAAAGGCCAATGTTGATGCTTTAGCTGGTGGAGCATTTTTGAGCAAATCATTCAGAGAATGCAAGATCCTACTCGATAAAATAGCTCAAAACTCAGGATGGATGACAAGAGACTCTACGATCACTCTTGTAGTTCACTCTGTGGCTTTGGACCCAAACAACTCTATAGCCGAAAATATAGCCACTCTGATGACACAAATGAGTATCCTCACCAAGAAGATCGATGAATCAGGCCAGAAGCAGCAGGTACACATAGTTGATGTGACTAATAGGGGCTTATGTACACCATGCATTAACCAACCTTATGTATGCTCGCGGAGTGAGGAAGGTGACAACCAGCACTATCAGGAATATATGAACTATGGAGCCAACTATGGGGGACAGAGGCAAGGTGGTCAGAATTGGGGACAACAGAATCAACAATATAGACCAGCACAGCAGCAGTACAATAACAGCAACAATCCTGGAGCTATGCGACCACAGGGTCAAGTGGCGCCTTACCATAGGCAACAGGGCTACAACCAGCAAAATCAGCAGTTGGCTTATCAACAACCTCAACAACAACAGATTGTGAGACAAGATGATGGGTTCATTGAACTTAAGGGAATGCTGGACAGCAACAACAGAATGCTACAACAACTAATTGGGTCCATTGGAAAAATGCAAGAGAGAGTGGACTCACATGAACTAGCGATAAAGGGTATTGAGATTCAATTAGGACAGATTTCTATGGCTCTAAACAATCGTCCCCAAGGGACGTTACCTACAGATACACAAGTCAATCCAAAATATCAGGGCCTAAAACAGCTTATGGCAATGAGTCTATGAAATGGTAGAGACCTAGATCTAGAGAAAGAGATTGCTCGCGAAATCCGACCTACATAAACACTTGTGCCAGTACCCATTGAGATAGATGATTCAATAGGGTTAACTGAGGTGACGGTGCAACATGCACAAGAGAGCACAAGCAAAGAAAAAGAGGTTGCGAAGGAGACTGAGGTAGCACAAGAAACGACACTAGAAACAGTGCCCGAGCAAGATAAAACTCAAATCACAAGAAAGAAGCGACCTCCAACACCATTCCCACAGAGATTGGCCAAATATCATAAGGACGAGCAATATAAGAAATTTATGGAGATGTTGAAGAAAATACAGGTGAACATTCCACTGATTGATGCGTTGCGAGAGATTCCTGGGTATGCCAAAATGATGAAAGATTTAATGTCTCGCAAATTCGACTTCCAAGACCTGTCCACTGTTACATTGACACAGACCTGTAGTGCAGTCATGACGAGACCCATAGCTGAGAAGTTGTCAGACCCAGAGAGTTTCCCAATCCCATGCACGATAGGCAACTATGCTTTGCTAAAGCATTGTGTGATTTAGGGGCAAGCATAAACTTGATGCCCTTGGATATATACAAAAGGTTAGGCATTGGAAGAGCTAGACCCACGTCCATGTTACTACAGCTAGCCGACCGGACAGTGAAGAGGCCCTCTGGTATTCTTGATGATGTATTAGTACAGGTTGGGAAGTTTGTGTTCCCAGCAGATTTTGTCATTCTAGATTGCCGGGTTGACGAGGAGATTTCCATAATTTTGGGAAGACCATTCTTGGCCAACTGGGAGAGCTTTAATTGACTGTGAAACTAGAGAGCTCAAAATGAGACTAAATGATGAAGAAATAACATTCAACGTGCAGAAATCTATGCGGCGACCAAGTGAATTTGCTAACTGCTCTCTAATAGAAGCCGTGGATGTAATTTTGGAGGAGGCAGATGAGACCTTGAACGCTAAAGACCCTCTAGTAGCCTGTCTCTTGAACTTAGATGAAGTAAATAGAGAGGATTTGGCAGAGTGGGTGCTGGCTCTTGAAGGCCAAGGATTTTGGAAAAGAGAGCTCGAATTTGAACCTTTACACTTAGAAGAAAGAAAACTTCCTCCAGCTAAGCCATCGATAGAAGAACCTCCAAAGTTGGAACTGAAGCCGCTACTACCTCACCTCAGTTATGCTTTCTTGGGACCTAACTCGACTTTACCTGTTATTATCTCATCTGGGTTGTTAAATGTGCAGAAAGAATAGCTTTTGTAGGTATTGAGTGAGTGCAAAACTGCAATTGATTGGACCATTACAGACATTAAGAGAATCAGTCTGGCCTTCTATATGTATAAGATTCTACTAGAATGTGGCCACAAACCTTCCAGAGAACATCAAAGAAGGCTAAACCCCAACATGAAGGAAGTTATAAAAAAGAAGTTGATAAAG
The DNA here is from genome assembly GCF_000390325.3 of Nicotiana tomentosiformis. Lineage (NCBI taxonomy): Eukaryota > Viridiplantae > Streptophyta > Magnoliopsida > Solanales > Solanaceae > Nicotiana > Nicotiana tomentosiformis. The sequence goes on along the minus strand of NC_090817.1, from coordinate 72,053,407 downwards.
TGGTTAGATGCGGGGATCATTTTCCCCATCTCCAACAGCAACTGGATCAGCCTAGCCCAATGTGTCCCTAAGAAAGGTGGGATGACTATAGTGCAAAATGAGAACAATGAGTTGATATCAACAAGAACAGTCACGGGATGGCGAATTTGTATGAACTACAGAAGAATGAACAAGGCCACCCAAAAAGACTACTTTCCCTTGCCGTTCATTGATCAAATGCTAGATAGATTCGCTGGGAAGTCCCACTTTTGCTTTCTGGATGGATACTCGGGGTATAATCAAATCTCCATTTCCCCGGAAGATAGAGAGAAAATATCATTCACCTGTCCATATGGCATCTACGCCTTCCGGGGGATATCGTTCGGCCTATGCAAAGCACCCGCCACATTTCAAAGGTGCATGATGGCCATCTTCACTGATATGGTAGAGGACATCATGGTGGTCTTTATGGATTATTTCTCGGTGGTGGGAGACTCATTCGATGATTGCCTAAGGAATTTGAAAAGAGTGCTGAAAAGATGTGTCGAAACTAATCTGGTGCTCAATTAGGAAAAGTGTCATTTCATGGTACAGGAAGGTATAGTCTTGGGGCACCTAGTGTCGAGTAAGGGCATTGGGGTAGATCGTGCAAAGGTTGATGTGATCGAAAATCTTCCACCACCCACTACCGTTAAAGCAATAAGAAGTTTCCTGGCCATGCCAGGTTCTATAGACAGTTTATAAAAGATTTTTCCAAAATTGCAAACCCCTTGTGTAAATTGCTTGAAAAAGATCGCCCTTTTGTGTTTTCTGATGACCGCAGGGTAGCTTTTGAGGAATTGAAGAAGAGGTTGGTGACAGCACCTATCATAGTTTTACCTAACTGGGAGCAACTATTTGAGTTGATGTGTGACGCAAGCGACTATGCTATGGGAGCAGTGCTTGGGCAGCGCAAAGACAAAATCATGCATCCAATATATTACGCAAGTAGAATTTTGAGTGGTACCCAACTAAATTACACAGTGACCGAGAAGGAGATGCTAGCAGTAGTGTTCGTATTTGACAAATTCAGGTCATACCTGATAGGCTTGAAGGTAATTGTTTATACCGACCATGTTGCTCTCAGGTACCTCATTGATAACAAGGAGTCAAAGTCGCGCTTGATTCAATGGGTGCTACTGCTGCAAGAATTTGACTTAGAAATTCGTGACCGAAAGGGAACGGAGAACCAAGTGGTTGATCACTTGTCTAGGCTGGAAGAAGCCGAAAAGAAGGTTGAAGAGGAAGAGATTGTGGAGACTTTCCCGGATGAACAACTACTAGCCACGAGTCTTGAGGTAGCACCATGGTATGCAGACATTGCAAACTACCTGGCAAGCGGTATTGCTCCCTATGACATTTCCTCTATTCAAAAGAAAAAGTTCTTTCGTAACTGTCACATGTATTATTGGGATGAGCCTTATCTGTTCAGGAATTGTGTTGATAACATAATCCGGAGATGTATCCCCGAGATAGACCAATCTTCTATTTTGCAGGTTTGTCATGCGTCACCATATGGTGGCCATTTCGGGGGAGTAAGGACAGCTGTGAAAGTGCTGGAGTCGGGCTTCTACTGGCCAACATTGTTCAAAGATGCACACTTATAGGTGAAGGGTTGTGACGAATGCCAACGAAGCAGGAATATTTCCCGCCGACATGAGATGCCTATGAACCCAATTCAGGAGGTAGAAGTGTTTGATGTATGGGGAATCGATTTCATGGGGCCTTTCGTCAGCTCATATGGCAACAATACATACTCGTAGCTGTGGATTGCATGTCAAAATGAGTGGAGGCTGCAGCGCTTCCTACAAATGATGCAAAGGGGGTAATTGGTTTTTTTAGAAAGAATATATTCACCCGATTTGGCACTCCAAGGGCAATAATCAGTGACAGAGGCACTCACTTATATAATCGAGCCTTTGCAAAGTTGTTAGAAAAATATGATGTACACCACAAGGTTGCCACCCCATATCATCCACAAACGAGTGGGCAAGTGAAAGTTTCGAACAGAGAGATAAAGAGCATTTTGACAAAGACTGAATGCTACAAGAACGGATTGGGCGAGGAAGTTAGATGATGCACTCTGGGACTATCGTACCTCTTTCAAAACTCTGATTGGCATGTCGCCGTATAATTGGTATTTGGGAAGGTGTGTCACTTACCAGTGGAGTTGGAGCATAGAGCTTTATGGGCATTGAGGCAGCTGAATCTCGATATAGAAGTTGCGGGTACAAGTAGAGTCACAGAGTTGCACGAGCTTGATGAGTTTCGCTACCACGCTTTTGAGAGCACAAGACTATACAAGGAGGGAATGAAGATGATGCGTGTTAAAAATATTCTTGAGCGGAGTTTTAAACCCAGAGATATGGTATTGCTATACAATTCAAGATTGAGGTTATTTCCGGATAAATTAAAGTCAAGATGGTCAGGACCATTTTGTGTGGTAGAGATTCACCCCGCTGGTGCCGTAGAGATTGTTGTGGAAAATGACTCTCGCAAGTTTAGAGTCAATGGGCATAGGTTAAAAAATTATTTGGGCATGGATAATGCGAAAGTAGTGTCGGTGACTCATCTGCTCGAGCCACCAATATTGAGCGAGACTTAAATATGATTACCTACATCGTGCCGCGATATTAAATCAGGCGCTTCATGGGAGGCAACCCCTTATAATTTTGTATTCATTGTGCCGCGACGTTAACTAAGGCGCTCGTTGGGAGGCAACCCAATTCGTAGTTAATTTTTAGTGTAGTTAGAATTTTTCTTTTCGTTTTTAGGTACTAACAAGTTTGCAGGTGATTTTGGTATGCCGTACGGAGCACTGTGCGTCGCCTGAAGGAAACCTGGCATTGGAGCTCACCTCGCATGGGTTGAGGCGAGGTGTAACAGGCGATAGAGCTCACCTCGCATGGGTTTACGCGAGCTAAAACTCGCGTTATATCTGGCGTCGCAAGGTAAAAGGCCAGATGGTTCAAGTGACAAGCCTCGCACAGCAAGCCCTCTAGCTCGCGTATGACCTCGCGTCGCGAGGTCTAGGGCGTGGTAATAATGCAGGTGGCTCCAAGTAAGTATTTGTCGGGCTTATTTTAATTTTTGTTCCCTTATTTGCTTCTAACTCCCTCAATTAAACGCCCAAAACAAAACAAAAACACAAAACCCTAACCTAAAACACTTCACTCCTCACAAAACACTCACGAAGATACACTGCCCTCACACACTCACGTAACACTGCCACCCCTCCCCTCCCAACTCCATTGAAGTCAAGCAAGCTTCTCCTATTTCCTTCACTTGCAACAGCAGTACCAAGGCAAATTCTTCCTCTTAAAGCATCTAAGGTATGATTTTTTATCTCCTTCCTTTGCAATTTCGAGTTGGATGAAGGTATGAAATTAGACATAAAATTTGGGGGTTGTTCTTCATTGTAATAATGTGTTTGTGTGTCCTAACCCCATGAACCCCATAGGAATGGTGTTGCTATTGTATGAACACGTGGTGATATGGAACGCCCAAGCCGATTTGGAAGGGTAAGGCAATCCATCACCCCTACAAGCACTCCCATGGAACTAGTGCATGCTACGTGTTTGCTATAATACCTCAATGGCATTCCTTGTCCCCATTGGAGCCTGCGTCTCCAGGATTAATAGACTAGTGTTATGCAGTCGTGCACCACGTTAAAATCTTAAGTGTGGGGAGCCTCACTGGTAGTCCGATGCTTCGAAATTGGAGGAAGCAAACATGTTTTGTTGTTTGATTCTCATGATTAAGAAAATACGAGGTAAAGTCTGAGTAACCTCGGTAATTTGGGCAAGACCATGTATGTCATATCGTAATGCAGTTTTAACTGTTTGATGATTACTTGTGCAGGAATGACTATGCCTCCGAGAAAAGACACCGGCAAAGGAAAGGCTACTTCCACTGCTCCGTCTAAAGCAAAGGCGACCTCCGTACCTCCCCCAAAGAAGAGAAAAGGGGGAGAAGCTACCTCTAGTCAAGGTGAAGGAGCACAAGTTGTGGATGTTGTAGCAGCCATGCGTCCACAACCCCAAGGCCAATGGGAGTTTGGCATTAGAAGCATACCCCCGCATACTAAGAATTGGTACAGGCATTGTAGGCCTAAATATGTACATCCGGAAGCCGCTATCCATGAGTGTCGACTGCAAGCAAAGTACCATGCTATTTGGAGGGGCATCCATGATTTGGGGTTGAGCTATGTCTTTAAGAACATAGGGGATATTAATCTCAATCTAGTGCGGGAATTCTATGCAGGGTTTGATCCACAGGATACCGAACAGCTGGTGCCGATTCGTGGACGGTTGATAAACTTTTCAGCCTCAGCCATATGTAACTTTTTAGGTGCTCCGGATGTTCCTGTGGATCTATTGGACTACTTCATTCGCCATCCTACATATAGAGAGCTGAGACACACGTTATGTGGTGTCAATTCTACGGCAGTGTGGATCCGTGATAAGAAAACAAACCGGCACAAGAAGTTCCCCAAAAAGAAGATGAGGGCGGAGGCTCAAGTTTGGTTGAAACTGATTAATGCACGGCTCCTGCTGTGTAATCATGACACGCTCCTTAGCCGAGAGAGGACTTGTGTGCTCTACTTCCTCATGACGGGTCAAAGGGTGAATGTGGGTCATCTGATCTGCTACCAAATATCTTCGGTAAGGACGAGTAAGAAGGTCGATCGAATGCCATTTGCCAATTTTTTGACTCAGTTCTTAAGACACGAGGAGGTTGAGGAGGAGACAGAGTTTGACCACAGCATTCATCAGCCCATACGACAGACGGACATTACTAGCATCCGGGTGAAGAAGAGATTGCCATGCCATCATTGACATGTGCCGATCGCAATGCTCGTGATGATAGTTTTATGGCCCATTTCTATGGGATGATGGATTTGCAGCTGAGGATAGGGGGGTCGGCCGGCTACTATAGCAGAGAGGGACATATTGGAGGAGCGGTTCCCGCTCAATGCTCATGCTCAACAACTGGTTGGGCTAGGTGATGGATACAGACTCCCAGATGATGAGGATGTCAACACACCTGAGCAGTCTGAGGCCAAGCCAGAGCAGTCAGATGATGAGAATGATGAGGAGGAGGAGGAGGAAGCACAAGATGAAGAGTGGGCAGCCTCAGAGGATGAGGACGACGATGCAACATGACCAGGGAGTTTTTCCTTACACTCTGCTCAGATTTTCTTGTTTTGTCATTTTGTGCATACACTAAGGACAATGCATGATCTAAGTGTGGGGTGGGGACTTGTAAATATTAGTGTTTCTTAGTTATTTGTTTTATTTTAGCAAGTGTCGTCTTTGTTTTAGTTGATTGTTTTAAGTATTAGCTTAGTTAATTATTTTAGTTATTTGTTTTAGTTATTTGTCATTAACTAAAAAAAACAAAAAAATATATATATAGAAAAATTGGACTCTACTCTTCCCGACGATGGATCTCCTAGACAGTTTTCTTGAGAGAAGTAAGTTTAAAGGAAAAAAATCCAAAAAGTATTTTCTTGTAGGTAGTGTAGTAATTCCCCCTTGATTTTTCTTTGGGTCGCGGTTCTTTTCCAAGGGCTTTTACTTGAACCGGGTGTAGTTAGTTTTAATTTTTAGGAGTAGGAACCACGGGGCTATGCATTTAATTGCAGCAATATCTCTTTGCTTTGTTATGCCTTGAGAATAGTTAGTACTATGTTTGTGACGCTTAGGCTCGGTTTTTGACTCTAGTATAAGTACCTTAAATCATAGATTCTTAATTTTGCTTAACTGCTTGGACTGGATTGTCGCGATGAAATCAATCCTGAGTGAGTTATATGCCATGTCTGTGTGAGGTTTGTATGTATTTTGTGCATTACATTTGATGTCTAGAACTTGTCCCGTATATGTGCAAAGCGAAACAGTAGTCTTGTTCAGTCTAGGAAGTGATATAGTCGTTTCTTTGTTAAGCTAGATATATATAGTTTACCCACCTAAATGTTATGTATCGTAGTTAACTCCTTTGAGCCTATAATCCTATTTCTTTGGTAACCACATTACAAGTCGTACCCCTTTGTTTGAATTGACCATAAATTTGAACCTTGTCACCTCTCGTGAGCACTTGAATTGTGATGAATTATGTAAAAGTTATGAGCACTTGAATTGTGATGAATTATGTAAAAGTTAAAGTGTGGGGTGGTGGGTTGGATTTTGAGTGGAACAATTTAAATGAGGAGAACGGTGCATTGTCTTGGGGAAAAAAAAAGATGAGAGAAAAATGATAAGGAAAAATATTGTATGAAAAATAATTCTTGATGATGGTGGCCAGTGATATACTTGTGCTTAAAGAGTATAGGGTAATATAATTTGAAGTTATGGTGGAATTTTGGGTTTGACATAAGTCTGAGATGTTGTATTAAGGTATATGTATTAAAGTGCTTAAGGGAGGTGTAGTCACTCATATCCAAATGTATCCTACCCAACCCGCATCCTACATTACAACCAATGAAAGTCCTACTTGATCTTAGATTGAATGAACTCGATTAGTAGGGTATTACACTACGGGCAAGCCTATGGTGCATCATGTGTGGCATATGAATGTTATTTCTGAGATAGAGTGAATTTTTCCTATCTTGAGTTCCTACGTTCTTAAAATTCATTGTGTGTGAAACTAAGCTCTTTGATTGGGTGAGGACACGTGATTCATAAGGGAAAGGTAATGTCGTTGACCTCCATGTTAGAGCAAGTGAGTGAATTGTGAATAAGGCATGGTATTTGTGAGTCAAATCTTGAGGTGAGGATGTTACACCTTTGGGCTCAGACTATTTTAAATATTCTTGGTGTAATGAGTTAAGGGAATTGTTTAGAAAGGTTGTGTCTATAAGTGTAGTTTGATTGCTCGAGGACGAGCAATGTTTAAGTGTGGGGTATTGATGTGTGGCTATAATTCCATAGTTTAGCACATTATTCGTCTTGTATTTTATATGCTTTAATGATAAATTACACTTTATTTGCGCGTAATGGAGTCTATTTTATGTGTAGGTAAATTGGAGATGAAAGTAGAGCAAAAGGAATAAGTAAAGTCTAAAGCGGGCTCGAAAACAATTGAAAAGAAGAAAGAAAGAAGTGAGCAGCCGACAAATGAAAAGTTGGCGAAGCCAAGCCTAGAGCATGCGTTAGAGCAGAATGGGCCAGCCCTTTAGCTCATGTGGGATCGGGTGACGCCAGGCCTGGGGCGAGCTCCACCTCGCATTAAGGCTGGCGAGGCCAGGTCTGGGGCGAGCTTCAGCTCGCGTGAAGCCTCGGGAGGCCAGGTCTGAGGCGCGCACATTCCGAACTTTGAAGGCTTATTTTGTCTCCTAGTTTGACTAGGACTTGGCCTACGCATTTAGGTCTTTTCCTACATATATAAATAGACCTAAAATGCCACTTTTGAAGGACTCTTGGCAATTGGAGGCAAGGATAGCTCGTGGAACAACCGTTGGGAGCTAGACTCATCGATTTCTACATCCCTTTATCTGTACTTTGTAATTTAATTATGCAAAATATTGTGGATATTGTTACTATGAGCATGAGTAGCTAAATTCCTAATCTAAGGTTTTGATGGAAACTATTGAAGGATGATTTTCTTGTTACATTAATATAGATTTGTCGTAGTATTTTCTCTATTTGTTCAACTACAATATAATTGTGGTTGATTGAAGGGCCCTCAATTGGCTGTGCCTATTTAGTATGTATTACTCGAGAGAGAGTGCATATTTAGGTAGTTGTTGAATAACATCACTCCTAACGTATATGAGGGATCAATACGAAGGGTTTAAAGGTGGGATTAGGAATAACGAAACCTTAGTGCGATCCGAGTGAGCCGTACTTAATGCCACCTAGCGTAATTCGGGAGAATATGTCTAGTAAACTGTGGTAATTACTCGGGAGAGAGTTACGACAGTTAGAGTGCTCATGATCGATAGAGAAAACTTAGGCAAATTTATAGAAAACATAGCGGAAAAGATTCCGACAATAGAGAAAATGACAACCTTAGATCATTCCACAACTTGTCTACAACCCGTTAGTAATTAGTTATTAATTATTGCATTTTCATTATGTAATATTTAGTTAGTAAACATTCAAATTGTTATTTAAATATTTTTGAAGATTGATTGTGTGAGTTCGTGTGAGTCTAGTAGCTGTGTCTGATAGGTTAATTCTTTGTGGGATTCGACTCCGGACTTATTAGCCAGAATATATTTGTAACGACCGCTTAGTCCTTTTTATAAGGCATAGTTGGGTGTGATTAATTTCATTCCTCCAGTCCCAGACCAAATTAGTCGTATTTACCTCATAGTAGTTATTTGTATCCAAGATTGATTTCATCAGTTGTACTAACGTCCCGGGACTTTGATCCCTTTATTTCCGTCGATGATCCAAGGTTAGCCAATGCGTCCGCTTCTGCGTTATCTCCCTTGGGATATGAGTAATCGACCATTTTCGAAATTGCGCCAACAGAGCCTGGACCTTTACCATATATTGTTGCATACGATCCTCTTTAGTTTCGAAGATCCCGTAAACCTGATTTACCACCAGTTGTGAGTCACATTTGATTTTGATGACCTCGGAATCAAGTCCCCGGGCCAGTTCGAGCCCTGCAATCAAAGACTCATACTCTGCTTCATTGTTAGTTAAAGGGACCGTTCTAATGGCTTGCCTTAGGGTTTCCCCTGAAGGCATGATTAATACTATACCAAGCCCGGACCCTTTTACGTTGGAAGCTCCGTCCGTAAATAAGGTCCAAACCTCTGATGTCAATGCTGACACAATTACTACCTCTTTGGTTGCTAGAGGCAGTAATCCCGAACTGAAATCGGCCACAAAGTTAGCCAAGACTTGTGACTTAATTGCAGTCCTTGGTTTATATTCTATGTCAAACTCACTCATTTCGATGACCCATTTGGCCAATCTACCCGAGAGCTCGGGTTTGTGAAGGATGTTCCGCAAAGGAAAAGTGGTCACCACGGCTATGGGGTGATATTGGAAGTAGGGCCTCAGCTTCTGAGCGGTGACTACGATAGCTAAGGCCAGTTTCTCCAAATGGGGGTAGCGAGTTTCTACTCCCATTAAAATTTTACTAACGTATTAAATAGGAGATTGCTTACATTCGTCCTCACGGACTAAAACTGCACTTACTACGACTTCTGAGACCACAATGTAGACTAACAGTGTTTCACCTTCTTTTGGTTTCGAAAGCAACGGAGGGCTTGACAAATACTTTTTCAAATCTCTCACAGCATTCTGGAACTTCGAGGTCCATTCGAAATTATTTTTATGTCCTAGCAATGCGAAGAAACGGCGACATTTTTCTGATGACCAGGAAATGAACCTGCTCAAAGCTGCTTATTTCCCCGTAAGCCTTTGGACTTCCTTCACAGTTGATAGTTGGTCCGGGATGTCTTCGATGGCCTTGATCTTATCGGGGTTTACCTCAATTCCCCTTTGCGATACCAGAAATCGCAGAAACTTACCAGAGCTGACCCCAAACGCGCATTTCTCGGGGTTAAGTTTCATATTATGCTTCTTTAGGATGTCAAAAGTTTTTTGCAGATGTTTAAGGTGATCACTTGCATTTAAAAACTTAACGAGCATATCGTCTAAATAAACTTCCATAGTTTTTCCTATTTTTTTTTCAAACATCTTATTCACGAGCCATTGATAAGTGGCTCCGGTATTTTTCAACCCGAAGGGCATCATATTATAGCAATCTGTACCGAAATTTGTAATAAACAAATTATTTTCCTGATCCTTCGGGTTCATCTTAATTTGATTGTACCCGGAATAAGCATCGAAGAAACTAATTAACTCATGTCCGGATGTAACATCAATCATTTGATCGATGTTTGGCAGTGGGAACGAGTCTTTCGGGCACCCACTTATTCAAATCTTTATAATCTACACACATTCAAAATTTATTGTTCTTCTTAGGAACTACTACTACATTAGCTAGCCAATGTGGATACTTTACCTCTCAGATCGAACCGATATTAAGTAAGCGAGTTACCTCTTCCTTGACGAATTTATTCCTAGCTTCAGCAATAGGGCATTTCTTTTGTCTTACCAAAGGTACGTTGGGATCCAAACTTAACTTGTGTACGGCTACCTCCGTCGAGATACCTGTCATATCCGCATATGACCATACAAAACAATCGGCATTAGATTTAAGAAATTTAATAAAGCCAGACCTGAGCTCGGGGTGCAGGCCTGTCCCCAAGTGGAATTTCCTTTCTAAGAACTCTTCGAACAACGCAACTTGCTCAAGTTCTTCCGGTGAGGATTTCGTTGCATCCCTCTCTTCTGGAACCTGGAAATACCTCGGCATCCGTCTCTTCTGTCCCCGGGCTAAGTTCATCTAGTTCGGGAGCAGGCACTGATTCCTGTAATTGCTATGCCGCATGTTCTTTTCCTTTGCTACTGGAGATCAAAATTGTATTCATCTCCCTTGCCGCCGGTTGGTCACCCTTATCTGTTTAACTCATTCGGGCGTTGGAAACTTCAGTAATTGATGATATGTTGACGTTACAGCTTTCATCTCGTGCAACCACGGCCTTCCCAAGATAATGTTTATCCCATATCACCATCTACCACTTCGAAAATAGTTGTTTTCATTACTCCTTCGGCATTCGTGGGTAATAAAATCTCTCCTCGGGTTGTCACGCTCACGAGGTTGAATCCGGCGAGGAGCTTTATGGCCAGAATGATTCTTCCGGTGAGTTTAGCTTGCTCCAATACTCTCCATTGTATGATATTGGCCGAACTTCCTGGATCCACTAAAACACGTTTAATCTTAAAATCTAGCACATTTAAAGAAATTACCAGTGTGTCATTGTGCGGTAGCAGCAATCCATCTGTGTCCTCCTCCGTGAAAGTGATAACGTCTTCGGCGATTTCCCGGAGCCTTTTGCTATGGGTTATTATTGATACTTTTGTCTTTTTTGCTGCCAAAAAGGTGACCCTGTTGATCTCGTCCCCCTCCCCCCCGGGAGATCATGTTAATTGTTTGGCTCCAGGTATCTTCTCCTGCTTTCGACGGTTCTGATTTGTCCCGGTTACAACCATAATTGTTCTTAGCTCAGTCACTCAAGAATTCTCTAAGATGGCCATTCTTCAACAGTGTTACCACTACTTCCTGGAGGTGTCGTCAATCCCTTGTCCGATGGCCATTCGTCATGTGGTATTCACACCACAAGTTGGGATCCCTCTGACTGGGATCAGATCTCATTGGTTTCAGGGACCATGATTCTTTGATGTTTCTCATGGATGACACCAACTCCACTATACTGACGTTGAAATTATATTCTGACAACTTGGGGTATGAAGGATCTCGCGCCCCCGACGCTTCTTTATCCTGCAATGATCTATTGTTCCGACCGCGATCAGTCATTCTATCGATGGCGAACTTGTTCGCTGACCGGAAGCCTCTGTCGCGGCCTTCGGTCCATTCGTAGGGCAAAAAATAGCCCCTCAAAGATCGTCTATCCGTGTCGAGATCGTCTTTTGATTTTTCTCTGTTCTTTTCCCGTCCTTTTGTTGACGATGGAAAGCCAACCTGATCATCTTCGATCCTTATCCTTGATTCGTACCGGTTGTGGACATCCACCCAAGTCGTTGCTTGAAACTCAAGCAGGTTTTCCTTCAATTTTCGGGAAGCGTCTGAACTTCTCGGATTCAGTCCCTTGGTGAATACTTCAGCCGCCCATTCATTTGGGATAGCCGGGAGCAATATTCTCTCCTTTTGGAATCGGGTAACAAACTCTCGTAGCTACTCAGACTCTCCTTGCATAATCCTAAATATGTCGGCCTTTCGGGCCTGTACTTTTCTGGCCCCGGTATGAGCCTTGATGAAAGAGTCTGCGAGCATCTCAAAGGAGTCTATAGAATGCTCGGGTAACTATGAATACCACGTCAAGGCTCTTCTTGTGAGAGACTCTCCAAATTTCTTCAGCAAAACAGATTTAATTTCGTGAGGAGCTATATTATTTCCCTTCATCGCTGGCTGTTGTGTAGGTAGTAATATGCTCATGAGGTTCTGAAGTTCCGTCATACTTTGGCACATCAGGCATTTTAAATCGCTTCGATATTAATTCTGGTATCGCACTTGGCTTGTATGGCAATTGAGTATACTTCTTTGAGTCCAGACCTTTCTGCACTAGTGGTGAGCCCCGGATTTAGTCCATGCGGGCATTCACTTCCCTTATAAACTGTAAGAGTTCATTCTTGAAGGGATCATTTTCGTTATTGAGGCCGGATCTGCCTCCCCCAGCCCCATCGGAGCCAACTTCGCCCCTCGGGGTGTTGTTGTCGACCCTCTACGTTGTTTGATTCATGGGAGCGCCGGGAGGAACCGGATCTCGTCTATTCGCATTATTCGAAGCCCCCAACAGGGCCTGCTTCAACTCCATCATAACCTTATCCTATCGCGTGAGGTGGCCTAGAATGATCGCCTGTTATTCTTGTAGGACCCTTACCGCGTCAATGACATGTTCCTCCTCAGCATCATCGGGAGTTGTCTCCCGAACATGTCAAGGATATTGCCCGTCATGCACCAGTATGGCGTCATTCCCCTCGTTGTGGGTGTCACTGATTGGGTCCTCAAAATAAGATTGATCCCCTCGAACCTCGGGATTGTGCGTGTTGTTAACACTGTTATCTGCTATTTCTTATGATTTTTTCTAAGATAAAATAATCAAAACATGTTAGTAAAAAAGGCAAGGATCAACTTAATTGCACGGGTGTCTAGGCCCAACGGTGGGCGCCAAACTGTTTACATGTAAAACGGTACAGTTTATAAGTGGTTTTTAGACAAGTGAATTAATTCGATCCTGAAATAACAAGATAATTGAAGAAATATATAACACTTACCCTTGATAGGAAGACGAAATGACAGAAATAAAGACTCTGGCAGTGAAACCTCCGGGCGCAACAATAATAAAAACAAGAACAGAAAATAAGAAGGTAAAATTGATTAGAGCTTTGAGTAGATTGTAGTATTAGTTTGCCAGAAAATTTGTGTCCTTACAATGATAACAGAGCTCACTATTTATAGATACGTCTAGGAAAGGAGGTCCTAGGATCGTGCCCTTCTTTAATGTCAATTATGAGGGCCATTGATAAAGATGTAACGGTGAACATAAATGTCAAATTCTTTATAACGGGCAATTTACTTAATGCTGTAGAATATTCTCCATTAAATGCCACCGGGTGAAGTGTATTTATTGCATCTTTATGAGCGTTATTCTTTCAGGTGACAGACGGGACCATTGCCTTTGGTTTTGGCTATCCCTCGTCTTAAGTTTCACGTGCCTCTCTTTTGGGTGACCACGTAGCATAACATATTTTACCATATACAATTTATTCATTTGTTTTTTAGTAATCTAATTATGTAAATAATTTTAATCAGTTTGTGTATTAATATAAATTAAAGGAGATTGTAAAATGAAATTTGCAACTTACTGATGTGATTGTGTGCATAGGTGTATCTAAGGGAAGAGGTATGGGTTCCCATAAATTCTTGGTCCTCTCCCTATGATATGTATAATAATGTTATATATCTCCAAAATTATTTAAATATATATATGTGTGAATCCAAGCTCAATGAATCTTATAGTGCTATAATTATTCGGTGCACATTTACTAATGATCCAAATCTCACGTCTATCTTATAATTTTTTCCTTCTTTTACTCCAAGGATCAAATCACACGTTTGTCTTTTTGTTTTCTTTCTTTTTCTAAAATTGGGACCACTTACAGGGGATGGATATGTCTTGAGTCCCTCTTGCATTTTAATTAAATATTTTTAAATTTTTCTTTCTTTTTAGTTTATTCTTTCAAAATCCTCAAGTTTGACATGTTCTCCTTAGGTCGTTATCGTTAAATTTTATATAATTAAATCGGATGTTTTGTATTAAAATTAGTAAAGTTGGATAATGTAGCATATAGTCAATGGGTTCAACTGATCATTACCATAAAATTTTTGAATGTTAATTTTAAAAGTGTAAAGAATTCATGGTAAGAATCTAATTTTAAATTTATTTCTTTATAATAGTACCCTATCTTATCAAAATCTTGAATACGCTTCTGAATGTGCGTTGTTCATGTGTAAGGAAGAAAATGCTATCAGTAAGTACCGCAATTAAAATAACCACAATGTGTTTGTGTTTCCATGTGTAATAAAGATAGAAGTTTCTTATGCACCAAATTGGGAAAGCGTATGACTACGCTAGCACACACAACAGTCTTGCCAGCTAGAGTGATAATTAATTTTCTTATCTATTGCACTAATGTTCAAAACAACAAACATATCTCGTTTAACAGAAAATTAACAATGCACCACCTTAAAGGTTTCCTGTCTAAGTTTAACTCTAATAATCTGACACTGTAATATTTTTTAACAGAAAAGAGTTATATGTGTCCCTTTACTTTCAAATATTAGTTATATATATCCCTCGTTATACACTTTTTACCCCTACTATTACCTATTTAAACATATTTACCCCTCGGTCTAACAGACCCTGGACCCAGTCTTCCTGTTATCTTAAGCCCCCACCCCTTTTTTATTTTTGATTTTGTAAAGCCCCGTCTTAATATTTATTACCCAAATTAATACCTCTTAATAACCCACCCCAAGATCCCATCCTAAAGGTTATTAACCACTTGAATTTCTCTCCCCATCTCTTCTATTTTTATCCCTCCAGCAACCTTCTTGATCTTCCACAATGAAACTTAAGACCTCTCATAACCTTCAACATGGACTATCATCGGAAAATTTTATTTTATGCACTCTAATTCCAACTTCTTAGAAAACACAAAATATCAACAACTACTAAACAAATCATTATTGCATTCAGTTCATTCCGAAATAAACCCATACCGAAGTGATCAAATCAAAATCTTAAGACTCTTCAAATTCTTCAAGATGAATTTGTGTCTCCATTAATACAATTATTTTTTTGTGTTCACCCATGAGCATTGAGTATAAATGGACGGAGTGGAGGAATACGATCAAGGCCTTTAAAATTTAAGACTGGAGGGGTCCTTGGGGTGGGTTATTACTTATTAAGAGGTATTAATTTGGGTAATAAATATTAAGATGGGGCTTTACAAAATAAAAAATAAAAAAAGGATTGGGGGCTTAAGATAAAGCCACGTGTAACAGGAAGGTTGGGTCAAAGTGTCGAATAGTATAATGAGAGATATATATAACTAACATTTAATAGTACAAGGACATATATAATCCTTTTCTGTTTTTTTAAATACTATTAAATTACCTAAAAATAATTATAAAAAAACGAAAGCTACCTCAGATAATAGGTTAAATTAAAAACTCTTTAGACCGTAATATATAACTTTAGTAAGTCCTTCCTATTTTATACCTTACAGCCGAAAAATATGAGCACACATTGATATTGCAATTTAAAAAATAGGTACTAAATCGTTATTTTAACCCTTCAATCATAGGAAGCAATAAACTTTCCCTCTTTGATAAATATAGACAAGATCTTCCAAGTCACTTTACCCATTTAGTCCTTTCAGAGTTAGAAACAGAAGAAGAAACATCCCAAGACTTAATGGCAAAGTTGGAAAGTCAACAGTCAATACAAGAAAACGTATTTCATTGTTTTTTTAATGCAACTTGGACCCATGCTCAAATTTTCCACACGTTCTCAGCTTGACTTGTGAAGTCTACGCTCGATTTCCACACACAAAGCAGCCAGCCAATTTTCCTTCATAAAGATATCAATCAAACACTTAGAAAAAAATATCCACCACTCCCCAGGCTAGTGTCTCATCCACCTCCCGTCTGCCGGAAAAACAAGAACCTCAATGGCCTTCACTGCTTCACAAATCCACTTCTTTTTCATCTCCCTTTTCGCCCTTTTACTTATTGTTCAAGCAAAACTAAATCTCTATCCACCAGATCATGCTGCACTTTTGCTTGTCCAAAAAGACTTGGGCATCCAAGGTCAACGCATTGCACTTTGCAACTCTGTAGCAGTATCCTGCGAAAGGCGAAAGGCAAACAGAACACAGTTGTTGAGAGTCACCCGTATTGACTTCAGATCCAATGGATTGAGTGGAACTTTGTCTCCTGCCATTGGCAAACTTTCTGAGCTCAAAGAGCTCTCTCTTCCAAACAACCGACTCTTTGACCAAATCCCAGTTCAGATTCTCGACTGCCGTAAACTGGAGATCCTTGACCTTGGAAACAATCTGTTTTCTGGGAAAGTTACATCTGAATTATCATCTCTAGTCCGCCTTCGAATTCTTGATCTTTCTTCAAATGAGTTGTCTGGGAATCTTAACTTCTTGAAGTATTTTCCCAACTTAGAAAAACTCTCTTTAGCTGATAACATGTTCACTGGAAAAATACCCCCTTCTTTGAAATCTTTCAGAAATCTGCGTTTCCTTAATATTTCAGGAAACAGTTTTCTTGAAGGTCCTGTGCCTGTTATGAGTCAAGTTGAGCACTTGTCAGCAGATTTGGATCGGAACAACTTCGTTCCAAAACGTTACATTCTTGCTGAAAATTCGACAAGGTCAAATCAGATATCAGCACTGGCACCTAATTCCAATTCAGGAAATGCCCCAGCTCCAGCACCGAGTCATAATGTTGCTCCAGTCCATAAACGTAACAAGAAGAAAAGGAAAGTCAGAGCGTGGTTTCTTGGTTTCTTTGCTGGTTCTTTCGCAGGGGCTATATCTGCAGTACTCTTATCAGTTCTCTTTAAGCTGGTAATGTTTTTCGTCCGAAAGGGAAAGACTGATGGAAGTTTAACAATATACAGTCCACTGATTAAGAAAGCCGAGGATTTGGCCTTCTTAGAGAAAGAAGATGGAGTAGCATCACTTGAAATGATTGGAAAAGGTGGATGTGGAGAAGTTTATAGAGCTGAGTTACCAGGAAGTAATGGGAAGATTATAGCTATAAAGAAGATTTTACAACCCCCAATGGATGCTGCAGAACTCGCCGAGGAAGATACCAAGGCTTTGAACAAGAAAATGCGACAGGTAAAATCAGAAATTCAAATTCTTGGTCAAATCAGACACAGGAATTTGCTTCCCCTACTGGCACATATGCCTAGGCCGGACTGCCATTACTTGGTATATGAATATATGAAAAATGGGAGCTTACAAGATATCCTCCAGCAAGTCACAGAAGGGACAAGGGAATTAGATTGGTTGGGACGACACCGAATTGCAGTAGGGATAGCTACTGGACTTGAGTATCTCCATATAAACCACAGTCAATGCATAATTCACAGAGATCTAAAGCCAGCAAATGTCCTTCTTGACGATGATATGGAAGCTCGAATTGCTGATTTTGGACTTGCAAAGGCAGTTCCAGATGCCCATACACATGTTACGACTTCAAATGTTGCAGGAACTGTGGGATATATTGCACCAGAATACCATCAGACACTGAAGTTTACGGATAAGTGTGATATATACAGCTTTGGTGTGGTGTTAGCAGTGCTGGTTATAGGAAAGCTTCCATCAGATGAATTTTTCCAGCACACGCCTGAGATGAGTTTAGTGAAGTGGCTGAGAAATGTAATGACTTCCGAGGATCCGAAAAGGGCAATTGATCCAAAGCTGATAGGAAGTGGATTTGAGGAGCAAATGCTTTTGGTTCTCAAGATCGCTTGCTTTTGTACACTGGAAAATCCAAAGGAGAGGCCTAACAGTAAGGATGTTAGGTGTATGTTAACTCAGATCAAGCATTAAGTACACATAGGATAACGCATACTGAATAAGTTGGTTTATGCAACTAAGAATGTGTTCTGTATTTCAGTTGTTACCATCTCCAAGACGAGCCTGTGCAAGTTAAGTTTTTGTTGTAATTGGTTTATACAAGTAAATCAAATCTCTGTACTGAAGTCTTAATGGTATTCTTTCCACTTTTTTGCTGAAGTTACTAAACTCAAAACGCAATTGTCACTATAGTTTGAAGGGGTCCGCTAATTCTGCATCCCTTCAAACTAGACAAATATGCTAATGTGTATGATCAAGTCTTCTGTTCCATAAGGTAAAGTATTTATTGAAAAGAGTAGTACGAAGAAGGTACCATAAAGTTTGCAAAATTAAATGATTACTCAATTACTACACTAATATGGAACCCATAAAAAGATATGTAATCGGAAATGCTAAATACCCAACACAACAAATTCTGAAAACATGTAAACTTTACAGGAGCAATCAGCTTTTATCTTCCTTTAAAGCACCTTTTATTTCTCTCATCATATTTGACCAAATGATTGCATAATGGAACGAACCAGCTTCCTAACTACTTCAGTCTTCTTTCCGAACTATCACCCAATAAATTAGAAAAATATTAAGAAAAAGGGTCCATATAAGCCATGCTTGTTTATAGTGCAGCAACAAATGATTCACTCTTTCATCACAAAAAACACTTATACAGACTAAAGCCCCACCTTTGTAAATTCTCCTGAGTCAGACAAGCATCATATGCAGCAATGGTTCCAAAGCAAGCAACTTTGATTGGAGCTTGGGGTGCTTCACCTTCAACTTAATGTTACTCTTAAAATCACCCCATAAGCTGATAATTTGCTTCCACATACCCTGAGCTCAGAGCTAAAATCTTGAATTTGCACGCTGTGAGATGGAGTGCTTTAGCTTAAACAAAGGTTATATAATAATCAAATAAAGTATACACATACATTAATGTAGGATGGTATTTTGCGTTATCTGCATTTCTTCACTGTTTTCATCAAAATATTTAGAATGAAATGCAGATAACGCATTTCTGAACCAGCTTCATTTTCCCAAACAAGTATTTCCAGTAAAATTTGTATATCCTATGTTATTAACTCTGTGATATACTCATCGAGAGCATCACATAATACGCACAGACTAAATTAGCATAAAATGATCCATTTTTCTATCGCTTAGTGTGCAAGAAAAATGCATAATTTTGCATTTGCTAAAGTACCTTAAAAATCTCTAGATGAGTTGCTTCTACAATCTTCAGCAATTGTAGCAGCATGTTGTAACAGTTCTAAATCACAGAAATGAATTCCATGATAAAAGCGAATAGAGCGCAAACATATATTCAATTAAAGAACATAATTAGTCAAACCTGATGTGAAGAATCGCAGGAGTTCGTTGCCCAGATTCAATGCATTAGCTTTTCATCAGAATATCAACACATACATTATAAGGAACAACTCATTTCAATGGAAATTCCTTTTTGGTTGGATAGTATATAACAAAGCTCATGCATAAAACAGATAAACAAATGTAATTATTAAAATAAAAACATGTTAGCCAGTAATTACCAAAGGGTAGGCCAAATTTTCTATGATGACCAACTCACACTAAACATCAAGTATAATAACTCGAATAAAATTCATACAATATGAAGAAGTCTAGGGGTGTCAAATGGGGGGTTTGGACTGATTTTGGGCGGGTAACAATTGGCTGAGTCATGAATAAATGGGCTGGTCATTGATCCGTCCAAAATTTACTTGGGCTGAGATTAGTTGGGTCAACATTGACTAAAATTTGGGTCATAACCTAACCCGCACAACTCTATCAAACTTTAATAATGTGTTATTTTTTTATGATTATATAATTATCAAATAAATTTTTTTTTCTTTATTATGTTCATATATAACATATCAAACAAAAAAAAAATTATTTTAGCAAAATTACTCATTACTCAATTTGAGCTAAAGTTCAATCCAACTTTAAATAGCTGAGATAGACTGAATCAAAATGGGTTGAGTTCAACAAATAAGCGGGTCAATGATCGACCCAACCTTGAGCGGGTTGGACAAATCAAATGAGTTTGGGCTCAAATTGCCTGAAAAACGTATAAACTAATTTCACTTTAGTTTCACCAGACAAAGAAAGAAAACTTAAATGATGAAATTTGGAAAACAAGAAAGGAACTTTCTTTTAGAATGAGAATGAATAACGGATGAGACCGACTGCTAAAAAGTGAAATTAAATAACTATATGTCAAGAAGGAAAACGAGGAAACGTAAGACACAGAAGCCCCTATAGCTCAGTGGTAGAGCGTCAGTCTTGTAAACTGAAGGTCCGTAGTTCGATCCTGCGTGGGGGCATTTTTTCTTATATACAAATTTTATACACTTTTTCGGTTACCGAATATAATTAGTTTCTAGCGCGGCTAAAAAAAAAAAAAGCCCCATATTTTTTCTCTCTCAAAAGCATAGTCAAATACTTTAATCCTTAAAATTTAGTACTTTTTCAAAAACACTTCCTACAATTTTCCAAAAGGTTGGTCAAACAAGTATAACTCATGCAATTAACAATATAAAACTTTATCCAGAAATCAAATGCTAAATTATTTGGCACGACTTATATTCCTGTAACCTTTGAAAATACGTATCCTTTCTATTTAAAAAAACGAAAATACACACTTTTTTTATTTAAAAAAGAATGATCATATCACTATCTGGGAAGCCAGACAAGATTTTTTATCATAATTTTTGTAAATAGTATTTAAATATATTAAATTATTAACTATTATAGTTTATAGTACTTTTTATGGAATTTTTTAAAATGTAAACTATTTCAAAAGACTTAAAGACCTATGTCCTAATTCACGCGGAAATCGCCGTACTCCGAAAAGACTCAAACAAATCGAAAAAGAGGAAGTAGTTTTTAGAAGCACATTTTGACTTATTTTTGGACTGAAGAGTACCTATTTCTTTTTACAAGGGTGTAATAGTTTACCATCAACAAATATTTGCTTAATTTTTGGACTACTTAAAGTTGAAACCTCAATCAGGCTATAATATTTGCATTGACGTTAATTTAGCTAACTCAGCTTTGAACTGTACACAAACATGTGTTAGTCCAGATGATAATTATGCAGCTGTAGATCCTACATTTCTCACTTGTTGTTGTAAATTTATGTTTTTTCGTATTTCAAGTATTCAATATATTATCTAGCAAGAAATGCTTTAGTGATAAAGTAAAGTAAGCAACAATGGATTCTTATGAATAAGGATAAGTGTTATAAATGAGATGAATGCATGTGAGTGACAGGAATGCATTTGTCTGTCCATTTAACGTACTTTGTATTCATGTACTCAATTAAGAAGTACATTAACTTATAACCTTTGAATGTATTTGTATCTTTAGAAATAGAAAATTTTTTATCCTATGAATAACACACCAAGATCACTCTTCCTCATATATATTTTGTCTCCATTAGTATATTGTTCTATTGTGCTCTCATTTCTTTACACATTATCAGCACGAGGTTCTAACCAACTGAGGTTATCTGCTTCATCCGAATTTTATCTTTTTCGTAAAAGAGGTAGTCAGTTTCTTTTCCGATTCAGGTATACATTCCTATGTTTATAACGTTTCTATTCAGATCTTCTTTAACCTGCAATTTAATTACCATATGCATAACTTGTTTTGAATATGATTATAATAATTGCATTGGTATGAAAACAATAAGTTTCGGTTAAATTGTTATTTCATTATATAAACTACAAAGAAGTTTAATCCTACACATAAATAAATAAGTATTAAAATTGAATTACAATAATTAGACTAATTAAGCCCACATCCAAATATTCTAACATAATATGCATTTAGAAGGAATTCTTGCAAAATTTTCATAAGGTTTAAATGTGTCTTCAATAAATTTATCACCTAAGTGTACAAACTAATTAATGACTTTAAAATTAACGACTGAACTATTAGATGAATCGTATTGAATGTTGAAATTTGTCAGAATTGATATCATCTAGTTTTATGCCTACTTAGCTTATTAAAACGTATTCTAAGTAGAACAAAATTATACTAATACATATTAATTTAACTTATTTATTCTATGGAAATATACTTACATGTCTAAAGTTTTTGTGGGTAATATTAAATACTAATTTATCATCGCACTGCACATAATTATTTATTTGATAATTTTACATATAGAATATTAATACATGATTATATACTGCACTGAATTGATAATAATTCTTGTCATTCTAATTCACTTATTTCTATGATAGTTTTCACTATGTCGAATTTGTCAAAACCTGAATTTATGACACTTGACATCTCTGGGAATAACTATTTGCCATGGGTACTTGATGTTGAAATTCACCTTGACTCTAAAGGTCTTGGTGACACTATTAAAGAAGGAAATGAAGCATCATGTCAGGATAAGGCGAAAGCCATGATTTTCCTTCGCCATCATCTCGATGAAGGGTTAAAAAGTGAATATTTAACCTTGAAAGATCCATTTCAATTATGGACTAGTTTAAAGGAACAATATGACCACCTAAAGGCCACGGTATTGCCAAGAGCTCGTCGTGAGTGGATGCACTTACGGCTACAAGATTATAAGACCATAAGTGAATATAATTATGCTATATATAGAATAATTTCCCAACTAAAATTATGTGGGGAACCTATGAATGATGAGGACATACTGGAAAAGACTCTCTCCACTTTTCATGCCTCAAATATGGTGTTACAGCAACAATACCGTGTAAAGGGCTTTAAAAAATATTCTGAATTAATTTCATGCCTTTTGGTGGTTGAACAACATAATGCCCTTTTAATAAAAAATCATGAAGCCTGCCCCACTGGATCAGCTCTATTTCCAGAAGCGAATCTGGGAATGATAGATCCAAAGTCTGAAAAAAGATAAAATAATTATCGTGGCCGTATAAATATATGTGGGCGTGGCAAGGGGCTAAATAATAATCGCCATGGTGGTAGTCGTTATAAACAAGATAACAATAAGGGTTCTTAGAATAATCCTTCAAAAGGCAAAGGTAATGTTTGCCACCGATGTGGTATGAAAAATTATTGGGCACGAATTTATCGTACACCTGAACATTTTGTCAAACTTTATCAAGCATCTATAAAAGGGAAACAAAATAAATTTGAGACTCACATGACTTTTCAAAATGATGTTGAGGCGGGCCCTATGAATAATCATGATAAAGTTGAAGCAAACCTTGCCTATAAAGATGATATTTTTGAAGGTCTTGCAGATATTACTCATTTAGAGACTGGAGACTTCTTTGAGCTTCATAACTGAAGACTTATTATTGAAAAAAATTATAAAAATAAATGTATTTCTTTTTATGAAGTTCATATTTTGAATAAAACTTTTTATGTTGTCAGTATTTAATTTCATAAATGTAGTTTCTTTTGCTCTTAAATTTTTCAATATTACTTATGATGTATTTTTTTTCGTCTTGAAAAATATGAAAACCTCCCAGTCTTCAGTTGGCCGTATGAATAATAAAGAAGAAATATATTTTCTACGACGCATACTATATTAAAAGATAAGAGATATTTCTCTTATTTAATTATGAAAGAAGCCAATATCATAACAATATATGGTAGTACAAAATTAATTGTCGGCTCTAGAAGAGCAACTGTATTACTACCAGGAGGAACTATATTGGCTGTTAATGATGCATTATATTATAGTAGGTCTCAAAGAAACTTGTTGAGTTTCAAAGATCTTCTTCAAAATGACTATCATATTGAGACCACAAATGAAGAAAAAGTTGAATACCTTTATATTACTACAATAAAAGCGAAAAAGAAGTATGTGCTTGAAAAGCTTCCCGCATTTTCCTCCGGATTATACTACACTAATATTAGTGTAGTTGAATCACATGCCATAGTAAACAAGGAGTTTACTAATAATTTTATTATTTGGTATGACCGGTTGGACCATCCCGGTTATAATATGATGCGCAAAATAATTGAGAATTCACATGATCATTCATTGAAGAACCAGAAGATTCTTTAAACTAAAGAATTCTCTTGTGCTGCATGTTCTCAAGGAAAACTGATTATTAAACCATTAGTAATTAAAGTTGGAGTTGAATCTCCTGCATTTTTGAAACATATACAGGGTGATATATGTGGGCCCATACATCCTCCATGTGGACCATTCAGATATTATATGATTTTGATAGATGCATCTACAAGATGGTTACGCGTGTGCTTGTTATCAACCCACAATTTATCCTTTGCGAGGTTACTAGCTCAATTAATAAGATTAAGAGCACAGTTTTCAGATTATGCAATTAAGACACTTCGTCTTGATAATACTGGTGAATTTACGTCTCGGGTCTTTAATGATTATTGCATATCAACTAGGATAACAATTGAGCATCTAGTTGCTCATGTTCATACTCAAAATGGTCTAGAGGAATCATTTATTAAACGCCTCCAATTAATTGCTAGACCAATGCTTATGAGAACAAAACTTCCCATTTAGGCATGGGACCATGTTATTTTGCATGCAGCAGCTCTTGTGCGGATCAGACCCATAAGTTATCATAAAGTCTCCCCAATACAATTGGCTTTTGGTCAGGAGCCAAATATTTTCCATCTTAGAATATTTAGATGTGCAGTATATATTCCAATTGCTCCACCACAACGCACAAAGATGGGACCCTAAAGAAGATTGGGGATATATGTTGGGTATGAATCTCCTTCTATTATAAAATATTTGGAACCTATAACTGGAGATTTATTTACGACAAGATTTACTGATTGCCATTTTGATAAATCAGTATACCCAATATTAGGGGGAGAAAATAAGCAACTGCAAAAGGAGATAGATTGGAATGCATTATCACTATCTCATTTAGATCCTCGAATAACTCAATGTGAACACGAGGTTCAAAAGATAATTTATTTGCAAAATATTACAAATCAACTACCTGATGCATTCACTAACCTACCAAGGGTGACTAAGTCACATATTCCAGCTGCTAATGCTCCTATTCGAATTGATATCCCGGTTGGACAATCTATAAATGCAAATGAGTCTAAGTCACGCTTGAAACGTGGTAGATCAATTGGTTCCAAAGATAAAAATCCTCGAAAGCGAAAAGGAGCCAATGATCTAGGAGATCATAATATGGAGGTAATTGCTCAAAAAGAGCCTTGTGACATAACAAATGATAAGACCTCAAAGGAGGTCCAGGTACCTGAAAATAATAAGAATGAAGAGATCTCAATAAGTTATGTCTCTACGGCAAAAAGGTGAAACCGAAATAATATTATTGTCGATAATATTTTTGCTTATAATGTTGCTGTTGAAATAATGCAACAAGATGAGGATCTTGAACCAAGATCTGTCGATGAATGTAGACAGAGAAATGATTGGCAAAAATAGAAAGACGCTATCCAGGCAGAATTAGCGTCACTTGGAAAATATGAAGTATTCGGACATATAGTTCGAACACTTGAAGGAATAAAGCCAATGAGATACAAATGGGTTTTTGTGTGAAAACGAAATGATAAAAATGAAGTCGTTAGATATAAAACACGACTTGTGGTACAAGGATTTTCGCAAAGACCTGGCATTGATTATATGGAGACATATTCTCCTGTGGTGTATGTAATCACTTTCAGGCATCTTATAAATTTGGCAGTCCATGAAAAACTTGATATGCGTCTAATGGATGTTGTCACAACCTATTTATATGGAACATTAGACAATAAAATTTAAATAAAAATCCCTAAAGGGCTCAAAGTTCCTGAAACTAATAAAAGTTTTCGGGAAACTTGTTCAATAAAGCTTCAAAAATCCTTATATAGATTGAAACAATCAGGGCAAATGTGGTATAATCGCCCGAGTGAGTATTTGCTGAAAGAAGGGTATAAGAATGATCCAATTTATCTTTGTGTATTTATAAGAAGTTCTGGATATGAATTTGTTATAATCATTGTGTATGTTGATGATCTAAATATCATTGAAACTCCTGGGGAACTTCCAAAAGCAGTAGACTGCTTGAAGAAGGAGTTTGAAATGAAAGATCTTGGAAAGACAAAATTTTGTCTTGGTCTACAAATTGAGCATATGAAAGATGGAATTTTTGTCCATCAATCAACTTATACCGAAAAGATCCTAAAGCGTTTTTATATGGATAAAGCACATCCATTGAGTACCCCGATGATTGTGAGATCACTTGATATAAATAAAGATCCATTTCGACCTCATGAAAATGATGGAGAGCTTTTTGGTGATGAAACTCCATATTTTAGTGCAATTAGGGCACTAATGTATCTTGCAAATAATACTCGACCAGATATAATTTTTGCAGTAAGTTTATTAGCAAGATTTAGTTCCTTCCCAATAACAAGACACTGGAATGATGTTAAGCATATTTTTAGATACCTCTGAGGGACTATTGATATGGGATTATTTTATTCTTATGAATCCGTTATGCAGATGCAGGTTATTTGTCTGACCCACATAAAGCCCGATCTCAAACAGGCTATCTATTTGCTTGTGGGGGTACAACTATTTCATGGCGTTTAACAAAACAAACTTTAGCTACTATACCTTCCAATCATACAGAGATAATAGCTATTCATGAAGCTAGTCGAGAATGTGTATGGTTGAGATCAGTGACTCAACATATTCAATAATTGTGTGGCTTTTCTTTAAAAATGAAGTTTCCAACGATATTGTATGAAGATAATGTTGCTTGCATAGCTCAACTTAAAGGAGAATATATCAAAGGTGACAGAACAAAGCACATTTCACCGAAGTTTTTTTTCACACACGATCTTCACCAAAATGGTGAGATAGATGTTCAACAAATCCATTCAAGTGACAATCTAGCAGATTTATTCACTAAGACATTGCCAACATCAACATTTGAGAAGCTGAG
Source organism: Nicotiana tomentosiformis (assembly GCF_000390325.3). Classification (NCBI taxonomy): domain Eukaryota; kingdom Viridiplantae; phylum Streptophyta; class Magnoliopsida; order Solanales; family Solanaceae; genus Nicotiana; species Nicotiana tomentosiformis. Next base: position 72,026,706 of record NC_090817.1, on the reverse strand, counting down.
ACATAAGATTGGAATGCGTCGTCTCCGAGATATCAAATAAAGCTTTCATCAGGGGGAGTATAATACACGATGTACTCTTTTTCCCTTAACCAAGGTTTTGTCCCAATTGAGTTTTTCTGGTAAGGTTTTTAATGAGGCAGCACTCAATGCGTATTACAAGATATGTGTACTCTTTTTCCTTCACTAGGCTTTTTTCCACTGGATTTTTCTAGTAAGGTTTTAACGAGACACATTATCTTATAAATGGACATCCAAGGGGTAGTGTTATAAATGAGATGAATTCATGTGAGTGAGAGGAATGCATTTGTCTGTCCATTTAACGTACTTTGTATTCATGTACTCAATTAAGAAGTACATTAACTTATAACATTTGAATGTATTTGTACCTTTATAAATAGGGAACTTTTGACCCTATGAATAACACACCAAGATCATTCTCTCTCATATATATTTTGTCTTCATTAGTATATTATTCTATTGTGCTCTCATTTCTTAACAATAAGCAAATTTAAAAAAAAAAAATACTTTTCTCTACATTAAAGATAAAGAGGCGGGGTTTTGGGCTGAGAGGGTGGGCGGAAGTAGAAATAAAGAAATTGGGGGACAATAATAAAATGTGTAGAATTAAATGAAGGACTTCAAGCAATAAACGGCGTACCACTAGTGCACTCAAGTGGGGTAGTTGAGTACCAAGTGTCTCATTTCCAGGATTAGATGGAAGAAAAAATCAAAGGGTTGTCTAGTTTTCCATGCCTTCAATTGATAGGAAGAGAAAAATTGGACTTGTTCAAATATGGGGGTGAATGGTGCGTGCATCTCTATCCCTTCTATTAATTATAAATTATTACTCTATTCGGTCCACAATAAATGATTTTTGGTTGTTTTCATAAAGATTAAGAAATTCATCTTTTAACATTAATTAGTAAGAAAATTGACCATATTAGCCTTTACTATCTCTTCACATAAATACTCCTAACACATATTCCAACACTATTTACTCGAAGGGCAATGTAAGAAAAAAGTAATTAATTCATTCTTGAAATCTGAAAAAATCAGATATTTTGGATCACAAAAAAAGGCCAAAAAATCACTTATTGTGGAACGGATGGAGTATTATTAGAGAAAGCAGTATAATGGGAAGACTAATCGTTGTATCAAAATTTTCAAGCAAAGAACATCAAGAGCTAAAAAACATTCCATTTTGCAAATCTAGTGATTTCCTCTCTACTATATCTTATATTGGAATGGTCCTTTGATTATTCTGGTCAGACCTGACTGATGTTAAAAATTATTCACCAAAACCCCCTAAAATAATATGTAAGGCAAAAGATAATTACTTGGTACACAAACTAAATTAACAAGTGCATATATGACATGTGCGGTGTGCCTTTTACGTAAGGTTTTATCACTTGACCATAGTTATTGTTAACGGTGTACATGAGTCGCAGGGGCGGCCCAACCTTATCGGAGACCTAAAGCAAAATTTTAATAAGAGTCCATTATATATATATATATATATATATATATATATATATATATATATATATATATAGAATGAACATCATTTTTAAAAAAATTAGACAAGTGAGAATGTATAATTAAAAAAAATGAGAACTTAGTTTTATAAAATACAGAAAATTAAATGAATTTAACGTTGATTGCATTACAACTGAAATGGGAGAATCCAGAAAACATAAGTGACTCCTTTTTTTTAGTAAGTCTCTTTCTATATTTGGTAACAATTCAACTTTAGATTTTTCTTTTTACCATTATTGAGATGATTTCTAGCCCAAAAACTTCTATGATTTATTTAAGATTACAAGTTTTAAAAGTTTTCTTTTATTTCATAAAATCCATGTCCAGTCAAACACTTTCATATAAATTGGGACGGAGAGAGTATAATTTATGTAAGAAAAATAAATAATAAGTTAGATTATTAGATATAGTTACGTGACCAACTAATGAATAGAGAAATATAATTAAGTTAAAAAGTAAAATAAGATTGACAGAAAATTATTTTAGTTATATTAATTAGAGGAAGAAATCGAATTATTAAAAATTAATATGACAATAAAGAAATAAATTTATCAATAATAAAAGATAATTATATAAATAATATACTACTATATATAAAGAATACTAGTAATTTTGGGGCCTTTAAATTTTTGGGGCCTAAAGCAAGTGTTTCACTTGCTTTAGGGTTGGGCCGCCCCTGATGAGTCGGGTTGGTTCAAAATTTTCAATTATCAAACTATATCAATGATGTCGGGTTTTTAAATCTAAAAATCTAACCAAACCAACAAAGCCGTTTTTTTCAATCTCGGTATTTCACGAAATTTTGGGGTTTTTTTCCGGTAAAGTCTTCATAGCACAAAATATGTAACTTCTGCTCCAAATATTTCTTTAGTCCTACTAAGATACAACTATATAATGTATTTTCATAGAAAATAACACAATAATATGAGATAAGTCATAGCATTATACTAAAATATTAAATAACAAAGATAATAAAATTTCATAAAATAAATATTATTTATTAATAATCCATAATGAAAATTAACATAATCTAAAAATACTATATAGGTCATGATAAAATAAGTATAGTTAATAAGTATTATTAATTACATAACTAAGCACTAAAGAAAAGATAAACTAAGTTGTGCATTTTCATTATAAACTAATATAAAACTAAAAAATAGATATCCAACATTATCGTCATTCCTAGTGTTGAATTGAATTTCTTTTGTTAGCATTAGTATTTATTTGAACTTTGTTTGAGTTACTACATTTATGGGCTATAAAATTATTTACCATTCAAGAATGTTAAGTCCAAACTTGAAATAATATGTTAAAAGATAAAATTGTGAAAAAGTTTAAGAAATATTTATAAATTACATTACAACAAATATTTATATGTATAAATTATTTTTACAAATTGTAAAAATATGTGGGAATCTCAACAATAATGCTGTTGAAACCCTTCGAGTTCCATAAAATTTCCGGAGTTTTAAGTTAGTTTGTGAGCATTAGCGGGCACATGGACAAATCTCCACTTCTATTTAGAAAGTTTCTCTTCTAAATTGGAATGAGGTTTCTGAGGTATCAAATATCTGCCGACCCTATTATGTTTCACTAATCACAAAATTGAAACGTATGAGTAAAGGCTAACTCACCAAAAAAGGGCCTCTACAGCAGGACATATGAAATGGTAAAGAGTGCCATTCTATTGATTGTCCCTTAATTACAAAGATTGGTTTTAGCTAAAGGTAACTTCTCTGTTCTGAGAAGTAAAGAACTTTCTACCCAATGACGCTAAGCTGGCAACATAAAGTTTATCACTCGATGATGGCTTAAGTCCATTCTTGGTTCCTCTTCTCTCTTTCTTTTAGGCAGAGATAACGAAGACATAGCTCTGGCTGACACCACCTTTCTAACAAGTGATTTCCACAGCTCATCATCTCCCCTGTGTTGCACCTTCACTTTGAATTGCCTGTAATGTAAATAATAGAACTGTCAAGATGACATACCAACTTACATAAACACAAAAAAAACGAATGATCACTGTATCAGTTTAAGAAATTGACCCTACTGATAAAGTAGGCAACAAAGTTATCCAAAGCTGATACTTATGTTATGTGGTCCTATTAACCTTATTCAAGGCAACATGTTAAAATCTTTGGAACTCATTCAAGATATTTTCTTGAGGAACAGGATAATGGACACGTTACAACTAGATAGGATCCAAATTCAACTAAGAAGTTACGAAAGGTCAGGGGTCCGGTTGCTGTCTTAATATTTGCTTCCTTCTAGGATAGGTGCACCTGGTTATAGTCGAAATGGGACCTTGAATCATTACCACTACTTGGATAGGTCGCATTCACATCAATAACAACCCACTTGGCACTTAGAATTTCAGTAGACTTTGGGCAAAAAATCTTCATGAGTAGACTCATCTTCGCACGAAAGCAAGCAAAATCACATGCCAGCTCATGAGAATTTTAATGACTTTCTACTTCAAAACTAAAAGACCCATAGAAACTGAAAATATCCAACAAACTGATGTTAACTTGACTCAATCATGAATTAGAGAAGAAATGGACAAATTAGTGACAGCTGATTCGTTGCGTTTTTCTGTAGAGACAAATCAACGGGCCTATCAAATCAGCAAGGCAGCTACCTGCTTCGATCGGTGATACTTCTAAAATGATTTACATATTGTAGTTACTACTATGATTAATGAGATTCACCTTAAGTGATCGGTACAACAATAGATTGATAAACTAGTTATTCAGTAGTCAGTGGTGGTTAGTGGTTACCTGCAAAGGGGAACTCGGCAATCTTCTGGTTGGTCACAAATGGATGCGTGTAATCTTAGGAGCTGCCACATGCGCTTGCATCGCAAACAACTTCCGTTGGCCCTTTTCTTACAAGTAGCGAAATGACAGATCAGAAGCTGGAGCCCTTGACAGGTCTCAAACTTGCTACATGGCTGCCTTTTGTGGGAAGATTCCTTATTATGTGGCCCAACGCTAGTACATCCTTCTGTACAAATATGCTCCAAGCAATCCATCGCTTCGCTGAGCTGTAAATACAAATTCAGCTCCTTCCTGTGTCTTCTCGTCCTCTTCTTCCGCTATAATGACAAATTTACGATGAAAAATCACTAAGCTAAGCCACTTGACTGATAAAAAAGATGCAAACAATTGCCATGTAAAGATTTAATGACAAAGCTTTCATGTTTCATGATTAATTGAAAAACTTCAACATTGTTATGAATTCCATGATTATATTTTGGATTGTAAGTGAAAATACAATTCTCAATGAGCTAGATAAAGGGATATATGCTATCAGGTTATAATTACATACCAACTCAGCCTCATCCATGAACTGTAAAATTTCAAGTTCAAGGAAGGGGTCATGATCTTGAAGGAACTTCCAGCCCTCAGTCTCCTCAACTTTCTTGAAATTGCTTGACAAAAATTTCATGGACTTGAGGTAGAGATCTGGTGCATCACATAGCCTTGCAAGTTGAAGCACATCCACTGCATTTTCAATCGTCAATTGCTCGGCTAACCCCTTAGTGCATCTCTGCTTCAGCTGCGGTACCAAGTACACATGAGAAAGTGCTAGCAGGTGAATCCCATGTCTCTCCATCTGCTCTTCAGTGCACCTAAATACATGGACAACTTGGTCATATTAGACTCTGAGCCTTTCGGTAATAGGGTTTAATTTTTGGGTTTAAGTTCCTGATATTTTAGATAACTTTAAAACCATTTGTATACCATCAGGTTACTTAAAGTTATTGTAATAATAAGTATGAAATGGTAATCTAGAAAATAAGTTAAAAGAAACTTATTACAATTGGTTAAACTAAATTGACAGTATACAGCTAAATTCTTTAGTTTTATACATTGATGGTGCAAAATTTCTTTTTACATAATTAAGTAATTGTTTAAACATATAATTAGTTTAAGAATCATAGTCGTACATGACGTGCCTTTGTAATTTACTCCAATTACACCGGAAACGTTGGTCTAGGCATCTACCCGACGCCGACTAGAGTATGAAGGGAAACAAAAAACATGATTAGAGAATCTAAGAGTCAATGATTGAGCCTGGCAAGGCATTTAACATATGGCAGCCAGATTAGCATTGAAGACCAATCACCTATTGTCTAATCAACGAAGGAACCAATACTTAAGCGTAAAATAAACAATTCTTATGGTCAAAATTCAGTATATTCAATTCCAACTTGGACGGAGTCAATTTGAAGTTTGTACGAGATTAACTATATCAGAATATATAAATAAAGAAAACAAACCGATTTGCGTGTGTGTGTTTTGAGAACTTACGTGAAGGAATATAGAAACCGGATGAACACGGAAACGGCGTCGCACGGAACGCCCAGAATCCGAATAGTTTTCTCAGAGCTCCGCCGCTTTTGCGGCCTAAGTATTATGCTCTCCAGAACCGTCGAGGCAGTAGCCTACCATCATGTTTCGAAGATATTAGTAGTTTTCAAACTGGAAAAGAAGCTTTTAAAACATAAAATGGAAATTGATTTGATTCACGTTTTAAGAATCGGATCTTTGTTTCCGGAATTCAATTCCCACACAACTTATATGAAAGCTATAGATTACACACACTAAAATGATAGACAGTTAATTTGACAGAGAAAAGCAAAGAGTGTATGTGTGATAAGTTTATATATGTGTACCAGAACGGTGGAATGCACCGGAATGCGGAGGCCGCCGGAGGTGATGATGTGGACATCGGCTTCAGACATTTCGCAGTAAAATTCGCTAACAAAGTTTTCTCGCGACATGATAACTGATTTTCTGGAGTTGATGAATGATGATATGTTTCAGGTCGATTTCTGCCTGAAACAGAGTGTATTTCGGAGAGGGTGTTTCTTTTTTTAAGTTTTTGGTGGGGGCTTGTGTCCTGTCCAGTATATATAAGCACAGGGAAGGCTGCCAACTACCAAAGTTGCGCTTACCTAGACAACTTACATTGTTATCTGGGGCAGTTGATATTTAGTGCTACTGTTCCAGATATTTATTACTTTTATATAAGTGTAACTGTTTTACGGAATGTGGCATCACAATCACTTCTTAAGATTATTCAATTCGCTAGCATGTATTACTCCCCAATTACGAGGAAACTGCCGTGCCAGACGTAATGGCCCACGCTAGGGCTGGCATATATCGGGTAAAACCGATAGCTCAAACCGAAAAAAATTATTGGGTTATCGTTATTGGGTTAACGGTTTAGAAAATTTTTACTATTGAGTTATCGGTTCGGACCTCGATTTGCCAATTTTGTTAATAGCTTAAACGATAACCCAATAAGAATTGATAAAATTACGACTTTACCCTTAAGTATATACATACATCTAGGGCTTCATTCTCTCAAGCCGCACTCTTCGGTTCATTGTCTTAAAGTCTTCATCTTCAAAGACCTTACTCCTAGCGTAAGTCTTATACAGTAAGTTTCTATAATAAAATTCATCTTCATCTAGGGATTTTTGATTGTTAAAGATTCTTTATTTTGTGCTCATATTTTATGATTTTTATTTTCGTTTCTTAATTTTGTGAGCTCACATTGTGCAGTCTATACCTACTACCAGTTGTGGTTGTTTGTTGTTTGTTGTTCCACTCCTAATTAGCTACATTTTGACATGTCTAAAAGACAAAAACAGTAAGAAAATCTTCAGTTGCGAGCTTCTGAAGAAGTTTTGATCTAATTAGCTTCATTTTGATATCTTATGTCTAAAGGACTAAAACAGTAAGAAAATATTCATTTGCGACTTGCGAGCTTCTGAAGAAGTTTTGACCTAAATTGAGTTATTTTATAAGGTAAAACGATAACCGAACCAATAACGGTTGATAACCAATTAACCGATAACCGATTTCTTATCGGTTCGGTTATCGGTTTTGCATATTTATAAACCGATAACCGATATGTCAAACCGATAATATTCATAACCGAACCGAACCGACCGATGCCCACCCCTAGCTCATGCTACCAATCCATGAATATTAATCAATCAGCCACCAATCCCCCTCCCCCCCCCAAAAAAAAAAAAGAGAAACAAATGTTCGGGCGAAATAATTTCCATGTTTAGTGGTTGGTACCTAATTAACTATGTCTTTCACGACTCGTTACTGCAGGTAAAGAAGATGGTGTAGTTTGGTCCACTCTTGTATTGTAGAGAAGCAAATATAACAGCTGATATTTTTAGCAAGTAATGGAGCAAGTGTGATTAAAAGATTATATGGAAGCATGAATATTGCTTCTCGCGTAACAACAATCAACCGTCAAGATTTGCAAAATACTACTTCCCCCGTTTCATTTTAGCCCAAAAACTTTATCCTAAAATAATTGTTACTTTAGGATTTTAAAATTAAATTTGTTAATTGTTCATGTCCATTTCTCATATGGTCACTGAACTAATAGAAATTGTCTATGAAAGTCACTTTACTTTGTTTTGTAACTGAAAAGTCATTATACTTTGCACATTGTAACTCAAAAGTCACTCAGCATTTTTAGGACTTTATTAAACATTATTTTTCATATTTCTTTTCAGCCCAACCATTTAAAAAATCAAAAAACCCATTTAAATCATGACTCGACTGTTCCATGACCCGACCCATTTTCTCTTATTTCTGTTATAAGAAACTTAAATATTACTTTGTTGTAGTGTATTATATTGGTTCTCAATATAGTTATACTGAATGTATACACTGGTTTAAGCAACGTATTAAATAGAGAATAAGGAATTAATCTTAACAAACTAGAGGAGTTAAATTTGAAAGTGAAACAAGAAAATTAGCAGCGTTGAAGTGGAAGAAAATATAAAGGAGGAAGGAAAAATGAAAAAAGTATTTATGCTTGAAATTTTGACTAAGAAATATTAATATAAGAGTAAATTAAAAGACAATACCCTCGATGTTTTAGAACAAGAACGCGCATTGCTTATAGTAAAGATAATGTTACTAGACGACCATTTCTAGTCGAACTGATTTAATACTTTGCTTAAACTAGTATGTTGAAAATCAAGATAATTAACAGCAAAGTAATATTTACGTTTTTTGTAACAATAATAAGAGAAAATGGGTCGGGTCAAAGAGCGGGTTGAATCACGGTTTAAATAAGTATTTTTTTTTATTGTTTAAATGATTGAGTTAAAAAAAATATGAAAATAATATTTATTATGGCCTAAATGTGTTGAGTGACTTTTGAGTTACAATGTGCAAAGTATGATGACTTTTCCGGTTACAAAATAAAGTAAAGTGACTTTTATAAATAATTTTTATTAGTTCAATGACCTTATGAGAAATGGACTCACTATATCATTAATACTAAAGAAGTAATTGTTCTTAATATTACTCAATTCTCGAAAATTATTTAATAAGGATAACTTAGGAAACTATATCTTATATATATATAATTTTTTTTAATAAACATGAAAAGAACTAAAGCCACTGTTAAAATGGACGAAGGAAGTATATCAGATTCAAAATGGTTTCACATGTTGGCTTTCTTTTTTATTAGCCGAAACTTAACGTACCAACATGCATTGATCTAAGCCTTTTAGGTTTGTGTGATTCCGTCCTCTTTGGTCTAATTGGTTTGACAGATTTGACCAGCAAAAAGCATCTAACATTTCTAATTTCTTATACGTCGAATAAACTTCTTATTCATATAACGTGGAAATAATCTCCACTCTAGACTCATGTTTGTTCTCCACGCTCCATTTTTTTTGGCCAGCTCGATGATCCTAATTATTAAAGGGAATCTACAAACTTAAGTCGACCACACTTTGTTGCCGACTGCTAGATTTTTTAATTTTTTTGTTAATTTGGTTAGACTTATTTGAAATATAGAACAAAGCCAACGCATATTTGGTCTTCTAAATTCCTCTAGAGTATTACCCGGTGCAGGCAATAGCAACACGCAGTCTTCTTTCCTTCCCAATTTGTTGATTTGTTCGACGAATTAATTGTGATAGAGACACTAAAACGCCACAAATTGGTTAACCCACAAATCGACAACATTCTTTTGTATACAATATATAATTTCCTGTTAATTGTGATAGAGACACTAAAACGCCACAAATTGGTTAACCCACAAATCGACAACATTCTTTTGTATACAATATATAATTTCCTGTATCATTCTTTTACAGCAAGACTTATGAAATACGTATCTAATTTCTAGTAATAACTGCCATACCATTGATTGTTCATTTACAAAGATTGAATTTGCCTAACCGATACCTTCTCAAGCCTTAAAGGTAAATAACTTTTTACTGAATTGTTCAAATAACTATTGACAGTTCAATCTTGGTTCTTCCTCTCTCTTTCTTTTAGGCAGAGACAAGGATGATATAGCTTTGGCAGACACCACTTTTCTAATAAGTGATTTCTACAGCGTATCATCACCCCTTTGTTGCAATTTCAGTTCGAATTGTCTGTAATGGGAAAACTGGATCTGTTAATATATTCACCGATTACCAACTAGATAACAAAAGAAAGGATGATCATTGTATCAGTTCAAGAAATAGACCCTACTCATAAAGAAGGCAAATAAAGTTATTTGAAGCTGATATTTCTGTGACCCTTTCGACATTATTCAATCCACGTGTTAAAAGGTCATTACTCTTTGAAGATATTTTCTATAGTAACAGGATAAATAGAGACATTTCAACAAGAAAAAATCCATAGGAGTTAGATTCATCTTCTCACGACATTGAGCAAAATCATGATGTCAACCAATACTTTATATCATAAATAGAAGACCCAATTACGGATATCTGATGAGGTCAAGGTAAATAGCTGCTATTCACCTATTAGAGAGCGTAAGTGCATGAGGAACTAAAGAAGAAATGAACAAGTCAATGACAGCAAAGTGGTCAGTACAAGAATAGATCTATAAACTAGTTAGTAGTGGTTACCTGCAAAGAGGAACTCGACAATCTTGAGGATGCGTGTAACCTTAGGAGCTTGCATCTCAAACAACCTCCATTCCCCCTTGTCTTACAGTTAGCAAATGTCGGATCAGAAGCTGGAGGCCTCGGCATGTATCAAAATTGCTACATGGAACCCTCTTATCGCTAGATTCCATGCGCCTCTACATCCTTCGGCGTTCCAAAACAAACCATCGCTTCACTTAGCTGTAAATATAAGCTCCTTTCCCGCCTGTGTCTCCTCCTCCTTTTCTTCCGCTAAAATGATAAATTTCCAATGAAAATCACTAATCACATCACTTAATGATAAAAGAAATGCAAACAAATGCCATGTCAAGATAGCATGACAGCTTCTTCCTATTGTTCCATAATCAATTGACAAACTTCAATATTCCATTGAGAATTCCATGGTCCAAATTCGGGAATCACAATTGTCAATGAGCTAGATGCAGGGGTATATGCCAATGATTTTGTAGTTACTAGTTACGTACCGAATCAGCCTCATTCATGAACTGTAGAATTTCAAGCTCAAGACAAGGATCATGATCTTGAAGGAATTTCCAGCCCTCAGTCTCCTCAACTTTCTTGAAATTGCTTGACAAAAATTTCATGCACTTGAGGTACAGATCAGGTGCATCACATAGTTGTCTCGCAAGTTGAAGCACATCCAATGCATTTTCAATCGTCAATCGCTCGGCCATCCCCTTAGTGCATCTCTGCTTCAGCTATGGTACCAAGTGTCACACCTCCTTTTTTCGAAGAATAGGGGAGTTTTCCAATTAAAGTGACATTATTCGAAATTGAATTATTTATTTAATCAGAGTCACCACTTGGAATAATTATTATGGTGTCCCAAGTCACCGGTTTATTTTAAAATTTCAAATCAAGAAAATTGAATCTATTTATGGTCCGCGAACACAGAAGACCGGGTAAGGAATTCTGTTAACTCGGGAGAAGATGTAAGGCACTCCCGAGTTCCGTGGTTTTAGCACGGTCGCTTAACAATTAATACTTTGCTTAATTATCTGAATTATTACATATTAAGAATTATATGCATTTTACTTTTTAACCGCTTTTAATTATTTATTTAACCGCTTTTAGTATTTATAAAATTTATTTGAATAAGTCGCGATGCCGCGCACTCGTTGTTTTTGTACATATTGCAAAATGGCGCCACGTGAAACGCACCCGCGATTTACAATATGTTTATTTTTATTATTATTTGAAGTTGAGGTCAAGTCGCGCGAAACACGCACTTGAGTTAAGATTTACGTATCGTGACCATGCCACGGGAATCGTACTCATAGTCACGATGATTTATTATTTAATCGCGCAAGCAAACTATGAATATTCTTGAATTATTGTCCTAAAGTAATTTGAGATTCAAATGTGTGGGTCATGAGTTATGAAAATTTGTTGTGGAAAAGGTGGCCTACATTATAGCTTTATTTGCGATGGGCTGCTAGCAGGATTCTTTTGGCCAAATCCGCTATTCTCAAACCCAAAAGTCACTTTTTGCTTAAACAAATTGTAGCCTTCCTCTCTCATCACTATTTACAACTTTAACAAAAGAAATCAATGAAACCAATTAACAACATCTGTTACTTCAATTTAACCAAACAAACAGGTTATAGCCATAAATGTATCAACAGTCATCTAACGTGAAACAAGACCAAATGCTAATTAAGGAAATGAACAAACAATGGTCTTTTGATCCTCTTGTCCCTTTTCAAATTATTAGTTTATATCTTTGCTTATCTATCAGTTCATCATCAACAATCAAACAGTCATATTGGACGGAAATGATCGCAAATTCAGAAAACATTTATACAAATTCAAACCATGCCCCTCAATCGTGAAATAAAATCGAAAATATCGAGATAAGATAAGAATGAACCTTTGCATTAATGAATCAAGCACAAAGTCGAAATGTTGGCCAGAACAATTGAACAACGACCGGAGACTTCTAAAGGCGACCTCGCCGGAACCTCGAACCTCGATGAACCCAACTACGATTATTTTGAACTCGAAGCACAAGCTGGAAACGCCGTTTACTTGGTAGTTTAGTGGCTGTTTCGTTGCTATTTCGCGGAAGTTTTGTGGCTGACCTACCAGTGATTTTTGGGTGGTTATCGGGGTGGATTTTGGGGTGTTTTCAGGTGGAAAAGGGGCCGCGTTTTGGACCTGTTTTGCAGCTGATTTTCGCTACTTTTCTTGGCTGTTTTCGCAGCTGGTTTTGCTGCGATTTTAGGGTGGATTTTGAGGTGTTTTATGGAGTGTTTTGGGGCTGCTTTCAGCTAGTGTTTCAGGGATGCTTTAGGCTGGAATTTGGGGCTATATGGTGGCTGGTTTAAAGCTGCTTTTCGTGGCTAGTTTTGGAGGACAAATATCTGAGGAAGAAGAGCTAAAAATTAGCCAGCTCTCTGTCAAGTTGTGGCATTGTTGCTGCGTTTTCTTGCTCTTCCCCGTCCCCCCTGTTTTTCTCTTCTTTTTGTGTGTTTTCTCCAGATCCGTTTTCTCCTCCCTCTATAGTGTTCTGTTTTTTCCAGGTGTCCCCCCCTTTCTTTTGTGTGTTCTGTTTTACAAGAGAGATCAGGGACGGAATTGAGTTGGAAGGAGACGGGTGGGCGTGAGTTGTGTGTGTTTGTGCGCGACTTCCAAGAAAAGGGATATGTGTGTGCTGATGAGTGGATTCGTGAGAATGAATACGGGAACACATGTGCATTTGCAAAATCTGTTATTGGAAGGAGAGGAATCTTTGCTAGTTGGCCAATTGTGATTGGTTTTTTTTTTTTAAGTATTTTCTTTTCTTGATAATAAATAAGCAAAATAATCTACTCCTACTAAATAAGTAAATAAAAGCAAGGTAAAATTACTACACTCAAGCCTCTAACTTAAAAATTATATTAAACTAGATAAAACGATATTTTTTGAAAACTCTTTCTTTCTTTGTAAATGAAAATAAAACTAACACTCTAAAAAAATGTAACTCTTTTTATAGTTTTTAATTTTATGAAATAAACCTACTAAAAAGTGAAATAAAGGCTAAAATATCAAGATTAAACTTAGCAAATATTTACATACTAAAAAAGTGATAAAAAATTCAAATAGAATAAAAAATTAGGCGATCACACAAAGTACACATTGAGCAAGTGATAGCAGATGAATCCCATGTTTCTCCATCTGCTCCTCAGTGCACCTGAACACAATGATAACATGGTCACTTTAGACATCCATATATTTTTATTTGTGTGTGTTTAATAGAAAATATTATACGCATACTGACGGAAACCTTTACATTTACTTAAAAGACAACAATAAGTAATTATCGACTGTAAGTACATCTCAGTAATATGTTACTATGATAATACCAAAAATCTTTCAATTACTAGTTACTAGTGTATAGGATGAAAATCCTTTGTTAAATGTTTGTAGTACACTCCAATAACACCGGAAGACGCGGTGTAGTCGGTGCTGGACAGAGTATTAAAGAAATATGCATGATTAATATCTATTACTAGGACCCACGCCCAGTTTTGACATGGAAGTAGATGGTCTTTTTCATGTTAGCCAAGAAGCATTTCCTTTTTTCTTAAAGTTCATGCCAAGTTAAACTATGTAAATCTAACGTGGAGAGAGTTGTGAATTTTACACAAACAAAAGCTATGGTCAGCATTACCAGAACGGTGTAATGTGCCGGTATGCGGAGGTGATGATCTTGACATCGGCCATTTTCACCGATGACAGAGTTGTTGGAGTTGAGTTTGGTTTTTGATCAATTTCTGCGTAAGACAGAGTGAATTGAGATTTCAGAGAGTGTTTATGTGTGCTTGGATTTTTATTTATAAGCAACGTGAGCTGCTGCCGACCAAAAACTCATAGGACTTCCTCGTCAACATAGCATGGAAGAAACAACTTGGAACCACAAAATAATAAATTTACATAAAGCATGATATTTAAACATAGCCCCTGCCATATTATTATTATTTGTTTTGTGTGTGTCCTGCAAATATTAAGCGTGGATTAGTTTAATCCACAGTGATTCAGGCCTGCTTGTGCACATGCACAGATGGGTAACTTTGTCAGCCGTATAGAAAAACATCCATTAGTGTTTTTTGCTTAGATTTTATGACTCTCTTCTCACTTTATTAACCCAACAAATATAAAATTATTTGTCTTAATTTATGCGAAAATATTGTGCTTACTTCTTACCATTCCACTTGAGAAACTTATCAAATTTTCATACTCCTTTTTTTTCTTTTCAAGTTAAATGAGTATGAAATATCAGGGCCAAATTATTTAAATTTTGAAATTAATTTCTTATTTTTCTTAAAATAAGACGTGTACATTTAGCAATTACACAAAAATCAATATAAGTCCAAATTTTTTCTAATAAAACTTCATAAAAATAATTACATGCTGAAAAAGTTAATTTGACTTCCAATTTGAGCATAGGCGGGTCTAGAATTTTTATAATATGGGTGCACTACAAAAGAAATGAGAAAAAAGAAAGTATTAAGTGAGAATTAATCCCCATTCTTCGAGGTAAATAACTCAACATTCAACCAAGTGCACCATTTAGCTTTTTGGAGCATGGGTGCCAACAAATAATTTATTAGATTAATTCTAGAAAATATATACATAAAATACCTAGTGTGGGGGAGAGACTATGAGTTCACGTGTCCCATAAATTTGGCTTTAAATCCGCCACTAAAAGAGTCGATTTAATATAAAGAATTAAATATCACATCAAAATTAAAAGCTAAACATTTAAGTGGATTTGAATTTAAGAAATTGTGAAAATTATATAGAATATTACTATTAGAGGAAGTGTGTTGAATATCTGTAATGTCTTTTTTTAAGATCTATAAATGTCTGAAAATTAAAAAGGTGTCATAAAAGAAATAGGAAAACATTTTTTTATTTATTTGTGGTTTTTTATTGAATCGTGGTTGGTTGATACTTGGTTCCACCATTCTCGGATTTTTATTTCTGGGTCCATCTTAGTTATGGACAAACCACCACGTCAACAACATGTAAGACCAACAAGCTGACCTGTCATCTTAATCCTTCTCCTAAAGTAGTTGGCATTCGACTGACGTGTCTCCCCTTGTTATTACTTATTAGTATCTGTACGGGAGAATATTAAATATAATTTTTTATAAGTAATATTACTTGAGAAATACAGTAAACCTAAAGGAGCATGTAAATGCTATTATTTTATGAACATGTAAATGACTGAATATTCATACATTCAAATCATAAGAAAACACATATATCCATAGAAAACAGCTAGCGAGGAAAGCAATTATAAAAAAATTATAATCTTAGATGATTGACCATATTCTGATTCTCGGATGGAATAGAACTGTAAAGGCTAGCCATTGAAAACATAATAAGTTCTTTGTTAAAAAGTTCAATGTATGAGATGTACTTTTCTTTATGGTCTAGATAGGTGCCATGCTGCAGAAAAATAGAGAATGATGAGTTAAATTAGGAAATTTTGAATGTATGCTAATCTAGCTATAATAAAAGTATTATTAGTTCCATCCTCAAGCTGTCTAAGCCAATTCTTTCTTGCTTTTATCTTTTTCTGACTGAAAGCAAGTTCTATAGATTCACTATCTTAGTTAACTGCCCAGACAATCTTTCTTGTGTTTTTGAAGATCTTGAAAATACTCTTTTCCTTCCTTCGAAATACTTTCCCAACCCCTATCAAAGCAGTAAAGAGAATAATTAGTAGAAAGCCAAGTTTGATGGTTAGATGAAATGTTTGGTATAAAACCTTATAGTACTTAATGGACCTACCACTTGAATCGGCACCCCAACTCTTTCTCCACAACTCATACCCAAGCATGATATAAGATACAATATCCTTGACACTTATATTTTTATAATTGATACTTTTTGTATTATGTGTAATTTGCATAAAAACACCTTATAGTGACTGATCAAGCCATGAAACAAATGTTTAGCTATAGAAGATATAGATTATTTATTGGAATTTGAATTTAAAAATAAAAACATATCCTCGAATGAATTAGCATTTATAAGTTTTATTATGCATAATACAAATGATACAATCAAATATAGATTAGAAGAAGACTTCAGTCTAATCCAATCTGCTAGAAGTAGTTATTATTTGAAATTGAAGCGAAACACTTTCATATCTATTGCAAATAATTTATCTTTTTATTTAAATTCAAAAATTTCTTTTGTTATTCAAATTCAAATTTACATCAATTGTATTCTTTTGATTATATATATATATATATATATATATATATATATATATATATATATATATATACATATATATATATATATATACTATCATTCGTTACCCTTGCTTTATAATATTTACCCATATTTCTTTTCTCTTTTTCTTTTCTTTCTTTCTTTTGTTACAATAAAATTCAATTTTCACCATAAATAATATATTTGTAGGAGAGAAAATAAAGTATTTCATTCTATTATTTTGTAGTCACTCTGTTACTCCGATTTGTAGTTCATCAATATCACTTGTAACAATTAATATAGCATCTTCATTGCAAAAGTCCTTCACGTGTATCGAAAAACTCGGCACACAAAATTGCAAAATGCCCATAAGATATCCTTTGAAGAAACATACTTTGTCCTTGAAATGTTCGAGCGGCAAAATTGTAAATGCCAAAAGAAAGATCAATGTACATAAAATTAAATGTCCCGTTAGATGAGCAAGTTAATCTACAAAGAAAACATATAGTTTTCAAGCCTTCCATTAGCTTCCTTCCCTCCTATGGAAAACAAATCCTTAGAAAACTTAAATATGGAAAAAAATGAAACACCTGCCACAACTGCTCAATGATCATCTAGAATATTAAGTTGAAATTTTACCTTTTATAGGCAGCACTGTAAATATTAAAAAATTTATTTTGCCTTTAAAAATATTTTATGTGTATAAAATTAGAATAGTTTTCTCCAGTATTTTGCTCTACATAAAGAAACAAAGAAGAAGAAATAGAGGAAAACACAAAAGAAGAATGTGAAAAGAGAAGGAACAGTTACAAAAAAAAGAAAAAGAAAAAAAGAGAAAGAGATAAAAAAGATGAAGACTTCAATAGTAAAACATAATTTGCAATTCCATATTTGGATACTCTTCACTTTCTTATAATCACGACCAAACAAAAAGAAGATAAGTAAGGGAAAAAAGGGATTTGAGAAATGAAAGTCATAAGAAATTTGCTAAATTAGTGAATATTCTTGCCGGCACAAATCAACAATATCCAACCTTAATTTACTTGTTTTTTTGCTCCAAGTTCTCTTCTAACCACGACATGCTATCCAAATCATCAAATTAAATTGATACAGTAGTTGTATGGTTACGTATTTATTTAGATATCCAAATCATATTATGCATATTTGGTAACATATTTCAAAGCACCCATGGCATCATCTACCGTCTCAGACAACACTGTTCCAATCAAGAAAAGACCCCTAAGGATTAAAAAAAAAAGTAAATTTTCTTGGTTATCTAATGCTACTATATAGGAAATGTTGACCAAATGACTTTTTAATTTAAGTTTAGGATAATTAATTTAAAAAACTAACAATAAAACGTGAGATTCAATCTTGATGTTAAATGAATAGGAAAGTCTAAATTTCTGAACTTGTTTTCTATTTTAAATTATTTTTTCAATCTCCAAATTTGTAGGAGGTTTGTCCTAAAATTTGACACTCGTAGCATTTTGGTTTTGGCACTTGTCATTTTATCCTTATTTTGCCTCTCCTATTATATATAGATAGATTTGCACATACATTGTACAACAGTTACCAATTCAAGGATTTGCTGATACCATGCAACTCTAACATGGTCAGGGGAGGCTCAATGATTAATTTAGATAATCAAGAAGAAATTGTAGGTCTTAGCAATTTTTTTTCAAGGTTATTAGTTTTCTTTAAATATTTCACTGTATAATATTGTCTAATATTTTAAAATTTTGAGTTAAAATATTCAAATATTTGATAACCAGAACTAACGTAGTGTATTGAAACAAAATATTAATGTTTTATTAACTTAAAAAAACTTACTAATAAAAATAATTAAAACTAATAGAAAAAGTTTTTGGGGGCATTTTACTCTTGGGGCCTAAAGCAGAAACTTTAGTGGCATTACCCTAGAGCCACTCATGGCACTAGTTAATGCGTCAAGTATGATTAAGAGTATGTACATCTTTCAAACTATAGAGTTGTACTTATTAGTTTTAGTAGAAATACTATGTACATCAGTCACCACGATAATTGAGAGTCTTTAGCCAACTTGTCATCCTTAAGAGCATGTTTGAAAAGGCACTTACAATAGAATTTGGATGTAATCAAGTATAATTACACAATTTAACATATTTGTTTAGCCAAGTAATTATTTGGTTAGCAAATTAGGTGCAATTAAAAGGGTGTAATTACACTCTTCAATTCTCAAGTGGGAGCTGAATTGATGGTAATTACAAGGTAATTTAACTTTTCTAATCTTTTTTATTTATATATTTCAAATTATATTAAGTACTATTCTTTTTGTAATATTTCTCTTATTCCCATGTTTTAACTTTTCAACATGTTGCTTATGATGTGCTTTCATATAATTTTGCACCTTCTCATATTTTATTTTTTTATTTTTTATTGTCCTTATTTTTGTTAATTATTAAATATAATGTCGTATTTTACTAGCTTTTTCTATTCATTAGTATAAAATAATTATTAAGGAAAATACAATTTAAAATTATATTTATCTTTTTGTTATATATAAAGTGCAACAAATCATAAATTTCATATTTTACTCGTGTGAGTTGCTAAAAAATTTTAAATTCATAATTAAAATTTTTATTAATTATTTTAAGTTAACATATATTATTTATTTAAAAGATATTCAAGATACCGATAATTATTTTTTGATATTAGCTACTAATTTATAATTATTTAATACTTTTATTTTTAAAAAATATAGTTTAAATTCCAAATTGTAAATAATATCTAGAAGTTCTTATATATTAATGTATTGCCACAAATTAATGAGTTAGTAGAAAAAACTAAATCATTATTGTAATTTTAATTAATTATTTTAAATAATAATATTATTTATTTGGAAGATACTTACTACTTTTAATATACTTATTAATTTATAGTTATTTAATATATTATTTAAAATATTTTGACAAGTTAATCTAAAAAAGATTATTTAATTATGTAATTACAATTTTCCAACCAAACATGACAGTGAAAATTATATTTTAATTACGTTCTGGCAAACAAACAGGTCATAGTAATTGCTATATTAAGTAATTACCAGGGTATGTTACTACCTGAGTAATTATACAAGGAGGTAATTTTATATCACTTTCCAACCAGAGTTACAGCGTATAAAGCAATCAATAGGATGTTAATTTGGCTAAGCAAACATAATTTATGAAATGAGATTGTTATAGTACTTTGTTCAAATTTTTTATTCGTCTTTAGTGTTCACCATCCAATGGATAATGAGCATTAAAAAGGAACTTTATCAAGTTTTGTGGTCTGATCAAAGAGAAAAAGAAAAAGATTTACGGTGTTCACCACAAAAACATCTATGTCTCGTGTGCTTCTCGTGTTCATCTAATTAATGAAGTACTAGATATTTCAGTGCATGCATGTGAAATTTGTGTTAATCGACATTCCCTCTCCTTATTTTACCATATTTTTTTGTTATCAATTTTTTCTTATTTTTTATTTTCATGCACAAAAAGAAAGAGCATTGAAAATCATCATGGGTGACATTCCTCTTTAATTTTTTCATGATAACCGTTGCTAGATGGTAGATGAACACGCAAATACTTACATGTTTTGACTTTGAGGGTGAGAAAAACAATTGAACTGAATAAAAAGAAATCCTTAAAAGAAAGGAATTCTTTTTAGATATAATAATTAAGAGAAAAGAAATTCAGTGCTCTTTTTAAAATTGGGGTCACGAAATTAAAAAGAATATGACTTTCTAGCGAATCTGTCAACGGAGTTGCAGCAGCATATTTATGGCGTCACAGTGGACGGTGGTGGTCTGCCGCGGTAGGCATGATATATACACAGATGACACTTGACAGTAACATGTTTCGTGTTGCCCCAATTTTTAATTAAGGAAATAGATATTCTTCATCTTCCACGTCTATATTTTAAATAAATTAGAAAGCCAAGAATAAAGATGTATTTGTTGGCTATATTATATTAATTCGCCAGTCGAAATTATATATAGCTATATGTTTATTTTTTATTTGGTCCATTTTTATATAGTTAATAGTATATATGATGAATATTCCTTATTTTTTCCTATTTTTACTCGTTTTATTTTTAGAATCCCTTAGATGAAATCCTGCATCCGCCCTCCACTAATTATCATTGCTTCAAGCTCACACCAACCTAATATTTTAATACTAGTATATAATCTGAGGTCGAAAATTTGTTGATGCCTGTTAATGTGCATGAATGTTTTTGGGGAAAAAATACTAGGTTTACTTGGACGGTCACGATATTTTTATTGTATCGATAGTCTGTAGAAAGTAGTTGGGTAGGTTGTGCCCTAGCCAGATATATAATATTAGTCTGTACTAATATTTCTTATACCAAATATTTTCGAAATCTTAATTAATTAGTGACTAAAAAACCCGGTTGGCACCTATTGTGATAACTGATAACATAACAGCGATTGACGTTTTTAGGCAGGCGGCTGCTCTTTCTTTGAAGATCCAAAGATCAAAGGCGACTTCACGATTTAAGTTTTATGAGTTCAATTTTTAAGATTTATCGTATTGAACCAATTATATTTGTAAAAATTATGAGTTTATTTACTATTTGTTATAATTTTAATAAATTTTAACACATAAATTTATGTTATATGCCGAAATATTTGGTTCAGATGAACCCGATAAAGTAAAGCTCTATCCGCCCCCGACAAGACAAGACAATTTGGAGCCATTGGATTTTTCTGAAGACCTTCGTTTATTTAAAAGCACTTGTCATAGGATATGCGCGTGGCGCGTGTAACCATATGAATGAGAACAAACTTTCTAAAATAATACAAAATAGTATATGCAGAAGATATATTTACGATATAAAATAAAAATTAAGAAAAAATTACAAGTATTTAAAAATAATAAATATTAATCATATATTTGATATTAATCTACATATTAATGAGAATAAACTTTTAAAATAATTAAATAATATTTAAATTTTTTGATTGAGTTATAAAACAAAAATTAACAAAAAATAAAGTTTCTAAACTAATAAATGATGATCATGTATAGGACTTTGGACACTCCAGTGATTCTTCGTCCAGTTTTCTCCAATTACTTAATTTTATCAAATAAGCTCTTATCTTGCGTATTTTTAATTTTATTCTTTCACTTTTTAAGTTCTTGTCATGGCAAATAAGTTCTATGCGAGGATTCAAAATATTTAAATTCTAAAAGAAAACTTCTAAGACTTTTAATTTCACGGTCACTGAAATGAAAAGTCACTGAAATAATATACAAATACGAATTAATTTTTTGGTCAAATCTTTTCAGGGTTTTTGTTTCCAAGAATAATTTCTTGCTATTAAATTATTGAAAATTCCAAGGTAATTAGCTCGTTCGTAACCTGAGCTTCTCCTTTTCGTTTCAAAGGATTCTTTTAGGTTTTTGTTGTCTTTCAAGCACAGTTTTTTCCTAGGGCTATAACGGTATATAAGATGAAATATGATATGACACGTGGTCATCTAAAGGAAAGACATGTGGAATCCTAGACGGGGATGACTGAAAACCAAACACAGCCATTCCACTTGTCACTGGAAGGGATAACGTTCATAAAGGTATATTAAATGCTCCGCGCCCGGTAGCATTTAATAAGGAATATCCTGCAGAGTATTAAGAGCAACGACCCGTTACAGAGAATTTGACATTTATATTCACCGTTACATCTTTATCAATGACCCTCATAATTGACATTAAAGGAGGGCACGATCATAGGACCTCCTTCCCTAGACGCAACTATAAATAGTGAGCCTAGTTATCATTGTAAAGGACACGGAATTTTCTGGCAAAACTTACACCACATTTTATACAAAGCTTAATACAATCTTACTTTTCCGCTTTTTGATCTCATCATTGCTGTGCCCGGAAATCTTGTTCCCGAAACTGTCATCTCTGTTGTTTCATCTATATTTTAAGGCTAAGTATTGTATATTTCTTCAATTATTACATTATTTCAGGATCAAATTAGTTCACTTGTCTATGAACCACGTATAAATTCAACTGTACTATTTTACGGGTAAATAGTTTGGCGCCCACCGTGGGGCCTAGATAGCCGTGTAATTAAATTGATCCTTGTCTTTTTTACTAACGTGATTTGATTATTTTGTCTTAGAAAAAATCACAAAAATGGCAGATAACACTGTTAACAACACGTACAACCCTGAAATTCGAGGAGATCAGCCTCATTTCGAGGATTCAATCAGCGACACCCGCAATGAGGAAAATGACGCCACGCCGGTGCATGACAGGCAGAACCCTCGACAGGTTCGAGAGACAACTCCCGATGATGCTGATGAGGAGCATGTCGTGGATGCGGTGAGGGTCCTGCAAGAGAACTAGGCGATCATTCTAGGCCATCTTACGTGGAAAGATAAGGTTATGATGGAGCTGAAGCAAGCGCTATCGGGGGCTTCGAATAATGCAAACAGACGAGACCCAATTCCTCCCGGTGTTCCCACAAACCAAACAACGCAGAGAGTCGACAACAACACTCCCAGGGGTGAAGTTAGCTCCGACGGGGCTGGGGGGAATGGACCCGGTCTCAACAACGAGAACAACCCGTTCAAGAATGAACTTTTACGGTTTATGAGAGAATTAAACGCCCGCATGGACCAGATCCCTGGCGCGCTACCAGTATTGAAAGGCCTGGACTCGAAGAAGTATACTCAATTCCCATACAAGCCGAGTGCTGCACCAGAACTAATCCCAAAGCGGTTCAAAATGCCTGAAATACCAAAGTATGACGGGACTTCAGACCCACATGAGCATATTACCACCTACACAACGGCGATAAAAGGGAATGATTTAGCTCCTTACCAAATTGAATCTGTGTTGTTAAAGAAATTTGGAGAAACTCTCACGAGGGGAGCTCTAACGTGGTATTCATTATTACCCAAGCATTCCATAGATTCCTTTGAGATGTTCGCAGATTCTTTCATCAAAGCTCATGCCGGGACAAGAAAAGTACAAGCCGAAAGGCCGACATATTCAGGATCGCACAGGGAGAATCCAAATTAGTACGAGAGTTCATTACTCGATTTCAGAAAGAAAGAATGTTGCTCCCGGTTGTCCCGGATGAATGGGTAGCTGAAGCATTCATCAAAGGATTGAATCCGAGAAGCTCAGACGCTTCCCGGAAGCTGAAGGAGAGCTTGCTCGAGTTTCAAGCAACAACTTGGGCAGATGTCGATAACCGGTACGAGTCAAAGATAAGGATCGAAGATGACCAGGTCGGTTCTACATCATCGGCCCAGGGACGGGAGAGGAGTAGAGTTAAATCAAAGGATGACTACGACGCGGTCAGACGGACTTCGAGGGGTCGATTTTTGCCTTACGAGCGGATCGAAGGCCGTGGCAGAAACATTCGGGCAGCAAACAAGTTCACCGTTGATAGAGGGACCGATCATGGTCGAAACAATAGATCACTTCAGGATAAAGAGACGTCAGGGTCTCGGGATCCTTCTTACCCCAAGTTATTGGAATATAACTTCAACGCCAGTATAGTGGAGTTGGTGTCATCCATGAGAAACATTAAAGAAGCACGATTCCCGAGACATATGAGATCCGATTCCGGCCCGAGGGATTCTAACTTATGGTGTGAATACCATGGGACGAACGACCACCGAACAGGGGACTGTCGACACCTCCGGGAAGAGGTGGCAACACTATTGAAGAATGGTCACCTCAGAGAATTCTTGAGAGATCGAGCTAAGAACAATTATGGTCGTAATAGAGACAACGCGAAACCTTCAAAAGCAGGAGAAGAACCTCCACGCCAAATGATCAATATGATCTTCGGAGGGAATGAGATTAACAGGGTCACCTTTTCATCAGCAAAGAAAACGAAAGTATCAATAACTCATAGTAAAAGACTCCGAGAAGACGATATCACTTTCACGGAGGAGGACGCAGATGGATTGCTATTTCCACACAACGATGCACTGGTAATTTCTTTAAATGTGTTAGATTTTAATATTAAGCGTGTTCTAGTGGATCCAGGATGTTCGGCTAATATTGTACAATGGAGAGTATTGGAGCAAGTTAAACTCACCAGAAGCATTATTCCGGCAACAAAGCTCCTCGCTGGATTCAACCTTGCGAGCGTGACGACCCGGGAAGATATTTTATTGCTCACGAACACTGAAGGAGTAATAAAAATAACTCTCTTCGAAGTAGTAGATGGTGACATGGGATACAATATCATCCTGGGAAGGCTATGGTTACACGAGATGAAAGTTGTACCCTCCCAATTGCTAAAGTTTCCAACACCCGAAGGAATCAGGCAGATAAGAGGTGATCAGCCGATAACAAGAGAGATGAATACAATTTCGATTTCCAGTAGCAAAGGGAAGGAGCATACGGCATAGCAATTACAAGAACCAGCACATATTCCCAAGCTAAAAGACGTTAGCCTGGGAGCAGAGTCATCAGAACATTATTAGGTGCCGAGATATTTCCAAGTTCCAAAAGAGAAGGACGTAACGAAGTCCACGATGGAGGAACTTGAGCAAGTTGCATTGTTCGAAGAATTCCTAGAAAGAAAATTCCATTTGGGGACAAGATTGCACCCATAGCTCAGGTCTGGTTTTATTGAATTCCTTAAATTTAATGCCGATTATTTTGCATGGTCGTACGAGAATATGACAGGTATCCCGATGGAAGTAGCCATGCACAAGCTGAGTTTGGATCCCAACGTACCTCCGGTAAGACAAAAGAAATGCCCTATTGCCGAGGCCAGGAATAAATTCATCAAAGAAGAGGTAATCCGCTTGCTTAATATCGGTTCGATCTGAGAGGTCACCACCTTAAGCATTTGCAAGAAACATTCGACATCCCGAGGAAGCATAACATGAAACTTAATCCCGAGAAGTGCGCGTTCGGGGTCAGTTATAGTATTTCTGGTCTCACAAAAGGGGAATTGAGGTAAACCCCGACAAAATCAAGGCCATAGAGGATATCCCGGAACAATTATCGAACGTAAAAGAAGTCCAAAGGCTCACAGGAAGATTAATAGCTTTGAGCAGGTTCATTTCCCGGTCGTCGGAAAAATATCATCGCTTCTTCACACTGCTCAAAAAGAAAAATAATTTTGAATGGACACCGGAGTGCCAGCAGGCTCTAAGGGACCTGAAGAAGTACTTATCAAGCCCTCCATTGCTCTCAAAACCAAAAAAAGGTGAAATATTGCTAGTCTACCTCGCGGTTTCAGAAGTTGCGGTAAGTGCAGTTTTAGTCTGTGAGGATGAAGGCATGCAATTTCCCATTTATTACATTAGCAAAATTTTAACTGGAGTAGAAACCCGCTACACACATTTAAAAAAACTGGCCTTAGCTCTCGCAGTCGTCGCTCGGAAGCTGCGGCCCTACTTCCATTGCCACCCGATAACTGTGGTGACTACTTTCCCTTTGCGGAACATCCTCCATAAACCCGAGCTCTTAGGCAGATTGTCCAAATGGGCCGTCGAAATGAGTGAGTTCGACATATAATATAAATCAAGGATTGCAATTAAGTCACAAGTTTTGGCTGACTTTGTGGCCGATTTTAGTCCGGCACTACTACCTATGGCAACCAAGGAGGAAGTAATAGTGTCGGAATCGACATCGGGGATTTGGACCTTATTTATGGACGGAGCTTCCAGTGTAAAAGGGTCCGAACTCGGAATAGTCTTAATCACACCTTCGGGGGAAACCTTAAGGCAAGCCATCCGAACGATCCCTTTAACTAGCAATGAAGCAGAGTATGAAGCTTTAATTACAGGGCTCAAATTAGCCCATGGACTTGATTCCGAGGTTATCGAAATCAAATGTGACTCGCAGCTGGTGGTAAATCAGGTCTACGGGATCTTTGATACCAAAGAAGAATGTATGCAACAGTACGTGGTAAAGGTCCAGGCTCTTTTGGCATGATTTAGGGAATGGTCGATTACTCATATCCTGAGGGAGGATAACGCAAAAGCGGATGCATTAGCAAACTTAGGATCATCGATGGAAATAAAGGGATCGGAGTCCGGGACGGTAGTGCAACTGATGAACTCAGTCCTGGATACAGATGGTTACTATGAGGTAAATTCGACTAGTCTGGTCTGGGACTGTAGAAATGAAATAATCGATTATCTCGAGCACAGGAAGTTGCCCGAAGACCCCAAAGCATCACAGGCGATATGCGCCAAAACTGCACATTATAGCTTCATGAGAGGCCAATTGTATAGAAAATCCTTCCAAGGCCCGCTGGCCCAGTGCTTTGGAGCGTCAGAAGCTAACTGTGTCATGAGAGAAGTCCACGAAGGGATATGCGGCAATCACTCGGGCGCAGATTCTTTGGTGCTGAAGTTGGTACGGGCAGGATATTACTGGCCTCGCATGGAACAAGATGCCAAAGACTTCGTACAAAAATGTGATAAGTGCCAACGCTACGCACCACTAGTACACCAACCGGCAGAACCCTTGCATTCGGTTCTGTCCCTATGTTCGTTCTTGAAATGGGAGATGGACATCGTCGGACCGCTGCCACCGGCTCCCGAAAAGGTGAGGTTTCTTTAAATTCTGATTGACTATTTTTCTAAATGGGTGGAATCAGGTCCTTATCAGAAGATCGGAGAACGCGAAGTGGTGGATTTCCTGTGGGAATATATAATTTGCAGATTCAGAATACCAAAAGAGATAGCATGCGACAATGGGCCACAATTTATCGGTGTAAAAGTTACAAAGTTCCTCGAAGATTTGAAGATAAAGAGGATCACATCTTCTCCTTATCATCCGAGCACAAATGGTTAAGCGGAGTCAACAAACAAAGTGATTATTCAAAACCTCAAGAAAAGGTTGGAAGCAGCAAAAGGAAAATGGTTCGACGAATTGCCCGGAGTTCTATGGGCCTACCGAACAACAGCCAAATCGAGCACAGGAGAAACTCTTTTTTCCCTTGTGTACGGTGATGAAGCCCTAATTCCGGTGGAAATGGGCGAACCCACTTTGAGATATTTTGGAGCAGATGAAGAATCGAACAATGAAGCAATGCTAATCAACTTGGAACTGCTTGAGGAACGCAGGGACTTGGTGCGTGTAAGAATGGCAGCAGAAAAACAGAGAATGGAGCGATATTATAATCGAAGAACCAACCTCCGTTATTTCAAAGTGGGAGATTTGGTTCTAAGGAATGTAACCCAAAATACCCGGGAGCTCAATGCGGGAAAGCTAGGTCCAACGTGGGAAGGTCCCTACCGGATTTCAGCTATCACTGGGAAAGGTTCAAACGAGATAGAGAACCAGAATGGAGACAAGTGGCCTAGAAACTGGAACGTGGCACACCTCAAAAGATATTATTGCTAATGAACATTACTCAAGCGGTAAGTATGTGCTGCACTCTTTTTATCTCGTTTAGTTTTTGTCCCAATTGAGTTTTTCTGGCAAGGTTTTTAGTGAGGCAGCGATAGAAGGCATACTACGAAGACAACAACAATAAGACCTTTGATAGCAAGGCAAACAAAGAAGCTTCCACTCGGGGATGGTTAGATAATCTTTGGTTCGATAGCAAATTCCCACTGGGAAGTTAAGTTTGCTACCGAACGGAGGTTACCCGATCGTTCACGAGCACAAACCGCTGGAGGATTGTTAGATATTCTTTCGCTCGGTAGCATGGATTCCTAAGGGGAAGTAAGGTATGTTGCGGAGTTAAGGATTATCTAGCAATTCATTAGTGGGATTTTAAAGACACAAGACTTCCAGTATTTTAATTCGCATTCTTCGCATTCGAACATTGGGGGGGGGGGGAATGATATGAGGAAATGGCAACATTGACTGCTACATCAAACGGGAAACGATAATCTGGAAACCAAATGCATCATCGAGACTGGGGACTGCGCAACTAGCCACGTAGAAATAAGTTGTACAAGATAGCCACAAGTAATGGCAATTTCTTTTTAGCATAATCAATGCTAGCCACAAGTAATGGCAATTTCTTTTTAGCATCATAAATGCTAGCCATAAGTAATGGCAATTTCTTAGCATAATAAATGCTTGTGTACTTTTAAAAATAGAAGGAATTATATGAAAAGAAATTCTTTTACTTTTATCTTATTTCTTGTCTGAACGATGAACTAACTTTGTCATTTGAAAGTTAAACAAGTACTTCAAATGTTAGTGCCGTAATGAACAGGAGACGTCCTCTTCAAGAGCATTGTAAACATAAGAGGGCCCTCTCTTGAAAACCCTCATTTTAAAAGGTTGGTTTCGGAAGAATTTATGTTCGAAATCAAAAAGCCTTCGAGGAAAAATGCACTCGAAGACATACACGAAAAGACGCAAAAAGTAAACTTGCGCAAATACTTATTGAAACCCTCACGTAAAAGGGATAATGCTTGGAACCAAAGTGCTTCGAGGAAAATGCATCTGAGACTACACATAGTAAAGCGTGAACAGAAAAACATGCGAAGAATTCTTAAGCAAATACAAAAGTTAAAGACTTGCATGGATATTCAAACGAAAATAAGACTCAAACAATACTTGAGCAAAAATATGTCTTTATTTACAAGAACGTGCAAAAACGGTAAAAGTAAATGGGAAAAAGAAAAGAAAAGCTAAACTGCAGTGCCTTCGGAACCAGGAGAAAGAGAAATGTTCGCATCCCCGGGAGAAGTAGGTGGGTCCACCGGTGGCTCAACATTTTCATCAGTTTGGCCTTCGGCATCATCATCTTCCAATTTTTCTTCAGTTCCCAAAAATACGGAACCAGAACCAGAACCAGAAGGGCCAGGTACATCAGACCTCGATGGGAGTCCACTTTTAGCAGCTAACTCAAGCTCGCGTGCCTTAGCAATTTCGGCATCAAAGTCAATGACACCAGCTTTGGCCTCTTCCAAGGTTTTTCTCTTCATGTTTTACATGGCGTAAGTTTTTTCAACAACGAGGGAAGCCTCTCGTTGCTTGAGTTCTTCTTTGAGTTGGGTTACCTCGGCAGAAAGGTTTTCCCTGGCGGACCTAGCAGATTTGAGGTTGACATCAAGGTCGCGAACAGTTGAACTAAAGAGCCTATTATGCTCGATAGTTTTCCTGTACTTCTCTTCTAGCTGGGCGTGTTTTGCCCCCACAGCAGCAAGCTCTTAAATTTTGGAGTTCAAGGTTGCCTCTAAGTTATCACTCTTTCAGCGGAGGCAGCCTCGCGCTCGGTTGCAGCAAGAACGATGTCCTGATCTTCAGCCCATTTGGCCTTAGTTTCATCATATCTAACCCTCAGCGGGCCAATTTCTTGGCTAAGGGTTACCACTTCTTGATTTCTTTGCTGCAAATGAGCCTCCAAAACAACGACGTCAGTAGCTTTGGTTTCTAGTTCCTAGAGGCGGAGAACAGTTCGGTCCCGTTCCACCAAAAGCTGATTCCGTTCAGAAGCAAGCTCCTCATTCTCACGAATCAACCTCTGAAGGCCCTCAGAAGCAAGAAAGTTGGCCTACAAAACAAGAAGAAGTAAAACTTAGAATACATTCATACAAAAGTAGAAGAAATAACAAAGGAAGAAAGGGATGTACCGCGGCGTTGTTCAACAAACACTCTCCCGAGAGTGCCTGAATCTTTTCCTAGTCTTTCTTTGAAGCCAAAGGCTTCAGATAATTAGCAAGCTCCACCGGCCTGAATAGCAAGTTCCATCTGATAGAGACCGAAAGAGTAACATTCCTCCTCCTTTGTGGATCTTCAGAAGGGGCAGCATAATTTTGCCCTAAATTCGCATGAACTGGGGACTGTGGAAGAGGAACACCCTCTTCATGGTCAGGTACGGCCGGTGGAGGCGATGTAGTAACTGCTGGTGAAAGAGTGGATGGAGATGGAAGTGATGTAGCAGTTGCTAGTATTGGTGAAGATGGAGATAAAGCTGATGAGGTTGAAAAGTGAGAAGCAGCTGCATCAAATGCAGTGTTGGTTGTTGGATGCTCCCAACCAAAGACGGGAAGGGCCCGGTACTCAGCCTGGCAGTACCGGGCACAGCAATTGGGGCCTGAAAACGGGAGTTGACATTATCTACCAAAACAAACTCTCCCCAAAGTGCCGAGGTATCATCTTCGGTTGGTGTAACTCTCTCAATAGGTCAAGCATCATGTTGAGATGATGAGGATCGTTGTATTCTATGTAGAGAAGCTTCCTCATCACTAGCTTCTTCATCATCATCAATCATCATGGTGTGTATGACTGGCCCGTAAGGAGGACCAGTCACTATCTCCACCGGAGATGACTCGGGGGCATCAATCTTTGCCCTCTTATTCTTTTCCCCGGCCGCGGAGGAACATCTTCTCTTCGATTGTTTGTCCTCCGGCCGGGGACTCCGTAAAAAAGTGTTTGCACCCGAAAATGGCCTAGAGATACTTGTTTAAGTAAGTGCCTCCTGAAGCAGCCTCGCTGCATCAGCATGATCATCCAAGACGTCCTCCTCGGGGACAGCAACAGATCCCGCAGGTAGACCTAATTTCGTGAACAAATCAGAAGTTTCAACCAAGTTCTCCATATACACAAAAATAATGGAAGGAATGTAAGTTAAAATTATCGTGATTTTTGGCCTTCCACCCGTATTTAAGGGCCAGTTCTTTCCACAAACGAGTTTTGGGCGTCGTGACATCCAAGATCTTTTGAACCCACCGGTCTAAGCCTTCCATCACCTGTGGGATCCATCGAGTTGCTGAAACAAACGAAGGATGGAGGATCAATACGGCTATAGAAAAATATTTAGTAAAAGGAAATACTAAACAAAGAGCTTACGAGCACGGTTCCAAGCAAATGGAAAAGATGAAGCAGTTGCCGGAATGATGTCGTTGGTGGCAACTGCAACGAACCGTTCCATCCACCTACGTTCGTTGTCATCATCCATGCTAGACAGTAAAGCATGGTGTCCACGCTTGCAGAGGTTTATCATTCCCCCGCAGAAGATTTTGGGAGAATAGAGATTCATCATATGAGCTAAGGTTAGCTCCTCTCCAGTCTCCTAGCATAAGCGTCGAAGGGAGGCGTCCGTCGTCCACACTGAAGGACTTGCCTGTGTCAAACACAGCTAGTAGTGAAGGCAAAACTCCGTAAAAGTATGTAAAACCTTCCTTGGAAAGGGACACTCGCTCCGATAAATCAGGAGCAATGATATCCAACTCATGGCAGTGACAGTCTTCCTTCACAGCAGGAATACTGTAAGGAAAAATGGAAGAGGGGTAACTACTAATAGCCCATGTACGAGGGTTAGCAGTAGGGAATTTCTCTTCTAAGTCCTTTGTGGTACTGAGTCTTCTTGGGATGATGGAACCTACCATTGGAGGAGCAGAGTCATCGGCTTTATTCTTGTTCTTTGAAGAACCAGCATGCTTGGAGGAAGAAGCCATTGAATAAGAAGAAGGAAAATGTTTTTGTTTGAAGAGAATTAGAGAAAGGATGGAGAACAAAGATGCAAATCAGAAGTTCGAGAAATTATGAAGTGCAAAGGAAAAGAATGATGCGTATAAGTAAAATTTTGACGGCTAAATTTATGGCCATGATTACCTCGATAATCGACAAAAGTTATGCTGAATCGTGGGATGACGCGTGTTCGGGGCATTAAATACGGAGAGACGTGCGTCTAATCAACCGTTAGAAGCCTTCAGAGGGAGTTATAGTAATTTCCGCCAAAAGAGTATTTCTACCAACTTCCTGGTAACACAAAGTTATATCACCGAAAAGCAGGGGGACTATCTGTACAGGGTAAAATATGATATGACACGTGGTCATCTAAAGTATAGACACGTGGAACCCTAGACGAGGATGGCTGAAGACCGAACGTAGCCATTCCGCTTGTCACTGGAAGGGATAACGTTCATAAAGGTATATTAAATGCTCCGCGTCCGGTAGCATTTAATAAGGAATATCCTGCAGAGTATTTAATAAGAGTATTGACATTTATATTCACCGTTACATCTTCATCAATGACCCTCATAATTGACATTAAAGGAGGACACGATCCTAGGACCTCCTTCCCTAGACGCAACTATAAATAGTGAGCCGAGTTATCATTGTAAAGGACACGAAATTTTCTGGCAAAACTTACACCACATTCTATACAAAACTTAATACAATCTTACTTTTTCGCTTTTTGATCTCATCATTGCTGTGCCCGGAAACCTTGTTCCCAGAACTGTCATCTCTGCTGTTTCATCTACATTTTAAGGATAAGTATTGTACATTTTTTTAATTGTTGTATTATTTCAGGATCAAATTAGTTCACTTATCTAGAAACCACGTATAAATTCAACTGTACCGTTTTACAGGTAAACAATAACCTCTTTATCATTTTTCCTTAAATGTTTTTACTGATTTTAAAGTCCTAATTATTAGTACTTCTTATATAGCTCAAATAGAAAATATTTAATAACTAAATATTAATAAATTAATTAAATAATTATTCATAAATATTAGAGAATTAATTAAATGACTACTCTTAGATATTAGAAAAATAATTAAATGGCTATTTTGTCCAATATAAATTTTATTTTTAAAAGATAAAAAAGAAGAACGACATTTCGATCATGACTCACCCTCCGTGGACGAACCTTGCGGAGGAACCCTTAGGTTTTCGGGGCATTGGATTCTCACCAATGTTTGCATTACTCAAGCCGACATTCTCGCTTCCGCTTCGTCCACCACCGCTCGCGCGGAGGCTTCGTGCTTTTAATATATATATAATATATATAGATTATGTGGACTCACAAATAGTAATAGCGACTACAACAAATGGTTTGTAGAGGCCTGAACGTGACATTCTGTTTCACTGGAAATCTAGAAGTAATATAGCATCTTCAATTTTAGTGGCTCACGCATTAAAATTGATCATATCATTTTGATAAAAGTAGTTCTATTTTATCAGATATTTATTTTAAAATTTGAATCATACTTGATATTCGTACAAACGTATTTAATTGGAAATGCAAAAAAAATAAAATTATACCTATTTGTCAAATTTGGCGTTGTTGTACTTGGAGGGAACAGTGGCAAACTTACAACGGTTAGGGAAGCTTCCAAAGTCGGAGAGCATATCTAATGGGCCAATGTAGTTTTGCTGAAGGGAAACCGACTCGTTTAGGTTGGGCTACCTTTAAGTAAAATGGGGTGAATTAACCTAATTAAGCATTCATTTAATCGTTTAATTTAAAAATAGCTGACAAATATATATATACCGATTAAAAAAATAAATAATAATAATAGCGATTATTTGTGTAAAAATTCCAGAAAACAATGTGGCCCGTTCTCGAAAAGGCATGACGGGACACCATTTTAGTTCCCCAAATAATAGTTTAATTAATTAATGTTGAAGAAAAATGAGAAAAAAGGATACAAATATTTAATCAACTTCTAAAACAGAAATTATAGGTAATTTGATTTAGGTCAATTGTTGATTTCACAATTTCATACCTTAACAGTTAGAATATTTATACCGACGTATCTATCAAATTGTCAAACCATTTAGTTAAAAGTGTGATATTGTTTGTCAAACATCCAATCAAGTTTTAGTTTGTCAAAAGTATTCCGAAAATTGCACCTACAGGCTACAACCACTCTCACCCAAACAAGAAAATATTTCTTTTGCATTTTAAAAATTCTTTGTTTCAAAAGACGATATTAGTAGTAAAGCATGTAAATTTTTATGCAGACAAGTAACATAGAAGATATTTACACTCCACTTTTGCCTCGTCCTATTTTATTTCATAAATATGCACTCATCATTTATTCACATCTTCGTAAAAACTTACATTCAATATTTACATCAAATCATACTAATTTATCATGATTAAGTCCTAAACTTAGTAAGAACATGTATTAATTGACTATATCTTGGTGATAAGAGTGGTATGTTATTGGTCCAAAAACACATATAACTATACACGGTCGACAAGTAATAACGTGATGAGAAAGTATCATTCCTACTATGACTTGTAATTAACTATCGTCTAAGCTAAACTAGTTACATAATTGTTCAAGAGATTTTTCAAAAGATAATTGTCATTTTACTTAACTAAAACTACTGCAAAAGTTAACAAGTAAGTAAGGAGACAAGAACGCAAGTAGAGCACATGAATAACTTAGGACCAAATTCAATGAGACGGGGCGGGTTATTGGATTAGTGTCTATCCTGTTGAGTTTACCGCTTGCTTTAACTTTTTAATCTATCTCATTTGGTGATAAATAGGGTTTATTTTGCTCGCAAGGTTCTTTCGATGCTCGCCCGCCTATTCAAGCCAATCTAATACTATATGTCTATAGAATCAGAATTAACTAGAACGCATGTGTAATTCCGATAAAAATAACCAAGTAAGGCAATTAGCATATATCTGTTCTAATCGCGAATCCATTCTCCGATACCTGGATTCAAGATCTTACTATATTCAATCCTATATACAATCTATAGTTCTGACTTTCGAGTTCAACAATAAATTGTAGATGGTATTCTACTGTTAGCTATGTAGTAAAATAATTAAGAATAAAACTAAATAAATAAATTAATATAATATAATCAAGCTATATCAACCGCCGTTAAACATAAATAATTAAGAACTACCCATAACCCTAGAACACGAGAGATTTTATCTACTCATAATCGTATGAACAATCACAAAAGTATTTTGAATCATAAAACTGCAAATACAAGAATGAAGGATGCGATGATTCCGTGCTCCAAGTATATTTTGTAGCCCTTCTTACCACCAATATATGTCTAACCCCATTCAAAACGAGTTTTAGGGGTATTTATAGATAGGGGTTGGAGTGTCCAAGTCTAAAATCAACAAGAAGATTAATTTTTCTCGGACAAAGGTGCGAGGCACCCTCTAGGGCATCATCTCCGCTAGGCGTTGTCTGAGGGGCGATGTTTTGGGCGTGAGGAAATATGGGAGGCGCCATTGTTGGTGCCCAGGATAAAGTGGGGCGCCGTCTAAGGCACAATAGTTTCGCGACCTAGCATCGTCTAAGGCACAACAATTTCACAGCCTAGCATCGTCTAAGGCACAATGCTCTACTTCATTATTTTTTATACCTCTTCGTGTAACTTTCTATTTATTTCATATTCAAATGTTCCCACACATAAAATCAACTCAATTAAGCTCAAACTTCACATTATTCATCATTAAACCCACAAAATAAGGCAAGTAATGTCGTAAAACATAGAATTATAGCCAAACATCATCACCCAACTCTTAAACATTACTCGCCCTAGAGTCAACGAACTAATTACTCTATCTTCAAGCACCTTATGATGCCACACATTCAAAGCACACTATATCTATGATCAAGGTTGGTAGCAACAATTAAACTCTTGCATATGCATTCGGCATATACTTCCAATGGCTTATGCCATTTAAAATATTCAAAACATAAACAACATTCTCATAACAATCTTAGCCTACAAAAGTGACTCCATGTCACAATGCACTCAAGGCTAGTAAACTCAACCTAATAGAGAAGTCTAATAATGTTACTTATCCATCATGAAATTAAGTGCCCTCACAACAAAATCAAGGAGAGTAAGCAGTCCACACATTCAAATCAAATGCTCAAATATATTTTAAGGACTCATATATGAAAGAAATCACTCACTCTCATAAAAATTCACATTCATGCAAAAGGTACCATAGACTTACCCATTATGTAAACATCTACAAATGTAGGCTTGATCAATCTAAAATCAATTAGGACTTTATCATGGTTATAATATGGGTTAAGGGACGGGTAGGACATATTTAGGAATAATGACTAATCCTCATAAGTACTTTAACACATCATATAATTACTTTCAAGCGCAACTTTCTTCAACCCAACTCTAAACATCACATGCAAGATCACTCCAAATATGTTTCCTTTTTCTTTAAGCACGACTTTAACTTACACTCACTAGCAAGGACAAGATGTAATTATTTTTTGTGCTATATATATATATATATATATATATATATTGTTTTTTCCCCAAATATTTTGTGAAAGTAAAAGGGGGGAGGGGGGTGAATTTCTGATTTTCTTTTTGTATCCTAAGTAGTTGACTAGTTTACCAATTAGTTGACTGAAAATAAAGTTTGAATATAACTGAAAGCATAAGTAAAGCGCAGGAATTAAAGACACCCAGATTTTTATATTGGTTCAAATTCAATGTGAACCTACTCCAGTCCGCTTGGGTTGCAAGGGTGTTCTCTCATCAATTGTGTTGATGTTATCTACGAGCACTAACTCACTTTTGAATCTAAGTACGCTTGTGATATTTTCGATACAATGCCTCACCAATATTTTTCTCTTTTTCTTCTCTCTACTGATTACACAAACTTTGCTAAGATTACAATGCTTGTTTAGAGTAGAACAAAGAGTAAGAAGTTGGTATGATCAAAGTATATGATTCTTCCTTGATAATCTGCATTATATACTTGAACTTGACTTGACGTATCTTTGGCAGATCGTTGAGAGATTTGCGATCCCAAGGGAATTGATCCTTGGAATTGAATATGTTATGATTCATTCTAAGAATAAGTGCGGAGCTTCCGTAGATGGTCCATAACCGCCGGTCTTTTCCTTCTTGAAAGAAGATCCCCTATAATTGGTCCTTAAGTTGTTCCTTGATCTATGGGATTAATAGCCTTTATTTTCGACACATATGTTCACCAATCAGAGTAGGCGCAATTTTAGTCCAGATCTCCTTAAATATTGGTCTTTCCTTCTTTATACCAAATTATCCTGGTTGTCATATCGCTTTAATCTTGGGCCTTCCCTTCTTTCTTCTGTTGACAGTTCTTTTGCCTTCGTTCTTTTACTCCTTCCTTTATTGTCTTCGTCCGTACATCATTGATAGATTTGCTTGCATCCTTCTTTGCATCTCAAGTGATCCTGCAAGCAATAATATGTTATTTTTTATCATTGAAATCTAAATTTAACAATCTTCCCCTTTTTGATGATGACAAAATAACATATATAAAAGCAGTTTACTTCCTTATTTAGTCGGCTCCCTTCATGTTGTAGTCAATTCCTTAGTTGACTCCTCCTCAACAAAACACTACTTGCTGAATACTTGTAGTCGACTCCCCCTTAATAGGGCAGTCATAAAAAAATTGTTTCTTCTTGTCTACATGTATTATAAACTCATTCTCCCCCTTTTGGCATCAGCAAAAAGGATTACAACATTATGCAAACATCCTTCCATTCACAACTAACGACGCAGAAAATAAGTGAGAGTATTGCAAATAGCCTCCTTTAGACGATCAAAGCTAGCATTCACTGAAACAGATACCCCATCGATCCTGTCATGCACGACCTTGAAAACTTTGACTGCATTCTCTGCTAACATGAGAAATCTTGACCCTTATCTTTGAAACACCCGACCCTGTCTCCTTGGAGATGGCATGAATATCCCCAATGGTTGATTGAGTTGAGGCAAGCAGGTCCTTGATGATAGTCAGCCTGTTGTGAATAACAGTCAATTTCTCCACATGTTCGGGATCACACACACCAAGATGGGAACCAGATGCTTTAGCTTTCGATTCAGTCTGAACAACCTTAATCTCTCCTTACTGCTTCTTCACCTAGGTACCCTTAGCACAAACATACCCCATACTGGCAAAGGCTCTAGAGTTGTAAGACTTGGTGACAGAGATAAATGGGTAATTGGAAATAGAGATGTTATGGGCTTCTAGGAGATGAGTGATAACCATACCATAAGGAAGACTAGCGGGGTCATCAGAACGTTCAATCATAAATTTTATGACCCAAGAAGACAGTTTGATTCTAAGCTTGGTCACTAGACAATAAACAAGAAAAGTATCTCGCTAAGAGAAAGTGAAGAATGAACCAGTGCGAGGGAGAAGGGTTGTTGCTACAATGTGAGCGAGGACCCGAGTTTCAAAACTAACATCACTGGAGCCTAACTGGTTAGGAAGGAAATCAGAGGGAGACTCAGCTATGCAACGCTTCGCTTGATCAAAGGTAATTTCAAAATCTTAAGGCCAGGTATTTTTGAAAATCATGGAAAAACCAGAACACTTACACTGAAAAATTGAGTCAAACAGAGCACAATCTAGAGCAAAGCGCTTCCCTAGAACTAAAGATTCTAACTTATCAGGCTTGTTAGAATGGAGATTAGCATAAAACATCCTACTAGGGATTCATAGACTTTAGGAGGCGGTAGAGAGAGGAAGTTTGACCAACCTTGAAATTCGAAAAGCTCTTTTACCTTACAATTGAGGGCTTCCATGTCATTCAGATCGATCACTCTGCCATGGGAAATAGGCTTTTCTTTGAGGATAATGAAGGAGTCTCTATTGGGAGTATCCCAAAAATTGATGTCCGACTCTAGAGAGCTTGAGAGGTCTATTTTGGATTTCTTAGGAGTGAAAGATTCAGGAGGTTTTTCCATGGGTCATTTTCCAAGGGCTTTCTCGTTCATACGGTGAGTGTTGTTAGAAAGCTCTGCTTGAGAGGAGGCAAAACCTTCAGAATGATCGGAACCTAAATCTACTGGTTCTGGGGGCTGAGAAGAGGGTTTTTCCCTGGAAAGAGTACTCTTTTGGGTGGAGGCAGAGGGATTTTATGAGTTTTTCGCCATTGAAGAGTTTTGGAGAATGGTTTATGAGCGATTAGACCGATGAATGAAGAATAAGAGTGATTGAGAGGGTTAAAAGGAAGAGATTTGATGGTTGAGTACAGAAAAGGAAAAGGCGTCAGTGAAAGGACATGATGGTTGATTTTTCTTTCTAGAAAGTTGTGACTAATGGGAAAAGGGAGGGAAAATGAAGGCGCACAATTAATGATCTCTTACACACAAAAGGAAAAATTAGCCATATAAATAATTAAAAGTAACACATAAGTCCTAATTTTTGAAATTAAGCGAAACAATGCCAAGTAATTCTCTCAAAGTACAAAATCTATCTTCAAGCAAAGGCTTTGTAAAAATGTCTGCCAGTTGATCAATAGTGCTAATAAACATTAATTCTATATCTCCCTTAATGACATGATCTCTGATGAAGTGATGCTTAATATCTATATGCTTAGCTCTAGAATGTGCACGGGGTACTTTGAAAGACATATAACACTAGAATTATCACAAAATATTTGAATAGGTTTAAAAGATATTTCATAGTCACCAGTTGATGAGACATCCAGAGTAATTGAGCACAACACTGTCCAATAGCAATATACTCTGCCTCAATTGTGGACAATGCAATTGAGCCTTGTCTCTTGTTATTCCAGGATATTAATGCCATTCCCAATAATTGACATGTTCTACTAGTACTTTTTCCTGTCTTCTTTATCTCATGCAAGATCAACATCTGAAAAACCTTCAAGCTTAAAATTGTTAGATCGTAGATACCATAGTCCATACGAAATAGTTCCGATAAGATAACGAATTATCCGCTTTACTGCTATCAGATGCAACTCCTTAGGAGCTGACTGTAACCTAGCACATTTACACACAATAAATATGATATCTGGTCGACTAGCAGTCAAATAATGTAAGGATCCAATCATCCCACGATATTTTGTTTCATCCATTGAATTTCCCTTCTCATCTTTGTCAAGACTTGTTAAACGACTCAATGGTGTACCAATTGCTTTAGCATTGCTCATGCCGAATTTTTGAATCAATTCCTTTGTATACTTGGTCTAACATATAAAAGTTTCCTTCTCAGATTGTTGAATTTGAAGTCGAAGGAAAAATGTGAGTTCTCCTATCATACTCATTTCGAACTCACTCTGCATGAGATTAGAAAATTCCTTGCACAAGAGAGAGTTAGCACTTCCAAAAATAATATCATCAACATAGACTTGGATAATGAGATTACTTTCAGAGGATTTTTTGATAAATAATGTAGTATCTACTTTACCTCTTGTGAATCCATGATCAGTTAGGAATGAACTAAGCCTTTTGCACCAGGCTCGAGTAGCTTGTTTGAGTCCATACAAGGCTTTAGTCAACTTATACATATGGTAAGGAAATTGTGAGTTTTCGAAACCAAGAGGTTGTTTTACATATACCTACTCATCAATAAAGCCATTTAAGAAAACACTTTTAACATCCATTTGAAAAAGTTTAAAACCTTTAAGGAATGCATATGCAATAAGAATATGAATTGATTCTAACCGGGCTACCGGAGAAAAGGTTTCATTATAGTCGACTCTTTCCTGCTGTGAATAGCCTTGAGCTACTAATCTGTCTTTGTTTTTGACTATCTTTCGATCCTTATTTAACTTGTTTCTGAACACTTATTTGGTTCCAATAACAGTAGCATTTGCTGGCTTAGGTACCAGTTCCCAGACTTGATTCTTATTGAATTGATCAAGTTCATCCTGCATAGCTTGTACCCATCTGGAGTCTTTTAAGGCTTCATCAATCTTCTTTGGCTCGATTTGAGAAATGAGTGCAATGTTTGCCTTCTTCTTGAGAGCTTCCCTAGTTTTCATTCTTCCGTTTGGATCCCCTATGATAAACTTCTGAGGATATTCTGGTTCACTTCTCCATTCATTTGGTCGTGTTCCAACTACCGGAGTAGTTGACTCCTTTTGTGGTTTAGTATGGTTACTAACAGGTTCACTAATCGACTCTGTGACTATGTCTGTACTATCTGTCGACTTATGTGACTTGTTTGTCTGTGATGCTTCTTGACTGATATCTTCATCACCTGCAATGATTCCTTTCCCGACCATAGTGTTACTGTCATCAAATATAACATGCATTGATTCTTCTACAGATAAAGTACGTTTGTTGTAAACTCTAAAAGATCTACTGTTAATAGAATAACCGAGAAAAATACCTTCATCACTCCTTGGATCAAACTTTCCAAGGTTGTCCTTACCATTGTTGTGAATGAAATATTTACTTCCGAACAGATGAAAGTAGCCTATATTAGGCCTTTTATCTTTCCATAGTTTATATGGAGTCTTCTTCAAGATGGGTCTTATGAGACATCTGTTGAGGATATGACATGTTGTGCTTACTGCTTATGCCCAAAAATAATTTGGCAATGAATGTTCTAATATCGTTGTTCTGGCCATATCTTGCAGAGTTCTATTCTTGCGTTCAACTACCCCATTCTGTTGGGGTGGTCTTGGGGCTGAGAAATTGTGAGTATATCTTTGATCGTTGCAGAATTCTTCAAAGGCTCTACTTTCAAATTCTCCTCCATGGTCACTTTGTATGGTTGAGATGAGATACCCTTTTTCTCTTTCAATTCTTTTGCAGAAAATCTCAAAAAATTTCAAAGTTTCATCTTTATGAGATAAGAAAATTACCCATGTAAAATGTGAGTAATCATCAACAATAACAAAAGCATATCGTTTACCTCCAATGCTAGCAGTTCTAGTAGGTCCAAACAAGTTCATGTGAAGTAATTGTAGGGGCTTGGTT
The DNA here is from genome assembly GCF_000390325.3 of Nicotiana tomentosiformis. NCBI lineage: Eukaryota > Viridiplantae > Streptophyta > Magnoliopsida > Solanales > Solanaceae > Nicotiana > Nicotiana tomentosiformis. Next base: position 71,984,579 of record NC_090817.1, on the reverse strand, counting down.
GTGGACACAATGTCTTTTGCTTTGAAAGAGTTTGTGGTTTGTTTGCCAGCTGGCATACATCATATACATGATTACTAGAAAAATTGAGTTTGGGAAGGCCAATAGCTAGATCATGTTTGGAGAGTTTTTCAATTAAATGCATGCTTGCATGGCCAAATTTTTTATGCCATAGCCATGGATCATTAGATATGGATGCCAAACAAATATGACCATCTAGGTTTTCAATGCCGTCTAGAATGTATATATTTTCATACCTTTTTCCTGGCAAAATGATTTTACCTGACTCATCTTCAATGGCACACCTTATTTTCTTGAATTTAACTTTATATCCAGAATCACATAGTTGACTTATGCTCAAGATATTATAGTTGAGTCCATCCACGAGGTATACTTCTATAATATCACAGTTATTGCTGAATTAAACTGTTCCGGTACCAATGATCTTTTCTTTTAAATCATCACCAAATTTGACATTTTCTCCATTTATTTTTGTGACTTATTTGAACAGATTTTTATCACCCGTCATGTGACTGGAACACGCACTGTCTAAATACCATTTACCTTTTCGACTCTTTCTGTGGTGTTCTTTCAAAATAAAATTATCACCTTCTTTTAGGTATCCAAGCTTGCTTGGGTCCTTGGTCCTTAGTTCTACTAGGATCAGAACTGTTTTTGGGCTTCTAAATCCATCCTGAAATATTAGATTTACCAAATCTACAGAAGGAATATTTATGTCCAGCCTTGTTACAGTAATGACACATATGGGTTGATCCAGTTTTTGATCTATCACTGGTATCAGTACTTGTGGACTTAGTTCTAACAGGTCATTTTCCAGTTGATTTGTAAGTCGCTTGGTTAGACTTGACAGAACTGTGACAGGTGGATTTGTGCATTCAATTGAGTTGCATTTGCAATTCCTGAACTTTATCTTGAAGAACGTCTCTTCAATTTCACAGACTTCAAGTTTGAGTTCCCAATCCTTCTTTTCCCTATTAAGTCTCTTTAATTCATTTAGCATTTTTTGTGACTCTTTTGGGGTAAGATCAAGAATATCATGCAATTTGTTACATCTATCACAATTATAGGGTCTTACCTCACTTGTTTCACCTCGCGCCATGAAGCAAATTTTAGTATCTTCTTTCCAGTCATCGTTTGATACATCTTCATCAGTCCAACAACCAAAATATTTGTTCATATCATTTTCCAAAATAGTCATGAAATACAGGTTTGCTATTTCTTTATGTTCTGAGCTATTTTCATTGCCCCTTCTTTCGAATGATTTGTTTTTATTAAACCCTCTGGAGACTTTTCTTTTAAGATACGAGCATTCAGCTTGAACATGGCTATACCTTCTACATTCAAAACATTTTCCATCATTTTTGTCTTGTTCATTATATTGTCTGGTTCTTCTAGATGACATCCTTCCTTTTTTTGTGTTTCTGTAACTTCTCATCAATTCGTTCATATTTCTTGACATCATGGCAATTTCTTCTTCAAGGGATTCTGTGTCGGCATCAATATCGTTCTCAGGTCCTTTAGTTGTAGTTTGAAGGCGAATGTTTTCTTCTTCTCTTCCTGACGTGTTTTCTTGAGATGTGTTTTCTCAATGCTATGGGATCTCCACGTAGTTCATCATATGACAGTTTGTCTAAATCTTGAGATTCAAGTGCAACTACTTTTATCTGCCATGTGGTAGGCAAACTTCTTAGGATTTTCTGACATGCTCACCACTTGAGTAAGGTTTACCAAAGGCTTTCAGATTGCCAATGATTTTGCTGAATCGTGCAAATATTTCTTCAATGGATTCACCTTCTTTCATCTGGAGGAGTTTATAGTCGTGAACCAATAGATTTATCTGTGTTTCTTTCACTTTGTTAGTTCTCTCATAGGTAACTTCCAGCATATCCCATATTTTCTTGACGGTATCGCAGCTTGGAATTTTCTCATATTCTTCTCCACTTATAGCATTATAGAGCAAGTTCTGTGCTTTAGCGTTAAACTGAATAATAGCCATTTGCTCATCAGAGTATTTATTTATATCTTCAGGATCAGCGAGTGGTTGTCTTGCTGCTGGAAGTGGATAGTTTTCCTTTTTTATAACACGCCATACTTTGATATCATATGACTTTGCATATATTTCCATGCACACCTTCCAATGAGATAAGTGTTGTCCATTGAAATATGGTGGCCTTACTTACGATGTCCCTTCTTGAAAGAGTGCTCCAATAGTCACTTGGTTTGACATGATCTTTTCTCAATATGTGAGACCTTCTCTGATACCAATTGAAAGTACGGGGGGGGGGGGGGGGTGAATTGCCGATTTTTCTTTTTGTATCCTAAGTAGTTGAATAGTTTACCAATTAGTCAACTAAAAATAAAGACAGAATATAACTGAAAGCAGAAATTAAGTGCAGGAATTAAAGGCACCCAGATTTTTATACTGGTTCAGATTCAATGTGAATCCTACTCCAGTCCCTTTGGGTTTCAAGGGTGTTCTCTCTTTAAAGCTCCTTTAATAGTTTCGTACAATTGTGTTGATGTTATCTTCGAACACCAACTCACTTTCTAAGTACGCTCGTGATATTTTCAATACAATTCCTCACCAATGTTTTTCTCTCTTTCTTCTCTCTATTCAGGGGGATAGGGAGGTTGATGAAGATGTCATACATCGTATTGGGGCAGGATGGATGAAATAGAGACTTGCTTCCGGTGTTTTGTGTGACAAGAAGGTACCACTGAAAATTAAGGATAAGTTCTATAGAGTGGTGGCCAGACCAACGATATTGTACGGGGCTGAGTGTTGGCCAGTCAAGATCGCTCATGTCTAGAAGATGAAGGTAGAAGAGATGAGGATGTTGAGATGGATGTGCGGGCACACCAGGTTAGATAGGATCAGAAATGAGGTTATTCGCAACAAGATGGGTGTGGCCCCTATTAAGAACAAGATACGGGAAGCGCGGCTTAGGTGGTTTGGTCATGTGAGGAGGAGGATCAAAGACGCCTCGGTGAGGAGGTGTGATAGGTTGACATTAGAGGACCTATGGAGAGGTAGAGGTAGGCCAAAGAAGAGGTGGGGAGAGGTGATTAGGCAAGACATGGCGCAGCTTCAGCTGACCGAGGACATGACCCTTGATAGGAAGGTATGGAGGTCAAGGATTAGGATAGTAGAGTAGGTAGCCTAGAGTATTCATAACAATAGTATGGGCACGCAGTCTTGCTTTCTGTTGGTAGTAGGTTTCTGTTATTTTCTTTCATTGTTGACCACCTTACTATGTTGTTGTTTTATCCTGCTTTTATATGGCTTTTTGGTACTGTCCCTTCTTTTCTATATTTTTATTAATATGGTTCTTATACTTTTCGGAGCCGAGGGTCTATTGGAAATAACCTCTCTATCCTCATAAGGTAGGGGTAAGGTCTGCGTACACACTATCCTCCCCAGACCCCACAGTGTAGGATAATACTGGGTATATTATTGTTGTTGTTGCTATTGTTTCTCTCTACTAATTACACAGTAAATTTTGCTAAGATTACAATGCTTGTTTAGGTAGAACAAAGAGTAAGAAGTTGGTATAATCAAAGTATATGATTCTTCCTTGATAATCTGCATTATATACTTAAACTTGGCTTGACGTATCTTTGGCAGACCGTTGAGAGATTTGCGATCCCAAGGGAATTGATTCTTGGAGTTGAATCTATTATGATTCATTCCAAGAATAAGTGCAGAGCTTCCATGGATGGTCCATGACTGTCGGTTTTTTCCTTCTTGAAAGAAGATCCCCTATAATCGCTCCTTAAGTTGTTCCTTGATCCATGGGATTGATAGCCTTCCTTTTCGACACATATCTTCACGAATCAGAGTAGGCACAATTTTAGTCCAGATCTCCTTAAATCTTGGTCCTTACTTCTTTATACCCATTATCCTGGTTGTCATATCGCTTTAATCTTGGGCCTTCCTTTATTGATTCCGTTGACAGTTCTTTTGCCTTCGTTCGTTTACTCCTTCCTTTCTTGTGTTTGTCCGTACATTATTGATAGATTTGCTCGCATCCTTCTTTCCATCTCAAGTGATCCTGCAAACAATAATATATTATTTTTCATCATTCAAATCTAAATCTAACATTTTGCACTCCTGCTAGTGGTATTTTCCCTAAGATACAAATGCACCTTTCTTTCTTTCAGTGGTTCTGCTCAACTATTATCCAAGTTTCCTCCTTACATCTTTCTAGCACTCTCTTTTACAGTTCAAGTGCTTTAAGAGGTATAAGGTTCAGAAAGAGTCAATTAAGAACCAAAATGTAGAGGCTTGTAATGTGGGTGCCAACCAAAAGGCTTATAGGCTCAAAAACAATAACTAGGCATGATTTTATTTGTTATATGTAGCAAAGCTCAAAATGATTAAAGAAAGCCTACAATTACTTTTTAAACCAGGCAACACCTAGAATTTTTCTTCAACTCACATGTCAGGCAAGTTCTAGACTCAACTGCAATGCAAGGACTATACAAAAACTCATTTAACACATTGGCACATGACTCACTAAGGACGGTCTCATTCTGACCCTCAAATAAAGCAAGTATTCGCAGAGCCAAAAGATGTTAAGAATAAAGCACAAAGTGATCATAAGTCAAGAAAATGAGCCATACACGTCACAAACATGCTATCCAATTCATAGAGGCATCATAAAAATTTTCAAAACATATGTAAGGTAATACACATGCCAAAGTAAAAATATGCTACTATCAATTAGGTCAAAAGGCACTAGGAATCACATCATTCACCATCCTTTTATTTTCTAAATCCTAATCTACTCTAAAAGAAATTACTTTGGTCAAGTTGCATCCCATGGAACCGAGGCACAGGGAAAAATCACGGAAAATTATTGCTACCTAAAGAAAACTAAAAGACATGTGTTTGAATTTTTGTACTTTCCAATTTTTTGTGTTTTTGTTTAGACTTAAATCCCTCAAGAAAACTGTCTAGGAGATCTATCGTCAGGAAAAATCTAATATTTTTAAATATTACTAATTTTTCTATTTTATTTTCCAAATAAATTCACTAATACTACAAACTAATAAAATACTAACTAACATAAATATACGAGAATTCCTCCACCCCATATTTAAAGTTGTACAATATCCCCGATGCACATAAATAAAATCAAGAGTGTAAAAGAAACTCCTTGGAAGGCCAAAGGTCGAAGTATTGGTAGCTCACGGGGTACTCAAACTTCTCATAGGCTTGGTCCTTAGTGCGTTCACCCCACACTCAGTTCCAACCAACTGTCTCACTTTTGCATACTTCCTGTGGCTTCCTTTCCATTCTCATACTCCTTTAAAATAAAAATAAATACTAGAAAATAATGCAATAAAAAACTAAATAAATAAAAATAAAAGAAAGCAGTAAACCTGAGTTACCTCTCAACCAACGCCTAATTTATAATTGCGGCACAGCTTGAATTACTTTCTCACGCTTTCGCTTCCTCCTCCTCCATGGAGTTTTGCCTTCTTGCGTGCTCTAAGAAGATCTCCTCTTTCTTCTATGGCTCTTTTTTCTTTCATCTTTACAAACTCAGCTTGCAACACCACCTCTTCTAACTCAGTTTTCTTTTCAAAACCATTAAAATTCACATAAGGGCCTTGTTCTATCAACTTCAATTCCACCACAGTAATCATGCACAAATCCTCATAATTCTTGGGACGTAACGACCCAATTTGTTTTGGACTCTAGCATGTCATTCGATGGTTTGAGACCTTGAGTATCTTTACTTTATATATTATGACTTGCACGTGTAATTAGTTTTAATTTTCGATAAGTTCGGAGTTGATTTGGAAGAATAATTCTCAATTCGAAAGTTTTAAGTTGAAAAATTTGATCAAGATTTGACTCTTGACTAAACGTCCTAAGAATCAGGATTTGAAGGTTCCTATAGGTTCGTAAGGTAATTTCGGACTTGGGCATATACCCGGGGTGAGTATCGATGGTCCGGGAGAGATTCAACGCTTATTATCGGAAGTTTGCATTTTGAAGGTTTTGGAATTAGCTAAGTTTGAATTGGAGAGGACTTTGGTATTATCAGACTCTGGGTGGTGTTCCTGGACCTCGGATAGGTTCATTTAATTGATTAGAACTTGTGTGTGAAGTTTGGTCGTGATCCAGAATATCTAAGTGTGACTCAAATGCATTCGGCGAAGTTTGAAAGTTAATAGAAGGATTTTGATCGTTGATTCATGGTTTTGATGTTATTCATGGCATTTTGAGATTTTGGATAAATTTGAATAGGGTATGGGGACTTGTTGGTATGATTGGATGGGTTCCCCAGGGCCTCGGTTGTGTTTGAGGATGGTTTCGGGCCATCTTCCTTTGATTTGCAGCTGCTTATTTCTGGTGTGTTTGGTATGCGTCACGATCGCGAAGGGTGATCTAGAGCTGAGGGGTGTTGTTCTTCACGAATGCAGGTGATGCTTTGTGTTCGCGTAGTGTCCTGGGCTGGGGCTTCGCGTTTACATATGGAGGCCTCCGTTCGCGTAGGGGTTGAAGTCGGGCTGGGTGAGTTAGTCTTCGCAAATGCGAAGATGTGCCGCATTTGTGGTAAAGGGGTTATGTGTTTCGCGGTTGGGGAAGGTCAAACGCGATCATGTAGGCTATTTTGGTCAGCAAGGGTGTTTTTGCTTCGCGATCGCGAGGCTTTTGACAGCGATCGTGATGGGTAACGTCTGCGCAGTGTATAAGATTGCAAATTGGGATCTAGCTCATTTTTATCTCATTTCTCACATTGGATCCGATTTTGGGGGAGATTTTGGAGAGGCATTTTCATCATCTATCACAAGATAAGTGATTCCTACTCATTATGAGTTAAATACATGGATTATATATGGATTTGAACATAAAAATTTATAGAAATTATGGGATTTCGATGAAAACCTAGAAATGGTATTTTTGAGTTTTGATCACGAAATTTGACACGACCCAAAATCCACTAGTGGTGATGATGGTGCCTAACACCGCCGTCAAACAAGCCAACAATGATTAGTCAATTTAATTACTCTTTCTAGTACCTTAAAATCATAATTTTTATTAATGAAATAGTGTGAAATAGAATTTACATGAACATCAACTAGGAAATATAATAGAATACAACATCTGTCTGGAATATAAGTTAGATAGGAAAATATAAATAACTCTGATAGAGACTCTGCAGGTTGCGGATCATAACATGAGATGCAGCTCGCGGTAAGGTTCCCGAAATGCCTACTCCTTCACGCCCAAAGGCCACCGGACATATGCATACCTGCACAAAAAGTGCAGCAAGTGTAGTATGAGTACGTAAATCAATGCTTACACAGTAAGTATCTAGCCTAACCCCAGAGAAGTAGTGACGAGGGGTTGACATCGACACTTACTAGTGGTCCAACAAGACATATACAGTAGAAGTAAACATATGTGAATCACATAAAATAAACAAAGTAACAAGTATAATATGTGGTACAATCCTCCTCTCAGTAATAACTCAAACTCTCAGCTAGTAGCTACCTCCTCAATCGGAGTACAAGAAATGAACCTTACTATATAGGTCATCACAGTTCAATCAGGAAGAGCTCACAGATGTGCTGGCTTCTTGCCAATTATCACGCACGATTTCATAAGAGTATTTTTATAGAAATGCCGAGGTGTACGACCCGATCCATCATAACATTGCCAAACCATAGATACATCTATTTTATTGCTGAGGCGAATGACCTGCTCCCATGAGAGTGTGGTATATAAATCCTGCCGAGGCGTACGGCCCGATCCATCATAGTGTGCGCACTGTTGAGGATCGAACGACACGAACCATAGATGTATCTATCCTGCCGAGGCAAACGGCCTGATCCCATTAGAATAAGAAGCTTTGACAGGTCCTTGACCCCACTCACGAATTAGACATGTGAGTTATAAATGTTTAAGGGAAACCTTTCGGTGATAACGCATAACGTGGGAGAAATTCGTAAGAGGAGTACAATTATCTCGCGGCTAATCATGAAGCTCGTCGAATCTCTACAATAGAAAGTCTATCACTCTACACAAGTCTAGTCTCAAGTCGCAACGTAATATGAAGGAATTTAATAGGCAAGAGACAACTAAAATAGTATAGCTATAGCATGGCGGAAACCTAAGTCTACCCGGACATAACATGAATCTAGCTACGCACGGACTCTCGTCACCTGGTGCGTACGTAGCCCCCACAACAAGTAACATATATCAAATACATCACCTAGTGGTAGATCCCCCTGTAGATCCCCCTCACAGAGTTAGACATGAGACTTACCTCGCTCCGAAGTTCCATAACCGGCTCCAACGCCCATGAAACACCTCAAACCAAAGCCCGTAGATCCAAAACTATCCAAACAATGTGCAAACCAATCAAAAGATACTCTAATACCCATAATTAATCAATTTAAACAAATTCCTAACTCCGCTCGAAAAGTCAATAAAATCAACCACCGAGCCCGCGTGCCCGGATTCCGAAAATTTTCGAAGGTAAACTTTATCCATAACACCACAAACTAAAATATATAACTTATTCCAAATTACATGTCCATTTTCGTGATTAAATTCCAAAAATACTAAATTTTAGGTTTTCTACCAAAAACCCCACAATTTCTACTAATTTTCATGTTTAAATCCTTATACATACCATGTATCTAACTTGTAATAGGTGGGAATCACTTACCTTTTGTTGCTTGATGAAAATATCCCCTTGAAGCACTCCAAATATCACCCCAACCAAGTGAGAAAATGAGGGAAATGAGCAAAACCCCGATTTAAAACAATCTGCCCAGCCGACTTTCCGCACCTGCGAAATTTCCATCGCAGGTGCGGTTCTAACTTAGTCCAGGAACGTACGCATCTGCGGACCCAAATGCGCATTTGCGCTTCCGCTTTTGCGGCCAAGGAGCACTTTTGCGCACGCGCTCATGCGGACCATGTCCGCTTCTGCGATCAACAGGCCTCCCAGGCCTTTCCGCTTCTGCGCTTCTTCCTCCACAGAAGCGACTCCGCTTATGCGGTCTTCGCGTCGCACCTGTGACCACAGGCCACCTTCTCTAGGTCTGCTTCTGCACCCAAATGCTCGCTTCTGCGAGCTCGCACCTGCGGTCAATCTTGTGCAGGTGTGATTACACCAGAGTTGGTGCACTTCAGCCATTCACACAACTCCAAATGGATCCGTTAACCATCCGGAAACTACCCGAGGCCCCCGAGACCTCGACCAAATATACCAACTAGTCCTAAAACATCATACGAACTTAGTCAAGCCTTTAAATCACATCAAACAATGCTAAAAACACGAATCACGCATCTATTCAAGCCTAATGAACTTTAAAACTTCATACTTCTACATCCGACGTCGGAACCTATCAAATCAAGTCTGATTGACCTCAAATTTTGCACATAAGTCCTAACTGACATTACGGACCTACTCCAACTTACGGAATTAGAATCCTACCCCTATATCAAAAAGTCCACTCTCGGTCAAACTTTCCAAAAATCATCCAATTTCCAACTTCCGCCAATTGACGCTGAAATAACCTACGGACCTCCAAATCAACATCCAGATATGCTTCTAAGACCAAAATCATCATACGAACCCGTTGGAACCTTCAAATCCCGATTGAGATCGTTTACTCACAAGTCAAATCTTAGTCAATTCTTCCAACTTAAAGCTTTCGAAATTAGATTTTTTTTTCCAAATCAATCCCGAACTTCCCGAAATTTAATTCTGACCACACGTACAAGCCATAATACCTGAAATGAAGCTACTCAAGGCTTCAAACTGCTGAATGACATGCTAGAGCTCAAAACGACCGGTCAGGTCGTTACATTCTCTCCCACTTAAAAATACGTTCGTCCTCGAACATGCTAAGGACTGCTCCAGAGTTCCCAAAATCACTGTACAACACCTTGTGCACCTACCCATGCCACCACATTCCGGTTGGACACATTAGCTCGAGCCAGACTGAAAATCCTCCATATAACCTTAGCTAACAAGCTTTAAAACCAAGTTCCAACTTCCTAATTTCTTTATAAGGCCTGATTCTAACATACAGACACCGTACCAATCGCCACACACCGTACCAAAACACGATCGTACACCTTTTGCTTGATTCACACCATGCCCCGCATAATTCGCATGCCCATGATAACATACTCCAGCAATAGCTGAAATTTCATGATTTTGATGGCCGCAATACATCACATGACGTGTATAAATATTGTTCCAACTCTCGCAATACTGCCACGACGAAAGAGACGTGTAGAAACTCATAATCACCTGCCGAATCAATAATTCATGGAGTCTCCCCTCCTCACAAGAACCATCACCTCATTCAGAACTGAATAATGATATTTTCCCCTTTTTGGTACCTTATATAAATCTGGTTGCGCAAATTTCAGGTCCAATAATCTCGTCTCACCCAGTTTAAGCTGCTCAGGCAGTAAGACACCTCGAACACTGACTCAGCTCTCATATGACGCCATCAATGCGCCGATAATCTACATCTCGAATGTGACACATAAGGAGGAACGAACTTTGGAAAAGAATTATCCAGCCCGCGTAACGAATAAAACGGTTGAACAGATGTTATGAACCATTCTTAGAGGATGAGAAACAAAATATGCAGGAATAGATATAGGGAACCATAATCAACATAACACTGTTGCGGTGTGTAACCCAATTCGAACATGATACAGTTACAGCGTGCAACCCGATTCGAACATGATACCGTTGCGGCATGCAACCCGATCCGAATAACTTACCTGTGGCGGCGTGCCACCCGATCCACTCATAATGTCATACCCCTCAAGCCATGCTGCTTCTACCTACGGAATACCGAATATCGACCACAAGCACGCCAAGTGAAAAAATACAACTCTAGGGAGACGGGTAGCGCAATACGCCACAAAACCCAAGCACGACTAAGGTGTGATAAATGACCTGCATCTCGAGAGCCATCCTGCTCATATGACACCACAATATACACGGGACCTCAACATACGTGCGAATAATCAAGCAATCTCAATCCGACATAACCCCCACAGTTCACAACTAAAGGAGTAGAGCACCTTCCAGGCATAAACCCTCACATTAACGATAGTACCAAAAATCTCCGTTCTTGGTTTTGATCTTTAACCATCAAGTGATTATCACGTCACACTCATACAATTTCCCCGGGGGAACGCTCCCACGACCTTCCGTCCAGGTAGCCAAGTGCGCACATCCATACCACCAACTGTACTAATTCTGTAAAGCAGGTCAAGAATCCGCAAATCAATAAACAATGCTCCTTCCACAGTACACCATTCCCAGGCGACACTAGGATAATGTCAGCTTACTCTGAACATCTAATTCTTCCTGGCTCATTCGAGCTCGTGACATTCTTGTCAACACCGAACTGCAACCTTGGTCATCAATTTTCAAATTCCCATGTCGCTCACTGCACCTATTATGCCGCTATGCGAGAATACATGAATTCATCATAACCCTTGAACTACCAGTAGAATAACACTTCATCGGCTAGAAACCTTTCACTTATCTCATTTCCGAAGAGCCCATGCGACACGCAACTGAATTCCTAAACCGCAGAAAACACAACCTCAAACCGTGATCTACACCGTCATAACTCTTCCGGAATCCATTTACATAACAAAGCCATTTGAATCAAATACCTCCCAAATTAATCAGGTCATGATGGCTGTCAAGCCCGCACGTACAACCACAAACCACATGTATAACTTCAAACAACGAAGGAACTGATCCTTTCCACAATCATGCTGATTCAGCCACTGCTAACCAACCCAACTTCTTTCAATTTACCCTTGACCTGTTTAGAAATATGATAGCTCCGTTCACAATATAACAAACTCAATCTGCACTCATCCCGAGTGACTCGAATTGCGAGACCACATTGTCTCAATACCCATGACTCATCTCATACCTCCTTACGCGCACAATAGCATCTCCAACTAGTGCACCCATTCTACAAGACCTTCCGCGAGTCGTAAGTTATTTCTTCCTTTCCTCTAATACTGCACTTTAATTCTTGAATCCACTAGGACCGTTGTGGAGAGTCACCCACTCTGACCTGGTCCCAAATATGACCAAACTCCAACACTCTACCAGTACATGAACACCTTCTCGAAGAAGCAACCGGCTGAACTTTTTTCCTTGTACATCACATCCACAAAAGCATATGCTTTGAGGCTTCCCAAAAACCTGAACATGCATTGATAACGCCGAATATAGCACACGTCCATCAAGTTCTTTGCTAAATTACCCCTGATATTTCCTTTTATTAGTCATACATAATCCGCCAATGCACCAATAACCAAAAACCGCACAAGTAGACAACCACGCGATCCAATCATAAATGGTGGGGCTCCCCCATTTAGCTTTAATCTACAATCACCTAATGCAGAGCCCACAACGATTCCTCCTTCTCAATTACTATGATCTCGCACCGTTAACCCATCAGACTTATCAAAGTCTTTTGTTAAGCTTTTCATGAACATCCTGAATCACCAGTCACAGTCAAACACTCGACCTCTTACCAGGTAGCAAGTAATATTCCTCACAGAAGCTTCATCAACATCACGCCACTACTAACCTGCTCACAGGAGATAACCCACCGATAATCTGTAAATTCTCCTGAGCTCATGCTCGCCCACCAGATGTATAAGTATGCTCCTTCCCTATTGACGTCGACTAAAAGTTCAACAATACCTTCCGAACTCAAGTCATATTGCACCTGAAATGATAATCAAATCTTCACACCCCTCTTCATTTCAAACAAACTCCTTTCTACCATATTCAATCTTTCTTCGTACAGTAACCATCACTCCAAATAAAATCCGTAGGCCAAATCACCTTCCATCACGATTTCCAAACCGTTCCATACTTTGTCAAGGCACGCGGCTATCCTACCATAGAATCCATATGCTAATCTGCCACTCTTACTTCGGTTAAACCATCTCCTTTAAGCAACTTCTCAACCTCTGCTTCTTATACTTGACTTGCTAGTACTTCAACCACCGCAAAACACTTCCCGCCATGTCTTCCCTCATACTTTGCTGCCCAATTGTTGCATCAAATAAAAAATGCATCTCTGTAGCACCTGAACCAATAGATTGTTACCGACTCTAAGCCTCTTCGAAGATCATCTCTCTCGAGCCTTCAACATTAGAAATACCAATTCGATTCTGAACCGCTGCACACTGCTACCTCTGACAATCGCCCTTAGGCACCATTTCACAATACCCTGCCCCGAAGGCAAAATCCAAGAAGACTGTAACAATGACGAACCGTAATGCATTCAAACAAGGACGGCGACACCGCATCACAATAAAAATTCCACCACGCTGGACATCTATAGTTTGATTGAGTCTCGTTACTTTATCAACCAAACATGGACATCTATAGTTTGATTGCCTTTCCTCCGCTGGAATTAAATGCTAAACCCCTTAATCATGCACTGAGAAATCCTCCCTTCAGGCCATTCACTGCCTCAATCACATAAACAAGCACCTTACCATTACACCAACATTGTGTGATAACAACGCATAGACATCGTAGAAATCCATGCACAGTCTCGAAACCATAGAAAATACAAAGATTGAGCTGGAACAAAAGAACATCCTTCCGAAAGGTGACGATAATAGCCTGCCCGAACATGCAGGAAAAAAACATCCTGCACCACGTCTGCAGTACCACTACAACTCCTCGATGCCCAATTGATAAGAAGCGCTTCGCGTCGCTTAAGATTGAGTATGAAGGAAATAAAGTCACAAGCCTCAATGGAATCAAACCGCATGATGAGGAAGTCAAAAAGGGAAGTGCTCCAAACAACCCTGTAGCCTCTCGAAGATTAGTACAGACGTCTCTGTACCGATATGCAAGACTCTACTAGACTTGCTCATGACTCGTGACCAAAGTGAACCTAACGCTCTGATACCAAGCTGTCACGACCCAAAATCCACTAGTGGTCATGATGGCGCCTAACACCGCCGTCAGGCAAGCCAACAGTGATTAGTCAATTTAATTACTCTTTCTAGTACCTTAAAATCATAATTTTTTATTAATGAAATGGTGTGAATTAGAATTTACACGAACTAAAATAGTGAACAACCCGTAGGAACCCCAAAAACCCGGTGTCACAAGTGCTTGAGCATCAACTAGGAAATATAATAGAATATAACATCTATCTAGAATACAAGTTAGACAGAAAAATATAAATAACTCTGATGGAGACTCTGCAGGCTGCTGATCGTAACATGAGATGCAGCTCACGGTAAGGTCCCCGAAATGGCTGCGCCTCTGCGCCCAAAGGCCACCGGACATATGTATACCTACACAAAAAGTATAGCAAGTGTAGTATGAGTACGTAAATCAACGCGTACCCAGTAAGTATCTATCCTAACCCCAGAGAAGTAATGACAAGTGGTCAACATCGACATTTGCTAGTGGTCCAACAAGACAGATACAGTAGAAGTAAACAGATGTGAATTAGAGAAAATAAACGAAGTAACAAGTATAATACGTGGTACAATCCTCCTGTCAGCAATAACTCAAACTCTCAGCTAGTAGCTACATCCTCAATCGGAGTATATAAAATGGACCTTACCAGATAAGTCGTCACAGTTCAATCAGGAAGAGCTCACAGATGTGCTGGCTTCTTGCCAATTATCACGCACAATTTCATAAGAGTATTTTTGTAGAAATGCTGAGCCGTACAACCCGATCCATCATAACATTGCCAAACCATAGATATATCTATTTTATTACCGAGGCAAACGGCCCGCTCCCATGAGAGTGTGGTACATAAATTCTGCCGAGGCGTACGACCCGATCCATCATAGTGTGCGCACTGCCGAGGGTCGAACGGCATGAACCATAGATGTATCTATCCTACCAAGTCGAATGTCCCGATCCCATAGACGTGTGAGTTATAAATATTTAAGGGAAACCTTTCGGTGAGAACGCATAACGTGGGAGAAATTCGTAAGAGGAGTACAATTATCTCGCGGCTAATCATGAAGGAATTTAATAGGCAAGAGACAATTCAAATAGTACAGTTATAGCATGGCGGAAACCTAAGTCTACCCGGAGATAACATGAATTTAGATATGCACGGACTCTTGTCACCTGGTGCGTACGTAGCCCCCACAACAAGTAACACATATCAAATACATCACCTAGGGGTAGTTTCCCCCTCACAGAGTTAGACATGAGACTTACCTCGCTCCGAAGTTCCATAACCAGCTCCAACGCCCCTCAAACATCTCAAACCAAAGACCATCGATCGAAAACTATTCAAACAATGTGCAAACCAATCAAAAGATACCCTAATACCCATAATTAATCAATTTAAACAAATTTCCAACTCCGCTCGAAAAGTCAATAAAATCAACCATCGAGCCCACATGCCCGGATTCCGAAACTTTTTGAAGGTAAACTTTACCCATAACACCACGAACTAAAATATATAACTTATTCCAAATTCCATGTCCAATTTCGTGATCAAATTCCAAAAATACTAAATTCTAGGTTTTCTGCCAAAACCCTCACAATTTCTACTAATTTCCATGTTTAAATCCTTATACAAACCATGTATCTAACTTATAATAGGTGGGAATCACTTACCTTATGTTTCTTGATGAAAATCTCCCCTTGAAGCTCTCCAAAAATTGCCCCAACCAAATGAGAAAATGAGGGAAAAGAGCAAAACCCTGATTTAAAACAATCTGCCCAGCCGACTTTCCGCATATGCGGATCACTAGCCGCACCTGCGGATCACTAGCCGCACCTGCGGAATTTCCATCTCAGGTGCAGTTCTAACTTAGTCCAGGCATGTCCGCATCTGCAGACCCAAATGTGAATCTGCGCTTCCGCTTCTGCGGCCAAGGAGCACTTCTGCGCACGCGCTCCGACGGACCATGTCTGCTTCTACGCTCCTTCCTACGCAGAAGCGACTTCGCTTTTGCGGTCTTTGCGTCGCACCTACGACCACATGCCACCTTCTCCAGGTCCGCTTCTGCACCCAAATGCTCGCTTTTGCGAGCTCGCACTTGCGGTCAATCTTGCGCAGGTACGATTAAACCAGAGCTGGTGCACTTTAGCCATTCACACAAGTCCAAATTGATCCGTTAACCATCCGAAAATTACCTGAGGCCCCCGGGACCTCGACCAAATATACCAACTAGTCCTAAAACATCATACGAACTTAGTCAAGTTTTTAAATCACATCAAACAATGCTAAAAATATGAATCGCGCATTGATTCAAGCCTAATGAACTTTAAAACTTCATACTTCTACATCCGACGTCGGAACCTATCAAATCAAGTCCGATTGACCTCAAATTTTGCACACAAGTCCTAATTAACATTGTGGACCTACTCCAACTTCCGTAATCAAAATCCAATCCCGATATCAAAAAGTCCACTCCCGGTCAAACTTCCCAAAAATCATCCAATTTCCAACTTCCGCCAATTGACGCCGAAATAACTTACGGACCTCCAAATCAAGATCTGGACATGCTCCTAAGACCAAAATCATCATACGAACCCGTTGGAACCTTCAAATCCCCATTTCGAGGTCATTTACTCACAAGTTAAACCTTAGTCAATTCTTCCAACTTACAGCTTTTGAAATTAGAATTTTCTTTCCAAATCAATCCCGAACTTCCCGTAATTCAATTTCGACCACACGTACAAGTCATAATACCTAAAGTGAAGCTACTCAAGGCACCAAACCACCGAACGACATGCTAGATCTCAAAATGACCGGTCGGGTCATTACAAAATTGGACATGAAATTGGGAATAAATCATATATTTGAGTTTATGGTGCTATAGGTATTATTTATCTTTGAAAACTTCCGGAATCTGGTGCGTGGGCTCGAGGGTTGACTTTGTTAACTTTTCGTGTGGAGTTTGGAATTATTTCTAATTGTTAAATTATGAGTCCTTGAGTATATTTTGATTGGTTTGCATCTTCTTTGACTAGTTTCGGATTGATTGGCATTGGTTTGAGGTGTTAGAGAGGTGTTGGAGCTGATTATCAAATTTCGGAGCGTGGTAAGTCTCTTGTCTAACCTTTTAAGAGATAATTTACCCCGTATGTGCTATATTTGTTACATGCTATGTGTTATGGGAGCTACCCATGTATGAGATGATAAGTGTCCGTGCGTATGCTAGGTTCTTGATTATGTCCGGGTAGACGTAGACTCACATCATGTTTAATTGTACCACATGATTTATCCTTGCTTGCTTAAATGATTTAATTTATGTGCTTTCCTGTGACTAGCCTTGCGTAGAGTATCAGACCTTACTATTCAAGATATTTGATGCGCTACTTGATTAGGCCCGGAAATTATGCTTTTTGTTATGGATTTCTCCCGTGTTGTTCATATTTGTTCGAAAGTTCCCTGAATTTCATAACTGACAGTCACATATGTATATTCATAAGTTGGTCCATAGTCTCACTATTCTATGAGATCCGGCTAAACGTCTCAGCAGTACCATTATGGATCGGGCCATACGACCTCGACTGTGTACATTATTTTATGGATCATGCCAAACGACCTCGGCAAAATCGTGCGTTATATTTGATCGAGAGTCAGCATACCTATGAGTCTTCCTAACTTAAGGTTTGGCATTTTATTTAGTATTGATCATTATGTATTCCATTCGAGGTAGTATCCGGTATCTGAGGATTTCGTATTTACTCTTCTAATGAGGATTGTGCTATGCACATATATCTGTTTCGTTGTTTTTACTTGTTATGTCTCATACCTGTCTACTTTTGTTGAACTTTGATTACTGGACCACTAGTAAGTGTCGATGTCGACCCCTCGTCCCTACTTCTTCTAAGTTAGACTAGATAATTATTGGGTACGTATTGATTTACGTACTCATACTACACTTCTGCACTAAATGTGTAGGTATTTTATAGGGTAAAATTGGTTCGTATTAAATACTCGAATAATAGAGCGACACGTGGAACCGGAGACAGGCAGAAAGCGGGGCAAGTGGAAACCAAGACTGGGGGCATCAGCTTCGATTGACAACGGGGAGACCCCAAGGGGAATATTGCTAACCAAGACAAACAAATGTTTGCCACCCGATGGCATTCAATGAAGAATATTCTCTAATATTAAATACACAATCCGTTATAGAGAATTTTGGCATTCATAGCCTGCCATTCCACATTCATCAATGGCCCCCATAATTGTCGTTTAAGAGGGGCTTGATCCTAGGACCTTGTTCCCTAGGTGCATCTATAAATAGTGACTTCAACAACCATTGTAGGACACAAATTTTCTGATAAACTTATGCTACATATTATTCTAAAGCTCAATAACACTTTATTTTCTGTCTATTGATATCCTTATTACTGCCTTTGAAAGCTCTGCTCCCGGAATCAAGGTATTTGCTATCTTATCTCGATTTCAAAACTAAGTCTTGCATTTTTTTTAATTTATTTATCATTTTTGGATCAAATCGATTCGCTTGTCTATAAACCACGTGACAAATTCAACTGTTCCATTTTATGGGTAAATAGTTTGGCGCCTACCATGGGGCTTAGACAATTGCGTAATTGAGTTGATCCTTGCATCTATTACTAATATGTTAAATTCTTTGTTTCTTAGCGAAAAATCATAAAACAAATAGCAGATAACGATGTCAACATCGCACACAAAGTTGAGGCCCAAGGAAATCTGCCTCAACACGAAGATTTGATCAGTGATACCTGCAACGAGGAGGATGTAGCCACGCCGGTCCATGTCGAGCAATATCCATGACACATTCGGGAGGCAACTCCTGATGATGCTGAAGACGAGCACGTTGCGAAAACGAAGAAAATCCTGAGGGAACAACAAAAGGCTATTATGGGCCATCTTTCGCGATAAGATCAGGCCATGACATATTTGAGGCAAGCATTGTCGGGTGCTTCCAACAACGTGAATGGAAGAGGTCCTGTTCCTCCCGGTGATCCCGCAAACCAAACGACACAAAGGGTTGATAACAATACCCCCGAGGGGTGAGGTCGGCTTCGACGGAGTCGGGGGGAACGACAACGGATCTGGTAACAATAATGGGAATGATCCCTTTAAAACTGAACTCATGCAATTTTTGAGGGAAATAAACGCCCGAATGGACGATATCCCGGGCACGCCGCCAATGTTAAAAGGACTGGACTCAAAGAAATATACCAGTTTTTGTTTAAATCGAGCGCGGCGCCAGAGTTAATCCCGAAGCGGTTCAAAATGCAAGACGTGCCAAAATATGATGGGACTTTGGATCCTCAGGATCACATCAAAACGTACATAACGGCGGTGAAAGGAAATGACTTAGCTCCGCATGAGATTGAGTCAGTCTTGCTGAAGAAGTTCGGGGAGACCCTCACGAAGGGGCCCCTGACATGGTATTCACTTCTACCCGAGCACTCAATAGATTCCTTCGAGATGCTCACAGATTCTTTTATCAAGGCCCATGCTGGGGCTAGGAAGGTAAAGGCCCGAAAATCTAATATATTCAGAATTGTGCAAGGAGAGTCCGAATTGCTACAAGAGTTCGTGACTAAATTTCAGAAGGAAAGGATACTGCTACCAACCATGCCATATGAATGGGCGGATGAGGCATTCACTAAAGGGCTAAACCCAAGGAGCTCTAACGCTTCTCGAAAACTGAAAGTAAGTCTGCTCGAGTTCCAGGCAACAACATGGGTAGATGTCCACAACTGCTACAAATCAAAGATAAGAATAGAGGATGACCAGGTTGGTTTCCCGGCATCAACCAAGGGTCGGGATCGAGAGAAGAATAAGAAAAATTTGAAGGATGATTTCGACATAGATCGACGGTCTTCTAATGACCGATTTTTCCCTACGAATGGGCCAAAGGACGCGACTGAGGCTTCCGGTCTGCGAAAAGTTCTCTACCAATAGGAGAATTGACCGTGGCCAGAATAACAGATCGTTACAGGATAAAGAGATATCAGGCTCCCGAGATTCCACCTATCCCAGATTGTCCGAGTATAATTTCAATATCAGCATGGTGAAACTGGTATAGGCTATGATGAACATTAAGGAAGCACGGTTCCCGAGGTCGATGAGATCTGATCCTAATCAGAGGGATCCTAATCTATAGTGAGTATCATAGGACTAACGGCCACCGGACTGGGGACTGCCGACATCTGCGCGAGAAGGTGGCAACATTACTGAAAAATGGCCATCTTAGAGAGTTCTAAAGCAACCGAACTAAAAATAATTATGGCTGCAACCGGGATAATGCGGAACCCTCAAAAATATGAGAAGATCCTCCTAGTCTAATGATCAACATAATTTTCGGAGGAAACGAGATTAATGGTGTAACCTTTTCAATAGAAAAAAAGACAAAGTTATCGGTGACCCATAGCAAAAGACTCCGGGAAGTCGTCGAGGACGATATCACCTTCACAAAGGAGGACGCCGATGGACTCCTACTACCGCACAACGATGCCCTGGTAATTTCTTTTAATGTTCTAGATTTCAAAATTAAACATGTTTTGGTGGACCTAGAGAGTTCAGCGAATATTATCCAATGGAGAGTGCTGGAACAAGCCAAGCTAACCAGAAGCATCATTCCAACCACAAAGCTCCTCGCCGGGTTCAACTTAGCAAGTGTGACAACCCGAGGGGAGATCCTGCTGCCCACAAAGGCTGAAGGGGTCATGAAGACAACTATGTTTGAAGTAGTAGACGATGACTTGGGCTATAACATTATTCTTGGAAGACCATGGATACACGAGATAAAGGTTGTGCCATCACCATACCATCAACTTCGGAAATTCCCAAATCTAGAGGGAATTAAACAAATAAGAGGAGATCAACCAGTGCCAAAGAAATGAATGTGATCCCGATTTCCAGTAGTAAAGGGAAGGAACATGCAGCATAGCAATTACAGGAACCGACGTATGCTCCCGAGCCAAACAAAGCCGACAAAGGGGAGGAGCCGTCGGAATCTTATCAGGTACCAAGGTATTTCCAGGTACCATAAGAAACGGATACAACCAAATCCACAACGGAAGAACTTGAACAAGTTGCATTGTTCGAGAAGTTCTTTGAGAGGAAGTTCCACTTGGGGATAGGATTAAACCCGGAGCTCAGGTCAGAATTTTTAGAATTTCTTAAATTTAATGTTGATTGTTTTGCGTGGTCGCATGTAGATATGATAGGTATTCCGCTAGAGGTGGCCGTGCACAAATTAAGCTTGGGTCCCAACATCCCTCCGGTAAGGCAGAAGAAACGCCCTATTGCCGAGGTCAGAAGAAGGTTTGTCAAAGAAGAGGTAACTCGATTGCTTGATATCGGTTCAATTCGGGAAGTAAAGTATCCCGATTGGCTAGCTAACGTAGTAGTAGTTCCAAAAAGGAATAATTAGTTTTGCATATGCGTAGATTATAAGGATAGTAGTAGTTCCAAAAAGGAATAATTAGTTTTGCATATGCGTAGATTATAAGGATCTGAATAAGGCATGCCCAAAAGGCTCATTCCCATTGCTAAACATTGATCAACTGATTGATGCGACGGTCGGGCATGAGTTGATGAGTTTTCTTGATGCCTATTCCGGGTACAACCAAATCAAAATAAACTTGAAAGATCAGGAAAAGACTTCGTTCATAATGAACTTTGGCACATATTGCTACAATGTGATGCCTTTCGGGCTTAAGAACGCTGGAGCAACTTACCAGAGGCTTGTGAACAAAATGTTCGAAAAGAAAATAGGGAAAACAATGGAAGTTTACATAGATGATATTCTGGTTAAGTCTTTGAATGTAGGTCATCATCTGAAGCACCTCCAAGAAACCTTTTACATTCTAAAGAAGCACAACATGAAGCTTAACCTTGAAAAGTGTGGATTCAGAGTCAGCTCCGGTAAGTTCTTGGGTTTCCTGGTGTCACAAAGGGTGATGATAAAATTAATTCCATCGAGGACATTCCCGACCAGCTATAAAATGTGAAAGAGGTTCAGAGGTTAACTAGAAGACTGTCTGCTTTAAGCAGGTACATTTCCCGGTCTTCAGAAAAATGCCATCACTTCTTCTCGCTTCTGAAAAAGAAGAACAACTTCGAATGAACTTCGGAATGCCGGCATGCCTTGAAAGATTTGAAAAGATATTTATCAAGCCCTCTGTTACAATCAAAACCAGAGGAAGGTGAACAATTATTAATTTACTTAGCGGTCTCGGAGGTAGCGGTAAATGCCATTTTAGTCCGCGAAGACGAAGGTACGCAATCTCCTATCTATTATGTTAGTAAAAGTTTAAGGAGTGAAAACTCGCTACCCACACCTCAAAAAATTAGCCTTAGCTCTCGTAGTCGCTGCTCGAAAGCTTAGTCCTTATTTTCAATACCACCCAATAGCCATGGTGACAACTTTTCCCCTGCGGAATATCCTTCACAAACCTGAATTATAAGGTCGATTGGCTAATTGGGCAGTCAAAATGAGTGAATTTGACATAGAGTATAAACCCAGGATTGCAATCAAATCTCAAGTTTTAGCCGACTTCGTGGCCGATTTCAGTCCCGGACAGCTGCCTTTGGCTACCAAAGAAGCGGTGATGGTGTCGGAAATAACATCAAGAGTCTGGACCTTATTCACAGATGGAGATTCCAATGTGAAAGGGCCCGGGCTCGGGGTAATACTAATTACGCCGTCGGGAGAAACCCTGAGGCAGGACATAAGAGCAGTTCCCCTGACTAACAATAAAGTCGAGTATGAGGCTTTGATTGCAGCACTTGAACTAGCCTGGGTACTAGACTCCGAGGTCATTGAAATCAAATGTGATTCCCAACTGGTAGTAAATCAGGTATACGGGATCTTCGACACCAAAGAGGAACACATGCAACAATATGTAGTGAAAGTCTAGACTCTGCTGGCGCAATTTCGGGAATGGTCGATCACCCACATCCCGAGAGAAGAAAATGCAGAAGCAGACACACTGGCTAATCTGGGCTCGTCCATGGAAATGAAGGGATTAGATTCCGGTATGGTGGTACAACTCATGCATTCGGTATTGGATGTGGATGGTTATTATGAAGTAAATGCAACCAATTTGGTCTGGGACTGGAGAAATGAGATCATTGACTATCTTGAGCACGACAAACTGTCTGAATATTTAAAGGCACCCAAGTGCAAATGGCCCAGCGGAATCGACAAGGAAGTTGGCATGCGAAGCAAAATCCAAGTTAGAAATCCTTTTATAACAAATATAGGGAAAACAACACTAAAAGGAACAAATATCATAGCGTTGTGGTATTGTGCATGGCATTGTTTATCATACACTCCCCCAAAAAGAGAGTGTATTTTCTTCTTATCTTTCTCTAAAGCCAGTGGCTTCAGATAATTGGCAAGTTCCACCGGCCGGAATATCAGATGGCACTCGGTAGAAACCAAGAGGGAGACACTCCTCCTTCTCTGAGGATCTGCAAAAAAGGGGCGAATAGTTGTGCCCCAAATTCCCATGGTCTGGGGACTGAGGAGGAGGGACGTCCTCCTCTCGGGTGTCTGCGGCCGGTGGGAGTGATGTAGCAGTTGCTGGTGATGAAGGTATGACCGGCGTAGAAGGAGATAAAGCTGATGGCATTGTGGGTTGAGAAGCAACTGCGACAAAGGAAGTGTTGGTTGTAGGTTACTCATCAACAGAAGACGGAAAAGGACCTGTACTCAGCCTCTTAGTACCGGGAGCAGTAACTGGGGCTCAAAAGTGAGAATTGGCATTCTCCACTATATAACACTTTTCCCAGAGTGCTTGGATGTCGTCCTCAGTTTGTGTTATAAGCTCTTTCTATTGAGCATTCTGTTGAGCCGATGAAGATCATTGTCTCCTCTGTAGGCAAGGCTCTTTATCACTAGCTTCCCCATCATCATCAATCACCACAATGGCCGCGACTGGCTCAGGTGCGACGTTCTTCACCCTTTTATTCTTGTCCTTGGCCGAGGAGGAACGCCGTATTTTTTGTTGCTTGTTCTCCGGCCGGGGACTCCGAGAGGAAGCACCTGCACCGGAAGCGGATCTGATGGCGCCTGTTTGGGTGAAGGCCTCCTTTAACAATCTCATAGCCTCTGTGGGATCAGCCAAATCGTCTTCCTCAGGGACGGTAATGGAGCCCTGCGGAAGACCTGAATTCAACGAAAAAAGAAGTTAACCAATTTTTTATACACAAAAATGAGGTAAAGACAAGATTAGTTTCGCGAATCAACTTACCATGATTTTTGGCCTTCGAGCCGTATTTGAGGGCCAGTTCTTTCCACCGGCGGGTCTCAGGCGTGCTAATATCGAGAATCATCTCAATCCACTAGTCCAAGCCTTCAATCCTTCGTGGTTTCCACTGAGATTCTGAAATAATGGAATAGAAGAAATCAGTAACATCATAAAACAAACTTTTGTTAGATAAAAGACAGACGTTGAGCTTACGTGTACGAGTCCATGACTCAGGGAAAGATGGAGTTGTGGCGGGAATGATATCCCTGGTGGAAATAACACTGAACCGCTCCATCCATCCACGGTCATTGTCATCATCCATGCTGGTGAGCAAAGCATGGTGGCCACGTTTGTTAAAGGTTATTACTCCCCCATGGAAAATATTGGGGGAGTAGAGGTTCATCATGCGAGCCAAGGAGAGCTCTTCCCCCGTCTCCTATCATAGCCACCATAGACATGCTACCGTCCGCCACACTGAGGGGCTCACTTGTGCCAAGCTAACTTGATACTAGTGGCATAACTCCAAGAATACGAGGTCAAGACCCCAGGTCAATGAGAATGGTCCCAAAGTGAAGGGGTACATGTAAACATACGTAAAACCCTTCTTAAGGAAGGTTACTCGCTCCACCAGATCGGGAGCGATGATGTTCAGATCATGGCAACCACAATCCTCCTTCATAGCAGGAATGCTATAAGGACGGATGGAGGAAGAGTATACGCCAACAGCCCAAGTGCGAGAGCTTGTAGAAGGAAACTTCTCTTCGAAGTTCTTGGCTGTACTGAACCTTCCAGGAATGATGGTGCTCACCGTAGGAGGGGAAGCATCATCAGTGCTTTCTTTGTTTTTAAGAGAACTTGAGTTCTTGGAGAAGGAGGCCATGGTTAGCAGAAGGTAATAAGAGTTCTTTGAAGAAGAATATTAAGAAGAGTAAAAGCAAGAAAGATTTGAATGCGAAGAAGTTGAGAGAATTTGAAAAATTATGAAGTGTAAAAGAAGAAGAATGAGGCGTATAAGTGAAGGAATAGGCGGCTAAAATCGTGGTCATAATTATCTCGAAAATCGGTGAAAGTATTGCAAAATCATGGAGTGACACGTATTCGCGCATTAAATGCGGAGAGACGTGCATCTAATCAAGCGTCAGAAACTTTTCAGAAGGGATCAGAAGATTTCCCGCCAAGAAAGGTATCTTCACCAACTTCCCGACGACACAAATATGTGCCACTGAAAAGTAGGGGGACTATCTGTATAGGGTAAAATCGGTTCGTATTAAATACTCGAATAATAGAGCAACACATGGAACCAAAAACAGATAGAAAGCGGGGCAAGTAGAAACCAAGATCGGGTACATCAGCTTCGGTTGACACCGGGCAGACTCCGATGGGAATATTACTAACGAAGACAAACAAATGTTTGCCACCCGATGACATTCAATGAAGAATATTTTACAGTATTAAATACACAATCCGTTACATAAAATTTTGTCATTCATAGCCTGCCGTTACACATTCATCAGTGGCCCCCATAATTGTCATTTAAGAGGGGCTTGATTCTAAGACCTTGTTCCCTAGGTGCAGCTATAAATAATGACTTCTACAACCATTGTAGGACACGAATTTTCTGATAAACTTATGCTATATATTATTCTAAAGCTCAATAACACTTTATTTCCTATCTATTGATATCCTTATTACTGCCTTCAGAAGTTCTGCTCCCGGAATCAAGCTATTTGCTGTCTTATCTCGATTTCAATGCTAAGTCTTGCATTTAATTTAATTTATTTATTATGTTGGGATCAAATTGATTCGCTTATCTATAAATCACATTACAAATACACTTGTACCATTTTACGGGTAAACAAGTATTGAGACAGGTACATTTGGTGGTCATCTAGGCGCGTAGGCGCAGTTGCTGATGAGACTTTGTGGTGAGCTGCTCTCTATGTTATGATTCGCAGCACATAGAGTCCCCATCCTATTTACTTACTGCATTCTATCTATTTTCTATTCCAGACAGTTATTGTGGTAGTATCGTACATCATAGTAGATGCTCATGCACTTGTGACACCAGGTTTGGGGATTCAGATTTGTTCTTGGTTGTCCTCTATTATGATATCGTGATTTATATTTTGACCACGTTCAAACATTTAAAATAATAACAACAATACTTCTCTATTAAAATGAATGATTTCAACTAGTTATTTTAGTATTTGTTTCGAAATGCATTTTGGATTATCCATTAGCGTGTTGATTTAATTGTTGGCTTGCCTAATGGCAGTGCTGGGCGCCATCACAACCTATGGTGGAGTTTGGGTCGTGACATCTTGATATCAGAGTACTAGGTTCACTTAGGTCTCACGAGTCATGAGCATGTCTCGTAGAGTTTTGCGGATTGGTACAGAGACATCTGTACTTATCTTCGAGAGGCTGGATAACTGTTAGGAGAACTTCCATTTTCTTGATTACTTGTCGTGCGATTTGATTTTTGGTTGAAACTTATGTTTTCGGTTCCTTCCTACTTATTTGTACGCGATTTCAAGCATTTAATATCAATTGGGAACCGACGATTTGTGGTGATGCTACCGATGTGAAGCAGGATATTTTTCCTTGCGTTACGAGGGCAGACTACTATCGTCACCTCGTGGAGAGGTGTTAAGATATTTTAGCTCAATATTGGTGTTGCCCATGGTTTCTGGGCTATACACAATGTATTGTGATATTTCTCACGTTGTTATCGTACAGTGTTGGTGTAAATGGTATGTTATTTACTTATGTGTTACGGCAGTGAATGCTTTAGGAGGAGGATTATTTGGATTGTGATTGGAAGTTTCGGTTCAATTCT
This sequence comes from Nicotiana tomentosiformis, assembly GCF_000390325.3. Classification (NCBI taxonomy): domain Eukaryota; kingdom Viridiplantae; phylum Streptophyta; class Magnoliopsida; order Solanales; family Solanaceae; genus Nicotiana; species Nicotiana tomentosiformis. The sequence goes on along the minus strand of NC_090817.1, from coordinate 71,957,468 downwards.
TGCGCAAGAAAGTCAATTGGACGATAGATGTTCATGCTTTGGTTGATGGAGTTGCAAGATTGGATATTTTAGAACTTGGTGAAATTCTTGTTTGTGTTGTTGTGTCGTCATCCTTGATTGAACGCATTAGGGCTCATTAGTATGATGGTCTTCATTTGTTGGCTTTGGAGGCACGGTGCTGCGATGTGGTGCTTGAGTAGCGGTAGTCAAGGATGATGGTGTATTACGACTCCAGGATCGAATCAGTATTTTCATTATCGATGGTTCAAGGGAGATGATCCTCCAGAAGGCTCAAAGGTTGTGATATTTTATTCATTTGTGCTACAGAGATAGATCAAGGTCTGAGGCAGCATTATTGGGGGCGAAGGATGAGAAGGAACATGGTGGGATATGTCTCGCGGTGGTTAAATTGTTAACGGGTCGAGTATGAGCAGCAGAGATCGAGTAGTTTGCTTCGGAAGATGGCTAAATCGGAGTGGTAGTGGGAGCGTATCGTATGGATTTTGTGGCAGAGTAGCCACATGCTTTGAAAAAGCTTAGTGTGATTTGGGTCATGGTGGACAAATGACCAAGTTTGTGTATTTCATTTGAGTTAGTGACTTCTATACTTTGGAAGTTCGAAGGTGATAAAAGGAGTTCTTTGGAATGCAGAGAGAATGTGAATACTTGATTATCATTTTGGGATGCAATATAGTCTTGAGCTTTGAACGTGTTGTTGGACTTTCAGTTGATGTTAATGGAATGAAACTCTTCTTATGGCTGGCGGATGAGTGTGGACTCAGAATAATTAGTTGGTTTCATAGTGGTTATAACCATTGCAATGTCGTTGGAGGATGTAGTTATGGGGTACACAGGTGTACTATCTCCTGTGATAAGGTTAGGGGTTACATGATTTTTTATAAGGTTCCTACGAAAAGTTTTACCTTCTATCCAATTGGAGGCATCTACTACGATGTGGGTCTGGATCATTTGAGGAAGATAGTGCGATCGTCATGAAGTTGAGTGTGCATTTGGTACTGATAATTCGGGAGGTGCTATGATTAGTGCAACACGAACTTATGAGAAATTCAGCTGGGTAACAGTGCGCGATCTTGGTAACTGATAAGGAGAAGTCATTATGTGCTCTTGGGTTATGTGATTGTGGCTCAAATCCAAGTAGGGGAGCCTACTATCGATGATTGGGTCACGTGGTTATGTGTCTTTACAGTTTTTGGTTATCAGTACATTGGTGGATTAGTTATGTTTGAGGAAAAGAACATCAGGGATAATTCGAGTAAGGAATTTGATGGATGTGTGATATATTTCACCTTATTGATATGTGAATGTTGTGGAATGACTCCGATAATTATTTCTTTGTGAATGTGATGTGCAAGGGAAAGGATTCATTCGATTGCTTTTGGAGTATTCATGTGCTAACAGAGTACTAGTTTTTTGGTTTTATATTTGTGACCAGTTTAGAATGGGCGACTCTCAACAATGGTTATAGTGTGTTCAAGATTTAAAGTGTGGTGCCTAAGGATTTTCGGATTCGTTACGTGGTTAAGGATTGAGTATTGCAGGGATTGTAAAAGGGCTTGGGTTATTTTTATGTTGTCACTAGGTTTGCAGTGCAGTGTTAGAGAGATAGAAGGAATAACTTCGGATTCGCAGAAGGTTTCCTCAGAATGTGTGTAGCAGTGGGAGGTACTATTGAGTGCATGAGAGGGTATAAAATAGCTTATGGGTATTGAGATGATGTAGTCTTGTGATTTGGGGTCACTCGGGATGAGTGTCTATTGAGGTCCATTAGGTGTTGGGAAAAAGAGGTATTATTTTGAAATTACATCGATCCCATTAAGGTGGAGATCTGAGATCAGGTCAAAGTTGCGGTTCACTTGTAGTTTGTTTTAACTTGTGGAATCAGGTCTGAACGTAGTTCGAGGATATGAAATAGCAAGATGATGAAATGAGATGAAATAACTGATCCTGACTCAGGTAGCCTACATATCCAAATTGAATCAGGTCAAAATGTAGTTCGATCACAATAGATGTAAAATGGTAGAATTTTGAAATTATATGGCTGAATCTGACTCAGACTGCCTACGTAACCAAATAGAATCAAGCCAAAACGTAGTTCAATTACAATACATGATTGAATCCAAAGTGGATTGTCTACGCATTCCTACCAAATGAAATCAAGTTGTGGCATAGTTCTGAATACATGGAAATTATATTTGGTTTTCCGTTACAAAAGTAGGACCGGACCCTACGTGGGTTGCCTATGTATCCCACTGTGGCAAGTCAGGTTGGGCGTAGTTCTGTTACAACAAAAATCTAACTCTATTATCTTTAGATATAGTATCTCTTGATTGTGTCTGAGTTGATGGATTTCGTGCTTACTTTGCCGTCCATTTCTACTAGGATTAATGCTCCTCCCGACAATAGTCGATGGACCACATAAGATGCCCCTCAACCTCTTTTGGTGGGGGAATATCTTCTTTAGAACCAGTTGCCTCGATGTGAATTGCCGAGGTTTTACTTTCCTGTTGAATGCATTGGCCATCCTATTTTGATACAGCTGACCATGACATACTGCGTCCATTATCTTTTCCTCGATGAGCATGAGTTGTTCTTGTCTGACACGTATTCATTCTATATTATCTAACTTGGCTTCCTGGATAATTCTCAAAGATGGTATCTCGACCTCTACGGGTATTACTGCTTCAATTCCATATACCAACATGTATGGCGTTGACCCAGTAGATGTACTTATAGTAGTGCGGTAACCAAGTAGGGCAAATGATAATTTCTCATGCCATTGCCTGTGATTGCTCACTAGATCCTCTTGAGGTTTTTGTTGGCTGTTTCGACTGCTCCATTCATCTCTGGCATGTATGATGAAAATTATGATGGATGATTTTGAACTTCTCGCAAAATTTCCTCATGATATCAATGTTGAGATTAGTTGCATTTTCAGTTATGATCGACTCTGGAATCCCAAATCGGCAAACTATATTGTTACAGACAAAATCTGCCACCACCTTCTTTGTGACAACCTTGTATGTGGAAGCTTCGACCCATTTGGTGAAGTATACGATGGTTACCAATATGAAATGATGCCCATTTGATGCAACTGGCTATATAGGTCCAATCACATCCATTCCCCAAGCGGCAAACGGCCAGGAAGAATCCATTGTGTTTAACTCGTTTGGTGGGACCCGGATGGAATCCCCGTTAATATGACACTGGTGACATTTCTGCACATAGCGTATGGTATCATTTTCCATGGTCATCCAAAAATATCCGGCCCTCAAAATCTTCTTGGCTAAAGTGAAATCGTTTATGTGAGGCCCGAACGTTCCTGCATGTATGTCTTCCAATAACCTCGTTGCTTCAATGGAATCTAAACACCTTAACAGACCCAAGTCCGGGGTCCTCCTATATAAGACTTCCCCTCTAAGGAAAAAGTAATTTGCTAGTCTCCTCAATGCTCTCTTCTGACAGTTAGTGGCACTTTTTGGTTATTCCCTTACCTCGAGGAACCTTTTGATGTCATGGTACCAAGGCTTGCCGTCTGGCTCTTCATCTACATGGAAACAGTACTTATGCTGATGCTGGATCTCCACCTCAATGAGATCGATGTAATTCTTGTCCGGGTGTTAAATCATGGATGACAAAGTTGTGAGAGCATCGACAAACACATTTCGGATCATGGGAACATGCTTGAACTCGATCTTGGCAAAATTTTTACACAACTCCTTTACACAATGCAAGTATGGAAGGATCTAGACATTATTGGTGGTCCATTTGCCCTGAACTTGGTGGATCAACAAATCAGAATCTCCTATGACTAAAAGTTCCTTGATGTTCATATCTACTGCCATCCTGATCCCAAGGATGCATGCCTCATACTCCACCATAATATTTGTATAAGAGAACCTTATTTTAGCTGAAGCCGGATAATGATGTCCCGATTCGAAAATTAGGACTGCCCCAATTCCTACTCCCTTAAAATTTGCAGCTCCATCAAAAACATTCTCCACCCTAGGTATGACTCTGAAATGTCTTCCCCAGCAAATAACATTTCTTCATCTGGGAAATATATGGTAAGTGGCTCATAATCTTTATCTACCGGGTTCTCTGCAAGATGATCGGCTAACGCTTGTCCTTTGATAGCTTTCTGCGTCACGTACACGATGTTGAACTCACTGAGAAGAATTTGCCACTTGGCTAACTTTCCTGTAGGCATCAACTTCTAAAAGATGTACTTGAACGGGTCGAGTCGGGATATCAGATATGTGGTATATGCCAACAAATAGTGTCTCAACTTCTAAGCAATCCAGGCCGAAGCACAACAGGTTCGCTCCAACAAGGTGTATCTAGCTTTGTATGGTGTGAAATTCTTTCTTAGGTAGTAAATAGCTTGCTCCTTCTTTCCAGTCTCATCGTGTTGTCCTAATACGCATCCAAATGCATTGTCCAAGACGGACAAGTACAGTAGCAACGACTTCCCAGGTTCAGGAGGAACCAATACTGGTGGACTCGATAGATATTCCTTGATTCTGTCGAAAGCTTTTTGGCATTCTTCTGTCCACTTTATAGCAGCATCTTTCTTCAATAACTTGAAAATGGGTTCACAGATTACTGTTAACTAGGCTATGAACCTGCTGATGTAATTTAATCTTCTGAGGAAGCTCATCACATTCTTCTTACTTTTGGGAGGAGGAAAGTCTTGAAAGGCCTTGATCTTCAAGGGGTCCAGCTCTATTCCTTTTCTGCTGATGATGAAACCTAATAGTTTTCCCACGGGAACTCTAAATTCACACTTCATGGGATTTAACTTTGAATTGTACATGCGCAACCATTCGAAGAACTTCCTCAAGTCACTCAAATGATTCGCACTCTTTCGAGATTTGATAATGAAATCATCCACATGTACTTCAATCTCCTTGTGGATTATGTCGTGAAAAAGGGTCATCATGGACCTCATACAGGTAGCACCGGCATTCTTGAGATCGAATGGCATGACCTTGTAGCAATAAACTCCCCATGGCATGGTGAATGATGTCTTATCTGCGTTATCTTCATGCATCAAAATCTGGTGATATCCAACGAAGCAATCCATGAATGATTGCAATACACGCTTCGCACAGTTATTAATAAGGATATGGATATTAGGCAGAGGAAAGTCATCCTTGGGACTGGCTTTGTTGAGATCTCAGTAATCCATGCATATCCTAATCTTCCCGTCCTTCTTCGGTACCGGTACGATGTTTGCCAACGAGGTAGGATAATTGGTGACTTTTACTACATTTACTTCTATCTGCTTGTTGACTTATTCTTTGATCCTTAGAATCAAATCTGGCTTGAATATTTTGGGTTTCTACTTGACTGGTGGCTTAGCGGGATCGGTGGTCAATTAATGCGAGACGATGTCGGTACTTAATCCGGGCATGTCATCATAGGACCAAGCAAATACATCGATGTATTGTCGGAGGAGCTCTACCAATTCTTCCTTCTATTCTGCCTTCAGATGGATGCCGATTCAAGTCTCTTTTACATCTTATGTGCTTCCCAGATTGATTACCTTTGTCTCTTCAAGTTTGGGCTTCTTCTGGCTTTCTGAATGTTCGATCTCTTGAGGAATGTTCTAGGGCATCATACTCTCGTCGTACTCTTCGTAGTCCGGGTCATTTTTCTCGAGGGTTTCGTTACATGTCATAATCGCGGAACGCGGTTTTTTATCAATTTAATTACTGAAAAGAAAAACTAAGTATAAATAAAGATAAAGATAAATTTGCAATAATTTTTAGGAAAATAATTCTTTTTTTCATCAAAAGGAATGTCTCAGCGTTAAAAGAGGCAATTTAGAAAACAAAAAGCATATGCATGGTTCAATCCTTAATTGACCATTCGGTTTTCAAAATTACTACAATTTCACACTACCAAGACTCCCGACGAACCAGAGATGGATTGGCTATCTAGTTCTGCAAGGTCTCTCCTGGTTTGGCATCCCGAATGGTCAGTTTTTTGACATCAGCTTTGCTGCAACATTCCTTGATCATGGCCACGAACATTCTCCCATGCCGTCGATGATCTCCTTTTCTAGTGGTGAGCTCTAACCCGGGCCCGGAACATGCTCTGGTACGAAAATCTTCTTCCCAGGGTTACCATTCATGGTTCTTCCAGTTGTAGGTTGGTATCCTAAGCTGGCGGTACCTTTATTCCCTTTTGGTTGAATTGGATCTATTATCCCATTTGATCGGGCTCCCAGCCCAGTCCATGGTTGGTACCCTTATTTCATCATTTCTTGAATCACCATTTTTGACCCACACGATGATTGCATCTCGACTGCATGGAAAGCGACCCCATTAATTCCTTCCATAAAAGGAACCGCATGTTCCAAGTAAGCTGACCGACTCCATTCCTCGTGTAGCATAATTTATTGGCAATCCCACTCGAATTTCATACACTGGTGGAGAGTAGAAGGAACTGGCCCTGCCATGTGTATCCATGGCCTTCCTAGTAGTAGATTATATGAAGATGAGATATCAATCACTTGGAACAATATCGGAAACTCAACTAGTCCAATTTGCAAAGCTAAGTAGATTTTTCCGATGACATCCTTCTGTGATCCATCAAAAGCCCTTACTCTCACGTGACTCTCTTTTACTCCCCTCAAGTGAATGCCTAATTCCCGCAGAGTAGAGAATAGGAAAATATTTACTCGGGATCTCCCATCGACAAGTACCCAAGATACGACTTTGTCTCCACACTTGACAATAATGTGCAGAGCCTTGTTATAATCCATTCCCTCCACAAGAAGTTCATTCTTCCTAAAGGAAACCTTGTTTATCTCCACTATCTTCCTAATGGTTGCTGTTAGCACCTCATTGGTAGTGCTGCCTGGCATGCTTACTCTGTAAAGCACTTCTACCAGAGCGTCCCTATGACTGTCAAAACTCATCAACAAGTCCGTAATTGATATGTGGGAAGGGGTCTTCCTCAACTACTCTTTGATGGAGTACTCTTTGACTGGCATTTTCTCCAAAATTTTGCTGCCTCCACGTCAGTTATGTTTCTTCTCTGATTCTGTTCCCCATTCAGATTTCCTCAGTTTAATTCTTCTGGAGTGTAGCATCTTCCCGACCTAGTCATCCCATGAGCGGCTACGGTATCTGTCATTTTGCCCTTTCCCTTCGACTGATAAGTCCATGGAACTGTTTTATATTCTTGATTCCTCTCATCTCTATCGGCTGTGACGGGCCATTGTTGGTATGTCTAAACCATCACATAGGGTTTCAGCTGCACAGTGATTAATGGAGTTGTCCGAGGAGGTGTACTTACTGCTTCAACATTCCTAATAGTAACGATAGTCCCTTTCAAGTCATAGTCCTTGTCCAAGGTGATCATATTGGCTCCTTTATTTCTGTGGTTTGGTAGTGGGTTATGGTTTATATTTTGTGGGGCTGGGGTGCATTTGATATCTCCACTCTTAATCAGCATCTCGATTTCTTTTTTCAACCTATAACAATCCTCGGTGTCATGTCCAGGAACACCTGAATGATAGGCACATCATTTGCTTGCGTTAAAATACTTGGTGGGTTGGTCGAGGATTCTTTCTTTCACCGGGTATATCAGTCCAGCTCTTCTCAACCTCTCGAATAATTGAGCTAAAGGCTCAGCAATTAGGGTGAAGTTTTCGGGGTTTCCTTATTCAAAGTTTGGGTGTGGTCTGGGTGCATAGGCATGTCTATTTTGATGGGTGGTAGTTTAAATGAGAGCATATGGTTGTGGTGGGTCTATATGTGTATTGGCTCGGGGTGGGTAGTAGTGGGGTTGAGTATTGTAGTATGGTTGGGTATTATATACTAGGGTATAAATAGGTTGATGTGGAGGATTAGTGTTTGCAAGATAGGGGTTGTTTCGACGAGGAAGACTCGATTGCTAGTAGGGGACAATTGCCGTTACTTCTCCTTTCTTCTTCTTTCCACTGTCGATGGAACCAGACTGTATAGTTGTAATGACCCAGTTAGTTGTTTTGAGTATTGTATCCATATTCTCCTATTTATTGCCTCTTCTATATTCATTTATGGTTATGTGACTTTCCGGGGTGGTTGGTTTGGTTTCGGGTGAGTTTCGAAGTGAATTGTGACACTTAGTCCCAAAGTTGGAAGCTTAAGTTGAAAGAGTTGATCAGAGTTTGACTTATTTGTAGACAACTACAGAATGAAGTTTTGATGGTTCGAATAGCTTTGTATGGTGATTCGGAGGTCCATAGGTTGATTTGATACTTTTTTGGCGAAAGTTAGAAGGTTGAAGGTTTGGAAGGTTGAGAGGTTGACCGAGAGTTGACTTGTTGGATATCAGGTTCAGATTTTGGTTTTGAGAGTTGTAACATGTCTGTTGTATCATTTGGGACTAGTGTGCAATATTTGAGATCATTCAGAGTTGAATTGGTATGGTTCGACATGAGTTTTAGAAGTTGGAAATTCATTAGTTTCATTAGGCTTGAATTGGGATGCGATTCGTGGTTTTGATATTGTTTGATGTGATTTGAGGCTTCGAGTAAGTTATATTATATTTTGGGACTGGTTGGTATGATTGGACGGGGTCTCGGTGGCCTCGGGTATGTTTCGGATGAGTTATAGACCATTTAATTCATGTTTGGACAACTGATCTAGCGTCTGGTGTGTCCTTCTTCGCGTTCGCGACACAGTGGTCACGTTCGCGTAGGGTCTTCTTGGGTGGCATGTGAGTTGTTCTTCACGTTCGCATGTGGTGATCATGGTCATGATGATTTAGAGAGCAGTGGCCTTCGCGAACATAAGAAGGGAGCTGCGTTCGCGTTGAAGGGAGGCCGGCTGGGGGCATCAGGCCTTAAGCCTTCGCGAGAGGGTCTTCGCGTTCGCGTAGGCCTGGGGTCATTTGGTCTCATGTTCACGATTTAGATGTCGCATTCGTGAAGGATGTTTTGGCAGCTGGTGAAGTTTGTGCTTCGCGAACGCGAGGCTTCTTCCGCGTTCGTGAAGGGTATGCCTGGGCAGACTATATAGTACTCTATTCCGAAGGTTTGGTTCTTTTTAACATATTTTAAGTTGTAGAGCTCGATTTTGGGTGGTTTTGGTTGGGATTTTCACGATTTGGATCGGTGTAAGTGTTTTTTACTCGGATTTGTTTATTATTCATGATTCCATCTTTGTTTTTATCATTTAATTAGTGATTTGAATTGGAGAAAATGGGGATTTTTGTAAAAACTTCCCTAAATCATAAATTTAGGATTTGAAGGTCGATTTGATGTCGGATTTAGATGATTTAGGTATGGCTGGACTCGTATTAGAATGGCTGTTCGGAATTTGTAAGTTTGGTCGGGTTCTGAGGTGCGGTCCCGGGGTTGACTTTTTTATTTTCATTAAAGATTGAAATATTATTATCCGAAATTGCTTCCTATGGCTTGTAGTTATGGTATTAAGTTATTTTGGCTAGATTCGAGCCGTTCGAAGTTGGATTTGTGCGGGAAGGGATTATTAGTGGATTGCTTTAACTTTTTTGAGATAAGTATCTTGCCTATCTTTGTGTGGGGGAACTACCACTTAGGATTTGGGTTGATTGTATTATTTGAATTATGTGAAAGACGTGTACACGAGGTGACGAGTGTGTACACGGGCTTATATGTGGTATTTGACCGGTTAGACTCTTAGGCTTCTTTCATGCATTTATTTGAAGTTGTCAGTACATGTTCCATCTTTTATAGTCAAGTTTACTCTTATATGCTTTAATTGAAGTTGTTACCTCTCTTATTGTCATGTTACTTCTTTTATTGTTGAGTTATTCTTATTTGAAATTTTTATTACATGTTACTTTTTTCATTGTTAATATATCTTTATTCGAAATTGTTATTATATGCTATCTCTTTTATTGTTAAGTTTATATTATGCACTTGAATTGGAAGTTGCCATTTCATGGGAATACCTTCATTGTGAGTTATTAAAGTTGTGGTTGTGAAAGCTATTGACACATTGAGGTTGAAGTTGTTGATTATTGATATATCTTTCCCTTGTTGAGTTGTTTTTCACTTATTTTTTTGTTATTGAAATTTTTGTACATATTGTGGTTGAGACGTAGGCTATGTGTTGTGGTAACATTGATATTTTTTTATTTTGGCAATGTTGTAGCATATGGGCACGTGTGGTGCGAGTTGATTATTGTGTTGTGATATTGATGCGCATGCGACGGTATAAGGATAGGGGTTGATGTGCATGAGGCGAGATAAGGTGGGATTTTTCCGCGTGTTACTAGTAAGGGAATTACTTCGAGCTACGCGGTGAGATAAGGGGGATAAAGCGCATGTAGCTATTTGGAGAAAAAATATTTTAAAAATAAATACAAGGCTCACGCGGTGATATAAGGAAGATTGTGATTGTGAAATTGTGAAATGTGAATATGAGGTGTGGTACCTCGGTTGTGATACTTGTTGTACATTCTATGTTGAGACAGCTTGTTGATTTGAATGGTTATTGTTTATCTTTCAATCGCTTTACTTGTGTTTTTTAATGGTATTTGATCACTTGTTCTTCCTATTATATGTTCTTTTTTTGTGTCCTTTATTGCTTTTATTTCCGATGTTAGCCTTGTATTGATAAATAGCTATATTGTCATTTAACTGCCCTTACTTCTCCGCTTTAGAATATCTTAATATTCTGCACCGGTTTTCTATGACTAGTAGGTGTCTTGACCTGGTCTCGTCACTACTCTACCAAGGTTTGGCTTAATATATATTGGGTACCGTCATGGTGTACTCATGCTACGCCTCTGCATATTTTTGTGCAGATCCAGGTACTTCAGCTCGTGTCGGACGCTAGTGATTGGACTAGATATTCTGGAGACTTCAAGGTATACCTGCTTGATGCCCGCAGGCCTCGAAGTCACCTTCTACTACTATTTTTTCTAATGTTGACCTTCATTTCAAACAAAGTTATATTTAGAGATTTCTAGTGCATTTTTTTGTAGAGCTTATGACTCAGTTCCACCAGTTTTGGGGATATTGTGACTGTTGTACCGTTTTCGTTTGATTATGATAATTATCAGTTTATTTTATTATTTTAGTTGTTAATTTTACTAAATTCTTAATGTATGTTAGGCTTACCTAGTCTTAGAGACTAGATGCCATCACGACATCCTAATGTGGGAATTTGGATTCGTGACAATAGCCTTGCTAGAAGCATGTAGCACGGCCATTGATTGTATCTTTCCTGACTTAATACCTTCTTCCAAGAAATCTCCCATTTTGACCAGATCGGAGAATTTCTTACCCATCATTTCCATCATCTTCTCGAATTGGATTCCCTCTTGAGTACAGATGAAATACTTAGTCAGCTTGTTATCATCCAACGGGGGTTTCACCCTAGCAGCTTCTGATCTACAACGACGAGCATATTCTTAAAATGATTCAGAGGGCTTCTTTTGTGATGTACCAAAGCGAATCTGTCCGGGGTGATCTTAATGTTAAACCTGAAATGGTTCTTAAAATCCTCGATCATGTCCTGCCATTCCCTCTTGTTTCTAGGGTCCTGTCTGGTGTACCAAGTGAGCGCTTCCCCAATCAAACTTCTTATGAACAATTTCATTCTTAACTTTTTGTTTCTCCCCACTTCGACCAATTTGTCACGGTATGCCCTTAAGTGAGCTTGGGGGTCACCTGTTTCATCAAAGATATCAAACTTCGGAGGCTTGTACCCTGCCGGCATATCAACATTAGGGTGTATGCAAAGGTTCTCATAATCCAAGCTCTCGCTCCTTCGAGCAACTTGCAGGTTCTTCATCTGTTTCCTTAATACCTCTGGTTATTCGGACAAGACTCATCTTCTTTACATTTTGCTTCTCTCTCCATTTTGGCATATTGGTCTATCTCATAAAGCACCCTGACCGTGACATGCGCGGTAAAGGTAGGTCTAGATGAGCTATATACGGGTGGAACATACCGCTCATGGGTGGCGGTGTGTTCCACAAGTATATACTGCGTGTGGGTGTTGGTGATAGTGGCATTGTCACGAGGAGGGTTTTGGACCAAATTGGTGGTGGTTGGTGGATTTTGTGGGGCTTGGACATAGTTGGGGACATGGGGTGTATATGTGGGAGGGTTTGGTGTATTTACGAGGGTTACTGGTGGTATGTCTTGGGTTATGGAGGGGTTTGTGGTGGCAGTGGTCGGGGTATTAGCTGTTTGTCGGGATGATGAAGGAAAATGGACTGTGATTGAATCTAGTGAGGGAAAGCGGGGTGGTTGTGAAAGCTTCGCCATGGCCAGATGTGCCAACTCCCGGATTTGATGTACCTCCTCCTTTAACGGCTCCATCTCTTGTTACATTCGAGCAATGTGTTCATCATTCCGAGTATCTTCCTTTCCCCCTGATCCCCCTGGGTTATCGGCTACCACCAGAGCATTTTTCGGTCGGGTCATCTGTAGCAGCGATCTTCCCTTTGGACCTTAGGTTATATGGTGGCTCGACTAGTTCATATATCAACACAAATCAACCAGTTCGGGGATAAATAAATAAACCGATAAAGCAAGAAAATAAAGAAAAGTAGAAGTCAGTCTCAAGGGTTGCACAAATATAATCACATAGAGCGGTTAATTAACATATTCAAACAAGCTCATTTCCTAAAATGTTTAGGGACCTCTCTTTCATGGAGGTAGGCCTATATCGCGAGCATTTTGACAATCAATAAGATTTTGACACATTTAGATCCGGAGCAAACTTAAATTTTCATTGATATATCTTGTAGGTTACCACAAGGCTTCATTGTTGATACAAAGATTTGGGGGGGGGGGTTAGTTGCCGATGGCTACAATATGGTTTTTTGGGTTTTATAAAGATTGCACGGTCTTATAGAATCGCCTTTAGGGAATGAAAAATACAAAGAAGAAATCAACCAACAACTTAATAGTCGTTCTCAAAGTCTCCTCCCAAACTCTCTTCTTCCATATCTTCCTCAGGATCCTCTTCAACCTCCTCCTCATCCTCATCATGGTTTTACTATGGTTCCTCTTCTAGATCCTCCCCTGGTTCTGTCTCAGACTTGATCTATATGTATTCAACTATCTGGTTGTCATCATCCTGCGGCGGCTGCATGTGATCGACCGATCCTGGAACTACATGTTGATGCATGGCAGTGGTGACAAGATAGTGAGGCAGGATCTCATGATATATCTGTAAAACAGCTGTTGAGTCCTCTAATCCAGCTAACCCCTCTCTACTAGGCCTGGCCAATTCAGCTTCTTCGTTGATCCACACAAAATACTCGAGCGTGCACCAGAAGTTTTGCCCCATTCCTATTATGATCAGGTCGTTCCACTCATCCGGAGACTTTTTACCCTTAGGATCGAAAGCTTCCCGTTGTAATCATCCTCATGCAAAGCTATCTTTGACCAAAGAGGCACGTCTTGAATCAACCCAAACTGCCTCAGAACCCTCAGTGGTGCATACGGCTGAATCCCTTCTAGACCTACCAACTCAATAAAGTATTTTCCAGTCTTCTCAAGATCGCTCTACCACTCAACCAAGAAAGTTTCCAGTTGATGAATTCTCCGCTCAAGTGGGTCAAAAGTTACCAGCACTCCTCCTAGCCATGTGGTGTAGCCAAATGACTCATCCTTTCATTATGGTTGAGGATCATGTTACTAGTGCTGACAAATTAGTCAATGGTCGGCTCTCTCTGGAAGAAATGCTCGGTAGCCCATATCTGTAGTAGCAAGTTTCAGCCTCTGAAGAAATCATATCCTCTTGAACACGCTGACAGTGCTCTGAACATCTCCGCTAGTATCATAGGAACAAGGGTGACCCGCAGATTTCCCGGAAAGTAGCCAAAACCAGGGGCATTAGATTGATATTGATCTGCCCCTTCCTTTGCGGTAAAACCAAAAGTCCCTACAATTCTAGAGCAAAGTTCAGGGGCGAAGGTTCTCCCATGTCACTTGGTTGCACTGGAATTCCTCAAGGCGCCAATCATAGCTCTCCCGGTGCCCAAATCTGTCAAATAGCTGGTCCAGACTCACCCATCCATCATCGACATTTCTCAAGTTCTTGTTACACCTCAAACCCAGTGCATAGAGGAACCTGTGGTTCGGCATGACGACTGGCAATATAGGTTTCTTCCCGACGAATGTTAACTCGGTGAAACTGGTAATCTCCTCCAGTGTTGGCATCAGCTCACAATCAACAAACTTGAAGACCGCCTTGGCTGGGTCCCAAAAATCTATCAGTAACCTAGTGAGTACCATGTTAGCTCGGATGTTCATTAGTGCAGTCAACGCTCCTAAGTGCATCTTGATTTCTTCCCCATGCTCCTGTCGAATGTTCCTCCATCACTACTTTAAATTGTGAGGTGATCCCATGACCATGTTAATCTCTGGGACGTTGCGGTTGATTTCCATCTAAAGGGGAGAAAGGTTTGGTAGTATTTGCTCCGAATCCTTAGTGTCTTATCTGGATTGATTCGTCATTCCACAAAAAGCATTTCGTTGGGTGCATGACCCGTTGACATTAAGGTAGCTTTCCTAATTGTGAGTCAATACTAAGGATCGGCCCACCAAAGGTTTATGCAGCATGACCTATGTTTGTTAAGAGTAGAGTGTTCCCTAAATTTTGAGTTGGACTGAATAACTGTGAGACGTTATGTCAGTTGGCCTGACAAAGTCGTTATCTGAAACTAGAGAGTTTTGAAAGAAGGTTCGGAGGGGTGAAAAGACAACCCTCGCGTGCCATTTTGTTTGATTGTGTACGGCCAAGACTTGATAGAAAAAATGTGATGACATTGCATAAAGCAGTAACAGATAATTATGGTGAAAAAGTAATAATATTAAAAATAAACAGGTAAGCACATATCAATAGGTTATAGAGTCAGGTAAAGCAAATAGGATAAACAAGTAAGCATATATTTGCAGGTTAAACACACAATTAAAGCAGAATATAAACAAACATTCCCAAGTTCAAGTCTAGCCTTAGTTTGCTACGGTCAGAACATAAGTGTGAATCCCCAGCAAAGTCGCCATATTATTGTACCCTATTTTATACTAGTCAAAATATAATACAACTAATGGTTCTTCTAAAGTTAAAAGAGAGTTGCCACCTAATATTCTAAGGTATATTAGGGTACCTATAAGTCTGTAAAATTATTATCCTAATGGTCTGCTAACCGGTAAAATTTAGGTAAGTGTTCTAGTTATTCTATGAGGAATGTGTTAGGCATTCCCTAAAATCTACCTGAGGTAGCTCCTTAAACTTAGGCTAGGTTTGGGGAAAGAAAGGCCTATATTCTGTTTAGTCAGTGGTTAAAATAGCTAAGTAAATTTATGAAAGAATGTTTAAGTCTTTTTTGAAAAATTCATTGTTTTGGAAAAGGTTGCATTTATCTTGAAAAAAATGATGTTGTTTGTAAGCTTTTATAACTCAAAAAACAAGAGGTCACTTTTAAAATGTGCCTTAGGTCGAAAATGGTTATACCTTGTTTGTTTCATGAAAATGATTCTAGCGAAATGCCTTGTGTTTTAAATTCATTTGTTGTTTCTTGTTAACAAGGCTATGTATGGTTGCTTCTATCTTTCGAAACAGCTTCTTGTATTTTGTATGATCCATTCCGTAATCTTCCAAAGGAGGTTTGCTTTTGTTTTTGAATCTATCAAAGAGCTTAAAGATGAAAGTCATTAGTGGTAATCATAAATAAGATTTCTCATTTATTTTAAAAGATTAGTCTCAAGTGTTGTGTTAAAGCGACGGAAAGCAGATGAATCTGATTATCTAGTTTGATCTTTTATCTATGAGTCTTGATTTGCCTATGTTTCCTAAATAAACAAAAATATAAACAATAACCAATAACAAGGTTAGTTTCGATAGATATGTATATACAGAGTAATGAACAATAATATTTATCGTCTAACAATGAGAGGGAGGAAGGGATGGACTCTCGATATTGGGCCAGTAGGTAGTCAAGCCCAACAAAATTCTCGCAAGTAGCAGACTCCAAAGAGCAGGAAAAGAAACGACCCAGGTCTGGAAGTTGGGCTTGATCTTCAAATGGTCTCAGCAGGCCCAATTCGAATATGCATGGTAAAAAGAAAGAGGGAACAATTAGTATACATCAACATAAGATGCAAAATAAATTATGGAAGGTAAGTAAAGATCTGAAAAGACATAGTATGATTCTAGTTTTCATTTTTCTGCCAACCCTATAAAGATTAGTTAAGGTTAATGATCAAATGCTTAGGGTGAACCATATTTTATTTATGAAATCTCCTATGGACACCTGATACTTCAGAGTTCACAAGGGTCTCAAGGACCCCGAGCAGTGCTTGTTCCAGGGAGGAGTACCTCGATTACAAAACAAGTTCACACCCAAATACACTTAGTCATCCACTCTTACTATTCCTCAAAGGCTTAGACGTAAATGAAACTGTCAACTACTTGAAATAAATAGCTATAGAGGACATTACATTATCATTAGAGTACCAAGATATGAACAGCTCAGAACCATTCACAATATTAACCTTGGGGCATGTTGGCAGAACACTAATACAAAGATAGATCACTACATCTAAACTTCTAGTATTCCAATAATATCAGGAGCCTTAAGGCTGATCCTAGCATGCATCAGAGAACTTAAGTGGATCATAACTAAGATGCAGTCATAGAATAAAGAGAACTAGTTGCATATTATCAGTAGGTAGGTGCTAGATTTAATCACCTCAAATTCAAAAATGCCCTAACTTTGTTCATTCTATTAAAGGTTTAGTACTTTAGGATCTTTAAATAGATTCAAATTACTTAGAGCAAGTCAACAGGTATTTTAATAGATTTTCAGAACAGTTTAGAGCAAACATATATATATAACTGAGACCCCACATCACTAAGCACTTATACTTGCAGCCTTGTTCAGACTTTCTAAGGATGAGAGCAACCAACAGGGACACCAACATGAATATAAAGGTTAGTTTAGTCTTGTTTAGACCTAACGACATGATGTCTAGTTGTAACAACACATAGTCTATCAGATTTTCAAACTACCAGATCCAAACTATTTTAGATTCTCAATTAAGTTTTTCTATAAACAGTGATGTCAACAAACATGAGATGGCAAACAATGACAGTCATTTCAATTTGCAAGGGGTAAGGCAAACATATCACAATGAGTTTACTTGAACATATGAGTAGTTCTACTAGCAAGTTACACCAACAAACTTTCATTTTAGATCCTACATGCATAATACATGTTCATCAATATTCAGTCAAGTTATTGAGTTATTGAGGCAGGCAGTACTCAAGTTGACAAGAGGAGTCTTCCTAAACAGTGTCTTGAGCATTACATGATCTTGAGAGAACTAGAAAACATAAATGGCCAAAACAACAAGTAGATGATTAATATCATTTTAGATGAACAAATAAGATTATAGTGATACCTTAGGTCAACATTTGTCAAGTATTCACATTTTATGAGGCTATCATGATAGACTACTTTCTTTTAGCTGAACAAAACCAATATGAGGCCAAACATGGTTGTTATATAAAGTTTTCAACTTAGGCAGATAGATTAGCATAATAGGGTAGGCATGCTGTTGGGAAGACCTTTTGAATTACCAAGGAATCACATGCAAGTTGACGTAGTAGTTTGAACATGGAACTTTCTCAACTAAAGGGAATATGGAGGTTCATGAACATCACTGGATCAACAAAAATCAAGCAAGTGAGTGTAGATTCAAGCATAGAGGTCAAACATGAGTCATTTAATAAATTTAGCAATATAAGTGATATACACCTACATCACAAAGCTCAGACAGGCTATGGGAGTATCAGAAGGTAAAAGTATACATTTCAGCAGGTAAAAGAAACAAGGTGAAGAAGGGTACGAGGTACCCAGTTAGTGAAGATTATCAATGGGCAGTGGGCAGGCCATGTGATAGCTATGCTAACAGGTTCACCACATTATTCCAGACTAGAATGATATACTTTCATGAATTACTAAATATGCAGAACAAACATGGTTTCAACTATAGGACTGTCAACTAAGGTCATCAAGCAGACAAATCAAATGTAAGACACAAACTATAATTAGAATCACTTTTTATTGAACCAAAACAATATGAAATAGCATCACAAACATAAGGATCAATATAGCATAGTGCAAAAGATGTGAAGTTTTAATAGAACATCAAGAGGAGCTTAAAAACACAACTCAATCGATTTAGCTAACATGTTAGTATAGCTATTATTTAACTGACATGGATGGAACACACATAGTATAAACATAAGGTTTAGCCCAACTAATCATAAGGTTCAACAGGATTTGTTCATAAGAGTATCAACTACACAGAAACATTTTATCTAGCCAAGTTATGAGGGATGAAATTCATTAGCAACATAGATTGGATAGCAGTATCAGAACAACCTAACTTATCAGGAACTTATCATCTCAACAGTGAAAATGGCATAAAAAAATAGAACATAACAAGTATAGTCATATACCACTAATGTATATCATAAACGAAAGGTGATTAATAGAAAAAATATCACAAAATTTCACAATTAAGAGATAGAGACAGGGTCAACATACACTGACCTTCTTTAGAGCAGCAAACCAAGTAGGAGTCGATTATTAACCGTTTTGGGATCCAAACCAACAACGATCCACTCACAGGGATTGAACTCAAACAGAAATGAAAAGATGAAAAGAGAAATATTAGAGAGGAACTACTGGAACTTAAACTTAGCAGGAAAAACAAAAACTTAAACTTTTAATTCTTTCAGTGTATTTTCCAGTGATGTTAGGTGTGTATTGGTGTCTATTGATGTCTGTTAGGTGAAGACATTGAATTCCCTATTTATAGCGACATTCAAGCCACTTAGGATTTCGATTGAATTCAAAATGGTAGTGAAGAGTGATGATAGATGGATAACGATAGCAAGGAGGGTAAAAATCAGAAGAAAAGAGGGGGAAATAGTGAAGATTCTTACCTGCGCACGAGGAGGTCGACCGTTGAAGCCATCGGACTGTCGGTCAAACCCTAATGTCCAGAAGTCAGTGTGTTTGACCTCTGGACCTCAAAAAATGATGATGAAGTTGAAGATAATGGTCATGCATGCTCCGATTCGACGGAACAAAGGAAGAATTAATGGAATCTTAGGTTGCATAGTTTAGGTCTAGGGTTTCGGATTTGGGGGTTTTGAATTGTAGAGATGAAGGGGAAATTTCAGGCGGGATTGAGGCATTGCAGGGACAGAAGAGATGATTTAGGTGTTTGGAGTGACCTTGCACAAATTTGTACAAGGTTTTGGATTGATGGGATTGATGGGAATGAGAGAACAGAGAGAGTGAATGGGGAAATTAGGGTGGCCGGACGGTGATAGAATTATTAGGGTTAGTGGTTCTTTTGGGTCTAAAGTGAGGGACAGGATCTGAGCCGTTAGATCTTTTGATCAGCGGCTCCGATTTTTCGGACAATAGAAATTAGATAAAGCATTTTTTATGGAAAAACGACAGTTGTTGGATCTTTGCAATCCAACAGTTGAGATGAGATTCGGTGAATGTTTGGAAATAAAAGAAAAATAGGGGTTAATTATGGACCGTTGATGGATTGGGTCAACAGTCGAGATCTTTTGTGTTTCTTATGTGAGTGTTGGAGAGCGATGATGTGATGCGATACCAATGGTTTATGGGGAGATGTCATGGATTGCCAACTTGGATGACATGGTGGGTTCCGAACTGGGTCAAGCATCTATTGGGCGGGTATTTTGGGCTAAATCAGCTGAAATGGAATTTAATATATAGCCACATTAGGTTTAATTAGACAATTATAATTACAGCCCTTTTGAGTATTTGACCCTTTTTATAATTAAATTAATTAGACTTAATTAAACCTAATTAAATATAATAAAATATAATTATTAAATATATTATTTATTACTATAATTAATTAGTTATTGAAATTAATTATAATACTTCATCTATGAAGACTAATTTTGGCTAATTAAAGTAATAAAGGTAGTACAGTTATAAATTAAAGTCTAATTTATTAAATTAATTATAAAAACTTATTTATTAAGATATGAAAGTTATTTTAATTAAGAGTATAACTTATAAATGTTTAATACTAAATTACTATTAATTAAATATTGCTAATTACCATTATATTATTTATATTTTAAAAAAATAGGTATTGTTTATTAATAAGTGTAAATAATTTAATTTTTTTTTTTGGGGAGGGGGGGGGGGGGAGGGTCAAAATTAGTCGTCAATAGGGACGTCATGAGCTCGGAGGAGCGAGGGATATTTAAGATGTTTAAAGTATACTGGCGATATTTTAGTGTCGCCTGAGAATAGTGTTCTAAGGAAGAGGCATTGTGTATTGATTTATAAATTTTTGATTAGCACTACAGAAATAGCATGGTTGGTAGCTATGGATATACAGATTTTGTTACTTGGTGCGGAAGGTTATGGGAGTATCTCCCATGGGATGATTATGTAGGTGTGACGTGTCAGTTATTTAAGTGGGAGAGATTGGGATCATGTATGGAGATTTTGGTATTGTCGTAGATTGGAGAGTTTATGTCTGAGAGATGCACTATTTCTTTGGTTGTGGACTGTGAAAGTTTGTTCAGGATTTGAAGGTTGATTGTATGTGTCACATATAGGGTCATTGTGGATCTTGAAAGGATATTTACCTATATTGAGATGTTCGAAATCGGTTTAGAGGTCCATTGGCGGGACTAATGTGAATGTATATTCTACACCAGATCAAACATTTTTATTCAGCATAGCATTTATCTGTTGATGAGTCTTCGGGCAGGGTGGATGTTATTCCTGTCATTATCTATTTTATGTGTTACTCTTTTATGTTCTGTGGATTGTGAGGTGACTTGATTATTCACATGCGTGTTGTGGTCCTGTATAGGCTCTGTGGTGTTATATGAGTGAGATGGATCTCGAGATGTTGGTTTGTTTATTGCACCTTAGTTGTGCTTGGCCTTTTTCGTAGCGCATTATGCTATCAGTCTCCCAGGGTTATGTTTATGCACTTAGCATGCTTGTGGTTAATATACGTGTGTCTAGTGAGTATGAGCACTTTGGCTTGATGGGTATTCCTATGCAGATTATTCTGTTTGGATCGGGTGGCACGCTGCCACGGGTATGATGTTTGAATCAGGTTGCGCGTCGAAACTGTGAGATGTTATGTACAATTCCTTATACTATTTGTTGTGTTTTACTTCTCTTATGTTAGATAGATTTATAGTATTTTGTTCGGTTGTTATATCTGTCACGCGTGCTGGATAGTTCTGTACTTGGGTTTTATTTCCTTATTGGTCATATTTGAGTTGTGGCTTGTTGGACGCATGGATCGCGTCGTATATGATTTTAGATGGTTCTTGATGTGGCTTATCGACCGAGCAACTTGTACTGGGTGAGACACGGTTGTTGGACCTGAAATCAGTGCAATCGGATTTGTATAATGTTTGTTTGGAGGAGGAATGTCATTAATCAGTTATGAATGCAACAGTGGCTCTTGTCGAGTTTAGGAGCCCCATGGTTTATTGATTTGACGGGTGGTTATGATATTCTGCATATCTCTTTCATCATTACTGTATGGCGAGGTTTGGAACAGGATTTTTATGTGTCATGAGGTGTATTACCGATACCGGGTTTGAAAATTGCAGCTATTATAGTTGGAAGATATTACTATTGGCATATGAATTATGCGGTGCATTGTGTGATTACAACATGGGTGTAGGATTATGTTTTAGAACAACTTGTTGAGATTGATACGGTGTATGTATGCTAGAATCAGACCTTATAGGAAATTCCAGATGTTAGAATTTAGTTCTAAGGCTTGTGGGCTAAGGTCACGGGAAGGATCTTCAGTCGAGGTTGAGCTAATGTGTTCGTATATATTGAGGTGGCACGGGTATGTACACGAGGAGTTATACAGTGATTCGGCAGCTCGGGGATGACTCTTGGCACGTTTGAGGACGAACGTATGTTTAAGTGGGGGAGAATGTAGTGACCCGACCGATCGTTTTTAGCTCTAGAATGTTGTTTGGCGGTTTGAGACCTTGAGTAGCTTCACTTTATGTATTATGACTTACACGTGTAGTTGGTTTTGATTTTTGAGAAGTTCGGAGTTGATTTGGAAAAAAAAATCTCAAATTAAAAGCTTTTAAGTTAGAAAAGTTGATCAAGGTTTGACTCTTGATTAAATGATCTCAGAATTGGGATTTGAAGGTTCCTATAGGTTCATAAGGTGATTTCAGACTTGGGCATATGCCCGGGGTGAGTATCGGATAGTCTGGAAGCGATTCGGCGCTTATTATCGGAAGTTTGTATTTTAAAGGTTTTGGAATTAACTAAGTTTGACTTGGAGTGGACTTTGGTATTATCAAACTCCGAGTAGTGTTCAGGGACCTCAGATAGGTTCATTTAGTTGATTGGAACTTGTATGTGAAGTTTGGTCGTGATCCGGAATGTCTAAGTATGATTCAGATGCGTTCGATGAAGTTTGAAAGTTGAAAGTTAATAGAATGATATTGATCGTCGATTCATGATTTTGATGTTATTCGTGGCGTTTAGAGTCTTTGGATAAGTTTGGATAAGGTATGGAGACTTGTTGGTATGATTGGATGGGGTCCAGAGGCCTCGGGTGTGTTTCAGGCCATCTCTCACTTTCATTTGTAGTTGTTGGTTTCCATCGCGATCGCGAAGGGTGATCTGGAGCTGGGGGCTGTTGTTCTTCATGATCGTGGGTGATGTTGCGTATTCGCATAATGTCCTGGGTTGGGGCTTTTTGTTCACGTGTGGAGGCCTACGTTCGCGTAGGGGTTGAAGCCGAGCTGGGTGAGTTGGTCTTCGCGAACGCGAAGATGTCCTGTGTTCGTGGTGAAGGGCTTGTTCGTGTTTCGCGATCGTGGAAGGTCAAACGCGATCGCGGAAGGTCAAACAAGATCGCGTAGGCTATTTTGGTCAACAGGGGCGTTTTTGCTTTGCGATCACAAGGCTTTTGACCGCGATCACGATTGGTAACGTCTGGGCAGTGTATAAGATTGCAAATCGGGACCTAGCCCATTTTATCTCATTTGTCACATTAGAGCCGATTTTGGGGCGATTTTGGAGAGGAATTTTCATCATCTATCACAAGGTAAGTGATTCCTACTCATTGTGAATTAAATACATGGATTATATATGGATTTGAACATGAAAATTTGTAGAAATTGTGGGATTTTGGAAGAAAACCTAAAAATAGTATTTTTGAGTTTTGATCATGAAATTGGATATGGAATTGGGAATAAATCATATATTTGAGTTCGTGGTGCTATGGGTAATATTTATCTTAGAAATTTTTCGGGTGTGTGGGCTCGGGGGTTGACTTTGTTAACTTTTCGTGTGGAGTTGGAAATTATTTTTAATTATTAAATTACGAGTCCTTGAGTATATTTTGATTGGCTTGTACGTTCTTTGACTATTTTCGGATCCGTTGGCATTGATTTGAGGTGTTAGAGAGGCGTTGGAGACGGTTATTTGATTTCGGAGTGAGGAAAGTCTCCTGTCTAACCTTGTAAGAGAACATTTACCCCATAGGTGCTATATTTTGTACGTGCTACGTGTTATGGGAGCTACGTACGTATGAGGTGAAGAGTGTTCATGCGTATGCTAGAATCTTGATTATGTCCGGGTAGACGTAGACTCACATCAGGCTTTAATTGTACCACATGAGTTATCCTTGCTTGCTTAAATATTTTAATACATATTCTTGCCTGAG
Organism: Nicotiana tomentosiformis; assembly: GCF_000390325.3. NCBI lineage: Eukaryota > Viridiplantae > Streptophyta > Magnoliopsida > Solanales > Solanaceae > Nicotiana > Nicotiana tomentosiformis. The sequence continues at coordinate 71,933,692 of NC_090817.1, read as the reverse complement.
ACTAGCCCTGCGTAGAGTATCGAACCTTACTATTCTAGATATTTAACGCGCTACTTGATTAGCCGCGGAAATTATGCTTTTTGTTACAGATTTCTCCCGTGTTGTACAATTTGTTCGAAAGTTTCCTGAGTTTCATAACTAATATATATATATATCCGTGAGTTGGGCCAGTGACCCGTCAAAGTCTCAATATTCTTATGGGATCGGACTGAACATCTCAGCTGTACTATTATGGATCGAGTTGTACGACCTCGGTAGTATTATGAAATACATCCATGGATTTGGTCGTACGACCTTGGCAGTGTACACTATTTTATGGATCGGGCTGAACGACCATGGCAGAATCGTGCGTTATATTCAACCGAGAGACAAGGTACCTATGAGTCTTCCTGACTTAAGGTTTGGAATTTTATTTAATATTGATCATTATGTATTCCATCCGAGGTAGTATTCGGTATTTGAGGACTTCGTATTTACTCTTCTATTGAGGATTGTGCTATGCACATATATCTGTTTTGTTGTTTTTACTTGTTATGTCGCATACCTGTCTACTTTTTTTGTACTTTGATTACTGGACCACTAGTAAGTGTCGATGTCGACCCCTCGTCACTACTTCTTCGAGGTTAGACTAAATACTTACTGAGTATGCGTTGATTTACGTACTCATACTACACTTCTGCACTAAATGTGCAGGCACTGAGATAGGTATATTTGGTGGTCATCTGGGTGCATAGGCGTAGTTACTAAGGAGACTTTGTGGTGAGTTGATCTCTATGTTATGATCCGCAGCACACAGAGTCCCTGTCTTATTCATTTACAGCATTCTATCTATTTTCTATTCCAGATAGTTGTTGTGGTAGTATCGTACATTATAGTAGATGCTCATACACTTGTGACACCGAATTTTGGGAATTTAGATTTTTGTTCTTGGTTGTATTCTGTTATGATATCCTAATTTATATTTTGACCACGTTCAAACATTTAAAATAATAACATTAGTACTTCTCTATTAAAATGAACAATTTCAGCTAGTTATTTCAGTATTTGTTGCGTGATGCATTTTTGGATTATCCATTAGCGTGTTGATTTAATTGTTGGCTTGCCTAACGGCAGCGTTGGGCACCATCACGGCCTATGGTGGGATTTGGGTTGTGACATGGGAAGTTTAAGCACCTTGTACACATTAAAAGGTCCGATCCCAATCATGCATTCTCCTATTCATTTATCCTTCTTTTACATCAATAATTGCTCTACCAGTAGGTCGCCCCAAAATAATAGGGACTTTCTCATCACCTTGTAGTTAAGAATAATAAAGTCAGCATGAAAACTGAACTTTCTCACTCGTACTAGCACATTCTGAATAATCCCGTCTAGCATCGCTAGCGACGTATCTGCTAACTGTAAAGTGATCGTCTTATGTTTGGGGCTCCAAATTTGAGTTGCTTAAAAATAAATAATGGTATCAAATTAATACTTGCCCCTAAATCACATATGGTTCTACCAACCTCATGTTTCCTAATGTCCATCGTAAAACATCTAGGATCCTTCAGCTTTGGAGGAAGCTTGCTCTGCACTCTAGCACTGCACTCCTCCGTAAGTGCATCTATCTCAAATTCTGGATGTCTCCGCTTGTTAGCCACAATGTTTTTAAGATACTTGGGATATTTAGGCACTTCCTGCAACACTTCCACCAATGGCAGATTCGCGCGTATTTGGCTCAAAATATCTAAAACTTCTTACACTTAGCATCAACTTTTTGCTTTTGTAGACTTTGTGGAAAAAACGGTGGTGTCCTTGTGTCTATCTCTTGCTTTTGCTTATCATCGTTCTTTTCTGCTTCCTTTACTGGCTTAGCCGCCAGTTTTATTTCGGGTACAAACTCATTTTTCATTTTAGAGGGCAGGTCCTCTAACTCTCTCCATTTCTCATAATGATTGCTTGCACTTGTTCTATGAAATTTTTCTCAGTATCACTTGGGAGAGATCCCTCAGGTCTAATTTTCTGATTGGAGGCTATTTGCAACATTTGAAGTTCCAAGTTCCTAAAGTCAGTTCTCAACTGCTGATTTTCTAGTCGTGTTTTATTGATTGTTGGCCAATAGCTTTTTTAACAATTCAGTCATATTCTCCTCCACTTGTTATCGTGGTCTTTGTGGTTTTTGGTAGTGTCCCTGAGGTCTATACTGATTTTGAGTCCCTTAATTATTACCCCATAAAAAGTTCGGGTGATTTCTCAAATTGGATTTATAAATGTTCCCATATTGGGCATTCTGATTCATTGGAACCTGGCCTTTTGTCTCATATAATAGATGGACTCTAGATTCACTGGACAATTGTCCCTCGGGTAACCTTATTTTCATATCTCACAGCACATGGATATCTATTGTAAATGTTTCATCCGGTGCGCCTGTCCCATAGCCAACTTAGTCATATGATTTATTAATTAGTTTGGCCATGTCCGCTCTCATAGTTGTGAGCTCATCTAGATCGATCACACTTGCTGCCTTCTATTTAATTATTCTTTGTGGCTCCCTATCATCTTGCCAATTGTTATTATTTGTGGTGAAGTTATTCAAGAGGATCTGGATTTCACTGTAAGTTTTTCCATACAACTACCCCCACAGGTTGAGTCAAGAT